>NC_133537.1:123228665-124478665 GCF_048544455.1 Silene latifolia
TTGTCTATGGAAAAGCATGTCATTTGCCAATCGAATTGGAGTACAAAGCTTATTGGGCAATCCGAGCACTTAATCTTGATCTCAAATTGAGCGGTCAAAGGAGGATGATTCAAATCCAAGAGTTGGAGGAGTTCCGACTACAATCCTATGAGAATGCAAAGATTTACAAAGAAAGAACAAAATTGCTTCATGGCAAAAGAACTAGACAAAAGGCCTTGCACAAGGGAGACAAAGTCCTTCTATTCAATTCCCGCTACCGACTCTTTCCGGGAAAATTGAACTCTAGATGGATGGGTCCCTATGTGATAACCGAAGTTGGAAAATATGGAGATTTCGAACTCAAGGCGGAAGATGGAAGCAAGTTCAAGGTAAATGGTCAAAGGTTGAAGCCCTACTATGAAGGAGCGTTTGTTGGAGAGGTCGAGGCTACCTACCTCGGGCCTCCTCCCCCTTGAAAGGACCATCTAAGGGAGAGTTTGGTGGAGTCCTCCCTAAACCACCACTTGTAAATATACTAACCCTCTAACTTGTATTTATTTATTGCATTTGTTTTAATAAATAACTCTTTTCATGAGCGTAAGTAAGGGAGGGTTACTAATGATTTTTGAATGAAGGAAGGAACAAATGCTCAAGTGTGGGGACGCATCTAAGAAAGGAGAAGAAGTCAAAACTCGCAGCCTGAATCCGTGCGGATTCGCTGGAATACGGCCGTCTTGCTGGAATCCGGGCGTTTAGTGGAAAAACCGTCCGTCCAGCTACGCTGAGAAATTGAAGATATCTAGACTGGGGTTGAATCCGAGCGTCCAACGAGGAAAGACACCCGTCTCATAGAATCCGGCCGGATTTGAAGAAACACGCCCGTCTTTCTACCTGTGCATTTCAAAGAAAATCTCTGTAGCAGAATCCGCCCGTCTTCTCAAGAAGACGCCCGTCCCATCTTAAAAGAATCCGAGCGTCTTATGCTCGGGACGCCCGTCTTGAGGCGTCAAAATTTTGGGAATTTTCTCTGTTGCAGAATCCGGGCGTATTACCCCGAATCCGCCCGTCCCGTGGAGCAAGAATCCGAGCGTCTTCACCTCGAATCCGCTCGTCTTCTCACGGTGTCTTGACCCGACTTCTTCCTAATTAAAATACCCCCACCACACATACAATGACACATCACTATTCCTTCCACTTACCCTATAAAACCCACCTCCTTATGACTCCCATACATATCCAAATCACTCTCTTTACCCACAAAATCAAAAATCCCCAATTTTCTAGGGTTTCCAACACTCAATCAACAAGGAACATCCTTACTCTTTCACAAATCAAAACAACCCAACAAAAGAAGCAAGAATGGCACCAAGGAGATCCTCTTTTAGGAGTGCAAGAAGACCAAGGATGGTGGGAAGTTCCTCTACCTCCCATCTCAACACCATTAGAAGGGAACATGTAGAGATTGTAGATCTCACAAGGCTCGATGATTTCTCAAATGTGGAATTCCTTGATGATGTGCAGAGATTAGTCTTCCACCGGCTCCTAAGTAAGAATATTCTTCCCACTAAATTTCTTTGTCATGCTACCTTGAGAAAGCTTGGGATTTTTCACCAAGTAGAAGCTCTCTTTGAGGTTTTTGGTCTTTCAACCCTTTTTCGCATGTATGAACCAACCTATCGGTCCCTTGTGCTAGAATTCTTAAGCTTTTTGAAGATTACAACCGTGAACAAAGTGATATGCATAGAGTTTAGGTTGGAGAATGTTTCTAGGATGATGACCCTTGTAGAGTTCGCCAATGTGTTCGGACTTGATGTTTCGCCTACCCGAACATCAAAGCCCAAAAAGTATAGTGTTGCACCTTTGTGGAGGGCCATGACGGGCCAGGATTTCATTCTTACCAAGGAATGTCTTGCTTTTCACATCCAAAACCCGATCTTGAGGCTTACATATCGATTTCTTTCGGGTACTCTCTTCGCCCGCCGAGATCCGGCCATCGTGAACCAATTGGACCTTGTGTTTATGGAATCATACCTCAACATTCAAGGGAGAGATGGGTATCACTTCAATGCACCTCTAGTTTTTCTAGAGAAATGGGCAAAGTTTAGAAATGGGGATGATGATGGAATGAAGCACATAGTGAATGGAGGACTCATAACTCGACTTGCAAAGCACTTCAACCCAAGGTTCAATGAGAACAATGAGTACACTCCACTTACGGGGAGCACGAGAATTAATGAAGATCTCCTTGTCGTCCAACACCATTGGATAACCCTTGAGGGGGTCGATAAGCGGATAAAGTGGTTGACAAAAGGGAGCGATCCGATCTATCTCCCAATAACCGATCTACCACGGATCTCCCCAAGAAGAGGAAGCTTGTCCCCAATGCCCTCCTACCTCATCCCAAGTCAAACAAGGCGAGCTCCACCACCACAAAATCCACCACCACAACAACAAGAACAAAAAACCCAAAATGAGAAGATAAAAGTGCCTCCCTACCCCTTTCCCTACCATCCAAATCCCTTCATCCTCCCCCGTGACGACTTTGTCACGGGAATTTTGCAAGATTTACACTACCGTCAATATGAGACCTCCGTGGACACCTACTATGCTCTTTACCCCCAATACCATGAGATGGCTCAAAAAGGACGGATTAGTGAGGAAGGAGCTTTCTCCTCATGGGCTCAAATGGAATTGCTCTTCCCCAACTCAGAGAAGGCTAATGAAGGGGCGAACGGTAGACAAGGGGAGGAGAGTGGCAATTCTTGTGGAGGTGACACGGTGAAGCTTGAGAGTGCGGAAGACGAATTCATGGATCCAAGTTTAAGTGATGCTTCAAAGGATATTTGGGATAGCGATATAGAGGGAGATGATGCCGATGTCTAGGAGACTACTTCATCACTAGGTGGAGCAAGCAAGAGCACCCACCTAAGTTCAAGTGAAGTTTTCTCATCTCTCCTCTTTATCTTTATTTTTCATGAAAAGAAGTTTGTGTCTTGTACCTTTGTATTTTATATAATTTTGATCATTGTTGGAGTAGTCCTAGCCCCATTAGAGGACTCACACCTCGGTACCATTGAGGTGTTCTCATTTTATTGTTCCCATTTTCAAAATCCAAAATGACAAATTAGTTTCATGCATAGCATAGTGTGTGCATGAACTACACCCATCCTTGGACATTAGCAATTGTGTCTTACTCGGTTTGGGGAAGTTAATGCATACACAACGGGAGGTAATCTAAATTATCCTCTCCGTCATAACAAAAACCATGCATCATGTAGTATAGCTTAGTATAGATTGCATTTAGTATAGAAATCATGCATCATCTTTGCATAATTTCCATCATTTTGGCCATTGAGGACAATGCCCATATTAGTGTGGGGATGGGAATTCTAACATTTAACTCTTATTCAAAAATCAAAAAAAATTGAAAAATTTCAAAAATCATAAAAATTTGAAAATTGAAAACCCAAAAACATGTTTATTTCTTGTTGTAGTCTTGTATATATTGTCTTGTATATTTTGTGCTTGTTCTATCCTTGTTCACATTGATTGACTACGCCACATCCGAGACATGAGGATATTGAAGACCGCATGGTATGATCTTTCCAATCTCCTTTTTCCTCTTTATGTTAATGACTATGTGGCTTTATTTTGATTGATGCGGTATAACAATGTGAATTTAGGACTTGCATTTAGTTTATATGTCATATTAGTTGATAGTGTAGGTTAATATCCGTATACTACCCTTCGAATTAAGGATTATAACGCAAAATTACATGTGAATATGGTCATAAAACGATAAACATAAAGAAACGACAAAGATTGTAGGAATAACCTTCGGTCCTAGTGCAATAAGGCAATGAGAGATTAAAGCAAATCTCCTCCTAAACGATGCACCCAAGAAGTCCGAGTAATGCCCTTGTGCTAGAGAACAATCCCCTAATTGACTTGCAATATCGAGGGGATTAGTTTTGGTGAATTTGTGTTGGATGAGAGATCCGGAATTTAGGAGGCACAATTCCCAAAAACCCTAATTATTTTTCAAGAATGAATTAGGTTTTTAGTGAAAGGAGAAAGCTCTCCTTATGGTCTCACCAATTCGGCCAAACCGTGGAGAGGGAGCCCATATGGGCTTTTCATTTTCTCTTCACTTAAATTCGTGGTCCGGTCCATAATTCGCTAAGTGTATATGACGCGGTTTCATTATAAATTGTTATCGGTTATCGGAAATTAAGGCATCAACTAATAACACGGGTCAGTTGAATTCTTAATGCATGTCCGACAAAAACAAGTATTGTATAATTATATTCAATACACATTTTATTTAAATATAAAACGCTTATATTTAAATTTATTTAATTAATCGTTAATCCAAGATTAGCCCATGATATTTAATCCGTATTAAATATTATATCTCAACATCACATTTAACTAATTATTAGTCAAATAATCCAGACTAACTGGTTAGTCAAATTTGGCATCTACATGACCGTATTTTCATACCGTCACATCACTCAAGACGTATCCTATAGGTGTGACTTTTAGGGACCAGTTGATCACCGCCATCAGTATGACAATAACGTCAAACTTATCTAGCAAGCCAATCGTTATTGATAAACGTGGATCAACTGATTATGATACAAAGTATACCCTTTGACCCTTTTAGAGGTTTATAAGTCCTTGCACTAACCGTTAAGGACACTAACCCCAACAAGCTCCCACTTGTCCGTACAAGTGTATGTGCAATGACGTTATCCGCACTAACTGGAGGACACAGCTCCAACAAACTCCCACTTGTCCGAACAAGTGTATGTGCGATAACCGATTCTCATATTCATTTAAAATTTCTCCCACTCAATGTAAAACAATTTGCGGATCCGGATCCGCAAAGGTCGTATTTTACAATCGATCTGTATCTAGAGTGGTTTCCCGACTAGAGAGTAACTTAACTGATAAAACGAATCAGATCCGAGCATGGCCATGCATTTCGATTCTGACTCCTCGAGTGGCCCTGAGAAATATCGAGTACCTGATAAAGGCTGAATATTTCCTTCAACTCGACTCCTTCCGATCTAAGCACAGCATGAAATGACCCAGAAAAAATCTACTTGGCCCCCTGTTACGGATGACCGTGAGAAAGAAACCAAAGTCACCCAAAATCTGCCTTAGTCTCAAGAGACAGTCGATAGTTAAAGAATCGACTCTTAGGATCACCATGGAAGTCCTATCCACGACCGGGCAACGAATGTTATAAAACATTTAGGACTCCACGTCGATGTCACAATTGTGTCCTACGAAATATCCGTATAAATCGCCTCTGTGATTGGTCAGTCAACCTGTTGACTTATGGCTAGTTGAACCCACCATCAACCAACGTCACAAAATAATTGCCAGAGTTATCAGCTCATGTGGGCAATCAAGGACTAAAAGAATATAATGTTTTTGCAGTTCACTTTGTGGTGTTCAAAATTTGTCGTACAAATCCACATGAAAAACAAAATATATATATATTATCAAAACGATGAGGTCGTATAGAGTACAAAAGCGAATGAATCTAATCCATAAAAGAGTACTACAACTTAGGAACACGTTTAATTCCCATGGAATTAACGTGCCCTTCATGCTTATCTTGTCGTAATGCTTTAGTGAGAGGATCGCTATGTTGTCATCTCAGTAGCAATCTTTTCTATCACTACTGTCTTTTGCTCCACGTAATCCCGGATTAGATGAGCTTTCCGTTGTACATGTCTAGACTTGTTGCTAGACTTTGGCTCCTTAGCTTGGAAGATGGCACCACTATTGTCGCAATAGATGGTGATCGGGTCATTCGAACTAGGCACTACAGATAGCCCATGTAAGAATTGACGCATCCATATCGCTTCCTTTGTAGCTTCAGACGCGGCATAGTACTCGGACTCAGTCGTAGAATCTGCTGAATGTGATTTGTTTGAACTCTTCCGGTGATCGCAGCGCCATTAAGAGTAAAAACGAATCCAGACCGAGATTTCGAGTCATCTCGATCCGTTTGGAAGCTAGCATCTCACAGAAACCGGTTGCGCGTAGCTTTTGTTCGCCTCCATAAGTCAATGCCCAATCTTTAGTCCTCCGTAGGTACTTAAGAATGTTCTTGACACCATCCAATGTGATTCACCGGATCTTTGTTGGAATCGACTTGTCATACTCAATGCATATGCCACGTCGGGACGTGTGCATATCATGGCATACATGATAGATCCTATTGCCGAAGCATAAGGTATCCGTGACATGCGCTCTTTCTCTTCCGGTGTCTCTGGTGCCTGAGACTGGCTCAAATGCACCCCTGGAGCCATGGGAAGAAACCCCTTCTTGGAGTTAGTCATGCTGAATCTCTCTAGGACTTTGTCTATGTAAGACTCTCGATCGAGAGATAGCATCCGTCGTGATCTATCTCGATAGATACGGATGCCTAGAATTCTTTGTGCCTCTCCCAGATCTTTCATCTGGAAATGGTTTTTCAACCATACTTTCACCGAAGTTAAGAGAGGTATGTCATTCCCAATCAGGAGTATGTCGTCAACATACAATATTAGGAAGACAATCTTGCTCCCACTCGACTTGATATATAAACATGGTTCCTCGACTGATCGAGTGAATCCATTTTCTTTTATCACTTGGTCGAAGCGATGATTCCAACTCCTTGATGCTTGCTTAAGTCCATAAATGGAACGCTTAAGCTTGCACACTTTCTTAGGATGTGCGGGATCGATAAAACCTTCGGGTTGTACCATGTACAACTCTTCCTCCAAAAAGCCGTTTAAGAAGGCGGTTTTTACGTCCATTTGCCAAATTTCATAGTCATGAAAAGCGGCTATCGCTAAGATAATCCGGATGGAACGCAACATGACTACGGGTGCAAAAATCTCATCGTAGTGCAAACCTGGCACTTGGGTGAAACCTTTTGCAACTAGTCGTGCTTTGTAGATATCTTGTTGACCTTCCACAGAATGCTTTATCTTGTAAAGCCATTTGCATTGAAGGGGACGAACCTTAGCAGGTAAGTCAACAAGATCCCATACGTTGTTCTCATACATAGAGTCCATCTCGGATTTCATGGCCTCAAGCCATAGTTTCGAGTCGAATCGGTCACGGCACCTTTATAGGTTGCGGGTTCACTACTCGTAAGGAGTAGAACGTCATCTATGTCATGTTCCTCGACCATACCAATGTATCTGTCCGGAGGAATAGAGACTCTTCCCGACCTCCTAGGTTCCTCAGGAATGTTAACCGCAGCCGGGATTGAAGGAATAGGTTCCTCCAATAGTTGCTCGGTATTTGGTTCGGGAATCTCCGACAGGTCGAAGGTTCTATCACTCTTTGCATTCTCGAGAAATTCCTTCTCTAAGAATGTCGCACTAGCCGCAACAAAAACACGTTGTTCGGTTGGCGAATAGAAGTAATGACCACGTGATCCTTTAGGATAACCTATAAAGTATGTCTTGACCGATCGCGGGCCGAGCTTATCTTCAGGTCTCCACTTGACATAAGCCTCGCAGCCCCAAACCCGTATAAAGGACAAGTTAGGGACCGTTCCCTTCCATAGTTCATATGGAGTCTTGTCAACAGCTTTAGACGGACTTTGGTTAAGTATTAGAGCGGCTGACAAAAGAGCATAACCCCATAATGAATCAGGTAAAACCGTGTGACTCATCATGGATCGAACCATATCAAGTAGTGTTCGATTTCTCCGTTCGGACACACCATTCAATTGAGGTGTTCCAGGTGGAGTTAACTGTAGGGCAATCCCACAGTCCTTTAGGTGTTGATCAAACTCGTGAGAAAGATACTCGCCACCACGATCCGAACGCAGTGTTTTTATCTTTCTACCCAATAGGTTCTGTACCCTATTCTGGTATTCCTTGAATTTCTCAAAGGATTCACTTTTGTGCTTCATTAAGTAGACATAGCCATATCTACTCAAATCGTCCGTGAAAGTGATGAAATACCTATAGCCTTCTCGTGCGGTGATTGACATAGGACCACATACATCCGTGTGTATGAGTCCTAATAGGTCGCAGCCGCGCATTCCAACACCTTTGAAGGAAATACGAGTCATCTTGCCGATGAGACATGATTCACACGTGCCAAATGATTGAAAATCAAAGGCCGAGATAGCTCCATGTTTGATGAGTCGTTTACATTTTACGCGTTTCTCATTGATGTGTCCCATACGGCGAGTGCCATAGATACGTTTGATCTTTGTCACCAACCTTTAACTTTTTATTCATTACGTGTAATATTTCCGTGGTCTGATCTAAAACATAAATTCCGTTCATAGAGACGCCTTTGTCAGTAAATCATATCGTGTAATGAGAAAATGCAAGCATTGTTTTCTATTACAAATGAAAAACCAAGTTTATCAAGCGTTTAAACGAAATAATGTTTTTGGAAAGACTAGGAACATAATAGCGATCATATAAAGACAACTCAAATCCGCTTGGAAGCTGGATCACATATGTCCCCTTGGAGATGGCAGCTACTCTTGCTCCATTCCCAACACGCAGGTCCACCTCACCCTTTACGAGGGGTTCGATGTTTTGAGCCCCCGCACATGATTACACAGATGAGAACCACAACCAGGATCAAGTACCCAAGTTCCGAAACTTGCGTGGTTAATCTCAATCATATGAATAAAAGTAGAAGAGAGAGAAGACATACCAACGGGTTTAACACGACCTGCCTTTAAGTCCTCATGATAAACAGGACATGTGCGTCTCCAATGCCCGGTCTTGTGGCAATGATGGCATTCCATGTTTTCACTCTTGCTCTTTGTCGTGCCTGATGAGTTGCTCGACTCACCAGGCCCACTCTTACGTAACCCGACTTCTTGAACTTCGCCTTGCCTCTTCGTTAGGTTTGCCGGAGCTTTGCCCTTACCTTTCCCTTTGTTTGACACAACGAGAACATCCTGTTTCGAGCTCCCACCGCACTTCATGTCCTTCTCGGTGCGTACGAGGAGGGAGTGCAATTCATGGGGAGTTTTCTTCAAATCATTCATATAGTAATTCGCTCTGAATTGCGAATAACCATCGTGGAGTGAGTGAAGAATACGGTCGATAACAATATTCTCGCTGATGTTACGATTAAAGGTCTCGGTTTCTCGACATTCTCAATCATGCCGAGAATGTGTGGGCTAACCGGTTGGCCCTTCCGGAGTCTCGCATCAAAGAAGCGAGTGGTATGCTCATAGGTCACGATTCTCGGTGCTTTCGAGAATTCCTTAGTGAGCGTGGTGAAAATCTTGTTTGCACCATGGGCTATGAAGCGTTTCGGCAAATTGGGTTCCATTGCAAAAATGAGTACGTTTTTAATCGCACCCGCTTCCATACAGAAATCATTAAACTTGGTGATTTCAAAGAGCTCACAGCCGTGGGACCGGGTTTTTGCGGGAGTGGCTCTAATAGATATTTGAGCTTCCGGCGGCGGCAGCATTCCGTAATGCCGCCTCCCGGTCCGCGGTTGGATCCATCATTCTTCGATCGAGTAGACCGATTCATCCGATTCATGAAGATCCGAAGCCAGGACTCACGGTCCAATGTGGCACTTGGCATTGGGTTATCACTTGAACCAACCATTTGTTGTTTAGCAGTTTAAAAACGTGATCTACACTGAAAAAGAAAGAAAAACAAAACGAAATAAGCAACTCATCGAGGTGATTTAAGTCTATTTTAAAATTCATTTTAAACATGTAGACTCTCCCACTTGCATAATTGATCTCCCTCAAGAATGATACAAGTGATCCCAAGACTCAATTTCGTAAACCGATAAGCCAATTGTTTAGCTAATTCTTAGGAAGAACTCTTGGTCGATAGATTTCCGTAAATCCTATCTATAGTCCACCATAGTCACAGGATCGTACGAGTGACCATAGTGTTGAGATAAAATAAGTCAATCGGTTCCAATTTACCCAACGTAGAAGGGGTCATAGTATGCCTACCGACGAAGAAGGGAGTCCTTGGAGTTTGACCCATAAAGACCGTTCTCAATTTTGGTTTATACGAGGAAGATCCCATCAACTTAATTATAATTCATTTTAAGTGAACGAAAAACTAGCGTCTGCGTGAATGAATCAATTTAGGTGATGGCTTAGCATGATCGTGTGACATACGAATGTCAATGAAAACTAACTCGTGACCTCTATATGTGTCAGTTTTCATGCAATAATTAGGTGGTTTGGTTTTAGGCGGAATATGATGCAAGCTATCGTTACAATAAAATAAATAAATTGAATGCGATACGTAAATAAAATTCCTAGTGTGGCCTATCCTAGTAAAAAGAACAATATACAACTTTGGAATCCACCGTTGGACCCGAAAAGCTTGTCTTGGTGTTCCATCTTGATCCATGTAGCGGGAGTGAGCATCCGGTCTCCATCTTTAGTCTTCTCAAGAATTACAATTTAAAATTTACAAATATAAACCTATTTACATTCTAAATAAAAAACTGTAATTAAAAGAAATAAAATGGAGATACGAGATCTCAAAATACAACCAAGACCGTGTTCCATCATTACGGTAACACGTTCTACTAAGGCCACACTAAGTTACAACTGTTTGCAAAATAATTAAATACGTAATTAAAAGGCATTCAAAACATTCAAAATATAAAAGAACGATAAATAAAATGCATCAACTAAAATAAATTAATTCGTGACATAATTCCGTAATTATGTTTAATTTATCCAAACCACCAAAGATAATTAAAATTATGTGACAAAACCGCTTCATCAACTTAATTTTAATTCGATATAATCCGTTACAATAAATCATGTTAGTGTAACTTTATTTTTCGTGGGTGAACCGTTTCACTAATCAAGCGAGAGCATAAAAAACGTTTTATGCATTAAAAAGGCCGAAAGAAAAAAAACAGAAAAATTTTTCTTCTGTACTGTTCACGTGAACAGTACCAGGGGCCAAAAAAAAAAAAATTTTTTTTTTTTTTTTTATAAAACCGGCAGAAATGCCGAGAGGGTCTTTTAGCCAAAAAAGAAAATTTTACACGGCTAAAACGTGATCAAACAAGTGATCAAACAACAAAACGATTTGTAAAACCTCAATTGCAATTTATTTTAATCCGGATCAAAACAAAAGTACAATTGACATGTTCTTCACATCTTGTTGTAATTATCGATTAAAACAACAATTCGCTAAGAACAACACAAAACAAGAGATCGAACGATCTAACAAAAGTGTGTGGCACGCAAAACAATGCAAAAACAAGAAAAACAGGCCGTGAAACATGTAAAGGCCACACGGTTTTCATGATTTTTCGAGACAAAAAAATTGTGCCACACGAAATTTTATGCAATCATTTTAACCGATCTTTAACATATAGCGATGAATATCGATTACAAAGCAATATGCAAAGATCAAAAAACGAAAACAATGCGAAAACTTCAACCAAAACCGTGTACATGGACACGGTTCCCCAAAAAAACGCAGCAAAGTAAAAATGCCGAGACAAAAAAAATCAGCCGAGCCATTTTTTTTACCAAAATTCATCGATTTCAAAATCGTTTAATGAAAAACACATATAAAAATTTGCGTGGCCTCGCTCTGATACCACTTGTAGGTTAATATCCGTATACTACCCTTCGAATTAAGGATTATAACGCAAAATTACATGTGAATATGGTCATAAAACGATAAACATAAAGAAACGACAAAGATTGTAGGAATAACCTTCGGTCCTAGTGCAATAAGGCAATGAGAGATTAAAGCAAATCTCCTCCTAAACGATGCACCCAAGAAGTCCGAGTAATGCCCTTGTGCTAGAGAACAATCCCCTAATTGACTTGCAATATCGAGGGGATTAGTTTTGGTGAATTTGTGTTGGATGAGAGATCCGGAATTTAGGAGGCACAATTCCCAAAAACCCTAATTATTTTTCAAGAATGAATTAGGTTTTTAGTGAAAGGAGAAAGCTCTCCTTATGGTCTCACCAATTCGGCCAAACCGTGGAGAGGGAGCCCATATGGGCTTTTCATTTTCTCTTCACTTAAATTCGTGGTCCGGTCCATAATTCGCTAAGTGTATATGACGCGGTTTCATTATAAACTGTTATCGGTTATCGGAAATTAAGGCATCAACTAATAACACGGGTCAGTTGAATTCTTAATGCATGTCCGACAAAACAGTATTGTATAATTATATTCAATACACATTTTATTTAAATATAAAACGCTTATATTTAAATTTACGAATTAACTGGTTAATCCGCATTAGCCCATGATATTTAATCCGTATTAAATATTATATCTCAACATCACATTTAACTAATTATTAGTCAAATAATCCAGACTAACTGGTTAGTCAAATTTGGCATCTACATGACTGTATTTTCATACCGTCACATCACTCAAGACGTATCCTATAGGTGTGACTTTTAGGGACCAGTTGATCACCGCCATCAGTATGACAATAACGTCAAACTTATCTAGCAAGCCAATCGTTATTGATAAACGTGGATCAACTGATTATGATACAAAGTATACCCTTTGACCCTTTTAGAGGTTTATAAGTCCTTGCACTAACTGTTAAGGACACTAACCCCAACAGATAGAACCACTTGCATTAGGATGTTTATATTAGTTGCATCATGGCATGTAGTTGCATGTTATAAATGTTTTGAAAAATGCCTATTTAGGAACTTTGACAAGAGCAACTAAGCCATTATAAATACTTGTTCAACTTAAGACTTTGCCTACTAGAATGGTTGTAAAACACCCTAGATAGTGTCATACTAGTGTCTTTTGACCCATGACCCAAGGCCTAGTCAAGGGTTTGCATGTGAGTCACCTATCCAACCCCGTGATGCGATGTGGACCTGGTTAACTTGTCTAGGTGACCTTGTTTGACCTTGTGGTAAGGCAACCCAAAAATATTTTCTATCAATAAGCTTGAAGTGCTCATTTCAAAGAAATTTTGTCATGTGGAAGTAATGTAATGCCAAGGAAACCTCAAATGTTATGAATTGTTGAAAGTTGAGAAAGTTAAGTTGTTTTGATGGAGGCGTACCACTTCGATGTGCTTTGGTGTGGGATCCATTGAATTGGGCCCTTATACGGTTGTGAATTCGGCCGCCCAGAGACAGAGTGACTATCACCCCGAAAAGCTATTGTCTAGAGGTTAACCGGTTGCCTAATAAGCGATTGGCGAAAGCAAAGGACACTAGCCCGGAAGGGACAAACCCCATCTTAAATTTTTGAAATGTGAAAGTGAAATGATGACAATTATGAATACTAGTCATATCCACCCGTTGTGAATAAAGATTTAAGCATTTCATTCCCAAAAAGCCTTTTGTCAAGCCACTTGGTCGAGCTTGGGATGATCCATGACCTTTACTTTTGTAGAGAATTCGAGACTTGTCATGTCATATGCTACTAGCATCATAGGGATCATCATTCCACCACCATCGGATCGCTCTTGACGAAAGCATTTGGAAATTGAGGACGAAAGTAGTCTAGTTTAACACCATTTGGAGGTGATTTAGTGCCATCCTCTTAGACTTAGTAATTTGTTGAACTAGTATTTGTGAAGGATTACATGCTCTTAAATTTGTTCCTCTTTAGTGCCTCCGCCACTTGATGAGGAAGTGGCTATTCTTTTTGTAGATGCATCCATTATGTGTTTTTGTGTTCTTAAAGTTTGGATGTGTCGCCATTTTGGCAAGACCCACCTTGCCTTGCAAGAAGGCATCCTACCTCATGGTTGTCTTGTTGTGAGTTGAAGGGGCGGAGTGAGACCCGCTAATTATCTCATATCGGCTATATTATTAGGATAGGTTAGTATTAGTCCTAGTCTTTGTCACCTCTTTACTCGGGACGAGCAAAGGTTCGGTTTGGGGATATTTGATGTGACCATAATTGGCGCATATTTAGCCCCCGAATTAGCCTTGTTCCCATGCTTTTTAGTGCTTATTTGGGTCATTTCTTATCTTTAGTTCTTTGTTTTGCATATTCTTTGAGATTTTGATCCCTTGGTAGGAAAGGAGTAAGAATCTTGCATTTTCATGGCAAAACGAGACTAAATTGATCGAATTCAATGACCAAGCATCAAGGAGAGACAAGATTAGAAGGCCTTTGTACATATCATAGTAGAAGAGCAATGTTGAGAAAGGATCCTTGAGTCCCCAAGGAAATCCCCAAGGAATTTATGAAGAAAAGGGAAGAAAAGAAGAAGATTTGTTGCTGACTGACAATCCGAGCGGATTGTCACCAATCCGTCCGTCCCGCAGCAGCACAACCCGAGCGGCTTTGCCACAATCCGCTCGGATTCCCCCTCCACAATCCGCCCGGATTCCCCCGAATCCACTCGGATTCCAAAGCCAGAATCCGCCCGTCCCGACCCTATTCCGCCCGGATTCTAGCACAGCACGGATTGTCTTCTCCAAGCTACGAAGAAAGAAGCCCTTCTCTCGAAAAATACCGGGTCCTCCTTGCTCAACTTAAAAAGTGTAATTACTAGTTTAGCCCTTAGTTAATCCTAATGCATCTGTAGGGTAATATCCGTATAAAACCCATAATTTGAAGGATTATAACGCAAATTTAATACGTGATTTATAGTCATAAACGAAAACAACAATGAAACGATAAAGATCAAGGATTAACCTTCGGTCCTAGTGCAAATTGGCAATGAGAGATCAAAGTAGATCTCCTCCTAAATGATTCACCCAAGATCGTCTGAGAAATGCCCTTGTGCTAGAATGAATCCTCTAATTGCCTTGCAATATTGAGAGGATTGTTTTGTGTGTTTTCGTTGGATGAGAGATCCGAATTTTGAGAGGCAATTTTCTCAAAACCCTAATTATTTTGCAAATGATTATGATTCGGTTAACAAAGAGGAGAGGGCTCCCTTTTGTTCATGTTTGGCTCGGCCAAACCGAGTGAGAGGGAAGCTTTTGGGCTTTTTCATTTCCTCTTCATATTAACTCGTGGTCCGATTCCAAATTCCTAAATGTATATGACGCGGTTTAGTTATAAATCGTCATCGGTTATCGGTTATTAAAGCATCAACTAATAATACGGATTAGTTGAAACATTAATACATGTCCGACAAAGACGATATTGTATAATTATATTCAATATACATTTAATTAAATATAAAACGCTTATATTCAATTTACGAATTAACTGCTTAATTCGCCTTAGCCATTATTATTTAATCCGTATTAAATAAAATATCTCAACATCACATTTTGACTTATTATTAGTCAAATAACTCGATTAATGGTTAGTCAATTTTTGGCATCTACATGATGTATTTTCATACCGTCACATCTCTCAAACGTATCCTATAGGTGTGACTTTTAGGGACCAGTTGATCACCGCCATCCGTATGACAATAACGTCAAACTTATCTAGCAAGCCAACCGTTATTGATAAACGTGGACCAACCGATTATAATACAAAAGTATACCCTTTGATCCTTTTAGAGATTTATAAGTCCTTGCACTAACCGTAAAGGACACCAGCCCCAACAAGCTCCCACTTGTCCGTACAAGTGTACGTGCAATGACGTTATCCGCACTAATGGAGGACACCCTCCAACAAACTCCCACTTGTCCGTACAAGTGTATGTGCGATAACCGATTCTCATATTCATTTAAAATTTCTCCCACTCAATGTAAAACAATTTGCAGATCCGGATCCGCAAAGGTCGTATTTTACAATCGATCCGTATCTAGAGTGGTTTCCCCGACTAGAGAGTAACTTAACCGATAAAACGAATTCGTATTCGAGCATGGCCATGCATTTCGATTCTGACTCCTCGAGTGGCCCCGAGAAATATCGAGTACACGATAAAGGTGAATATTTCCGTCAACTCGAACTCCTTCCGATCTAAGCACAGCATGAAATGACCCGAAACAATCTACTTGGCCTGTTACGGATGACCGTGAGAAAGAAACCAAAGTCACCCAAAATCGGCCTTAGTCTCAAGAGACAGTCGATAGTCAAAAGAATCGACTCTTAGGATCACCATGGAGGTCCTATCCACGACCGGGCACCGAATGTTATAAAACATTTAGGACTCCACGTTGATGTCACAATTGTGTCCTACGAGATATCCGTATAACCCGCTTCTGTGATTGGTCAGTCAATCGGTTGACTTATGGCTCGTTGAACCCACCATCAACCAACGTCACAAAATAATTACCTTGAGTTATCAGCTCACGTGGGTAATTAAGGACCATAAAATATAATGTTTGTTCAGTTCACTTTGTGGTGTTCAAAATTTGTCGTACAAATCCACATGAAAAACAAAATATATATAAAATATCAAAACGATGATGTCGTATAGAGTACAAAAGAGAATGAATCTAATCCATAAAAGAGTACTACAACTTAGGAACACGTTTAATTCCCATGGAATTAACATGCCCTTCATGCTTATCTTGTCGTAATGGTTTAGTGAGAGGATCTGCTATGTTATCATCTGTAGCAATCTTTTCTATCACTACTTCCTTTTGCTCCACGTAATCTCGGATTAGATGAGCTTTCCGTTGTACATGTCTAGACTTGTTGCTAGACTTTGGCTCCTTAGCTTGGAAGATGGCACCTCTATTGTCGCAATAGATGGTGATCGGGTCATTCGAACTAGGCACTACTGAGATAGTCCATGTAAGAATTGACGCATCCATATCGCTTCCTTTGTAGCTTCGGACGCGGCATAGTACTCGGACTCGGTCGTAGAATCTCTTTGTAACAGTTTGTTTGGAACTCTTCCGGTGATGCAGCGCCATTAAGAGTAAAAACGAATCCAGACCGAGATTTCGAGTCATCTCGATCCGTTTGGAAGCTAGCATCTGCGTAACTGGTTGCGCATAGCTTTTGTTCGCCTCCATAAGTCAATGCCCAATCATTAGTCCTCCGTAGGTACTTAAGAATGTTCTTGACAGCCATCCAATGTGATTCACCCGGATCTTTGTTGGAATCCACTTGTCATACTCAATGCATATGCCACGTCCGGACGTGTGCATATCATGGCATACATGATTGATCCTATAGCCGAGGCATAAGGAATCCGTGTCATGTGCTCTTTCTCTTCCGGTGTCTCTCGGACCGAGACTTGCTCAAATGCACCCCCGGAGCCATAGGAAGAAACCCCTTCTTGGAGTTAGTCATCTTTGAATCTCTCTAGGACTTTGTCTATGTAAGACTCCGATCGAGAGATAACATCCGTCGTGATCTATCTCGATAGATACGGATGCCTAGAATTCTTTGTGCCTCTCCGAGATCTTTCATCTGGAAATGGTTTTTCAACCATACTTTCACCGAAGTTAAGAGAGGTATGTCATTCCCAATCAGGAGTATGTCATCGACATACAATATTAGGAAGACAATCTTGCTCCCACTCGACTTGATATAAAGACATGGTTCCTCGACCGATCGAGTAAATCCATTTTCTTTAATCACTTGGTCGAAGCGATGATTCCAACTCCGAGATGCTTGCTTAAGTCCATAAATGGAACGCTTAAGCTTGCACACTTTCTTAGGATGTTCTGGATCGACGAAACCTTCGGGTTGTACCATGTACAACTCTTCCTCCAAAAAGCCGTTTAAGAAGGCGGTTTTCACATCCATTTGCCAAATTTCATAGTCATGAAATGCGGCAATCGCTAAGATAATCCGAATGGAACGCAGCATGACTACGGGTGCGAAAATTTCATCGTAGTGCAAACCTGGCACTTGGGTGAAACCTTTAGCAACTAGTCGTGCTTTATAGATATCTTGTTGACCTTCCACATAATGCTTTATTTTGTAAAGCCATTTGCATTGAAGGGGACGAACTTTAGCAGGTAAGTCAACAAGATCCCATACGTTGTTCTCATACATAGAGTCCATCTCGGATTGCATGGCCTCAAGCCATAGCTTTGAGTCGGAACTAGTCATGGCACCTTTATAGGTTGCGGGTTCACTACTCGTTAAGAGTAGAACGTCATCTATGTCATGTTCCTCGACCATACCAATGTATCTGTCTGGAGGAATAGAGACTCTCCCCGACCTCCTAGGTTCCTCAGGAACATTCACCGCAGCCGGGATTGAAGGAATTGATTCCTCCAATGGTTGCTCGGTATCTGGTTCTGGAATCTCCGACAGGTCGAAGGTTCTATCACTCTTTGCATTCTCGAGAAATTCCTTCTCTAAGAATGTCGCACTAGCCGCAACAAAAACACGTTGTTCGGTTGGCGAATAAAAGTAATGACCAAGTGTTCCTTTAGGATAACCTATAAAGTATGTCTTGACCTATCGCGGGCCGAGCTTATCCTCGTGTCTCCACTTGACATAAGCCTCGCAGCCCCAAACCCGTATAAAGGACAAGTTAGGGACCGTTCCCTTCCATAGTTCATATGGAGTCTTGTCAATGACTTTAGACGGACTTCGGTTAAGTATTAGAGCGGTGTGAGAAGAGCATAACCCCACAATGAGTCGGGCAACACGGTGTGACTCATCATGGATCGAACCATATCAAGTAGTGTTCGATTTCTCCGTTCGGACACACCATTCGTTGAGGTGTTCAGGTGGAGTTAATCGTAGGGCAATCCCACAGTCCTTTAGGTGTTGATCAAACTCGTGAGAAAGATACTCGCCACCACGATCCGAACGCAGTGTTTTAATCTTTCTACCCAATAGGTTCTGTACCCTATTCTGGTATTCCTTGAATTTCTCAAAGGATTCACTTTTGTGCTTCATTAAGTAGACATAGCCATATCTACTTAAATCGTCCGTGAAAGTGATGAAATACCTATAGCCTTCTCGTGCGGTGATTGACGTAGGACCACATACATCCGTGTGTATGAGTCCTAATAGGTCAGCAGCGCGCATTCCAACACCTTTGAAGGAAATTCGAGTCATCTTACCGATGAGACATGATTCACACGTGCGAAATGATTGAAAATCAAAGGCCGAGATAGCTCCATTTTTGATGAGCTGTTTAACGCGTTTCTCATTAATGTGTCCCATACGGCAGTGCCATAGATACGTTTGATCTTTGTCACCAACCTTTAACTTTTTATTCATTACGTGTAATATTTCGGTTGTCTGATCTAAAACATAAATTCCGTTCATGGAAACTGCCTTGCCATAAATCATATCGTGTAATGAGAAAATGCAAGTATTATTCTCTATTACAAATGAAAATCCAAGTTTGTCAAGTGCGTAAACCGAAATAATGTTTTTGAAAGACTGGGTACATAATAGCGATTATATAAAAATAACTCAAATCCGCTAGGAAGCGGATCACGTATGTTCCCCTCGAGACGGCAGCCACTCGTGCTCCATTCCCGACACGCAGGTCCACCTCACCCTTTACGAGGGGTTCGATGTTTCGGAGCCCCTGCACATGATTACACAGATGAGAACCACAACCAGTATCAAGTACCCAAGTTCCGTAACTTGCGTGGTTAATCTCAATCATATGAATAAAAGTAGAAGAAGAAGACATACCAACAGGTTTAACACGACCTGCCTTTAAGTCCTCATGATAAACAGGACATGTACGCCTCCAATGCCCAGTCTTGTGGCAATGATGGCATTCCATGTTTTCATTCTTGCTCTTTGTCGCGCCTGATGAGGTGCTCGACTCACCAGGCCCACTCTTACCTGAACCCGACTTCTTAAACTTCGGTTTGCCTACTGCTAGGCCTGGCTGAACTTTTCCCTTACCCTTGCCCTTGTTTGACACAACGAGAACATCCTGTTTCATGCTCCCACTGAACTTCATGTCCTTCTCGGCCCGTACGAGAAGGAGTGCGATTCATGGGGACTTTTCTTCAAATCATTCATATAGTAATTCGCTCTAAATTGCGAAAAACCATCGTGGAGTGAATGAATCATGCGGTCAATCACGATGTTCTCGCTGATTTTACAATCAAGCGTCTCCAGTTTCTCGACATTCTCAATCATGCTGAGAATGTGTGGGCTAACCGCTTGGCCCTTCTGGAGTCTCGCATCAAAGAAGCGAGTGGTATGCTCATAGGTCACGATTCTCGGTGCTTTCGAGAATTCCTTGGTGAGCGTGGTGAAAATCTTGTTTGCACCTTGGGCTATGAAGCGTTTCTGCAAATTGGGTTCCATTGCAAAAATGAGTACGTTTTTAATCGCTTTTTGCTTCCATGGCGAAATCGTTATACTTGTCGATCTCGTTAATTCCGGCCGTGGGGCCTGGGTTTGGCGGCATGGGCTCAAGCAGAAATTTGAGCTTCCGTCGGCGGCAAAGCATTCCGTAATCTTTGCCTCCCGATCCGCGAAGTTTGATCCATCATTCTTCAGTCGAGTTGACTGATTCATCTGATTCATGAAGATCCGAAGCCAGGACTCTCGGTCCAATGTGACACTTGGCATTGGGTCGTTCAAATGACCAGCCATATTGTTATTAGCAGTTTATGTGAACGTGATCTACACTGAAAAAGAAAGAAAAACAAAAACGAAATAAGCAACTCATCGAGGTGATTTAAGTCTATTTAAAATTCATTTTATTCGTGTAGACTCATTGCACTTGTATAATTGATCTCCCTCAAGAATAATACAAGTGATCCCAAGACTCAATTTCCGTAAATTGATAAGCCAACTGTTTAGCTAGTTCTTCCGTAAAAACTCTTGGTCGATAGATTTCCGTAAATCCTATCTATAGTCCACCATGATCACGGGATCGTAGTGAGTGACCATAGTGTTGAGATAAAATAAGTCAATCGGTTCCAACTTACCCGACGTAGAAGGGGTCATATTATGCCTACCGACGAAGAAGGGATTCATTGGAGTTTGACCTATAAAGACTATTCTCAATTTTTGTTTATACGAGGAAGATCCCATCAACTAAATTATAATTCATATTAAGTGAACGAATAACTAGCGTCTGCGTGAATGAATTAATTTGGGTGATGGCTTAAAATCATGTGACATAAGAATGTCAAAGAAAACTAACTCGTGACCTCTATATGTGTCAGTTTTCATGCAATGATTAGGTGGTTTGGTTTTTAGGCGGAATATGATGCAATCTATCGTTACGATAAATAAATGAATGAATGAATGCAATACGTAAATAAAAATTCCTAGTGTGGCCTATCCTAGTAAAAAGAACATAATACAACTTTGGAATCCACCGTTGGACCCGAAAAGCTTGTCTTGATGTTCCATCTTTGTCCATGCAGCGGGAGTGAGCATCCGATCTCCTTCTTTAGTCTTCTCAAAATTACAATTAAAATTTACAAAATATAAACCTATTTACATTCTAAATAAAAACTGTAATTAAAAGAAATAAAAAGGGAGATACGAGATCTCAAAATACAACCAAGACCGTGTTCCATCATTACGGTAACACGTTCTACTAAGGCCACACTAAGTTACAACCGTTTGCAAAAATAAATAAATACGTAATTAAAAGCATTCAAAATGATCAAAAACGATAAATAAAATGCATCAACTAAATTAAATTTATTCGTGACATAATTCCGTAATTATGTTAAGTTATCCAAACCACCAAAGATAATTAAAATTATGTGACAAAACCGCTTCATCAACTTAATTTTAATTCAAGATAATCCGTTACTTTAAATCGTTTTAAAGTGACTAAATTGTTCGTGGGTGAACCGTTTCACTATCAAGCTAGTGCATAAATCCGTATTATGCAATAAATGGCCGAAAAAAAACAGAAATTTTTTTTTTTTTCTTTTACTGCTGGGCGTGAACAGTACCCACGAAAAAAAAAAAAATTTTTTATTTTGGAGCTAAAAACCGAGAGCTCAAAAAAAAAAAAAACAATCGGCTCAAAAAAAACGTGAGCCTCATCAAGACAAGCAAAAACGATTTGTGAAAGCCAATTGTAATTTAATCTAATCCGTATAGAATTCAAACTACAATTGATACATCTTTAACATATTGCAATAATTATCGATTAAAATTACAACATGTAAAGAACGATTGAAAACAAGAGATCGAACGATCTAACAAAAATGTGTGGCACGCAAATCAATGCAAAAACAGAAAACAGGCCGTGACAAAGGCCACACGGTTTTCAGAAAAAAAATTTGGCCGAGACAAAAATTTTGTGCCGCACGAAATTTTATGCAAACATTTTGATGGATCTTTAACATATTGCGATGAATATCGATTACAAAACAATATGCAAAGATCAAAATGAAAACAAAACAAAAGACAATCATCACCGTGTAAACAAGACACGGTTCCCAACACAAAAAAAACGCAGCATATAAAAAATGCCGAGACAAAAAATTTCAGCCGAATGAAAATTAATCAAAAATTCATCGATTCAAAAATCGTTTGATGAAAATCACATAGAAAAATTTACGTGGCCTTGCTCTGATACCACTTGTAGGGTAATATCCGTATAAAACCCATAATTTGAAGGATTATAACGCAAATTTAATACGTGATTTATAGTCATAAACGAAAACAACAATGAAACGATAAAGATCAAGGATTAACCTTCGGTCCTAGTGCAAATTGGCAATGAGAGATCAAAGTAGATCTCCTCCTAAATGATGCACCCAAGATCGTCTGAGAAATGCCCTTGTGCTAGAATGAATCCTCTAATTGCCTTGCAATATTGAGAGGATTGTTTTGTGTGTTTTCGTTGGATGAGAGATCCGAATTTTGAGAGGCAATTTTCTCAAAACCCTAATTATTTTGCAAATGATTATGATTCGGTTAACAAAGAGGAGAGGGCTCCCTTTTGTTCATGTTTGGCTCGGCCAAACCGAGTGAGAGGGAAGCTTTTGGGCTTTTTCATTTCCTCTTCATATTAACTCGTGGTCCGATTCCAAATTCCTAAATGTATATGACGCGGTTTAGTTATAAATCGTCATCGGTTATCGGTTATTAAAGCATCAACTAATAATACGGATTAGTTGAAACATTAATACATGTCCGACAAAGACGATATTGTATAATTATATTCAATATACATTTAATTAAATATAAAACGCTTATATTCAATTTACGAATTAACTGCTTAATTCGCCTTAGCCATTATTATTTAATCCGTATTAAATAAAATATCTCAACATCACATTTTGACTAATTATTAGTCAAATAACTCAGACTAACTGGTTAGTCAATTTTTGGCATCTACATGATTGTATTTTCATACCGTCACATCTCTCAAACGTATCCTATAGGTGTGACTTTTAGGGACCAGTTGATCACCGCCATCTGTATGACAATAACGTCAAACTTATCTAGCAAGCCAACCGTTATTGATAAACGTGGACCAACTGATTATGATACAAAAGTATACCCTTTGATCCTTTTAGAGATTTATAAGTCCTTGCACTAACTGTAAAGGACACCAGCCCCAACAGCATCCTCCCTAATTTCCACTATAAATACCCCATTAGTCTAATTAGAGGAGCATGTTCTTCTTATCAATAATTAGTGTAGTTAATATCAATCAAATCTCTCTTTAATATTGTAATCAAGTATTAATCAAGTTTTAATCCAAGTTTTAGTTCTTTAATCTCTCTCTTGTTCATCCTTTATTTTGGGTAATTGAAGATTATTTGGGTTATTGTTGGGAGATTGACAACCTCTCAATCAAGCATTCAAGTACTTCTTTTATCTTTGCTTTATTATTGGAATCATTAGTAGGTATAATCTCTTAATCCCTTTTTAATTATTGTTAATTACTTTCATTTATTCATCATGTTTCATATTGTTGGTATGATTGACAACCTTGCTAGCATGATCAACATGATAATGAGTGAGTAGTCTCTTAGCTAGGGTTAATGGGTGATTAGAGGAAACCAACATGGGGAATGACTCATGCTTAAATTAATATGCTTTCATATTTTATTTGCTTGCTTGTTTTGATCTCAACTCATGCACATGTTATATTTGATGAAATGCTAAGCCTATGAATCCTTGCATTTACTATCATCTTCTATCTTTTCAATGAGACTTGTAAGACATAACCCAACTGGAGTCTCATTAGACCATGCATGTTGTTGAGTAGGGAAGATTAAGTCGACTTGTAGGTGTTGTACAATCTAATCGATTCGGCTCCGGGACCCAAACTTTCCTAGGATTGTAAGATATAACCCAACTCAATCCATCACAACAATAATTGCTTGCTTATAATTTGAGAACATGTTTGTATGATCATATCCCATGATTCCCCTATGATCCCATGACACCCTAGTGCCTTTAATCAATCGTTTACACCCCTTTAATTCATCTTGCTTGTTTATTTTCATTGCTATTTTAGTTTAGTAACCTTCTACATCAACCCAATTTGTGACACCCCATAGACACCACTAGTTACAATAGAAATCTCATTTCAACTCCCGTCCCTTGGGATCCGACCTTTACTTGCCTCTTTACTAATTGTAGAGTTATTTGTGGAGCTATAAATTGTGTTTTGATTCGACCGTGACCAACGACCACATCTTAATTTGTGAACACTTAGCGGGATCGCATCAAGTGGCTTACGCTCTGGCACCTTTACCTCTACAGCATAGACAGAATCATCTTCAATGGTGTAGCAAGTGTTTACCAAATTCTCGTTGGCCAGGCTTAAGAGCATCTCACCTTCTTCCTTGTTGAGCTTGTAGCTCTCCATTGAGGCTACCAAAGCATCTGGCTCCTCAGCATTCTCCACTGCATTACCTGTACACTCATCTAAACGGGTTAGATCAGCTAAGGGATCCTTGGCTAAGGATTCCCTCCAATTACAAGTAACAGCCCTGTCAACAATATCAATGGAATAACACGTATCATCATCAGCAGGTTCGGTCGCCTTGTGAGCAAGACTGAACTCAATGGTGTCATCCCCTACCTCTAAGGTTATGGTTCCACGTTTGACATCTATTACAGCCCCAGCTGTATGTAAAAACGGTCTACCTAAAATAATAGGTATCTGACTGTCCTATGCAATGTCCAAAACAACGAAATCGACAGGGATAAAAAACTTACCCACTCGAACGGGTACATCCTCTAGAACTCCTATAGGTCTCTGAGTCGATCTATTTGCCATTTGAACGGTAATATCGGTCACCTTGAGTCTACCAATATTTAACCTTTCGCAAACAGAATACGGCATGACACTGACACTGGCCCCTAAATCACAAAGGGCCTTTCCAATTTTGTGGTTACCTATAGTGCAAGGAATTGAAAAACTACCCGGGTCCTTTAATTTGGGTGGTATATTAATTTGTGAAAGAGCATTGCATTCTTCCACAAAAGCAACATTACCATCATCACGAAAATTTCTCTTACGATTTAAAATGTCTTTCATAAATGTAGCTTAAGAGGGTACCTGGGTAATTAGATCAGTGAAAGGAATCGTTACCTCGAGATTCTGGACCATCTCCAAAAACTTACCAAACTTGCGCTCCAGCTTAGTGTTCTTTAAACGCTCCGGATACGGGGATCGCAACACTTGGCCGTAGGATCAGTAACCTTCGGCTTCCGTAAGTTTAAAACCTCCGTCAAATCATCAATGAGTGTAGAATCATGCAAATTAGTTGACGGAATTGCGTCCTGTACTGGAGACCTAGTCGATCGACTGATAGGGGTGGTCGATCGACTGATAGGGGTGGTCGATCGACCAAGTTGGCTGGGTGTGAACAGTTCCTGGACAGAAACTTCTTCATTAGGAGTCTCAGTCGATCGACCGTTGGTGTCAGTCGATCGACTGCTTATGCTGGGCGTGAATAGTTTCTGATCAGAAACTTTTTCATCTAACGCTCCAGTCGATCGACTGATAGTAGTGGTCGATCGACCAGAATTACTGGCAATTGAGCTCGTTTTTGCACCAGAAATTAAACTAGCTTCTTCATCATTTCCCGAGTCTCCTCTTGGCTTGTCGGGACCTTCATAAGAGAGGCCACTTCTGAGATTAATAGCATTAATCGTTTCAATTGGCCCTTCACATTTGCTTGAAGAATTGGCGACTTGCTTAGCCTCTATATTCTCCAACTGCTTCACAAAATTATTTGAGGACTCAATCCCGGCTGCTTCTATATTCGCCACTTGAACCAAAAGAGTTTGGACCATTTCTCTCAACTTCGCGGTCTCATCTGGATTATGGACAGGAGTTTCAACTCTTTCCTTGGAAACTTCAGAGGCCTCGAGCTTCTCGAGACGGGCAGTAATAGAAGTAATGAGTGTTACAACGGTACTCATTTCATCACTTTGCTTTCGTGAATTTCCACGTGAACTCCCAAACTCAGCTCTATGGACCGCCATCTCCTCAATAGTGTTCCAACCTCTATTCTAACCGGTATTATTTTGGAACCTACCATTCGCAACTGCGTCCAGGATGACCTTGTAATCATCATATAAAGCATTGTAGAATAAGTTGCAAAGATACCACTACTGGAAACCATGGTGAGGGACAGCTCGGACCAAACTTTTGAAATGTCCCCATGCCTCACAAAAACTCTCATCAGCTTCTAGCTAGAAATTTGTAATTTTACTCCTCAAGGCATCAGTCTTTGAAAGCGGGAAGTACTTCTTGTAGAAGGCTAATGCTAGAGATGTCCAATCTGTGACTCCAGCTGCTACCCTATCAAGGTAGCGGTACCAATCTCGCGCCGAATCCTTCAAGGAGTATAAGAACATCAACCCCCTTTACTTCATCCTGAGTCACCCCAGCTGGTATAGGTATGGAAGCAATGATAGTCTATGAAAATTTCCATATGCTTCAAGGGGTCCTCATCTGGCAGACCAGCAGACTGATTTCGCTCCACTAAATCGATATAAGAGGAACGAAATTCGAAGTTACCGGTAGTGGGGGTAGGTAACACGTGCCCCTTTGGAAAGTGGTGCTCCTTTGGCTGAAGATTATCATATATTGTAGCCATATTCGCAGAACTGAGAGTACTCAAGCCTTCCTCTCAAAAACCTGTCTTCTAACTGTGCAAAAGCAAAACTAGAAGCAAAGGTAAGCAACGGCCTCAAGGAACCAAAGTTCCTTGAGACAAGAAAAATAAACTAAAAATAAAGCAAACAGAATTACACCGTCTCCCCGGCAACGGCGCCAAAATTTGATACCGTCGTTTTGTATCAAAAATAAATTTATAATTCCAAACTAAAACTATAGCTAGTGATAGAAAGGGTTGAACCACAGAGAGACAACATCAATTCTATTTGCTTATTTCAGTCTATAAAAGTAACAATTAATGGGGGTTTGAATTTGGTTGATTCTAATGACTACTTGCTAAAATATAAAATTTCTCAACAAGATAAAAAAAAATCGGGAACTTCGGTTCACCATGGCTAAGGTCAGGTCAAACAGGTAGTAAAGGTCCTACGTTACGGTCTTAGGAAATACGAGCAAGCCTTTCGATCAATGCTCAAAATTAACCTCACGATCTTTTAATTCCTAGAATTTCTCAAAGCTTTCGCTCAAAGGAAATTCCAAATCTCATGACAACCTAACCTACTAATCTTTCAATCTAGCAGGATGGATTTATCAAAAGGTAATAAGATCGATACGAAAGAATTCATACTAATAAAATTAACCCTAATTTATGCCATGGCTCACATAGTTCCCAATCAAAACAATTAGCTACGCATGACTAAAGCTTTATCAATTGCAAAATTGAAGATAAAGAGCACGATTGACATAATTAAAATTGAATTTAAGATAAAAGAATAAAACTGAATTGCTTGCATAAAACTAGTAAAACAAGAATTGAATTAACAAGAAAATAAAAGAAGAAGTAAATCGAATAAAAGCTTACTAAGGATTGATGAACAAAGTACTCAAATTCGAATTTCGTCGTCTCCTCTCAAACCAGATCTAAACTAAATTCTTCAGTAATGAAAAGCATAACCTAAAAGTGTAGCTGCGTTCTACTGATAAGCGATGCCAAAAGTTAATTACAAATTGGGCTTTTAAAAGTCTAACACGAAGAATTAATCTCAGCTCGCAGACTGGTCGATCGACTGAAGAGCATGGTCGATCGACTGGCAATTCAGAACAGTAGCTTCTGCCTAACTTCAACGGTCGATCGACTGTACAGCATGGTCGATCGACTGGAGTGAGCTGTGTAGTGGCTTCTTTCTCTCTTCAAATCAGCTCTTCACTCCATTGCACGCGTCCCAAAGTGGTTGAATCTGAACTCCCTTCTTCAAAGCTTCCCTGAAGTTGCCCCCGGAGGACGATTTAGGCTTGATTTAGCTCACTTCCATTCATTCCTACAATAAATCATAGAAAATGCAAAGAAAACCGTTTCGGGAGAAATAGTAGCCTTAAGCTAACAATTATGCATGGAAATACGTGCCAAAATTGCAAATAAAGTGTATAGAATATGCACGTATCAGTTATGTTTGATGAAATGCGAGCCTATGAATCCTTGCATTTTTTTACCCATCACCTATCTTTTCAATGAGGCTTGTAAGCTTATACACAAACTCGAGCCTCATTACACCATGCATATAGTTGAATAGGAAGGATTAAGTCGACCTGTAGGTGTTGTACAATCTAATCGATTCGGCTCCGGGGCCCAAACCTTCTTAGGGATTGTAAGCTTATACACCAACTCGATCCCATCACAACAATAAGTGCTTGCTATATAATTGAGAACATATTTGCATGATCAACTCCCATGAATCCCCTATGAACCCATGACACCCTAGTGCCTTTAATCAATTGTTTACAACCCCTTTATTTGCTTTACTTTGTTTTTATTCATCTTGTTGATTAGTTTAGTTTATCTCCTACATCAACCTAAATTGTGACACCCTAAGACACAACCATTTGCAATTGAGAATCCTACATCAAAACCCGTCCCTTGTGATGCGACCTTTACTTGCCTCTTTGCTAAGAGTAGTTTGTGAAGTTATAAATATTGTTTTGGTTGGTAGCTTTTGACGACGAGTTTTAACCAGACCAATGATATAGATCACTTCAAAGTTCAAACTACAAATTAAAGTACTCCAAATATGTGACAACACAAATTCTCTTTGAAGACGGGCACTATCCGTCTTCAGCTTGTGACAGATAGTGTCTGTCACAAGCAAGACGCTTTGATGTGTCAAGTTCACGTGAAAAAGACATTATTTCGCGGCCCGTGCATCGCACGGGCATTAAATCTAGTATATTTATAAAAGAGGCTTTTTTCGAGCGATTCTAAGCTGACCACATCATTAAAAATCAATTTAGGAAACTTTTACAAATAATAATTTTTGATGTAAAGAATAAAGTGGAGAATCTTTTAATTATTATAATATAGTATATAGTATATAGTATATATTTCCTAATATATATTCAGGTCATATTTCTAATTTTTACACGAAAACTTTTACATTTCATTTGACAAAAAAAATTATTGAAAAAATTATGAAAATAATATAATTAGATTCATTGTAAAAAATGCTATCATTAGAGTATAAATTTCATATAATTTGCACATGTTAAAAATTGTGTATTTCATAGTATGTTATATGTCCCACATTGAAAAATAATGTTGGTGAGGTAAATATACTACGTATAAATAATAGAATTGGCACACATCGAAAGATTAGCGTAAAGTGGGGTGATCCTATGATTATAAATAGGAGGCATTCTTGGAACTTAGGTATCAACCCAAAATCTTTTGAGTCTCTCAAGTATTGTCTTAGGGAGCTCTTAAAAGTTTGTATCGTTATCTTCAAAATATGATATTGTGGACACGGGGGGCTTGGGAACAATCGTTTGCATTTGTGGAGTCGCCACCAATTTTTATGGGAAATTGGAACCGTTCGAATACCTCATGCCATGTCAAGACATAAGGTAGTGACATGAACACTAAGAACTCGTTACCCTTAGCATTCTATGTCTTGAATGACTCTCGTGGATGCCAATGAACACGGATGTTAACAGAGATCTAGAGTAAGGGGTGAGGGTATGTATTAGGAAGTCCTTTTACTGAACACCTAATCCCGCCCGCCTCGATAGCGGCCTCTACTAATTATTAGGGAAGTTATTCATACTCGATATGTTGTCGATTATATGCATGCAATGCAACATCCAACGTTTTGATCCTAGCATGTGAATTAAACTATGTCGGTGGACAAATAATTAGCACTCATTAATGTCGAAGTAGGGTTTAGAATTAATTACATGTGAAAAACAAGTAAATAAATCATCCAATAAAATACAATAAATAAATTGCGATAATCAAATTTACAACGTTTTAATGATTTACGTCAAAAATATACTTAAGACGGATAATTTGCGAAAAGTAAAGGAAAATAAACTAGGTTAGAAAATATACTAGGAACAGGCGCAACATTACTGCGTCCCTTGGAAGAAGCGCAGTGGTCACTGCGTCTGTTCCTAAGGTGAGTTCTGACTGTGAAGTCAGAATTGCATGTTGTTAATGTTCGTTGGTGTATTTAATGGTTGATTATTGATATTTGACTCGGATGAAAGTGATTTAACGTATTATTAACATATGAAATCGTCATGAAAGCGATAAAAACGACTTAAAATGGATTAAAACGAATTAAAATGAGTTAAAATGAGTTAAAATTAATTAAAACTAATTAGGTTTAATTATGAAGACGAAAAAGAACTTGAGAGAACTCGATAAACTAGAAATAAACGGTAAAAATATGTACAAAAGACGAACTTCAGAAACTTGATATTAACGAATCGAGTCCCTAAAAATCCGTTTTTGATTTAATGACGAAAACCCGCAAATATTGATTATAAGGGATTTAAGTCGTAAATAAGATATGATAATTATTAAGAATATGTATTAGGAGATTATATGTGAATGAAAGAAAGAAAAACAAGAAATTAAGGCAAAAGGGACGAATTAACATAAAATGGAGGAAGAAGAAGAAAAGTAGGAACTGCGGCACCCTCTGGAAGAGGCGCAGCAGATGCTGCGACTCTTCGAAGAGGCGCAGCAGTTGCTGCGTTTCTTCTCGACGTCTGCTTACTGTTAATCCGTAAAAACAGTTTAATACAAGTGTTTTAGAAATCGGTTTTAACCATGCTTTCGACGTAAATCTTACATTTAATTGGTACAAAAATAAAATACAAAAATAAAAGATGGGATTTACACCCTCAGATTTACATGTTTGACGAAACGAGATTAACTAAGTTAACGTTTTAGTGATTGCTCGACTCTAATGTATGATGAAATTGCCCTCGTAAGAGGATTTAGATTAAACTGATTAATTGATTGATGTGTAGTTGGTCAAATTGGTCGGTCATGCAACGTGACTGGTACTCAGAATGATCTGAGCTTACGTTGTCGATTGATCAAGCACGTAGGCGTCAAAAGCTTATAGCAAGGTCTTAGAATGCAAAGGGAGAAGAGAAGGAGGGACACTTACATCAAAAATATGTGGAACGAAGGTCCCTATTTATACTAGAAAATATGGATAGTTATGAAATGACTCAAACTTTGGAAAGAAATCACGGAAAAAATCTGAAAATACGCAGAAAAGGGCTGGGGAAGAGGCGCAGCAGCTGCTGTGACCTTTGGAAGAGGCGCAGCAGGTGCTGCGTCCTTTCCCCGGAGGTTTTCTCCTGCGGAAGAAAGAATTCCGCGTTTCTTTTATGGAATTGCGGTGGATCTCAACTTCCTTATTTCTTAAAATAAGATTTTCGGGATATATTTTGCCAAAAGGATATAAAATTGAATTATGGAATAAAAATATCCGGAATATTCTAGGACATTCCGACTCGGCATTTTAAACGGTTTATTAGAAAATAAAGCGGTTTTTGACCCGTACTCCAAATGAACTCTAATTACTGTCAAAACGACCGTATCGGCGCGTAGATGACTACCAAGGGGTAGACACAAGTATTTGAGCTATCACTTGATGATGAACTTACAAACTGTCATAAATCGTTCCGTGTACCAAACATGCGGCCCAATCATCACCGGGTGGCTTGCGGGAGGTGCATAAATGAGGTATCTACAGAGCCCTCACTTTGACTGAGGCTTGGACAAGGCGAAAGTCAAAGTATAGCCATCAGGTCAATCGAAGATTACAATCTGACGGCTATGGCGACGCGAGGCGGCTCAAGGGGTCTGAGCCAAGGACCTGTCGTCGGGAACATTTTAGAGTCTGTCGACTATCAGGGAGGGTCGTTTAAAGTCCATTAGACTATGTAAGGAGGCTCGCCAGCCATAAGAAGAAATCATACCTGAGACCTCTTTCTCGGAATGAATGGAGGACAGCAGGACGTCGGTAGGAACTGCTGGGGGAATCTACTTGCGTTGGTCTCAAGCGAACTCTTGTCGGGGAATTGTTGGAATAAGTGTCCCCGACAATAATGCGATCACAATTGTCGATCATATTGATCACATATTTAAATCTCATATCAAGAATACGAAAGGGATGATGCATTACATATATAGTCAACTGGACCACACAAATCGGTAATGATTGGCTGGCTAGAGTTTGACATTACTGTCGTGCGACGGTGGTGATCAGTTGATCCCTTGAGGTCACACCTAAAGGACGATTCCCTTAATTGAAAAGATTAATTAATTGTATGTCGATACAGATTAATTAATTCCTTAAAATTGAACAAATTTTATCATAAGAGAGAAAATGACATCTTATTATAATGTGATTAAATAAGATTTTATTTAGTAATTTAAGAAGTTATATTACTAAAATTAGTCCGTGTTTGCGAAACACGCGAGATGAGAATGATAAGTTAGTTATAATTACAAGATGTTGTAAATTATACTAACTAGTAATTAAATGACCATTTTATGAGAAAGTAATTTTGAATTACTAGTCAATTTGTTAAATGTGATTTATTTAATTTGTAAATGATATTTAATTTGTTAATATGCATTTTAAATTAAAACATGACATAAGACATGTCACATGTCACATGACATACAATTGTACAATTGACAAAAATAAAATGGACTCCATATTACACATCAAAACCGAAATTGGTGGGCAAGCTTTAGAAATTTTGTCTTATTCATTTGTCTAAGACACTTGATAGTGACTTGACCATGACAAAGCCTTACACTAGTTTGTCTTGTGAAGACAAAAAGGAAAAAGGAAAATGGTCCCAATACCATATAGACCACCGGTTTTTGTAGAGAAATTAGAGAGGTTTTTCTCAATTTTTCATTCTTCTCATGTTTTATGATAAACAATAAACTTCTCTCTCTTGTTCTTCATAAAATCAAGTTTTATGAATCAATTTGTACAAATTAATCACTAATAATACTAGTAGTAGTATATGAGTATTCGTAATCAATTTTAAGGTAAACCACATTACAAATATCTAGTACATGTTATTTTGTGGGATTTTGGGATAGTCTTAGGTGCTACTAATTGGAGGGCTTCTATTTCGAAGTCATGAATGTTCATCCATTATTGGAAAGCTCAAGAACTAACAAAAAGGAGATCTTGTTGGTGCCTATAAGACCGAAATCATATAGTAAGAACAATGATTTCTTCTCTACTTTTTTTCATGTTTGCATGCATAAGATCTAAAATTTATTTTATGACAAAATAAATTGTTTCATATATGAATATGTAAATTAATGAGATAAATAATTTCCTACAAGCGGTATCAAGAGCCTTAGGTTGTTTGCATGCAAATCGTTTATTGTTTTTCCGAGTTATAAGATTAACAAACAAAACTTATAAATTTGTGTTTATTATGATATATCACGAAATTTATTATGCATGTTAAAGTTTTTGGTCCTAAAATATTTTAGGATATTTTGGTTTAATTTATGGATTTTATTGTTCATTTTATATTATAATGGCATTAAAATGTGATTTATATGATAAAAATGTCACTTTTGGACAAAAAATAGCTAGACTTCGATTTTTCCAGTGGTTTTTAGATATGTTTTAACATATATTATCTTTAGATGACCTGTAAAGTTTCATAATTTTATGAGTTGTTATGCTCGAAATATGGATTTTTCATGTTAAATTCGAATTTAAATGAGAAAATAGGTTAATATGAGTAATATTTCGAATCTGGTCATAGAAATTTATTATGTTGTCACATGCAATTGTACAAGATGTTTTTAAAATAATTGGCTATATTGAAGTCTTTATGCATGATTTATGAATTTTTGATGAAAAATAACATAAATAGTGACTTTAATTAGTAAAAATTGTTAAAACATACTTCATGACTAAGGAAAAACGTCACATGTTGCATTTTATCACCTTTTTTAGATATAAAATTGAGAAGTTGATAAAAATAATTTTTCTCATATTTTTATGATTATAATTGATAAATCCGATAAACCGCAACATTGTTTTTATCGATAAATTTTGATATTTTTAACCTAAGTTTTTGAACATTATGAGTGTCATGGTATTTTTCCAGAATGTTTATGAGTTTAAAATTTCAAATTTCAAATTTATTTGTAATTTTTATGATTTATTTGAAGTTTATGGCATTATATTGTAATTTTAAGTCCTTTTATGAACAATATTAAGAAATATAAGTTAATAATTGTCAAATGTTAGTGGAGACTAATTTTGAGTCCTAGGTTGGTTAGGGTAATTAACTTGGGCATAAATATGATTTTGTGTAATTATTGTGATTTTAAAATGTTGAATCACGCAAATCCGTAAAAACCGATTAATATACGATATTTGCTCCTTAAAGGCGATTTAGCATAAAATTGGGCATGTTCATACATATTATAATGCTGCATTTTATTTATGATTGTCATAATTTTATTTTATGTAATTTTTGAATTATGTAATTTTACTTAGTATGGCCTTAGTTTTTAATTGGTATTACCCGAAATGTATGGGAATATCGATTCGGTTGTAATTTATTGTGATCTCGTATCACCGTTTTGTAATTTAATAGATTTATTTTATTTTAATTACAAATGTATAATAGGAAATTATGTAATTTGTTATGTAATTTATTTATTCCGGAGTACCTTGAAGACGGTGTCACTCAAGAAGGCGATCCATTAAAGAAAGTGTTGCCTTGAAATGCGTGCCAAGACCGAAGTTCAAGGGACCAAAGGAGTCGGTTTCCGAATTTTTAATAGTTTATTAGATTTACTATTTTAGGAAGGCCATACTAGGATTTAATTTATGCTTTGCATTTTATTTATATGTTGCATGCATCGCTAAATCGCCATAACTAAAACATGCATTATCATTAAATCGAGTATATCGACCGTGTCAATTACAATTATCGTAGTTCACCGCTTTAGTTCACTTAAAACGTGATAGATAATAAATTGACATGACCTCTCGCTAAAAATAAACAATTGAGACTTAGCCTTACCAAAAAGTAGAAACCATGAAAACCTATTTCGTGAGGGAGTGCACTCGGCCACACCGGGGTACAAACCTTGTTACGTAGGGGAAGTGGGTGATAATTGTCTATCCACCGAATTCATGTTGATAAGGGATGAATCGGCTACACCGTGCCCAAGTTAATGTGGATTTGGATCATGGACACATTTATTCGAAATTTGGGTTGAACTCAATAAAAGTATTGATAAGGGATGAATCGGCTACACCGTGCCCTTGTCGGATGTGTTTTGGGCTAAAGATAAATGTTAATATAATTTTATCGACCAAGAGTTCTAAAAGTAGAATCGATTAAAGAGTTAATCCACCGAGTTATATTGATAAGGGATGTATCGGCCACACCGTGCCCAAGTTAATATGAATTTGGATCTTGGAATCATTTATAATAGTTGGGTAGAGGTCACTATATAAATGCTATAAAACTTGTTAAATTATTTACAAGTATTATTATAACGACAAATATTTTTGTTTTCATTATTCCGTTATCGTATTGTTCTATTTCTTTACCTCAATCATATACGATATCATTTCGATTTTAGTTCAAATCTCCATTAAAACATCATAACTAAAGACAAGATCTGAATTTTTCTTCTAAAAACCTCGTATTATCCATTGTAAGGATCTCTTGTGAAGAGTATAGATAAATGTTATTCGTGATCAAAGGGTTTTTGATTCTTGACTAACATATCTACTTACAATGAATTGTTTCTCATATGCTTAATTGAGTTAAGCACTTTGAAACGATACATCATTTTGGTAACTATATTTGTTTGAAATCAAAATTGACCAAAATACCGCAACCACTTCAATAAAAGTTTTAAGACTAAACAAATGAATTGAAGAGTAGTCTTCATGAAATTCAATTTTGCTTCTCTAAGCAAAGATTCATTGAAATGAGTAGGAGCATTCTCTTAAACCGTTAAGAAAAGGACGAGGTTCAAGAAGTAAACTTAGAATGGAATTGATACAAGGTAATGTTAAAAGTAAAGTTATTGAGAATAACGATACTAAACCTATCAATCCCGACCAATAAAGTTTCCATTGTCTTAAATGTTGGACACTAGAAAAGAAACTACCCCAAGTTGTTAAAGAATAAGCAAGTTAGTTGTGGGACATCTAATAAGACTTAGTTCTTTATTTATTTGATTGACATAAATTTTGCTAGTACTACTTCGTCAATATTAGAAACCAGTGGTGGTTTTCATCATTGTACTTGATACATAAGATGGTTATAATATGACGACTAGCATCAAATAATGTCGAGAGATAGAGTTATTGTGTACTCAATCTAGTTTTTGGGCTTATAGTTGTACTTAATTATGACTATTAAGTGCATAAACTCTAAATAAGAATATAAACTTGTTAAGATACAAAAGAGGTTTCACTTTTGTGACTCTATACACCACGATTTGATGTATGGCTAGCCCATTATCAAGGTGATTATATTCTAAACCAAACTAGAATGATATATCATGTAGATGATGCAAGACTCAAATTGGTAACCCAAGATTGAAACTTAGATTCTGGAATGATGAACGCAAAGAGTTATTGAGTACTCTTGAAACCATTAGATCTTATGGTATATGCGTATCTTGTATTCAAAGCAAGATGTCTCGTGCCTTTTGGTTGAAAAGGAGATCGAGGTTGTAAATCATTGATCCATAATAGGATGATCATTTTCTTTTACCAACGATTTAAGTTGACACTAATGTGTTCATTTAATAAGTTAAATAGAGAAATCTTTAAAGAAGTTCAAGGAGTTCAAAGAATCACGATTTAGTCGTGATGGGATTATCAAAGTAAAGACTTTGATATAAGCCAAAGGAAATGTGATATAGTATCACAGATTAATCTCACTTAGCACGCATTATGGGATAATGTGTGGTTGGATAAAGAAATCAAACGCTATTCGATATGGTTTGGACTTCAATCAAGTTACTTTGAGTTACTTGATCCTTTTAAGGATTTTATCATTTTGTCTAAATTATTTTTCCACTAAATCTAAAACGAATCATATGAGATATGAAATGGTAGGGTACCATGTTTGTAAGTCTTTCAAAAGAAACAAATACTTATTTTTCCCTTTCAATTATCACGAGTATAACGGGTTTGCGGCTCGTGAAGCTGTCTTTCTAAAATACAAGTTTATTTCTAGAAGACAGAGTGGGAGAAATTATTCAAGAGCCACAAAGAGCCACAAAGAATTATTTGTCGCAAGAAACTGGTCTTTCTTGGCTACATGAAACGTTTTGTGTAAGACGTTGTTTCTTGGCTACGTGAGACGTTTTGTGTAAGACGTTGTTTCTTCAAAACCTAGGAGGTTAAAGTCATCACTTGTTGAAGATGATGAATTAGTGTTACTTTTAGAAAGTAAATAGATTGTAACTTACAAAGAAATCGTTTGATTCAAGTTGATTACTTCTAGAAAGTAATGGACATATGACTTACATGAGAATGTTTAAGTCACAACTCAATACAAGGCTTAGAACCATGAAAATACGAAATAAAAGGCTTGATTAGTGTCAAAGGGTTTTGCACTAATAAAGAGAGATTTCAAAGCTTGATTGGTTGCAAAGGGTTTTGCACTAGTTGTGCTTAAGTTTATTTGGATCTTCTTAGGGATTGTGTTTCATTATGATGATATACATATAGCGAGTGAATCTAAAACCCACTTCTTAAATTAGAAGGAATGTATTCAATACATGTCTTGAGTTTTGTAGATTCTTGCCATCCTAATATAATGTGAAACTTAAGAGAGGGTCTTAAGTAGGACATCAATGAGTTGGAATCAACATTTTGATCATGTGATGAAAATTTTCTCAATAAGTTGAGAAGTTATGTTTATACATGAAGATTAGTGGGAGTTACGGAAATTTTAATTAGTCTAATATATGGATGACATATTTGTTTGAGTAAGTGTCCCCGATAATAATGCGATCACAATTGTCGATCATATTGATCACATGTTTAAATCTCATTTTAAGAATACGTAAGGGATGATTCATTTTATAGTCAACTGACCAACATTAATCGGTAACGATTGGCTTGCTAGAGTTTGACGCCATCGTCGTGGGGACGGTGGTGGTTAGTTGATCCCTTAAGGTCACACCTAAAGGATGATGCCCTTATCTATAAAGTTGATTAATTGTATGACGATACAAGTTGATCAATTCCTTAAAATTGAACAATTCAATTGTGAGAGAGAATAATATTATCTTATTGTAATGGAATTAAATAAGATTTATTTTAGTAATAAAATGCTTTGTTACTAAAATTGTTCATTGTTTGAGAAACAATAGAGATAAGAATGAATGGTTAATTATAATTACAAGATGTTGTGAATTATAATTTTATGACCCATTTTATTTATGTGATCAAGTATCACTAGTCAATTTCTTGTATGTAATTTAATTAATTTTTAAAATGATATTTATGGGATAAATATGCATTAAATTAATTAATAACATGTAATATATTACATGAGACATATTGTGTGACAAATGACAAATTGACAAAATAAAATGGTAGTCCATATTATGGAGGGTGGACCGAATTTGGAGGAGTATGTAGTGGGTTGTGCTTATATTATTTTATGTGATAGAATTAAATAATAAGCCTACCTACAACTAGCCTTACACCTACTCTTACACATCTATTTCTTGTGAAGACAAAAAGTGAAAAGTAGATGCCCTATTTCTTTACTCCAACCATGAACCATCATGAAGAAGTGAATGAGTTCTCTTATTATTCATTCTTATATTACATGCAAAAAGTTCATGAATTATTCTCTCTTCTCTCTCTTTAATCTTCATCAAAATATGAGATTTTTGATTCAAATTGTTCATAAAAGATTACTAAAATTATTAGTGTAATATATGAGTATTAGTAATTAATTTTAAGGTAAACTACCAAACTAATATCTAGCTAATATTATTTAGTGGGGATAAGGGATAATCTTGGGTGCAATCAAGAGGAGAATCTCTACTTTGGGATTTTTGGAGGATCATCCTAATATTCATTATAGCTCAAGAACAAGTGAAGTAGGAGACTTCATTTGTGCCCATTTGACCGAATTTTTGATGGTGAGAAAATTGATTTTCTTATCTCTTCTTATTAAGTTTGCATGCATAAGATTTGTATATAATTTTATGACTAAATTAAATCATCACATATATGAATATGTCAAGTAATGAGATAAAGATTTCTAACAAGCGGTATCAAGAGCACAAGGTTGTTTGCATGCAAATCGGTTATTGTTTTTCCGAGTTATACGATTAACATATAAAACTCATAAATTTGTGTTATTATGATATATCACGAAATTTATTATGAATGTTAAAGTTTCTGATCCTAAAATATATTTAGGATATTTTGGTTGATTTACGAATTTTTATTGTTCATTTTATTTAATAATGGCATTAAAATGTGATTTTATGATAAAAATGTCATTTTTGGACGAAAATTAGCTAAACTTCGAATTTTCCAGTGGTTTTTGGATATGTTTTCACATATATTATTTTTAGATGATCTGGAAATTTTCAAAAATTTTGGAGTTTTTATGCTCGAAATTTGGATTTTTCATGATAAAAATCGAATTTAAATGAAAAATAGGTTAATATGAGAAATATTTCGAATCTGGTCATAAAAATTTAGTATGTTGTCACATGAAGTTTTTTAAGATGTGTGTAAAATAATAGGCTATAATGAAGTCTTCATGCATGATTTATGGATTTTTTTATGAAAAATAGCATAAATAGTGACTTAATTAGTGAATAATTGCTAAAACATACTTCATGACTAAGAAAAAACGTCAAATATTGCATTTTATTATCTTTTTCAGATCTAAAATTGAAAAGTTGATGAATATAATTTTTCTCATGTTTTTATGATTATAATTGATAAATCCGATAAACCGCAACATAGTTTTTCCCGATAAATTTTTCGAAATTTTAACCTAAGTTTTTGAACATTACTAGGTAGTATCCCGCGCTTCACGCGGCCTGTTTGTATATTTTGTTATTATTGTTGAAAAAAATAATATAATTGATATATTACGTTTAAGATTTAATAATAAATAGAAATAGATTAAACATTCTCAAATCTTCGTTTTTTATGTCTAAGTCCAAAATATTTTCGAATAAAAAAACCTACAATTTTTATCAATAATAGGTGATAGCTAATTATGCATAATCAATCTTACATAAATGACGTATATAATATTTATTTAAATATAATACTTGTAATAATTAAAAAAGGAATTATGCTTTGTTTCATTAACCATACTTTTCTAGGTTGTTATTGTTAATTATAGAGATGGAGGTAAATGGGATGCGTTTATTCTCTAATGTTTAATTTAGTTGACATGTCTAAAGCTTATTACATGATGTAATACACCATATTTATCTATTTTCTCTAACCTAATACAAAATCCCTATAAAATGTAAATAGAATCATTGATTGATCTAGATAATCTATACTCTTTATCTTCCCATCTTTTATACTTCCCATCTTTTATACGGTTTCTTAGTCCATCCTCAATAGTCCTATGCTTCTACCCTTTTCTCCTATTCACCTTAATGGAATATTTTGTTCTAAAAATAGAACACGGATTACTTGCATGTCTCAAACAAACTCAAACATATAGACAATTTAATTGATTATGATGAAGAAATTAAAAATTTAGTGTTGGGAAAATATGAACAAATATTTGAACAATTAATTGGTTATAAATATATGAACAATTTATTATAAAAAGTACTATGTAGAAAAATTGTGCCTTCGTTTACATGTTACGGAGTACATACTAAGGGATTGTTGGAGAAAAATAAGGAAAATAAAAGCTTGTGTTATGCCTTAAAATCACATGAGTAATTCGTCTATGTCGCCGATTTCTTCGAACACTTTAGTACTCCATATTTGATGACATAATTTTGTAACTTATCAGTTTGTTGGCTCTTATTTTCATTGACAAAATTCCATACTCTGAAGATTTTAGTGATCTTCTACCTCCCCATTATTCTTGTCGGTTAAAAACTATTTTTATAGAGCGCCATATAACCATATTTTTAACTTGAGAAGAAAACTACACCTGCAAAGCATATCATGAAGAGCCACATCATTAGCTGCAAGTATATATAATGCAATCATGTATTTTTTGCACATCGTTTTATGTATTAGGAAAAAAAACTAAAGGGTAATACCTCGTAGTAAGTTGTGATGAGAAGAAAGGGTCGTGTATTTATATGTACTTCAAGTGTACATATCTTGAGAATACATACATGTGAATGGATATGAGAAACTTTGAATATGTGTCTAAGATTTTGTGCATTGACCTTAGCCTTCATGTTTATTTTGAATAGCTATACAATTCTTTGTATCGAATATGTAATATTTGTTTTTTATTGACTTTAGTTTTATAATCTAGGGAATATAAAGGTCTACTTAGTCTCATATAATCATATACATTCACATGGAATTATATTTATGTATGTACTCCGTAGCATTATCATTTCCTTTAGAAAATATTATTGATTTCTTTATTTGACAAAAGATAAAAAAAAAAATCATGATTTAACTAATATGTATAGTTAATATTCTAATTTGCATTTAAGTAAATGTTACATGACTAAGCTACTTGATCTATAGTAACACATTTTTTTTTCCTTATTCAAGTCATCTAATAAAACAATGACTAAACATTTATAAAAAAAAGGAATCCTAAACGCGGCCTGTTTTAATATTTTATGATTATAATTTAAGAAAAATTATATAATTCATATATAACCTTCAAAATTTTCTTTTATAAATAATTTTTTCTCAAATTTAATATTTTTAGATTTAATTTCAATGTTTTAAAATAAAATACATAAGAGTTTTAATTAAAACTAATAAGTGATAATTAATTATACATGATCGACGTTTTATAAATAAATTTGTGACTGGTGAAGTATCATACTAATCAAAATAAAATTTATTCGAGTAATAGAACAATCAACAATAAGTTCTCAAATTATATCATTTCACGATACTTTATGTCTCACATAAATTAATATTTATCCAAAATGATGTGAACATAATTTTATGTAATTTTTTATTTTTTATGTATAACATGTGACATTTATCAATCAAACATATAGAGTTCAAACTCAACTTATTTAAATGTTTTGATTGTGTCTTGCATGTGATATGGGTTAAACATATCTATGAGAAATTTGCACCTTTTGTTTTTTTTAAACAATTATATAATGATGTTTAAGAGTTTATTACCTGTAAATATAATAGGTTGAACTTTCTCAATTTTTTTTTTTTTTATATTTAACTTCAAAGTATTTAAAAGATAACATATAAAATATATAACTAAAAGTAATACGGAGTATTTGGTTAGTCATAATCAATATTTTATATTTGACTTATACATATTTAATTAAAGATATTAAAGAAAAATGTAACGTGTTTTTTACTTTTTCATGTCGTTTATAATACTATATTACTTAATAATCATTACTTTTATTTTGATTATTCTAATGCACTCGCGATCACTATGTATATACACACTCGTACACATACTCGTTATCACACTATTGAAACTTATCAAAATCTCATATGTATTCAATTTGTCCAATATAATTTTCATTCCCAGACTATAAAAACTTATCTCTTAGTAGTTTTTTTAAAGAGGTGTTTTTAATATATACAATGACTGTTCTGATCCAAATATATTTTTCTTAATGGATTTAATAGTCTAAGTTTTATAACTTTCTCAAAATATTTTTTTACGTAAATGTAAAACATTATGAGACACTTAATTTAATCATATCTCCATACCAAAATAAATATTTCAATAAATATAAAGAAAATTATACTCAATTGAAAGCATTTTTGACAATGAACGTAATTATTTACATTTTAGAATTTGTATCAAAATAATTTTTTTGTAAATTTAGAATCAAATCACCGTAAATATTTAATATAATTTTATAATAAAATTTATTAAACTATAACTAATATTTTGCTGAGATTTATACAGCATTTATTATGTTTGTATTTAATTCAACTGTAATTAATACGTGTATTTAAGGCTGGGTTGACACGTGGCGCATCCACAGCGTTTCAACCCAGTTTTATATATATATATATAAGATGAGTGTCATGGTATTTTTTCAGAATGTTCATGAGTTTAAATTTCAAATTTTGAATTTATTTGAAATTTTGTGATTTATTTGAAGTTTATGGCATTTTATTGTAATTTTGAGTCCATTAATGAACAATTTTAAGAAATATATAAGTTAATTATAGTCAAATTGTTAGTGGAGACTAATTTTGAGTCCTAAGATGGTTAGGTTAATTAACTTGTGCATAAATATGATTTTATGTAATTTATTGTGATTTTAAAAGGTTGAATCACGCAAATCCGTAAAAACCGTTTAATATACGATATTGGCTCCTTAAAGGCGATTTAGCATAAAATTGGGCATGTTAATATATATTATAATGCTGCATTTTATTTATGATTGTCATAATTTTATTTTATGTAATTTTTGAATTATGTAATTTTACTTAGTATGGCCTTAGTTTTTAATTGGTATTACCCGAAATGTATGGGAATATCGATTCGGTTGTAATTTATTGTGATCTCGTATCACCGTTTTGTAATTTAATAGATTTATTTTATTTTAATTACAAATGTATAATAGGAAATTATGTAATTTGTTATGTAATTTAATTGTTCCGGAGTTCCTTGAAGACGGTGTCATTCAAGAAGGCGATACATAAAGACGGTGTTACCTCGAGATGCGTGCCTCAACCGAAGTTCAAGGGACCAATGGAGTTGGTTTCCGAATATGTAATAGTTAATTAGATTTTCTATTTTAGGAAGGCCATACTAGGATTTAATTTATGCTTTGCATTTTATTTATATGTTGCATGCATCGCTAAATCGCCATAACTAAAACATGCATCGTCTTTTAATTGAGTTTATTGACCGTGTCAATTATGATTATCGTAGTTCACCGCTTTAGTTCACTTAAAACGTGATAGATAATAAATTGACATGACCTTTCGCTAAAATAAACAATTGAGACTTAGCCTTACCAAAAAGTAGAAACCATGAAAACCTATTTCGCGAGGGAGTGCACTCGGCCACCCCGGGGTACAAACCTTGTTACGTAGGGGAAGTGGGTGATAAATGTCTAATCCACCGAATTCATTTTGATGAGGGTTTCATCGGCTACCCCGTGCCCGATTTAATGTGAATTTGGATCATGGACACATTTATTCGAAATTTGGGTTGAACTCAACAAAAGTAATTGATAAGGGTTTCATCGGCTACCCCGTGCCCTTGTCTGATGTGTTTTGGGCTAAAGATAAATGTTAATGTAATTTTATCGACCAAGAGTTCTAAAAGTAGAATCGATTAAAGAGTTAATCCACCGAGTTATATTGATAAGGGTTTCATCGGCTACCCCGTGCCCAAGTTAATATGAATTTGGATCTCGGAATCATTTATCATAGTTGGGTGGAGGTCACTATGTAAATGTTTTACTTGTTATTTACAAGTATTAATAAAATGATAAATGTTAAGTTTTCACCATTCCGTTATCATATTGTTCTATTTCTTTACCACAATTCATATACGATATCATTTCGTTTTTGATTCAAATCTCCATTAAAACATCGTAACTAAAGACAAAAATTTGAATTTTCTTCTAAAAACCTCGAATTATCCATTGGAAGGATCTCATGTAAAGAGTATAGATAAAAGTTATTCATTATCAAACAGGTTTTTGATTCTTAACTAACACATCTACTTACAATGGATTGTTTTTCCATATACTTAATTGAATTAAGTACCTTGAAGCGATAAATTGTTTTGGTAATTAGATTTGGCGGAAATCGTAATAGACCAAAATACCGCAACCACTTCAATGAAAGTTTTAAGACTAAACAAACGAATGAGGAGTAGTCTTCATGAATATAATTTTGCTTCTCAAAGCAAAGACTCATTGAAATAAGTGGGAGCATTCTCTTAAACCGTTAAGAAAAGGATGAGGTTCAAGAAGTAAAGATTATAATGGAATTGATACAAGGTAATGTTAAAAGTAAAGTTGTTGAGAATAGCGATACTAAACCTATCAATCCCGACCGATAAAATTTCCAATGTCTTAAATGTTGGACACTAGAAAGGAAATTACCCCAAATTATTGAAGAATCAACAAGTTAGTTGTGGGACATCTAATGGGACCTTCTTCTTTAAATGTTTATTTGATTAAACATAAATTTTGCTAGTACTACTTCGTCAATATTAGAAACCAGTGGAGGTTTTCATCATTGTATTCAACACATAAAATGATTAGAATATGACGACTAGCAACAATAATGTTGAGAGATAGAGTCATTGTGTACTAAATCAAGTATTTGGGTTTAGAGTTGTACTTAATTGTGACTATTAAGTAAATAAACTCTAAATAAGAATATGAACTTGTTAAGATACAAAAAGAGGTTTCACTTTTGTGACCCTATACACCATGATTTGATGTATGGCTAGCCCATTATCAAAGTGATTATATTCTGAACCAAACTAGAATAATATATCATGAAGATGATGCAAGACTCAAATTGGTAACCCAAGATCAAACCTAAGATTCTGGAATGATGAACGCAAAGAGTTATTGATTACTCTTGAAACCATTAGATTGTTAATGGTATATGCGTATCTTGTATTCAAAGCAAGATGTCTCGTGCCTTTTTGGTTAAAAGGAGATCGAGGTTATAAATCATTGATCCAAAATAGGTTGATCATTTTCTTTTACCAACGATTTAAGTTGACGCTAATGTGTTCACTTAATAAGGTAAATAGAGAAATCTTTGAATAAGTTCAAAGAGTTCAAGGAATCACGATTTAGTCGTGATGGGATTATCAAAGTGAAAACTTTGATATAAGCCAAAGGAAATGTGATATAGTATCACAAGTTAATATCTCTTAACACACATTATGGGATAATGTGTGGTTGGATAAGAAATCAAACGCTATTCGATATGGTTTGAACTTCAATCAAGTTACTTTGAGTTACTTGATCCTTTTGGGGATTTTATCATTTTGTCTAGATTATTTTTCCACTAAATCTAAAATGAATCATATGAGATATGAAATAGTAGAGTACCATATTTGTAAGTTTTCACAAGAAACAAATGCTCATTTTTCCTTTCAATTATCACGAGTACGACAGGTTTGCGGCTCGTGAAACTGTCTTTCTAAAATACAAGTTTATTTCTAGAAGACAGAGTGGGAGAAATTATTCAAGAGCCACAAAGAATGCCACAGAGAATGTTATGTCGCAAGAAACTGGTCTTTCTTTACTACATGAGACGTTTTGTTAAGATGTTGTTTCTTTAAAACCTAGGAGGTTAAATTCGTCACTTGTTGAAGATGATGAATTCATGCTACTTTTAAGAAAGTAAAGAGCTTATAACTTACAAAAGAAATCGTTTGATTCAAGTTGATTACTTCTAGAAAGTAATGAACATATGACTTACATGAGAGTGTTTAAAGTCACAACTCATTACAAGGCTTAGAGCCATGAAAATCCGAAATAAATTCCAAGTGAATTGTTAGATATCAAAGCTTGATTGGTTGCAAAGGGTTTTGAACTAGTTGAAATGCTTAAGTCTATTTATATCTTCTTAGGGATTGTGTTTCATTATGATGATATACATATAGCGAGTGAATCAAAAACTCACTTCTTCAATTAGAAGGAATGTATTCAATACATGTCTAGAGTTTTTTAGATTCTTGCAATCCTAAGATAATGTGAAACTTAAGATAGAGTCTTAAGTAGAACATCAATGAGTTAGAATCAATGTTTTGATCATGTTATAAAACCTTTCTCGATAAGTCGAGAAGTTGTATTTATACATGGAGTTTAGTGGGAGTTACGGAAATTTTAATTAGTCTCATATGTGGATGACATATTAATCATTGGGAATGATTTAAGACTTGGAGAAATATAATACATCTTTAATATCCAGATTTATGAAGATAAATCCACATGATATTAGCGTCAAATAAGAAGTCTTATGTTGATAAGATTCATGACTAGTTCAATAAAATTGAACATATTTGATTGATTCCATTTGCTTCCGCTGCCGAATCAATTAAATAGGAAATGATGTATAACACTTAATATACTTTGAGTATGATGAATTGTTTCAAAATCGAATTCAAGAAATAATTACCAAGTATCCATATTGATTACCCTTAAGTGCTTGCAGAAGCATTAAGGATATAATGCAAAGTGTTTCTGATGCAATTTTGTGTAAGGGTGTTACACAAGTGACAATTGACAATTGAGATTGCGAATGGTTTCCGACAAAACCATAATCAAAACACATTAGGATGGTTAAGATACCATTGTGGCTATGTTATTTAAGAAATAGATTTTCTAGAATCGTCCTAGGCAATAAAGAACAATGAGAGATATTTATAACGGAAATTGAGTACACTTCCAATCATGAGATGTGCAAGAGGATGAGTCCCGCACACTGTGAAAACAGTGGGAGCTATTCTTAGGCTAGAGGGCCTATGTCTTGATTGGATCTCGACACGTACTCAGAAAGTTTTATGATGCAAATGTATACATTACAAAGGAAAACGAGTTTGTAGTAAGGTTGAGTAAGGTACAAGAAGTTGATAAAACCTACTAACAAAAGCCTTCTCATAGGCTTAACATGATGAGTCCTGTCATTTCAATTAAATTGAGATGAACAACTACATAAAATATCAAATTAGATTATAGAATATGAAATAGTAATCAGGTATTGACTATTCATATGTCATAATCACATTTGTCGTTACGAACTTTTAAGCTGAAAAACTCCTTTTATACTTTGTTACATCCAAACGGGTTGTAGAGACAACATTGAACCCCGTTAAAGTGAACCCGGATTAACATGGTATTCGCCCATAGTCACTTGTATGAGGTGACGTCTCGAAGTGACTAGAGTGTGATGCGATTGATGGCAAGTTCAAGTGCCATGGAGTCATGTGAGATGACTAGTCGATCACATAGGCAGACTGTTAGGAACACTTTGTCGGGCAGTGACCGCTTATAGAGTTCTGGCAAATTTATAAAGCCTGGTCGTGGCGAGAGCTACTATAGTATTCTATGAGTCGATTCTTTTGACTAAAGACTGTTCGCCTAAGATGGCACAGTTTCAGATTAGCTTTGATTTATGTTACTACGACCTTCGTAAATGGGGTCAAATGGGCATATTTTGGGTTATGATGGCTGTGGCTAGTCGAAGGGAATGAGTGCGATAGGAATTGTCCACCCCATGTCAGGGTTAAAACAATATCTCAGGGCCACTCGAGGAGTAATGAACTGGAAATGCGTGGCCACGCTCGGAAGGTATCTATGGTAGATAGATTCCGATCAATCAGTTATTCTCCAGATCGAGGAAACCACTCTCGATACGATCACTTGCAAATACGACCCGAAAGACACCTTGCATTGAGTGGGAGATAGTAATAGGACAAGAGAATTGGTGACGCACACTTGTCGAGGACAAGTGGGAGATTGTTGGAGTAAGTGTCCCCGACAATAATGCGATCACAATTGTCGATCATATTGATCACATGTTTAAATCTCATTTTAAGAATACGTAAGAGATGATTCATTTTATAGTCAACTGACCAACATTAATCGGTAACGATTGGCTTGCTAGAGTTTGACGTTACTGTCGTGGGACGGTGGTGGTTAGTTGATCCCTTAAGGTCACACCTAAAGGATGATGCCCTTATCTATAAAGTTGATTAATTGTATGACGATACAAGTTGATCAATTCTTTAAAATTGAACAATTCAATTGTGAGAGAGAATAATATTATCTTATTGTAATGGAATTAAATAAGATTTATTTTAGTAATAAAATGCTTTGTTACTAAAATTGTTCATTGTTTGAGAAACAATAGAGATAAGAATGAATGGTTAATTATAATTACAAGATGTTGTGAATTATAATTTTATGACCCATTTTATTTATGTGATCAAGTATCACTAGTCAATTTCTTGTGTGTAATTTAATTAATTTGTAAAATGATATTTATGGGATAAATATGCATTAAATTAATTAATAACATGTAATATATTACATGAGACATATTGTGTGACAAATGACAAATTGACAAAATAAAATGGTAGTCCATATTATGGAGGGTGGACCGAATTTGGAGGAGTATGTAATGGGTTGTGCTTATATTATTTTATGTGATAGAATTAAATAATAAGCCTACCTACAACTAGCCTTACACCTACTCTTACACATCTATTTCTTGTGAAGACAAAAAGTGAAAAGTAGATGCCCTATTTCTTTACTCCAACCGTGAACCATCATGAAGAAGTGAATGAGTTCTCTTATTATTCATTCTTATATTACATGCAAAAAGTTCATGAATTATTCTCTCTTCTCTCTATTTAATCTTCATCAAAATATGAGATTTTTGATTCAAATTGTTCATAAAAGATTACTAAAATTATTAGTGTAATATATGAGTATTAGTAATCAATTTTAAGGTAAACTACTAAACTAATATCTAGCTAATATTATTTAGTGGGGATAAGGGATAATCTTGGGTGCAATCAAGAGGAGAATCTCTACTTTGGAATTTTTGGAGGATCATCCTAATATTCATTATAGCTCAAGAACAAGTGAAGTAGGAGACTTCATTTGTGCCCATTTGACCGAATTTTTGATGGTGAGAAAATTTATTTTCTTATCTCTTCTTATTAAGTTTGCATGCATAAGATTTGTATTTGATTTTATGACTAAATTAAATCATCACATATATGAATATGTCAAGTAATGAGATAAAGATTTCTAACAATATTGATCATTGGGAATGATTTAAGACTTTTGGAGTATTATAATACATCTTAATATCTGGATTTTTGGAGATAAATCCACATGATATTAGCGTCAAATTAGAAGTCTTATGTTGATAAGATTCATGACTAAGTTCAATCAAATTGAACATATTTGATTGATTCCCTTTGCTTCCGCTGCCGAATCAATTAAATGAGTAATGATGTATAACACTTCATATACTTTGAGTATGATGAATTGTTTCAAATCGAATTTAAGTAATAGTTACCAAGTAAGCTATAAAAATTACCCTGAAGTGCTTGCAGAAGCATTAAGGATGTAATGCAAAGTGTTTTTGATGCAATTTTGTGTAAGGGTGTTACACAAGTGACAATTGACAATTGACATTGCGTATGGTTTCCGACAAAACCATAATCAAAACACATTCGGATGGTTAAGATACCATTGTGGCTATGTTATTTAAGAAATAGATTTTCTAGAATCGTTCTAGGCAATAAAGAACAATGAGAAATATTTACAACGGAAATTGAGTACACTTGTAATCATGGGATGTGTAAGAAGGATGAGTCCCGCACACTGTGAAAACAGTGGGAGCTATTCCAAGGCTAGAAAGCCTATGTCTTGATTGGATCTCGACACGTACTCAGAAAGTTTTGTAATGCAAATGTATACATTACAAAGGAAAACGAGTATGTAGTAAGGTTGAGTTAGGTACAAGAAGTTGATAAAACCTACTAACCAAAGCCTTTTCATAGGCTTAACATGATGAGTCAAGACATTTCAATTGGATTGAGTTTAATAACTACATAAAAGATCAAATTAGATTATAGAATATGAAATAGTAATCAGGTATTGACTATTCATATGTGATAATCACATTTGTCGTTTGAGTTTTTAAGCTGAAAAACTCCTTTTATACTTTGTTACATCCAATCGGGTTGTAGAGACAATATTGAACTCCGTTAAAGTGAACCTGGATGAACATGGTATTCGCCCATAGTCACTTGTATGAGGTGACGTCTCGAAGTGACTAGAGTGTGATGCGATTGATGGCAAGTTCAAGTGCCATAGAGTCATGTGAGATGACTAGTCGATCACATAGGCAGACTGTTAGGAACACTTTGTCGGGCAGTGACCGCTTATAGAGTTCTGGCAAATTTATATAGCCTGGTCGTGGCGAGAGCTACTATAGTATTCTAATGAGTCGATTCTTTTGACTAAAGACTGTTCGCCTAAGATGGCACAGTTTCAGATTAGCTTTGATTTATGTTACTACGACCTTCGTAAATGGGGTCAAATGGGCATATTTTGGGTTATGATGGTTGTGGCTAGTCGAAGGGAATAAGTGCGATAGGAATTGTCCACCCCCTTGTCAGTGTTAAAACAATATCTCAGGGCCACTCGAGGAGCAATGAACTGGAAATGCGTGGCCACGCTCGGAAGGTACCTATGGTAGATAATTCCGGTCAATCAGTTATTCTCCAGATCGAGGAAACCACTCTCGATATGATCACTTGCAAGTACGACCCGAAAAAAAACCTTGCATTGCGTGGGAGATATTAATAGGACAAGAGCATTGGTGACGCACACTTGTCGAGGACAAGTGGGAGATTGTTGGAGTAAGTGTCCCCGACAATAATGCGATCACAATTGTCAATCATATTGATCACATATTTAAATCTCATATCAAGAATACGAAAGGAATGATGCATTACATATATAGTCAACTGGTCCACACAAATCGGTAATGATTGGCTGGCTAGAGTTTGACATTACTGTCATGCGACGGTGGTGATCAGTTGATCCCTTAAGGTCATACCTAAAGGACGATTCCCTTAATTGAAAAGATTAATTAATTGTATGTCGATACAGATTAATTAATTCCTTAAAATTGAACAAATTTTATCATAAGAGAGTAAATGACATCTTATTATAATGTGATTAAATAAGATTTGTTTAGTAATTTAAGAAGTTATATTACAAAAATTAGTCCGTGTTTGCGAAACACGCGAGATGAGAATGATAAGTTAGTTATAATTACAAGATGTTGTAAATTATACTAACTAGTAATTAAATGACCATTTTATGAGAAAGTAATTTTGAATTACTAGTCAATTTGTTAAATGTGATTTATTTAATTTGTAAATGATATTTAATTTGTTAAATATGCATTTTAAATTAAACATGACATAAGACATGTCACATGTCACATGACATACAATTGTACAATTGACAAAAATAAAATGGACTCCATATTACACATCAAAACGGAAATTGGTGGGCAAGCTTTAGAAATTTTGTCTTATTCATTTGTCTTATTCATTTGTCTAAGACACTTGATAGTGACTTGACCATGACAAAGCCTTACACTAGTTTGTCTTGTGAAGACAAAAAGGAAAAAGGAAAATGGTCCCAATACCATATAGACCACCGGTTTTTGTAGAGAAATTAGAGAGGGTTTTCTCAATTTTTCATTCTTCTCATGTTTTATGTTAAACAATAAACTTCTCTCTCTTGTTCTTCATAAAATCAAGTTTTATGAATCAATTTGTACATATTAATCACTAATAATACTAGTAGTAGTATATGAGTATTAGTAATCAATTTTAAGGTAAACCATATTACAAATATCTAGTACATGTTATTTTGTGGGATTTTGGGATAGTCTTGGGTGCTACTAATTGGAGGGCTTCTATTTTGAAGTCATGAATGTTCATCCATTATTGTAAAGCTCAAGAACTAACAAGAAGGAGATCTTGTTGGTGCCCATAAGACCAAAATCGTATAGTAAGAACAATGATTTCTTCTCTACTTTTGTTCATGTTTGCATGCATAAGATCTAAAATTTATTTTATGACAAAATAAATTGTTTCATATGTGAATATGTAAATTAATGAGATTAATAATTTCCTACAGGAATATGTTGATGATTCTGTCTGGATTGAATCATTTCTGGGAATCTATTTGTGTCTGCTTCCAAACAAACTTCATCTCTCGAGAAGTACAATCGGCTGTCATGAACTCTCGGTGGATAGAAGATATAGACAAAGGCGAAATCCGCTCGTTGTTGCAAGCGAAGTCCTGACGAAGGATATAAAATACTGCGACGGATCACAGTCTGCTTGAAGATAAAATACTGCGACGGTTCACAGTCTGCTTGAAGATAAAATACGGGTCCGGACAAAAAGGGTAAATGTCCAAAAAACCGAATATATGATATATGGTGTTGGAGAAGAGGCGCACCAAAGATGGGCCCACAAACAACTAACTTGTAACGAACTTTTGAAAATTGAGCTGGAAGGGAGCTGGGGAAGAGGCGCGGCAAGTGCTGCGTCCTTTCCAAAGCTCGTCACTGTCTGAGTAAAACTCGACAGAAACCGTGTTTATTTCATAATAACAAAACACAAATCTTATTAAAACTCTCTCAAATTCCAACCATTTTTCGTCAAAACTTGATCAAATCGTGCCATTAATCATGACTAATAGAGGTATGTGTCTTATCCTTGCTTTAAATTCTTGTACTTGCTTGCTTTTGATCGAAAATAATTAGGGTTTTCATACCCAAAATGTCGAAAATTTGGGGCTTTTCCCCCAAATAGATTTGTCTTGTAAAATTGACATTAGAAATGGATAATTGGCAATGTTAGGAACATAACCATGTATTCTTTTTGAATTTTTACCAAGTATTGAGCATTTGAGTGAAATTGAGACGGTTTCTCAACTGTTTCGAAAATTGCTTCGAAAATGCCTTTAGGATTGTCCATTTTTGATGAAATTTGGTTTTTGGAACCCTTGTACAATGGGTAAACTTCCTACCATGTCGGATTTTTGATTTGTGACAGCTTTTTCAGGACACTTTCTAGGGCATAATTGCTATTATAGCGAAATGCTGCCGAAATTTGACTTAAACCCGTGACTAGGCTTGAACCTAGACTTGACTTGACCTAATTTAACACATGAGTGGCCGGGTTTCGAAATAAATAGCCAAAGATGGCGGGAAAAGGCCATTTTTGGGGTTTAGAAGGCTTGAGACAACCCTCACCGAGGCTTCTCGTCATTTGACGCGGCCTAATTTACTCTAATTTTGCAGGTGACGTTCCTTCTACGTCGGGGAGGGCTCCCATGGATGTGGACATCGACTTCAACCCTTCTCTCACTCTTGAGGAGGTGGTCGAGGAGGTAGTTGAGGAGGAGGTCGAGGAGGTTCCGAGGCGGGCCAACGTAGGACGTGGTGGTCGCCAGCTAGCGGGGGCACCTGAGTAGGCTGAGAAATGGAATGGCAAACATCTCATTCGGGCAGCAGAGAGCCACTTGTCTTATAGGACGGCGAGGAGTTTGGTAAGTCTCGAACTTGTCATCTCCTTATTACCTTTCCTTGTTCACTTGTCGTTTCATTTCTCGTTGATCCTATGCTAAAGATAGCTTTGCGTCGAATTGATACAGGAGGCCGGGAACATGAGGTCCTTCTCTGTCTATACGACGATGATGGAGGCCTACGAGAGACTGGCGGAGGAAGAGAAGGCCATCATCGAGTTGGGAGCCTTCGGAGCTTCGGTGGGAGCATGGAGGGCGATCAAGGAGAGGAAGATTTGGGCTAATCTTTGTCTAATTCGAGCTTTCCTCGATCGGTACTGGGACACGACCTCGACCTTTCACATGCCTTTTGGAGAGGTCGGGGTTACTCTGGAGGACTAAGACATGATCTCTGGTCTGCCGTGTGGAGAGCAGGCGTTGGTGTGGCCGTTGACGGCCATTAGAGTAGACTCGGCCGAGGCGAGGAGGCTGATCGGCTGGAACTTGGCAGCGGGGACTGCTACCGTTCCCGGGTTGGTGCCGAGTACTTACTTCAGAGACTACTTTGCGGGTAGGACCCCGGCGACGGTGATGATGGATGGGAGGAAGGTGGCTTCTCCTGCTTGTACTGCAGAGCAGAGGGCTCGTTTGTGGCTCTGGTGGTTCTTGTCTTCGCTTTACCTCGGAGACAAGGGGGAGAGGCTGTCGACGAACCTTCTTCCGCTCCTTTCTGACTTGAGTGACATAGGTCGCTGGGACTGGGTTACTCCTGGCTTTGTAGTCCTCACTCGCTACATGAGGGCCATGGTTCGTCCCGAGTAGATGGAGAAGGGGACTTCTCCTGCTACTATCGGTCCTGGACTGCTGTTGGAGGTATGAACCTTTATTACGCATCATGAAAGGTCGTTACTTCTTCTTTTGTTTCTATTTATATCGAATTGCGAAAGATCATTATCGATTATCTTGTTTTGCAGGCGTGGGTGTACTCCTACTTTCCGGGCTTCGCGCCCAAGAGGACGGAGCCTGAGCTGAGTGCGTACCCTATCGTGAGGGACTAGGAGGTGTACCGTAGGAAGAGCCAGCGCTCTTCTTACGACGTCTATCGATGGGGCGTGAATGCCCTGAAGTTGAGCGATGTAAGTATCTTCAATTACTTTTCTTTATTGTTATTTTATTTAGGAGCAATCACAGTAATGACCCCCTTTTCCCGTTTAGAGCCGATCATAGGAATGACCTTTCGTTTGCTTGTTTTAGTGGGTGCCCAGACCTTAGGTGGACTACCCCGACGCTCCGGCCTTCGTGGCTGAGGTCCTTCGACCCAGGAACTCGAGTCGGTTGCTGTTGAGGACGTCCATGGGACCAGTGTGGTACCTGGGCGAGCGTTTGACTCGTCGGTGCTCTCGTGACACTTTCACGGTTCCCGTTGATCCTCCCCGGACGATATTTAGGGAGCCTTCGGACGCTGAGAGAGAGGCTGACTTGGCGGACGTTGGCGGTTGATGCCGTTCTCCTTCCTGGTGAGGAGTACTCTCTGTTTGTTTGCCAGAGGCTGGCGTACTGGCCGATCGTGGTAAATATTTCACTTTTCCTTTTGAATTCGTTTTGACAAACTGACGAATGATCGTCGAATAAAGAATTCATTTGAACTTCGCAGGAGATTGAGGTGGCAGGCGTCGTGCCCCCAGCATACCCGAAGACACTTGAGTACACGGACGCGGCGGGGATGACGACGATCTTGGAGATCCGTGACTTTGGCGAGGAGGTGACGGATGCTGGCCTGGAGGAGTGGCAGCACTTAGTGAGGAGGGTAAGCCCCCAGCTTCGACTGTCTTTCGCTGTCTTTATTGCATAAGAATGCAGTCGTTTATTGCATAAGAATGCATTCGTTCTTTTTTAAAAACCTTTTGTTTATTGAAATGTAGGTGGCACTGTGGAGGATGGCCAACCGGCTGCGGGCCACAGCCATCGAGGCACTTGCGGGTGGCCGAGGACGATAGGTATAAACCTCCCATTCTCTTTACTTTGAATTTTGTTGCAATTTCTCGCGCTTTGCTTGAAATGGTTGAATGAAATGACTGAAATTAGGCATTTCTTTCTCACTTGCAGAGGGAGCGTGACTTGGAGCGCGAGCTGGCGCAGTCCCAGGAGGAGACCGCTCGCCTGTTAAGGGAATTGGAGGTCAGGGACGCTGAGATCACTGCCCTCGAGGAGACCGTAGCCGAGCTGAGTGACGACCAGGAGTAGCTGCTTTTCCCTTTCTTTTGTTGTTGTCTTGTATATACTTGTATATTTTGGACTTTGTTTTGTACTCTTCAGACATGTTTTGAGCGTGAGCCCCCAGTTTGATGTACATATTGCATTTTGGTAGTGTATATGATGGCATGGGTGCCTTTGCTGCTGGTTGATTGTTGTTCCTGCAGGTTAGCTTAAAAAAACAGGTTTGGTAGATGACGGTTTGTGTCGTCATGCTGCCGAAATTTTCGTAGAATTTACAAATGAAACACATAATATATATGTGACTTAAAGTAGCGCAGAATGAGAAAAAAGCAAAAAAAAAAGTGCCCGTAAATGAGCAAAAATGACCGAAAATGCGAAAATTGCCCAGAAATGAGCAAAAATGACTGGAAAAAATGACCGCAAAAATTGCCCAGAAATGAGCGGAAAGTGCCCAAAATGAGCAAAAATGACCGGACGGTAGGGAGGGCTACCCCCTAAAAGAAAACTTAAAAAGAAATGTATAAGTGTAAAATGAGGAGTGAAATGATTCCCCGAAAAAAGAGAAAATAAAATGAAATGGGTAAGTGTGCTCGTTTGGCGAAAATGTCGATTTCGTCTCGAAAAGCAAACCCGAAAAGAATTTGGAAACACAAAATTTGGTAATTTGACGGAAAAAAGAGAAAATAACCTATAGGAATAGGAAAATATAGCCAAAATAAATTAGGAAAGATCCAAAGCTGAAAATCACGGAAATCAGCCTAGGGAAGAGGCGCAGCAGGTGCTGCACCATTTCCCCAGCTGGTCAGACCTCGATGGAAATTAGGAAACGACTTTTAGTATAAATAGAGGCGTCGGGGGAAGCTTTTATTCACATAATTCCTCCATCCTTCTTTCGTCTATCTCATAAAAACTATCATATCTTCATAAAAAAAAATCGAAATTATGGATGCCTTTGAAAACCGTCTCAAGGAGTGGACGAACGAGTTCACAAATGTTGAGAAACATGACATGGGTTCTTTTAATTTGGGCTCGATCTTGAGTCTCAAATTGGTGAAAATTGTGAAACCTTTCTTGGATGCTTATCTTGAATATTGGGATCCAAATTTTCACGTATTTGCCTTTCCTGGAGGCGATATTTGTCCTTTCCCTGAGGAAATAGCTGCTATTGGAGGATGGGAACCAGAAAATGCACCCGCTACACCTTTTAGCTCTCAAGGGTATAAGAGTAAATTTAGAGACTTGCTCGCACTGACAAAGGCTGAGATTGATCGTCTTGTAACCTCAAAAGGAGTCCGTATGTTTGACTTTATTAACCGATTTATAAATAGGGACGACCCTTATCTTTCTTATGTTGTGAGACGTAGGGCGTTCGGATTTTGTCTTTTCCATTGTTACGTCCTTCAAGGACATGTTGACAAGGAGATGAGAGGGGATCCTCATTTCTTGGGCTTAGTGGAACAAATGGAGTTGCGCAAGAGCCCAACATGCCTTTGTTCAGGAGAGATCATTCTGGGTTTGGACAACAGAAAAGCCAACCGCGAGCTTCCTTATTTTGGAAGTCCCATCATTTTTCAGGTAAGAACCCGCTTTCTTTTTTATTACAACCGTTTTTTCCTCTGTTTTTTCTTTTCTTTTCTTTTTTTTTTTCTCTTTTTTTTCGTTCTTTTCGGTTTTCCATGTGGGATTAATTCCCGTCTCCTTTGCAGGTTTGTCTTATGGAGCGTCTGCGGTTGATCGAGGCCCCAGTTAATGTGCCAGGATACCATGCTCGATCATTTGCGATGAGAAATAGGCTCTACATGGTGGACTTCACTCGGGTTTGCAACTATTGGGAAAATAAGCTGAAAAATGAAGGAGGTCCCTTAATCCGATGGATTGTGCCATGGTGGCATCTCAGGTCAGTCACTGGAGGTTCATCTTTAGACCCGACTCGGTCAGTTCGCATCCCTGGCTTGTAATTCATGATTTGCATCTTTCCGGAGAGATTGATGAGGCAAGTGGGCCTTAAGCAGAAAATTCCGAAGCTTGACACCGTTCCTCAGACTGCATCGGCACACACTACAGAGACTCGTCGAGAGTGGGCCCTTAAGTGGGCTCAGAGGAACATGTGGTTCATACCCTCTCCTATTGGCTCCTTATGGGTATCTGATTCGTACTTGTAATGGAGGAAGGCTACTACTTCTGAAGAGCGTGAGAAATTGAGGAAGCACGAGCCTGTTGACTACAAGATTCGCGAGGTAGCAAAGGAGAACCAGAAGTACTTGACTGGGGAGGAGGAAGATGCCGGATTCCGAGTCGTTCATCCGTCGAAGAAACCGAAGACCGCTCCTCCCGCAGAGATGGTGGTGGATCGAAATGGTAAGACTAGACCGCGAGAGAGACCTTTGGTGATTAGGTTGGAGATAGCACAAGAGCGCTCGGCTCGTGGTCGAGACAAGAAATATGAAAAGGGTGACAAAGGCAAAGGGAAAATGGAAGAGTAGCCTTAGTCATTTATTAGTATTTATTTATTATTATCTATTTGAAATAAACGGCGGGGTTTTTAGAATCCTAGACTAGCATTTATTTAGGCATTTATATTATTTGGCATACTATTATTATTTATGGAACAAATGAATAAAAGATTAATTAGTTAACAAACTACTGTGATTTTCTTCTATTATTCTGGTCGAATTTCAAATGCAAATGCAAATGTCATTCTATTTACACTTTAAAATAATGGGTTGTATCCTGTGAAGGATTGCCTACGTGTTCATTAAAAAAATGAAATCAAACCCTTGCGCGTAGTTCGAATAAATGTAAAAGAATAATTGTTCTAAGCAAGAGCTTGTACGAACTAGAAAATAAGCATGAGCTTTACTTACTCCTAAAATACAATTCAATTTACTTGATGACGTGAGGATGTCGAAGTGTCAAAATGCAAGAGCAAAGGGAAATAAGCTTTATTTCAGCGGGCCAAGGGCCATTTTTATTTCTTGTCGCATGAACGGCACCTGGGTGTTACGCGAGGCGCGTTTATTTGTCCTACACTAGGCATAATATTGTTTTAGTTGGTCGAGGTTAGTTGGGTTAGCAAATTCATTCCCATCTAGGTCTGTAATCCTAACCGCACCCCCCGAGAGAATGGACTTGACTAAGAAAGGTCCGACCCAGTTGGGTTTAAACTTTCCACGTGGATCGACAGGTAGGAGAGATCTGACTGATTTGAGCACCAAATCCCCTTCTTTGATGTTCCTGGGTTTAACCTGTTTATTGAAGGCTCGTTTGATACGTGCCTGATATGTTTGCACATTATGCAATGGGTGCAACCTTCGTTCATCCAAGAGGATGAGTTCTTCATATCTATCTCTCTTCCAATCAGCTTCTGGAATTTGACTTTCAAGCAGAATGCGTAAAGACGGGATTTCTAGTTCGACTGGTCGTACAGCTTCCATGCCGTAAGTCAAGTAGAAAGGAGTAGCCCCAGTGGGCACGTCCTGACTGATGCGCGATAACCCCATAATGCGAATGGTATCTTGCTGGGCCAATCGCGATAGTTATCGATCATTTTCTTGAGGATAGTGATGACATTCTTGTTAGCTGCCTCTACCGCGCCATTAGTTTGAGGTCTGTTAGGCGAGGAATGATGGTGTTTGATCTTGTATTTGGCTAGCAATTGCTCAGTCTCGGCCTGGAAATGTGATCCATTGTCACTGATGATCTCATGTGGGCAACCATATCGACAGATGATATTGGTTTGTATGAACTTTGAAACGTTCTTGGCGGTGAGACTAGTGTAAGATGCTGCTTTGACCCATTTGGTAAAATAGTCGATAGCTACCAAAATAAAACAGTGACCTCCTGTTCCGGCTGGATTGATTTTCCCAATGATGTCAATTCCCCAAGAAGACAACGGCCAAGGAGATGTCATGGTGTAAAGCAGTGAAGGAGGGACGTGTTGCACATTCCCAAATATTTGGCAGTTCTAGTAATGTCTGACGTATTTGATATAATCCGACTCCATCGTGGTCCAGTAATATCCCAGACGCGTGATTTTCTTTGCCATCATTGGTCCACTTATGTGAGGACCACATTCTCCATCATGAACTTCTTTCATCAATTTTTGTGCCTGTGAATGATCAAGGCAACGCAAGACTACACCAAGAGGTGTTCTTTTGTATAATTCTCCCTGCACGAGGAGGTATTGAGAGGCTAGTAGGCATATAGCATGTTGTCCCCTCTTATCCATATCTGGTGGATATGTACCATTGAGCTTGAAGTTTAGAATGGCTTGAAACCAAGGTTCCCCTGGATTCTCTTCCTCATCAGTAATTTGGTGTACATAGGCTGGTTCTGACCGTCGTTCGATGCATAAAGGCATTTCTACCATGTTGTCTGGCATATTAATCAAAGATGCAAGTTTTGCAAGAGTGTCTGCAAATTGATTCTCTTTACAAGGTAGGTGTAGATAAGTGACCTGATCGAAGAATTGGGCGACTTGATCTATCCTAGCCTGATAGGGTTCTAGGCTTTCACTTCGAATTTTCCAAGATCCAGTAATTTGGTTGATGATCAAGGATGAGTCCCCGTGAACTCGAAGATTCTTGATGCCTAAACCTACTGCTGCTTGTAGCCCAATGAGGCAAGCTTCATATTCTGCTGCCTTATTTGTCACCTCGAAGTCGAGTTTGATAGAGAGTGGTGTATGCTCACCTTCAGGATAAATGAACAACACTCCTATTCCAAATACTCTTAAATTCGATGCTCCATCGAAATAAAGGTCCCAGGAGTCTACACTATTTTGTAGTATGTCCTTATCTGGAAATGACCACATGTCTATTGCTTGGGTGTCGTTGATAGGATTGTCTGGGAAGAATTCGGCAATGGCGCGTCCCTTTATAACCTTCAGAGGTACGTATTTGAGGTCGAACTTCGAGAGCATTAAGGTCCATCTTGCCAAACGTCCGTTGAGAACGAGTTTCTCAAAGAGGTACTTGACGGGATCTATTTTGGAATACACCTTGACAGAGTAGCTAAGCATGTAATGGCATAGCTTCTTTGTTGCCCACACAAGAGCGAGGCATGTCTTTTCGAGAGGTGTGTACTTGCACTCATATTCCAAGAACTTCTTACTAATGTAGTAGATATCTCTTTCTTCTTTCCTAATAGTTTGTGCGAGCATAGCCCCCATGGCTGTTTCGGTTACTGTGAGATATAAACCAAGAGGTTGATCTCGTTGAGGAGGCATGAGCACTGGTGGCTTGACTAGTATCTCCTTAATTATGTCAAACGCCTTTTGGCAGTCATCATCCCATATGGTATGATCTATTTTCTTGAGCTTTTTGAAAATGGGTTCGCAGATCATAGTAAGCTTCGATATGAATCGGCTTATATATTGCACCTTGCCTAGAAATCCTCTAACCTCCTTCTCTGTTTGGGGTTGTGGCATTTCGATTAGAGCCTTGATCTTGGATGGATCAATTTTTATTCCTCTTTGACTGACGACGTATCCCAGAAGTTTGCCTGATGTTACTCCGAATGCACACTTCTGAGGATTGAGCCTCATGTTGTTATTTCGAAGTCTTAGGAAGAATTTGTGAAGGTTATCAATGTGCCCCTTTCTATCTTTGGACTTGACAATCATATCATCGATGTATACTTCTACTTCTTTATGCATCATGTCATGTAGCAATGTGGTCGCAGTGCGTTGATATGTAGCTCCAGCATTGATTAGCCCGAATGGCATAACAGTATAGCAATAGGTGCCCCATTGAGTGATGAAGGCTGTCTTATGCATGTCTTCTATGGCCATTTTGATCTGATTATACCCTACATATCCGTCCATGAAGGATAATAACGCGTGGTCTGCTGTATTATCTACTAATATGTCGATGTGTGGTAGAGGGAAGTCGTCCTTGGGACTTACTTTGTATAAGTCTCTGAAATAAACACGAACTCGGATTCGCCCATCCTTTTTGGGTACGGGGACTATGTTAGCCACCCAGTCTGAATACTCGAAAACTTTGATGAACTTGGCTTTGAATTTTTTATCGACTTCTTCTTTGATTTTAGGAGCCCATTTAGTCCTCATTCGATGAAGCTTTTGTTTTATAGGTTTGAAACCTGGTTTGATTGGAATTCTATTTTCTGCAATATCCCTGTCGATTCCTGGCATGTCTTTGTAGGACCAAGAGAAAACGTCCTTGAACTCGTGCAGTAGGTCTATGAAATTGGCCCTTTTAGTTGGGTTTTAAGTCGTCCCTATCCTAAGTTCTTGGGGTTCTAATTCGGTTCCTGCATTGATGGGTTCAATGTTTTCTATAACTGGTGCCCCTTCCCCCTCTTGTAATATTATGTAGGGAGGTAATTCGACCGAGTCTGGGTCAGGATCATCCTCATTATCATCCTAAATAGAATTGCATTCAGAATAACACAAAGAGTAAGCAGAATCTGATTTATTCATATTAAATTTTAAAAATAGTTGAAACAAAGAAGCCATTTGTTCAGTAGTCAGTGGCGGTAAAGGGATAGCTGTTGGGACATTTCCCAAGCTACTGTTTCTACTTGACGCTATGCTAGGAGAAACAAGGGGATTGAGACTGACGACGGGAGGAGACTCTCTAGGGACTTCTCTAGACTCAGACTCTGATTCTGACTCCGACTCCGACTCGAATTCGTTGTCTTCAGGCTCTCCTTTGAACATCTCTCCTTCTCCAGTTGTGAGCTTGAACAGCCTTCGTTGACTGTTGGTCCATTTGATAGACTTTCTCCATCCTTTCTGCTGGTTTGAGTTGGTGTCAGTGATCAAAGTTGTAGGGTTGAAATGGTCATCTTGAAGTATCATGGTAATGATCTCATCCTGTGCCGCTCTAACGAATCGGTCCTCTCCAAACAGAAGGCTAACAGCATGTTCGTCTAAACAAGGTGTTTGACGAGTTTTAACGGTAGGAACCGTTTCTGAAGGGATGAAGTAGCAATCGTGGAAGACCTCGATTCAAGCTATTTGCATTAGCTTATAGTGCCAAGGTTCGGGAAACCCGTGAAAGTGTTCTTGATTCCCTTCTCTAACGAAGTATCCGTTTAGGTTAGGAAGATAGGGTCGCATTTGGATTCCTTTGCTCTTACGGTTTTGGAACTGAGTGAGCATCTCCAAAGCTTCTTCTTTCGTGGGTTTGTATCCCAATCCTAAGGGTATCCTCTAAGAGGTTCCTTCTTTGTATGGTGCGAAGGTATTTTTCTTGGCAGGATTCAATGGCATTCCCGGAAAGTATCCCAGAGACTTGAGTATGTGGTTGACCATTAAATTGAAGTTGTAATACTCCGTATTTATAAGTCTTGGGGTACTCTATCGAGTAGGACTTACTCTGTCGAGTAAGGGTAAGTTGCGAAATAAAATAGTTTCTGACCTGTTGGGTACTCGATCGAGTAGCTGGGGCACTCGATCGAGTAAGGGGGTACTCGATCGAGTACCTTGGGTACTCGATCGAGTGTCCGGTTTTACGGGGAGTTTTCTCGGGTTTTGTTAATTATGCGATTAAGGTATTTAAGCTTCATCGTCATTATTCTAAATCACTTTTACAAAACCTAAATTCCTGTTTAAGAGAGAAAGCAAACAAGTTCATCTTCTTAATCGCATTCTTAGCAATTCCCGGAGTTCAGACGGTCAGTTCTTGTCGTTGTTCGTACCGTTGAGTTCCTTGCGTCGAGGGTAAGATCTATGTACCCTTTTTATTGTATTTCCTTTGATTTGGTTAAACCCTAATTTAGATATTGGGGGTTTTATGTGTAGTATGTGATGTGGTAGCCTCTATGTGTTGTATGATAGGAGGAGGGTTCATAGAAGAGGCCTTTTGACTCAGCAGTAGAGACCGTCTGATTTGTGCATACCAGGTAGGATTTCCTACTCAGTATTAGTCCCATAATGGGATATTGGTTGATGTATTGTATTTGGTTGTTTGATATAATAATTGTACTGTAATTGTGGTTGTGATCGTTGTTGATGGTTCGCGAGGCGTGGCCTCGGCTGAGTGGGGTCACTTGCGGGAGTGACTTCACGCCCTAGTTTCGCCTTCTGTGGAACCCGCCATAGAAGGGATGTGCACATTAATGGACAGGGTTTATCGCTCACTGTGTGGAGCGGGGATTTGGTGGGTACGGCTGCGGTCCCCCATGGCGTGTAATGGGTCCAAAGGGTGGACCGGTCGGTATTGAGATGATGGGAATTGGTTGGTTGTGTGTGTGTGTGACGAGTTAAGCATGTCTGTTTATCTTATCATTGTTGTTTATATTGATTGTGTGATTAGATCGACCCGGTGTTGTTTTGTAAACTGCGGTGATCCATTCGGGGATGGTGAGCAGATATTGAGCAGTATTGAGATGAAATCTTGGGATAGCCGGGATGCCACGACATGATGATAGGAGTCTTCATTTGTAGCTTTTAGTTTATTTACATTTCGATTAGAAATCGGTTTGAGAACATGTATCGTACTTTTGGTTTGGTTTTAAGGATTGTATCTATTCGTTAATCATTTATAATAAACGTTGTTTCTTCATTGTTGTTTGATTATCATTGCCTCGGGTAACCGAGATGGTAATGTCTTCATACCTGAGTGGTCCTGGTAAGGCACTTGGAGTATGGGGGTGTTACAAATGGTATCGAGCGACGATCCCTGAAACCCGTAACCAATGAACCTAATGAACATAGGGAGTCAATTAAAATGAACCCGGGGTAAAAGTTGTAGGAGCTAGTGTAAAGGCTTGGGAGACGTCCTAATGTCGCAGGGGTCGCCCTACAACTTTGAACCGGTCACATGGGGGAAGTGTTTGTCGAGTCGTATGTGTGTTTGGTTAACTTGTGTAAGAATGTGATGAAATGTGTTAATTGTTGGGTGTTGAAGTAGAAAGTTGAGCATGTGAAAGAAAATGGTGATATGTGGGAACTTGTTGATGAGATGATAACATGTTGGATGATTTACAATGTGGCATTTAATAACATGATGAAATGATCTCGTAGATAGTAGGAAGGATGCGTAGCATGTTTATTATGATATAATGTGGTTTATAAGTTTAGCATGTTAGCATATGACGTAACATGCGGGTAGCTTTTATGTATTAGCATGACTCGATCGAGTGAGACTGACTCGATCGGGTGGGTTTTTGACGATTTTGAGTCCAGAATCGTGTTTTTGGGTACTCGATCGAGTAACTAGGGGTACTCGATCGAGTAGGGGGTCACTCGATCGAGTAGGTCGAGTAGGTAAGAGATCAGAAGGTCTGTTAGGGGTCTGATGTTTGGGTACTCGATCGAGTATGTTGGGCACTCGATCGAGTAGCCCGTTACTCGATCGAGTGGGTTTGGGAACTCGATCGAGTAGGTCCTGGGTGGCGTGTTTTTGTGTTTTGAAGTTTAGTACGTGTGTTCATATCTACCATTTCTTATATATGTATAGTTTCAAGATGCCGCCCAAGAAGACTGCTTTGTATGCGAGAGCTGAGCTTATGACTGTGGATGACATCGTTAAGATGTTAGAGCACCAGGATGCTCTTACTGAGACCCTAAAGAAAGTGAATGAGGATAAGAATAAGGAGAAGGAGAAGGAGAAGGAGGTTGACCATTCAAAAATCAGCCTCTACATTGCGAGGTTTAACCCGAAAGAGTACAAGGGAGTTGGGGAGCCTAATCTTCTTGATAGTTGGCTGAGAGAGATGGAGAACATATTAGACTTGGTTCACCGTGTCCGATGAGATGAGAGTGGAACAGCCTGTGCTCTATCCGAGGGAGGCGAGGCAAGTGGTGGGATTCAGTGAAAGTGAGTGCTAAGGAGATATATACAAACCAAGGCTTACCTGCTATACCTTGGGAGGAGTTTCGTAGGGCCGTGAGGAAGGAGTTTGTACCGGAACATGTGAGGAGTAAGTTGAGAGAAGAGTTTGATGGTTTTAAGATGACCGCCGAGATGTCCGTGGGTCGAGTACTACAGCTGTTCAATGAGAAGTCTAGGTATCTTTGAGGATATGGGTTTGAGTGAGGAGAATCGGCATTGAGGTTTGAGAGGGGTTGACCCCTAAGATTATGGATAAGTTACCCGTGGGAGTCCTTACTGATGTTAAGGAAGCTTATGAGAGGGCTGGGAGAGCTGAGAGGTTGGTGGAGATGGCTCAGGAGAGGTTAGGTGGTGAGAAGAGGAAGTCTGAGAGCGAGGGTGGTGGCCAATCGAATCACAAGAAAGGAAACCACAATCGGTCAAGGGATTTTCTTCGGGTCCGGGTTGATCTTTGGGGCTTCCTTTGGGCGTGGCCGTGGAAGTGTGAGTAATAGTTGGGGAGTGACTTGCTATAGCTGTGGTGGTGTAGGCCACAAGAGACATGAGTGCACAAGTGCAGGGATCTTTCCGGAGACTGCGCGAGCTTCGCGGAGCAACATGACCGGCGGGATCATGGCCAAACCGGGAAGTCGAGTTACCAGAGTGGAGGCAACCGCAACGGCGGTAATTCTTATCGAAACCACCAGCGAGCAACAACAACAATCAAGGGTCGGGTGCTAAGCCGACCACATCCAAGATCTTGTCCGGGAGGTGGGCGGAAGACCGATGGCAAGTTATTCATGATGGAGAAGAAAGCAGCTGAGGAAGATGCGCATGTTATCACCGGTACATTCCTTGTTAATGGTATTCCTACCTTTGTTTTGTTTGATTCGGGGGCTTCTCAGTCGTTTGTGTCTTCGAGTCATGTTAAACAGTTGGGTTTGAGAGTATATGAGTCTGTTAGCGAGCAAGTTTTCATACCTTCGGGTGAATCTGTATCTTGTGGGAGATTGTTCAGAGATGTATCTTTGATAGTTGGGCAAGTTGATTTCCCTGTAGACTTGCTGGAGTTTCCTTTTAACGGTTTTGAGATGATAGTCGGGATGGATTGGTTAGGAAAGTATAAAGCTAAGATAGACTGTCATCAAAAGAAAGTGTCTTTAAGAGGTCCTAAGGGTGTTAGTGTGTCTTATCGTGGGTTTCTAGTCAAACCCAAAGTTAAGTTGATTGCAGCTGTTACCTTGAAGTCTTATCTGAGGAAGGGATGCCCTTTGATCTTATGCCATGTGAGAGATGACCGGATAGAGAGTCCGACAGTTGATGAGACACCAGTGGTGGGAGAGTTTGCAGATGTTTTTCCAGAGGAGATTCCGGGGTTGCCACCGAAGAGGGAGATAGATTTCACTGTTGAGTTGAAGCCAGGGACGGGGCCGATCTCTAAGGCACCGTACCGTATGGGTCCTAAGGAGATGGAGGAGCTTAGGAAGTAGTTGGATGATCTGATAGAGAAGGGATACATTAGACCAAGTGTATCGCCGTGGGGAGCGCCAGTTCTTTTCGTGAAGAAGAAAGATGGGAGTTTGAGGTTGTGCATAGATTACAGGGAGCTGAACCGTGTGACGATAAAGAACAAGTATCCTTTGCCAAGGATAGATGACCTGTTTGATCAGTTGAGTGGTGCAACAGTCTTTTCTAAGATTGATTTGAGGTCGGGGTACCATCAGGTGAAGATTAGAGAGGTGGACATACCAAAGACAGCTTTCACGTCGAGGTATGGCCATTATGAGTATGTGGTGATGCCGTTTGGGTTGTCTAATGCGCCGGCAGTGTTTATGGATTTGATGAATAGAATCTTCAGACAGTTCTTGGACCAGTTTGTAGTGGTGTTTATCGATGATATCTTAGTCTACTCTAAGACTAAGGAGGAGCATGAGGAGCATTTGAGGATCGTGTTGCAGACTTTGAGGGATCATGAGTTGTATGCTAAGCTGTCCAAGTGTGAGTTCTGGTTAGAGAAAGTTGCTTTTCTGGGGCATGTAATTTCAAAAGATGGGGTAGCTGTGGATCCGGCGAAGATTGAGGCAGTGACAAAGTGGGAAGCACCGAAGAATGTTGCCGAGGTTAGGAGTTTCTTGGGTTTAGCTGGATACTACAGACGGTTCGTGAAAGATTTCTCCAAGATAGCTAGACCGATGACAGCGTTGATGAGGAAAGAGAACAGGTTTCGTTGGGATGAGAGTTGTGAGACGGCGTTCCAAACATTAAAGGAGCGTTTGACCACGGCTCTGTCTTAGCATTGCCTGAAGGGAGCGAGAACTTTGAGGTTTATACAGATGCCTCGAAGAATGGGCTGGGATGTGTGTTGATGCAGAATGGTAAAGTGATTGCCTATGCTTCTAGGCAATTGAAGCCTTATGAGGAGAACTACCCTACTCATGATCTGGAGTTGGGTGCAGTGGTGTTTTCTCTCAAGATTTGGAGACATTACCTCTATGGAGCAATCTTTAAGGTATTTTCTGATCACAAGAGTCTCAAGTACATCTTCACGCAGAAGGAGTTGAACATGAGACAGAGGAGGTGGATGGAGCTGATTGGCGATTATGACATGGAGATCATCTACCATGAAGGGAAGGCCAATGTTGTTGCTGATGCTTTGAGTAGGAAGAGTGTACATTCTCGTGTACGGCTCTATCCTTGATGAGGCCGAGGATGAGGTAGCGAGTTTTGGGATACATATGATGCGAAAGGAGATGCCATGGGTGATATGACAAGACATCTTGAGTTTTACGATGATATTCGAGGTAAGCGAGGCTTTGGATCCTAAGATAGTGGAGTGGAGAGTCGGAGTAGAGAAAGGGACAGTGTCCGGTTTTCTATTCATACGAGATGGTAGTTTGAGGTTTGATGGTAGGTGGTGTGTTCCTAATGATGAGGAGTGGAAAAAGACTATCATGACAGAGGCACATTGCACACCATATTCAGTTCATCCAGTTGGAGACAAGCTATACAAGGATTTGAAGAAAACGTTTTGGTGGCCTGGGATGAAGAAAGAGACAACTGAGTTTGTATCCCGTTGCTTGACATGCCGGAGAGTTAAAGGGGAACAAAATGATGACCACAAGGTAAGATTCAGTCTTTAGAGGTACCTGAGTGGAAGTGGGAATCCATTTCCATGGATTTCATTGTGGGTTTGCCAAAGAGTCAACAAGGTAACAACATGATTTGGGTGATAGTGGATCGTCGACCAAGTCATCTCACTTTGTTCCAATGAAAGATACATGGACTAAGGCACAATTGGCTATGGCCTATCGAAAGAACGTTGAAGTTACATGGAGTCCCTAAGGACATAGTGTCCGACAGAGATGCGAGGTTTATATCGAGGTTTTGGAAGGAGTTGCAGGAATCGTTGGGAACAACTTTGAAGATGAGTACAAAATTTCATCCTGCGCGACAGACGGGCGGATCGAGAGAACAATCAAGACTCTTGAGGATATGTTGCGAGCTTGTGTGATGGATTTTGGTGGTAGCTGGGAGAAGAGGTTGGACTTGATAGAATTTTCTTACAATAACAGCTATCACACTAGCATTGGTATGGCACCGTTTGAGGCTTTGTATGGGAGGAGATGTAGGAGTCCAATCTGTTGGGACGATAGTGCTGAGGCAGTGGTTTTAGGACCAGAGATGGTGCATGAGATGGTGGAACAGATTAAGATGATCAGGGAACGGATGAGAGCAGCTCAGGATCGACAAAAGAGTTACGCAGATCTACATCGCCGGGACATAGAGTTTCAAGTTGGGGACAAGGTTCTTTTGAAAGTGTCTCCTATGCGCGGGGTTATGAGGTTTGGGAAGAAAGGCAAGCTAAGTCAGAAGTTTATAGGGCCTTATGAGATCTTAGAGCGAGTTGGGGAAGTTGCTTATCGTCTGGCTTTACCAGCTGCGTTAGAGAGAGTGCATAATGTGTTTCATGTATCGCAACTGCGGAAGTATGTGAGTGACCCGTCACATGTGTTAGAAGCAGAGAGCTTAGAGCTAGATGAGTCCTTATCATATCTTGAGGTGCCTAAGCAGATTCTAGACCGAAAGGTTAGAAAGACTAGGGGTGGTGAGACAGTTTTGCTTAAGATCCTTTGGTCTAACCACGAGACCGAGGAAGCTACATGGGAGCCAGAGGAAGATATGAAAGAGCGTTACCCTTTCCTTTTTGATCAGGTATGTATGGTTACGGGGACGTAACCTTGTTTCTTTTAGGGGGGGTAGGAGATGATCGCGAGCAGTTTAAGAGTTTTATACCCCTTTTATATGTTGTGTCGGTATGTTTGTCGGGATGAGTTGGGTTAGTATCATGTTTTATGTTGAATTTTGTTTTGGTTGTTGAGTCGGGAATGTTGTGGGAGTACCTTTGTTTAGTAGTGGTTTGAACTTCGGGGACGAAGTTCCTTTTAAGGAGGGAAGACTGTAATACTCCGTATTTATAAGTCTTGGGGTACTCTATCGAGTAGGCCTTACTCTGTCGAGTAAGGGTAAGTTGCGAAATAAAATAGTTTCGACTGTTGGGTACTCGATCGAGTAGTGGGGCACTCGATCGAGTAAGGGGTACTCGATCGAGTACCTTGGGTACTCGATCGAGTGTCAGGTTTTACGGGGAGTTTTCTCGGGTTTTGTTAATTATGCGATTAAGGTATTTAAGCTTCATCGTCATTATTCTAAATCACTTTTACAAAACCTAAATTCTTGTTTAAGAGAGAAAGCAAACAAGTTCATCTTCTTAATCGCATTCTTAGCAATTCCGGAGTTCGACGGTCGTTCTTGTCGTTGTTCATACCGTTGGGTTCCTTGCGTCGAGGGTAAGATCTATGTACCCTTTTTATTGTATTTCCTTTGATTTGGTTAAACCCTAATTTAGAGATTGGGGATTTTTATGTGTAGTATGTGATGTGTAGCCTCTATGTGTTATATGATAGGAGGAGGGTTCATAGAAGAGGCCTTTTGACTCAGAAGAGAGACCGTCGATTGTGTGCATACCGGGTAGGATTTCCTACTCAGTATTAGTCCCATAATGGGATATTGGTTGATGTATTGTATTTGGTTGTTTGATATAATAATTGTCTTTGTAATTGTGGTTGTGATCGTTGTTGATGGTTCGCGAGGCGTGGCCTCGACTGAGTGGGGTCACTTGCGGGAGTGACTTCACGCCCTAGTTTCGCCTTCGTGGAACCCGCCACGAAGGGATGTGCACATTAATGGATTGGGGTTTATCGCTCACTATGTGGAGCGGGGATTTGGTGGGTACGGCTGCGGTCCCCCATCGGGCAGTGGCTGGTCGTGGACAGATCAAGATTGAGATGATGGGAATTGGTTGGTTGTGTGTGTGTGTGACAGTTAAGCTGTCTGTTTATCTTATCATTGTTGTTTATATTGATTGTGTGATTAGTACTGACCCCGGTGTTGTTTTGTAAACCTGCGGTGATCCATTCGGGGATGGTGAGCAGATATTGAGCAGGTATTGAGATGAGTCGGGATAGCCGGGATGCCACGACATGATGATAGGAGTCTTCCATTTGTAGCTTTTAGTTTATTTACATTTCAGTTAGAACAGTCAGTTTGAGAACATGTATCGTACTTTTGGTTTGGTTTTAAGGATTGTATCTATTCGTTAATCATTTATAATAAACGTTGTTTCTTCATTGTTGTTTGATTATCATTGCCTCGGGTAACCGAGATGGTAATGTCTTCATACCTGAGTGGTCCTGGTAAGGCACTTGGAGTATGGGGGTGTTACAGAAGTATGGATCGATGTATAGAGGTGCCAGTTCTCTCTCTACAAGGTTTATGCTCTGAAAGTCCCCAAGCTCATATGCTGGACCTGTGACTACTTGGTTGCTCGACAGTTTTTCTATTACAGCCTTGATAGGTGACGAAGTGATTGTCACTACTTTGCCATCTAGTGGAATCTTAATCTTTTGGTGCAAGGTGGATGTTACCGCTTTGGAAGCGTGAATCCAAGGCCTTCCCAGAAGTATATTGAATGACGCTTCGATATCCACTATTTGAAAATTAACCTTTCGCTCAATTGGCCCTGTGGCTATAGTGAGATTGATTAGCCCCACTACTTTACGTCGTGTTCTGTCGTATGCTTGAACACCTTGGTTGGTAGAAGTCCAATCTGATTCTTTCATGTCCAATTTGTATGCCGTTTTCAATGGTATGACATTGACCGTAGAACCATCATCCACCAAAGTCATTGGCATGTTCTTGTTTAAGCATGTGTCGGTAATGTACAGAGCTAGGTTGTGAGTGGCGCCGAAAGGAGGCAAATCCTCATCTGAAAAAGTAACTGGGTTACTTAGTTTACCTGAATCTTAGAAGACCAAGTTTACTACATCTTCAGGCGTGGAGTTGTGTGCAACGTTCAATTTAGCCAAGGCTTGCAGTAAAGCTTGGCGATGAGGAAATGAACTCGCAACTAATTGCCAGACTGAAAGATCAGCCTTTGTCTTCTGCAGTTGTTTTACCAAGTGGTCAGTAGATGTATCTTCGCCATCATTTGGTGTGATGACATTGGTGTTAGTGACTGGACTATTAGCTATAGGATCATTCTGAGAAACAATTTGATATGGACGCCCTGAACGAGTAAGGTGGTCTATATCTTGATCTTCACTAGCCTTGACTATATCCTCACTACCTTTGACTAGGTAGTGTTCTGTGAGGTATTCATCTTCATCGTCATCGGCCCATATTCCGTTGACGATAGTAAGCTCTCTCAACCTGATGATCTCGGCTTCTAAACTGATTATTTGGTCGACTAGACTGTCAACCACGGCGACTACCTCTTGCATTGTAGAATATTGAGATAGGTTTAGTGGCATGCTCTCCTTGGGTATGGTGCTTGGATTACAGAGGGATGCTACTACACCTTCCAGTTCTGAAACTTACCTACTCACGCTCTTTGCCCATGCAATAAAATCGGCAATGGTAGGAGAAATGGTGGAATAACTCCCCTCATCTTCTAATACATGAATCTCATCTTCGATTGGAGAAATGAGGTGTGAACAACCCAAGGTGGATTCTTTATCTGTAATCATCAGAACTCCAAGAGGATTCTGAGTATTGTTAGGCTTACCTCCGAGAGGTATGGGTCGACGACCATCTCCGATCATATCCTGAAGGACATGTTTTAGTTTAAAGCATTTCTCTGTATCGTGTCCCTTGCCTCTATGATATTCGCAGTATGCATTCTCATCCCAGAACTTGGATTATTTTCGGGGTCAGGTGTAGGTCCTATGGGTTGGAGCTTCCCTTGTTTCATCAACCTTTTCAAAGCATTGGAGTATGTATCGCCAATGTTTGTGAACTTCCTTTGTGGGTTATTCTTCTTTGATGATTCGACAAGGTTAACTTCATCAGTCTTGCTAGTAGAGCCATAAGAACGACTCGTTGAACCTTTATATTGTAATACCCCGGAACAAAAAATATATATTATAATCCGTATAGCTAAGATCAGAAGGACGTTTGTATGGGGACTGACCGAACTAATCGCATTGGCGTAATAGACCACGTGGCTTAGAGATAATGTTGGTGACTAAATATTTGCTACGTGGCTTTCCTAAATGGGTTGACTTGGCATAATTTTGTGACTCCTCAATGCTAAGGTTTGTTGACCAAGGCATTTTCTTGCTATAAATAGCAAGTTTCACGCGTAGCGTTGTTAAAAAATTAATAGCGGGTTTTGATCCGTCTTACTCTAATACATATACAAGTAAGAAAAGTAAGAAGTATTTCATATTATTTCGTAGATACAACTGTTACTCCGTATATAAGTATAAGGAATGATTTCGGGACCCTTCGTCGAAATAAATAATTGTTTACATTTGAAATAAGATATTAGAAATAACATGTTATATTAGTTTTATTATTAATTTCATCTTATGATTATGATACTGCTAACATGTTATATTAATTACTGTCTTATGAATATATGACTGTGATAAGGTTGTTATTGTCATATTGTATAATTGGCCAATTGTAGCATTTGGGATACGATTATTGGATAGAGACAACATTATTCTGTCCTATGTACATGGAAGGAGGGGAGGAGGGAGTATGACCCCATAGGAACGATGAGGGGAGGGGGAAGCATGATCCCATATGAATGATAATTATGTTATCCGGCAATGGCCGAGATGAGTCTCAGACCCGGATTTCTTAAAAGATGTACATGGAGGCGGATTCGCCCGGAGGAGTTTCGGCTCCGTAATGTCTCTCTATTCAGTAATGGTAAACCGGTATAAGAGTGGAGTGAGTTATTGCATTCTAAAATGATAGGTTGTGCATGTCTATTTAATAATTATTCGACTGTGTTCATGTGACCTATTTTATACTTGTGAGATCAGAAAGAAGGGAAATATTAAAATGAGGAAAGTAGGGCCCGTGGAGGTGACCGGAGTCATACTCAGCCTGTGGTTAGCTGATTCTGTTACTTTCATTCTTTTTCAGGTACAAGTGTCGGGGAAGGACAAGTGTGATTAATTTCAGATAGGATTAGTGACTTAATAATTGGATGAATAATGTAATCGAGTTATTAGTTTTAGCTTTAACTAACAAGTGTATTTATCTTTATTCTTGTAAAAAAACCTTGTATTCTTCGAAGGGGGAATACGGCGGTGACGCCCTTGTAATTCCGCTGCTGTTTATTAATAAAAAGAGCCATTTTGAGCTGCCTGTCTGCTTTTCCGGGGCGTTACAGATATCCACGGCCCACCGTTTTGGAAAAGAGCCCTTTACGGATGTCATCTTCAATTCTCGTCCCTAGCACAGTCAGATCTTTGAAGGTTTTTATGTTTTGGTACCTCAAATGGTTTGCATAAATGGGTTTCAAATTATCCACGAACTTGTCCACAAGGGTAGCTTCATCTGGACGTTCAACAAGTTGTGTGCTAGTCTTCCTCCACCTACTTAGGAAGTCGGTGAAGCCTTCTTTTTCATTTTGGGTAAGAACCTCTAAAGTACGCATATTATCTTGGATCTCGGCATTATCCGCGTATTGCTTAGTGAATTCAATTGCGGCATCATCCCAAGTGGCAATCTTCTTGTGTTCCAAAGAGTAGAACCACTGCTTAGGAATGGTGTCGAGAGATGAAGGAAAGATCCTTAAGAACATCTCAGGTTTGATGCCTTTGATAGACATGTAATCTTTGAAAGCACGAATGTGGTTCAAAGGGTTTTCATGCCCCTTGAACTTTGGGATGTCAGTCATGTTGAAGTTGGTTGGCAATTGAGCATTCACGGCCTCATACTTGCGATTATTCTCCCTGTAGATGTCATCTCCCTTAAGTTACATTAGTTGTTCCTCCAAGTATTGGAGTCTCTTTTCAGCTTCAGTAGAACCTATTGGAGGGTCGGTTTCTTGTTGTCCAACAAAGGGTGGAAGGTTATCATGCACGATCTCGCTAGGAATCTCGTTTTCTGCAGGAGGGAATCTAGTTTCCACAACAACAATTCGGCCTTCAATAGCGTTGAGGCCATCATAAGCTTGGTCTTGGCTTGCATGGAGACGGACGAGCGCAGCTAGGATTTGATATTACCATTGTGGGTTTGACCACTAGCACTCGTGGTACTAGTTTCAGGCATCTTGGAAACTGGATAAGAAATTAACGACGAATCAAAACACGATCGACCATTTCAGCACACTTACTCAAAGAAAAGACTCAACCTGTGAAGTGGGAGTGTGCCACTGTGTTAAATGAGATTTGAAAATGACAAAGTCTTGAAATGTTTGTCCTAGGCAACTATAGTGTAGTTGTAGGAGTGCTGACTCAAGGTGAGTTTTTGAAATGGGTTTTGAGGCCCGAATTTTGACTGGAGATTTGGACAGAGTTTCGAATCATTTTGCGCTAATTTTGGCCATTTTTCAGTGTGTACATTTTAAAATGGTTTTTTGATTTTACAGAAATTTCGGCATGGTTTTGTTTACAAAATGGTGATCACATATGATACAAGCATTCATACAGGCATTATAACGGTATGCTGAGTGCATTTAGAAGGGTTTTGGCTTAAGAGGTGGGTTGCCATACCAAGAAATCAAACCCTGGTATGTGGAGAGGTCTGTGCCAAATAAGAGTAAGGTCGGTTCCTAGTCCATTTCCTCGAGTAGTGAAAGCCCTTGATACAAACATGAGTATGCACCACGGTATGGCTGACGTCAATCGCTATCTATCCTTAGACCCAGATAAGAATTTGGACCGTCCAGAGGGGACGATTGGTCGAATGGGTTGGGTTGGGCCTAGGAAGGACGAATAAAACGACCTAAGAAGGTCGAGTAATGAAAACCGACAACTGTCTCATATAAACTATTCCCTAACCTTGTTCAAGTTTCACCCTTGGCAACACGTAAGTGTATTACTTCCCCAGCGGAGTCGCCAAACTGTGGACACGGGGGGCCCACGGGGGCGCTTGGGAACAAGCGTTTTCATTTGTGGAGTCGCCACCAATTTTTATGGGATATTGGAACCGTTCGAATACCTTGTGTCATGTCAAGACACAAAGTAGTGACATGAACACTAAGAACTCGTTACCCTTAGCATTCTATGTCTAGAATGACTCTCGTGGATGTCAATGAACACGGATGCTCACAGAGATCTGGAGTAAGGGATGAGGGTACGTATTAGGAAGTCCTTTTACTGAACACCTAATCCCGCCCACCTCGATAGCGGCCTCTATTAATGATTAGGGAAGTTATTCATACTCGATATGCTGTCGATTATATGCATGCAATGCAACATCCAACGTTTTGATCCTAGCATGTGAATTAAACTATGTCGGTGGACAAATATTTAGCACTCATTAATGTCGAAGTAGGGTTTAGAATTAATTACATGTGAAAAACAAGTAAATAAATCATCCAATAAAATACAATAAATAAATTGCGATAATCAAATTTACAACGATTTAATGATTTACGTCAAAAATATACTTAAGACGGATAATTTGAGAAAAGTAAAGGAAAATAAACTAGGTTAGAAAATACGGACATATTAAGGGTGATATTACGGCTAATAGTCGATTAATAAAGTAATTAAAGAATTAGGTCAAAGCAAGAACGGAATTTCAGAGACAGAAACCACCCAGGAACAGGCGCAGCATTACTGCGTCCCTTGGAAGAGGTGCAGTGGTCACTGCGTCTGTTCCTGAGGTGAGTTCTGGTTGTGAAGTCAGAACTGCGTGTTGTTAATGTTCGTTGGTGTATTTAATGGTTGATTATTGATATTTGACTCGGATGAAAGTGATCTAGCGTATTATTAACATATGAAATCGTCATAAAAGCGATAAAAACGACTTAAAACGAATTAAAACGAGTTAAAACTAATTAAAACTAATTAGGTTTAATTATGAAGACGAAAACGAACTTGAGAGAACTCGATAAACTGGAAATAAACGGCAAAAATATGTACAAAAGACGAACTTCAGAATTCCGCGTTTCTTTTATGGAATTGCGGTGGATCTCAACTTCCTTATTTCTTAAAAAAAGATTTTCGGGATATATTTTGCCAAAAGGATATAAAATTGAATTATGGAATAAAAATATCCGGAATATTCTAGGACATTCCGACTCGGCATTTTAAACGGTTTATTAGAAAATGAAGCGGTTTTTGACCTGGACTCCAAATGAACTCTAATTACTGTCAAAACGACCATATCCATGGGGTAGACACACGTATTTGAGCTATCACTTGACGATGAACTTATGAACTGTCATAAATCGTTCCATGTACCAAACATGCGGCCCAATCATCACCGGGTGGCTTGCGGGAGGTGCAGAAATGAGGTATCTACAAATATATATTTTCTATATTATATTTAAGTGAAGTTTATAATTTTTATATAAAAACTTATACCATTTGACAAAAAAGCAACCTAAAAAAAGTATGAAAATTATATAATTAGATTCGTAGTTAAACAAAAATGTTATCATTAGAGTATTGGTTTCATATCATTTGCACATATTTTAATTACGATAAAAAAAATAGAAAAAAAAAACATATTAATATTAATAGATAATATAGTATTTGCTTATTATTAAATCGGGTTGAATGTCAAAGTAGGTTCGAAAATTATGGTGTATTTCTAAGTATCTTATTCGCTCCACATTGAAAAATAATGGAGGTGTTATGAATATACTACGTACAAATAGTTGAATTGTCTCTCATCAGAAAATTATCATAAGGTGGGGTGATCTCATGATTATAAATAGGATTCATCCTTGAAACTTACTTACACTACAACAAATTGTCTCTTGCGCCACGAATTATGTCACGGGAATTTATAATTCGTGGCTAAATTCTGCTTAGCCACGGCAAAAATTTATTCATTATTTTGGAAAAAAATTTATGCCACGGGATAACTTTTCCCGTGGCAAAAGTCACTTGCGCCACGAAATAGGCTACACCCGTGGCAAATAATCATTTTAACCACGAACTATGTCACACCCGTGACGAAATTTTAATTAGCCACGAATTGTTTCGTGGCAAAAAAAAATTTAGCCACGAACTAACAAACTCCTGTGGCGAGTATCTTTTCCGACTTAAATTAAGATATTTTCATGTTAAGGCAAACTTAAAATCTAAAAGAAACTTAATCAAATATAAATAATATGAAAATGCATTTAAATATAAATTTTTACACATACTTTGATTAATTTAATTAATATATTTTTATTGTTTTATTTACTGTAATAAGAAATTTTAAAATTTTATAAACTTATATGAAAGCAAAGAAAAGTTTATCGTCTAAATATTTTTATTCTTTTAGAAATCACAATTACGTTTTGCAGGTTTTTAAAAACATTTCTAATTTAAGAAATTTGTTTTAATATATAATTCTTAGAGTCGTGAATTTCTTTTAATTTTTTAATTAAAACATTATAATCTTGAATAACAATCTTAAATGATCGTATCACATTTAAAGACATAGCATATAAAATTAAATAAATAAGTTATGTATCATCTATCTTTGATAAATCTAAAATTAACATATTGTCAAATTGATTCATTCAAAATTTGACTTACAACTTTATTTGTGAGATATTTATAGAAAAATTCGAATTTGATATAAAATTTAACTTGGTGAGAAAAAAAAGTTTGGGAAATTTTTTTTAGGAGTAAAAAAACGACAATTAGATTACAAAATTGATTAAATAAAATAATAGCGCTGAGAAATGAAAGAAAAAAATGATATCCCACAAATCAATTAAGAAAAAAACATATCGGAAAAATTATCAATATAAAAAATTCAAGGGTTAATTGATAAACATTACCAATATAAGGACCCTTTTTCATAATCAGTATCAACATAATCAATAATTAGTAATCAATACCAAAATATTAACTTTTTTCTACGATCGGTACTAAGTCGCTTGAAAATCTAATCTCAACCTATTTGAAAAAGTCCAAAAAGCCATCATTCAAGTACAAATCTCCACTCACCCACTTCCAAAATCCCTCTCTTAGATGAAAACGCCTTTAAAGTAGGAAAAAAATTAGAGTGAGAAAGCGACTTCGTACCTATCGTAGAAAAAAGTTAATATTTTCCGTAGTGATTACTAATTATTGATTATGTTGGTATTGATTATTAAAAAGATGGCTAAAGTTGGTAGTTTTTATCAATTTACCCAAAAATTCAACATGGAGAAATTTTTTTCATTGAAAATGAGCACATCACAGGGAAAATATATAAATTATAATAATTTAAAGTCACATGTGCAAATAATGTGAAAAATTTGAGGAACAAAACGATACATCATAACAAAGAGAAATCAGTTTAAGAAAATAAGCGATTTTGTTGTACGACAGTGTTTTTCGTGTTTTGTGAGTCAAAAGTGACTACTTTTTGGTTAATAGTGACCAATTTGGGGGAAAAAAAGACCTTAAGTTATAAAAAGTGGTCATTATTTTACCAAAAAATGGTTAATTTTTCATATCGTATGTACGACTAGACCTGGCAAAACGGGTCAGTCGGGTCGGGTACGGGTCGGGTCAGTTTGGGTCGGGTCATTTCGGGTCTAGCGCATATTTCGGGTCAGGTCGGGTCGGGTCACTTTCGGGTTTCGGGTCAATTTCGGGTGACCTGTTGTCGGGTCATTTCGGGTCGGGTCATTTTCGGGTATAAATCATTTTGGATCGGGTTGCTTTTGAGTTAATGGCTAAGCACTTAAGTTAATACTATTTTGATTAAGAAATGCTATTTTGCAAATTTAACCATTTATTAGGGATTATTGTAACCAATGAAACTTTATTTTGATATATATAATATTAATATGAGTTAGTACTAGTCGTTTCGGGTAATTTTGGGTCACTTCAAGTCATTTGGGATCAGGTCAGTTATGAGTCGGGTCTTTTCGGATTGGGTCACCTCGGGTCGAGTCAACATTGGGTCATACAATGTTCGGGTCGGGTCTGGGTCGGGTCGGGTCAATTCGGGTTTCGGGTCATATTCGGGTCAAGCAAATTCGGGTCATTTTCGGGTCTCGGGTCAGCCTTTTCGGGTCGGGTCATTCGGGTCTGACCCATTTTGCCAGGTCTATGTACGACGGTCATACAATAGCATTTGCGTAAAAAAATATACGAAAAAATGAGTACAAGAGAAATGAAAATAAGAATGTTGATAAACTAAAGAAATAAAAAAAATGTTAGGAAAACACGATTAAGTTTACTTTGTAGAGAAAATGGTTTTGCTAACTTGGGCAAAAACATGACGTCAAAATCATTAATCGCGAGGGTAACATCGAAAATTTTATTGTTTTGGCCAAAATAATGTTTTTCCCGCAAAAATTCATAAATCATGTAACATTTCTGTAATGAAATACTACTAAAGGTAACTTTTAAAAGGAAAAAATAAAAGGATTCAAAGTACTAATTATATCAACAAAGTTAACTTTCAGTTTCGGTAGCACATCAAAAGATATCTACAGTTAAGCGTGCTCAGGTGAGAGTAGTGTTGGGATGGGTGACCTCCTGGTAAAGCCTCTTTGATGCACGCGAATGCATGACCGGTGAAACAAAAGAACGTTCAAATGAATCGAGTTCACTAGCGAAACCAGTGCCGAGATTGTCACTATTCCATATATGATAAAATATCGATCGTGAAAAAAAAATTATTAAATATTTTATTTATTTAATTTTCATATATATTTTTTGCCACGGGAATTATTTTTCGCCATGGGAAATTTTTTGGCCACATGAGTTATTAGCCACGAGAGAATCCGTGGCTAAAAATTTAATAATGGCCACGTTCTTGTTTTTCCCGTGCTAATCTCTTTGCCACGGCCACTTGCGTCACGGAAGGTATTCCCGTGGCCAAATGATTTAGCCATGGATATTTAACACTTGCGCCACGAATTTAGCCGTGGCCCAAGTGCTCATTTGTAGTAGTGTTATCAACCCAAAATATTTCGAGTCTCCCAAGTATTGTCTTAGAGAGCTCTTATATATTTTAAGTCTCTCAAGTATTGTCTTAGATAGCTTTTGTAAGAGTTTGTATTAACGGCACGCCTCAATTACAACAATAACATACAAATATTAATCACGTATATAATTATAAAGGCGATTACATATTAGTGATATTATAATATGATTATTTTAAGACAATCGATAGTATAAATAACTTCATTTATGTCAAAATCACAACTTAAAATAAAATGGTGCTAAATATACGTAAATTGGTTATTAATTTGTCATAAATAATGATAATCACTACACTAAGATAGAAAATTTATAAAATATAATAAAAGCAGGTGTTATATAAAAAGATCGTGAATACAAAAAAATCAATAATTACCTTTTTACTTTGATAAATAGTAGAACTAAATCTTTTTAACTTTCTAAGTAATTATTATGCCTCATAATATTTGAGTAAAACTAAAACACAACGTTATTTATAACCATTTATCGAAACCGCATAAGAAAAAAAGTCATTTTACATTTATTTATACATTTTATTGATTCTTCCATTTCATATTAAAATTCATGTTAGGAAAAAAAATGTAATTTAAACAATTAAATTAGTGAAAATACTTATTATATATTCCCAAAGATCAATAATTGCATAAGATAGGTGGGTGATCCTATGATATAGTTAAAAAAATTATGAAAATAATATAATTAAATTCATGGTAAAAAAAATGTTACCATTAGAGTACAGGTTTCGTATTATGTGCACATATTATAGATGGTATACTTCATAATATGTTATATATCCTAAATTGAACGTATAAATAATAGAATTGTCCCACATCGAAAGATTAGCATAAGGTGGGTGATCCTATGATTATAAATAGAATGCATGCTTGAAACTTAGGTATCAACCAAAAATATTTTGAGTCTCTCAAATATTGTCTTAGAGAGCTATTACAATATGATATAAAAAATAATGTGGAGAATGTTTTTATTATTATAATAATACACATTTCCTATATTATATTAAAGTGATGTTTATATTTTTTTTATGTAAACACTTGTACATTTCATTAGACAAAAAAGTATCGTAAAAAACAAAAATTATGGAAATTATATAATTAGATTCGTGGTAAAAAAAAATACTACCAATAGAGTATATATTTTTTATTATTTGCACAAATTTTAATTATGATAAAAAATAGAACACAAAAACGTACGAACATAGTATGTCATTTGTCCCACATTGAATCATAATATAGATATGGTTAATATATAAAGTATAAATAGTCGAATTGGGGTGATCCTATATTCCTATGATTATAAATATGAGTCATCTTTGAACTTACGTGTCAGCTAACTAAAATTATTTGAGTCTCTTAAGTATTGTCTTAGAGGTCTCTTATTAGAGTTTCTATTATTATCTCTACAATAGCGAAATTTATTTATTAGTTGTTATTTCGCATAAATAATAAACGGTTGGTGTGTATGTATTTATCTTCTATTTTCATTGAAAGAAATATTGTAATCATATATAAACAAATAATTATATGTAAAAATTAAAGCCTTATAATATTTTTTTCATTATAACTAAGTTAATTACCTCGTGCAACGCACAGGCTTTCAACCAAGTAATTTATGATTCCCAGGCAGTCTGTTTTTGTCTTATCTGTTTACTAGTATTAGTGCCCGGCTTTGCCCGGGCTACCTCTACTTACCATTATTTTTTTTTCATTAAATAAAATTACTTAAAGTTGCATAACCCATAAATTTATCATTAATATATTTTTTAGAACATATCCTAAAATTACGATGAAATAAATTTTGAGACAAATTCACTACTCCCACTATTAATATTTTACTCTTATTAATGAAACAATAGTAATAACATTTCACTACTTGCCCGTAATCATTGTTACTTTCACTACTCCCGCCGTAATTATTGTTACTGACACTATTGCCGCATTAATATTGATAATTTCACTACTCTCGCCGTAATTATTGTTACTTTCACTATTGCCGCATTAATATTGTTTATTTCGCTACTCCCGTTGTTGTTTCTACCACCCCCACTAATCTCGTTGATAATATTGTTACTTTTACTATCCAAATGAGTGATTGCTATCATATAACTATATCCAATGTTACTACAATTCTTTTCTTTACTGACGAAATTACTTTTACTACTTAGGCATGCAATTTTAAGAGGATTATATATTTATATAAATATATTACATATATGCATTAAATCATATCGAAAGAATTATGCAATATTATATATTATGGAATCTAACTTGAATTATTTATAACCTACTTATTATATTTTTGTATGTTAAATAATTAACATCTCTATACATCTAATAAACTATAAGGTTTAATAAAATTGCATAGATTTTAAATTTAATATATAATTTTATGATGATAATAATTAATAATACCATAAGTGTTCATGTTTATACTAATTAGTTATTTTGTTTTAAGGAAATTGATCATCTTCTAGTCTTCTATAAATATTTAGGAAAATTATCAGGCATCTTCTTTTTGTTAGTCTCCTTGAAATTGACCATCTTAATTAATTATTTTATTTTAAGGAAATTGACCATTTTAATTAATTATTTTATTTTAAGGAAATTGACCATGTTTAGGAAAATTACCAAGTTTCTATATAATTTAATTTTAACCCAAACTATATAATATTTGCATTGAGATCCTTAATCGGGTCTATCACACGATGCTATTAATTTAAAACTATATAGTATAATTAATTTGTATAACTTTCTTTAATTATATTGAAATTCCTTAATTTCTGAATTTAATATATAGTATTGATGATTGATGTGGATATATTTAACCCGTCATAAGCTTATCATAGATATTTCTTTTAAGGGAGACTTGTTAATTGCCGGCGTGATGCCCTGTCTAACTCAGAGCCAGCCAGCCCATCTTGAGTTTTTCTAGTGAAGAAAACTCGTAAAGGCCAAGTCAATGCGAGGCCCTATGTTACATCAACGCTTCTTAGGTGGCCCACAATAAACCTTCGTTTCTGTTTTAGTGAATCCGGGCGGAACATAGAGAAGTAGAGTAAAATAAAGGAAATAGTCTTACGCTGTTAGACGGTTCTTTAGGTAAAATTCACTCGTTTATTGATGGCAATAAATGAGTGCGTTTTCATACAAAAGTGTTGTTGATCGTCTTTTTCTTTTTTCAAGGTAAGAAAACTAGAGATGTTTTAGGGTAAGACCAACGTATTTCATCCTTTCGGATAATAGAAGTGAGTTGAAGTCACCGTTATCAAACCACTTCGAAAAATTTGAACAAGAATGTCCAATCGATGCCATAAAGTCAGCAACTTTGTTAGTCTCATGGAAACAATGTTTAACCACCACTTCATCGAAAAAATTAAGGTCTAAAACCACATCTTTGATAATACTTTACATTTCCCAAGAAATTTGCCAAGTCTTCCGAATTGAGTTAATAACATAAAAGATTATTTCCTTCAATTATTAGTTTTAAAATTCCTAACGATTTAGCTGCTAGTATGTTGTTGATCGTCTTAGTATATAATTTGTGTGAGATAAATACAGTGAGCTTATTTTTCAAATTAATACCTTCAAAGGGATATAAATACAGTGATAGTTGATATTTTATTTATTTAATTATTAAAATAATAATCCAAGTAGAAGAAAGTAAGCAGACATTACAAGCATGGTGCACATGAGTTGCAATGGGGACAGAGTATCTTAACGTGGGAGCTTGCCAAACCCACAACATTCGCCTCACTCCAGATTCTTCATTCATAATAATAATATATCGGTAATCGGCAAGTCTTCTTTGTGATCGATATTACTATACATCAGCTAGTCTTGCTTATGACGGGCTAATTCCATCATAAACTTGTGATCTCTCACAAAAAGGGAGAGGGGACAAGGTGGGGCACCTCCCATGTGCTTCCCACTCACCTCTCAATGAGCATTTTGTGAGAGGAAACGGTATCCGTCACAAGTTTGTGGCGGATATCGCCCGTCTTCAATGAGATTTTGTGACTATACAAAATAGTTCGGGATATTCTCTCGTGTACCTAGACCTGGCAAAATCAACCCGGCCCGATTGACCCGACCCGAAAAAGATGACCCGAGACCCGAAATCGACCCGAATTGCTGAACCCGAATGACACCCAAAGCCCGAAGTGACCTGACCCGACCCGAAAATGACCCGAGCTTTCATAGACCCGTAACAGACCCGACCCGAAATGACCAATCCGAAACCACTCAACCCGAAAATGACCCGACAAATTATAACTTTAATTGACCCTAATAGACTCGAAATGCCTCTCTTCTCTTAATCTTTGACCCGAAAATGGCCTGGCCCGAATTAACCCCACCCGCTTGACCCAAAACACACCCGACCAACAAACCCGAAATAGACCTGTAACCCGAAATAAACTGACCCGATCCGAACTAACCCGAAAAGTTGAGAAACCCGAAATGACCCGACCCAAACTGGCCCGACCCGAACCCGACCCGGTTGACCCGTTTGCCAGGTCTACCCCTCAGCTTTTTCATTTTCTATAATATACCCCTCTTTTTATGCAAAAAAAATTTGACTGTCAATAACTCTGGGTTACAAGTTCAGAATACGATAAACTTTTTTTCCAAATTGACCGTCTTTAAGAGGTCTTCCGTTTGAAAAAAAATTCACCGACGTCTCAACTCGTAGACGGGAATTATGGTCGGTCAAAGTTTATTCGTTAAAAAATGTTTGACCAACCATAACTATCGGCTACGAGTTCAAAAAGCGGCGAATTTTTTTTCCAAATTGAAGGCCTTGACGAGATAATTGGTTTGAAAAAAAAATAACCGTTTTCTGAACTCGTAACAGAGAATTATTGTCGGTCAAAGTTTTTTTGCGAAAAAAGAGTGACACCATGTAAAAACGAAAAAGTTCGAGCACACGACAGAGAATATCCCAAATAGTTCTCTTTAGAACTAGTTAACTGCCATATACAACCCCCCCCCCCCCTAAATAAACCAAGGCCCTACTTGTTCTCAAAACTATGTTGTCCAACCGTCGATCCATAAAGCGAAACAGATAAGCAACTGCTATGATCTCAACATACTTGAACCACACACCAATATCATAATGTATTCTATTTGCTTCATATTCCAATCAACTACACAAACTTTTGTTAAGACATGAACATAAAATGGACAAAAAATAAGATAGATGGAACAAACTATATAAAAGTTTGTCTCATCTATTCAGGTGGGACGTTATTTGACCAGACGAGACTAAAACCTATTGTGTCTACCTTAATCTACAACAACTGGACAAATTCTATATGCACCTGAATGCATACACTCCAAAGTGAGTATCGAGTTCTAAAATTACAGCGATTCCAAAAGAGTTTCCATAAGTGAGGCAAGCAACAATAGCAAGTCCAACCTATTGTTTACCAAATCCCTCCTATAATTGCAAGATAATAACATCAGTCTGTGTCTTTGGTTGTTTATCAACTCAGAAATAAGTCAGAAGTGGTTGTATCTTAAAAGCATACATTTATGAAACTCAAAAATACAGCAGACAAAAAGATTCAATGAATTGAATTAATCATGACGAACTAAGCATTCCACAAAACAATTTGGCAAAGACGAGGAGGAGAAAAGAATATAAGGACAGTATTAGTCCAAAACCGCAACCAGCAACCCTTCAAAGTATTCTCAACTTAAATAAGTAGATGTGATTGATTAGTCATGCAGCTCCTTCTCGGGGGATTGGAGGAGAATATGTACCAGTTCTCAAGCAAAATTGACCTCATGGGATAAGATATATATATACACGATTCTGAAAATGCATATTGCGGAGAAATGGCGCTCTGAACACCACTTTGACTTTTTGCGGAGGTCAACAAATCTCAGCTGGGTATAACCGCTGCCTACCTGAAATGTCATTCACTTTCTCTCACACAGTTTCCGGGCAACAAAAATTTGTACTCGTCAGCCTTATCCAAAAGGAAGGATGGCAGATGAACAGCAGAGTAGGAATGTGGGACGGGACCCATCTTCCCGATTATGTCCTTGAATGTGTATTCCTCTGGTAGCATATCAAATAAGTCATCCCCATTGCAGATTACTCGCTGAATTCTTTTAGGGTTCAAGAAGTGAGAGAATCTTACTCTATCATTGTGACTATAAGCTTTCATCTTGAATATAAACTCGCTGATGCGGCGGAAACAAAAGCTACAGTGCCACCCGGCGTCAGCTAGGAGATTATCAGTTTGCCTGTAATGGGCGTACCTTGTCTTCCCTGTCTGATATTTGTGGATTGAAGCTCTCCAACTGTTATTGTCCACGAGAAATTCAAAGGAGTATATGTAGTTTTTAAGTTGAAGATGAAGAACATCAGGACTATCATCACACCACCTCAACAGATTGATAGTGTGCCTGCTCGGAATCTCATCAACATCCGACATTATCAGTAGATCATCATCTGAAATACCCGCAATTCTTAGAAGCTGATCTAGAGCAACACGCTGATACGCTTCCTCAACAAATGGATTCTCACCCTTTCTGAACCGTCCCCCAATAGTCCCATAAGTCAAACGAGGCTCAATAAACTTAAACTTGTCACGATTGGCAGCAAAGACCAGAGGCTTAGGCAACCCGGAAAACGTGGAATTAGATTCAAGCACGACAAACTGTGTGATGTAAGGGTACAATTCCTGCCATCTTAAAGTAAGTATGTCGACCTCATTGCTGAAAAGAACAGCATCAAAAACACGCCTTGGATAGTCGCGTACTTTCCATCCATGGAGCTTACAGAGATTCTCCATTGTCACATTTTCACTATAATAATGTGGGATTGTATGGAAAGGTGTAGGTGGCTTTTCCCACAAAGGTCGGAGAAAATAAGTGATCTTCTGGCCATGTAAATAGACACCCAAAGTGCACAATGGGACAATCAAGAAGAAGAATAAGCAAGTCTTCAAATCCAACCCTCTCAAAACACAACATAATCTCGAAAACCTCCATTTGCTCGACTGCTAGACAAAAGGAAGATGCAATAACCCATTAGTTTAGTTAAACAACATTGACACTATACCACATAGTTTCACAACTTGAATCCTAGATTAGCAGCCGGAATTAACAGATGAGTTTCATATAAAAACCCAAAATTAAGCAAATCCAAAAAATAATTAGTTGCATTACACTTTTCACAAATTCTTATTTAAGACAGGCATATCCGTCTTAAACTTAAAGACGGGTCAATTGTAGACTTTTTAACCGAGAAGCCAACAGAAAATTATCAATCAACAATTGTATTAAACAAAAAACCCAGATCAGAAATATATATATAAAAAAAAAAAAAAAAAAAAAAAAGAGGGAATTACCTGACAACAGCAATCCTTGCAGAGATTATCGGTTTTTTTAGAACAATAATGACCACCTTGTTCAGCCATCAACAACATTTTGTCACCTAAATCTTTTGGAGCCACTAATTTGGTGGACATATTTAATAATAAGAAAACTCACAAATTAATTTCGAGAATCGAAGCCAATGTGGGAGAGATTAGAGGCAGGCGATTAAAGTTCCCCCAGCTAAACTATATGAGGATAATAACTTAACTAAAAGTTTTTATGAAATGAAGAGAATTTAAGGGGAATGTGAAGTACTTGTATGTTTTTAATGCCCACTTTATTAAGGCTTTTTAGGGAGATTGGAGATATAGCCGTTTCTCGATGTTTTTTTTAAGGAAAAATTACAAATAACCACTTCGTATTTGCGCATTTTTACAAATAACCACCATGTATTTGCATTTTTACAAATAACCCCCAAACTTTCATCTAAACTCCCCAATCACCACCGTATATTTGCCCCGACACTTGTTTTTCTTATTTCCCGACTCGTTAAATAACATTTTACGTAAAATGCCCATAATACCCTTCCCTCTATTACTCCCAAACATACCAATGTCTTTGTAAAAATCATCAGCATACTCCCAAACTTATAAACCCTAAATCCCCAAATTGATAATCCCTAATTAATTCACAAAGATCCATCAATCATTAGCTAAAATCCAATTGATTTAACCAACAATTCAACGATAAAACCTAATAATCTAAGCTGCTCATCATCAATTTCTCCCTCTCCATTTGATTCTAAACTTAGCTCTTCCGTTGTAAAAACAGATGTATTCGCAAATGCACTCGAAACATCATCTATTGTTGATGCTGATTCGGCTAATATGCCCAAATCCAAGGATTTTTCGTTGATTTTGTGTTTAATTCATGAAAAGGTAAACACTTTGTATCTATTAACAAAGTGCAGGAGACTACTGTTGTTCTTACCAAGTGTCTACATAAAAGTTTACTCTACCCTTTGTTTATACTTCAGTCTTCATATGTCCAATTCCAAGGAGTTTTCCGTTGATAATCCGCAAATTATCGTCTTTGTCGCCTGATTGATTGATGGATTCTATGAATTAATTAGGGAATAACAATTTGGAAATTTATGGTTCATAAGTTTGAGAGTATGCTGATGATTTTTAGAAAGACAAGGGTATGTTTGGGAGAAATGGAGGGAAGGGTATTATGGGTATTTTATGTAAAATGTTACTTAACGAGTCGGGAAATAAGAAAAATAAGAGTCGGGGCAAATATACGGTGGTAATTGGGGAGTTTAGATGAAAGTTTGGGGGTTATTTGTAAAAGTGCAAATACATGGTGGTTATTTGTAAAAATACGCAAATACGGGGTGGTTATTTGTAATTTTTCCTTTTTTTAATCAATAAAATAAAAATATATAGGTACACTATGATGATAATATGAGGACATCTGGATATTTAAACCATTTTTTGTCACGAAAATAACCATGGGTTAGGGGGTTTAGTTGGAGAAGTGTAAGGGTGTTTTCGTAATTTAAGTGGGTTTGTTTTGGCTGGGTCCAAATTCTAACGTGTTTATATAAGACGCGTTTCAGAACGCAGTTTAATTGGGAGTATGACTTAGCACAAACACGACTAAGTAACCGCAATCTTTCTCATGTGGTGTTACTCCTTCACTTCGTGTTTTTGAGGATGTCATAATGTCATTTCTTGTTATTCAACTTTGGTTGTTTGAGTATCTCTTTTGAGAAACGGCTGATTAATAAATTTATTAAAAGACTATTTTACAATTTTAAGAAAAAGTGGTACTAAATGTAATAAAATATATACAAATCATGATTAAATATAAAATTGGTAAATTTGTTATGTAAATAGGTATGAAATTGCTATGTCACGATCAACAACAAAAGAGTCACGAAATACAAATAAAAGGGTACGGAAGGCTGGTCTCTCAATAACTTATTGAAAGACCGTCTCTCCCAAGTTTTAGTGTTGTTTTTTAAGGCCTTTTTTCGCAAAATATCATTCGCACTAAGTTTTCGTATCATCGACTTATTTTACTAAAAGATTATTATCTACCTTTTTCTTCCCACCTTCTCCCTCTATCGTCTCACAATCGATTAAGTTAATATATATCGCAGGGGTCGGATGACAAGTGGATGAGGCCAATTTTATTATATTTTAACCGGTTATTAGAGAAGAAGGTAAAAGTGAAGGTAGATAACAATTCTCTTTTTTTTTTCTCATTTTATTATGGAGTAGTAAAACTTAGATTCATCATACTCCTTCCGATCCACACCAAAGGTAACACTTATCTAAAACGGACGATCTACACCAAAAGTAACATACCTTATTTGGCTACAACATTACAAGTTGTCCTTATACCCATTTCATATTTATAAAAAATGCTATTACATACCTCACATAACATCCCACAATTAAATCCACAATTACATGACCCACTTATTTTTTTTCCCTGTTTACCCGCACTTATTCCAATATTTTTTAAATACTCCATTTTTCCCTGTGTTACCTTTGTAGGAAATATGAACTTATCTGACCGAAAACCACCTTAATTGAGACGCCGTGTAAGACACTGCCCTAAGTCAGTTAGACCCCCCACTATGGTGCGTCTGAGTACCTTGGTTACCGACTCCAGGGTTAACGCCTCCTTCCGCACAATGGTACACTCCACAGACGGAAGTGCAAACTGTTCTCACAAAGATAGATTATATATAGAAGAGATAAGAAGAGAAGAGACGTTTGTGTAAATTTTCTGTGTGTCTAAGCTGTGGAAGAATGAGGATTTTATAGTGGAGAAAAGGCTCCTCCAGCAGTCACATAGATATACCAAATAATGGTATTGAATCTGGTAATGAATACCATAATAGTGGAGAAAAGACTCCTCCAACAGTCACACACCGCGCACGTGTCACGAGCCAAGCCAGACGGACGGCGGTGTGGACATAGCCACCCGCGCCGCGCGCACCCATGCGTTTTGTGTTTCAGGCGGCAACACTTCTCCCAAGGAACTCCGGCGCGAGCCAAAGCACGTCATTGGTCGTTACCGATTTGAAAGACATTGAAACCGGTGAAAGGTTTGACAAGCTTGCATTTGTGGAGTCGCCATCAATTTTTATGAAAAATTGGAACCGATCCTCGCGTCATGTCAAGACACAAAGTAGTGACATGGACACTAAGAAATTCGTTACCCTTAGTATTCTATGTCTACAATGACTCTCGTGATGCCAATGAACACGGATGCTCACAGATATCTGAGTAAGGGGTGGGGGTACGTATTAGGAAGCTCTTTATTTGAACACCTAATTCCGCCCCCCTCGATAACGGCCTCTACTAATGATCAAGGAAGTTATTTATACTCGATATGTTGTCAATTGTATGCATGCAATGCAACTAACATGGATTAAACCTAGCATGTGAATTTAACTAAGTCGGTTAACAAACAATTTAGCACTCAATTGGATCGAAGTTGGAAGTTAGATTAATTACATATGAATATACCAGAGAAATAAAACATACAAGATAAATATGAAAATACGATAAATTACATGATATAAATTACAATGGATTAACTTGAATTTACGTCATAAATATGCTCAAAAAAAGATTTTAAAAGAAAAGAAAAAAATAAAAGAACAAAAAGAAATTAAAATATGAAAGTCGAATTAAAGGGTGATAATATGAATAATAGTCGATTAAAATCCTAATTAGAAAGCCTACATGATGTGACTCATATTTGAGCACATTTAGTCCCCGAATTAACCTCGTTCCTATGCTTTATACCACATAATTGAGTCATTTCTTATCTTTAGTTTCCCATTTTGCGTATTCTTTGAGGATATGTGTCCTTTGTAGGAGAGGATCGCTAACCTTGCATTCATGTGGCAAAATGGAGCTAAATTGATGGCATCTAATGACCAAGCATCAAAGAGAAGACAATACTAGAAGGCCTAAGTAGATAATAAAGTGAAATGGACAATGATGAAAGGATCCTTGCATCCCCGAAATGATCCTTGCGGATTGTGAAGGAGCCAAAAGAAGAGTAGCTGACTGCCTAAGGATCCGAGCGGATCAGACACGATCCGGGCGTCTCCCATCATCAACATCCGGACGTCTTTCGGCCAAGACGAGCGTCTTGCAACCCACGGAGCCGAGCGTTTTCCAGACGATCCGAGTGGATCAAAGGTCAGAGAGCCCGTGCCACAGCTCAAGACACACGGATCGTGGCAGGACTAGCTGAGAATATGCTCATTTCCTTCGAGAGGAGCATTTCCTCAACTTTTCTTAGGGTCTTAATAGTCATTTAAGCCCTTAGTAACCCTAATCTTTGTACCTAATCTTTAGTATAAATACCCCATTGTACTACCTAGATTAGACTCATCCCTGAATACTCTCTTAGTAATATCTTAATCCATTCTTAATCTCATCAAATTAGTCTTAATTTAGTTGTAATACAATTTATCAATATTAATTATATCTTAATCTTTCCTTAATTTCTCTATTGTTCTTCATTTATTTTGGGTAATTAGAAGATTATTTGGGTTTATTTGGGAGATTGACAACCTTCCATCAATCATCAAGTACTTCTATTATTCTTTGCATTATTATTTGGAATCGTCTTCCTAGGTATAATTCCTTTTACCCTTGTTTTAATCATTGTTAATTACTTTCATTTATTCATCATGTTTAGCTTTGTTAGTTTGATTGACAACCTTATTAGCATGCTAAGCTTAACCATGAGTGAGTAGTTTCCTTAGCTAGGGTTAATGGGGAAGTAGGGGAAACAAACATAGGAAATGATTCATGCTTAATCTAATGTGTTTTCATAATTAAATTACTTGTTTGTTGTGATTTCAACTTATGCACATGTTATGTTTGATTAAATGCGAGCCTATGAATCCTTGCATTTTTTACCCATCACCTATCTCTTTAATGAGGCTTGTAAGCTTATACACCAACTCGAGCCTCATTAGACCATGCATAGAGTTGAATAGGAAGGATTAAGTCGACTTGTAGGTGTTGTACAATCTAATCGATTCGGCTCCGGGACCCAACCCTTCTTAGGGATTGTAAGCTTATACACCAACTCGATCCCATCACAATAATAAGTGCTTGCTATATAATTGAGAACATGTTTGTATGATCAACTCCCATAAAACCCTATGAACCCATGACACCCTAGTGCTTTTAATCAATTGTTTACATCTCATTTTAATTGCCTTGGTTGCTTTCATTACTTTACTTTTACCTTGTTAATTAGCTTAGACCAATCTCATCTCAACCCAAATTGTGACACCCTAAGACATAACCATTTACGATTGAGAATCCTACATCAATACCCGTCCCTTGAGATCCGACCTTTACTTGCCTCTTTACTAAGAGTAGTTTGTGAAGTTATAAATATTGTTTTGGTTGGTAAATTTTGACAACGAGTTTATAACCACACCAAAAATGGCGCCGTTGCCGGGGACGGTGTTCAATTGATTTGATTAATTGTTTTTAGTTGTGTCTTTCTTTACCTTGGAGAAGTCAATCTCCTCAAGGTCGTTCTAATTATTTTCGAGTTGTTTGATATTTTGCATGACTAAGAGATCACAAGGTAATCCATTACCTATTGATCTTGAGATTGAAAGAACCTTAACCAACAATAGAAGAGTTGCTAGAGGTACTTTGAGAGGTATTGGAGATTTTGTGGACATTCAACCAAATAACATTGAGTTTACCAACCTTTTTGCAAGAGAAGGAGAGGACAACTCAATACAAAATCCACCACAAAATCAACCCACAATGCCTAAATTCTCATCACATTCCGTACCAACCGAGGAGAACCTACCAAATGGTACTCCTACACCACCACATTTAACCGGTGATTTCATTGCCAAATCCACATTCATACAACTAGTTGAGAGAAGTCAATTTGGAGGGATGCCTAGTGACCCTCACTCACATATGGAGACTTTTTGTGACTATTGTGATGCGATTTCTCAAACTGGAGTTACTCAAGACCAAATCCGATGGGTATTATTTCCTTTTTCTTTGATTGGTGCTGCAAAGCAATGATTGAAGAGTCTAGACAAGTGGTGTTAGTCCGGTGGTAGCGGGTTAAATCTTGAAGCTTGCGAAGTGCGGGAGTTGAGAGGTCCCGGGTTCGACTACCACCGGGGCGATGATCACTTACACTGCGGCCCCGAAGGGGCTGTCTTACATAATCCATGTGGTGGTGCGGGAATGCATGGACTCGAGGGGATTGAAGAGTCTAGACAAGACTACTCTTGGTATTGATTCATGGAAGAAGTTGGCACTTGCTTTCTACAAGAAATTCTATCCTCCGGAGAAGACTAACATGTTGAGAGCCCAAATCACCGGGTTCAAACAAAGGGATGAGGAATCATTGTATGAAGCATGAGAGAGATTTAAGGACACTTGTCGTTCTTGTCCACACCATGGACTTAGCGAGTGGTTCCTTGCAATAATTTTGGAACGGTCTATATGAAGACTCCCGCAACATCCTCAATATGGGATCTAATGGGATGTTCACCGAAGTTGATGACAATCAAACATGGGCCAAAATCGAAGAGATGGCGGTTCATAATTCACAATATAGTAGACGTCGAAAGGCTACTAGAGGAGGAAAACATGAGGTAGATTCCATCACTCAATTGGGTGCTCAACTAAGTGCTCATATTGACATCATTAATTTAAAGTTTGAGAAGGCTATGGCTAAGCTTGATGAAGCTTCCAAATCACCTAGACAATATGTTAATGCTATGGTGGCATCATGCTCAATTCCAAGTGGAGTATGTGAGAGTTGTGGAACTTTGGGACATGACCAAAGTGAATGTAGGGGAACAAGTGAATGCTTTCCAAGCATACAAGAGTGACTCCCCTTATTCCAACTATTACAATGAGAATACCAAATTCCATCCCAACCTTTCATACAAAAGCCAAAATGTTCAAAACCCTCAACCAACATACACCCCACCTCCAATGAGAAACCAAGCTCAAAGACCCTTTTACAACCAAAGCCAAGGTTATCAAAATCAACCTTCATACAATCAATCCAATGACCAAGGCTTTGATGTTCAAAAAGCGGTCCTCCAAATGAAAAAGAACCAACAAGAATTTTTCACCCAAATGCAAAAAGATAGCCAAGCCAAAGACATCACCTTCAACAACATACTATCCCACACCAAAATGTTGGAAACCCAAATGTCTCAATTAGCATCTTCTAGCTCTCAAAGACAAAAGGGGCAATTACCACCTCAAAGTAATCCCCCAAGACACGAGTCGGTGAGTGCCATCCATTTGAGGAGTGGTACAAGGTATGAAGGGCCGAAGAAGCCAATTAATGAAGACATTGTGGATGCTAGTGACAAGCAAAGAGTTGTGGAGAACTCTAAAGAAGAACCTACCACCAATGAAGTTTCAAAGAAGAAGAATGAATAGAAGGCTAAGGAGAAAGAGCCAATTCCCGATTAGACTTCCATTCCCAAGTCGTCAAGCTAAGCCTAAGTTTGATGAACAACTTGGGAAGTTCATGGAGATTGTGAAGAACTTAGAAGTCTCAATCCCATTCACGGAATTGATCAATCATATTCCGGCCTATGCAAAGTATATGAAAGATATTCTTACCAAGAAGAAATCAATCCAGAAGCTAGAGACTATTGCATTCACTAAAGTGAGTAGTGCTATTCTTCAAGGAAGTTCACCTCCAAAACTCAAAGATCCGGGAAGCTTCTCTATTCCATGCACCATTGGTGACACCACAATCAACAAAGTATTATGTGACCTTGGAGCAAGTGTGAGTGTCATGCCATACTCGGTATGCAAGAGGCTAGGAATGGGAGAGCTCAAGTGCACTAACATTACTCTTCAAATGGCGGATCGATCAACAAAGATACCTTTAGGGGTATGGGAGGATGTGCCCGTAAGAATTGGCAAATTCTTCATCCCGGTAGAGTTTGTCATTGTAGACATAGAGGAGGATTCCAACATTCCTATCATCTTAGGAAGACCTTTCTTACACACCGCGGGAGCGGTAATCGATGTGAAATATGGAGAGCTCACACTTGAAGTGGGAGATGAAACAATCACTTTTAATCTTGACAAGACAATGAGAGCTCCCCGACTACATGAGCCATGTTTCATGATTGATCATTATAGCCAAGAAAGTGATAGGAAGAAGTTGGCATCTCAATGCAAAGATCAAGTTATGGGTAAGGAATCACCACCCATATGGAAGAAGAAAGTAGATACTCTTCAAGATGCTATCCGGGGAGCAAGGAAATTTCAACAACAATGAGAGCTTGAATAGCTCACCACTAATCATGACAAGAGAAGAAGAAGGCCTCATTGGCCATGACAACAAGAAAGAGGAGTTGTTTTCATCAACTCATGATACCATAGGGAAGCAAGCTAGTGAAGTATATAGTCTATGGGATGATGAATTTGAAGGATTGGTCAACCCCTACATTGGCAATGCTATGACCTTAGACCAAGGCTTTGTCGATCCTTGTCATCACCTTGACATGGGTCACCACCATGAAGAACACAATGTGCAAAGGTCTATTGAAAATCTTTATAATGAAAATGAACAAGCCTTCGACTACTTCTACAAGGTGTTGAGCAACATCAACAACACCTTGGTTATGCCCCCTTGACATCGCATTCAAGAGTGAGAGTTTGGTGGAGTCCTTCCTAAACCACCATTTGTAAATATTCTAACTCTTAACTTGCATTTTACTTCTTGTATTGCATTTTTGTGAATTTTGGATTTGCAATTTCGTACTTTGATCAGGATTTTTATCATGAGAGAAAGTGAGGGAGGGATTTTAATGTGTTTTGATGTGTAGTATTTGCTTTAGTGTGGGGATAGCAATTGCCTAGGCTATCCGAGCCTTCATAGTGCACCCACAATGATGAACAAAGGAATGAAGAAAGATTGATATGGGAAATGAAGATCCCCGCGGGTGGAACTGAACTCGTGGGTGCTGTGCAGGAAAGGATCCGAGCGTCCCGGAGAGAACCCGATCGTCCTGGGCATGATCCGAGCGTCCTGGCTCTAAGACGCTCGTATTGGGAGAGCTGAAGTTGAAAATTTGGGACTGTTTTAAAATCTGGGCAGATCACATAGAAGACGCCCGTCCCAGTCAAGAAGACACTCGTCTCAGAAGAAATCTGCGCGTCTTGGCCTGAGTAAAAACTGAAAATTCACACTACCTATAAATCCGAGCGTCCCCAAGTGAAGACGCTCATCTCCTGCAGAAATCCGCCCGTCTCTAGAAGAATCCGCGCGTCTCAGCACGGGTGGAAAATAGCAGAGCTGACTGTTTTAAAATCCGAGCGTCCCCTACCCAATTCGCCCGTCTTCTGCTGCTGAATGCTATAACACGGGATTAAAATCCCCACATCCCCAATTCATTTCTTTCTTTCAAAACACAAACACACACCCAAAAACCCTCAAAACCCTCAATCCCCTTATCAACAAAACACAAATTAATCACCCAAATTCACCAAAATCAAACCCAAACTTCCTAAAGATCACAATCAAACTACTCCTTCATCAACAAAACACCATTCAAACACCAAAATCCTCAAAAATTGAATTGATTTTCTAGGGTTTCAAAGCAAAATTCAAAAACCCCATAATCAATTAGGGATTAATTGAAGCTTGAGGAGACTAGAAGCATTCAAGCAAAGCTTTGTTTTGTTGATACAATCTTGAAAAGGAGAAGACATGGCAAGGACTAAAGGTGGAAACAAGGCACCCACAACATCAAATCTTTCAAAAAGGCAACAAGCTCTTTTAGCCTCAAAGGCTATGGTAGTGCATCAAGCAAGGGTGGAGATTCAAGAAGTTGCTACTCCTATGGTGGAAGCTACTCCTATTCCGGTCATTGAACAATTACAAGAATATCAGGAGGTAACTTTCACAAACGATTCTCATAGAAAAGCATTTGTATCTCTTGCTAGAAAGACCATTTTGCCTACCAAATTCATATGCCATGATGCCTTAGCTAAGTTGGGTGTGCTTGAAAGGACCAAGCACTTTTTCGAGTCTATGAAATTGAAAACACTCTTCGATATGCAAGAATTGACTTACCGCTCCCTTACCATGGAGTTTATAAGCTCTTTGAAGGTGACTAAGGTAGAGACTCAGAAGGGTATACCCTTTGTTGGAGCTTGTGTACTCCACAATTAGTGTGATAACATTTATAAATCTCTTATAGGTTCACAAGGGTATACTTAGTATTTTATCAGTTGATTAACGATTACTTAATAACGGTTGGCTTGCTAGAAGGTTTGACGTTATTATCATACTGATGGCGGTGATCAACTGGTCCCTAAAAGTCACACCTAAAGGATGTGTTTGAGAGATGTGATTATGGAAATGTAATCACATTGATGCCTTATATGACTAAAAGGTTAGTCCATGTATTTGACTAAACAGTTAGTCAATGTGATGATGAGACGATTATTTAATCTAATTAAATAATATTATTTGAGACAATTAATGTCAATTCGTAAATTGAATATAATATGTTATATTTAATAAATGTATATAATGTTAGCTTAAACGAATTAAGATGTTAATTCGTAATTAAATGTAACCAGTTATATTTAATTGGCAAATTATAAATATGCGATATTTATAGTTAATGTATATATTATACAATATTGTCATAATAAATGTTGACAGACTGGTATTGATAAATCGATCGCATTTGTTATAAGTGGACTTATTAATACATGTCGATAGATATGACAATTGATAAAAATTAATACACATTATATACATTAGAATAACTACCAAAAATAAGGAGATTTTTCTCTCCTTATTTGAGGAGTCACTCGGTCAAAACAAAAGAGAAGAAAAAAATATCTCCCCTTTTTCTCTCCCTTTTTCGGTTATAATAGGGTAGAAGGGAGATCATTTTGTTACTACTCTTTTGACCTAATTTTCTCTCATCATCAAAAATACACAAAACCCTAAAATTAATTAGTGAATTTGGGGATCTCATTCTAGCAAATTGAGAGGCATTTCTCGGAGCATCTTGGGTGCAACGATTAGGCGAATATCAATTCGATATTGTTCTTAGGCCATATTTGCTAGGACCGAAGGTTGATTCTTAATCTCTCTATTTTGTTTATGCTATTTCATTTATGACTCGTATTCATAATCATAATTTCGTTATAATCCTAATAATCTTAAAGGAAGTATACCGATATCTCCTACAAGTGGTATCAGAGCCAAGGCCACAAAATTATTTTTGTATGATTTTCATAAATGATTTAAACAAAAATTTGAAAGAAAAAAAAAAATAAGGTTTCGGCTGGTTTTAAAAAAAAAAAATTTTTTGCCGAATGATTTTTTTTTTTTTAGCCGTGAGGTTTTTTTTGTTTTGTTGTTCTTGTTTCCATTTTGATTTATTCATATTGTTGTTTTATTTTGTTAAGATGATAATATGATAAAATTTGTAGATGTTTTGATTTAATTAGAATTAAATTGAAACGTAAATGGAAATTGTTTGATATTGTTCAATTGTTTTTGGGTCATTTCTTATCTTTAGTTTCCCATTTTGCGTATTCTTTGAGGATATGTGTCCTTGGTAGGAGAGGATCGCTAACGTTGCATTCATGAGGCAAAATGGAGCTAAATGGATGACATCTAATGAACAAGCATCAAAGAGAAGACAATACTAGAAGGCCTAAGTAGATAATAAAGTGAAATGGGTAATGATGAAAGGATCCTTGCATCCCCGAAATGATCCTTGCGGATTGTGAAGGAGCCAAAAGAAGAGTAGCTGACTGCCTAGGGATCCGAGCGGATCAGACATGATCCGGGCGTCTCCCATCATCAACATCCGGGCGTCTTTCGGCCAAGATGAGCGTCTTGCAACCCATGGAGCCGAGCGTTTTCCAGACGATCCGAGCGGAGCAAAGGTCAGAGAGCCTGTGCCACAGCTAAAGACGCACGGATCGTGGCAGGACTAGCACGAGAATATGCTCATTTCCTTCGAGAGGAGCATTTCCTCAACTTTTCTTAGGGTCTTAATAGTCATTTAAGCCCTTAGTAACCCTAATCTTTGTACCTAATATTTAGTATAAATACCCCATTGTACTACCTAGATTAGAATCATCCCTGAATACTCTCTTAGTAATATCTTAATCCATTCTTAATCTCATTAAATTAGTCTTAATTTAGTTGTAATACAATTTATCAATATTAATTATATCTTAATCTTTCCTTAATTTCTCTATTGTTCTTCATTTATTTTGGGTAATTAGAAGATTATTTGGGTTTATTTGGGAGATTGACAACATTCCATCAATCATCAAGTACTTTTATTATTCTTTGCATTATTATTTGGAATCATCTTCCTAGGTATAATTCCTTTTACCCTTGTTTTAATCATTGTTAATTACTTTCATTTATTCATCATGTTTAGCTTTTTTAGTTTGATAGACAACCTTATTAGCATGCTAAACTTGACTATGAGTGAGTAGTTTCCTTAGCTAGGGTTAATAGGGAAGTCGGGGAAACAAACATGGGGAATGATTCATGCTTAATCTAATGTGTTTTCATAATTAAATTGCTTGCTTATTGTGATTTCAACTTATGCACATGTTATATTTGATGAAATGCGAGCCTATGAATCCTTGCATTTTTTACCCATCACCTATCTCTTCAATGAGGCTTGTAAGCTTATACACCAACTCGAGCCTCATTAGACCGTGTATAGAGTTGAATAGGAAGGATTAAGTTGACCTGTAGGTATTGTACAATCTAATCGATTCGGCTCCGGGACCCAAACCTTCTTAGGGATTGTAAGCTTATACACCAACTCCATCCCATCACAACAATAAGTGCTTGCTATACAATTGAGAACATGTTTGTATGATCAACTCCCATGAATCCCCTATGAACCCATGACACCCTAGTGCTTTTAATCAATTGTTTACATCTCATTTTAATTGCCTTGCTTGCTTTCATTACTTTGTTTTTACCTTTTTAATTAGCTTAGACCAATCTCATCTCAACCCAAATTGTGACACCCTAAGACATAACCATTTACGATTGAGAATCCTACATCAATACCCGTCCCTTGGGATCCGACCTTTACTTGCCTCTTTACTAAGAGTAGTTTGTGAAATTATAAATATTGTTTTGGTTGGTAACTTTTGACGATGAGTTTATAACCACACCACTACGTCAAGACGAGAAAGAGTTCAAAGACAGAAACCAACCCAGAACAGACGCAACAACAATTGCGTCCTCTGGAAGAGGCGCATCCCTTGTTGCGACTGTTCTTGAGTTGGTTTCTGACTGTGAATGTCAGACCCGCGGGTTAGTTATTGTTCGTTGGTTAATTTACATTGGTTATTGATATACATATCGATTGAAAGTGATTTAGCATGTTTATGTAGAAAAGGTCGTCATGAATTAGATTAAAACAATTTACACCGAATTGTTAATATAGTTTAAACAACTTGCAAAGTCGGGATATATTTTTATATACAAAACCCGAATGGTTAAAAAAAAACCAAAATTAAAACGGAGTTTAATGAATTAGAACTGAAATCAAGTTGAAAACAATGTACGAAGGATGAATTCAAGGGACTTGATATGGATAAACCGAGTCTCTTAAATCCGGGTTTGAAATTATGACGAAAACACGCAAATATTGACTAGAAGGGACTTAAGTCGAAAAGATTTGATAATATTAGTAATAAGAACTAATTTGGAAATTCCTAGACGAAATAAGAAGAAAAGAACGAAGAAAGAAGATAAAAGGCGAAAGAAGCGAAAATCCGAGGAAGAAGAATAAGAAGTGCAGCAACTGAAGGCAACCTCTGAAAAAGGCGCAGCAGATGCTGCAACCTTCCCAGGAGGCGCATCAGTTGATGCGATTCTTCCCCACTTCAGATCTCTGCTGTTTTCGTCAAAAGGTTTTAAAAAGGTGATTTTGAAAACAGTTTTGAGCATGCTTATGACATATATTCTTACATAAAATTAATACAGAAAATAAAGTACAAGATTAAGGTGGGATTTTACACCCTCGGACTTACATGATAGCGTCGCGAGATTTAACTAAATCGGTTTTTAGTGGTAACTCGACTCAAACTATGTAGATATGAAAGTGCCGTTGAAAAAAGATTTTAAAAGATTGATTTAAAGATTGTGTAGTGGTCAAATTGGTCGTTCTATGCAACATGACTGGTACCCAGAATGATCTGGTCTTACGTGGTCGCGTAGAGCAAGCACGTAAGCGCCGAAACGCAAGAACGCGGTCTTAGAATGCAAAGGGAGAAGAGAAAGGTGGACACTCGCGTGAAAAATGTGTGAGGCGAAGGCCTCTATTGATAAGGTTATTTTCAGTCATTGGCCTATCAAAATAAATCCTATTCTCAACTAAATAGTAGCTAGCAGTAAGAAAGGGTCGAATCCACATGCGAGTTAATTATTCTAGTTTGCTATTATTTAGATTCGTCTTAAAGGTAACAATTTTCTTGATGGATTTGGTTGATTTCTAAAACTAATTGCGAGGTAAATAAAACGAATTCAAATATGCTAAAAGAGTCTAGGGATCGGGTTCACTAGGTAGTCATCCAAGGGTGAGATTTAATTCATTGATTGAGCAATTTATATTATTGAAAGTCATACGATCGGTCGATTCTAATATGTCTTTTTAGATCTAAACTTAACATACGATCGCAATTATTAAGTCAGTCTAATTCAATTATCGTGGCCTATACTAGTCTTAACCCGGTCGGTGAAAATCCTACTTTGCAAGACTAATTAACCAATTCTGACCAGTAATTGATTAATTGGAAGTAAGACAACAATTGAACAACAATCAAGAGCAATTTAACAATCAATTCATTAATTAACTTTTTCTAACAACCTAGACCCCCTTTCACCCTAGAATATGAAATTAGCTACGCATACTAATGGTAATAACAACAATAATTATTATAGAAGACATAATTGAAAGCATGTAAAGATGTATAACAAGCAATTGAATGAAATAGAACTTGAATTAATAATAACTAAAGAAGGATTAGAGAGTACCGTAATTAAAAGGTGTTTAGATCCGAAAATAATAATAATAAAACTAAGCTAAGAGTTTTACGTGAGTTATAGGGTAAAATAAGACGTAGCTAGGTAAAATAAAACGTAAATACACATAAGGTACGAATTGGGTATTTATAATAAAACATAACCAACTTATGGAAATTGCGGAAAATCCCTCAGCTCGATGTGTACTCGATCGAGCCTAGGTGCACTCGATTGAGTACACTACTTCCTCGATCGAATCTGCTTAGGATTGATCGAGTATACTCCCTTTTCAGCTCTTTTCTTCGTGTTGTCTTCTTCACTTCTTTTCCTTTATTCTTCTAGATTCCCGTGCCATACTTCGTGTTTTCCTTCATGCCCACTCCACGATGCCCATTTCATTCCTTTGCTCCCCAAATGCATCATTCCTGCATTAAACATCAAATAGCGGAAGTAACAACATTCTAACATAAAAGGCATGTAATTAATATAAATTAGCATGAAAACCGTATCAAAAGTAACTAAGGGGAGGCATAAATATGCATAAAATTATGACTCATCAAACTCCCCCAAACCATCTCTTTGCTTGTCCACAAGCAAAGCATCATACATTACATAAAGCAATCATACAAATGGCAAACAAATAACTCAGAGCTAATGTTTAATGCATACAAATCCCGAGCTATCCATAACTGTAACAAAACAATGACCAAAGTGTACCAATAAACAAATTCAAAGGCACGGGTAATAGAAAACGTAGCTCAAGTCTCATGTCACCATACTATAGACAAATGCTAAATACATTTCGATCTTGCAAGACAAATTAGTCGGATTCTCGCGGATTCATTCATGCACTCATAAGTATGGGTGATTTATATGTGAAGATAGAAAGAAGTAGAAACACTCACTCAACTTATGAAACATGCATGCAATCTAATGTGATAGAGATTTTCCCAACTAATATGCATTCACAATGTAGACAAAAGTACATGTATCAGGGACAATAAGGATGATAAATGGGCAAAGGTAGAAATGGTTTGTGCCAAGGCACGTTATGGATATGTGGAGCTAAGACGGTAGTCGCAGCGCTAAACCAAAACAAATTCTAGACAAAAGTAAGCATGAATACAACCCAACAGGGAAGTCATCTCAACTTTACAACACATGAGAGCTTATGAAGTACTCTCCAAATATGCATTAGACTCTAATAAACATCCTTTCGATCCTTGACAAAACCAAAACGAAGTAATCAATTTCTTTTCTTTTTTTCCAATTCTGTTTTTTTTATTCTTTTTCGATTTTTATTTTTTCTTTTGCTTCATATTTTTTCCTTTTCTAACACAAGGATACAACACAATTGCTAAAATCCTTAAGAGAAGGGCAAAGAAACACCGTCCAATTGGAAGAAAGATGATAATGGTATTGAAGTGGCTCTATTCGAAGAGCATGGAATTTTTTACAACAAGGATGAGAGCTTACAAAGCTCACCCCTCATGACAAGTATAAATGAAGGCCTCCTTGGCCATGACAAAGAAGAGTTGCTCTTGCCAACTCATGATCCTCCCAACATAGGGAAAGAAGCAAGGGAAGTATATGGTCTATGGGATGATAAGTTTGAAGGACTTGTTAATCCTTTCATTAGAAATGTTATGACCCTAGACCAAGGCTTTGTAGATCCTTGTCACCACAACATTGACTCGGACTACTACATGAATGAAGACAACAATGTGCCAAGGTCTTTGCAAGACCTTTATCATGACAATGAACAAGCCTCTGATTACTTCTACAAGGCGTTGAGCAACATCAACAACGTCCTTGCTTTACCCCCTTGACACCTCTCAAAAGAAGGAGAGTTTGGTGGAGTCCTCCCTAAACCACCATTTTTAAATATTCTAACCTCTTAACTTGCATCTCATTTAACTTGTACATTACTCATTTTTTTGCATTGCATTTTATATGCTTTGTTTGTAGAATTTGTGTGACATGAGAGCAAGTGAGGGAGGGATTCTAATGTGTTTTGAAATGTGTAGTGTTTGATGATCAAGTGTGGGGAAGAAATTGCCTAGGCTACCCAAGACTTTGTAGTTCAACCCATGGAAGAATAGGAAATGAAGAAGCAAAGATTGCGGGAAAGGGATCCCCACGGGCAGACCTGAGCTCGTGGGGGCTGGAGTAAGAGCAAAGAAAAAAATGAGCTGCAGCAGAATCCGCTCGAGCTAGCTTCAGGACGGGCATCCCAGCACTCAGCACACTCGAGCCAAGCCCAAGTCGAGCGTCCCCAAAGCTTAAACAAAAATCTTGAAACAAAAACCGCCTGTCCCCAACAGAGGTCGAGCGTCCCCTACCTGCTATAAGATTAAAACACGGGATTTTTACTTCAAATCCCCATTTCTATTCTTCTTCAAACACAAACACAACATATTCCCTCACTACAACAATCAAACCCATCATCCAAAAACACAAATTACTCAACCAAATTCCTCCAAATCAATTGCAAACTTGCTCAAAATCAAAACAAATCACTCCTTTGTCAACAAAAAGACCTTCAAACATCAAAATCTTCACAAAATCAATCAAAATTTCTAGGGTTAGAGTAAAATCCGAAAACCCCAAATTGATTGAAAATTTGATTGAAGTTGGATGAAGAGGAGAACATTCAAGCTTATTCAAGGTTTGTTGACAACAAATTGCAAGGAGAATAATCATGGCTAGAACAAAGGGCAACACCAAAGCATCAAAATCCCCAACTTTATCCAAGAGAAAAAAGGTTCTAGCATCAAGTGCTCTAGTGGTAGTGCAACAAGTTATGGAGCAACCAAGGGAAGTCATTGAGGCCATTGAGAAAGTTACTACTACTTTACCGGAGATTGAGCAACTTAAGGATTATCCGGAGGTAACTTTTATTTCTAATGAGCATAGAATTGCATTTGAATACCTTGCTAAGAAGAAAATCATTGCCACTAAGTTTGTATGCCAAGATACTTTGGATAAGTTGGGAGTGCTTGACCAAACCAAGGCATTTTTTGGGTCCATGGGGCTAGCTACCCTATTTGAAATGAATGAATTGAAATACCCCTCCTTAACCTTGGAATTTATTAGTTCTTTGAGGCAGTATAAGATTGAGACCCGAAAATATGTTGAATTTCGGCTTGAAAACAAGAGTAGGAGGATGATTAAGGGTGATTTCGGAAAGGTTTTTGGAATTGGTGACCTTTGGAGTTTCGACAAGAAACCCCACAAATTTGATGCCAAGCCCCTTTGGAAGGCAATTTCCGGGAGGAAGTTGACTACATTTAGAGAATGCAATGCCTTGTATATCCATCATCAGGGTATACTGATATTGGCATAGGTCCATTTCAAACACCTTGATTGCTAGGAAAGAAGCTACCCACATGACCGAACTCGACCGAACCTACTTGGATTCCAAGATGAATGCCCATGGGAAATCAAAGAATGAATATAATATCCTTTAATTGTTGATTGAGATATGGTTGGACTTCAAGGAAGGAAAAGAAAAGGCGGCTTTCATTGTGAATGGAGGCTTGATAACGAGATTGGCAAAGCACTTTAATCCAAAATTCAATGAAGATAACACCTACAAATCAGTTAAAGGTGGCAACCTCCTTGACATGAACACTTTGATCCACAAGTTCCATTGGGTAAAACATAACAACTCCGCCCAAGGATATGAGTGGGTGATCAAGGATGCCAATTCGATTATCTTGCCCTGGAAAATATGTCGAATTTCAACTCGCCGTTACAACTACCTTCTTCCCATCTCAAAGATTGCCAAGAAAACCATCAAGGAGCAACAATGTCCAAATGAAGAAACGTCCTCCTTAGTGGTACCTCCTTACCCGTTTGCCTACCAAGAGTTCACAACAAATGATCCTAGTGTTGTGACGGGCAATGATTACTTGACACAATTCATGAAGCATATCCATAAAGAAGCCTACAAAGATCGGGTGAACACTTACTACGCCCAATATCCACCCCTTTACCATCTTGCTAGGCAAGGACTCCTTGACCCCAAGAGTTCCTTGCCGGATTGGGTGGATAGGAAAGTGTTCTTTCCTGAAGCTTCTCAAGATGAAGAAGGGGATTCCTGGGTGACTAGGAGTGAGGAGGATGTTGATGATGAGGATGGGGAAGGTAGTGGGTCAAGCCATGATGATGATGAAGAGCAAAGTTCAAGTGAAGAAGAAGAGGAGGATGGTGAAGCCTCCGAGTCCATGGAGGGAGATGATGATGATGATGATGATGATGATGATGAAATGAGTGAAAGTTGATTGTTGACAAAGCATGAAGGAGGACGACACAAATGCGGGGTTGATAGCTTATGCTAGCTTGTCGACCTATTCCATTGTGAGTCTCCTACCCCTCCTTTTGCTTTGTTTTTATCATGTTTACATAAATTCTATAACTTTTATAACATTTAGTTTAGAGCCTCTAGAGAGTTATTTTGGACTCTTTGATGGCTAAGAGTTTTTGAGTCCTAGCATCATCAAAAGACTCACACCTCGGTAACATTGAGGTGACTATCTTTTTAGCTTCCACCATAAAGAATCCAAACTGACAAAGTAACCTTTCATGCATTGCATTTGCATGCTTATGAATAAACTTCCCTAATTTTTGCACTAGAAATAGTGTTTTGTTCGGTTTGGGGAAGTTCATTCATAGGCAACCCGAGTTAATTTAAATTAGCTCTCCGAACAATAGAAAGCATGCATCATATAGCTTAGTTTAGTTTGCATCACATGTAAATACTCATCATATGTAAATATTTTACATGTAGTCTGCATTTAGTGTAGAATCATGCATCACATTTAATATCATGCATGCTTTTGCATAATTTCCTATCGTTTTGTCCATTGAGGACAATGTCCATCCTAGTGTGGGGATGGGAAATTCTAACATTTAACATTTTAACATCTAATCCTTATTTCAAAAAATGATAAAAATTTGAAAATTCTAAAAATAAAAAAACATGTTCTTTCATTTGCAGTGTAGAATTGTATATATTTGTTTGTTTGTTTATCACTCTTATCACCTTAGGACGATATAGAAGACCGCAGGGTATGATTTTTCCAAATCTCCTTCCTCATTCCTATATGTTAATGACAATGTGGCTAAATTTTTATTGATGCGGTACAAACCTATGTGTTGTTAAGAGTTTGCATCTAGTTTATATGGCATTTTAGTCGATAGAAGCATATGCATAAGAGTTGTATATATGTTAGTTGCATCATGGCATGTAGTTGCATAGTAGATTTTTTTTTTGTGAAAATGCCTATTTGGGAAGCTTGACAAGTGTATATAAGGCCCTTGTAGATAATTTTTCTCCTTGAGACTTTGTTTGCTAGAATACTCTCAAGACACCCTAGGATGTGTCATACTAGTATCCTTTGACCCATGGACTAAGGCCTAGTAAAGAGCGCCTTGTGGTGTGATAATTCCTTGGCTACCATTAATTACAAGGTGACCCTTAATGCCATGCAACCGTCCTTACACTTCTATCATCATATTTTGTCAACAAAAAGGGAATGGACACAAAAATGTCAAATTGAGTTCAAGCTATCAATGTCAATTTTTTGCAATTGTATCAATGAAATGAGGAGGAAAAATAGACTCCTATGCTTTAATAGAAGTACCCTTGCTACAAATGGGGTTACTTTCAAAATGTTCAAAGAAATGCAAAAGTTGAAAATGCCAAACATCAAAAATGGCATGAAATGTTCTTAATTGTCAAATGCTACAAAATGGGGGAAAAATTATCCCAAAAGCAAACCACCATCATGAAACTCATAAACTTGGAATCCCTTTTATCCTTGATGAATCCTATCTTTGTTGCATGATGGATATGGGACGAACCTTCTTCTTGCCTAGGCAAGAGGGGGAATTCCGCGATCTTACAGTGTTTTCTAACACCATGGGGAATTGACTCTTGACAAAAGCATTTAGCAATTACGGACAAAGGTAGCCTAGTTTAACACAACTTGGAGGTGACTTGTTTGTATCCTCTTGAACTTAGTAACTAGGAGAAACAATATCTATGGTGGAGTGTGTACCCTTAAATTGCTTCCTTTATAGATGATTTCCGCCACTTAGATGAGGAAAGTGGCTATTCTTTTTGTAGATGCATCCTCTTACTTGTTCTTGTGTGTTTAAATGTTTGGATGCATCACCATTTTGGCAAGCCCCACCTTCCCTTGAAAGAAGGCATCTTACCTCATAGAGGTCTTGTTGTGAGTTGAAGGGGCGGAGTGAGGCCCGCTAATTGTCTCACATCGGCTAGGTTATAAATAAAGGTCATAGTTTTAGTCACCTCTTTACTCGGGATAAGCAAATGTTCGGTTTGGGGATATTTGATGTGACTCATATTTGCACACATTTAGTCCCCGGCGGCCTCGTTCCTATGCTTTCTTGTATGCATTAGGGTCGTTTCTTATCTTTAGCTTCCTACTTTGTATATTCTTTGAGATTTTGTATCCTTGGTAGGAGAGGAATGCTAACCTTGCATATATGGAGCAAAACAGAGCTAAATGGATCGCATCTAACGACCAAGCAACAAAGAGGAGACCAATACTAAAGGCCTAAGTCAAAAAAACAAGTACTTGGGCAATGATGAAGGACCCCCAAGGCTCCTCAACGATCCCCATGGATCATGAGGCAGCCAATTGAAGAAGAAGCCAAACTGACCTATGAGACGGGCGTCCCAAGCTCAGCCCGAGCGTCCTGAAGAACAAGACGGGCATCCCAAGACTCAGCCCGAGCGTCCCACAAGCAGGACGGGCGTATTCCTTTACAACATGAGTGTCCAACAGGGACAGGTCGAGCATCTGCTTAAGGGACTTTCAAGGCGTTAATCTTCATATTAGGGACTTAATCATCATTTAAGCCCTATTAGCATGTTTTCCATTATCATGAGTGAGTAGTCTCCTAGCTAGGGTTAATGGGGGATTAGGGGAGTCAATCACGGGATAGATATTTACTTAATAAGTTCATATGATTGCTTGCTTGTTGTAGTTTCAACTTATGCACATGTTATGCTTGATGAAATGCTTGATTGGCAACCTAGCATGAATCTCTTATCCATTCAACAAGACTTGTAAGATATAAACTAACTCAAAGCTTGTTAGACCATGCATATAGTTGAATAGGGAGAATTAAGTCGACTTGTAGGAGTTGTAAAGTCTTGACCGACTCAGCTCCGAGACCCAAAACTTCCTACGAATTTTAAGATATAAACTAACTCGATTCCACTACAACCATAAATTGCTTGCATATATGAAACTTGTTTATATGATCTCACCATAATTCCCTTATGAACCCATGATACCTTAGTACTTTAATCAATTGTTTACAACCCGATTTGCTTGCTTTGCTTTTCTTTCATTTGTTTACATTTCCTTTGTTAAGTAGTTTAGATTGCAAACCTCAAACTCAACCAAAATTGTGACACCCAAGACATAGCTTTCTACAACCGATAAATCAATACAATATCCGTCCCTTGGGACCCGAACTTTACTTACCACTCTACTAAGAGTAGTTTGTTGAGATTATTAATAGTGTTTGATAATGAGAATATACGACGTTCAAACCCTCATCAGCTACACTACGCTAGAGTCTTGAGTGACCACGCTTTTGGACTGACTGATTGGCCAATTCGTTTTAAAAGCTGACTTCTAGGTGTTGACACTACTCTTTGCGCTATAGAGTACATTATCCCTTCGGAAAATGTTAATGAGATATTTACATGATTATTAATCTTCTGAAAGAAATTTAATAAACTAATTTATATTTATATTTTCATTTATTTTCTATAAAGACAGAAGCAAGTTCAAAATGCGCTTGTTGGGTTGATACGAAGCACATGGCACATGGCTCTTGCCCGAGGTACGGCCAACACATTACAATCCTAAGATGCGGTTTGGGCCCTATCATATGGTGTAACTGATTATCTACTACAATCTTTGCGCTGGGCAGAACTTATGTCACCGCTGCCAGACCAACGAACATAAGTCTAATCACGATTTTTCGAATATATTAACAAACGCCGAGAGAATGTGATGCATTCTTCTCTTGGAGGTAATATGGATTATATTTACAACCAACAAACTACAACATCCTATAGGTTTACTTCATCATCGTGTATATCAGTACTACCTCGGTTGCAAAAATATCACCTGTACACAACATATTATACGGAGTATATTTTCAAGATTTCAATTAGCTAATTTAGATAAACAAGATTTCAAAACAAAACATGAACGATGAAACGAGAATTCGAGTCAAAGGTAAATAGACTTACAAGATGTAATAAGGTTGTTTTGATCGTTTGACTTAGTCAAAATAAATCCTAAACTACTACTAACAAAGTAGCTAGCGGTAAGTCAGGGTTGAATCCACAGGGAGGCTAGTTAATTTATCTAGTTTGTTTATATCTAATTTTGTCTTAAAGTAACAATTTTGGGGGTTTTGGTTTGTTTGTTTTCTATCAACTAATAGCAAGTAAATTAAATGATGTATAACAATAATATTAAAGAGTCTAGGGATTCGGGTTCACTAGGTAGTCATCAAAGGGTAGGATTTAATTCATTGATTGAGCAATTTATATGGTTGAAAGTCATATGATCAGTCGATTCTAATATGTCTTTTTAGATCTAACTTACCATGAAATCACTATTATTAAGTCGGTCTAATTCAATTATCGTGGCCTATACTAGTCTTAACTCGGTCGGTGATAATCCTAGTTTATGCGATACTTATTAATCAATTTCGATAAGTAATCAACTAAATAGAAGTAGAACAATAATTGAACAACAATAGAGAGCAATTTGACAATCAATTCATAATAACCTCTTTTCTAACAACCTGGATCCCCTTTCACCCTAGATGATAAACTTAGCTACTCATGATGATAATAATAACAACAATAATTGATGAAGACATAATCAAAGACAATAAATAAGAACAAAAAAAATAATAGCATGAACTGAATTAATAATAACGAGGAAAGATTTAGAACAATACCGTAAATAGCTAGATCCGGAAATAAGAACAATAAAAATAAACTAAACTAAGTATTTTAGAGAGTTTTTAGAGTAACTATGCTAAACCTACAGAAAATAAAGTGTAATTAACCTAGGATACCAGTTTAGGTATTTATAATAATACATAACCGACTTAAGGAATTTGCGGAAAAATATGGAAACGGGAAGGTTCCTCGATCGAGCCTATGTGCACTCGATCGAGGCACCATTCTCGATACCCCAACTCTCGACATTGCACAAACTGGTTCCTCGATCAATCCCGGATGTACTCGATCGAGTACAGTGAGGTTTGATCGAGTACACAAGTTCCTGCTTCGCGCACTGAACTTCAAAAGGTCGCCATTTCTTCGTTACTTGTCGGAAACAAGCAATTTTCACGGCGTTGTAAAGCTAAGAATATAAGCTTTCACCTCCAGTTAGAATCACTTGAAAATCAGTTGTAGAACTCGAGATATGGCTCTTCAAAGTAGGCACTAGTAATAAGAAGCTCTTTTCTTCCTGTTGTCTTCTTCACTTTTCTTCCTTTATTCTTTTAGATTCCCGTGCCATGCTCTGTGTATTCCTCCATTTCCACTCCGCGATGCCCATTTCATTCCTTTGCTCTTCAAATGCATCATTCCTGCATTAAATATCAAAAGGCGGAAGTATCAACGTTCTAACATAAAAGGCATGTAAATGATATAAACTAGCACGAAAACCGTTTCAAAAGTAATTAAGGGGAGACACAAATATGTATATAATTAGGACTCATCAAACTCCCCCAAACCATCTCTTTGCTTGTCCTCAAGCAAAGCATCACACAATTACAAAAGACAAACATACAAATGGCGAATAAACAACTCAGAGCTAATGTTTAATGCACATACAAACCCCAAGCTATCCATATCTGTAACAAAGTAATGACAAAAGTGTACCAATAAAACAAATTCAAAGGTACGGGAAATAGAAAATGCAGCTCAAGTCTCAAGTCACCATACTATAGACAAATGCCAAATACCTTTTGATCTTGCAAGACAAATTATTTGGATTCTCGCGGATTTCACTCATGCACTCATAAGTATATAGGGTGAGTTATATGTTAAGATAGAAAGAAGTAGAAACACTCACTCGACTTATGAAACATGTATGCAATCTAATGTGATAGAAATTTCCCCAACTAATATGCAATCACATATATAGACAAAAGTACATGTATCAAGGACAATAAGGGTGGCAAATGGGTTAAAAGGGATAAAAATGGTTTATTGCAAAGCACGTTATGGATATGTGGAGCTAAGACGGTAGTCACAGCGCTAACCAAAACCAAATCTTTGATAATAAATGAACCCAACTTAGAGAAATGATCTCAACTTTATAACACATGAGAGCTAATAAACTACTCTCCAAATATGCATTAGACTCCAACGACCATCCTTTTGATCCTTGACAAAACCAAATGAAGCAGTCTCTTTTCTTTTCTTTTCTTTTCAATTCTCTTTTTTCGATTTTTTTCTCTCTTTTTTTTTCCTTTCTTTTTCTTTTGCTTCATATTTTCCTTTTTCCAACACAAGGATGCAACACAATTGCTAAATAATAATCTTGCTATACCCACATGACAACAATAAGTCCCAATGCAACCATAATAGCAAAATAAACATGATAAACAAGCAACTACGACTGTCCCGAAAAGGTAGGCAAATTCTTGGATTGTAGCTAATAAATGTAGGATATAGAATGGCTACAAGGGTTCAAACGGGCTAACAAAAAGGCAATTGTAAGGCTTATTTGAACTGTAGGAACCACCTATCCACATGTACTTAGTCAAATGAAAGCAATAAAAGTATCATGAAATCAATGTCACACTTATGCAGTTTGATATTACATATTCCACAAGGAGAAAACACACTTAAGCCTAATTGATAATGAGACCAGTTTATTGATGTTTCTGGCCTAGGAAGCTCTATAGACCTCAGAATTTAAGTAGTTTACCAACATAATTTTGTCAAATCTAAACAATATAAGGCATGTCAATACGGTTAAGACTTGAATTATGAGCTTTGTTTCCATGAATAACGGGTCAAAACAATGTACATGGACAACTATATGATATTCAAATGCAAAAACAATGCAATTTACCATCATTGTTATTAAATTCACCAAAACTCATTCTAAAACAAAAGAAAAACGTGTTTTTGTGTTTTGATTTTTTTTAATTTATATGGATTTTTGATATATAAGCACACAACATAAATAAAGACTCCTCCCCCAAACCTAAATGTCACAGTGTCTTCATTATGACCCCTACAACATAGCAATCACACATAAATCCAGCAACCTAGAGGACACAACTAACAAGAGGAATGGAAAAGAAATAGATAATACAATAAAAGAAGGTACAAGGGAAGAGAATACCGGGTAAGAGCTTATGATTCCCCCAAACCAGCTGCAAAACAGGGGTAAATAATCAACTGCACAGTCCTATCATCGTCAGGCTATGTTTCTGAACAAAAAGACGAGGTTACTCGATCGAGCCCCATGACACTCGATCGAGGAACCTTCCTCTCGAGCAGAATCCTGCATTTAAAATAAATGCGCACACAAATCATAATCAATACAAGTTAAAGCTCGTAACAATAAATCAAAAAGTAGCGCATGTTCTACACACAAGCATAAGTAGCACTAATAAAACGTCCGAGAGAAAATAAATGACAAATAAAGTTCTTGCTCATCAAACTCAAAGTTTAATGTAAAATATGAGCAATGTTCATTGTTCTTCAAGTCATCATCACTTGGTAGAAGATAGGGCACTTCATCCGTCATAGGAGCTTCATGAAAAACTTGGACTGGCTCCTCTTTGAAAATCTCAGCCTCCAAAACATCCAACTCGGCTTCTATATCAACACTCTCATCACAGCTGTAAACCATCTCAGAAGGAAGTTCATCTCCATAAATCAGCTTCTCTATTTCATCAACTTCCTTGCTCCATGGATATGACGCAGCAACATGGGCATCAGATGGATTCTTGTCAAAACAATAAGAAAAGGAATCATCAAAAGTAGGATCAATAGCATGAATCATATGACAAGAAGCTTTTAAATCAGGAGGACATGATGCTTTGTCTAGACCAAAAGTGATAGTATCATCTCCAATGTTGAATGTAAGACTCCCATGTCTAACATCTATAACCGCCTCTGCAGTATGCAAGAATGGTCGTCCTAGAATAATAGAAACACGAGAATCATCAGCTATGTCTATCACTACAAAATCGATTGGAATGAAAAATTTCCCTATCTTAACTGGCACATCCTCTAAGATACCCATGGGGTGCTTAATAGACCTGTCAGCTAATTGAATAGTCATATTAGTAGATTTAAGCTTAGTCATGTTTAATTGATTGCAAATTTTATACGGCATGAATCTAACGACCGCTCCTAAATCACATAAAGCATTGTCAATAGATAAAGGGCCTATAGTACAAGTAATAGAGAAACTCCCTGGATCCTTAAGCTTAGGTGGAGAATTGGCTTGTAATGCAGTGTAGCATTCATGAGTGAACGCGACGGTCTCCACTTTATCAAAAGACCGCTTCTTTGACAAAATTTCTCTTAAGAACTTAGCATAAGCTGGCACTTGAGTTACCAATTCAGTAAATGGCACTGTCACTTGAACATTCTTCACTACCTCCATGAACCTTCCAAACTGCTTTTCAAGTTTGGATTTCTGCAATCTTTGAGGAAAAGGTAGTTGCATTTAAATTGGCTCGGCTTCTTTTGCATTAGGAGACGGTTTGGAAATATTATAGTCAGTTACAGGAGTGCCTCGATCGAACCCAGTAGTCACTCGATCGAGGAACCTATTTTTATCCAATGCCGTAGCTGAAACAGACGAAAAATCATCAACATGAGGGGTTCCTCGACCGAGCCTCATCTTACTCGATCGAGTCACCATGTCAGATCCGTCATTTTTGCTTTTCTCGCTTTTCTTCAAATACCGTGTTTCACTTTCGTCAATTTCTTTTTCATCGTCACTTAGCTCCAAATTTCCCAATCCCTTAGGATGAATGTAGGGAACTTCATCATCTTTAATGGGCACGTCCGGGCCTTTATAAGAAGTACCGCTCCTCAAAGAAATAGAATTAACGTGCTCATGTGCTTCTTTACTTTGAGGAGGAAGACCGGACTGTTTTGAAGGTGATGTGACCATAATTAGAGCATATTTAGTCCCCGAATTAGCCTTATTCCCATGCTTTTTTGTGCATATTTGGGTCATTTATTGTCTTTAGTTCTTTGTTTTGCATATTCTTTGAGGTTTTGATCCCTTGGTAGGAAAGGAGTGCAAACCTTGCATTTTCATGGCAAAATGAGGCTAAATTGATTGAATTCAATGACCAAGCATCAAGGAGAGACAAGATTAGAAGGCCTTTGTACATAATATAGTAGATGGGCAATGATGAGAAAAGATCTTTGCATCCCCGAGGAAATCCCCAAGGATTTTATGAAGAAAAAGGAAGAAAAGAAGAAGAAACAAGACTGCCTAACAATCCGTGCGTCTTCCCCTGAAGCCGCCCGTCCACAACCCACAATCCTTGCGTCTTCACTACCAAGACGCCCGGGCAAAATCTCCAGAAGACGCCCGTCTTCACTCCCAAGACGCCCGGGCAGAAACCACCAAATCCGCCCGTCCCGTGCTAAAGACGCCCGGATTCCCAGGTAGACCCATTTCGTCTTCTTCAAGCTTCAAGGAAGGATGCATATCTTTTTCTAGAGACCGGAGTCTCCCTAGAGACCGGAGTCTTTCCAAAAAGATCGGCGTTTCCTCAACAAGGGACTTAATCGTCATTTAAGACCTTAGTTAACCCTAATTCATGCACCTAATCCCCACTATAAATACCCCATTAGTCTAATTAGAAGGGCATGTTCTTCTTAGCAATCTTTAGTGTAGTTAATATCAATCAAATCTCTCTTTAATCTTGTAATCAACATTTAATCAAGTTTTAATACAAGTTTTATTTCCTTAATCTCTCTCTTGTTCATCCTTTATTTTGGGTAATTGAAGATTATTTGGGTTATTATTGGGAGATTGACAACCTCTCTATCAAGCATCAAGTACTTCTTTTATTCTTTGCTTTATTATTGGAATCATTAGTAGGTATAATTCTCTTAATCTCTCTTTAATTATTGTTAATCACTTTTATTTATTCATCATGTTTTACTTTGTTGGTATGATTGACAACCTTGCTAGCATGTTCAACATGATAATGAGTGAGTAGTTTCCTTAGCTAGGGTTAATGGGTAATTAGGGGAAACCAACATGGGGGATGATTCATGCTTAAATTAATATGCTTTCATAGTTTATTTGCTTACTTGTTGTGATCTCAACTTATGCACAAGTTATGTTTGATGAAATGCGAGCCTATGAATCCTTGCATTTTTTACCCATCATCAATCTTTTCAATGAGACTTGTAAGACATAAACCAACTCGAGTCTCATTAGACCATGCATGTTGTTGAGTAGGGAAGACTAAGTCGACTTGTAGGTGTTGTACAATCTAATCGATTCGGCTCCGGGACCCAAACTTTCCTAGGATTATAAGATATAAACCAACTCGATCCATCACAACAATATTGCTTGCTTATAACTTGAGAATATGTTTGTATGATCAATTCCCATGAATCCCCTATGAACCCATGACACCCTAGTGCCTTTTATCAATTGTTTACATCCCTTTTAATTCATCTTGCTTGTTTACTTTCATTGCTATTTAGTTCAGTGATCTTCTACATCAAACCCCAATTGTGACACCCCTTAAGACACCACTAGTTGCAATAGAAATCTCATCTCAATTCCCGTCCCTTGGGATCCGACCTTTACTTGCCTCTTTACTAATTGTAGAGTTGTTTGTGAAGTTATAAATTGTGTTTTGGTCTAGGTGATCCTAACGACAAGTAACCGAAAAATATAGTCCGACCAAAAATGGCGCCGTTGCCGGGGACGGTGTTAACTTGATTTAGATTTTCTTATATTGTTATTAGTTGTGTCTTTCTTCGCCTTGGGGAAGTAAAAATCCTCAAGGTTTGTTCTAATTGTTTTTGAGTTGTTTGATATTTTGCATGTCTAGAAGGTCACAAGGTGACTTGTTACCCTTTGATCACGAAATTGAAATAACTTTGACAACCAATAGAAGACTTGCTAGGAGAACTTTGAGAGGTATTGGTGAGGTTGTAGATATTCAACCAAATACTATTGAGTTCATCAACCCTTTTGCAAGAGAACGTGAGGAGAACCCAACACAAAATCCAACACAAAATCAACCCACAATGCCTAAGTTTTCATCACATTCCGTACCCACCGAGGAGAACCTACCCAATGGTACTCCCACACCACAACATCTAACCGGAAATTTTATTGCCAAATCCGCATTTATCCAATTAGTCGAAAGAAGCCAATTTGGGGGAATGCCTAGTGAAGACCCTCATTCTCATATGGAGACTTTTTGTGACTATTGTGATGCGATATCTCAAACCGGTGTAACTCAAGACCAAATTCGATGGGTCTTATTCCCCTTTTCTCTAATTGGCACCGCGAAACAATGGTTGAAAGGCCTTGATAAGGCTACTCTCGGAATTGATTCTTGGAAAAAGTTGGCTCTAGCTTTCTACAAAAAGTTCTATCCACCGGAAAAGACTAACATGCTAAGAGCTCAAATCACGGGCTTTAAGCAAAGGGATGAAGAATCTTTGTATGAAGCTTGGGAGCGATTTAAAGGAATTTGTCGCTCATGTCCTCACCATGGACTTAGCGAGTGGTTCTTGGTACAACAATTTTGGAACGGTCTTTATGAAGATTCAAGGAACATTCTCAACATGGGATCAAATGGAATGTTCACCGAAGTTGATGACAATCAAACTTTGAACAAAATTGAGGAAATGGCGGTCCATAACTCACAATATAGTAGACCTCACAAGGCTACTAGAGGAGGAAAGCATGAAGTGGACTCCATTACTCAATTAGGCGCTCAACTTAGTGCTCACATTGATACCATCAATTTGAAGTTTGAAAAAGCTATGGCTAGACTTGAAGAATCCTCAAAATCACTAAAGCATCATGTTAATGCCATGACGGCATCTTCATCAATCCCAAGTGGGATATGTGAGAATTGTGGAACTTTGGGACATGACCAAGGTGAATGTAGGGGAACAAATGAACAAGTGAATACTTTCCAAGCATACAAGACTGGTACCCCTTATTCAAACTATTACAATGAAAACACCAAATTCCATCCAAATCTCTCATACAAAAGCCAAAATGTTCAAAACCCTCAACCAACATACACCCCACCTCCCATGAGAAACCAAAATCAAAGACCCTTTTACAACCAAAACCAAGGTTACCAAAATCAATCTCCATACAATCAACAAAATGACCAAGGTTTTGATGTTCAAAAAGCGGTCCTCCAAATGCAAAAGAATCAACAAGAGTTTTTCACTCAAATGCAAAAGGATAGTCAAGCAAAGGAAACCACCATCAACAACATCCTAGCTCACACCAAAATGTTGGAAACCCAATTGACTCAACTAGCATCTTCAAGCTCACAAAGACAAAAGGGGCAATTACCACCTCAAAGTAATCCCCCAAGACATGAAATGGTTAGTGCCATTCACTTGAGGAGTGGTACAAGGTATGAAGCACCGAAGAAGCAAGTTGAGGATGAAGTTGTGGAAGCTAGTGACAAAGAAGAAATTCTGCAAAACCCTAAGGATGGGGAACCATCAAAAGAAGAAATTTCAAAAAGAAATGAAGACAAGGTCAAGGAGAAGGAGCCCATTGTGATTAGACTTCCTTTTCCGAGTCGTCAAGCCAAGCCCAAATTTGATGACCAACTTGGAAAATTTATGGAAATTGTAAAGAATTTGGAAGTCTCAATTCCTTTCACGGAATTAATCAATCACGTGCCGGCCTATGCAAAATACATGAAAGACATCCTCACAAAGAAGAAGTCCATCCGGAAGCTTGAGACTATCGCCTTCACTAAGGTGAGTAGCGTAATACTTTAAGGGAGTTCACCCCCAAAACTCAAGGATCCGGGAAGCTTCTCAATACCGTGTACCATTGGCGACACCACGATTAACAAAGCCTTATGTGATCTAGGGGCTAGTGTGAGTGTTATGCCGTACTCGCTGAGTAAAAGGTTGGGGATGGGAGAGCTTAAATGCACCAATATCACACTAGAAATAGCCGATAGATCGACGAAGACACCATTAGGGATATGGGAAGATGTTCCCGTAAGAATTGGGAAAATTTTCATCCCGGTGGACTTTGTCATTGTTAACATGGAAGAAGACTCCAACATTCCAATCATTCTAGGAAGACCTTTCTTACACACCGCGGGTGCGGTGATTGATGTGAAGCATGGAGAGCTTACTCTAGAAGTGGGAGATGAGAGCATAACTTTCAATCTTGACAAGACCATGAGAGCTCCCGTTTGCATGAACCATGTTTTATGGTTGATCATTATATAGGAATGATGATAGGAAGAAGTCGAATTCCAATGGAAGAAGAAAATTGAAGATGCTCCATTCAAAGAGCAAGTGAATTGTAACAAAGAGAGCTTGAAAAGCTCACCAAAGTCAAGCAATGAAGAGGATGGCCTCATTGGCCAAGAAAAGAAAGTGGGAGAGTTGTCTCCATCAACTCAAGAGATCTTTAGTGATCAAGTAGATGAAGTTTGTGGTCTTTGGGATGATGAGTTTGAAGGGATTTTCAATCCCTATATTGGTAATGCTATCGATCAAGACCGACAACAAGGGCAAAGGTCTATTGAAGACCTTTATCATGATAATGAACAAGCTTTTGATTACTTCTTCAAGGTGTTGAGCAACATCAACAACACCTTGGACATGCCCCCATGACATCTCACTAAGGATGAGAGTTTGGTGGAGTCCTCCCGAAACCACCATTTGTAAATATTTCTAACTCCCTAACTCGCATTTTAATTCTTACATTGCATTTTTGTCATTTTTTGGATTTTTATGGTTTGATCAAGATAATTATCATTTTTGAGAGAAGTGAGGGTGGGACTAATGATTCAATTGATGTGTAGTGCTTTAGCTTAGTGTGGGGATAACAATTTCCTAGGCTATTCATGCCTTAATAGCGCCCCTACAATGAAGAACACGGGATTTGAAGAATGGAAAATGACACGGGATATGCAAGTACACGGATGGAACTGAATCCGGGTAAAAGGGGCAGAATCCGAGCGTCTTCATGGGAATCCGCCCGTCTTCAGGCAATCCGGGCATCTTTGTCAAAATCCGCCCGTCCATCTGAGCTGAGAATTTAAAATTTTGGGACTGTTGAAGAATCCGAGCGTCCTAGTAGAGAAGACGCTCGTCTTCAGAAATCCGCCCGTCCTGAAAGAAAAGACACCCGTCTTTTTGCCTGTGAAAAACAAGAAATCTCACTGTCTGAGAATCCGCCCGTCTTCAGCAGAAAACGCCCGTCCCGCAATTGATAAATCCGAGCGTCTTTACTGAAAGACGCCCGTCTTTAGGCGAGAATTCTCAAACCAAAACAGGCAGAATCCGAGCGTCCCGAAGGAAAGACGCCCGTCTTCCCCTGCTATTTCAAATTTTTCGGGTATTTTAAATACCCCATCCCACATTCATTTCTTCATTCCTTCATTCAAAACACTACTCATAAACCCCAAAACTCAAAACCCTCATCCTCTCCATCACCAAAACAAGATTTCCTCAACCACATTCAATCAAAATCAAATCAAAACTTCCTTTTAACAACAATTAATCACTCCTCTTTCAACAAAAATCAAACCAAGCACCAAAATCTTCAACCTTTGAGTCGATTTTTGAAATTATAAAGGCAAAGCCTTTCACCTTAAAATCGATTTGGGTATACTTGGAAATTGAAGATTTTCACTCTTTTCTTGGTTAAATCATCAATGGCAAGGACAAAAGGAGCAACAAAGGCACCTAAGGCAAAGGCACTCTCAACAAGACAAAAGAGTCTTCAAGCAAAGAAAGCCTCATTGGCTATGGTGGTAGCTAGCTCAAACTTGGAAGTGCAACAACAACAACCTCCCTTGGAAGCAACAACATCAACAACTCCGGAAATTTCTCAACTATCGAACTATCCGGAGGTAATTTTCATTTCTAACTCCCATAGGGATACATTTGCCAAGTATGCTAGAAAATCCTTTCTATCCACCAAGTTCATATGTGAAGATGCCTTGAACAAATTGGGTGTCCTTGAACAAACTAAAGCCTTCTTTGAAGCCATGAGGTTAGGAAAATTATTTGCTACAAGAGAATTGACATACCCCTCCCTTACCTTAGAATTCTTGAGTTCTTTGAAAGTTACTAAGGTAGAGACTAGAGAATTGACATACCCCTCCCTTACCAACCTTTTTGCAAGAGAAGGAGAGGACAACTCAATACAAAATCCACCACAAAATCAACCCACAATGCCTAAATTCTCATCACATTCCGTACCAACCGAGGAGAACCTACCAAATGGTACTCCTACACCACCACATTTAACCGGTGATTTCATTGCCAAATCCACATTCATACAACTAGTTGAGAGAAGTCAATTTGGAGGGATGCCTAGTGACCCTCACTCACATATGGAGACTTTTTGTGACTATTGTGATGCGATTTCTCAAACTGGAGTTACTCAAGACCAAATCCGATGGGTATTATTTCCTTTTTCTTTGATTGGTGCTGCAAAGCAATGATTGAAGAGTCTAGACAAGTGGTGTTAGTCCAGTGGTAGCCGGGTTAAATCTTGAAGCTTGCAGAAGTGCAGGAGTTGAGAGGTCCCGGGTTCGACTACCAGCTGGGGCGATGATCACTTGGCCACTGCAGCCCCCGAAGGGGCTGTCTTACATGGTCCATGTGGTGGTGCGGGAATGCATGGACTCGAGGGGATTGAAGAGTCTAGACAAGACTACTCTTGGTATTGATTCATGGAAGAAGTTGGCACTTGCTTTCTACAAGAAATTCTATCCTCCGGAGAAGACTAACATGTTGAGAGCCCAAATCACCGGGTTCAAACAAAGGGATGAGGAATCATTGTATGAAGCATGAGAGAGATTTAAGGACACTTGTCGTTCTTGTCCACACCATGGACTTAGCGAGTGGTTCCTTGCAATAATTTTGGAACGGTCTATATGAAGACTCCCGCAACATCCTCAATATGGGATCTAATGGGATGTTCACCGAAGTTGATGACAATCAAACATGGGCCAAAATCGAAGAGATGGCGGTTCATAATTCACAATATAGTAGACGTCGAAAGGCTACTAGAGGAGGAAAACATGAGGTAGATTCCATCACTCAATTGGGTGCTCAACTAAGTGCTCATATTGACATCATTAATTTAAAGTTTGAGAAGGCTATGGCTAAGCTTGATGAAGCTTCCAAATCACCTAGACAATATGTTAATGCTATGGTGGCATCATGCTCAATTCCAAGTGGAGTATGTGAGAGTTGTGGAACTTTGGGACATGACCAAAGTGAATGTAGGGGAACAAGTGAATGCTTTCCAAGCATACAAGAGTGACTCCCCTTATTCCAACTATTACAATGAGAATACCAAATTCCATCCCAACCTTTCATACAAAAGCCAAAATGTTCAAAACCCTCAACCAACATACACCCCACCTCCAATGAGAAACCAAGCTCAAAGACCCTTTTACAACCAAAGCCAAGGTTATCAAAATCAACCTTCATACAATCAATCCAATGACCAAGGCTTTGATGTTCAAAAAGCGGTCCTCCAAATGAAAAAGAACCAACAAGAATTTTTCACCCAAATGCAAAAAGATAGCCAAGCCAAAGACATCACCTTCAACAACATACTATCCCACACCAAAATGTTGGAAACCCAAATGTCTCAATTAGCATCTTCTAGCTCTCAAAGACAAAAGGGGCAATTACCACCTCAAAGTAATCCCCCAAGACACGAGTCGGTGAGTGCCATCCATTTGAGGAGTGGTACAAGGTATGAAGGGCCGAAGAAGCCAATTAATGAAGACATTGTGGATGCTAGTGACAAGCAAAGAGTTGTGGAGAACTCTAAAGAAGAACCTACCACCAATGAAGTTTCAAAGAAGAAGAATGAATAGAAGGCTAAGGAGAAAGAGCCAATTCTGATTAGACTTCCATTCCCAAGTCGTCAAGCTAAGCCTAAGTTTGATGAACAACTTGGGAAGTTCATGGAGATTGTGAAGAACTTAGAAGTCTCAATCCCATTCACGGAATTGATCAATCATATTCCGGCCTATGCAAAGTATATGAAAGATATTCTTACCAAGAAGAAATCAATCCAGAAGCTAGAGACTATTGCATTCACTAAAGTGAGTAGTGCTATTCTTCAAGGAAGTTCACCTCCAAAACTCAAAGATCCGGGAAGCTTCTCTATTCCATGCACCATTGGTGACACCACAATCAACAAAGTATTATGTGACCTTGGAGCAAGTGTGAGTGTCATGCCATACTCGGTATGCAAGAGGCTAGGAATGGGAGAGCTCAAGTGCACTAACATTACTCTTCAAATGGCGGATCGATCAACAAAGATACCTTTAGGGGTATGGGAGGATGTGCCCGTAAGAATTGGCAAATTCTTCATCCCGGTAGAGTTTGTCATTGTAGACATAGAGGAGGATTCCAACATTCCTATCATCTTAGGAAGACCTTTCTTACACACCGCGGGAGCGGTAATCGATGTGAAATATGGAGAGCTCACACTTGAAGTGGGAGATGAAACAATCACTTTTAATCTTGACAAGACAATGAGAGCTCCCCGACTACATGAGCCATGTTTCATGATTGATCATTATAGCCAAGAAAGTGATAGGAAGAAGTTGGCATCTCAATGCAAAGATCAAGTTATGGGTAAGGAATCACCACCCATATGGAAGAAGAAAGTAGATACTCTTCAAGATGCTATCCGGGGAGCAAGGAAATTTCAACAACAATGAGAGCTTGAATAGCTCACCACTAATCATGACAAGAGAAGAAGAAGGCCTCATTGGCCATGACAACAAGAAAGAGGAGTTGTTTTCATCAACTCATGATACCATAGGGAAGCAAGCTAGTGAAGTATATAGTCTATGGGATGATGAATTTGAAGGATTGGTCAACCCCTACATTGGCAATGCTATGACCTTAGACCAAGGCTTTGTCGATCCTTGTCATCACCTTGACATGGGTCACCACCATGAAGAACACAATGTGCAAAGGTCTATTGAAAATCTTTATAATGAAAATGAACAAGCCTTCGACTACTTCTACAAGGTGTTGAGCAACATCAACAACACCTTGGTTATGCCCCCTTGACATCTCATTCAAGAGTGAGAGTTTGGTGGAGTCCTCCCTAAACCACCATTTGTAAATATTCTAACTCTTAACTTGCATTTTACTTCTTGTATTGCATTTTTGTGAATTTTGGATTTGCAATTTCGTACTTTGATCAGGATTTTTATCATGAGAGAAAGTGAGGGAGAGATTTTAATGTGTTTTGATGTGTAGTATTTGCTTTAGTGTGGGGATAGCAATTGCCTAGGCTATCCGAGCCTTCATAGTGCACCCACAATGATGAACAAAGGAATGAAGAAAGATTGATATGGGAAATGAAGATCCCCGCGGGTGGAACTGAACTCGTGGGTGCTGTGCAGGAAAGGATCCGAGCGTCCCGGAGAGAACCCGATCGTCCTGGGCATGATCCGAGCGTCCTGGCTCTAAGACGCTCGTATTGGGAGAGCTGAAGTTGAAAATTTGGGACTGTTTTAAAATCTGGGCAGATCACATAGAAGACGCCCGTCCCAGTCAAGAAGACACTCGTCTCAGAAGAAATCTGCGCGTCTTGGCCTGAGTAAAAACTTAAAATTCACACTACCTATAAATCCGAGCGTCCCCAAGTGAAGACGCTCATCTCCTGCAGAAATCTGCCCGTCTCCAGAAGAATCCGCGCGTCTCAGCACGGGTGGAAAATAGCAGAGCTGACTGTTTTAAAATCCGAGCGTCCCCTACCTAATTCGCCCGTCTCCTGCTGCTGAATGCTATAACACGGGATTAAAATCCCCACATCCCCAATTCATTTCTTTCTTTCAAAACACAAACACACACCCAAAAACCCTCAAAACCCTCAATCCCCTTATCAACAAAACACAAATTAATCACCCAAATTCACCAAAATCAAACCCAAACTTCCTAAAGATCACAATCAAACTACTCCTTCATCAACAAAACACCATTCAAACACCAAAATCCTCAAAAATTGAATTGATTTTCTAGGGTTTCAAAGCAAAATTCAAAAACCCCATAATCAATTAGGGATTAATTGAAGCTTGAGGAGACTAGAAGCATTCAAGCAAAGCTTTGTTTTGTTGATACAATCTTGAAAAGGAGAAGACATGGCAAGGACTAAAGGTGGAAACAAGGCACCCACAACATCAAATCTTTCAAAAAGGCAACAAGCTCTTTTAGCCTCAAAGGCTATGGTAGTGCATCAAGCAAGGGTGGAGATTCAAGAAGTTGCTACTCCTATGGTGGAAGCTACTCCTATTCCGGTCATTGGACAATTACAAGAATATCAGGAGGTAACTTTCACAAACGATTCTCATAGAAAAGCATTTGTATCTCTTGCTAGAAAGACCATTTTGCCTACCAAATTCATATGCCATGATGCCTTAGCTAAGTTGGGTGTGCTTGAAAGGACCAAGCACTTTTTCGAGTCTATGAAATTGAAAACACTCTTCGATATGCAAGAATTGACTTACCGCTCCCTTACCATGGAGTTTATAAGCTCTTTGAAGGTGACTAAGGTAGAGACTCAGAAGGGTATACCCTTTGTTGGAGCTTGTGTACTCCACAATTAGTGTGATAACATTTATAAATCTCTTATAGGTTCACAAGGGTATACTTAGTATTTTATCAGTTGATTAACGATTACTTAATAACGGTTGGCTTGCTAGAAGGTTTGACGTTATTATCATACTGATGGCGGTGATCAACTGGTCCCTAAAAGTCACACCTAAAGGATGTGTTTGAGAGATGTGATTATGGAAATGTAATCACATTGATGCCTTATATGACTAAAAGGTTAGTCCATGTATTTGACTAAACAGTTAGTCAATGTGATGATGAGACGATTATTTAATCTAATTAAATAATATTAGCTGAGACGAATTAACTGTCAATTCGTAAATTGAATATAATATGTTATATTTAATAAATGTATATAATGTTAGCTTAAACGAATTAAGATGTTAATTCGTAATTAAATGTAACCAGTTATATTTAATTAGCAAATTATAAATATGCGATATTTATAGTTAATGTATATATTATACAATATTGTCATAATAAATGTTGACAGACTGGTATTGATAAATCGACTGCAAACTGTTATAAGTGGACTTATTAATACATGTCGATAGATATGACAATTGATAAAAAAATTAATACACATTATATACATTAGAATAACTACCAAAAATAAGGAGATTTTTCTCTCCTTATTTGAGGAGTCACTCGGTCAAAACAAAAGAGAGAAAAAAAAATATCTCCCCTTTTCTCTCCCTTTTTCAGTTATAATAGGGTAGAAGGGAGATCATTTTGTTACTACTCTTTTGACCTAATTTTCTCTCATCATCAAAAATACACAAAACCCTAAAATTAATTAGTGAATTTGGGGATCTCATTCTAGCAAATTGAGAGGCATTTCTCGGAGCATCTTGGGTGCAACGATTAGGCGAATATCAATTCGATATTGTTCTTAGGCCATATTTGCTAGGACCGAAGGTTGATTCTTAATCTCTCTATTTTGTTTATGCTATTTCATTTATGACTCGTATTCATAATCATAATTTCGTTATAATCCTAATAATCTTAAAGGAAGTATACCGATATCTCCTACAAGTGGTATCAGAGCCAAGGCCACAAAATTATTTTTGTATGATTTTCATAAATGATTTAAACAAAAATTTGAAAGAAAAAAAAAAAAAAAAGGTTTCGGCTGGTTTTAAAAAAAAAAAATTTTTTGCCGAATGATTTTTTTTTTTTTTAGCCGTGAGGTTTTTTTTGTTTTGTTGTTCTTGTTTCCATTTTGATTTATTCATATTGTTGTTTTATTTTGTTAAGATGATAATATGATAAAATTTGTAGATGTTTTGATTTAATTAGAATTAAATTGAAACGTAAATGGAAATTGTTTGATATTGTTCAATTGTTTTTGCTATATGGTTTTTGGCAAACAAGTTAATTTAACATTCAAATCAATTGTGATGATCGGTTCAATCATGATTTAGATGTTCTTTTAATAGGTTAAATTGAATCATCAAGTTTTAATATATGCTTAAATTAAAAAGATGATCATGCCAATCTTGTTCTTATAGCAACTATAAACAAAATTGTTCATATCGATATAAAACCTTGTTTTTTTTAGGGCATGAATGCCGAAAAAAAAAAAAGGGTTTTGGGTTTATTTTTGGCAATATGCCGAGAGCAAGAAAAAAAAAATTTGTTTTTCGTTTTTTTGGATCTGCCGAGAGCATAAAAGAAAAAAAAAAACTGTTTTTTTTTTGTTTTTTCTGTTTTGCCAAGACCAAAAGAAAAAAAAGGAATTTTTGGTTTTGTTTGTTTTGTTTTGGCCAATATTGATTATACATTAAATTTATAATGTATGATTAATTGTTGTGAAGAGGTTCACAAATCATAGATACCTAATTATTTTAAAGAGGTTTAAAATAATGTTGAATTAATTCATATTACAAGATTAATATGTATTAAGATTAAAATTATTGTGAGTAATTGAGGAATTGTCACATAATTTGATCATTTAAAATAGGTGGTTTGGATAAATTAAGCTACATAATTAAGAAATTATGTCTTGAATGTTTAATTTTTAGTTGATGCATTTTTATTTAGTTGAATGTTTTGTTTAATGGTTTAATTTACGTATTTTTGCAATCGGTTGTAACTTGTAATACCTAGTGTGGCCTTAGTTAAATTATGTTTTCTTAATGATGAAAACATAATTTTTAATGTAATTTTGAGATCTCGTATCTCCTTTTGGTTTTCTTTAAGTATTATGGTTTTGAAATTAGAATGTAAATAGGTTTATTATGTAATTTTAAATTGTAATTTTTGAGAAGACTAAAGATGGAGATTGGATTGCTCACTCCCGCTACATGGACCAAGATGGAACATCAAGATAAGCTTCTCGGGTCCAAGGATGGATTCCAAAGTTGTATTTATGTTCATTTTGGTAGATAGGTCACACTAGGACTTTATTTTGTTTTACGTTTTTCCATTCTTATTGCTTTTCATTCACATGATAGTTAGTGCATCATTTTCCGCCTAAACCAAACCACCTACTAAAATGCATGAAAATTGACTCATATAGATTGAATGTTAGTTTTCATAGACATACAGATGTCACACAATTTTAAGCCATCATCTTAGTTTATTCATTATCGCATGCTAGATATTAGTTCACTTAAAATGAATTAAAATAAAGTTGATGGGATCTTCCTCTAAAACTGAAATTGAGACTAGTCTTTATAAGGGCAAACAACTATGAGTCCCTTCTTCGTCGGTAGGCATATAGGACCTTACTCTCCATATGACCCCTTCTACGTTGGGTAAGTAGTTTGTGTTGACTTAGTTTACCTCAACATTATAATCCGAAGAGTTTCTCGTGATTACGATGGACTATAGATAGAATTTACAGAAATTTATCGACCAAGAATTCTAAAAGTAGAATTAGCCAAAAGGTTGGCTTATCAATTTACAGATAATTGAGTCTTGGAATCATTTATATAATTCTTGAGGGAGGTCAATTGTATAAATGCTTGAGTCTTCGCGTTATAACAGTATTGCATTAGACTTAAATCCTAACGATGAGAATGCTTATTATATTTTTCTTCTTTTCGTAGTGTAGAATACGTTTTATTTTGATAATACTGTTACAACAAATGGCTGGAAATAACGAAATCCCAATGCCAAGTGCCACACTTGGACGCGAGTCCTGGCTAAAAGCTTTCATGGACCACATGAATCAGTTCACACGTCTGAAAAATGACGGGTCCAACTTTATGGATCGGGAGGCATCATTGCGGAATGTCATTTGCTGACGGTAAGCTCAAGTACTTAATCGAGCCAATACCGGTAAACCCAGGCCCCAATGCAGGAGTTAACGAGTCACTTGCTTATAGTGACTTCGTCATGGAAGCGGGTGCGATAAAGAACGTACTCATTTTTGCAATGGAAACCAATTTGCAAAGACGCTTCATTGCCCAAGGTGCAAACAAGATTTTCACCACGCTCACTAACGAGTTCTCAAAAGCACCGAGAATCGTTACTTACGAGCATACCTGTCGCTTCTTTGATGCGAAACTCCAGAAGGGCCAACCGGTTAGCCCACACATTCTTAACACGATTGCGAATGTCGAGAAATTGGAGGCACTTGATTGCAAAATCAGTGAGAGCATAGTCATTGACCGTATGCTTCATTCACTTCATGATGGTTTTGCCCTCTTCAGGGCAAACTACTACATGAATGACATGAAGAAAAGTCCTCATGAGCTACACTCACTTCTCGTACAGACCGAGAAGGATATGAAATTGAGTGGGAGCATGAAGCAAGATGTTCTCATGATTTCCAACAAGAATAAGGGTAAGGGCAAAGCTCCCGGCGACCTAACTGTAGGAAAGCCAAAGTTTAAGAAGCCAGGAAACGGTAAGAGTGGGCCTGGTGAGACTAGTGGCTTACAAGGCAAGACAAAGAGCAAGGGCGGTGACATTGAGTGCCACCATTGTCACAAGACTGGACATTGGAGGAGGAACTGTCCCGTGTACCGCGAGGACATAAAAGCAGGCCGCGTCACTCCTGTTGGTATGTCATCTTATATTCATATGATTGAGATTAAACATGCAAGTTTCGGAACTTGGGTACTTGATACTGGTTGTGGTTATCATCTGTGTAATCATTTGTAGGGCCTAAGAAACATCAAACCCCTCGCAAAGGGTGATGTGGACCCGAGAGTTGGGAATGGAGCACGAGTTGCTGCAGTCTCAATGGGAACATATGTAATCCAGCTCCCTAGTGGTTTTGAGTTATATTTATATAACTGTTACTACGTACCCAGTTTATCTAAGAACATTATTTCTGTTTCCGTACTCGATAAAGACGGTTTTGCATTTTCAATAAAGGATAATAGCTGTATTTTATCTTTAAATGAAATGGTTTATGGCAAAGCAGTTTCCATGAATGGAATTTACATCTTAGATCAAACCACAGATATATTACACGTGAATAATAAGAAATTAAAGGTGGGTGACAAAGATCAAACTTATCTATGGCATTGTCGAATGGGACACATAAATGAAAAACGTGTAAAGATACTCGTCGAGAATGGGACTATTCCCGCATTCGATTTTTCTACGTTTGGCACGTGTGAATCATGTCTTATCGGCAAAATGACTCGAATTTCCTTCAAAGGTGTTGGAATGCGCGCTAGTGACCTATTAGGACTCATACATACTGATGTATGTGGACCTATGTCAATTACCGCTAGAGATGGCTATAGATATTTTATCACTTTCACGGACGATTTGAGTAGATACGGATATGTCTACTTAATGAAGCATAAAAGTGAATTCTTTGAGAAATTCAAGGAATACCAGAATAAGGTTGAGAACCAACTGGGAAGAAAGGTTAAAGCACTCCGTTCAGATCGGGGTGGCGAATATCTTTCAAATGAGTTTGATCAACACCTTAAAGACTGTGGAATCATTTTAAAGTTAACTACACCTGGAACACCTCAATTAAATGGTGTGTCCGAACGGAGAAATCGAACACTACTTGATATCGTTCGATCCATGATGAGTCACACGGTAGTACCTGATTCATTATGGGGTTTTGCTCTTTTGTCAGCTGCTCTTATACTTAACCGAAGTCCGACTAAAGCTGTCGACAAGACTCCATATGAAATGTGGAAGGGAACGATCCCTAACTTGTCCTTTATTCGGGTTTGGGGCTGCGAGGCTTATGTAAAGTGGAGACACGAGGATAAGCTCGGCCCGCGATCGGTCAAGACATACTTTATTGGTTATCCAAAAGGAATGTTTGGTCATTACTTATATTCGCCTACCGAACATTGAGTTTTTGTTGCGGCTAGTGCAAAGTTCTTAGAGAAAGAATTTCTCGAGAACAAGTCAAGTAATAGAATCGTCGAGCTGGCGGAGATTCCAGAACCAACAACCGAGGAACGGATGGAGGAAGTTGTTCCTTCAACTGATGATACGGTTAATATTCCTCAGGAACCTAGGAGGCCGGGTAGAGTCTCTAATCCTCCAGACAGATACATTGGTATGGTCGAGGAGAATGGCGTTTTGCTCCTAGAGAGTAATGAACCCCCTACCTATAAAGGTGCCATGGCCTGTTCCGACTCAAAGCTATGGCTTGAAGCCATGCAATCCGAGATGGACTCCATGTATGAGAATGTTGTATGGGATCTTGTTGATTTACCTAATAAGGTAAAACCTCTACAATGCAAATGGCTTTACAAAATAAAGCATTCTGTAGACGCGCAACCAGATACCTATAAGGCACGACTAGTGGCAAAAGGTTTCACTCAAGTGCACGGATTGCATTATGATGAAATTTTTGCACCCGTAGTTATGCTACGTTCCATTCGGATAATCTTAGCGATTGCCGCTTTTCATGACTATGAAATTTGGCAAATGGATGTGAAAACCGCCTTCTTAAACGGTTATTTGGAGGAAGAGTTGTACATGGTACAACCCGAAGGTTTCATTGATCCTGAAAATCCTAAGAAAGTGTGCAAGCTTAAGCGTTCCATTTATGGACTTAAGCAAGCTTCTCAGAGTTGGAATCATCGTTTCGACCAGGTGATAAAAGAGTATGGTTTCACTCGATCGGTTGAGGAACCATGCTTATATATCAAGTCGAGTGGGAGCAAGATTGTTTTCTTGATATTGTATGTCGATGACATACTCTTGATTGGGAATGACATTCCTCTCTTATCTTCGGTTAAAGGATGGTTGAAGAACCATTTCCAGATGAAAGATCTGGGTGAGGCACAACGCATATTGGGAATCCGTATCTACCGAGATAGATCACGACGGATGTTATCACTAAGTCAGGAGTCTTATTTGGATAAGATTCTTGAAAGGTTCAGCATGACCAACTCCAAGAAGGGGAACCTTCCAATGACTTCTGAGATGCATTTGAGCAAGTTTCAGTCACCCACGACGCCTGAAGGGATTGAGCGCATGAGTCGTGTTCCTTATGCATCAGCCATAGGATCAATCATGTATGCCATGATATGCACACGTCCAGACGTGGCATATGCATTGAGTATGACGAGTCGGTACCAACGAATCCAGGTGAAACACATCGGATAGTTAAAAACATCCTTAAGTACCTACGGAGGACTAAGGATAGGGTATTGACTTATGGAGGAGATACTAAGCTATGCGCAATCGGTTACGCAAATGCTAGCTTCCAAACGGATCGAGATGATTCAAAATCTCAGTCCGGGTTCGTCTTTACTCTTAATGGTGCTGCGGTCAGCTGGAAGAGTTCCAAACAGGATGTTGTAGCAGATTCTACCACTGAATCCGAGTACTATGCCGCTTCGAAGCGGAAAGAAAGGAAGCTATATGGATGCGTCAATTCTTACAAGGACTTACGATAGTTCCTAGTTCGAATGACCCGATCACCATCTATTGTGACAATAGAGGTGCCATCTTCCAGGCTAAGGAGCCAAAGTCTAGCAACAAGTCTAGACATGTACATTGGAAAGCTCACCTGATCCGTGATTACGTGGAGCAAGAGGAGATAGTGATTGACAAGATAGTTTCAGATGATAACATCGCGGATCCTCTCACTAAACCGTTGAATTATGATAAGCATGAAGGGCACGTTATTTCCATGGGAATTAAACGTGTTCCTGAGTTGTAGTAGTTGATTATGGATTCGATACATTATCTTTTTCATATACTATTTATAACTTCATCGTTTTATTATAATATTTTGTTTTTCATGTGGATTGTACTGACAACATTGAACGCCACAAAGTGAACTGAATTACATTATATTTGTTTTGTTCCGTAATCGCCTACATGAGCTGATAACTCTGGCTATTATTTTGTGAATTTGATTGATGGTGGGTTCAACGAGCCATAAGTCAAAAAGTGGGCTGATCGATCACAGATGCGAGTTATAACGATACCTCGTAGGACATATTGTGAAAACGTAATGGAGTCCTAAATGTTTAAAAACATTCGGTGCCAGGTCGTGGATTGGACGTCCATTGTGTTCCTAGAGTCGATTCTTTTGACTATCGACTGTCTCTTGAGATTAAGGCAGTTTTTGGGTGAATTTGGTTTCTTTTTCATGGTCTGCCGTAACAGGAGGCTAAGCAGATTTTTTTTGGGTTATTTCATACTGTGCTTATATCTGCAGGATTCGAGTTGAAGAAAATATCCAACCTTTATCAGGTTTAGTTATTTCTCAGGGCCACTCGAGGAGTTGTAACTGAAATGCATGGCCATGCTCGAATGATGATTCGTTTATCAGTTAAGTTACTCTCTAGTCGGGGAAACCACTCTTGATATTGATCACTTGTAAAATACGACCTTTGTGAATACGGATTTTGCAAATTGTTTTACATTGAGTGGGAGAAATTTTAGGATATGAGAATCGGTTATCGCACATACACTTGTGAGGACAAGTGGGAGATTGTTGGAGCTTGTGTCCTCCACAATTAGTGTGATAACATTTATAAACATTTTATAGGTTCACAAGGGTATACTTAGTTTTTTATCAGTTGATTAACGATTACTTAATAACGGTTGGCTTGCTAGAAAGTTTGACGTTATTATCATACTAATGGCGGTGATCAACTGGTCCTAAAAGTCACACCTAAAGGATGTGTTTGAGAGATGTGATTATGGAAATGTAATCACATTGATGCCTTATATGACAAAAAGGTTAGTCCATGTATTTGACTAAACAGTTAGTCAATGTGATGATGAGACGATTATTTAATCTAATTAAATAATATTAGCTGAGACGAATTAACTGTCAATTCGTAAATTGAATATAATATGTTATATTTAATAAATGTTTATAATGTTAGCTTAAACGAATTAAGATGTTAATTCGTAATTAAATGTAACCAGTTATATTTAATTAGCAAATTATAAATATGCGGTATTTATAGTTAATGTATATATTATACAATATTGTCATAATAAATGTTGACAGACTGGTATTGATAAATCGACTGCAAACTGTTATAAGTGGACTTATTAATACATGTCGATAGATATGACAATTGATAAAAAGTTAATACACATTATATACATTAGAATAACTACCAAAAATAAGGAGATTTTTCTCTCCTTATTTGAGGAGTCACTCGGTCAAAACAAAAGAGAGAAAAAAAATATCTCCCCCTTTTCTCTCCCTTTTTCGGTTATAATAGGGTAGAAGGGAGATCATTTTGTTACTACTCTTTTGACCTAATTTTCTCTTATCATCAAAAATACACAAAACCCTAAAATTAATTACTGAATTTGGGGATCTCATTCTAGCAAATTGAGAGGCATTTCTCGGAGCATCTTGGGTGCAACGATTAGGCGAATATCAATTCGATATTGTTCTTAGGCCATATTTGCTAGGACCGAAGGTTGATTCTTCATCTCTCTATTTTGTTTATGCTATTTCATTTATGACTCGTATTCATAATCATAATTTCGTTATAATCCTAATAATCTTAAAGGAAGTATACCGATATTTCCGACAGACTAAGGTAGAGACTCGGAAAAATATTGAATTCTGCCTTGAAAATAAGGATAGACGAATGTCGATAAGCGAGTTTGGGATAGTGTTCGGTCTTGAAGAACACTCTCATTATGAGAAGAAGCCCTTGAAATATGACTCCGCACCTCTATGGAAAGCAATTACCGGAATAAAATTTGAGTCCTACCATGAGGGTCATGTTCTTTATGTCCACCATCTGGGTATAAGAGTGTGGCATAAGGTTGTGGGTAACACTTTAATTGCGAGAAAGGGTACTAATCACTTCACCGAGCTCGACTTTATCTACTTAGAATCCACCACGAATATCAACAAAAAGTTCACCAAGGAGTACAACATACTTCAACTCCTACTTGAACGGTGGCTTACAATTGATAATGGTAAAGAAGGAGCATCTTTTATTATTAACGGAGGCTTAGTAACATGGTTAGCAAAACACTTCAACCCGGATTTTAACAAAGACAATACATACGAACCGGTTAGAGGTGGCAACCTTCTTGATTTAGCCACTATGATCAACAAGTTTCATTGGGTCAAGAATGATAATCTTGACAATAAATTTGAGTGGCTCACTATGGAAGCTAAGTCCTTCATCTTGCCGAGCAAGATTTTCCGCATCAATGTCCGAAGTCCTAGCTACTTACTCCCCGTTTCCGATGAAGCCGAGATGATTATGAGGCAACATAGGGAATCGAATGCCAAGCGCTCCTCCTCCTCTATTGTGACTCCACCTTATCCAATTGAATATCAAGAATTTACACCAAGTGACACAAATGTTGAGGTAGGCAAAGACTACTTGACTCAATTATTGCAACACATGCATAAGCAAGCTTATGAAGATCAAGTCAACGCCTACCGAGCTCAATATCCGCCCCTCCTTCATCTAGCTAGGCAAGGATTCCTTGATCCTACATGTCCTTTGCCTAGTTGGCGGATAGGGAAGTATTCTTTTCGAGTGCTCCTAGAGATGCCACCGTGGATGGTGAAGTTGCTAAGGGGAAGGAGATAGTTGTTGAGAGCGGGGAAGATAGCTACTCTTGCAATGAGGAAGAAGAGGAAGAAATGGAAAGCTCAAGTAATGAAGATGATGGTGAAGCCTCCGGGTCCATGGAGGTAGATGATGATGATGATGATAATGAGGATAATGAAGATGACGATGATAGTGATGAGGATGTCGTCATGAACGACAATTGAAGTTTGACAAGCTTTTGGAGGATGCCACAATCCATTGTGAGTTTCCTACACCTCCTTTTAGCTTTGTCTTTATATCATTTCAATTTAATCTTAATCATTGGTTTTGAGTCCTAGCAACACTTAGAGGACTCCCACCTCGGTCTCATTGAGGTGTCTTATATTGTTCCCACCTTGTACAATCCAAAATGACAAATTAGTTTCATGCATTGCATACTTGTGCATGAACTCCCCCAATTTTCACACTAGAAATAGTGTCCTACTTGGTTTGGGGAAGTTTAAGCACAAGAAATAGGACTTAATTCAAATTAGCTCTCCAACCAATAAATTCATGCATCATATAGTTTAGTTTAGAATGCATCACACTTGTATATATGCCATGTAGTTTGCATAATAGTGTAGAAATCATGCATTCTTATATAGCTTGCATAATTCCCTATCGTATTGGCCATTGAGGACAATGCCTATACTAGTGTGGGGATGGGGAATTCTAACTTGACCTTTAAATCAAAAAACGATAAAAATTGAAAAGTTTTGAAAAATACAAAAATATGTTCATTTATTTCATAAAATCAAAAACCATAAAAATTTAAAAAATTGAAAAAACCAAAAACATGTTCATTTTATTTATAGTGTAGTATTGTATATATTGTATATACTTGTTTGTTTGTCTATCCTTTTTCACATTGATCGACTACGCCACATTCGAGACATGAGGAACATGAAGACCGCATGGTATGATCTTTCCAATCTCCTTTTTCCTCTTTATGTTAATGACTATGTGGCTTTATTTTGATTGATGCGGTATGAAACAATGTGATTATAGGAATTTCATGTAGTTTATATGACATACTAGTTGGTAGAAGCATGTGCATTAGGTTGTACAAATGATAGTTGCATCATGGCATGTAGTTGCATTTAGAAAATTTTTGTGAAAACATCTATTTGGGAAACTTGACAAGTGTATATAAGGCCCTTGTAGATACTTTTTATTCTTGAGACTTTGCTCATTAGAATGCTTCTAAAACACCCTAGGATGTGTCATGCTAGTATCCTTTGACCCATGGATTAAAGCCTAGTCAAGAGTACCTTGTGGTGTGATAACTCCTTGGCTACCGTTTATTCCAAGGTGACCCTTGAAACCATGCAACCATCTTCCACATTCTACCACATTTTGTCAAGAAAGGGGAATGAGCACAAAAACTATCAAAATTTGAGCTCAAGAATTGAAATGAAAAACAAAAAGTTTGCAATTTGCATCAAAGAAAAGAGGAGTACAAAAATAAGAACTTCTATGCTTAAATATAAGCACCCTCGCTAAAAATGGGGTAGCTTTGAAAATGTTCAAAAGAAAATGCAAAAAGTTGAAAGTTGTCAAGTATTGAAATGCCAAACATCAAAGAAATGGCAAAAAGAAAGTGTTCTCAAATGTCAAATGCCACAAGAAATGGGGGGGGGGGGGGGGGGATAACAACATCAAAAAGCAAACTCCCACATGAAACTCAAAATACTTATTGATTCCTTTTCCATCAAATCCACTTTTGCGCATGGTAGAGAGAGGACGACCCTTCTCCCTGTCTAGGCAAGAAGGGGAATTCCGCGATCCTCTAGTGTTTCTAACACCATAGGGAGTCTACTCTTGACGAAAGCATTTAACAATTGAGGACAAAGGTACCCTAGCTTGACACAACTTGGAGGTGATTTTTGGTATCCTTCTAGGCTTAGTAGTTTGAAGAAACCGTATCTATGATAGAATGTGTATCCTTGAATTGCTTCCCCCTTAGATGATTTCCGCCACTTAGATAAGGAAAGTGACTATTCTTTTGTAGATTCATCCATTACTTGTTTTGTGTGCTTAATGCTTGGATGTATCGCCATTATGGCAAGCCCCACCTTGCCTTGCAAGAAGGCATCTTACCTCATATATGTATTGTTGTGAGTTAAAGGGGCGGAGTGAGACCCGCTAATTGTCTCATACCGTCTATATTAGTAGGTTAGTTTAAATAAAGGTCCTAGTTTTGGTCATCTCTTTACTCGGGACGAGCACAGGTTCGGTTTGGGGATTTTTGATGTGACTCATATTTGAGCACATTTAGTCCCCGAATTAACCTCGTTCCTATGCTTTATAGCACATAATTGGGTCATTTCTTATCTTTAGTTTCCCATTTTGCGTATTCTTTGAGGATATGTGTCCTTGGTAGGAGAGGATCGCTAACGTTGCATTCATGAGGCAAAATGGAGCTAAATGGATGACATCTAATGACAAAGCATCAAAGAGAAGACAATACTAGAAGGCCTAAGTAGATAATAAAGTGAAATGGGTAATGATGAAAGGATCCTTGCATCCCCGAAATGATCCTTGCGGATTGTGAAGGAGCCAAAAGAAGAGTAGCTGACTGCCTAGGGATCCGAGCGGATCAGACATGATCCGGGCGTCTCCCATCATCAACATCCGGGCGTCTTTCGGCCAAGATGAGCGTCTTGCAACCCATGGAGCCGAGCGTTTTCCAGACGATCCGAGCGAAGCAAAGGTCAGAGAGCCTGTGCCACAGCTAAAGACGCACGGATCGTGGCAGGACTAGCACGAGAATATGCTCATTTCCTTCGAGAGGAGCATTTCCTCAACTTTTCTTAGGGTCTTAATAGTCATTTAAGCCCTTAGTAACCCTAATCTTTGTACCTAATATTTAGTATAAATACCCCATTGTACTACCTAGATTAGAATCATCCTTGAATACTCTCTTAGTAATATCTTAATCCATTCTTAATCTCATTAAATTAGTCTTAATTTAGTTGTAATACAATTTATCAATATTAATTATATCTTAATCTTTCCTTAATTTCTCTATTGTTCTTCATTTATTTTGGGTAATTAGAAGATTATTTGGGTTTATTTGGGAGATTGACAACATTCCATCAATCATCAAGTACTTTTATTATTCTTTGCATTATTATTTGGAATCATCTTCCTAGGTATAATTCCTTTTACCCTTGTTTTAATCATTGTTAATTACTTTCATTTATTCATCATGTTTAGCTTTTTTAGTTTGATAGACAACCTTATTAGCATGCTAAACTTGACTATGAGTGAGTAGTTTCCTTAGCTAGGGTTAATGGGGAAGTCGGGGAAACAAACATGGGGAATGATTCATGCTTAATCTAATGTGTTTTCATAATTAAATTGCTTGCTTATTGTGATTTCAACTTATGCACATGTTATATTTGATGAAATGCGAGCCTATGAATCCTTGCATTTTTTACCCATCACCTATCTCTTCAATGAGGCTTGTAAGCTTATACACCAACTCGAGCCTCATTAGACCGTGTATAGAGTTGAATAGGAAGGATTAAGTTGACCTGTAGGTGTTGTACAATCTAATCGATTCGGCTCCGGGACCCAAACCTTCTTAGGGATTGTAAGCTTATAAACCAACTCCATCCCATCACAACAATAAGTGCTTGCTATACAATTGAGAACATGTTTGTATGATCAACTCCCATGAATCCCCTATGAACCCATGACACCCTAGTGCTTTTAATCAATTGTTTACATCTCATTTTAATTGCCTTGCTTGCTTTCATTACTTTGTTTTTACCTTTTTAATTAGCTTAGACCAATCTCATCTCAACCCAAATTGTGACACCCTAAGACATAACCATTTACGATTGAGAATCCTACATCAATACCCGTCCCTTGGGATCCGACCTTTACTTGCCTCTTTACTAAGAGTAGTTTGTGAAATTATAAATATTGTTTTGGTTGGTAACTTTTGACGATGAGTTTATAACCACACCACTACGTCAAGACGAGAAAGAGTTCAAAGACAGAAACCAACCTGAATCGCACGCACGCAACAACAATTGCGTCCTCTGGAAGAGGCGCATCCCTTGTTGCGACTGTTCTTGAGTTGGTTTCTGACTGTGAATGTCAGACCCGCGGGTTAGTTATTGTTCGTTGGTTAATTTACATTGGTTATTGATATACGTATCGATTGAAAGTGATTTAGCATGTTTATGTAGAAAAGGTCGTCATGAATTAGATTAAAACAATTTACACCGAATTGTTAATATAGTTTAAACAACTTGCAAAGTCGGGATATATTTTTATATACAAAACCCGAATGGTTAAAAAAAACCAAAATTAAAACGGAGTTTAATGAATTAGAACTGAAATCAAGTTGAAAACAATGTACGAAGGATGAATTCAAGGGACTTGATATGGATAAACCGAGTCTCTTAAATCCGGGTTTGAAATTATGACGAAAACACGCAAATATTGACTAGAAGGGACTTAAGTCGAAAAGATTTGATAATATTAGTAATAAGAACTAATTTGGAAATTCCTAGACGAAATAAGAAGAAAAGAACGAAGAAAGAAGATAAAAGGCGAAAGAAGCGAAAATCCGAGGAAGAAGAAGAAGAAGTGCAGCAACTGAAGGCAGCCTCTGAAAAAGGCGCAGCAGATGCTGCAACCTTCCCAGGAGGCGCATCAGTTGATGCGATTCTTCCCACTTCGATCTCTCATTGTTTTTTGTCAAAAGGTTTTAAAAAGGTGATTTTGAAAACGGTTTTGAGCATGCTTATGACATAAATTCTTACATAAAATTAATACTGAGAAAATAAAGTACAAGATTAAGGTGGGATTTTACACCCTCGGACTTACATGATAGTGTCGCGAGATTTAACTAAATCGGTTTTTAGTGGTAACTCGACTCAAACTATGTAGATATGAAAGTGCCGTTGAAAAAAGATTTTAAAAGATTGATTTAAAGATTGTGTAGTGGTCAAATTGGTCGTTCTATGCAACATGACTGGTACCGAGAATGATCCGGTCTTACGTGGTCGCGTAGAGCTAGCACGTAAGCGCCGAAACGCAAGAACGCGGTCTTAGAATGCAAAGGGAGAAGAGAAAGGTGGACACTCGCGTGAAAAATGTGTGAGGCGAAGGCCTCTATTGATAAGGTTATTTTCAGTCATTGGCCTATCAAAATAAATCCTATTCTCAACTAAATAGTAGCTAGCAGTAAGAAAGGGTCGAATCCACATGCGAGTTAATTATTCTAGTTTGCTATTATTTAGATTCGTCTTAAAGGTAACAATTTTCTTGATGGATTTGGTTGATTTCTAAAACTAATTGCGAGGTAAATAAAACGAATTCAAATATGCTAAAAGAGTCTAGGGATCGGGTTCACTAGGTAGTCATCCAAGGGTGAGATTTAATTCATTGATTGAGCAATTTATATTATTGAAAGTCATACGATCGGTCGATTCTAATATGTCTTTTTAGATCTAAACTTAACATACGATCGCAATTATTAAGTCAGTCTAATTCAATTATCGTGGCCTATACTAGTCTTAACCCGGTCGGTGAAAATCCTACTTTGCAAGACTAATTAACCAATTCTGACCAGTAATTGATTAATTGGAAGTAAGACAACAATTGAACAACAATCAAGAGCAATTTAACAATCAATTCATTAATTAACTTTTTCTAACAACCTAGACCCCCTTTCACCCTAGAATATGAAATTAGCTACGCATACTAATGGTAATAACAACAATAATTATTATAGAAGACATAATTGAACGCATGTAAAGATGTATAACAAGCAATTGAATGAAATAGAACTTGAATTAATAATAACTAAAGAAGGATTAGAGAGTACCGTAATTAAAAGGTGTTTAGATCCGAAAATAATAATAATAAAACTAAGCTAAGAGTTTTACGTGAGTTATAGGGTAAAATAAGACGTAGCTAGGTAAAATAAAACGTAAATACACATAAGGTACGAATTGGGTATTTATAATAAAACATAACCAACTTATGGAAATTGCGGAAAATCCCTCAGCTCGATGTGTACTCGATCGAGCCTAGGTGCACTCGATCGAGTACACTACTTCCTCGATCGAATCTGCTTAGGATTGATCGAGTATACTCCCTTTTCAGCTCTTTTCTTCGTGTTGTCTTCTTCACTTCTTTTCCTTTATTCTTCTAGATTCCCGTGCCAAACTTCGTGTTTTCCTTCATGCCCACTCCACGATGCCCATTTCATTCCTTTGCTCCCCAAATGCATCATTCCTGCATTAAACATCAAATAGCGGAAGTAACAACATTCTAACATAAAAGGCATGTAATTAATATAAATTAGCATGAAAACCGTATCAAAAGTAACTAAGGGGAGGCATAAATATGCATAAAATTATGACTCATCAAACTCCCCCAAACAATCTCTTTGCTTGTCCACAAGCAAAGCATCATACATTACATAAAGCAATCATACAAATGGCAAACAAATAACTCAGAGCTAATGTTTAATGCATACAAATCCCGAGCTATCCATAACTGTAACAAAACAATGACCAAAGTGTACCAATAAACAAATTCAAAGGCACGGGTAATAGAAAACGTAGCTCAAGTCTCATGTCACCATACTATAGACAAATGCTAAATACATTTCGATCTTGCAAGACAAATTAGTCGGATTCTCGCGGATTCATTCATGCACTCATAAGTATGGGTGATTTATATGTGAAGATAGAAAGAAGTAGAAACACTCACTCAACTTATGAAACATGCATGCAATCTAATGTGATAGAGATTTTCCCAACTAATATGCATTCACAATGTAGACAAAAGTACATGTATCAGGGACAATAAGGATGATAAATGGGCAAAGGTAGAAATGGTTTGTGCCAAGGCACGTTATGGATATGTGGAGCTAAGACGGTAGTCGCAGCGCTAAACCAAAACAAATTCTAGACAAAAGTAAGCATGAATACAACCCAACAGGGAAGTCATCTCAACTTTACAACACATGAGAGCTTATGAAGTACTCTCCAAATATGCATTAGACTCTAATAAACATCCTTTCGATCCTTGACAAAACCAAAACGAAGTAATCAATTTCTTTTCTTTTTTTCCAATTCTGTTTTTTTTATTCTTTTTCGATTTTTATTTTTTCTTTTGCTTCATATTTTTTCCTTTTCTAACACAAGGATACAACACAATTGCTAAAATCCTTATGATCGGAGCCATTTGGTGTTCACAATTAAGCATATGTGGTCGTTGGTCAATGGTCGATACAAAACACAATTTATACTTCACAAACAACTCTACAATTAGTAAAGAGGCAAGTAAAGGTCGGATCCCAAGGGACGGGTATTGAAATGAAGATTCTATTGTAACTAGTGGTGTCTAGGGGTGTCACAAATTGGGTTGATGTAGAAGGTTACTAAACTAAGATAGCAATGAAAATAAACTAACAAGATAAATAAAATAAGGGTGTAAACAATTGATTAAAAGCACTAGGGTGTCATGGGTTCATAGGGGAATCATGGGATATGATCATACAAACATGTTCTCAAATTATAAGCAAGCAATTATTGTTGTGATGGATTGAGTTGGGTTATATCTTACAATCCTAGGAAAGTTTGGGTCCCGGAGCCGAATCTCTTGGATTGTACAACACCTACAAGTCGACTTAATCTTCCCTACTTAACACATGCATGGTCTAACAAGACTCGAGTTGGGTTATGTCTTACAAGTCAAGTTGAAAGGATAGAAGATGGTAGTAAATGCAAGGATTCATAGGCTTAGCATTTCATCAAATATAACATGTGCATGTATTAAGATCAAAACAAGCAAGCAAATAAGATATGAAAGCATATTAATTTAAGCATGAATCATTCCCCATGTTGGTTTCCCTAATCACCCATTAAACCCTAGCTAAGAGACTACTCACTCATTATCATATTGATCATGCTAGAAAGGTTGTCAATCATACTAACATAATGAAACATGATGAATAAATGAAAGTAATTAGCAATAATTAAAAAGGGATTAAGAGATTATACCTACTAATGATTCCAATAACAAAGCAAGAATAATAGAAGTACTTGAATCCTAGATTGAGAGGTTGTCAATCTCCCAATAATAACCCAAATAATCTTCAATTACCCAAAATAAAGTAAGAACAAGAGAGAGATTAAAGAACTAAAACTTGGATTAAAACTCGATTAATATTTGATTACAATATTGAAGAGAGATTTGATTGATATTAACTACACTAATTATTGATAAGAAGAACATGCTCCTCTAATTAGACTAATGGGGTATTTATAGTGAAAATTAGGGAGGATGCATTAGGGTTAACTAAGGGCTAAACTAGTAATTACACTTTTAAGTTGAGCAAGGAGCCTCCGGGATTATCCGAGAGAAGGGCTTCTCCATTTCGTAGCTTGAAGAACGAAAGCAAAGCTGTCTTTGTCTTTGTGATCCGTGCGGCCGGGAGTCGGGACGGCCGGATCTGGGATGGACGATCCGAGCGGATCAAGGAACAAGACGCTCGGACTGGGCATGGGGAATCCGAGCGGATTCTGGTGAGGACGCTCGGACTGGCGAGGACGGACGGATTCTCTACAATCCGTTCGGATTGTAGTTCACAGACTTTCCTTCTTCTTTTTCTTCCCTTTTCTTCATGAATTCCTTGGGGATTTCCTTGGGGACTCAAGGATCCTTTTCTCAACAATGCTCTTCTACTATGCTATGTACAAAGGCCTTCTAGTCTTGTCTCTCCTTGATGCTTGGTCATTGAATATGATCAATTTAGCCTTGTTTTGCCATGAAAATGCAAGATTCTTACTCCTTTCCTACCAAGGGATCAAAATCTCAAAGAATATGCAAAACAAAGAACTAAAGATAAGAAATGACCCAAATAGGCACTAAAAAGCATGGAAACAATGGTAATTCGGGGGCTAAATATGCGCCAATTATGGTCGCATCAAATATCCCCAAACCGAACCTTTGCTCGTCCCGAGTAAAGAGGTGACAAAGACTAGGACCAATACTAACCTAACCTAATAATAATAGCCGATATGAGACAATTAGCGGGTCTCACTCCGCCCCTTCAACTCACAACAAGACAACCATGAGGTAGGATGCCTTCTTGCAAGGCAAGTTGGGTCTTGCCAAAATGGCGACACATCCAAACATTAAGCACACAAGAACACATAATAGATGCATCTACAAAAAGAATAGCCACTTTCCTCATCTAAGTGGTGGAAATTATCTACAAGGGAAGCAATTCAAGGGTACACAATCCTTCATAGATGCAATTTGTTCAAACTACTAAGCCTAGAAGGATACCAATAAATCACCTCCAAAAGGTGTCAAGCTAGGGTACCTTTGTCCTCAATCGTTAAATGCTTTTGTCAAGAGTAGACTCCCTATGGTGTTAGAAACACTGGAGGATCGCGGAATTCCCCCTCTTGCCTAGACAAGAAGAAGGGTCGTTCCCTCTCTACCATGCACAAAAATGGATACGATGGATAAAGGGATCAATAAAATTTGAGTTTCATTTGGGAGTTTGCTTTTGTTTTTGTTTTTTCCCCCCAATTTCTTGTGGCATTTGACTTTTTGAGAACACTTTCTTTGCCATTCTTTTTGATTTTTGGCATTTCAATACTTGACGACTTTTTGCATTTCTTTTTGAACATTTTCAAAGTCACCCCAATTAGTAACGAGGGTGTCTTGTATTTGAAGCTTTAGGAGTTTTATTTTTGCTCCTCTTTTCTTTTGATGCATTTTTGGCAAACTTTCTTTCACTTTTCATTTCATTGAACTCAAATTGATTTCTTTTTGTGCCCATTCCCTTTGATGACAAAAATGTGGTAGAATATGGATGAATGATGGAAGTATGCATGGTTTCAAGGGTCACCTTGGAATAAACGGTAGCCAAGGAGTTATCACACCACAAGGTACTCTTGACTAGGCCTTAAACCATGGGTCAAAGGATACTAGCATGACACATCCTAGGGTGTTTTACATGTATTCTAACAAGCAAAGTCTTAAGAATAAAAAGCATCTACTAGGGCCTATATACACTTGTCAAGCTTCCCAAATAGACGGTTTCGCAAAAATTTTTCTAACATGCAACTACATGCCATGATGCAACTAGCATATACACATCCTAATGCATATGATTCTACCAACTAATATGCCAAATAATTCTAGATGCAATCCTAAGTTCACATTGTTTTACCGCATCAATCAAAATAAAGCCACATAGTCATTAACATAAAGAGGAAAAAGGAGATTGGAAAGATCATACCATGCGGTCTTCAATATCCTCATGTCTCGGATGTGGCGTAGTCAATCAAAGTGAACAAGGATGAAACAAACACAATATATACAAGACAATATATACAAAGGAAATGAACTTGTTTTTGGTTTTTCAATTTTTCAAATTTTTATGATTTTTGAAATTTTTCAATTTTTATGGTTTTTGAATAAAAGTTAAGTGTTAGAATTCCCATCCCCACACTAATATGGGCATTGTCCTCAATGGCCAAAATGATGGAAATTATGCAAGGAATGATGCATGATTTCTATACTAAATGCAATTCTACACTAAGCTATACTACATGATGCATGGTTTTTGTTATGACGGAGAGGATAATTTAAATTACCTCCCGTTGCGTATGCATTAACTTCCCCAAACCAAGTAAGACACTATTGCTAATGTCAAAGCATGGGGGAGTTCATGCACATGCTATGCTATGCATGAAACTAGATTGTCATTTTGGATTTTACAAAAGTGGGAACAATAAAGAACACCTCAAAGGAACCGAGGTGTGAGTCCTTTGATGTTGCTAGGACTAAACCAACAATGATCAAAATTAAATAAAATACAAACAAACAAGATGCAAAGTTCTTTTCATGAAAAATAAAGATAAAGAGGAGGGATTGGAAAACTTCACTTGAACTAAGGTGGGTGCCTCTTGCCCGCTCCACCTAGTGATGAAGTAATCTCCTAGAAATCGGCATCATCTCCTTCAATATCGGTATCCCAAATATCCCTAGAAGCATCACTTAAACTTGGATCCATGAATTCATCTTCTTCTTCACTCTCAAGCTTCACCGTATCACCTCCACAAGAGTCGCCGCTCTCCTCCCCTTTGCGACCGTTTGCCCCTTCATTGGCCTTGTCCGAGTTAGGAAAGAGCAACTCCATTTGAGCCCATGAAGGAAAAACTCCTTCTTCACTTATCCGTCCCTTTTGAACCATGTCGTGGTATTGAGGGTAAAGAGCATAATAGTTGTCCACCTTGGTTTCATATTGACGGTAGTGCAAGTCTTGCAAGATTCCCGTGACAAAGTCATCGCGGGGGAGGATGAAGGGATTCGGATGGTTGTAAGGTTGGTAGGGAAAGGGGTAGGGAGGCACCTTTATCTTTTCACCTTGGGTTTGTTGTTCTTGTTGTTGTGGTGGAGGAGCTTGTGGGGGTGGAGCTTGCCTTTCTTGACTTTGAATGAGGTAAGAGGGTATTGGGGACAAGCTTCCTCTCCTTGGGGAGACTCGAGGTAGGTCGGCCATCGGAAGGTAGATAGGATCACTTCCTTTTGTCAACCATTTGATCTTTTTATCAACCCCCTCAAGGGTTATCCAATGGTGTTGGACAACAAGGAGGTCTTCATTAATTCTCATTCCTCCCGAGAGTGGAGTGTACTCATTGTTCTCATTGAACCTAGGATTAAAGTGCTTTGCAAGTCTTGTTATGAGTCCACCATTCACTATATGCTTCTTCCCATCATCATCACCATTTCGGAATTTCGCCCACTTTTCTAGCAAGACTAGCGGTGCATTGAGATGATACCCGTCCCTCCCTTGAATGTTTAGATAGGATTCCATGAACATGAGGTCCATTTGATTCACAATAGCCGGGTCTCGGCGGGCGAAGAGGGTACCCGAAAGAAATCGGTATGTGAGCCTCAAGATTGGGTTTTGGATGTGAAAAGCAAGACACTCTTTGGTAAGAATGAAGTCCCGACCCGTCATGGCCCTCCACAAAGGTGCGACACTATACTTCTTGGGTCTTGATGTTCGGGTAGGCGAGACATCAAGACCGAACACTCTCGCAAATTCCACAAGGGTCATTGTTCTAGAGACATTCTCCAACCTAAAATCTATGCTAATCACTTTGTTTGAAGTGGTAATCTTTAAGCAACTCAAGAATTCGAGCACAAGAGACCGATAGGTGGGTTCAAACATGCGAAAGAGTGTTGAAAGACCAAAAACCTCAAATAAAGCCTCCACTTGGTGGAAAATTCCAAGTTTTCTCAAAGTATCATGACAAAGGAATTTAGTGGGAAGAATATTCTTACTTAAGAGTCGATGGAAGACCAATCGCTGCACATCATCAAGGAATTCCACATTCGAGAAGTCGTCGAGCCTTGTGAGGTCTACAATTTCCACATGCTCTCTTCTAATGGTGTTGAGATGTGAGGTAGAGGAACTTCCCACCATCCTAGGTCTTCTTGCATTTCTAAAGGAGGATCTTCTAGGTGCCATCCTTGAGTTCTTTTGATTTGGGTTATTTTGTTTGAAGATTTGCTAAGGTTGTTCTTTGTTGATTGAGAATTGGAAACCCTAGAAAATTTGGGGGTTTTTGATTTTGAGGGTGAAGAGAGTGATTTGGAATATGTATGGGAGTTAAAAGGGGGTGAGTTTTATAGGGTGAGTGGAAGGAGTAGTGATGTGTCATTATATGGGTGGTGGGGTGTAATTTAATTGGGAAAAGTCGGGTCGAGAAACGGGCAGGGAGACGAGCGGATTCGGCCGAGACGCTCGGATTCTCCTCTCACGGACGGGCGGATTCGGGCAAGACGCCCGGATTCTGCCACAGAGTAAAATCCCAGAATTTTTCTCGCCTCAAGACGAGCGTCCCGAGCATAAGACGCTCGGATTCATCAGGGTCAGGACGGGCGTCTTATTGAGAAGACGGGCGGATTCTTCGACAGAGATTTTTCTTTGAAATGCTCAGGGGAAAAGACGGGCGTCTTTCCACTAATCCGGCCGGATTCTCTCAGACGGGCGTCTTCTTCCTTAGGACGCTCGGATTCTTCATCGGTCCGAAACCTTCAATTTCTCAACACAAACTGGATGCGCGGTTTTTCCCTTGGACGTCCGTATTCTCGCCAGACGTCGGATCTCAGAGAGACGCACGGATTCTTGCCTGCGAGTGTTGACTTTTTCTCCTTTCTTTCAATGCATCCCCACACTTAGGAATTTTCTCCTTCCTTCATTCAAAAACTCATTAGTAACCCTCCCTCACTTGCGCTCATGAAAAGAATTTATGCTTATTAAACAAATGCAATTAAATAATAAATACAAGTTAGAGGGTTAGTATATTTACAAATGGTGGTTTAGGGAGGACTCCACCAAACTCTCATTCTTGATGAGATGTCAAGGAGAAGGGGGACCGAGGTAGGTAGCCTCGACCTCTCCAACAAATGCTCCTTCATAGTATGGCTTCAATCTTTGACCATTTACCTTGAACTTGCTTCCATCTTCGGCCTTGAGTTCGAAATCTCCATACTTCCCAACTTCGGTTATCACATAGGGACCCATCCATCTAGAGTTCAATTTTCCCGGAAAGAGTCGGTAGCGGGAATTGAATAGAAGGACTTTGTCTCCCTTGTGCAAGGCCTTTTGTCGAATTCTCTTATCATGAAGCAATTTTGTTCTTTCTTTGTAAATCTTTGCATTCTCATAAGATTGTAGTCGGAATTCCTCCACCTCTTGGATTTGGATCATCCTCTTTTGACCGCTCAATTTGAGATCAAGATTGAGTGCTCGGATTGCCCAATAAGCTTTGTACTCCAATTCGATTGGCAAATGACATGCTTTTCCATATACAAGCTTGTAGGGGGAGGCACCTATGGGAGTCTTATAGGCCGTCCTATAAGCCCAAAGAGCATCATCAAGCTTTGTGCTCCAATCTTTTCGAGTCTTGTTCACAACTTTTTCAAGAATTTGCTTGATCTCTCTATTTGAAATTTCCACTTGACCGCTTGTTTGAGGATGATATCCCAAGCCGGTTCGATGTTGAACACCATATTTGGTCAAAAGGGATGCAAGCTTCTTTTCATGGAAATGTGTTCCTCCATCACTAATGATAGCTCTAGGAACTCCAAATCTTGGGAAAATTATCTTCTTGAAAAGCTTGGTGACCGTTTTTGCATCATCACTTGGGGTGGCAATTGCCTCCACCCACTTTGAAACATAATCTACGGCCACAAGGATGTACTTATTCCCATTAGATGTCACAAAGGGTCCTTGGTAGTCAATTCCCCAAACATCGAAAATCTCCACCTCTAGAATGCCCCTTTGCGGCATTTCGTTCCTCCAAGATATATTGCCCGTTCTTTGACAAGCATCGCAATGAATGATGAATTCTCTTGTATCTTGAAACATTGTGGGCCAATAGAAACCCGATTGGAGGATTTTCGCAACGGTTCTTCTTGCTCCATGGTGCCCACCGTAGGGTGATGAATGACATCCTTCCAAGATTCCTTGGATTTCCCATTGAGGGATGCATCTCCGGTAGAGCCCATCACTACACTCCTTATAGAGGTTTGGATCATCCCAAAAGTACCTCTTCACTTCGAATAGGAATCTCTTCCTTTGGTTGTGGTTCAAGTTAGGAGGGAGCACTTTTCCAACAATATAGTTAGCATAATCGGCAAACCATGGGGTGATGTGCCTTTCGAGTTGAGTTTGAATAGCCATCAAGATATCGTCGGGGAATGAGTCATTGATCGGGGTTTCTCCATTCTCATCATGAAACCGGATCCTTGACAAGTGATCCGCCACTACGTTCTCGGCTCCTTTCTTGTCTCTTATTTCCAAGTCAAATTCTTGAAGTAGCAAAATCCATCTCAACAACCTTGGTTTTGCCTCCTTCTTTATCAAGAGATGTCGAAGAGCACGGTGATCCGAAAATACAATCACCTTGGATCCAAGTAAGTAGGACCGAAATTTATCCAAAGCATATACAATGGCAAGAAGCTCCTTTTCGGTCGTGTCATAATTCACTTGAGAAGGGTCGAGGGTTTTGCTTATGTAATAGATGGCATGAAGAGCTCTCCCTACCCGTTGGCCAAGTACCGCTCCAACGGCGTAGTTGCTAGCGTCGCACATAATCTCAAAAGGTAACTCCCAATTTGGGGGTTGGATGATTGGTGCCGAGATCAATGCTTCTTTGATTCTATTAAAAGCTTCAACACACTCGTCAGTAAATTGGAATTGGGCATCCTTAAGCAAAAGTTGAGTGAGGGGTTTTGCTATTTTAGAAAAGTATTTTATGAAACGACGGTAAAAACCCGCGTGACCGAGAAAACTTCTCACCCCTCTAACATTCACGGGAGGTGGGAGTTTCTCTATCACCTCAACTTTAGCTTTATCTACCTCGATGCCTTTTTCCGAAATCAAATGACCCAAAACAATTCCTTCATTAACCATGAAATGACACTTTTCCCAATTTAAAACAAGACTAACATCTTCACATTTTTGCAATACAAGAGAAAGATTATGCAAGCATGAGTCAAAGTCCTTTCCATAAACACTAAAATCATCCATAAAAACTTCCATTATGGTCTCTAGATAATCGGAGAAGACACTCATCATGCATCTTTGGAAAGTAGCGGGGGCATTACATAATCCAAAAGGCATTCTTCTATATGCAAAAGTGCCATAGGGGCATGTGAAGGTGGTCTTATGTTGGTCATCCGGGTGTATAGGGATTTGGAAGAATCCCGAATACCCGTCAAGGTAGCAAAAGAATTTGTTAGAGGCTAACCTCTCAAGCATTTGGTCAATGAATGGTAAGGGGAAGTGATCTTTCCTTGTTGCGGAGTTCAATTTACGGTAGTCAATGCACATACGCCAACCGGTGATCATTCTTGTGGGTATTAATTCATTCTTTTCATTTGTCACTACCGTAGTACCTCCTTTCTTAGGTACCACTTGGACGGGGCTAACCCACAAAGAATCCGATATGGGATATATGATTCCCGCATCAAGTAATTTCATGACTTCTCCTTTGACAACTTCTTGCATGTGGGGGTTCAATCTTCTTTGGGGTTGAATGGTAGGTCTATGGTCGTCCTCTAGATGAATCCTATGCATGCAAAAGTTGGGACTAATCCCCTTAAGGTCATCTAGACTATAACCTATAGCCTTTTCATGTTGTTTCAACACATTAAGCAATTTACCCAATTGGTCATCATCAAGTCTATCATTAACAATCACGGGTTTGGTCTTTGATTCATCAAGGTAAGCATATTTCAAATTTGGGGGAAGGGGTTTCAAAGTAGGAGTTTGTACCTCACTTTCCTCCTTTGGAGTGTCATTGAGAATTTGCTCCATCTCCATTAGACATTCCATTCTCATGACATATTCTTCTTTACTTTCATTAACCTCATCATATTCAAATTCCATGATGGGTTCCTCTTGCTCTTGAGTTTGTAGAATATCTTCTAGGATAGATTGCTCATCCTCTATGGGTTGACATGCTTCCACTAGAATATTATGCACCAACTCGGATTGTGCATGAGTGAGTTCTTTGTTAGCTAGAGCGGCCTCAAAGAGATCCACCTCCAACTCCCAATACATGCTCTTAGCCTTACTTGCTTCTAAGGCCTCTAATGCTTGCATGGGATCCTTGAAGTAAGGGATACTCAAATGGTCCTCTACAAAACAATCTATGAAATCCATTCTCGCAAAATATCAAACAACTAGAAAACAATTAGAACAAACCTTGAGGAGTTTTACTTCCCAAGGTGAAAAAGACACAACTAAAAACAATAAAAGAAATCTTAAATCAATTAAACACCGTCCCCAGCAACGGCGCCATTTTTGATCGGAGCCATTTGGTGTTCACAATTAAGCATATGTGGTCGTTGGTCAATGGTCGATACAAAACACAATTTATACTTCACAAACAACTCTACAATTAGTAAAGAGGCAAGTAAAGGTCGGATCCCAAGGGACGGGTATTGAAATGAAGATTCTATTGTAACTAGTGGTGTCTAGGGGTGTCACAAATTGGGTTGATGTAGAAGGTTACTAAACTAAGATAGCAATGAAAATAAACTAACAAGATAAATAAAATAAGGGTGTAAACAATTGATTAAAAGCACTAGGGTGTCATGGGTTCATAGGGGAATCATGGGATATGATCATACAAACATGTTCTCAAATTATAAGCAAGCAATTATTGTTGTGATGGATTGAGTTGGGTTATATCTTACAATCCTAGGAAAGTTTGGGTCCCGGAGCCGAATCTCTTGGATTGTACAACACCTACAAGTCGACTTAATCTTCCCTACTTAACACATGCATGGTCTAACAAGACTCGAGTTGGGTTATGTCTTACAAGTCAAGTTGAAAGGATAGAAGATGGTAGTAAATGCAAGGATTCATAGGCTTAGCATTTCATCAAATATAACATGTGCATGTATTAAGATCAAAACAAGCAAGCAAATAAGATATGAAAGCATATTAATTTAAGCATGAATCATTCCCCATGTTGGTTTCCCCTAATCACCCATTAAACCCTAGCTAAGAGACTACTCACTCATTATCATATTGATCATGCTAGAAAGGTTGTCAATCATACTAACATAATGAAACATGATGAATAAATGAAAGTAATTAGCAATAATTAAAAAGGGATTAAGAGATTATACCTACTAATGATTCCAATAACAAAGCAAGAATAATAGAAGTACTTGAATCCTAGATTGAGAGGTTGTCAATCTCCCAATAATAACCCAAATAATCTTCAATTACCCAAAATAAAGTAAGAACAAGAGAGAGATTAAAGAACTAAAACTTGGATTAAAACTTGATTAATATTTGATTACAATATTGAAGAGAGATTTGATTGATATTAACTACACTAATTATTGATAAGAAGAACATGCTCCTCTAATTAGACTAATGGGGTATTTATAGTGAAAATTAGGGAGGATGCATTAGGGTTAACTAAGGGCTAAACTAGTAATTACACTTTTTAAGTTGAGCAAGGAGCCTCCGGGATTATCCGAGAGAAGGGCTTCTCCATTTCGTAGCTTGAAGAACGAAAGCGTGTCTTTGTCTTTGTGATCCGTGCGGCCGGGAGTCGGGACGGCCGGATCTGGGATGGACGATCCGAGCGGATCAAGGAACAAGACGCTCGGACTGGGCATGGGGAATCCGAGCGGATTCCTGGTGAGGACGCTCGGACTGGCGAGGACGGACGGATTCTCTACAATCCGTTCGGATTGTAGTTCAGCAGCTTTCCTTCTTCTTTTTCTTCCCTTTTCTTCATGAATTCCTTGGGGATTTCCTTGGGGACTCAAGGATCCTTTTCTCAACAATGCTCTTCTACTATGCTATGTACAAAGGCCTTCTAGTCTTGTCTCTCCTTGATGCTTGGTCATTGAATATGATCAATTTAGCCTTGTTTTGCCATGAAAATGCAAGATTCTTACTCCTTTCCTACCAAGGGATCAAAATCTCAAAGAATATGCAAAACAAAGAACTAAAGATAAGAAATGACCCAAATAGGCACTAAAAAGCATGGAAACAATGGTAATTCGGGGGCTAAATATGCGCCAATTATGGTCGCATCACCTTAAGAGAAGGGCAAAGAAACACCGTCCAATTGGAAGAAAGATGATAATGGTATTGAAGTGGCTCTATTCGAAGAGCATGGAATTTTTTACAACAAGGATGAGAGCTTACAAAGCTCACCCCTCATGACAAGTATAAATGAAGGCCTCCTTGGCCATGACAAAGAAGAGTTGCTCTTGCCAACTCATGATCCTCCCAACATAGGGAAAGAAGCAAGGGAAGTATATGGTCTATGGGATGATAAGTTTGAAGGACTTGTTAATCCTTTCATTAGAAATGTTATGACCCTAGACCAAGGCTTTGTAGATCCTTGTCACCACAACATTGACTCGGACTACTACATGAATGAAGACAACAATGTGCCAAGGTCTTTGCAAGACCTTTATCATGACAATGAACAAGCCTCTGATTACTTCTACAAGGCGTTGAGCAACATCAACAACGTCCTTGCTTTACCCCCTTGACACCTCTCAAAAGAAGGAGAGTTTGGTGGAGTCCTCCCTAAACCACCATTTTTAAATATTCTAACCTCTTAACTTGCATCTCATTTAACTTGTACATTACTCATTTTTTTGCATTGCATTTTATATGCTTTGTTTGTAGAATTTGTGTGACATGAGAGCAAGTGAGGGAGGGATTCTAATGTGTTTTGAAATGTGTAGTGTTTGATGATCAAGTGTGGGGAAGAAATTGCCTAGGCTACCCAAGACTTTGTAGTTCAACCCATGGAAGAATAGGAAATGAAGAAGCAAAGATTGCGGGAAAGGGATCCCCACGGGCAGACCTGAGCTCGTGTTGGCTGGAGTAAGAGCAAAGAAAAAAATGAGCTGCAGCAGAATCCGCTCGAGCTAGCTTCAGGACGGGCATCCCAGCACTCAGCACACTCGAGCCAAGCCCAAGTCGAGCGTCCCCAAAGCTTAAACAAAAATCTTGAAACAAAAACCGCCTGTCCCCAACAGAGGTCGAGCGTCCCCTACCTGCTATAAGATTAAAACACGGGATTTTTACTTCAAATCCCCATTTCTATTCTTCTTCAAACACAAACACAACATATTCCCTCACTACAACAATCAAACCCATCATCCAAAAACACAAATTACTCAACCAAATTCCTCCAAATCAATTGCAAACTTGCTCAAAATCAAAACAAATCACTCCTTTGTCAACAAAAAGACCTTCAAACATCAAAATCTTCACAAAATCAATCAAAATTTCTAGGGTTAGAGTAAAATCCGAAAACCCCAAATTGATTGAAAATTTGATTGAAGTTGGATGAAGAGGAGAACATTCAAGCTTATTCAAGGTTTGTTGACAACAAATTGCAAGGAGAATAATCATGGCTAGAACAAAGGGCAACACCAAAGCATCAAAATCCCCAACTTTATCCAAGAGAAAAAAGGTTCTAGCATCAAGTGCTCTAGTGGTAGTGCAACAAGTTATGGAGCAACCAAGGGAAGTCATTGAGGCCATTGAGAAAGTTACTACTACTTTACCGGAGATTGAGCAACTTAAGGATTATCCGGAGGTAACTTTTATTTCTAATGAGCATAGAATTGCATTTGAATACCTTGCTAAGAAGAAAATCATTGCCACTAAGTTTGTATGCCAAGATACTTTGGATAAGTTGGGAGTGCTTGACCAAACCAAGGCATTTTTTGGGTCCATGGGGCTAGCTACCCTATTTGAAATGAATGAATTGAAATACCCCTCCTTAACCTTGGAATTTATTAGTTCTTTGAGGCAGTATAAGATTGAGACTCGAAAATATGTTGAATTTCGGCTTGAAAACAAGAGTAGGAGGATGATTAAGGGTGATTTCGGAAAGGTTTTTGGAATTGGTGACCTTTGGAGTTTCGACAAGAAACCCCACAAATTTGATGCCAAGCCCCTTTGGAAGGCAATTTCCGGGAGGAAGTTGACTACATTTAGAGAATGCAATGCCTTGTATATCCATCATCCGGGTATACAGTATTGGCATAGGTCCATTTCAAACACCTTGATTGCTAGGAAAGAAGCTACCCACATGACCGAACTCGACCGAACCTACTTGGATTCCAAGATGAATGCCCATGGGAAATCAAAGAATGAATATAATATCCTTTAATTGTTGATTGAGAGATGGTTGGACTTCAAGGAAGGAAAAGAAAAGGCGGCTTTCATTGTGAATGGAGGCTTGATAACGAGATTGGCAAAGCACTTTAATCCAAAATTCAATGAAGATAACACCTACAAATCAGTTAAAGGTGGCAACCTCCTTGACATGAACACTTTGATCCACAAGTTCCATTGGGTAAAACATAACAACTCCGCCCAAGGATATGAGTGGGTGATCAAGGATGCCAATTCGATTATCTTGCCCTGGAAAATATGTCGAATTTCAACTCGCCGTTACAACTACCTTCTTCCCATCTCAAAGATTGCCAAGAAAACCATCAAGGAGCAACAATGTCCAAATGAAGAAACCTCCTCCTTAGTGGTACCTCCTTACCCGTTTGCCTACCAAGAGTTCACAACAAATGATCCTAGTGTTGTGACGGGCAATGATTACTTGACACAATTCATGAAGCATATCCATAAAGAAGCCTACAAAGATCGGGTGAACACTTACTACGCCCAATATCCACCCCTTTACCATCTTGCTAGGCAAGGACTCCTTGACCCCAAGAGTTCCTTGCCGGATTGGGTGGATAGGAAAGTGTTCTTTCCTGAAGCTTCTCAAGATGAAGAAGGGGATTTCTGGGTGACTAGGAGTGAGGAGGATGTTGATGATGAGGATGGGGAAGGTAGTGGGTCAAGCCATGATGATGATGAAGAGCAAAGTTCAAGTGAAGAAGAAGAGGAGGATGGTGAAGCCTCCGAGTCCATGGAGGGAGATGATGATGATGATGATGATGATGATGATGAAATGAGTGAAAGTTGATTGTTGACAAAGCATGAAGGAGGACGACACAAATGCGGGGTTGATAGCTTATGCTAGCTTGTCGACCTATTCCATTGTGAGTCTCCTACCCCTCCTTTTGCTTTGTTTTTATCATGTTTACATAAATTCTATAACTTTTATAACATTTAGTTTAGAGCCTCTAGAGAGTTATTTTGGACTCTTTGATGGCTAAGAGTTTTTGAGTCCTAGCATCATCAAAAGACTCACACCTCGGTAACATTGAGGTGACTATCTTTTTAGCTTCCACCATAAAGAATCCAAACTGACAAAGTAACCTTTCATGCATTGCATTTGCATGCTTATGAATAAACTTCCCTAATTTTTGCACTAGAAATAGTGTTTTGTTCGGTTTGGGGAAGTTCATTCATAGGCAACCCGAGTTAATTTAAATTAGCTCTCCGAACAATAGAAAGCATGCATCATATAGCTTAGTTTAGTTTGCATCACATGTAAATACTCATCATATGTAAATATTTTACATGTAGTCTGCATTTAGTGTAGAATCATGCATCACATTTAATATCATGCATGCTTTTGCATAATTTCCTATCGTTTTGTCCATTGAGGACAATGTCCATCCTAGTGTGGGGATGGGAAATTCTAACATTTAACATTTTAACATCTAATCCTTATTTCAAAAAATGATAAAAATTTGAAAATTCTAAAAATAAAAAAACATGTTCTTTCATTTGCAGTGTAGAATTGTATATATTTGTTTGTTTGTTTATCACTCTTATCACCTTAGGACGATATAGAAGACCGCAGGGTATGATTTTTCCAAATCTCCTTCCTCATTCCTATATGTTAATGACAATGTGGCTAAATTTTTATTGATGCGGTACAAACCTATGTGTTGTTAAGAGTTTGCATCTAGTTTATATGGCATTTTAGTCGATAGAAGCATATGCATAAGAGTTGTATATATGTTAGTTGCATCATGGCATGTAGTTGCATAGTAGATTTTTTTTTTTGTGAAAATGCCTATTTGGGAAGCTTGACAAGTGTATATAAGGCCCTTGTAGATAATTTTTCTCCTTGAGACTTTGTTTGCTAGAATACTCTCAAGACACCCTAGGATGTGTCATACTAGTATCCTTTGACCCATGGACTAAGGCCTAGTAAAGAGCGCCTTGTGGTGTGATAATTCCTTGGCTACCATTTATTACAAGGTGACCCTTAATGCCATGCAACCGTCCTTACACTTCTATCATCATATTTTGTCAACAAAAAGGGAATGGACACAAAAATGTCAAATTGAGTTCAAGCTATCAATGTCAATTTTTTGCAATTGTATCAATGAAATGAGGAGGAAAAATAGGCTCCTATGCTTTAATAGAAGTACCCTTGCTACAAATGGGGTTACTTTCAAAATGTTCAAAGAAATGCAAAAGTTGAAAATGCCAAACATCAAAAATGGCATGAAATGTTCTTAATTGTCAAATGCTACAAAATGGGGGAAAAATTATCCCAAAAGCAAACCACCATCATGAAACTCATAAACTTGGAATCCCTTTTATCCTTGATGAATCCTATCTTTGTTGCATGATGGATATGGGACGAACCTTCTTCTTGCCTAGGCAAGAGGGGGAATTCCGCGATCTTACAGTGTTTTCTAACACCATGGGGAATTGACTCTTGACAAAAGCATTTAGCAATTACGGACAAAGGTAGCCTAGTTTAACACAACTTGGAGGTGACTTGTTTGTATCCTCTTGAACTTAGTAACTAGGAGAAACAATATCTATGGTGGAGTGTGTACCCTTAAATTGCTTCCTTTATAGATGATTTCCGCCACTTAGATGAGGAAAGTGGCTATTCTTTTTGTAGATGCATCCTCTTACTTGTTCTTATGTGTTTAAATGTTTGGATGCATCACCATTTTGGCAAGCCCCACCTTCCCTTGAAAGAAGGCATCTTACCTCATAGAGGTCTTGTTGTGAGTTGAAGGGGCGGAGTGAGGCCCGCTAATTGTCTCACATCGGCTAGGTTATAAATAAAGGTCATAGTTTTAGTCACCTCTTTACTCGGGATAAGCAAATGTTCGGTTTGGGGATATTTGATGTGACTCATATTTGCACACATTTAGTCCCCGAACTGGCCTCGTTCCTATGCTTTCTTGTATGCATTAGGGTCGTTTCTTATCTTTAGCTTCCTACTTTGTATATTCTTTGAGATTTTGTATCCTTGGTAGGAGAGGAATGCTAACCTTGCATATATGGAGCAAAACAGAGCTAAATGGATCGCATCTAACGACCAAGCAACAAAGAGGAGACCAATACTTAAGGCCTAAGTCAAAAAAACAAGTACTTGGGCAATGATGAAGGACCCCCAAGGCTCCTCAACGATCCCCATGGATCATGAGGCAGCCAATTGAAGAAGAAGCCAAACTGACCTATGAGACGGGCGTCCCAAGCTCAGCCCGAGCGTCCTGAAGAACAAGACGGGCATCCCAAGACTCAGCCCGAGCGTCCCACAAGCAGGACGGGCGTATTCCTTTACAACATGAGTGTCCAACAGGGGCAGGTCGAGCATCTGCTTAAGGGACTTTCAAGGCGTTAATCTTCATATTAGGGACTTAATCGTCATTTAAGCCCTATTAGCATGTTTTCCATTATCATGAGTGAGTAGTCTCCTAGCTAGGGTTAATGGGAGATTAGGGGAGTCAATCACGGGATAGATATTTACTTAATAAGTTCATATGATTGCTTGCTTGTTGTAGTTTCAACTTATGCACATGTTATGCTTGATGAAATGCTTGATTGGCAACCTAGCATGAATCTCTTATCCATTCAACAAGACTTGTAAGATATAAACTAACTCAAAGCTTGTTAGACCATGCATATAGTTGAATAGGGAGAATTAAGTCGACTTGTAGGAGTTGTAAAGTCTTGACCGACTCAGCTCCGAGACCCAAAACTTCCTACGAATTTTAAGATATAAACTAACTCGATTCCACTACAACCATAAATTGCTTGCATATATGAAACTTGTTTATATGATCTCACCATAATTCCCTTATGAACCCATGATACCTTAGTACTTTAATCAATTGTTTACAACCCGATTTGCTTGCTTTGCTTTTCTTTCATTTGTTTACATTTCCTTTGTTAAGTAGTTTAGATTGCAAACCTCAAACTCAACCAAAATTGTGACACCCAAGACATAGCTTTCTACAACCGATAAATCAATACAATATCCGTCCCTTGGGACCCGAACTTTACTTACCACTCTACTAAGAGTAGTTTGTTGAGATTATTAATAGTGTTTGATAGGGAGAATATACGACGTTCAAACCCTCATCAGCTACACTACGCTAGAGTCTTGAGTGACCACGCTTTTGGACTGACTGATTGGCCAATTCGTTTTAAAAGCTGACTTCTAGGTGTTGACACTACTCTTTGCGCTATAGAGTACATTATCCCTTCGGAAAATGTTAATGAGATATTTACATGATTATTAATCTTCTGAAAGAAATTTAATAAACTAATTTATATTTATATTTTCATTTATTTTCTATAAAGACAGAAGCAAGTTCGAAATGCGCTTGTTGGGTTGATACGAAGCACATGGCACATGGCTCTTGCCCGAGGTACGACCAACACATTACAATCCTAAGATGCGGTTTGGGCCCTATCATATGGTGTAACTGATTATCTACTACAATCTTTGCGCTGGGCAGAACTTATGTCACCGCTGCCAGACCAATGAACATAAGTCTAATCACGATTTTTCGAATATATTAACAAACGCCGAGAGAATGTGATGCATTCTTCTCTTGGAGGTAATATGGATTATATTTACAACCAACAAACTACAACATCCTATAGGTTTACTTCATCATCGTGTATATTAGTACTACCTCGGTTGCAAAAATATCACCTGTACACAACATATTATACGGAGTATATTTTCAAGATTTCAATTAGCTAATTTAGATAAACAAGATTTCAAAACAAAACATGAACAGTAAACGAGAATTCCGAGTCAAAGGTAAATAGACTTACAAGATGTAATAAGGTTGTTTTCAGTCGTTTGACTTAGTCAAAATAAATCCTAAACTACTACTAACAAAGTAGCTAGCGGTAAGTCAGGGTTGAATCCACAGGGAGGCTAGTTAATTTATCTAGTTTGTTTATATCTAATTTTGTCTTAAAGTAACAATTTTGGGGGTTTTGGTTTGTTTGTTTTATATCAACTAATAGCAAGTAAATTAAATGATGTATAACAATAATATTAAAGAGTCTAGGGATTCGGGTTCACTAGGTAGTCATCAAAGGGTAGGATTTAATTCATTGATTGAGCAATTTATATGGTTGAAAGTCATATGATCAGTCGATTCTAATATGTCTTTTTAGATCTAACTTACCATGAAATCACTATTATTAAGTCGGTCTAATTCAATTATCGTGGCCTATACTAGTCTTAACCCTGTCGGTGATAATCCTAGTTTATGCGATACTTATTAATCAATTCTGATAAGTAATCAACTAAATAGAAGTAGAACAATAATTGAACAACAATAGAGAGCAATTTGACAATCAATTCATAATAACCCCTTTTCTAACAACCTGGATCCCCTTTCACCCTAGATGATAAACTTAGCTACTCATGATGATAATAATAACAACAATAATTGATGAAGACATAATCAAAGACAATAAATAAGAACAAAAAAAATAATAGCATGAACTGAATTAATATTAACGAGGAAAGATTTAGAACAATACCGTAAATAGCTAGATCCGGAAATAAGAACAATAAAAATAAACTAAACTAAGTATTTTAGAGAGTTTTTAGAGTAACTATGCTAAACCTACAGAAAATAAAGTGTAATTAACCTAGGATACCAGTTTAGGTATTTATAATAATACATAACCGACTTAAGGAATTTGCGGAAAAATATGGAAACGGGAAGGTTCCTCGATCGAGCCTATGTGCACTCGATCGAGGCACCAATTCTCAGATACCCCAACTCTCGACATTGCACAAACTGGTTCCTCGATCAATCCCGGATGTACTCGATCGAGTACAGTGAGGTTTGATCGAGTACACAAGTTCCTGCTTCGCGCACTGAACTTCAAACGGTCGCCATTTCTTCGTTACTTGTCGGAAACAAGCAATTTTCACGGCGTTGTAAAGCTAAGAATATAAGCTTTCACCTCCAATTAGAATCACTTGAAAATCAGTTGTAGAACTCGAGATATGGCTCTTCAAAGTAGGCACTAGTAATAAGAAGCTCTTTTCTTCCTGTTGTCTTCTTCACTTTTCTTCCTTTATTCTTTTAGATTCCCGTGCCATGCTCTGTGTATTACTCCATTTCCACTCCGCGATGCCCATTTCATTCCTTTGCTCTTCAAATGCATCATTCCTGCATTAAATATCAAAAGGCGGAAGTATCAACGTTCTAACATAAAAGGCATGTAAATGATATAAACTAGCACGAAAACCGTTTCAAAAGTAATTAAGGGGAGACACAAATATGTATATAATTAGGACTCATCAAACTCCCCCAAACCATCTCTTTGCTTGTCCTCAAGCAAAGCATCACACAATTACAAAAGACAAACATACAAATGGCGAATAAACAACTCAGAGCTAATGTTTAATGCACATACAAACCCCAAGCTATCCATATCAGAACAAAGTAATGACCAAAGTGTACCAATAAAACAAATTCAAAGGTACGGGAAATAGAAAATGCAGCTCAAGTCTCAAGTCACCATACTATAGACAAATGCCAAATACCTTTTGATCTTGCAAGACAAATTATTTGGATTCTCGCGGATTTCACTCATGCACTCATAAGTATATAGGGTGAGTTATATGTTAAGATAGAAAGAAGTAGAAACACTCACTCGACTTATGAAACATGTATGCAATCTAATGTGATAGAAATTTCCCCAACTAATATGCAATCACATATATAGACAAAAGTACATGTATCAAGGACAATAAGGGTGGCAAATGGGTTAAAAGGGATAAAAATGGTTTATTGCAAAGCACGTTATGGATATGTGGAGCTAAGACGGTAGTCACAGCGCTAACCAAAACCAAATCTTTGATAATAAATGAACCCAACTTAGAGAAATGATCTCAACTTTATAACACATGAGAGCTAATAAACTACTCTCCAAATATGCATTAGACTCCAACGACCATCCTTTTGATCCTTGACAAAACCAAATGAAGCAGTCTCTTTTCTTTTCTTTTCTTTTCAATTCTCTTTTTTCGATTTTTTTCTCTCTTTTTTTTTTCCTTTCTTTTTCTTTTGCTTCATATTTTCCTTTTTCCAACACAAGGATGCAACACAATTGCTAAATAATAATCTTGCTATACCCACATGACAACAATAAGTCCCAATGCAACCATAATAGCAAAATAAACATGATAAACAAGCAACTACGACTGTCCCGAAAAGGTAGGCAAATTCTTGGATTGTAGCTAATAAATGTAGGATATAGAATGGCTACAAGGGTTCAAACGGGCTAACAAAAAGGCAATTGTAAGGCTTATTTGAACTGTAGGAACCACCTATCCACATGTACTTAGTCAAATGAAAGCAATAAAAGTATCATGAAATCAATGTCACACTTATGCAGTTTGATATTACATATTCCACAAGGAGAAAACACACCTAAGCCTAATTGATAATGAGACCAGTTTATTGATGTTTCAGGCCTAGGAAGCTCTATAGACCTCGGAATTTAAGTAGTTTACCAACATAATTTTGTCAAATCTAAACAATATAAGGCATGTCAATACGGTTAAGACTTGAATTATGAGCTTTGTTTCCATGAATAACGGGTCAAAACAATGTACATGGACAACTATATGATATTCAAATGCAAAAACAATGCAATTTACCATCATTGTTATTAAATTCACCAAAACTCATTCTAAAACAAAAGAAAAACGTGTTTTTGTGTTTTGATTTTTTTTAATTTATATGGATTTTTGATATATAAGCACACAACATAAATAAAGACTCCTCCCCCAAACCTAAATGTCACAGTGTCTTCATTATGACCCCTACAACATAGCAATCACACATAAATCCAAAGAACCTAGAGGACACAACTAACAAGAGGAATGGAAAAGAAATAGATAATACAATAAAAGAAGGTACAAGGGAAGAGAATACCGGGTAAGAGCTTATGATTCCCCCAAACCAGCTGCAAAACAGGGGTAAAAAATCAACTGCACAGTCCTATCATCGTCAGGCTATGTTTCTGAACCAAAAGACGAGGTTACTCGATCGAGCCCCATGACACTCGATCGAGGAACCTTCCTCTCGAGAGAATCCGCATTTAAAATAAATGCGCACACAAATCATAATCAATACAAGTTAAAGCTCGTAACAATAAATCAAAAAGTAGCGCATGTTCTACACACAAGCATAAGTAGCACTAATAAAACGTCCGAGAGAAAATAAATGACAAATAAAGTTCTTGCTCATCAAACTCAAAGTTTAATGTAAAATATGAGCAATGTTCATTGTTCTTCAAGTCATCATCACTTGGTAGAAGATAGGGCACTTCATCCGTCATAGGAGCTTCATGAAAAACTTGGACTGGCTCCTCTTTGAAAATCTCAGCCTCCAAAACATCCAACTCGGCTTCTATATCAACACTCTCATCACAGCTGTAAACCATCTCAGAAGGAAGTTCATCTCCATAAATCAGCTTCTCTATTTCATCAACTTCCTTGCTCCATGGATATGACGCAGCAACATGGGCATCAGATGGATTCTTGTCAAAACAATAAGAAAAGGAATCATCAAAAGTAGGATCAATAGCATGAATCATATGACAAGAAGCTTTTAAATCAGGAGGACATGATGCTTTGTCTAGACCAAAAGTGATAGTATCATCTCCAATGTTGAATGTAAGACTCCCATGTCTAACATCTATAACCGCCTCTGCAGTATGCAAGAATGGTCGTCCTAGAATAATAGGAACACGAGAATCATCAGCTATGTCTATCACTACAAAATCGATTGGAATGAAAAATTTCCCTATCTTAACTGGCACATCCTCTAAGATACCCATGGGGTGCTTAATAGACCTGTCAGCTAATTGAATAGTCATATTAGTAGATTTAAGCTTAGTCATGTTTAATTGATTGCAAATTTTATACGGCATGAATCTAACGACCGCTCCTAAATCACATAAAGCATTGTCAATAGATAAAGGGCCTATAGTACAAGTAATAGAGAAACTCCCTGGATCCTTAAGCTTAGGTGGAGAATTGGCTTGTAATGCAGTGTAGCATTCATGAGTGAACGCGACGGTCTCCACTTTATCAAAAGACCGCTTCTTTGACAAAATTTCTCTTAAGAACTTAGCATAAGCTGGCACTTGAGTTACCAATTCAGTAAATGGCACTGTCACTTGAACATTCTTCACTACCTCCATGAACCTTCCAAACTGCTTTTCAAGTTTGGATTTCTGCAATCTTTGAGGAAAAGGTAGTTGCATTTAAATTGGCTCGGCTTCTTTTGCATTAGGAGACGGTTTGGAAATATTATAGTCAGTTACACAGGAGTGCCTCGATCGAACCCAAGTAGTCACTCGATCGAGGAACCTATTTTTATCCAATGCCGTAGCTGAAACAGACGAAAAATCATCAACATGAGGGGTTCCTCGACCGAGCCTCATCTTACTCGATCGAGTCACCATGTCAGATCCGTCATTTTTGCTTTTCTCGCTTTTCTTCAAATACCGTGTTTCACTTTCGTCAATTTATTTTTCATCGTCACTTAGCTCCAAATTTCCCAATCCCTTAGGATGAATGTAGGGAACTTCATCATCTTTAATGGGCACGTCCGGGCCTTTATAAGAAGTACCGCTCCTCAAAGAAATAGAATTAACGTGCTCATGTGCTTCTTTACTTTGAGGAGGAAGTCCGGACTGTTTTGAAGGTGATGTGACCATAATTAGAGCATATTTAGTCCCCGAATTAGCCTTATTCCCATGCTTTTTAGTGCATATTTGGGTCATTTATTGTCTTTAGTTCTTTGTTTTGCATATTCTTTGAGGTTTTGATCCCTTGGTAGGAAAGGAGTGCAAACCTTGCATTTTCATGGCAAAATGAGGCTAAATTGATTGAATTCAATGACCAAGCATCAAGGAGAGACAAGATTAGAAGGCCTTTGTACATAATATAGTAGATGGGCAATGATGAGAAAAGATCTTTGCATCCCCGAGGAAATCCCCAAGGATTTTATGAAGAAAAAGGAAGAAAAGAAGAAGAAACAAGACTGCCTAACAATCCGTGCGTCTTCCCCTGAAGCCGCCCGTCCACAACCCACAATCCTTGCGTCTTCACCACCAAGACGCCCGGGCAAAATCTCCAGAAGACGCCCGTCTTCACTCCCAAGACGCCCGGGCAGAAACCACCAAATCCGCCCGTCCCGTGCTAAAGACGCCCGGATTCCCAGGTTGACCCATTTCGTCTTCTTCAAGCTTCAAGGAAGGATGCATATCTTTTTCTAGAGACCGGAGTCTCCCTAGAGACCGGAGTCTTTCCAAAAAGACCGGCGTTTCCTCAACAAGGGACTTAATCGTCATTTAAGACCTTAGTTAACCCTAATTTATGCACCTAATCCCCACTATAAATACCCCATTAGTCTAATTAGAAGGGCATGTTCTTCTTAGCAATCTTTAGTGTAGTTAATATCAATCAAATCTCTCTTTAATCTTGTAATCAACATTTAATCAAGTTTTAATACAAGTTTTATTTCCTTAATCTCTCTCTTGTTCATCCTTTATTTTGGGTAATTGAAGATTATTTGGGTTATTATTGGGAGATTGACAACCTCTCTATCAAGCATCAAGTACTTCTTTTATTCTTTGCTTTATTATTGGAATCATTAGTAGGTATAATTCTCTTAATCTCTCTTTAATTATTGTTAATCACTTTTATTTATTCATCATGTTTTACTTTGTTGGTATGATTGACAACCTTGCTAGCATGTTCAACATGATAATGAGTGAGTAGTTTCCTTAGCTAGGGTTAATGGGTAATTAGGGGAAACCAACATGGGGGATGATTCATGCTTAAATTAATATGCTTTCATAGTTTATTTGCTTACTTGTTGTGATCTCAACTTATGCACAAGTTATGTTTGATGAAATGCGAGCCTATGAATCCTTGCATTTTTTACCCATCATCAATCTTTTCAATGAGACTTGTAAGACATAAACCAACTCGAGTCTCATTAGACCATGCATGTTGTTGAGTAGGGAAGACTAAGTCGACTTGTAGGTGTTGTACAATCTAATCGATTCGGCTCCGGGACCCAAACTTTCCTAGGATTGTAAGATATAAACCAACTCGATCCATCACAACAATATTGCTTGCTTATAACTTGAGAATATGTTTGTATGATCAATTCCCATGAATCCCCTATGAACCCATGACACCCTAGTGCCTTTTATCAATTGTTTACATCCCTTTTAATTCATCTTGCTTGTTTACTTTCATTGCTATTTAGTTCAGTGATCTTCTACATCAAACCCCAATTGTGACACCCCTTAAGACACCACTAGTTGCAATAGAAATCTCATCTCAATTCCCGTCCCTTGGGATCCGACCTTTACTTGCCTCTTTACTAATTGTAGAGTTGTTTGTGAAGTTATAAATTGTGTTTTGGTCTAGGTGATCCTAACGACAAGTAACCGAAAAATATAGTCCGACCAAAAATGGCGCCGTTGCCGGGGACGGTGTTAACTTGATTTAGATTTTCTTATATTGTTATTAGTTGTGTCTTTCTTCGCCTTGGGGAAGTAAAAATCCTCAAGGTTTGTTCTAATTGTTTTTGAGTTGTTTGATATTTTGCATGTCTAGAAGGTCACAAGGTGACTTGTTACCCTTTGATCACGAAATTGAAATAACTTTGACAACCAATAGAAGACTTGCTAGGAGAACTTTGAGAGGTATTGGTGAGGTTGTAGATATTCAACCAAATACTATTGAGTTCATCAACCCTTTTGCAAGAGAACGTGAGGAGAACCCAACACAAAATCCAACACAAAATCAACCCACAATGCCTAAGTTTTCATCACATTCCGTACCCACCGAGGAGAACCTACCCAATGGTACTCCCACACCACAACATCTAACCGGAAATTTTATTGCCAAATCCGCATTTATCCAATTAGTCGAAAGAAGCCAATTTGGGGGAATGCCTAGTGAAGACCCTCATTCTCATATGGAGACTTTTTGTGACTATTGTGATGCGATTTCTCAAACCGGTGTAACTCAAGACCAAATTCGATGGGTCTTATTCCCCTTTTCTCTAATTGGCACCGCGAAACAATGGTTGAAAGGCCTTGATAAGGCTACTCTCGGAATTGATTCTTGGAAAAAGTTGGCTCTATTTTTCTACAAAAAGTTCTATCCACCGGAAAAGACTAACATGCTAAGAGCTCAAATCACGGGCTTTAAGCAAAGGGATGAAGAATCTTTGTATGAAGCTTGGGAGCGATTTAAAGGAATTTGTCGCTCATGTCCTCACCATAGACTTAGCGAGTGGTTCTTGGTACAACAATTTTGGAACGGTCTTTATGAAGATTCAAGGAACATTCTCAACATGGGATCAAATGGAATGTTCACCGAAGTTGATGACAATCAAACTTGGAACAAAATTGAGGAAATGGCGGTCCATAACTCACAATATAGTAGACCTCGCAAGGCTACTAGAGGAGGAAAGCATGAAGTGGACTCCATTACTCAATTAGGCGCTCAACTTAGTGCTCACATTGATACCATCAATTTGAAGTTTGAAAAAGCTATGGCTAGACTTGAAGAATCCTCAAAATCACTAAAGCATCATGTTAATGCCATGACGGCATCTTCATCAATCCCAAGTGGGATATGTGAGAATTGTGGAACTTTGGGACATGACCAAGGTGAATGTAGGGGAACAAATGAACAAGTGAATACTTTCCAAGCATACAAGACTGGTACCCCTTATTCAAACTATTACAATGAAAACACCAAATTCCATCCAAATCTCTCATACAAAAGCCAAAATGTTCAAAACCCTCAACCAACATACACCCCACCTCCCATGAGAAACCAAAATCAAAGACCCTTTTACAACCAAAACCAAGGTTACCAAAATCAATCTCCATACAATCAACAAAATGACCAAGGTTTTGATGTTCAAAAAGCGGTCCTCCAAATGCAAAAGAATCAACAAGAGTTTTTCACTCAAATGCAAAAGGATAGTCAAGCAAAGGAAACCACCATCAACAACATCCTAGCTCACACCAAAATGTTGGAAACCCAATTGACTCAACTAGCATCTTCAAGCTCACAAAGACAAAAGGGGCAATTACCACCTCAAAGTAATCCCCCAAGACATGAAACGGTTAGTGCCATTCACTTGAGGAGTGGTACAAGGTATGAAGCACCGAAGAAGCAAGTTGAGGATGAAGTTGTGGAAGCTAGTGACAAAGAAGAAATTCTGCAAAACCCTAAGGATGGGGAACCATCAAAAGAAGAAATTTCAAAAAGAAATGAAGACAAGGTCAAGGAGAAGGAGCCCATTGTGATTAGACTTCCTTTTCCGAGTCGTCAAGCCAAGCCCAAATTTGATGACCAACTTGGAAAATTTATGGAAATTGTAAAGAATTTGGAAGTCTCAATTCCTTTCACGGAATTAATCAATCACGTGCCGGCCTATGCAAAATACATGAAAGACATCCTCACAAAGAAGAAGTCGATCCGGAAGCTTGAGACTATCGCCTTCACTAAGGTGAGTAGCGCAATACTTTAAGGGAGTTCACCCCCAAAACTCAAGGATCCGGGAAGCTTCTCAATACCGTGTACCATTGGCGACACCACGATTAACAAAGCCTTATGTGATCTAGGGGCTAGTGTGAGTGTTATGCCGTACTCGCTGAGTAAAAGGTTGGGGATGGGAGAGCTTAAATGCACCAATATCACACTAGAAATAGCCGATAGATCGACGAAGACACCATTAGGGATATGGGAAGATGTTCCCGTAAGAATTGGGAAATTTTTCATCCCGGTGGACTTTGTCATTGTTAACATGGAAGAAGACTCCAACATTCCAATCATTCTAGGAAGACCTTTCTTACACACCGCGGGTGCGGTGATTGATGTGAAGCATGGAGAGCTTACTCTAGAAGTGGGAGATGAGAGCATAACTTTCAATCTTGACAAGACCATGAGAGCTCCCCGTTTGCATGAACCATGTTTTATGGTTGATCATTATAGCCGGAATGATGATAGGAAGAAGTCGGAATTCCAATGGAAGAAGAAAATTGAAGATGCTCCATTCAAAGAGCAAGTGAATTGTAACAAAGAGAGCTTGAAAAGCTCACCAAAGTCAAGCAATGAAGAGGATGGCCTCATTGGCCAAGAAAAGAAAGTGGGAGAGTTGTCTCCATCAACTCAAGAGATCTTTAGTGATCAAGTAGATGAAGTTTGTGGTCTTTGGGACGATGAGTTTGAAGGGATTTTCAATCCCTATATTGGTAATGCTATCGATCAAGACCGACAACAAGGGCAAAGGTCTATTGAAGACCTTTATCATGATAATGAACAAGCTTTTGATTACTTCTTCAAGGTGTTGAGCAACATCAACAACACCTTGGACATGCCCCCATGACATCTCACTAAGGATGAGAGTTTGGTGGAGTCCTCCCGAAACCACCATTTGTAAATATTTCTAACTCCCTAACTCGCATTTTAATTCTTACATTGCATTTTTGTAATTTTTTGGATTTTTATGCTTTGATCAAGATAATTATCATTTTTGAGAGAAGTGAGGGTGGGACTAATGATTCAATTGATGTGTAGTGCTTTAGCTTAGTGTGGGGATAACAATTTCCTAGGCGATTCATGCCTTAATAGCGCCCCTACAATGAAGAACACGGGATTTGAAGAATGGAAAATGACACGGGATATGCAAGTACACGGATGGAACTGAATCCGGGTAAAAGGGGCAGAATCCGAGCGTCTTCATGGGAATCCGCCCGTCTTCAGGCAATCCGGGCATCTTTGTCAAAATCCGCCCGTCCATCTAAGCTGAGAATTTAAAATTTTGGGACTGTTGAAGAATCCGAGCGTCCTAGTAGAGAAGACGCTCGTCTTCAGAAATCCGCCCGTCCTGAAAGGAAAGACGCCCGTCTTTTTGCCTGTGAAAAACAAGAAATCTCACTGTCTGAGAATCCGCCGTCTTCAGCAGAAAACGCCCGTCCCGCAATTGATAAATCCGAGCGTCTTTACTGAAAGACGCCCGTCTTTAGGCGAGAATTCTCAAACCAAAACAGGCAGAATCCGAGCGTCCCGAAGGAAAAACGCCCGTCTTCCCCTGCTATTTCAAATTTTTCGGGTATTTTAAATACCCCATCCCACATTCATTTCTTCATTCCTTCATTCAAAACACTACCCATAAACCCCAAAACTCAAAACCCTCATCCTCTCCATCACCAAAACAAGATTTCCTCAACCACATTCAATCAAAATCAAATCAAAACTTCCTTTTAACAACAATTAATCACTCCTCTTTCAACAAAAATCAAACCAAGCACCAAAATCTTCAACCTTTGAGTCGATTTTTGAAATTATAAAGGCAAAGCCTTTCACCTTAAAATCGATTTGGGTATACTTGGAAATTGAAGATTTTCACTCTTTTCTTGGTTAAATCATCAATGGCAAGGACAAAAGGAGCAACAAAGGCACCTAAGGCAAAGGCACTCTCAACAAGACAAAAGAGTCTTCAAGCAAAGAAAGCCTCATTGGCTATGGTGGTAGCTAGCTCAAACTTGGAAGTGCAACAACAACAACCTCCCTTGGAAGCAACAACATCAACAACTCCGGAAATTTCTCAACTATCGAACTATCCGGAGGTAATTTTCATTTCTAACTCCCATAGGGATACATTTGCCAAGTATGCTAGAAAATCCTTTCTATCCACCAAGTTCATATGTGAAGATACCTTGAACAAATTGGGTGTCCTTGAACAAACTAAAGCCTTCTTTGAAGCCATGAGGTTAGGAAAATTATTTGCTACAAGAGAATTGACATACCCCTCCCTTACCTTAGAATTCTTGAGTTCTTTGAAAGTTACTAAGGTAGAGACTAGAGAAAACATCGAGTTCCGCCTTGCTAATGTGAGTAGGCGCATCACCTTTGATGAATTGGGTAAAGCATTGGGTCTTAGTGATTCACCTAGTTATTTCAAGAATCCCGGAAAGTATGACCCCGCTCCTCTTTGGGAGGCGATTTCCGGAAGGAAATTTGAGAACTATCATGCTAGTCGCGCTCTATTAGTCCACCATCCGGGCATTAGAGTGTGGCATAAGGTCATCGGGAATACCATCATTGCAAGAAAAGACACTAACCACTTTACCAAGCTCGATTGTGTTCTTCTTGAGTCGACCTTAAATATTGGAAGGGAATTCACCAAGCCTTACAATTCTCTAAGGCTTTTGGTGGAAAGATGGCTAAATGTTGATTGTGGAAAGTAAGGCACCGCCGTTATTGTAAATGGAGGTCTAGTCACTCTTTTGGCTAAGTACTTTGATCCAAGTTTCAACAAGGATAGCAAGTATGTGGCGAAAAAGGGGGGTCATCTTATTGACATGGATGCCATGATTAACAATTAAAAGTGGGTCACTCATAACCCTCTTGACACCAAATATGGGTGGCTCACCAATAAGGCTAGATCTTTTACTTTGCCTTCCAAGATATGCCGTTTGAGTGTCCATCGGACCAACTACCTTCTTCCCCTCTCAAAAGAAGCCGAATACATCATCCGACAACAAAGGGGTGAAATTGAAATGCCCTCCTCTTCCATTGTCACACCACCCTATCCATTCACGTTTCAAGAGTTCAAACCCGAAGGTGTTAAAGCAAGCAATGACTATATGACTCTACTTATGCAAGAGATGCACAAGCAAGCTTTTAAGGATCGGGAAGATGCTTACTTAGCCCAATATCCACCCCTCCTTCATTTAGCTAGGCAAGGACTACTTGATCCTTCTTGTCCTTTACCTAGTTGGGCGGATAGGGAAGTCTTCTTTCCGAGTGCATCTAGGGGTGAGACTCCGGGTGACGATGAGGTTGTCGGTGATGAGGATGTTGATGATAGCATTGATGAAGAGGCTAATGAAGAAGTAGAAGAGGATGATGAAGAAAGTGAGCAAGAAAGTGAAGAGGGAAGTGGTGATGAGTCCACTTCTATTGAGGAAGATGATGATAATGATGATATGGTGGAAGACTAGCAAGCTCTGGAGGCTCCTACCCTCTTGAGGTTTGTCTACTTCTTTCTTTGTTTTATTTACTTTATCTTGATCATGGTTGGATTAGTCCTAGAAACATAGAGGACTAACACCTCGGCCCCATTGAGGTGTTCTTATTTCATTGTTCCCACTTTTGAAAATCCAAAATGACATATTTAGTTTCATGCATTGCATCTTGTGTGCATGAACTACCCCCAACTTTAGGACATTAGAAATAATGTCTAACTCGGTTTGGGGAAGTACATGCATACGCAACGGGAGGTAATCTAAATTACGCTCTCCGTCATAAACAAAAAACCATGCATCATGTAGTATAGATTAGTGTAGCGTGCATTTAGAGTAGAATTCATGCATCATGCTTGCATGATTTCCCATCATTTTGGCCATTGCGGACAATGCCCATATTAGTGTGGGGATGGGGAATTCTAACTTAACTTTTATTCAAAAACCCAAAAAAATCATAAAATTCGAAAAACCATAAAAATTTGAAAAAAAAATTGAAAAACCAAAAACAAGTTCATTTCCTTTGTAGTGTAGTCATGTATATATTGTTGTATATATTGTATTTGTTTTATCCTTGTTCACATTGATCGACTACGCCACATCCGAGACATGAGGATATTGAAGACCGCATGGTATGATCTTTCCAATCTCCTTTTTCCTCTTTATGTTAATGACTATGTGGCTTTATTTTGATTGATACGGTATAATAATGTGAACTTAGGACTTGCATTTAGTTTATATGGCATATTAGTTGGTAGAATCATTTGCATTAAGATGTTTATATGTTAGTTGCATCATGGCATGTAGTTTGCATGTTAGAAAAATTTTGCGAAACCGTCTACTTGGGAAGCTTGACAAGTGTATATAGGCCCTAGTAGATGCTTTTTCTTCTTAAGACTTTGCTTGTTAGAATACTTGTAAAACACCCTAGGATGTGTCATGCTAGTATCCTTTGACCCATGGATTAAGGCCTAGTCAAGAGTACCTTGTGGTGTGATAACTCCTTGGCTACCGTTTATTCCAAGGTGACCCTTAAAACCATGCATCCATCATCCATGTTCTACCACATTTTTGTCATCAAAGGGAATGGGCACAAAAAGAAATCAATTTGAGTTCAATGAAATGAAATGTCAAAAAGTTTGCAAATTGCATCAAAAGAAAAGAGGAGAAAAAATAGACTCCTATGCTTCAAATATAAGGCACCCTCACTACATATGGGGTGACTTTGAAAATGTTCAAAAAGAAATGCAAAGAAAAGTTGAAAGATGTCAAGTATTGAAATGCCAAAAATCAAAAAGAAATGGCAAGGAAGTGTTCTCAAATGTCAAATGCCACAAGAAATTGGGGGGAGAAACAAAAACAAAAGCAAACTCCCAAAGTGAAATTCAAATATCTATTGATCCCTTTATCCATCGTATCCATTTTTGTGCATGGTAGAGAGGGGACGACTCTTCTTCTTGTCTAGGCAAGAGGGGGAATTCCGCGATCCTCCAGTGTTTCTAACACCATAGGGAGTCTATTCTTGACAAAAGCATTTAACGATTGAGGACAAAGGTACCCTAGCTTGACACAACTTGGAGGTGATTTATTGGTATCCTTCTAGGCTTAGTAGTTTGAAGAAACCATATCTATGAAGGAGTGTGTACCCTTTAATTGCTTCCCTTGTAGATAATTTCCGCCACTTAGATGAGGAAAGTGGCTATTCTTTTGAAGATGCATCCATTATTTTATTTTGTGTGCTTAATGTTTGGATGTGTCGCCATTTTGGCAAGACCCACCTTGCCTTGCAAGAAGGCATCCTACCTCATGGTTGTCTTGTTGTGAGTTGAAGGGGCGGAGTGAGACCCGCTAATTGTCTCATATCGGCTATGTTATTAGGTTAGTTTAAATAATGGTCCTAGTCTTTGTCACCTCTTTACTCGGGACGAGCAAAGGTTCGGTTTGGGGATATTTGATGTGACCATAATTAGAGCATATTTAGTCCCTGAATTAGCCTTATTCCCATGATTTTTAGTGCATATTTGGGTCATTTATTGTCTTTAGTTCTTTGTTTTGCATATTCTTTGAGGTTTTGATCCCTTGGTAGGAAAGGAGTGCAAACCTTGCATTTTCATGGCAAAATGAGGCTAAATTGATTGAATTCAATGACCAAGCATCAAGGAGAGACAAGATTAGAAGGCCTTTGTACATACTATAGTAGATGGGCAATGATGAGAAAAGATCTTTGCATCCCTGAGGAAATCCCCAAGGATTTTATGAAGAAAAAGGAAGAAAAGAAGAAGAAACAAGACTGCCTAACAATCCGTGCGTCTTACCCTAAAGCCGCCCGTCCACAACCCACAATCCGTGCGTCTTCACCACCAAGACGCCCGGGCAAAATCTCCAGAAGACGCCCGTCTTCACTCCCAAGACGCCCGGGCAGAAACCACCAAATCCGCCCGTCCCGTGCTAAAGACGCCCGGATTCCCAGGCAGACCCATTTCGTCTTCTTCAAGCTTCAAGGAAGGATGCACATCTTTTTCTAGAGACCGGAGTCTTTCCAAAAAGACCGGCGTTTCCTTAACAAAGGACTTAATCATGATTTAAGCCCTTAGTTAACCCTAATTCATGCACCTAATCCCCACTATAAATACCCCATTAGTCTAATTAGAAGGGCATGTTCTTCTTAGCAATCTTTAGTGTAGTTAATATCAATCAAATCTCTCTTTAATCTTGTAATCAACATTTAATCAAGTTTTAATACAAGTTTTATTTCCTTAATCTCTCTCTTATTCATCCTTTATTTTGGGTAATTGAAGATTATTTGGGTTATTATTGGGAGATTGACAACCTCTCAATCAAGCATCAAGTACTTCTTTTATTCTTTGTTTTATTATTGGAATCATTAGTAGGTATAATTCTCTTAATCCCTCTTTAATTATTGTTAATCACTTTTATTTATTCATCATGTTTTACTTTGTTGGTATGATTGACAACCTTGCTAGCATGTTCAACATGATAATGAGTGAGTAGTTTCCTTAGCTAGGGTTAATGGGTAATTAGGGGAAACCAACATGGGGGATGATTCATGCTTAAATTAATATGCTTTCATAGTTTCTTTGCTTGCTTGTTGTGATCTCAACTTATTCACATGTTATGTTTGATGAAATACGAGCCTATGAATCCTTGCATTTTTTACCCATCACCTATCTTTTCAATGAGACTTGTAAGACATAAACCAACTCGAGTCTCATTAGACCATGCATGTTGTTGAGTAGGGAAGACTAAGTCGACTTGTAGGTGTTGTACAATCTAATCGATTCGGCTCCGGGACCCAAACTTTCCTAGGATTGTAAGATATAAACAAACTCGATCCATCACAACAATAATTGCTTGCTTATAACTTGAGAATATGTTTGTATGATCAATTCCCATGAATCCCCTATGAACCCATGACACCCTAGTGCCTTTTATCAATTGTTTACATCCCTTTTAATTCATCTTGCTTGTTTACTTTCATTGCTATTTAGTTTAGTGATCTTCTACATCAAACCCCAATTGTGACACCCCTTAAGACACCACTAGTTGCAATAGAACTCTCATCTCAATTCCCGTCCCTTGGGATCCGACCTTTACTTGCCTCTTTACTAATTGTAGAGTTGTTTGTGAAGTTATAAATTGTGTTTTGGTCTAGGTGCTCCTAACGACAAGTAACCGAAAAATATAGTCCGACCAGAAGGATTTTGGGCCGCCATTTGAGTAACTTGAGTATCCAACATCTTATTATGAGCCATAATTTCGGAGATTTGAGCCGTTTGCTTTTGTTGCATCATCAAAGTTTGATGTAAGAGAGCTTTTAACTCCGACACCTCATTACTAGGAGCTTTAGGAGGAGGTTGAAGTTGTTGAAAATCTCCTTGATTTGGCTTTGATAACCTCCTTGTGGTTTATTACCACGATTAGGAGGAATAACATAAGAACTTTGCGGCGGGGCTTGAGCATAAACATTCTGACTCCTTTCAGGGAAGAAGTTAGAATATGGAGTACCTTGCCTGAAAGATTGGAAGGCATTAACTTGCTCAATGGTACTCATACACTTGGCCGCAGTGTGGCCATCTATCCCACATCTCTCGCAGGACAGTTCTTGTTGAACCATGTGAACCGTTTCTTGCTTTCCCAAAGACTGAGCAGTCTTTAATTCTGCTATTTGAGCAAGTATGGCCTCCAACTATTCCGCGACCGCTCTATCTGAACCACTTCCTCTCTTGCTTCCTCTGGGGTTACCATACTCAGCTGTGTGAGCAGCTATTTGATCGATCAACTTCCAAGCATTACCATCATTAGTGTTATCTTGGAATCTCCCATTAGCAGCAGAGTCAAGTAAGGCTCTATGATCATCATACAATCCGTTGTAAAACTAGTTGCAAAGGAACCAAATCTCAAATCCATGGCGAGGGACAGACCACACTAATCTTTGAACCGTATCCAAGCTTCATTAAAATCCTCAGTAGGACCCTGTTTAAAACTAGTAATTTGACTTCTAAGAGCATTGGTTATCTGTGGTGGAAAATACCTCTTGTAGAATGCAAGAGCTAGAGAAGTCCAATTAGTAACTGCGTCGGTATCCATGTCTAAGTCCCTTAATCATTCTGCCGCATCATCTTTCAGAGAGAAGGGAAATAAAGTCTGCTTCACTTGATCTTGAGTCACCCCAGTTGTCAAAGGAATGGAGCAACAATAAGTGACAAACTTCTCCATAAGCTTTGCTGGGTCCTCTCCAGCGTTTCCTCTAAATAAATTACTCTCCACCAAGCTTATGTGAGAAGGCTTGATCTCAAAAGTTCCCTTGTCAGTGGTAGGGAGCTTGAAGCCTTTAGGAATAGAAGCAACCATGGGTTCAGAGTGACTTGCTAATGTACGCATCTTTGGTGTTGTAGAAGTCACAGCTGCAGAAATAAGTGTATCCTATTCTAAGGATGAATCTTCTGTAAAAGTATACCGCTCGTAGTCAAGTGTACTCAAATCTTCCACCTGACTTACTTCTCTTTGAAATTTTCATCTGTAGCGAAAAGTCTTTTCTGGCTCGGGATCAAAAGGTAGGATCTCTAACCTGTCAGACCTGGGCATACACGAAAATAACAAGAAAAGATAAAACTGTCTCAAGGAACTGAAATTCCCTGAAACAAAAGACAAAAATAAACAAAAACAAACAAGAAAATTGTTACCTCCCCGGCAACGACGCCAAATTTGATAAGGTTTTTTTTTCAGTCGCTTGCCTTAGTCAAAATAAATCCTAAACTACTACTAACAAAATAACTAGCGGTAAGTCAGGGTCGAATCCACAGGGAAGCTAGTTAATTTATCTAGTTTGTTTATATCTAATTTTGTCTTAAAATAACAATTTTGGGCGTTTTGGTTTGTTTGTTTTCTATAAACTAATAACAAGTAAATTAAATGATGTATAACAATAATATTAAAGAGTCTAGGGATTCGGGTTCACTAGGTAGTCATCAAAGGGTAGGATTTAATTCATTGATTGAGCAATTTATATTGTTGAAAGTCATATGATCAGTCGATTCTAATATGTCTTTTTAGATCTAACTTAACATGCAATCGCTATCATTAAGTCGGTCTAATTCAATTATCGTGGCCTATACTAGTCTTAACCCTGTCGGTGATAATCCTAGTTTATGCGATACTGATTAATCAATTCTGATCAGTAATCAACTAATTAGAAGTAGAACAATAATTGAACAATAATAGAGAGCAATTTAACAATCAATTCATAATAACCCCTTTTCTAACAACCTAGATCCCTTTCACCCTAGATGATAAACTTAGCTACTCATGATGATAAAAATAACAACAATAATTGATGAAGACATAATCAAAGACAATAAATAAGAACAAAGAAATAATAGCATGAACTGAATTAATAATTAACGAGGAAAGACTAAGAACAATACCGTAAATAGCTAGATCCGGAAATAAGAACAATAAAAATAATCTAAACTAAGTATTTTAGAGAGTTTTTAGAGTAATTATGCTAAACCTATAGAAAATAAAGTGTAATTAACCTAGGATACGAGTTTAGGTATTTATAATAATACATAACCGACTTAAGGAATTTGCGGAAAAATATGGAAACTGGAAGGTTCCTTGATCGAGCCTATGTGCACTCGATTGAAGCACCAATTCTCAGATACCCCAACTCTCAACATTGCACACACTGGTTCTTCGATCAATCCCAGATGTACTCGATCGAGTATGTAGGTTCCTCGATCGAGCCTCACTGTACTCGATCGAGTACACAAGTTCCTGCTTCGCGCACTGAACTTCAAACGGCCGCCATTTCTTCGTTACTTGTCGGAAACAAGCAATTTTCATGGCGTTGGAAAGCTAAGAAGATAATCTTTCACTTCCAGTTGGAATCACTTGAAAATCCGTTGTAGAACTTAAGATATGGCTCTTCAAAATAGGCACTAGTAATAAGAAGTTCTTTTCTTCGTGTTGTCTTCTTTACTTCTCTTCCTTTATTCTTTTAGATTCCCATGCCATGCTCCGTGTATTCCTCCATGCCCACTCCGCGATGCCCTTTTCATTCCTTTGCTCCTCAAATACATCATTCTTGCATTAAACATCAAAAGGCGGAAGTATCAACGTTCTAACAGAAAAGGCATGTAAATGATATAAACTAGCACGAAAACCATATCAAAAGTAATTAAGGGGAGGCATAAATATGTATATAATTATGACTCATCAAGATGCGTGCCAATGTCTCTTAATGCTTGCCCTTCCTCCCACATATGTCAGTATAATCCACTATTTTTTGAACTTATAAGGGGACACTTAACGAGAATCGTCATTCAACAACAAATATTGTTTTCACGAACTACATCAATATCTATCATAAACCATCTTGGGGACTTATCTACAACAAAAGAAAAGATATTACTATATTTAAAAAATAAACTTGGGTATCATTTGAATTGTGTGACCTTTAATCCGGCACCTGAGAATGACCCAAACGAGCTATATTCAGCCTAGACACTGGCTACCCGACGCTAGCAACCAAAAGAATAGCATCGTGCATCCCTGCAGCCAGCCAACGAGCTACCAGCACCCAAGAGGCAGTTGCAACCAGTAGTCCAGCTGTGCTTTGGGAGCAAGGAATCATCAACCAATAGTCAACATTAGTGCTAATGCAGCCAGCAACACTGTCAGCGGGTAACAAGAAGTTTCAAAAGCATGCATCAGCAACACATTTACCAAGTTTCACTACAGGCATAACACATTGTATTTGTACCTACTCGTGATATAACTAAACATTATCGGTAAAGTTTGTTACCTCAAAAGTTCAACCAATACAAAAGTTTTACTACTTTTCAAATTTTTTGAATGCTCTGCTAAGAAAGAATAAAACACACAACTGACTATCATGTTTAAGAGGTTACGGAACATGAGCAATAACTTTATCAAATAGCGAAATTGCAAAGCTAAAACATAAGAATCATAGGATATCACTTCTGATAAGGCCAAAAGATAGAGGAAGATCATAATAATAAATCTAATCATTACCTGGTTATCGGTAATAAATTGAAAGGCGCAAGTAAACACTTAATAATATGACACCCCTTTTTATCTCGATCATTTTTTTTATCTATTTTATTTGTTTTGAGGGGATAAACAAATGATTGGGACGAAGGGAGTATTAAGTGATGAACTTATATTATTAACATCGCCACAAGCTTCATGATTTATAAAGAATGCGAGATGGTAACCATAACAAACCTTCTCAAAACCAACATCTTCATCGTCAACCATATGATTAATGATAAAAAATCAGAAATATGAACGAAGTAATGAATAATTAGAGAAGCATTGGGGGAGAATATAAACTCCCCACCAAACCTTTAACCTGCAACATAATGTCTCCAATGGTAGTACCGTCGCTACAAGCTTATATTTACTTTGCCACTACATAGTATAAATAAGAAATAGGCAACCATATATAATACCTGATTCTCCTATTCATATGCAATCCTACCCTTTCTTATCCTCTTCCATTCCTAATTCCATTTACGATTAATATTATAAGACAATGTATAACAAAAAGAATCCGCATTTGATCGAGCGACATATGTCCAGTCAACTATTGATTATCGTAATTATAGAACACATAGTAAATGTGGAGAATTAAGGAATTAAGAAGCAACCCCTAAATCTTAAGCAAAGTGAAATAAAGTCTTACCAGTAGAACAATCGTCAACGATGAAAGGCGTGCACAACCAGGTGGTGGCCGGAGTAGAGGTGACCATCGACAACCAAGGGTAACCAGGGACGAGGTGAGTATAGGAAAATCAAACCGGTGCTATAGGGCGAAAGCGATGTTTGTAGCGTTTGAAGGAGATATGAGTATTAACGGCAAGTCTATTGTAGTCTTATTAGGGATTTAAAGCAGAACGGTCGGTGATTGTGATGGGGCTCTTTGTTTATTTAAGAGAACGGTTACACTAATTAACCGATCTCGTTGTTTATTTAAGAGAACGGTTACGTTTATTAACCGGTCTATTTATTTAATTAAGACGGTTGGTCAACTCTAACCGTTTTCTTTGTTAATCTAAGAGCACTGTTGTAGATACCTCATTTCTGCACCTCCCGCAAACCACCCGGTGATGATTGAGCCGCATGTTTGGTACACGGAACGATTTGTGACAGTTCGTAAGTTTATCGTCAAGTGATCGCTCAAACACTTGTGTGTACCTCATAGTCGTCATCTACGCGCCGATACGGTCGTTTTGGCAGTAATTAGAGTACATTTGGAGTCCGGGTCAAAAACCGTCTTCATTTTCTAATAAACGTTTAAAATGCCGAGTCAAAATATTCTGGAACGTTCCGAATATTTCTATTCCATATTTTCCAATCTTTTAATCTTTGGTAATATATATCCCGAAATTATCATATAAAATATTAAGGAAATAAGATTAATCCGCTATTCCATAATAGAAACACAGAAATCTTTCTTCCGCATGAGGAAACCACTGAGGAAAAGACGCAGCTGGTGCTGCGCCTCTTCCTCAGTCCTTTTCTGCGTAATTTTCGTATCTTTTCGAGATTCACTTCCAAAGTTTCTCCGAAAACCCTAATTTCCGTCGTGTGATTAGTATAAATAGAGACCTTCGGTCTCACATATTTCTCACGCGAGTGTCCGCCCTTCTCGTCTCCCTTTGCATTCTAGACCACGTTCTTACTTTTTGGCGTCTACGTGCATGAACATTCGACCACGTAAGCTCGGATCCTTCTGAGTACCAGCCTCGTTTTGCATGACCGACCAATTTGACCAACTCCACATCAATCAACTTAATCAATCTGTTTAATTCCTCTAAGAGGGCACTTTCGTTGTACATTGGAGTCGAGCATCACTAAACGTTAACTTAGTTCATCTCGTTTCGTCAAACATGTAAGTCTGAGGGTGTAAATCCTTATTTTATTATTGTTATTTATTTTTGTAATCATTAATGTAAGATTTACGTCGAAAATACGTTTAAAAACCGATTTATAAAACATTGTTTTAAACCCTTTTTACGGATTTACAGGAGACAAACGCCGAGAAAGGACGCAGCAACTGCTGCGCCTCTTCGAAGGGACGCAGCACCTGCTGCGCCTCTTCCTGAGGCTGCCGCAGTTCCTGCTTCCTTTCTTCTTCTTTCGTCTTTTGTTCGTCTGTTTGTTTCATTTTCTTTGTTTGTTCATTGTTCATTAACACAATAATTCTAATATGATAATTCTAACATGTAAATCTTTATTATTTAATTCATCTTTTAACATCCCGACTTAAATCCCTTATAATCCATATTTGCGGGTTTTCGTCATTAAAATCAATTCGGTTTTTAGAGATTCGATTCATCCATATTGAGTCTCTGGAATTCATCATTGACATATTTGCATCTGTTATTTATCGCCACCATCATTAGTTCGTCATTATTAACCCGTTTAATCTAATTAATTTGTTTAGTTTGTTTAATTCTCATACTTAACCTCATTAATCTTGTATATAATTCGTCCTAATTAGTTTTTATCCATGTTTTATTGTTTTTATGACCAAATCACATTTAAATAATCTGTTAAACCACTTCCATCCGAGTCAAATAATATAATCAAGCATTAAAATCACCAATGAAAGTTAACGATTTGTAATTCCGGCTTCACGACGGGCGAGCTCGAAGAATGACGCAAAGAATCTGCTGCGCCTCTTCCAAAGGACGCAGCTCTGATGCGCCTGTTCCTGGTTCAGTTTTGTCTCTGAACTCCCGTTTCTGCCTTGACCTAGTTTATTAGTTTACGTATTTAATTTACTATTATTCGTATTATCACTTAATTTCTGTTTGTTTATTTATTTATTCTTTCTTCTCCCAAATTATCCGTTTTTAAATGTATTTTCGACATAAATCAATTAATCCAATGTAATTATTGTAATTTTCTTTATTGTATTTTTTATTGATTTCTTTTATCGTATTGCTTGTATACTTGCACATGTAATCAACCTAAATTCCTACTTCGACTCAATTGTATGTTCAATTACGTGTTAACCGACTTAGTATTAATTCTCACATGCTAGGATTAATCTAATGAATGTTGCATTGCATGCATATAAATCGACAACATATCGAGTATAGATAATTTCCCTAATCATTAGTAGAGGCCGCTATCGAGGCGGGCGGGATTAGGTGTTCGATCAAAAGAGCTTCCTAATACGTACCCTCACCCCTTACTCCAGATCTCTCTGAACATCCGTGTTCATTGGCATCCACGAGAGTCATTCTAGACATAAAATGCTAAGGGTAATGAGTTCTTGGTGTTATGTCACTACTTTGTGTCTTGACATGGCACGAGGTATTCGAACGGTTTCCAATTTTCCACAATAAATTGGTGGCGACTCCACAAATGCACAAGAAAAGCTTGCTCGCTTTTCGGCCCCGTGGGCCCGCGTCCACAACTGTTAAAAAAAGCAATCGTTCTCTAATGGAATCCTGGATGCGCGCCAGACTAAAAATAAGAAGCAGACTGGTTCCGCTATTAACCATTATCTAAGGGGCGTTCTCGAAGCCTTAAATTATAGTAGTGGGGAATAGTCGAAAAGGGAAGAGTGACGTGAAACTTCGGGGCCGAAGTTTATTTTAAAGGGAAGGGGGAGATTGTAATACTTCGTATTTAATATTTATATAATAATAATATTTTATCGTATTTAGCGAGCTGGGCTTGAGACGGAATCATAACAATAATAATAATAATAATAATAATAATAATAATAATAATAATAATAATAATAATAATAATAATAATAATAATAATAATAATAATAATAATAATAATAATAATAATAATAATAATAATAATAATAATAATAATAATAATAATACTAATAATAAGATACATGTAGATACATACATACTATACTCATCCTATACTACTCCCACCTTATATATAACCCCTTATCCCTTATCTACCCACCTTATCATTTTATTCTACACATTTCAACCACACAAAAGAGAGAGAAAAAGAGAGAAAAAGAGAGAGATTGGAAGATATGGAGATTTTAGTCCCTCCGTCTCAAGATCTGAGGTAAGACCGTCTTATGCTAGCCTTTATGTTATTTATTTTATATAATTAACCGTCCCGACGTTGACCAACCTCTGACCCGTCTTTGACCATCGTAGGGCTGTCGTTGACCACCCATTAAGGACTTTGACCGAATTGTTTTGGTGGGGTTTTTGGGTTTAGTGAACCATGTATTAGGGCAGGGCTGGAACCCTCGTTTTTGGGTCGGTTTGGACTGGTTTTGGGTAGGTCTGGGTTGAGGGTGGTGGTTGTGGGTGGCTGTGAGGGCAACGACAGTTGCGGTTTCAAGGGAAGAAAAGAGGGATGTCGGGATTGAGATTGTTGTTATTGTTGTTGTTGGGTCGGGGATGGTTGTAGGTGGCGGGTTCGGTCGTGGTTACTTCTGGGCCCACCGTGGTAGGGGACCCACATTGGTGGCCGGTGGTGGCTAGTGTTAGGGCTGGTGAGGGTGAACCGTGAGGTTGTGGTGTCATGTTCGGTGTGTTGTTGATGGCGTTGATTGGTGTTGTGGTTGGAGGTGTTGGTGGGTGAGAGTAGGTGGCGGCTAGGAGCTGACTGGGCTGACTTGGCCACCGTGGCTAGGTGGTGGTGACGGTGGGGAGAGGTAGTGATGGTTGAGTTGAGTCGGGTTTTGGGTAAGAGTATAAGACGGGTATTTAATTAGTCGTATACGTATTAGATTAGTATATTTATACGTATTTGTATAAATAGATTAGTATATTTATATGTATTTGTTTTATTATTGTATTTTAGGATATGGGTTTTGTGAGACGGTTTTACGAGACGGGCCTAGCTTGTGTTTGACGGATTGCTTATGCGGATATGCTGTGAGGTAGGTTTATCCTACTCAGTTTCAATGTTGCATTTTTTTACTAAATGAGGCATTTGCCTTTTTTCTGCATTGAGTGAGTTGTATTGCATGTTGTTGGTCATGACGACTCGAGAAGTCGGGATATTTGAGGATCTGGCATTTGTGACGTATTTGGCATATCATGTTATCTGTTGTAAGTTGTGATTGTATATGTCGGAGGATTTGTTGTTCTTTTTGTTTTGGAGACGTAAGACGGCTGGGAGATTGTCTTATGCTTGAGTCGCCTCTTGGAACTTCCCACTCCAGGAGGGATGTGCACATTAATGGCTTGAGTCACAGAGGGACTCGTGTGGTTGAGACACGACGTCTGGCAGGGGATCCGGTTGGTTTCCGAACCCGGTACGTCTGGGCGTGTCCTGGTACTTATTTGTGGTTGTTGGTATTTCTAGGCACGTCCCGGTACCAGTGTGGTTATCGGTATGTCTGGGCATATCCCGGTACCGTGGTGGTGGCTGTTGATAGCGTGTCATTTATATCATAGGCATGTTGCATACTCACACACTTTGAGTCACGTAACACTTTATTTATTTATTGAAACTGACGTTTGTGTGCCTGTGTAATTTTCATCTATTTCCGGAGTGGCCTGTGTCGATCCATATGATATTTCCGATCATACGGGGAGCAGGTTAAGTACAGATTTTGGTTGTTGACGTGATCCGGATTTGGGTCGCGCCTTGGACTCGGAGTCGAGTAGTGTAGCATGGATGACATAGTCATAGATGAGTTGTATTTCTTATATTCATTAGTTTATGTTTGTAATAACTAAACTTTTCATTTATTTAATAAAGTTTCTTAATTGTAATTCCGATTTCACTGCCTCGGGAACCGAGATGGTAACATCTTCCAGTTACCTTGGCCGGGTAAGAAGGAGGTGTTACATAAAGGGTGCTTAATCCGTTATTAGGGATCATCTTTTATACACTCTTTATACTCTTAAGCACAAAAATTCTCTTAATTTTTAGAATTAGTTTACATTTCCTTTGTTATAAACAATTTACTTAAGCATTTTGTTCTTTATAATACAAGCTTTCCATTCAAGTTATTTGGATTGATCTCTTGTGTTCTTCTTGTTCAAGTTCTTATTCTCTTGTTACGGTAATTTCATTTCTAGTTCATTTCGTTAATCTATTGTTCATTCTTGTTATTTCATAGTTTTCACTATTATCATTTTCATACTAGTTTATTACATTTCATCATCAAGCTATTATCATCTTAGTTCATTCTAGCATTTCTGATACGTGCAATTTATATAGACTTTTTAGCCTCTTATTGCGTGCATTTCTATGCCATTTGTATCGCTTTGTATTGCAAAATGCCCCGAAGTGGCTACTTTGGTTTGTTTTGTCTTAATTGCATAAATGGATCCAAAAGTAGTGGAATCGTGCCTTAGTCATCCCACCTTGCATGCATTTTGAGGAGACGGAGATTTGGAGCAGAAGTCATACCTCGGGAAGCGTGAAGGGAGGTCCTTGGAAGGCTAACCAGACGAGTTTGGTGCTGATCTATGTGGAAGACATTCGATCGAGACCTTTTGATGGTCGATCGAGTGATTTGGCTGCTGCAGTTGGTCGATCGAGTAGATCCTATGCTCGATCAAAAATGGTTTATTGGTAAGTGTTTGATCGAGAGCCTTAGTTACTCGATCGAACGGTTTGGTTGGAAGAATACTCGATCGAGGGGAATAAAAAAGCCTCGATCGAGTGATTTTCTATGTTACGCGGGTTAACTAATCCGTGTTAGGTTTATTTTGTTAATAAAAACGCTTCCCTATATAAGAAAGTTGTCATTAGGTCATAAATATCTCTCTACACACTCTTAATTACTCTTAATCTCTGGAACTTTGCTCTTAATCACTGCTACTTGTTCTTTACGCCAGATTTGCTTTATTGTAATCTTTCTCTTCTTTTATTCTTAATCCAATACTTTGTTTCTCTTAATCCTTGTTCTATTATTCTTTTGTTATCGATTTGTTTAGTTTATACTTAATCTTATTCACTCTATTATGTATTTTCTGGGTATGCTTATGTTTATTTTTATTGATTTCAAAAGCATGAGCAGCTAATCTCCCTATGATAGGATTAGGGGAGCCATGGTAGTAAAGTGACAATGTTGTGAATAGGCTAGTTGATTTATTTGTGAGAACCTGTCACCATAGCAATATAACTGTAACATGTTTAGTTGAGTGCACGCTTCTAAATAACTTTAATCTGGTTAATTTCCTTCCTGGATCGGAAGATTGGAATGAACAGACCTGCTATGAACAGTAGACTACTCTAATGAGGACGGAAGTTAAGTTAGTGGAAATCTAGGGTGGATAGCGGACCGGAAGGACCTTTCCCTTGCCCTTCTCATAGTAGATTGTCTAGACTATTTATGACTGAGTCGATGAACTGCCATGGTGAACCGAAATCCTGACATACCTCTTTTATCTGATTACATATCTCGAATTTTCTTGCTTTATCGCGCTTGTCTCTATTTCTCTTGCCTTTAAGCTTTAGTAGTTTGGAAAACAAAATTAAAACCCCCCAGTTGTGACTAGATAGACGGACTTACAGATAGATATCTTGCTTCCCTGTGGAGATCGAGCCTACTTATCGTTAGCTTCTGTTAGTTATATTTAGGTATTTATTTTTGGTACATAACGACCGTATCAAATTTTGCCGCCGTTGCCGGGGAGGCAATAGCGTATTTGTCTATTCGTTGTTTCGTTTCTCTCTCTTGGTCTTAGGGAATTTTTATTCCTTGAGACAGTTCTTACTTATTTCCTTCAGTGCTGTTTATGCCCAGGTCTAACATGCCAGAATTAGTTCCAGCTGATCTTGAGCCAGAAAGGACCTTTCGCATTAGACAAAGACTGTAGAGAAAAATTCAAAAGGAAGCCTTGAGTACTTTTGAACCGGAGCTAGAACATTTTCTTTTTGTAGAAGACCCGTCTTGTGAAGAAGACAATTCTATTTCTGCTGTAAATCTAGTGAAAATGCCTAATATTGCGAGTCACTCAGAGCTCACAGCTGCCTCAATCCCTAGAGGTTTCAAACTTGCGACCGAGGATGGTAACACTTTTGACATCCAGCCGTCCTACATTAACCTGGTCGAACGAAACCTGTTCCGAGGCGTGGTGGGTGAAGATCCGCGTAAACATATGGAGGTTTTCACTAATTATTGCTCTACCATTCCCGCCGTTAAGGGAGTGACCCAGGACAAGATCAAGGAGGTTCTATTTCCTTTATCTTTTACAGATGGAGCCCGAGAATGGCTCACAGATCTCGACAGAACCGCGACTGGGATCACCAACTGGGAGACCTTGGCCCTTGCTTTCTATAAAAGATATTGTCCTCCACAACGAACCAATCAACTGAGAGGAAAAATTACAAGTTTCAAGCAAGCACCAGATGAGAATTTCTATGAAGCTTGGTGCCGGTTTAAGAAGTTGGTGCGGTCTCTTCCTCATCATGGTTTCGATCAGTGGTTTTTGTGCAACCAATTCTATAATGGGTTGTATGACGACCATCGTGCTATCTTGGACGCCTCATCAAATGGGCGATTTCAGAAGAACAATGATGATGATTAGGGATGGGAAATAATAGAGGAGATGGCTACCCATTGTGTTGAGTATGGGAACCCAAGAGATGGTATTCGGACAGTTAATTATGTTGATAATGCGGTTGTGGCTCAAGTTGAAGCCATGAATGCCCGTTTCAATAGGTTGGAATTGCAGAATGCTAATGATCAACAGACGGTTCACTTGTTGACTAGATAAGAAACCGTTTCATGTGAGAGATGTGGGAGTAATGACGATCACACTGCTGTTGACTGTCTAACTGAGAAGGAGCAGGTCCTTGCGTTTCAGCAATATAGGCAATGAGGTTCCTATTATAACAATCAGAGTGGAGTCCATCCCAATTTGAGATGGACTAGTCAGAATGTGCTAAATCCTACCCCTCCTCCGCAGCAGCAACAACCTTACATCCCTCCTCACAAGGCTCAACAAGGCTTTCTGATGCGTGTCTTTTATATGATGTTTTACATCCCATTTTACACGTATTTCAGAGCTCATTCATGTAGTTTATGCTGCATTTCTCCCTATTTCCGTCTACTTCCGTATTTTGTACATTATTGCAGAAATGTGAAGAATCCAGCGGAAATCGAGCTAAATCCGTCCCCGAGTATCCTGCATTGCATATGACGTGAAGCATTCACCCGAGGAACGAGCTTGGTGCGCAATTCAAGGCCCAAAAGACAAGTCCACGAGTTTTAAGAAGTCAAATAGCAGCTTATTCAGTCGATCGACCATCGCCATCGGTCGATCGACCAACCATCGAGTTCGAAGCTCTTGGTTCTTTGAAGACCGATCGATCGACTAGTCCTATCAGTCGATCGACCCAACTGCTATTCCAGACGGGAATTAAGAGACTGAGGAAGCGCAAGCCCATGATGCTAGGTTTAGGAAATAAGAAGTTACGTTAATTGTTATATAACGTAACCTAGAAACATTAAGTTAGGCATAAAGTTTTAATTCAGAAATTCATCAGTTTTACATTAGCTTTAATAGTTAGAGTTTGGGATATCGTTTGCATCAGATTTTATTCATACTTCTAATCATTCCGTCACTGTTCTCCTGCGATTTTCGGTATTCCTCTGCCCTAATTTTAGTTCTTCTTTATTTCTTCATTAGTATAGAATTGCTAGTTAGGTTCCCAAAGCCAATATTATTTGTCTATGTTAATTGTTTACTTTATCGTTTCAAGCATGAATTCATTTTTTAGTTTCATCATCGTTATTATTGTTTTTACCCTTAGCATGAGTAGCTAGATTATTTGTGCTAGGATGTAGGCGAATTTTAGCGTAGGCGGCGAAGTATTGAAACATGATCGATTCGCGCGTCGTCGATCGATCGATCGACATTCTCGGTCGATCGACCGACCTCGTGAGGTTACCCTTCGTTTTAATTGATTTTAATGTTGTATTTAACGAATCGAATGCATGCGACTAGTTAGATGCTTAATTTATGACTGACCCATTAGATCGAAAGATAGGGAAAGTTGTTTGACCACCAATTAAGATGACTAAACTGTGCTGAGGTCGAAAGATAGGTATAGTTTAGACCGTTAGTCACTTTTCAGGACGAGAGTCAGTATTAGTGATATTAGGGACCTATAGCGAGATCGAAAGATGCTATCTGTTAAGAGTGGACCGAGAGGACCTCTTGTTTCCCGCCTCACTTGTGTTTGATTCAGACCGACTTAGTATGCTGCCGCCGAAGCTTTAATGAACCGACCATCCTAGTACCCCTTCTTTATCTGTTTAAGCTATCTTTTTAGTTTACTGTTTTTATTTATTCTTAGCTTTAGACCAAATCAACTCAACCCCCATACTTGTTACCCTAGACTGAATTTAGACAACTAGAATTTACATCTGCCTCTCTGTGGTTCGACCCGACTGCCACTAGCTATAGTTGTAGTTGGAAATTATAAATCTTATTTTTGACACCTCACGACGGGTATCAAATTTTGGCGCCGTTGCCGGGGACGCAATAGTCCTAATTTTAGTTGTTTTATTTTTAGTCTTTCTTAGTTTAAGGGACTTCTGTTCCTTAAACTTTTCTTATATTCTTTTTGTAGTTTCTTCTTATGCGCAGGTCACAGGGTGGTGAACTAGTACCCTTCAATCCTGAGATAGAGAAATCTTTGCGCGAGTTGAGACGATCACAAAGGGTATTACCGACAGAGGAAGAGCTGAGTACTCTGTCAAGCTATCACGAGAACGAGTTGTTCGAGGAAGACCCACAGTCTTCACCCGTTTCCACTTCTTCACCGAGACGCAGTTACTTCTCCAGAAATTCCAGTCATGGCCGAGGAAGCGAGTATAGCTAGTCATTCTGAGCCGACAGCTGACAACTTATATAAGGGGTTCGAATTACCAGGAGATGCCAGGAAGTTCGAACCAAAGCCTTCATACATCAATATGGTTGAGAGAAACCAGTTCGGGGGAGCTGCAAATGAAGATGCAGCTAAGCATATGGAGACCTTTATTGACTACTGCTGTTCCATACCCCCACCAGCCGGTGTGACCCAAGACCAGATCAAGGAGACCATGTTTATCTTCTCCCTTCGTGATGCTGCAAGGGAGTGGTATAGAGATCTGGACCGAGCCGTTCATGGGATCACCGACTGGAATTCCTTGGCATTGGCATTCTACAAGAAGTACTTTTCTGCTTCTAAGACGATTGCTATTAGAGCCCAAATCACAAGTTTCAAACAAGGGCCGGATGAGAACTTCCACGAGGCATGGGTCCGATTTAAGAAGCTGGTGCGAACCATACCGCACCATGGTTTCGAAAAATGGAGCTTGTGCAATCATTTCTATAATGGGCTGTATGACGATCGAGGGCTATTTTGGATCTGCGACCCAATGGCCGATTTGCTGAAAATCTGGGAGCAACCAAGGGGTGGAAGATCATTGACGATCTAGCTACCCACAAGGCTGAGTATGGGAATTCCAGAGGGAACCAGAGGAGAGCTGCTGAATCTTCCTCTGTTGCTACACTTGAGGCTCTCACTGCGAGATTCGACAAATATGAATTAGGAGGAGCTTCAAAAGGTGGGATGTACCAAGTAAATGCTGTGTCAGACGGTCCTTTCGTCTGTGAAAGGTGTGGAGTTGAGGGACACGTTTCGAAGAATTGTCCTAGTCCCTTTGAATCTTGTCGCCTTTCAACACTATGGCGGCACGAACACCTACTATGAGCCCAATGTTCATCCCAACCTGAGGTGGAGTAGCCAGAATGTCCTAAATCTAACTCCACCTCCGCAGCAGCAACCCTATGTGCCTCCTCATCAAAAGCAACAACAATATCAGAAACCTCCTTATGTGCCGCAGCAGCAACAACAATCCCATGGTTCTGATTTTGCTGAGTTCAAAAACTTGTTGCTGAAGGAGTCCCAAGCACGAGAGGCCGGGATGAAGCTACTAGAAAGCCAAATTGCTCAATTGGCTAGTAAGAGTACCTCTCGAGCTCCGGGACACTTGCCGACACAAACCGACCAAAAGGAGACCTTAAACGCCATCACATTAAGGAGTGGGTCCACCTTGGAGGGGCCTGCCATGGTCGAGGATGCTGTTGAAAAGAATGAGGCAGATCCAAATCAAAACAAAGCTGTAACGAACAATTCAAAGAAAAAGGCGTCTACCAGGTATATCAGTCGATCGACTGATATACCCGGTCGATCGACTGATACACGGGTTACAGGAGCTTATGGAACTGTGCACAACGGTCGATCGACTGAGGACAGTGGTCGATCGACCAAGGTTATTGCTGATAGCGAGATTTTTCGTCCTCCGATGCCCGATAACTTGAGGGACCATTTGTTTCGGGGCACGACAACTCCGAAGGTGTTAGGACCAGACCCCGAGTGCTGATGGGTCCGTCCCGGTTCTGTGAAGTTTGACCCAATGACGGTCCATGGCTCACATTTGAGACGGTCTGAGGAGGATTCAAGCTTTAACAAAGAGAAAGCAGTGGACTTCCAGCCTAAGTCCAGGGATGCCGGCATGCGCAACTTAGAAGAGAGGGCTAAGGTACTTCTTACAGCCCCATATCCGGAGAGACTAGTGCCGACAAAGGAACATGTATCTTTCAGTAAGTTTGAGAAAGTTATTCGTAGCTTGAATGTTCAGGTACCCTTCCTTGAGTTAGTTAACCAAGTGCCAGCATACACTAAATTCATGAAACAACTCCTGTCAAAGAAAAAGTCACTTGAACATGTCCACACTGTCGCTTTAACTAAAGAGTCATGCTCTTACTTGTCTCACACTGCACCCCATAAGCTAGAGGACCTGGGTAGCTTTTCTGTTCCCTGTAATATAGGTACCTTCTCTATTGAGAAGGCATTATGTGACTTAGGAGCTAGTATAAGCGTCATGCCTTTGAGTCTAGCTAGAAAGCTCAAATTGACTAGGTTCGCAGCGATGTGATGACATGTGATTCGGATGGTGACCGATATGCGGTCCAGCCAATAGGGGTCTTAGAGGACATCCCTGTCCAAATAGGGAAGTTCTTTTTCCCCATCGACTTTGTCGTACTTGACATGCCTGAGGATGCTCATATACCCATTCTTTTGGGTAGGCCATTTCTGCACACTGCTGGTGCAGTCATAGATGTCGGTCTAGGAACCTTGACTTTCAAAGTAGGAAAGCACTCCATTGTCTTTGCCCAACCTGCTAAGAAAAAGGACCCCATGTGGCCTGTGACTTGTAACACGGTTTTTGAAAAGAAATCGTACTTTGTGCTTCCTGAATTACCTGTCTCTATTATCACTCCTGTGTTAACCCCTCCAACCCAGATTGGGAGCAAAAAGGAGGAAGAATCTGTTGTTTTAGCTGTTGCAGGAGCTGGTTTGGGGAAGGAAGAGCTGCAGGTCACTCTAGCTGCGAAGAAGCCGATCATTCAAAGAGGAGGTCTTGGTTGCCTGAGCTATGGAATTGATGAGATAGTTGATGACGATCCGGTCAAAGCCAGAAAGTCTGATCTGGATTCTGATAAGCCCGAAGAGATCCTTGACTGGGGAGATGATGAGAATGTTGATCCGTTGAGCCATACGGACGTGGAAGCTAAGAAGGGTGCAGCTGCTCAAATAAGCACCGTTGAGGCTACCTCTGGTAGCCAGAAGCCGACGAAGTGGGCCATACCGTGGTCCTTCTTGATCAACTATTAGTTGATCGAGCTCTTTATAAACTTCATTTTATTTGCTTTTGTTAAGACACTTTTTATTGCTTTTGTGTGCGCGAAAACTTCGCATTTTATTTTGCTTGCTTAGGATCTTATACGTTTGAGACTTTGTTTTGGGTTTTGCGCAATTTTGGGCGCGTATTATTGTGCACTTGCAGGTTTTTAGACCTCGTTAGCTCAAGTTATTGAGCAAATACGAATAAATAAGGAGTCCAGTAGTACTTTCAGTCGATCGACTGGCCACATTGGTCGATCGTCTGTGTTGCACTTTCCAGGAGCTACTATTCCTGACACGTGGGTCGATCGACTGCCATCCTTGGTCGATCGACCGAGGACACTGCTGTACCAATTCACGACCTTTCCCCTGCTGTGTTTGGTCGATATGCGGACTTAAGGGAGTTTTTTTTACTCCACTTTATTTTCCGTCCATTTCTTTATTTCTTCTATTGTCTCATTTGTGCACAGTTTTACCGCTTTAAAATTGTTTTCTCGGTTTTATGCGTGGTTTTGCTTGTCTTTCAGGTACCTATTAGTAGCACTGCTGGCTACTGAAACCTCCTAGCTCACGCTGGTTTGGGGAGGTTTCCTTTGATGCGCTTAAAGTCTTGTAAGTTCCCGATTTCCACTTCACGTCATGTTTATTTAATTTTCTCGCAAATTCCCATTTCTCTTTTCTTTCATTACATAATTTTGCACAATGGGGACATTGTGCGATTTGGTTTGGGGAAGGGTTTTGCGTCACATATCACTTGCTTGCATTCACGTTTAATTTTGTTTTGCATTGTTTATTTCATTTCTCTTATATATACAGAAAACATCAAAAAAAATTGAAAAATTTCAAAAATTTCCATAAAATGCACGTTTATTTTAGCATATAGGTCGAGTCGGAACGGTAGTATTTCAAGGATGATATAGCATTTGCACCTGTTTTTGCCTAAGCCTTGCTAGATTAACATGTTATTAGTAGAATCGTAATTGCATATCTACGAGTTTTCGTTAATTATTTGCTGAACGTGAGACTTGACTTAGAAAATTGGCAAGCTACATCATATTTCTGAGTTATTAGAGCCTATAACTGGTGACATCTATGACCGGTTTATTTAGGAATCTGAGCAGTACTCCTTATGAGGCATGTCACATAAATGTGCATAAATATGAACTTAATCTGCTTAATACCTGTACTCATTCGGTCTGTGGTTAGTTGACACATGTGGTAGAGGTTTCCCTTTTCTCATTTTGCCCATAAACTCCACACTGCCAAAAATATCCCTTTTTGTCCCATTTACTACATCCTACATTTAGCCTGTCCTTTGTCAAGCTAGTAGTCTGTGTTCTTGGGGTTGTTACTCATTTTTGGTGGCATATGCTCTGTTCAAGATAATATTGGGAAGATGAAAAGAAGGAAAGAAAGAAATAGAAAAGGAAAGAGAAAAAGATGAAAAAAAATGATTCGAAAAAAAACAATGAAAAAAAGAGTTCTGTACTGTTCATAGAAGTCGATCGACTGCCCTATAGGTCGATCGACCGATGTTCGAGAAAGAGAAAGAAATCAATTCGCATAATTCAATCTTTATCTTTTGGCGATTTTTGCTCCCATGTTTTATTCTTACTTCATGGGGAGTCAGTTGATTACTTGTATCTCTGGAAATTGTGAGATTTGTGCTTGCTATAGCACCGTTTTGTTCGATTATGAGCAAGAAGTTGGATGTTGCCATTTGGTTCCGTTTTGGTACTAGCTTGATCACCTGTACCTCCACTTTACCATAAATGTTTTGCCTCTTCTTACGCATACCTCACATATCCACATTTATACCTCGGCATGTGTCACGGTCTCTTGTTGGTTGGAATGCGTATGTACGGTTGTAGAGATTGCTTTCATATTATATTGCAGGCATGTTCTTATAGGTCGTAGTTAGGTGAGCGTCATTACATTTACTTCTTTTTATCTTACATATATTCACCTGTACTTATTGAGTGATTTGAGCGACCCGTAAGAGTCTTATTTGATGAGTCTCTACGATTGTGATTGTGATTTTCCGACTCCATAACTCGTTTGCATGATTCATTTGCTAATTGATTGTTGGTTAAAGCATTAAATTGGTTTAGGCTTTACATGTTGCATTTCGCTCTGAGATTGAACTCGTTCCATTAGGTCATTAGATCGAGTCAAGTTCTTGCTTGGGGACAAGCAAGGGTTTGGTTTGGGGAAGTTTGATGCGTGTCTTTTATATGATGTTTTACATCCCATTTTACACGCATTTCAGAGCTCATTCATGTAGTTTATGCTGCATTTCTCCCTATTTCCGTCTACTTCAGTATTTTGTACATTATTGCAGAAATGTGAAGAATCCAGCGGAAATCGAGCTAAATCCGTCCCCGAGTATCCTGCATTGCATATGACGTGAAGCATTCACCCGAGGAACGAGCTTGGTGCGCAATTCAAGGCCAAAAAGACAAGTCCACGAGTTTTAAGAAGTCAAATAGCAGCTTATTCAGTCGATCGACCACTGCCATCAGTCGATCGACCAACCATCGGGTTCCAGAAGCTACTAGTTGCTGAAGACCAGTCGATCGACTAGTCCTATCAGTCGATCGACCCAACTGCTATTCCAGACGGGAATTAAGAGACTGAGGAAGCGCAAGCCCATGATGCTAGGTTTAGGAAATAAGAAGTTACGTTAATTGCTATATAACGTAACCTAGAAACATTGAGTTAGGCATCAAGTTTTAATTCAAAAATTCATCAGTTTTACATTAGCTTTAATAGTTAGAGTTTGGGATATCGTTTGCATCAGATTTTATTCATACTTCTAATCATTCCGTTACTGTTCTCCTGCGATTTTCGGTATTCCTCTGCCCTAATTTTAGTTCTTCTTTATTTCTTCATTAGTATAGAATTGCTAGTTAGGTTCCCAAAGCCAATATTATTTGTCTATGTTAATTTTTTACTTTATCGTTTCAAGCATGAATTCATTAGTTAGTTTCATCATCGTTATTATTGTTTTTACCCTTAGCATGAGTAGCTAGATTATTTGTGCTAGGATGTAGGCGAATTTTAGCGCAGGCGGCAAAGTATTGTACACGGACTGAATTCGCGCGTCAGTCGATTGACTGACATTCTCGGTCGATCGACTGACCTCGTGAGGTTACCCTTCGTTTTAATTGATTTTAATGTTGTATTTAACGAATCGAATGCATGCGACCAGTTAGATGCTTAATTTATGACTGACCCATTAGATCGAAAGATAGGGAAAGTTGTTTGACCACCAATTAAGATGACTAAACTGTGCTGAGGTCGAAAGATAGGTATAGTTTAGACCGTTAGTCACTTTTCAGGACGAGAGTCAGTATTAGTGATATTAGGGACCTATAGCGAGATCGAAAGATGCTATCTGTTAAGAGTGGACCGAGAGGACCTCTTGTTTCCCGCCTCACTTGTGTTTGATTCAGACCGACTTAGTATGCTGCCGCCGAAGCTTTAATGAACCGACCATCCTAGTACCCCTTCTTTATCTGTTTAAGCCATCTTTTTAGTTTACTGTTTTTATTTATTCTTAGCTTTAGACCAAATCAACTCAACCCCCATACTTGTTACCCTAGACTGAATTTAGACAACTAGAATTTACATCTGCCTCTCTGTGGTTCGACCCGACTGCCACTAGCTATAGTTGTAGTTGGAAATTATAAATCTTATTTTTGACACCTCACGACGGGTATCACTTTCAAAAGCCTCCATCTTTTCCACCGCCGAATCAAGGAGCCTCTTCTAGTGGTGTAAGTGAGATGACTGAGTTGAAGTCAATGATATAATCGTTGACTATTCAGCTGCAGAAGAGTGACCAACAGAAAGATGCGTCGATAAAGTCACTTGAGTCTCAAATAGCTCAACTTGCGGCCAATCAATCTTCAAGGAAGCTGGGTCATTTACCGTCTCAACCCAATAAGAATCAACATGAGATGATTAATCTGATAAATGTGTGAAGTGGTCTTTCCTACGAAGGACCCAAAATGTCAACTGATGAGGACATATCAGACCCGAAAAATACTGTTGCAGGCCGTGAATAGTCATCAGTGGACGAATCTATGCTGAGTCCCAAGAAAGTCCTCGATCGACTCATTTCTGGTGGTCGATCGAGTAGAATTGCTGATAATATTACTTGATCGAGTGAAACTGTTGGTCGATCGAGTAAAGCTGTTGATCAAGAATTCGATCAAGAGGAGGAAATGCCTCGATCGAATGAAATGGCTGATGAAAATGCTCGACCGAGTGGAATCATACCTCGATCGAGTGATGCTGATAAAGAGGATTTCGATCAAGTTGCTGATAATGCTCGATCGAATGAAGTCGTTGCTGAAAGACCTCGATCGAGAGGAAGAAGGGATCGATCGAGCAGAAATATTGATGAACTTATCGAGACATTGACAGAAAGAAACAAAGGGTTAGAAATTCCTATTACGGTTCCCTTTCCAAGGCGATTACAGAACAATAAGGCCAACCAACAGCGCGGGAAATTTGCTGAAATCCTGAAGAGCCTTCATGTCAACGTTCCTTTCGCTGAACTGCTTACCCGGGTACCCTCTTATATGAAGTTTATAAAAGAAATTTTATTGCGTAAGAGACATATAAGTGACCATAAAACGGTAGCTTTGACTGAAGTAGGGTCCGCCTTAGTTTAGAATAAGACACCACCCAAACAATCAGACCCGGGTAGCTTTTCAATTCCATGTCATATAGGGACCCACTTAATTGACAATGCGCTATGTGACTTAGGAGCTAGCGTGAGTGTCTTACCCTTGTCTCTCGCTAAGAGACTGGGTTTGACCAAATTTAATTGTACCAATATTACCGTTCAGATGGTCGACCGTAGTATATCACGACCACTAGGTGTCTTAGAGGACATACATGTGAAAATCGGGAGATTCTTTATTCCCGTTGACTTTGTGGTCTTAGACATACCCGAAGACTCTTATACCCCTAATATTTTAGGGCGACCATTTTTGTTTACTACTCGCACGGTAATTAACGTCGGGGGAAAGACCCTTACCTTCCAGGTCAGAGATGAGGAGCTGACATTTCATCGGTCCAAAGCTCGCAGGGCCCCTATGCAAGTTCAACCTTGCAATGCCCTACCCTCTATTCACCCAGACTTTGACACTCCAGTTGAAAATATTGAATATTGTGCTGCTATAGTGACACCTCCGCCTCAGACTGAGAGCAAAAAGATGGACCATTCTGTTGTTTTCCTTGCTGTAGGTACAGACAGAGTGGATACTGGAGATGTTATCGGTCATGGTATAGTTAAAGTTCAATTAAGTGATGGGAATGATGAAAATAAGAATGCCACTGCCAATAAATATGCCAGAGGAAAGAAGAAGGTGGACGTGTATGTTGACGCGAATTATTCCTTTGCTATCAATTCAAAATCAAGCTCATGGCGATCCAAGAGGACGGTCCGCGATGCTGAAGGGACCTCTTCTAGTCAGAAGCCCTCTTTTGGGCTACTACAGTGTTTTGGAAGATGAGCGGGGAATGCCCCGTTGTAACAATTTGTAATTTTGAATTTCCGTGACATTTTAATTGCGTTTTAGACTGTTAGACAATAGCATAGTTAGTTTTAGCGAAAACCGAATATAGACTGCGTATTTTTGTGATTTGGTATTTGCGGGAAGTATTTCTACGTGTTTCTATGCAGGTTTGGGGAAGATATATCGCATTAGGAAGTGTGCCAAAGGAAAACAACTCGATCGAGTGTTTTTGAACTCGATCGAGAGGATTGCCCAGCAAAAATGTTCGATCGAGCAGTTTCATGCTCTGATCGAATTGCCAAAAAGGAAGAGTTCTCGATCGAGAAGAATTGTACTCGATCGAGAGGAATGCAGGAAGAATCACTCGATCGAGTGGTTTCAAGTTACTCGATTGAGTGACTAATGCTTATATCACGCAGGGAGTCCCTCCTTTCCTCTTCTATTTTCATTCTCTTTCTTTTCTCTCCTTATTGCTGCGATAAACCTGCGAAAAAACCCCAAATCTCCATCCTTTTCTTTCCTTTTGCCAAAATCAACACCCACATTACATTCCTTACTTATTTTTCGACAAAAGCTCCCTCCTTTCGCCTTCAATTTCGTCTTGGTTGCATTTTAATTTGAGAATTAAGGATTGTTCGAAGTCGGGATTAATCCGATCAATTTCTTGCGCTATTTGTCGATTTCATTGTATATTCTTGTGGGTTATCAATAAAGTAAGTTTTCCCCTTTAATTATTGTTGTTTATTGCTTATTTTTCGGCCTAATTTAGGGCATTAGGGTTCGAGTTTTTCGAAAATTCGTGATAAATTGGAGAAATCGTGTTTAATTGATTATTTGCTTAATTTATGCACTATTTGATTGATTAGGATGGATAGTAACACAATGCCCTCGACTAGTTCTACTGTTACCCCATCCCCGTCTGAGACGGTGGCCCTCTTCTTTGCCACCATCGTTTGGCTAGTACTGCCGCCACCATCTTTGTTTCCACTCTGCCTTGATCTTTGTTTCTTGTTCGGTGACGACCCCTGCTGCGTCGTTACCCGATGTCTGTTGCTTTCCGGTTGCCCTAGTACCGCTTGATCCACGGGGCTTCTTCTTCGGGTACTACTGGCCGTGGACGGGGTCGAGGACGAGGCACTCCTACTGCTGGACGTGCCACTGCCATGTTCCGTGCCGATGACTCCTTGGTCCCGCATCCTGACTCTCCTGAGGTACGTTTCGTTAACTCGATTCATCGTACTTGTTTTTATAACTAAGAGCGTTGTGACATTAGTTCTACAAAATTTTTGTGTCGGACCACCCTTGAGAAATTGGGGATTTACGAGCCTGTTGTTGAGTTGTTGAACGGGACGGGGATGAACGGGTTGACTACTATGAGTGCCTTGACCTACCCGGAGCTGACCCTTGAGTTTTTCAGCTCCTTTACCTTTTCAGCTGCCGCCTACGCCACAGGACCACGACATCCCTTGTGTCTCCTTTCGGTTGTTTAACCGAACTACAACCTGGACCTTAGGTGAGTTTGGTAGTAGGTTAGGTTTGTCCTCCCACGGTGAGTCAGACCCTCCTAGGAAGGTCCTACGTATGCTTTGGCGGACCTTGGCACATACCCCTTTTAAGAAGCGAAAGCTCGCTCATGTTCACCTTCCCCCGACCCGTTACTTTTTGCGTCTCATTGGAGGGACGTTTTTTGACCGTAAAGAGCCTAACAACATAAACAATGTTGAGTTGTCGATTTTAGGGGGCTATTTAAACATTGATAGCGAGGGCCTCTTTGTTCTTAACATTGCTTATCTGACAGCTCAATATTTTAATGCTGTTGGGAAGAAGAAGACGGGCACCATTGTCTGTGGTGGCATAGCCACCTACCTCGCCCGTTCTATCTTCACTGACTTTCCCCGTGACTTGGCACATGTCGATAGGGAAAAGTACTTGAATGTTCCTGCCATGTTGGCATTGTTTTGGTTAGATTAAGACCATCGGACCTGGAAGATTTGTGTTTCCTTGTCCGTGACCCTTCTGTATCCCGACTTACCCCATCTTACACCTCAAACCACTGTGAGGGGTAGGTTGCCTCCACCTTTGCCTTTCTACCACCTTCCACTCGCTCCACCTACCACTACTTCCGCTTCTAAAAAGCAGAAGAGAGCTGAGATTAGAGAGGGATCCACACCGACTGAGGCTGGGCAGTCTTCCACGCCCACGCCTACACCGATCCCTATCCCCACTCCTTCTGTTACACAGCCGGTCTACCCGGCTAATTTTGTTCCTCCTCCACCCTTTGAGGCATCCGACGTCATCGACCAAGGGCGTCGTGACAGTTTGCTTCTTGGGTTGCTCACCAGGCAGGCTCGTATGGAGCGGGATCAGGCACTTGCTTTGTTCTCTCTGTACGAGTATCACATGAAGAGAGGACGTCCCGTTCAAGATGACTGGCCACACCCTTCTTTCTACCGGTACCCGGCGGAGGGGTACCCGCAGGCAGAGAGCGAGGCGGACACAGCTGAGTAGGAGGAGAGAGCTCGAGCTGACGAGAGCAGGAGGAGGGAGCAGGAGGGAGATCCTGACTTCGTGGTGGTAGAGGAGGACGAGGAGGGTGACGAGTAGCTGCTGGTCTACTCACTTCCAAGTTTTCTGGCTGGTTTGGGAAAGTTCGTCATTTTATATGTACTTTTTGCTCTTTTGTTTATTTTTCGTCTCTTTATTTATTTATTTATTTTATTCATTCATTTATTGGTTGTTCATCCCTTTCCCTATATATATACTGTTGGTGAATGCTGGAGGACAACAAGGGCGTTGTCCGTTTTGGTTTGGGGAGGGTATTGCGTCCTTTGAGTCTGCATTTGCATTTGTTTTGCATTCACGTTTATTTTCTGTTTGCATTTGTTTTTTATTTCAAAAAATAAAATGAAAAATCCAAAAAATTAGAAAATTTCAAAAAATAAAAAAAATCACGTTTTATTTTGCATATAGGTTGAGTCGGAACGGTAGATTTCCATGATGAAATTGCACTTTAACTTGCCATATCACTTGAGCCTTGCATCTAATTGGCAGTTATTAGCTTAGTCATGCGCATATCTATGAGTTAATGTCAAAATATAGCTAATTGTATAGACTTGACCTGATAAAATTGGCAAACTACTTTACAATTTTTGAGTTTTAGAGCATTAAAACTGGTGTCATTTATGACCAGTTCATGAAGGAATTGAGAGTAGTACTCCTTGCATAGCATGTTCATCACATTTGCACATTTTTAAGATTCGATTGCCTTTTGCCTGCATACATTCGGGTTTGTGGTCGGTGTCACATGCAGGGAGGTGCTTACAATTTTCCCCTTTCTTTAATTTTCACCCATTTAGCTCCACATTAACCAAAAATAGCCTTTTGACCCATTAGCTATACCCAAATTAAGCATGCCAGTCAAGCTAGTTTAGTGTAATTTTTGTGGTATATCCTTATTGCTGCGAGTTTGGTTTATTCTCATTTATATGGAGTTGGTAGAAAAAGAAAGAAATGCGGGCAAGAAAACGAGAAAAGCATGGAAAAGAATGAAAAAGAGAAAAAGAAAATGAAAAAAAAAGAAGAAAAGGAACGTGAATCAGAAAGAAAAGGAAAAAAAAAAGATGAAAATAACTGAAATGAAGAGAAAATAAACCGTATTAAAAAAGGGAAGTTTGTGACGGTCTTACTCCTCCGTTCTTTTTTATATCTTTTTGAGGATATTGTGTATATGGTTAGTGAGTTTTGTGCTAAACAAGGGCACTGGTGTTCGATTTCTAGTCAGCCGAGAATTGGATAGTTTTATATGGTCCTGTTTAGGTGCTAGCTTGACGCTTTACCTCCAAATTCCCATAATCTGTTTTGCCTTTTCTTACCTGTAACCTCACTCTCCCATATCATTTGTAAGCCCTCGGCTGTGACGGACATTGTTGGTTGGAATGTATGTGCGATGTTTGGAATCGTCTATCATTTTTGTTGCATGCATGTTATGTAGGTCGCAGTTTAGGTGAGTGACTGTTTTCTCTTCTTCTCTTACACATATACTTCCACCCTTTGCTTCATGAGAGAAGAGTGACCCATGAGAGTCCGATTTTAATGGTCTTGCAAGGTCGACAGGTCAGCTTATTTTTAGACATCATACAACTCGTTTGCGTATTGACTACTGTAGCTATAACTGTTAATTTTTTATTGCATTAAATGGTTTAAGTGGACAAGTTATAGCTAGCTCTTAGTTTTCATATCCGTTCCATTAGTTTGCATTTATTTTACTCGAGGACGAGTAATGGTTCGGTTTGGGGAGATTTGATACGTGCAATTTATATAGACTTTTTAGCCTCTTATTGCACGCATTTCTATGCCATTTGTATCGCTTTGTATTACAAAATGCCCCGAATTGGCTACTTTGGTTTGTTTTGTCTTAATTGCAGAAATGGATCCAAAAGTAGTGGTGTAACACCCCCACGGTAATTGAAGAGGTCCAGTGATAGGCTTAAATGACTAGTGCTTAAAGGGATTGGAAGTACTACTCATATAAAAAAAGTGCACTTTCTTTTGTGGTCATCCATGCGAAAGAACTCCAAAGTTAAGCGTGCTTGACTGGGAGTAGTCTTAGGATGGGTGACCTCCTGGGAAGGTTTCCGGGATGCACACGAGTGAGGACAAAATGCGCTATAAAGGACCTGTGTTGATCTGTGGGCCATGTACCCAACCTGGTGAGCTATCATAAGTGACCGCTCCCGACCCGGTTTGGGTCAGGGTGTTACAAGTGGAATCGTGCCTTAGTCGTCCCACCTTGCATGCATTTTGAGGAGACGGAGATTTGGAGCAGAAGTCATACCTCGGGAAGCGTGAAGGGAGGTCCTTGGAAGGCTAACCAGACGAGTTTGGTGCTTATCTATGTGGAAGACACTCGATCGAGAGTTTTTGATGGTCGATCGAGTGATTTGGCTGCTGCAGTTGGTCGATCGAGTAGATCCTATGCTCGATCGAAAATGGTTTTTTGGTAAGTGTTCGATCGATAGCCTTAGTTGCTCGATCGAACGGTTTGGCTGGAAGAATACTCGATCGAGGGGAATAAAAAGCCTCGATCGAGTGATTTGCTATGTTACACGGGTTAACTAATCTGTGTTAGGTTTATTTTGTTAATAAAAACGCTTCCCTATATAAGGAGGTTGTCATTAGGTCATAAATATCTCTCTACACACTCTTAATTACTCTTAATCTCTGGAACTTTGCTCTTAATCACTGCTACTTGTTCTTTACGCCGGATTTGCTTTATTGTAATCTTTCTCTTCTTTTAATCTTAATCCAATACTTTGTTTCTCTTAATCCTTGTTCTATTATTCTTTTGTTATCGATTTGTTTAGTTTATGCTTAATCTTATTCTCTCTATTATGTCTTCTCTTGGTATGCTTATGTTTATTGTTATTGTTATTGATTTCAAAAGCATGAGTAGCTAATCTCCCTATGTTAGGATTAGGGGAGCCATGGTAGTAAAGTGACGATGTTGTGAATAGGCTAGTTGATTTATTTGTGAGAACCTGTCACCATAACAATATAACTGTAACATGTTTAGTTGAGTGCACACTTCTAAATAACTTTAATCTGGTTAATTTCGTTCCTGGATCGGAATATTGGAATGAACAGACCTGCTATGAACAGTAGACTACCCTAATGAGGACGAAAGTTAAGTTAGTTGAAATCTAGGGTGGATAGCGGACCGGAAGAACCTTTCCCTTGCCCTTCTCACAGTAGATTGTCTAGACTATTTATGACTGAGTCGATGAACTGCCATGGTGAACCGAAATCCTGACATACCTCTTTTATCTGATTACATATCTCGAATTTTCTTGCTTTATCGCACTTGTCTCTATTTCTCTTGCCTTTACTCTTTAGTAGTTTTGAAAACAAAATTAAAACCCCCCAATTGTGACTAGATAGACGGACTTACAGATAGATATCTTGCCTCCCTGTGGAGATCGACCCTACTTATCGCTAGCTTCTGTTAGTTATATTTAGGTATTTATTTTTGGTACATAACGACCGTATCAATTTCCATTTACGTTTCATCATAGTTATTTTACCAATCATATGATATCATTATCTAGTTATCTTAAAACCTATTGTTTCAAATTTGCATGTTATCATCATTTAGCACAATTCTAATTCTTATACATTTATTTAGTTATATTTCTATTAACATCATGTTTACCATTTCATATGTCTGTTTAATTTCTAATATGAGTGAGTAGTTCATTTTGTCTAGGGAATAGGGAAGCCATGCATAATTAGTGATTGTAATTGTTGAAAATAGTATGTCATTATATCGTTTAATCATTTCTATCACATGCTTGTATCGTTTGCTAATCTTTTGTTATTGATCCACTATCTTTGATTAATTTGTTAATTCAATTTTATAAGTCGAGCGGCACGAAAATGAATTAGACTAAGCACGTTTTAGTAGACCGACCTAGCTATAGCGAGAGCTCGTTAGGACCCGTTCTATGGTTGACAATAAGGCCGAGAGGTGGTTGTCATTAGATCTAAATGACTAATGTTATTATCAACTCCTATGTTTAACTTGAGTATTTACATATGTGCATTTGTGATCCGACTCCCCTAGACTCCTTTAGCATTATATATTTACATCATTTTATTACAAGTTTATCAAACCAAACCAACAAACAATCGAACCGACCTAGATAGAATTCTACTCATAGCAATTCACTAAGCAATTCCCGTCTCCTTGTGTTCGACCCCTACCTTACTACATTAATCTGTTAGCCATGTTTAGGGTATCTTTGGTAGGTGTGCGATAGCCTATCAAATTTTGGCGCCGTTGCCGGGGATCACGATTTTATTGCGTTTAGAATTGTTTATTTCTATCTTGTTTTCTTTTGTCTTAAGGAACACTTGTTCGTTGTGACCGTTACTTACAAGTTTCTTGAAGATTGTTGTCTTATGCCCAAATCCTCTCGCATCGGAGAACTACTACCTTTTAATCCAGAGCCCGAGAAAACCTTCTGTAGCCGACTCAATTATTTCAAGGAGCTTGCCGAATCTTCTAGTCATGGTGGTTTAGGTCGCATCCGTACCAATTATCCACCACGTAACGAAGAAGAAAGTTCTAGTTCACCATCTCCACCACCAACACAAATCGAGAAAATGGTAAAACTTTCCAATCATTTAAAGTCCACCGTGGATATGCTTCCAAAGGGTATCACTACTACCCAAATTGGAGCCACCCATTTCGAGATCAAGCCGGCTTTCATTAGCCTTGTGGATAGAAATCAATTTGGGGGAAGTCCTTTGTAGGATCCCAATTTGCATGTGCAAAACTTTTGTGACTATTGCTCAATAATTAGGCAAACGGGAGTCACACAATCTCAAATAAGGGAGATACTTTTCCCTTTCTCATTGAAGGACAAGGCTAAGCTATAGATCAATACACTTGAAAAAACCGCTATGAAGATCACCAATTGGGATACTTTGGCCCTTGCTTTTTATAAAAATTATTTTCCACCGGAAAAGACACAAACTTTGAGAAGTCAAATAACGGGGTTCCGTCAACAAGGGTTAGAGAGCCTTTATGAAGCTTGGGAGAGGTACAAGGAATTGCAAACACAATGCCCACATCATGGGTTGGATCCTTGGTTTCTCGCTATTACATTCTATAATGGATGTTGTGCCGAGTCGCCGTGTTCTCGATTCCGCCACCAATGGGAGGTTTGATCAAATTGACACCAATATTTCTCATGCCACAATTGAATCCATGGCGATTCATGATTCACAATATGTCAATCCCGAGCTATGCCAGTAAAGACCAAGGATGAATCTTCCGATACATCCGTTTTGAAGACTCAAATTGCTCTACTTCAACAAAAGTTGGAAGCTCAAAGTGAAGCTTTATCTCTTCAATAAGCCAATGCCATTACCACCACTGGTCAAATACTTGTTTGTGAGGGTTGCGGAGGTGCGGGACAGTGTACCGCTCTATGTCATGCCACAATTGAGCCAATAAATGCTATTCAAATTTTTAGACAAAGTTCATTTCCACCGGGTACTTTTTCAAATACTTACAATCCTAATACCAAGTACCACCAAAATTTGTCTTATAAGAGCAATAATGTGCGAAATCCTCAACCACAAAATACTTTTGTGCCCCAACCACCACAAAACAATTTTGTGCCTCAACAACTACAACAAAATACCTACATTCCATCACAACAAAGGTTCAATTATCCACCGGGCTATCAAAATCAAAACCAAGGCCAAAATCAAAATAAAAGGGCACCAAAACAAAACTTTCAACAAAACTTCCAACCAACCCAAGGTCAACCCTCAAATTCTCAACAAAATGACCATGGGGGGAGCAAGCTTGAAGCTTTGGTGATGCAAATGGCTAAGACCCAAACCGAATTGTTAGCTCAAATGCAAAAAAATGATCAAGCTCACAATGCCGCCATCAAAATGCTAGAGAATCAAGGGGGTCAACTAGCCGCATCTAGCTCTCAAAGGAAAATGGGTCAACTACCATCTCAAGGTGAGACACCACATGATATCGTTTATTGCTATTACCTTGAGGAGTGGCACCAAGTATAATGAGCCCCTTATGCCCAAAGCAAGTGAGAAGGTACTTGTTGAAATGGCGGTTTCTCCTATCTTAAAGAAAGTTGATGCTATTCCAAAGAAGGTTGTTGAGCCGATTGTTATTGAAGAAGTGTAAGATGTAGAGGATGCTCCTCCAAATGAAGATGTTGAAGTCAAAGCTCCAGAAAAAGTCAAAGTGCCTTTCCCTCATCGATTGGCCAAGTATCAAAAGGAGACTCAATTTGGTAAGTTCATGGAAGTGGTGAAGAATCTATAGGTAACCGTTCCTTTTACCGAATTAATTACTCAAATTCCATCTTACACAAAGTTCATGAAAAATATTTTAACTAAAAAGAGGACTTTTAACGATGTTGAACTATAACATTCACCGCCGAGTGTAGTGCTCTTTTGCAAAACAAGTCCCCTTTTAAGTTAAGAGATCCCGGTAGCTTTTCTATTCCATGCACCATTGACACATACATATACTATAGACAAAGGTTTATGTGATTTAGGTTCTAGTGTGAGTGTGATGCCATATTCAATTTGTGATAAGCTAAACATGGGAGTCTTAAAATGTACTAGTGTCACTTTAAAAATGGCGGATCATTCTATAAAACACCCCTTAGGTGTTTTGGAGGATGTTCCGGTAAAAGTTGGTAAATTTTTCATTCCGGTTGATTTTATTGTTCTTGACATGGCCGAAGATGCCCAAATCCCAATCATTTTGGGTAGACTCTTTTTATATACCGCGGGTGCGGTAATTGATGTCAAGAATGGTAAATTAACCTTGGAAGTGGGTGACGATAAGGTCACATATAATTTGAATAGTGCGATGAAGAGTCAAAAGCTAGAAGAGTCTTGTTATTCTATTGACGTTTTGGATATTGTTGATGTTGTCATAGAAAACTCTATACCTCGATCTTTGGTTAAAGATCCCTTGGAGGCACTCTTGTTATTGGAATCATTTGCAGGTGATGATGAGATTGGATGTGAGAAGGTTTATGCTTTGGAGCTCGAATTAGATGGAGAGCGGAAAGCTCACAATTTGTAGGTTTGATTTCTACACCTCAAGACCTTGAGGTACAAAAACACGAACTTAAACCCCTCCCCTCTAATTTGAAATATGCTTTTTCTAGATGAGTCGGAAATGTGTCCGGGTATAGTTAGTGCTCATTTGAGTGATTCTCAATTATCTTCATTGCTAAATGTTTTAAGAACTCACAAAAAAGCCATTGGTTACAAATTTGATGACTTGAAGAGCACAAGGCCAGATTTTTTGTTAGGGTATGTGTCCTCGACAATAGTGCGATCACATTATTAAAACTCATAATAAGAATACATAAAGGGATGATTCATTTTTATACATCAACTGATCAACATTAATAGGTAATGATTGACTGACTAGAGTTTGACATTACTGTCGTTTGACGGTGGTGATCAGTTGATCCCTTAAGGTCACACCTAAAGGACGATTCCCTTAATAGATAAATTAATTAATTGTATGCTGATACGGATTAATTAGTTCCTTAAAAATTGAACAATTTACATATCTGAGTTAGAATATGAATCTTATTGTAATTAAAACTTAAAATGTGTGGTATCAGAGCTATGGTTGTTGCATGCATAATCGGCTTAGTTTTTCCGACTAAATTAAAACTTAAAATTTGTGATTTATATGAATAAGCCACGAAATTATTTTGCATGTCATATATTCTGATCCTAAAATAAATTTAGGTCACTTTGATGATTTATGGTATTTTTTAGCTCATTTTAATGATTTTTAGTAATTTTATTACATTTTATTGATTAAAATGGTGTTTAAAATGCTAAGAATAGTTAAACTTTGTCTATGACCTTGAATTTTTTATATAAAATCACATGAATATATTACTTATTGTATGTAAAATTTCGTATAAATTTGATTTATTTTGCATGATTTATAATTTTTATGAGATAAAAATGATATAAATGGAAGTAAAATGGTTAAAATTAGTTAAACTTCGAAATAGGGCATGGAATTTTAATATGTTGTCACATACACAATTTACTTAATGTGTGTAAAAGTTTAGATGAACTTGATTCATTTTGCATGATTTATGAATTTTTAGGTGTAAAAATGACATAAACGGTGACTATTTTAGCATAAATAGCTAAAACAAATTAAATGGCATGAGAAAATTATTTTAGGTTGAATTATTATCCCACATATCATATATAAAGCTGAAAAATTGATTAGATTAACTTTCATATGCTTTGAATGTTTTATTAGATAAAACCGATAAATTGCAACTATATTTTTCTCGAATAAATTCGAAAATTTTAACCTAGATTTTTGACATTATGAGTGTCATGGAATTTTTCCAGAATGTTCAAAAATTTAAAATTCAAATTTTGAAATTATTGTAATTAAATTTGGATTTATTTCATAAAATGTTATGATATTAAGGTAAAAAATGAGCATAGTTGATATATCAAGTTGAATTATTGTCAAAAATTGAGTGATGACTAATTTTTTGAGTCCTAAAAGGTTAGGATAATTAACTTGGACTAAAATTAGATTTTATTAATATTTTATGTAATTTTAATAAGTTAAAATTGCGAATATCCATAAAACCGGTTTATATTTATGATATAAATTTAAATAGGGCGATTTGAGACCTAATTGGCATGTTACACACATATTATATTGCTGAATTTTTCTTTGATGAATGTCTTTCTTTTATATAATTTTGAATTATGTAATTTTATCTTAGTATGACCTTAGTTTAATCGATATTACCCTTAATGTAAGGGAATATTGATTCAGTTGTAATTTATTGTGATCTCGTATCACTTTTATTTTATTATATTACAATTTATTTTACAAATGTATAATAGGAAGCACAATGTACATTTTATTATTTAATTATTTGTAATCCCAGAGTTTCCTATAGACGGTGCCATTCGGAAAGGAGTTCCGATTAAGACGGTGTTTGTCCTTGGGAGGCGTGTCACGTGAAGATTCAAGGGACCAAAGGACTTGATTTCCGAATTTTTAATAGAGTATAAGATTTTCTATTTTAGGAAAGGCAATACTAGGAAATTTTGTTTTCTTTATTTGCCTGCTTTATATGTTTGCATGCATTGCCAAATCGCCATAACTACACATGCATATTTAATCGTCTTATCGACTATTGTCAATAATAATTATCGAGTATTCATCGACTTAGCGCACTTAAAGTTGATAGATAATAAATCGACAAGACCTCTCACATATTTAAAATTGAGATTAGCCTTACCAAATAGTAGAACTCATGAATCCCTTTGACATTTGGGGTAGATTCGGTTCCCCGTGGTACTTTTATTTTTCATTGGGTAAGTGTGGTAATAAAACGTTATTACACGCGAAATTTGGTTGGACTCAACGGGATATAAAGACTAGTCTTATGCTCCGGGGCTAGAGATGGAATTTATGAAATACATCGACCGAGAATTCTATGGTAGAATCAATTAAAGAGTTAATTCACCAAATTTATCCAAGTATGGGTTGTATCGGTTTCCCGTACCCATGTTTGTATAAAATTGGATCTCGAAATCATTTATATAATTTAGGTGCGAGGTCATTATATAAATGCATATTTTCTTTAAAACCTTGCTAAAATGTTTACAAGTAAAAATGATAAATGTTAATTATTTCCTTCATTTCCTTTTTGTAGTTAATTTCGATTAATTTGCAATCACAACTCCGATTTCATCCGCTTATACTAGTGGAACCGCTCCACCTCTCACCAATGCTTCTTGGCTCCGATCCTTCATGGATCGATGTAAACTTGAAAAGAATGGCACTAACTTTGCCGATTGGGATGCGCAACTCCGCTTAGCCTCGGAAGGTGACAACAAGCTTCGTTACCTTACCGAAGCCGCTCCTGCTATACCTACTACTAGGTCCACCACCGCGGTTAGGGAGGCCTATGAGGCTTACCTAAAGGAATCGACCGCGATCATGAATGTCTTGATCTTCTCTATGGATGCCGATCTCCAAAGGAGTGCTATTAAGATAGGCACTGCCTATGAGATCTACACCAAGCTTGTGACCATGTTTTCACAAGCTCCAAGGATCATCCAATATGAGGCGGCCTCCACATTCTTTGAGCTCAAAATCAAAGAGGGTAAAAAAGTGAGCCCTCATGTACTCAAATTGATTGAGCATGTTGAAACGCTCAAATTGCAAAAGGTTGAAATTCCCGAACAACTCGTTATTGATCGATTTCTCCATTCCTTGAATCGCATCAAAGCATTTGTACAGTTTAGGGTAAACTACAATATACAAAACATGAAAAACTCTCTCCATGAATTGCACAACTTGCTTGTACAAGCCGAGAGAGACATGGGTCTCAATGTAAATGCGACTAAGGATGTGCTCAATATTAATGATAAGAGCAAGGGAAAATTCAAGAAAAGCGCTAGAAAGGGTAAGAAACCCACTCCCAACAAGGGCAAAGGGAAAGCTATTGGGAATAGCTCATCCAAGCCCAAAAAGGGTGCATCTTCCGAAGATAAGTATCACTATTATTGTGGTACGGGCCATTGGAAGAGAAATTGCCCAAAATATCTTGGAGATGTTATAGCTGGACGTGTGACTCCAGTAGGTAATAAGTTCTCTATTTTTTTGTGTTATTGATATAAATCCCAACTTTGGTATTTTGATACAAGTTGTGATTCTCACCCCCTTTAAATGTGATATAGGGCATGTGAGCAAAGACAAAGGCAAGGAAAATCAAGCTTGAGGATGATCTTCAACAAGGGATGCTAGTGTAGCCGCCCATAGTAGAAGACCTATGGAAGCTTGGCCTTTATTTTGTATTGTCTTCTTAGTATTATTGTATTTTGGCTTATTGTTTTTAGAACTTGTTTGATTTCCATGTTGGACCTGGAAGCTTGTTTTATTTCCATTTTGCAAACAATGGTTGTATGAATTTTAATGGCTTTGCTTTCAACCCAAGTCATTCGGTTTATGGAATTTTCTTTGTTCTAAAAACTTGTCATTATGCACCTTTCACATCAACAACATAAATTGATTCGACTTAAATTGATCATAAAAGAATTACAACGATTGGATCATTGTAATAAGTTTATAAGCCATGAATTTGATTTCCTCTTATACTTTTATGACCAAATATCACATCTTATTTGAGAATAAGATAAAACGATTAAAAAGTCAAATAGAGTTATTTGAACTCTAAGTAGAGAATTTTAGAAACCAATTGAAAACGCCACTTATAACTAAGACTTGTAAACCACCTAGAAGACTCCATACGGGTTATGGGAGGTCTTAAGACCCTAAAATTGTATAAGACTTGGATATGAGTCCAATCCTTTATCTTATAAAGGTTTGTCTATCTTACTACTAGATTACAATGTCATTACAAGAGGGTCATCTATTAAGGTCATAATGTGCGACATTTACTCTTGAGAATAGTTTGTTGCTTGCATAACTATCTTTCGATAAAATAGGCGTATTTTTCAAAAGATAGAGTGGGAGAAAATTAGCATCAAACTCAAGACTAGTGAGGAGACCAAAATAAAGCTTGTTAGGTCAAGCTCGAGACTGGTGAGGGGACTAAAAGAAAGCTTCTTAGGTCAAAAATCAAGACTAGTGAAGAGACGAAAAGAAAGTGATCTTTTATAAAGATTATGAAGTGGTTATATCGAGTGATTTCAAGTCAATTTACATAAGAGCCTAACGAACCAATATGAAGTCTATGCATAAGAGTTGCATGGATAGACATTAAATTGTCCAAAAAGCTGAGTTAAAGGGTAACTACGCTAAGATCCATATCATCATTGCTACACCTCAAAGTGTAAATAATCAAGTTAGATGTTAAGACCAATTTCTAAATAGGTATTTAGAAATGTTGTGAGTGTGTGACATTAACACAAGGTTTTAATCAACGCTTAGAAATTGCAATGATCATCTCAAGTTATGTGATAAGAAAATGGTTTTACTCGAGTTGTCGAGAAGCCATAAGTATATATGGATTTAAGTGGGAGTCAATATTGTCATGTTTAGGCATGGAGATCAGTGGGACAAATTGTCTTTCATATTAATATCATTGAGGATGACATGTTAACACTACCGTTGATGAAGGAGTGTTCTTGTTTTCAATTCTCGATGAATGAAGACATGTTGCATTTTAAGATTCCAAGTCTATTATTATATAGGAACTTTTTAAGTTGGCACGTAGATTTATCTTATGTTGATAAGGTTTATTATCGGTTTAATATCAACATAGGTTGAGGAGGTTAATCATTTAGATGAAAGTGGAATTACTATGATAGAGTCATAGTCATTCACTGAACCCCATGAGTTGTTGATAACATGAAATCGATTGCTATTGTTTCCGCCATTAGAACGATCATGTATGCCAATGTATGCACATGTCATGATGAATCATATGCTTGGAGCATAAAGAGTCAATGACCAGTTAATTTGTATAAAAGTCATTTGAAAGCCTTTAAGAACATCCACTATAATTCCTGAAAAGAAATGCGGATCCGTTCTTGTGTTTGGAAGACATACTAAGTTGTGTGTTGAAGGGTTGCACAAATATTAGTTTCCAAACCTATAAGGATTTAACGAAATCCTAGGCTATTTTTATTGACTCAGGAGTAAGTGACTAGAAAAATGTTTTTGTATCAATCATTGCAAATTCTACAAATGGAGTTTGAGTACGTTGTGATGTGGTGATTAATAAATGAACTATGGGTAGATCCTTTCGCCAAGTATTTTATCACAAGTTATATGATAATAGTGGGAGCATTTTACAAGTTAAAAGGCCCAAGTCTATGAAGAAATCTAGACATGTACTCAGAGAAATTCATGACATTAGAAATGACATTGAATATAAGGAGAAAGCAATTCATAAAGTTGGACCAAATGGATACATGGTATATCCACTAACCAAGATTTTATTGCACCTTGATAAGTATAATATATATATACACTTTAGATTATAAGATATGAAGTAGTAATATGGTATTGACTATTCATATGTGATAATCGCATTTATCGTTTGAGTTTCTTAAACTCATCTATTACCTTGTTATATCCGAATAGGTTGTTGAGACAACATTGAACCCTGTTAAAGTGAACTGGATTAACACAGTAATTGCCCCTGGTCACTCATATGAGGTGACGTCTCTAAGTGACTAGATTGTGAGTCGATTGATGGCAAGTTCAAGTGCCATAGGGTCATAAGAGATGACCACTCGATCACATAGACAGACTGTAAGAGACACTTTGTCGGGCTGTGACCGCTTATAGAGTTCTGGTAATTCATATAGCCTGGTCGTGGCGAGACCTACTATAGTATTCTTTTGAGTCAATTCTTTGACTAAAGACTATTCGCCCAAGTTGGCCCAGTTTCTAAGTGACTTTAAATTATGCTCTACGATTTTCGTAAATGAGGTCTAATGGGCATCTTTTGGGTCATGATGAGCTATAGCTAAACAAAGGGAATAGGGCGATAGGAATTGTCCATCCTCTTGTCAGGGTTATTTAAAAATCTCAGGGCCACTCGAGGAGTAGTGAACTGAAAATGCGTGGCCATGCTCGGAAGGTATCTACGGTAGATAATTCCGGTCAGACAGTTACTCTCCAAATCGAGGAAACCACTCTTAATATGATAACTTGCAAGAACGACCTGCAAGACACCTTGCATTGAGTGGGAGATAGTAATACGACAAGAGAATTGGTGACGCATACTTGTCTCGAACAAGTGGGAGATTGTTGGAGTATGTGTCCTCGACAATAGTGCGATCGCATTATTAAAACTCATAATAAGAATACATAAAGGGATGATTCATTTTTATACATCAACTGATCAACATTAATCGGTAATGATTGGCTGACTAGAGTTTGACATTACTATCGTTTGACGGTGGTGATCAGTTGATCCCTTAAGTTCACACCTAAACGATAATTCCCTTAATAGATAAAATTAATTAATTGTATAATGATACAGATTACTTAATTCCTTAAAATAGAACAATTCACGAATGTGAGTAAGAATATGAATCTTATTGTAATTCGATTAAATGAGATTCATTTTAGTAATTAAGATGTTCTATTACTAAAATTTTGTTTATGAAACAATTAAATTAAGAATGAACAGTTAATTATAATTACAATATGTTGTAGATTATATTAACATGCACCATTTTATTTACATGTAATTGGGAATTGAGTGTTTTCGGGCATTCGCTGCCGGTCCCAAGCCCGGGTAAAGGAGGAGGGTTGCGGTAGGTCTGTGGCAGCCGGCATAAAAACTTAGTCGCATTTTATGGACATGAATCGGAATTTGAACATCGTTTGGGCGTCTCCTCAGAAGCGACGCGCTGCACTTCTTAGACCCGGGTGTAGTGAAAAGTATGTGAGGTTTGCTAGGTCGTCGCCCGGAAGCGACGCGCCATCTTTACATCTGGGGGTGGTGTCAAATAGGCAAGGGTGCGCTACATCTTCTAGACCCGGGTGTAGTGAAAAATATGCAAGGGTTGTTAGGTCGTCGCCCAAAAGCGGCGCGCCACCTCGAAGTATGGGTGTGGTGTCAAATAGGTTTGGATTTTGGAAGCATGGTCAAGAGCGGGTAAAGAAATCAGGACATGACTTTAGGAAGGGTAGTAGGTTACAATTTGGTACTTGGAATGTTGGCTCTTTGACAGGGAGATTAGCTGAGGTAGGGGAGGTTATGAAAAGGAGGAGAGTGCATATAATGTGTCTACAAGAGACAAAGTGGGTCGGAGATAAAGGAAGGGTGATAGCGCCTTGGGGGTATAAGCTTTGGTACACGGGTAAAGACAAAAGTCGTAATGGAGTGGGTATTGTCATTGATAAATATTACATTGATGATGTGGTAGAAGTATCGAGAAAGAGTGATAGGATTATGAGTATTAAGCTTGTAGTCGGGGATGAGGTGGTGACGGTTATAAGTGCTTACGCACCTCAAGTAGGTTTGGATGCTTCTTTTCGACGAGCCTTCTGGGAAGATTTGGAAGAGGTTGTGGAACGAGTCCCTATTGGAGAGAAATTGATCATTGGTGGTGACCTCAATGGGCATGTGGGTACTAGTCGAGTTGTCTTTGAGAACATTCATGGGGGTTTTGGGTTCGGGGAGAGAAATGAAGCAGGAAGTGACATATTGGATTTTGCATTGGCATATGACTTGGGTAAAATGAACACTTGGTTCGAGAAAAGACATTCTCATTTGGTGACTTATAGAAGTGGAGGTAATGCTAGTCAAATTGACTTCCTTTTGGTAAGGAATGTGTGGAGGAAAGAGTACACCGATTGCAAGGTCATACCCGGGGAAAGTGCCGCAACACAACATAGACTAGTGGTTCTTGATTTTCGGGGTAAGAGAGACTTGAGGAAGAGAAAGATAATCGGTGAGGCACGGATTAAGTGGTGGAAGCTACAAGGGGGAAACCAACAAGCATTTTTGGATAAGGTTGGAAGTAGCGATATTTGGTCAGATTGCAAGGAGAAAGATATTGATGCAACGTGGGATAAATTGGAGCGTGTTGTAAAGGATTTGGCGAGGGAGGTGTTAGAGGAATCCAAAGGGAATAGACCATCAAGTAAGGACACATCTTGGTGGAACGATGTGGTGAGACAAGCGATAAAGACTAAACGTGAATGCTATAAGGTTCTGGGGAAACGCATGAGTGATGAGAACTTTGAAAAGTACAAGGAGGCTAGACGAGCCGCTAAAAAGGCCGTACGGGATGCGAGGGCAAAAGTTAACCAAGAAGTGTATGTCAGGTTGGACTCGAGAGAAGGATATCTATAAACTGGCTCGCATAAGAGACCGAAAGACGCGAGATATTGGGAGAGTTTGGTGTGTGAAAGATATGGACGACAAGGTTCTGGTTCAGGATAACGAAATAAAGGCTAGATGGAGTTCTTACTTTGATAATTTATTCAATGGACATCAGGAACAAGGTTTTGGGGATGTAGAGGTAACACCAAGCATGGTTAATCGGGAATTTGTGCGTAGAATACAAAAGAGTGAAGTTAGAAAGGCGTTAAGGAAGATGGGGTCAAAGAAAGCAGAGAGACCGGATGGTATACCCATAGAAGTTTGGAGGTGCTTCGGGGAGAAAGGGATCGAATGGGTAACCATGCTCTTCAACAAGATTTGGAGGAGCAACAATATGCCATCGGCTTGGAGGAGAAGCACTCTTGTCCCTTTGTACAAGAACAAATGTGATGTTCAAGAGTGTTCCAATTATCGGGGAATTAAGCTTATGAGTCATACGATGAAGTTATGGGAGCGGGTAATCGAGCAAAGGCTTAGGAGATGTGTAGACATCTCGGAAAACCAATTTGGATTTATGCCCGGGAGATCGACTATGGATGCGATTTTTATCATGAGACAGTTGATGGAATACCATCGGGACAAGAAGAAGGACATACATATGGTTTTTATTGACTTGGAAAAGGCATATGATAGGGTACCAAGAGAAGTACTTTGGTGGGCTTTGGCGAGAAAGGGTGTGTCGCGAAAATATATTGACCTCATAAAGGACATGTATGAGGGGGCTAGTGCAAGTGTTCGCACTAATGTTGGGAGAACGGAAGAATTTCCTATTACCATCGGGGTGCATCAAGGTTCCGCACTTAGTCCTTTTCTCTTTGCTATAGTTATGGATGAGTTGACAAGGGATATTCAGGACGACATCCCTTGGTGTATGATGTTTGTTGATGATATTGTGTTGATTGATGAGACAAAAGAGGGGGTGGAGAGAAAGTTGGAATTGTGGAGGCGGACTTTAGAGACTCGTGGGTTCAGCCGAGCGGGAGTAAGACCGAGTATTTGAGGTGTCGTTCACTAAGGTGGCGGGGTTGAGATCGACGAGGCGGGGAGTATTATTTTCGATGGGAATGTTGTTGAGGGTTCGGATTTCTTGGATACCTAGGATCTATTATTCAAAAAGATGGGGAGTTAGACGGAGATGTGGCTCACGGAATTAAAGCGGGATGGTTGAAATGGAAGAGTGCTTCGGGGTTTCTATGCGATAAAGATATGCCCCAAAGATTAAAGGGAAAATTTTATCGCACGGCAATTAGGCCTGCCCTACTTTACGGCTCCGAGTGTTGGGCCGTGAAGCATTGTCACATTCAAAAGATGAGTGTGGCAGAGATGCGCATGTTGAGGTGGATGTGCGGACATACAAGGAAAGATCGGTTAAGGAATGAGGTGATTAGGGAAAAGGTAAAAGTGGCGCCAATAGAGGACAAGATGATGGAAAACCGACTAATATGGTTTGGCCATGTGAGAAGGAGACCTATGGACGCACTTTTGATTAGGAGGTGGGAGAAGAAAAAAAGTCCCTAGAGGAGGAGAGGAAGACCGAGACAGACATGGTTGAGAGTGATAGAGCACGATATGAGAGTTCTGGGGCTTGAGGAGAGTATGGTGACGGAGAGGGCACAATGGAGGGAAAGGATACATGTGGATTTTTAGTATTTGATGTTTTGACAGATTTAGTGTTTTTTTTAGTTAATTTAAAAAAAATTAATTTATTTATTTTTCTCCCCTTTATTACACTTTATTACACTTTTTCACCAACCACTTTCTTATAGATTTTACCTGGTTCATTCCGGATCCTTAACTCTATTTCAGGTTTTAAAAATCGTTTTAATCTCTTCTCTCGATTTAAATTTTAAGTTTTTATAAAAGAAAGACGGAATTCGATTTTAAAACCCCTAAGTTCACCTTGACTTTCCGTTACATTTTCGTTCTTCCTTTTTGTTTTTCATCTTCCCTTTTTTTATTCGCATTTTGAGGCGTGCGTTCACCCATGGACGGTTCGAAAAGATGATTCATGTCAGCCGACCCCAAATCATTTTGGGATTAAGGCTCTGATGTTGTTGTTGTTGTTGTAATTGGGAATTACTAGTCAATTATTGTATATAATTAAATTAATATATGTAATGATATTTAATTGTTAAATATGCATTAATATTATTAATAACATGTTATATGTCACATGTCACACCTTATATGACAAAATAGCAAAATTGACAAAAAATAAAATGGAGTCCATTTTATCTAATGGACCGGTTTTAGAGGAGATTTTGAGGGTGAATTGTTTAATTGTTTAATAGTTTAAATTGAGTGGAATACATAATGATTACAATTATTGTCTATTCTACACTCTAACAATTTTTGATAAGGACTATTGCAAGATCAATTTTTGCATGCATTGGCTCTCTAATCCTCTCCCCTCCCAACCGGTTTTTCCCCTCTTAAAATAAGAATTGTTCTTATTTTTCATAATTCATTCTTACACAATTTCATTTTCTTACCCTTATCTCCTTTTCTCTCTAAAAGTCAAGTTTTAGAAAAGAAAATAAAATTATTCTAAAATCTTATTTTTTGATTACTAGAAGTAGTAATAGAAATAATAATAAGATTATATTTTAAGGTCTCTAATTTAATATATCTAGTTAATATATAAATTAGTTTTAAGGGTTGTCTTTGTGCAATTAAAAGGAGGATCTCACATTATTGAGACAAGGAGGATCATCCATATATTTTAAGCTCAAGAACAAGTAGGAAAGCAGTTCTTACTTGTGCCCTTATAAATCGATTTCATCACTGTAAGAAGCATTCTTCTTGTCTTTGTTTTATATTTGTTATGCATCCATAAGATCATCACATTTAATTAATGAGTCATTAGATATAAAATTAAAAGAGTTTAATTTGAGGGTTAATGAATTCTTTCATTTTTGCATGCATAGAATTTACCTTGAAGAAGATCATAAACCATGTGTGCAAGGTCAACGGCGTTTAAATCCGAACCTGCAAGATTTGGTTAAAAAGGAGGTCATTAAATTGTTAGATGCGGATTATTTATGCAATTTCCGACTCTAAATGGGTTAGTCCGGTCCCAGTAGTTCCTAAGAAAGGAGGAACCACCATAGTCAAAAATGATAAAAATGAACTCATTCCCACTAGGATTGTGACGGGATGGGGCATGTATATTGACTATAGGAGGTTAAAGTTGGCCACCAAGAAAGACCATTACCCATTACCCTTTATTGACCAAGTGTTGGAGAGGTTGGCATGTCATAAGTACTTTTGCTACTTAGATGGTTATTCCGGGTTCTTTCAAATACCCATTCACCTGGATGACCAAGAGAAGACCACGTTTACACGTCCCTATGGTACCTTTGCTTATCATAGGATGCCTTTTGGTATTTGTAATACCACTGCTACGGTCCAATGTTGCATGATAAGCATCTTTTCTGATTTCATTGAATCTATTATGGAGGTGTTTATGGATGATTTTAGCGTTTATAGTTCTTCTTTTAATTCATGCTTGGCTAACTTAACTAAAGTTTTGAAGCGTTGTGAAGAGGTTGACTTAGAGTTGAATTGGGAAAAGTGCCACTTCATAGTGAATGAAGGAGTGGTGCTAGGGCACATTTTTCCGAGAGAGGAATTGAAGTGGACGATGCTAAGGTCCAAGTTATTGAACAAATACCCCCACCGGTAAATGTCAAAAGTGTAAGGAGTTTTCTAGGCCATACGGGATTTTATCGCCGTTTCATCAAAGATTTTTCTAAGATTGCCAAACCCCTTAAGAAGCTTCTTTTAAAAGATGCTTCATTTGTGTTTACTAACGATTGTCTTGAGTCTTTTAATAGGATCATGAAGGCCTTAATCTCTGCACCTATCATCCAATCACCGGATTAGAACTTGCCATTCGAGCTCATGTGTAATGCAAGTGACTATGCGGTAGGTGCCGTGCTAGCCCAAAGAAAAGACAAGGTGTTCCATGCTATATTCTATGCTAGAAAAACCTTGGATGTGGCTCAAATCAACTATGCCACTACGGAGAAAGAGCTACTTGCCATTGTCTATGCCTTTGACAAATTACGCTCTTATTTGATTGGGTCCAAAGTCATTGTTCACACCGATCATGCCGCTTTAAAGCATATCCTAGCCAAGCAAGAGGCCTAGCCAAGGCTGATAATATGGATCTTGCTCTTGCAAGAATTTGATCTTGAGATTCGTGACAAGAAGGGGGCCGAAAATGTTGTTGCCTATCACTTATCCCGAATGAAGTATCCAGATGAAGGTATTGACATAACTATTGATGATTCTTTCGCCGATGATTCCTTGATGATGTTGGAAGCCAATACTCTTTGGTATGCCGACATAGCCAACTTTCTAGTTGGAAAGGAGTTGCCACCCGACCTTTCATATCAACAAAGGAAGAAGTTCTTACATGATGCCAAGTTCTTCCTTTGGGACGATCCTTACTTGTTCAACCATTGCTCCGATGGGCTATTCCAGAGATGTGTTAAACATTAGGATGTGAAAGGTGTTCTTGAAGGATTCTCCATATGGTGGTCATTATGGACAATCCAAGACCATTTCAAATGTGATATAATCCGGCTTCTATTGGCCTACCATGTTCTAAGATGCCAAGAATTTTGTGATGGCATGCGATGCTTGGCAAAGAACGGTTCGATTTCAAGGAGGCACGAGATGCTTTTGAATGGGATCTTGGAAGTGGAGGTGTTTGATGTGTGAGGGATATCGATTACTAAGGGCCATTTCCTACAACAAGAGGTAATCGTTACATATTGGTCTCCATTGATTATGTCTTTGAATGGGTAGAAGCAATTTCTACTCCAACCAATGATGCCCAAGCCATGATTAACTTGTTCAAAAAGATCATCTTCCCAAGATTTTGTGTGCCAAGAGCGGTCATTAATGATCGTGGCACTCACTTTGGCAAGAAACAACATGATGCATTGCTTGCAACGTATGGGATTTCCCATAGAAGAGGCTTGGCTTATCATCCACAAACAAGTGGCCAAGTAGATATCTCAAACCGTGAGCTCAAGTCCATACTTGAGAAAGTTGTTGCTAAATCAAGGAAATGTTGGAGTATGAAGCTAGATGACATCCTATGGGCCTACCGTACCGCGTTCAAGACACCTATTGGTACCTCACCATATAGGTTGGTTTATGGAAAAGCTTGCCATCTACCAGTTGAGATGGAGCACAAGGCATGTTGGGCGGTCAAGGAGCTAAATATGGATGCCAAGCTAAGTGGAGAGAAATGACAATTACAACTCAATGAGCTTGATGAATTCCGCTTACAAGCATAAGAAAGTTCCCGTCTTTATAAGGAGAAGACGAAAAGATGGCATTATAAGAAGATTCTAAAGAAAGAATTCAAAATCGGTGATAAGGTGTTGCTATTCAATTCCCGTTTCAAGCTATTTCCGGGAAAATTACGATCAAGGTGGTCCGGTTCATTTACCGTCACAAATGTCAACAAATTCGGTTCTGTTGAAGTGATGACCACCAATGGAGAAAAATTCCAAGCTAATGGCCATCGTTTGAAGTCTCATGAGAATGTGATCGTTGGAGTTGTAGAGGAAATCACCGTGAATACCCTACCTATGGAAGCTTAACTCATTCAAGCTTCTTACATCGTGCGGGACGTAAAATCAGCGCTTCTCGGAAGGCAACCCGTGCTTTTATTTGTTTTTGTTTTTAATTTCTGAACAATTTAATATTTTCATAGAATTAGAAATAATTGCTAGACTAGTTGGTATTTTGATTTGTGATTTATAGGTGATTGAAGATGAGAAGAAGGCTTTATGGTGGTTGGCATGCTTCCTCATGCAAGAAACCCCGTTCGGGGTCGTAACTTTAAAAAATGGAGCAACACATAAAGTAATACGGAGGAATAAAAGTCAACGCCATAGACCGGTCAACCTCGATCGGGGTGGGGTGTCCCCGATCGGGGACGTAATATCGCATTTTTTTTGCTTTTGTTCTAAAATCGGGATAAGGCAAATCATTCTTATGCTATCATTCACACCCAACAGTACTCTTTCTTCATCCTTTTCTCATTTTTCTTCATTTTATCACTCAAATCACACCAAATACCACTTTCTTCATCAAGATTTCAAGGTTTGTTCATCAACAATCATCAACAAGTAAGTTTCTATCTCATTTCTCTTTGATTTCATCCATTCTAATCAATTTAATTCCAATTTCTCCAACCCGAACTCAATTTGAGAGTTTTTGATTTGCCACTTATATATGCTAGAAATTGGTTTTATTGTGTTCTATTAATGTTTGTAGGATGAATTAATTCACTAATTTGTCCTATTATGCTTGATTTGGATGATTATATCCTTGTTTTGAAATGAAATTTTTGTCTTAAATTTCATAAATTTCATGGCTCCTAAAAAAATCAACTACACAAGGTCCTTCAAAGAGGAGGATAGGTGAAGCGGAGGCATCCCATGCTACAGAGGATGTCGAGATGCGAGAAACACCGCAATGGCATGATCCATCTTTTCCCCAAGTCATCTTCACGACTAATAGGCAATGGGAGAATTGGATTTCTTTGAGAGCCAAAGGTATGAAAGCAACCAAATTTATCAATCATGACTCCTTAAAGAATAATCGTCTTGATAAGCATGTTAAAACATTGTTTAAGGGTCTTGACATGAAGTTTGCATACACTATTAATTACAAAACCTTTCCCGAACTCACCCTTGAGTTCTTGAGTTCATTTGAATTTCACAAGTCCAAGAAGAAGGATTTTATTTATGGTGTGAGTTTTCGGTTGTTTAATGAAGACCATAGGATGACTCTTGGTTCACTTGAGGACATTTTTCAACTAAAACATGAGAAATTCCACATTGAGTCACCGTCCCATTACAACCCCAAGAACACATGGACCACCATTTCCCATCGACCATTTATTGATTGGAACCATGTACCTCACCAATACATTAACTACCCCGCCATTCGTATATGGCAACGATTCATGGGTTGGGACATTTTTGGGTAGGAATGAGCCTCACTAGGTGAGGATGTTGGAGGTAGAAATCTTGGGTGCATTTTTAAATGTTGATGGTGATGAGAAATGGGGGATTAATCTCCCTTACCACTTTGCGACTCACTTGACTAAACAATGTAACCCATCCACTAGTACTATTGTTTTGGATGGGTTAGTGACTAGGATTGCTACAAAGGTATGTCGGTTTTACCAAGAGACTACCCATATGTGACCTTTGGACTCAACGGGAGAGGCAGATGATGGATTGGATTATGAATATTTTTTATCTTTGAATTGGTTTAGAAATTATCACCCCGACATGATTTGGAAGATTGGTAGGCATGATTCTATTAGTCTTCCGGGTGAGATTTCTGAATTGAAGGCACTTTTCCACACAAAACCCCGTCTAGCGGGTGCCCCCTTTCAGAGACCCACTTATCTCCTGAAATTAGGTGCGAAGCCACCTAATCCACCCACTATTGTAAGACAAGAAAGAAGTCAATCCTCTAATGATCCTCCTCCCACCTCTAGCAATAAATTAATGGATATGATGCGTGACCTAAGCCTTAACATGACCAATATGCAAAATTACCAAAGACTTGCTTTGCACCCCATTTATGATCACTTTGCTAGGTAAGGGGTTATTCCCCAAGAGGGCCCTCACCCTTAATTCTATACTTGGCCCGAGGGTGGGTTCCTGTCTTCTTATGGTTTTGATACAGGTACTTATGAGTCCGGTCCGGATGATTGTGGTTCGGATTATGGAGTGGAGGCTATATGTGGTGGTTATGGTGGCTATGGAGCATAGACTACTAGTGGGAGAGATATTTATGGATATGTCAATCCTTTCCAAGTTGGTGACCAAGGTGGAAGTTCTCAAGGTGATGGTGCGTCGGGATCCGAAGGAGATCAAGCACCAAGTGCAAAGTCGGGCTATACCTTTTGGCCCTTTTCTTGATGAGTTGATGATTGGAAGAATACCCCGTATAAATACTAGCTTTGGGGGAGGCTAGCTAGTCTAGTAAGTATGCTTTCCTTGGCATTTTAGTTATATTTCCCACAACCCATTAGATAACGTAGCCGTTTTTACGGTTAGGTTGGATACTTTACATATTGGCACATTGAGGATAATGTTATGTTTAGCTGGGGGGGGGGGGGTGTGTATTTACATTTCAGTGTAGCTTGCATTATAGAAAAATTTGAAATTTTTTGAAAATTGTGGTTCTTTTTGCTTCTTATGCTTCATATTGCATACTTTTTGTCATGGTAAATGTGCTTATGCCCTCTTGCTTATCCCAATGTTAGCTTAATAGCTGATGATTCTTTCTTATTGATGGGATACTTGCTTTCATGGGGATGTCTTGACATAGTAGGTGGAAGATGAAATTTGAATCAAATAGGCTTGATCTTGACTTTTGGCAAGCCACAAAATGGTAAGGTAGAGCCTCCTTGGAATGATACATCTATATCCAGTCTCACTTAGGTGAGTGTAGGTCTCCTTATGGTGTGTGTTATATAAAAAACGCACAAGTATGGTTTTTTTTCATCTCTTTGAGCATTACTTTCATAATATGCTATGCATTTGAAGCCATTCACATTGACTATGTTGCCCATTTCTAGCCCCTTCTTACACATATTTAAATCCTATCTAGCTACATCCTATACTTACTTACCTTGTTAAGCTAGTAGCTATGTCATTGGTGTTAGGGTGCTAATTTGGGATATGTTTTAATGGAGTCATTGTGACCTTGGTTATCCCGGAATTGCTATTTTTCGGAATTTGATTATGAAAGAAAGAGGTGAAAAAAAGTTGAAAAAAGAGAGAAAAAAGAAGTTGAAAGAAATTGAAAAAAAAAAAGAAGTTGAAATGAGAAAAAAAAAGAAGAAGCATGAATTGAAATGAAAAACAAGAAGTTGACTTAAGAAGCTCTCATGTTTTTATCATGAATTTTTGGAGAGCATTCTTATAATTTGTATTAAAATATTGGGTTTAGTTTGGGATTGAGCATCCTTACACTTGGTTGTTTCTAGCTTGGCTTAGCTCCACATACCATAATTCATATGATCCCCCTTCTTACCCATTACATATTGCCTTGTTTTTACCCATTGGCTTCTTTTATATGCTTGCATTTGATTGTTTTGACTTGTGATTTCAAATGACTACCATATTATATTGCGGGCACATTCTTATGAGTCGAGGATAGGTGATTGATAATCACATAAAAATCCTTTCACATATAAATGAGTATTGAGTGAATCGTGGGAGTCCAAAGTAAAAAAGATCATGCAAGGGCCGAAAAGTTCATTCGAAGTAATTCATGCTACGCCGCCATGTAAATCTCATCCATGTTTATGCATTATCCTTATGCCCATGTTGTTTCGGGATTTGAATCATTATGCTTATTGCTTATTTTGGGATTATGCAAATGATGGGATATGTTTGCTTGCTTGAGGACAAGCAAGGGTTTAGCTTGAGGGAGTTTGATGTGTCTAATTTATATACGATTTTACCCCCATTTTAGCTCGGTTTCATTTGATTATTGTACTTTTATTAGTGTATTTGTGAGCTAATTCCGTGTTCTAGGTGTCTTTGCTTGTATTCATTGTATTTTGTAGGAAAAGAAGCTTTCGTAGCTTTTTCCCGTCAAATTTGCAAGCACTAAAGTTCACGAGGCTAAAATTAATGAGATCATGCAAATAGAAGGGCGTTTTAGAGAATTCCGAACAAAGAAATCCCGAGCATGAAGGAAGTGACATGGGCTGATGTAAGAAAGGAAATGAAAAGAAGCCCAAAACAAAGTCCACAAGACCAAGTCAAATTGCAAGCTTAGGATTCCAAGATGTGCTCTAAACTCGAGGAATTAATTAATGGCATTAAACCGAAAGACCTCTATCCCCGATCGGCGTGGGGTGTCCCTGATTGGGGTTGCCTTCATCTATGAATTTTACGTTTCACCCTTTACTCCTATATAAAGGGTGCTTAATGCGTCATTAGGGATCATCTTTTATACACTCTTTATACTCTTAAGCACAAAAATTCGCTGAGTTTTCACAATTAGTTTACATTTCCATTGTTATAAACAATTTACTTAAGCTTTCCATTCAAGTTATTTGGGTTGATCACTTATGTTCATCTTGTTCAAGTTCTTATTCTCTTGATACGGTAATTCCATTTCTAGTTCATTTCGTTAATCTATTGTTCATTCTAGTTATTTCATAGTTTTCACTATTAGCATTTTCATATTAGTTTATTACATTTCATCATTAAGCTATTATCATCTAGTACATTCTACTATTCTAGCATTTCCATTTAAATTTCATCATAGTTATTTTACCAATCATATGTTATCATTATCTAGTTATCTTATAACGCATTGTTTCTAATTTGCATGTTATCATCATTTAGCACAATTCCAATTCTTATACATTTATTTAGTTATATTTCTGTTAACATCATGTTTACCATTTTATATGTCATTAGTTTAATTTCTAATATGAGTGAGTAGTTCATTTTGTCTAGAGAATAGGGAAGCTATGCATAATTAGTGATTGTAATTGTTGAAAATAGGATGTTATGATATTGTTTAATCATTTCTATCACATGCTGGTATCGTTTGCTAATCTTTGGTAATTGATCACTATCTTTGATTAATTTGTTAATTCACTTTTATAAGTCGAGCGGCACGAAAATGAGTTAGACTAAGCACGTTTTACTAGACCGACCTAGCCATAGCGAGAGCTCGTTAGGACCCGTTCTATGGTTGACAGTAAGGCTGAGAGGTGGTTGTCATTAGACCTAAATGATTAACGTTATTATCAACTCCTATGTTTAACTTGAGCATTTACATATTTTCATGTGTTACCCGACTCCCCTAGACTCCTTTAGCATTATATAATTACATGATTTTATTTACAAGTTTATCAAACCAAACCAACAAACAATCGAACCGGCCTAAATAGAATTCTACTCGTAGTAATGCACTAGCAATTCCCGTCTCGTTGTGTTCGACCCCTACCTTACTACATTAATTTGTTAGTCTAGGGTATCTTTGCTAGGTGTGTGATAGCCTATCAATTTGAGGCCTATAAATACCCCATTTACAAACAATTGCATGGACTAATTGTAAGACAAAAATTCTCCAAAATTCCTCTCCTTGGCTGGTTCATGTGAGGAGGAAAGGTGATCATTTTTTTTCATCTTTTGCACACAAAAACCTCTTGATCAAATTTTTGATCCAAACCAACTAATAATATACATAATTTAATATTATTAGTGTAATAATATTAAATAATACAAAGTTTATTAATGATGTGACTCGTATTTAAGCACATTTCGTACCCTAACTAGCCTCGTTTCTATGCTTTCAGCATGCATTAGGGTCGTTTCTTATCTTTAGCTTCCTATTATGTGTACTCTATGAGGTTTTGTGCCCTTGGTAGGAGAGAAGTGCTAGCCTTGCTAAAACAGAGCAAAACGGAGCTAAATTGATCTCATCTAACGACCAAGCAACAAGGAGGAGACCGATACTAAAGGCCTAAGTCAATAAAACAAGTAAATGGGCAATGATGAAGGACTCCCACGAGTTAGAGGGCAGCCAAATGAAAGAAGAAGGAAAAATGCACTTCAGGACGTGCGTCCCAGAGCCAGGACGGTGGTCCCACTGGTAAGGACGGGCGTCCCCAAGTTCAGCCCGAGCGTCCCCAAGGCAGGACGAGTGTCCCTCAGTGCAGGATGAGCGTCCATCAGAAGAAGGTCGTGCGTCCCAAGCTAGGACTTGCAAGGCGTTGAACTTCATTTAAGGGGCTTAATCATCATTTAAGCCCTTAGCTAACCTAATCCTTGTACTTAGTATAAATACTCCTTTGTAATAGGAGATTTAAAAAATGATGAAAATTAGAGATTAGAGAGAGATTAGACATCAATTAGCTTAATTACACTTTACTCCTTCCTTAATTATTGTTCAAGAATTCTTAGATCTAGTTGGGTAATTGAAGATTATTTGGGTTTTTATTGGAGAATTGATAACTCTTCATCATCAATCAAAGTTTTCTTCTATTATTCTTTCCTTTCCATTTGCTCATCTTAAGATTGGTATAATTTCTTTACTCCTTACTTAATTATTGCTTATTCCTTTACTCTTCCATCATGTTTAAACTTGTTAAGATGATTGACACCATTGTTAACATATTTTCCATGATAATAAGTGTGTAGTTCCCTAACTAGGGTTAGTGGGAGATTAGGGGAGTTAATTGTAGGGTAGATCTATACTTAATAAGTTCATTTATGAATGCTTGCTTGTTGTAATTTCAACTTATGCACATGTTATGCTTGATGAAATGCTTGATTGACAACCTTGCATGATTCTCTTATCCTTTCAACAAGACTTGTAAGACATAAACTAACTCAAGGCTTCTTAGACCATCTATATAGTTGAATAAGGAAAACCAAGTCGATGTAGGTGTTGTAAAGTTTTGATCAACTCGGATCCGAGACCTAAGTCTCCCTAGGAATTGTAAGATATAAACTAACTCGATTCCATTACAACAATAATTGCTTGCATCTATGTAACTTATTTATGTGATCTCATCATGATTCCCCTATGAACTCATGACACCCTAGTGTTTTTAATCAATTGTTTACAACTCTATTTGCTTACTTTGCTTTGCTTTCATTTATTTACTTTTCCTTTGTTAAATAGTTTAAATTGCAAATCTCAACCTCAACCCAAATTGTGACATTAAGACATAGCTATTTACTACCGATAAGTCAATACACTACTACAAATCCAGGCAACTACAACGCCCCTTCAACAACGATTATTCACGAAAATCCCAATAGACGTTGTAGAATGTATGGCGCGAATTTTTCTAAAATGAGTTACAACGGGTATGGTAATAAAAACCGTTGTTATAAGTTTTAACAACGGGTTACACATGCACAACCGTTGTTAATAATTTGGCGCAAAATTGACGCAAAGTTAGTGAAAAGTAATCACAACGGTTACTTTTGGAACCCGTTGTTAAAACTTATTTGACAACGGTTGTTGATTTACAACCGTTGTTAAAACTTATTTGACAACGGTTGTTCTTTATAACCGTTGTCAATACCTTCCATACTATAAACCACACAAACACAAGTCTGCTACAGCCACAAAACACAAACCTTAATACACAAACACAAACCAAGCAGACAAACACAAACACAAACACAAACACAAACACAAAACACACTTTCTCATCTTCTCTTTCTCTCTTTCTCATCGTCTCTTTCTCTCCTTCTCATCGTCTCTTTATCTTCTCGCCGTCACTGTTGATTTCATCGTCTAATTATCAGGTTAATCTCGCCGTCACTGTTGGTTTCATCGTCTTTCATCGTCATTATTTCCTTTTTCTAATTATTTCATTTGCATGTGTATGTGTTAGTTTTTGTCGACCATTATGTTATTTCTTTAAGTATTATTCGCTTAATTCGTCTTTCATCGTCATTTTTCGCTTAATTAACAAAGATGAAGCAAGATGATAGAGAGGAATGCATGATAAACATAATTAATATATATATATATATATATATATATATATATATATATATATATAATAAATACATAAATTAAAAAAAAGATTACATTAATAAAAAAACAATTCTTATATTTTCATAGAGGGTCTTATTCTCCTCTATGATATCCGTCCTCTCCTCCTTGGCTATTTGGAGGTTCCGTTCAGTAGTTGCTATATCGTCATATAGCTGCAACCGTTATTCGCTCGATCAAGCCATCTTCTTTGGCGTCCTTCAGAATGGATCGAGCATCCGCAAGGTAGCTCCTGAAACTTTCCTCAATGTGGAGCAACTGGCGGATGAAACTGTTGTTGTTCTCGATCATAGTAAGAGTCTTAAGGATGATATCATTCATTTTGTTGGAGTTTGGAGTTTGTTTTGAAAGATTAAGTAGGGTTAATTTATTTGGAGTTTGTTTTAGCAGTTAGGGTTTGGAGATGCATATAGTGAGATAATGGAAATGTTAGTTGAGATAATGCATGTATTTATACTAAGCAATGTGTGGGTTGAGTTGTTTTTTAATTAATATATATGTTAGGAAGTTGAGCCATAATCATCATCATATCTCTCAATGCTGCTTCAAATCTTATTACTAACCCTTCTCATTCCATATTGTCCGTTCATATGCACAGTGATGGCAGTAATAATGCATGCATCGGAATTATAGCGGGCCGTAATTATGCATGCATCTCGTAATATTTAATTTTTTTATTTTTATTTTTTAAGAATAAACAACAACGGTTATTTATTAAAAAACTGTTGTCTTTAGTTATAACAACGGTTTTGTATATTACAACCGTTGTTATAACTTTCCCCCCAAAATTGAGTCACACTTTCCACAACGGGTTTTTATACTTAAAACCGTTGTTAATAGTTTTAACAACGGTTTCCTTAAGAAAACCAACCGTTGTTAAAACCTTTTACAACGGACGCTTTAACAACGTCCGCTTTTTTATATAACAACGGTTTTTAACCGTTGTTATAGCCCGTATCTGTTTTAGTGATACAATACCCGTCCCTTGGGATCCGACCTATACTTACCGCTCTACTAAGAGTAGTTAGTTGAGATTATAAATATTGTTTGAGGGCATAAAATATACGACAATTCTAGAGCTACGTCAAAAATGGCGCGTTGCCGGGGACAGTGTTCAATATAGTTGTTATCATTTGTTGTTTTTAGTTGTGTCTTTCTTAACCTTGGGGAAGTCAATCTCCTCAAGGTAGTTTTAATTGTTTTCTAGTTGTTTGATTTTTGCATGGCTAGTAAATCACAAGGCGGTCTTTTGCCTATTGATCCCGAAATCGAGAGAACTTTGACAAATATTAGAAGAACCGTTAGAGGTACTTCAACAATTGTGGGTATTGAAGAGCTTGTGGACATTGGTATCATCCAAACGGATAGTGTTAAGTTTATCCTTTTGCAAGGCAAGGAGAGGATAACCCAGTTCCAAACCAACCACAAAATCAACCTACAATGCCTAATTTCTCATCTCATTCCGTACCAACCGAGGAGAACCTACCCAATGGTACTTCAACACCACCCCACTTGACCGGTAATTTCATTGCCAAATCCGTATTCATACAATTAGTCAGACAAAATCAATTTGGAAGGATGCCTAGTGAGGATCCTCATCTACACAGGGAGACTTTTTGTGACTATTGTGATGCAATTTCATAAACGGGGGGTAATACAAGATCAAATTCGATGGGTATTGTTCTCTTTTTCCTTGATTGGAACCGCGAAGTAATGGTTGAAGATCCTAGACAAGGCCACTCTTAGAATCGCTTCATGGAAGAAGTTAGCACTTGCCTTTTACAAGAAGTTTTAACCTCCGGAGAAAACCAACATGTTAAGAGCCCAAATCACCGGGTTCAAGCAAAGAGATGAAGAGTCTCTATATGAGGCATGGGAAAGATTCAAAGATACATGTGACTCTTGTCCTCATCATGGGTTAATCGAATGGTTTCTAGTCCAACATTTTTGGAATGGGTTGTATGAAGACTCAAGGAATGTGCTCAACACATCTCAAAATGAAGGAGAGTTTGGTGGAGTCCTCCCTAAACCACCATTTATAAATATGTTAACCTCTTAACTTGCATTCTATTTAATTTGTGCATTCCATTATTTTTGCATTGCATCTTATATGCTTTGTTATAGGAATTTTGTGACATGAGAGCAAGTGAGGGAGGGTTGCTAATTGTGTTTGTAATGTGTAGTGTATGATGATCAATTGTGGGGAAGCATTTGTAACACCCTCATACTCCAAGTGCCTTACCAGGACCACTCAGGTATGAAGATATTACCATCTCGGTTACCCGAGGCAATGATAATCAAATAAACAATAAAGAAACTAGGGCGTGAGTCTTCATACAACCCACGGAAGGGGATGTGCACATTAATGGACAGGGTTATCGCTCAATATAAGGAGCGGGGATTAGGTGGGCACGGCTGCGGTCCCCCACTGGCATGGCTGGTCCAGTGGACAGTCGGTGATTGAGATTGATGGGACTAGTGTGATTGTGTGTGTGTGTGACGGTGTAAGCTGCCTGTTTGTCTTATTGTTGATATATATAAGTTGTGTGATTAGTACTGACCCCGGTTGTTGTTTTGTAAAACCTGCGGTGATCCATTCGGGGATGGTGAGCGAATGGTGAGCGAGTTTGAGTTGAGTACTGGGATAGCTGAGATGTGCCACCGCTTGACGATAGAAGTCTTCCGCTGTAGCTTCGTAGTTTTATAAACTTTACTTTTAGTTGATTATACAGTTGGTTTGAGGACTTGTACCCGTATTTTGGGATTTAGCTTCAGTTGTACTTTTCACTAAAGTTATATCATTTAAAGTTGTTTCATTATTGTCTTATGAATATCATGCCTCGGGTAACCGAGATGGTGGCATCCTTATACCTGAGTGGTCCTGGTAAGGCACTTGGAGTATGGGGGTGTTACAGCAATTGCCTAGGCCAGTCAAGCCTATGGATTGCAACCCAATGATGGAAAGATGAGAAATGAAGGATCAAAAATATCTACAAAGGGATCCCCACGAGTTGACCTTAGCTTGTGGGGTTTAGAGCAAATAAGCCAAGGACTGCATTGCAGCCCGCTCGAGCTGGAACCGGGACGGGCGTCCCAGTGTTCAGCCCGCTCGAGCCAGAGCCAGGTCGGGCATCCCCAAAGAACAAATGCAAAACTCTGAAGCATGATCCGCCCGTCCTGACCTGGGGACGCACGTCCCTACCTGTTAATAAATTAAAACACGGGATTCCTCCCTTCATTCCTCATTTCTATTTTCCCCATTTACAAACACAAACACCCTTCCTTAACTACAACACTTAACCCAATCATCAAAAACCCAAATACTCAACCAAATTCATCAACAATCATTTCAAACTTGCTCAAACTCAAATCAATCACTCCATTGTCAACATTTAGACCGTCAAACATCAAAATCTTACCAAATCAATCAAAAATTTTCTAGGGTTGGATAATTTCGAAAATCCCCAATTTGATTGAAAGTGGAAGAAAGGAAGGGTATTCAAGCATACTAAAGGTTTGTTGACACCAATTCAAAGGAGAAATCAACATGGCAAGAACCACGGGAAACACTCAAGCATCAAAGTCCTAAAATATTTAAAGAGACAAAAAGTTCTAGCATCCAAGGTATTGGTGGTGGTTGAACAAGCAAGAGAGCAAGCAAGGAGCCTATTGAAGCCATTGAGGAGGTTGCCACTACAACACCAGAGGTCGAGCAACTCAAAGACTATTCGGAGGTAACTATCCTTACTAATGATCATAGAAATGCATTCGAATCCCTTAGCAAAAAGAAAGTCATTGCCACCAAATTTGTTTGCCAAGAAACTTTAGGAAAGTTGGGAGTGCTTGATCAAACTAGAGCATTCTTCAAGTCTATGGGGTTATCTACCTTGTTTGAGATGGATGAATTGACTTACTGGTCGAACTATCATTTTCGGTTACTTGTCGTTAGGAGCACCTAGACCAAAACAATATTTATAACTTCACAAACTACTCTACTATTAGTAAAGAGGTAAGTTAATGTCAGATCCCAAGGGACGGGTATTGATGTAGGATTTTCGATTACAAGTAGTGGTGTCTAAGGGTGTCACAATTTGGGTTGAGATAAGAAGATCACTAAACTAAATAACTATGTAAATAAACAAGCAAGATGATTAAATGAGATGTAAACAATTGATTAAAAGCACTAGGGCGTCATGGGTTCATAGGGGATTCATGGGAATTGATCATACAAACAAATTCTCAAGTTATAAGCAAGCAATTATTGTTGTGATAGGATCGAATTGGTTTATATCTTACAATCCTAGGAAGGTTTAGGCCCCGGAGCCGAATCGATTAGATTGTACAATCCTAGGAAGGTTTAGGCCCCGGAGCCGAATCGATTATATCTTACAATCCTAGGAAGGTCTAGGACGAGCGGATTGGGTGGTGGGACGCTCGGATTCTGGAGGGCTGGGATGAGCATCCCAAGGCTGCGACGAGCGGATTGTGGCTCAGCAAGCTTCTTCTTCATTTCTTCTTTTCTTCTTCCAACAATCCTCAAGGATTTTGTTGGGGATGCAAGGATCTTCTCATCATTGCCCATCTACTACATTATTTACGTAGGCGTTCTAGTCTTATCTTCACTTTGATGCTTGGTCATTAGATTCCATGAATTTAGCTCCATTTTGCCATGAAAATGCAAGGTTTGCACTCCTCTCCTACCAAGGAAACAATACCTCAAAGAATATGCAAAACGAAAGACTAAAGATAGTAAATAACCCAATTATGCACTAAAAAGCATAGGAACGAGGCTAATTTGGGGACTAAATATGCTCAAATATTGGTCACATCAAATATCCCCAAACCGAACCTTTGCTCGTCCCGAGTAAAGAGGTGACAAAACTAGGACCCTTATTTAAACTAACCTACTAATATAACCGATATGAGACAATTAGCGGGTCTCACTCCGCCCCTTCAACTCACAACAAGACAACCATGAGGTAGGATGCCTTCTTGCAAGGCAAGGTGGGGCTTGCCAAAATGGCGACACATCCAAGCATTAAAGCACACAAACCAAGTAATGGATGCATCTACAAAAGAATTGTAAGAAAGTATTAATCTCATTATTCAACATATTCATATATGTTACATTTTAATTTAGTCATAAAATTAAAAATAGATCTTATGCATGCAAACTAAAATAGACAAGTGAAGAAATCGTCATTCTTACTATAGTAGTTTCGGATTTAGGGCACAAGTGAGTTCTCTTTCTCACTTGTTCTTGAGATTTCCTTATATGGGAGAACAAAGATTCAAGCTTAGAATCCCTCCCAAAGATGTATACCCAATATAACCTCTTAAAAGATAAATATTATTTGAACTAGAACAATATTAATCTTGTTAAAAATTGACCCAAAATATCTATTTTGGTCTCTATTATTTCGGTATAGAGAAAAGAATTTTGGGATTTATTATCTCTCTAATTTTTCATAAGATGTAGAGAGGAAATTATATTTCTTATACTAGAAATTTTTATGTGAAGTTGTGAATGAATAATTAGAGAGAAAAACTCTCTATTATGGCCTTAGAAAACCGGTGGGTAGGGTGGAGGAGAGCCAATGTATGGGCAAGTAATTCTTCTCAAGAAAAACTAGGTTTGCATGGCTACAAGCTAGTTATAATCATTATGCTTTCCACTTAATTATTTAACACAATTTAAACATTATGCTCCCTCCATTTTTTCGGCACTTACATAAAATGGGTGGTCAATTTTATATTTTGTCATTTGTCAATTGTCACATGTTACTAGTCATGTGAAATTGTCATGTATTTTTAACATATTAAAAATCAACGTATTAATAAAAATACGTCATGTACAAAATCGACTTAGTAATTCATAATTACTTGTATCAAAAACAGTTTATTAATTATAAATCACAACGTCTTGTATTTATAATAAATTATTCATTCAGTTCCAATTGTTTCCGTAAACAATAATATCATCTAAGCAATAAAACAATTCGATCACTTAGACCGTATCTTATTTAATCAAATTACAATGAGACACGTAAATATTACTTCCAAAATCGTCCGTCAATTTTAAGTAATTTAATTAACCCGTATCGACATACGATCAATTAAATAATCAATTAAGAGTTTTACCCTTTAGATATGACCTAAGGGGATCAACTGATCACCACCGTCGCACGACAGTAATGTCAAACTCTAGTCAGCCAATCATTACCGATATGTGTGGACCAGTTGACAGTAAAATTTACTTCCCACATGTATTCTTAAAATGAGACTTAAACATGTGATCATCATGATCGACAGTTGTGATCGCATTATTGTCGGAGGACACATATTCCAACAATCTCCCATTTGTCCTCGACAAGTGTGCGTCACCAATTCTCTTGTCCTATTACTATGTCCTACTCAGTGCAAGGTGTCTTTCAGGTCGTACTTGCAAGTGATCATATCGAGAGTGGTTTCCTCGATCTGGAGAATAACTGATTGACCGGAATTATCTACCATAGATACCTTTCGAGCGTGGCCACGTATTTCCAGTTCATTACTCCTCGAGTGGCCCTGAGATATTGTTATAACCCTGGGAAGGGGTGGACAATTCCTATCGCACTTATTCCCTTCGACTAGCCACAACCATCATAACCCAAAATATGCCCATTTGACCTCATTTACGAAGGTCGTAGTAACATAAATCAAAGTTAATCTGAAAATGTGCCACCTTAGGCGAACAGTCTTTAGTCAAAAGAATCGACTCATTAGAATACTATAGTAGCTCTCGCCACGACCAGGCTATATAGATTTGCCAAAACTCTATAAGCGATCATAACGCCCGACAAAGTGTTCCTAACAGTCTGCCTATGTGATCGACTAGTCATCTCACATGACTCCATGGCACTTGAACTTGCCATCAATCGCATCACACTCATGTCACTTCGAGACGTCACCTCATGTAAGTGACTATGGGCGAATACAATGCTAATCCGTGTTCACTTTAACGGGGTTCAATTGTCTCTACAACCCGTTTGGATGTAACAAAGTATAAGGTGAGTTAATAATAACTCAAACGACGAATTTCGACATCACATTCGGGTAGTCAATACCATATTACAACCTTGTGATGTATATCGTAAGTGTGTAAACACTAGTCGATTTGCAATAGAAGTTTAACATACCATGTGTCCATGTGTTCATACTTCTTGTGTTGCATTTTCCTTTATATTCATGTTATCTCTCATAGCATGAACCTTACCAAGTGCACATCTAGGTTCCCAACCTAGGTTTAGGTTCTTTATCTTGAAAGAACTTTCTTGTTGTTTATCACATAACCAACGAATTATGGTGGATGATATAACTTGCACTGGTCAAGTGTTCTACCAACTCGCAATGCACTAGGTATACGTTTTATAGGGTCTTGCAACAATTGTCAAGATGATTAGCCTAGCACTTCTCATAAGTCCTAGCATATTAGAAAATAATGGTTTTGAGTAACTTCTTACTATAACAAGTATCTTTTCAAACTTCTTATTTCTCCTTTTAGCTGGAATAGCTTAGGATTTTCATGAATCCTTACGTGTGTTTGAACTTTAATATGTGCAAATTCTTGTCACATAACAGAGTGTTCTGTCCAACACTAGAATAGCTCATTAGTTCTCCTCGAGAATTCATGACGATTCTTCTATGGCTTGCCAATGACTCATCATGCTCTTGTGCATATGATTCATTATTGGACATGAGCATGATTATTCTAATGGCGGAAACATTAGTAATTTTAATCATGTGATCAACCATTTTTAGGTTCAATGAATGACCATGACTGCTTATGGTAATTCCATTTTCATCGATATGAATAACCTACGTTTCTCGTTGATTTGATGTGTATATCTCAATACCTATCCAACATCCCATGATGTGATTGGATTCATCATAGTCCATTTTCATCCAGAATTGAAAACTCAAACACTTCTTTGTGAAAGATAGTACTAGCTCGTCATTCTCAATGAGTAATGAGTTATAAATTTTACAAGATGATTCCTCCCACTAAATTCCATGTCTTCACATGATAATTTCAAACTCCCACTCAATTCCTCATGTTTCGCAATTGACTACTCAACCGAAACATTTCAAGAATTGAAATACATTTTTCTTTGCCAAGTTATTAAGATAAAACCAAATATGTTCCCAACATATCTTTTCAAAATACCTATTTAGAAAAGGTTTCATTCTTAAACTTATGGAAAAAGATTTTTAATCTATAACTCATTCATTTTATAATGATGCGTAGCAATGTCATTATTTAAATGTGAATTTCATTTAATACACGTCCTTCTCAAAATACCCTTTTCCGGAAGGAGGTTTAACCATTTCATTTTCATAAATGAGGTTAAGTAATGACACTAGCATGGTTAACAATTAACTTAGCTCTTATAGATATCGGTATATCTTTCTTTACAATTTTTAGTCATAAATCTCATTTATTTTCAAGGATGCAACTTTGTTTCATTTAGGCTCTTAATTAAATATCAATATTGAAACTCTTGGTCAAATGTTGTTCATAAACTAGCCAAATCTCTTGTTAAGACTTTTCTTTAGTCATTTTATTTCAAAACTTTCTTTTGGTCTCCTCGTGTAGTTATCTTGAGAACATATTCTTTTGATTACATCACTTGGTCTCTTTTGTCATGTAGATCTCATCTATTCGAGACCATAGATCTCATCTATTCGTGTATACTTTCTATTTAGGTATAGAAATCATTCTTTCTTTCGTAGATCTCATTTACTCAAGTATACAAATTATCTTTGTATTCTTTGTGTCTTCATTTTTCTCCCACTCTATCTTTAGAATAAATACACTAGATATTCAAAGATAGCTTATGAGACACAAATAATGATTTTGAAGTATAAGGAGGACTATCTCATAGATTGACTAATAGTTTTAGATTTGATGAGTGTACTTGGTAATTGACATTCCTTTAGGAGAGTTCATCAACTCAACATCACTTTATAATTGATCATACACAAGCTTTAAGCTTGTGGACATATAATGAATCCCATCATTATAGTTGCCTATTGGATCACTTTAAGTAGATGATCATATGTTTCTATGTGCAAGCATATAAAGACGAATTTTTAGAACAAAGAAATGCGATAAAAGGGGTGACTTGGGTTGCAAACCAAGCCACCATTATCCAAAATACAACCATTGTTTAGAAAGGATCCAAAATCCATTTCCATGTCAAACACGGAAATCAAAATAGTTCTAAAAATCCGAAACATAACTTAAAATTAGACAATAATAAAAAGCCAAGCTTCATTGGAAGCTACTCCTGGCTCCTTGATGATTTCTCAAGCTTGCTTTTATTTTCCCTTGTCTTTGCTTGGAGGAGGCCCTATTTACAATAAATAGGGGATACATTATCACAACTTTGTATCAAAATACCATAGTTGAATTAGAAATATAAAAGAAAGGATAGTCATTTACCTACTGGAGTGATCTTTCCAGCTTTGATGTCACCAAGATACTTGGAACAATTCCTTTTCCAATGTCCAACACCATTACAATAATGACATTTATCAAGAGGACCCTTCTTGGTCTTGGAAGTGCTAGCTTCAAAAGTCTTAGCCTTGGTGGACATGGGAGCTTGCCTCTTACCCTTTTTCCCATTGTTTTTGAACTTCCCTTTGCTCTTGGTGCTTATATTAAGCACATCCTTAGGTGGGTTAACATTTAACCCCATGTCTCTTTCGGCTTGCACAAGTAACTTGTGCAACTCTTCAAGAGACACGTCCTTGTCCTGCATGTTAAAATTCACCCGGAATTGAACATACGCTTTGACTTTGGATAAGGAGTGTAGAATCCTATCTACAATGAGCTCTTTGAGGATTTCAACTTTTTGAATCTTCAAAGTCTCGACTAGCTCAACCAATTTGAGCACGTGAGGGCTAACCTTTTGGCCCTCCTTAAAATCGAGATCAAAGAATGCCGAGGCCGCCTCATATTGGACGATCCTCGGAGTTTGTGAAAACATTGTCACAAGTTTGGAATAGATTTCATTAGCGGTGCCCATTTTTAAGGCACTCCTTTGGAGATCCGCCTCCATCGCAAAAATCAACACATTTTTCTTTGCAGCAGACTCTTTGTGGTAAGCCTCATACGCTTCCCTAGTGGCGGCACTCGACCTAGCATTAGGTTCGGGTGGAGAGGCCTCGGTGAGATAACAAAGCTTGTCGTCACCTTGGGCGGCTAATTTGAGTTGGGCATCCCAATCGGAGAAATTTGACCCATTCTTTTCAAGTTTACAACGATCCATGAAGGATCGGAGCCATGAAGCATTAGTGAGAGGTGCGGCGTTGGTGTTTGGTGCGGCCATTTGTTATGAGAAATAAAAGTGGTCTACAAAACGAAAATAGAAGGAATAAAACATTTGTCGTTTTCAAAAAAACACTTGTAAATTTAATTTAAATAAGTTTTATTGCATTTATCTAGTGACCTCTACCCAACTTGATAAATGATTCTAGGACCCAAATTCATATTAACTTGGGCACGGGGTAGCCGATTCATCCCTTATCAATATAACTCGGTGGATTAACTCTTTAATCGATTCTACTTTTAGAACTCTTGGTCGATAAATTACACTAACATTTATCTATAGCCCGGAACACATGCGACTACGGTCACGAATACTTCCGTTGAGCTCAATCCAAATTTCAAATAAATGTGTCCATGATCCAAATTCACATTAACTTGGGCACGGGGTAGCCGATTCATCCCTCATCAACATGAATTCGGGGGATAGACATTTATCACCCACTTCCCCTACGTAACAAGGTTTGTACCCCGGGGTGGCCGAGTGCACTCCCTCGCGAAATAGGTTTTCATGGTTTCTACTTTTTGGTAAGGCTAAGTCTCAATTGTTTATTTTAGCGAGATGTCATGTCAATTTATCATCTATCACGTTTTAAATGAACTAAAGCGGTGAACTACGATAATTGTAATTGACACGGTCGATAAACTCAATAAAATGATAATGCATGTTTTAGTTATGGCGATTTAGCGATGCATGCAACATATAAATAAAATGCAAAGCATAAATAAAATCCTAGTATGGCCTTCCTAAAATAGTAAATCTAATAAACTATTACAAATTTGGAAACCAACTCCTTTGGTCCCTTGAACTTTGGTCTTGGCACGCATTTCAAGGCAATACTTTCTTTTATGAATCGCCTTCTCGAGTGGCACCGTCTCCTAGGAACTCCGGAATAAATAAATTACATAATTTCCTATTATACATTTGTAATTAAAAATAAAATAAATCTATTAAATTACAAAACGGTTATACGAGATCACAATAAATTACAACCGAATCGATATTCCCATACATTTCGGGTAATACCAATTAAAACTAAGGCCATACTAAGTAAAATTACATAATTCAAAAATTACATAAAATTAAAAATGACAATCATAAATAAAATGCAGCATTATAATATGTATGAACATGCCCAATTTTATGCTAAATCGCCTTTAAGGAGCCAATATCGTATATTAATCGGTTTTTACGGATTTGCGTGATTTAACCTTTAAAAATCACAATAATTACATAAATTCATATTTATGTACAAGTTAATTACCCTAACCAACTTAGGACTCAAAATTAGTCTCCACTAACATATTGACTATAATTAACTTATATATTTCTTAATATTGTTCATAAATGGACTCAAAATACAAAATTTTGCCATAAACTTCAAATTAAATCATAACAATTTCAAATAATTTCAAAATTTGAAATTTAAACTTATGAACATTATGGAAAAATACCATGACACTCATAATGTTCAAAAAACATAAGTTAAAAATTTCGAAAATTTATCGAGAAAAACAATGTTGCGGTTTATCGGATTTATCAATTATTACCATAAAAATATGAGAAAAATTATTTTTATTAACTTTTCACTTTTAGATCTGAAATATATGATAAAATGCAACATGTGACGTTTTTCCTTAGTCATGAAGTATGTTTTAGCATTTTTTACTAATTAAAGTCACTATTTATGTGATTTTTCATCAAAAATTCATAAATCATGCATAAAGACTTCATTATAGCCAAATATTTTACACACATCTTTTAATATTGCATGTGACAACATACTAAACTTCCATGACCAGATTCGAAATATAACTCATATTAACCTATTTTTCCATTTAAATACGATTTTAACTTGAAAAATCCATATTTCGAGCATAACAACTCATTTTATTATTAAACTTTACAGGCCATTAGTAGATAATATATGTGTAAACATACATATCCACAAACCACTGGAAAAATCGAAGTTTAGCTATTTTTATTCCCAAAATGACATTTTTATCATAAAAATCACATTTTAATGCCATTATTATATAAAATGAACAATAAAATCCATAAATAAACCCAAAAAATCCTAAATACATTTTAGGACCAGAAACTTTAACATGCAAATAAATTTCGTGATATGTCATAATAAACACAAATTTATAAGTTTTGTTTGTTAATCTTATAACTCGGAAAAACAATAACCGATTTGCATGCAAACAACCTAAGGCTCATGATACCGCTTGTAAGAAATTATTAATCTCATTATTCAACATATTCATATATGTTACATTTTAATTTAGTCATAAAATTAAAACTAGATCTTATGCATGCAAACTAAAATAGACAAGTGAAGAAATCGTCATTCTTACTATAGTAGTTTCGGATTTAGGGCACAGGCGAATTCTCCTTCTCACTTGTTCTTGAGCTTTCCTTATATGGAAGAACAAAGATTCAAGCTTAGAATCCCTCCCAAAGATGTATACCCAAGATAACCTCTTAAAAGATAAATATTATTTGAACTAGAACAATATTAATCTTGTTAAAAATTGACCCAAAATATTTATTCTGGTCTCTATTATTTCGGTATAGAGAAAGGAATTTTGGGAGTTATTATCTCTCTAATTTGTCATAAGATGTAGAGAGGAAATTATATTTCTTACACTAGAAATTTTTATGTGAAGTTGTGAATGAATAATTAGAGAGAAAAACTCTCTATTATGGCCTTAGAAAACCGGTGGGTAGGGTGGAGGAGAGCCAATGCATGGGCAAGTAATTCTTCTCAAGAAAAACTAGGTTTGCATGGCTACAAGCTAGTTATAATCATTATGCTTTCCACTTAATTATTTAACACAATTTAAACATTATGCTCCCTCCATTTTTTCGGCACTTACATAAAATGGGTGGTCAATTTTATATTTTGTCATTTGTCAATTGTCACATGTTACTAGTCATGTGAAATTGTCATGTATTTTTAACATATTAAAAATCAAAGTATTAATAAAAATATGTCATGTACAAAATCGACTTAGTAATTCATAATTACTTGTACCAAAAACAGTTTATTAATTATAAATCACAACGTCTTGTACTTATAATAAATTATTCATTCAGTTTCAATTCTTTCCGTAAACAATAATTTCATCTAAGCAATAAAAAAATTCGATCACTTAGGCCGTATCTTATTTAATCAAATTACAATGAGACACGCAAATATTACTTCCAAAATCGTCCGTCAATTTTAAGTAATTTAATTCACCCGTATCGACATACGATCAATTAAATAACCAATTAAGAGTGTTACCCTTTAGGTATGACCTAAGGGGATGAACTGATCACCACCGTCGCACGACAGTAATGTCAAACTCTAGTCAGCCAATCATTACCGATATGTGTGGACCAGTTGACAGTAAAAATTACTTCCCACATGTATTCTTAAAATGAGACTTAAACATGTGATCATCATGATCGACAGTTGTGATCGCATTATTGTCGGAGGACACATATTCCAACAAGAATAGCCACTTTCCTCATCTAAGTGGCGGAAATTATCTAAAGGGGAAGCAATTCAAGGGTACACATTCTATTATAGATATGGTTTCTTCAAACTACTAAGCCTAGAAGGATACCAATAAATCACCTCCAAGTTGTGTCAAGCTAGGGTACCTTTGTCCTCAATCGTTAAATGCTTTTGTCAAGAGTAGACTCCCTATGGTGTTAGAAACACTAGAGGATCGCGGAATTCCCCTTCTTGCCTAGAGAAGAAGAAGGGTCGTCCCCTCTCTACCATGCACAAAAGTGGATACGATGGAAAAGGGATCAATAGAACTTGAGTTTAGTATGGGAGTTTGCTTTTTGTTGTTGTTTTTCCCCCCAATTTCTTGTGGCATTTGATATTTTGAGAACACTTTCTTGCCATTTCTTTGATGTTTGGCATTCAATACTTGACAACTTTCAAATTTTTCTTGCATTTCTTTTTGAACATTTTCAAAGTCACCCCATATGTAGTGAGGGTGCTTATTTTTGAAGCACTAGGAGTCTATTTTTGCTCCTCTTTTCATTTGATGCAATCTGCAAACTTTTTTCACTTTTCATTTCATTTCTTGAACTCAAATTTTTGAACAATTTTTGTGCCCATTCCCTTTTTGATGACAAAATGTTGTAGAACATGGATGATGGTTGCATGGTTTCAAGGGTCACCTTGGAATAAACGGCAGCCAAGGAGTTATCACACCATAAGGTACTCTTGACTAGGCCTTAATCCATGGGTCAAAGGATACTATCATGACACATCCTAGGGTATTTTACAAGCACTCTAACAAACAAAGTCTTAAGAAAAAAAATTATCCACAAGGCCTTATATACACTTGTCAAGCTTCCCAAATAGACGGTTTCACAAAATTTTCCTAAATGTAACTATGTGCCATGATGCAACTATCATTTATACAACTTTAATGCATATGCTTCTACCAACTAGTATGCCAAAAAATCTAAATGCAATCCTAAATTCACATTGTTTATACCGCATAAATCAAAATAAAGCCACATAGTCATTAACATAAAGAGGAAAAAGGAGATTGGAAAGATCATCCTATGTGGTCTTCTATATCCTCATGTCTCGGATGTGGCATAGTCGATCAATGTGAAAAAGGATGAACAAACACAATATATACAAGACTACACTACAAAGGAAATGAACATGTTTTTGGATTTTTCAATTTTTTTGTATTTTGTTTTAATGAAATTAAAGGACATATTTTTGTATTTTTCAAAATTTTTCGATTTTTATCATTTTTGTTTAAAAAGGGTCAAGTTAGAATTTCCCATTCCCACACTAGTATGGGCATTGTCCTCAATGGCCAATACGATAGGAAATTATGCAATTTACATGAATATGCATGATTTCTAAGCTAAATGCAAATTATATGATATATAAACAAGAGTGAATGCAAACTAAGCTATGCTATATGATGCATGGTTTTGTTATGGTAGAGAGCATAATTTAGATTAACTCCCAATGCATATGCATAAACTTCCCCAAACAAAAATAGACACTATTTCTAATGTCAAAAATTGGGGGAGTTCATGCATAAAAATGCAATGCATGAAACTAAAATTTGTCATTTTGGATTTTGAAAGTGGGGAACAATAAAATGAACACCTTAATGGAACCAAGGTGTTAGTCCTCTAATGTTGCTAGGACACCAGAAAATGATCAAGATAAAATAAGAACAAGAGAAGTAGACAAACCATAAAGGAGGTGTAAGCATGTAGGATCCTCCAAGTGTTTGCTAATCCTCACCCATCGTGTCATCATCATCATCATCATCATCATCAACTTCCTCACTTGAGGCATCATCAACCTCCATGGATGTGGAATCATTTCCACTCTCACTTGCACTTTCTTTTTCATCCTCACTTTCCTCTTCTTCTTGAACTTCTTCATCTTCACCTTCTTGCTCATCACTCTCATCAACAACCATCTCCTCTTCACCTGGTCTACCACCTCTAGAAGTGCTAGGAAAGAATGCCTCCTTATCCGCCCAACTAGGCAAAGGAGAAGATGGATCGAGAAGTCCTTGCCTAACAAGATGTAGGAGGGGCGGATACTGTGCCTTGTAAGCATCAACTCTATCATTATAAGCTTTTTTATGCATTTCCCTCATCAATAGAGTTAAGTAATCGTTTCCCGCCTTGACATTTTCGGGGTTGAACTCGTGGTAGTCAAATGGATAAGGTGGGGTGATAATGGAGGAGGAGGGCTTGTCATGTGACACCCTCATTTATTGCGGAAAAGTAAACAGGTAATTCCTAAAATAAAACTGCATGGATATGTTTGTAATAGGTTCAATTGGGTAAAAACCTGTAATTTTTAAAACCTGAACCTGTTATAAAGATATCCAAATTGGAAGGTGTCAAACATACAAGGTCTAACTAGAAGTGTCATAACATAACCATCGCTAAAGTCGCGAATAGCAAATTATACAACCAAATGTAAAGAGGGAGACATATGTCCCTAAAATGTATGTGACATAAAAAGTGTTTAAGGGTCACAATAAAATAAAGTCATTCTAGGTCCCAAGGTTACTTTGCTCGCTAGCTCGTCCATGTACCCCATATATGCATCACCTACCTGTCATTCGCATTTTATATAAATACGAAAGCCACAGTCAGTGGGGAGTAACTCCGAGTTCTCCCAGCCACGAAATGTCATAATTAATATAACATGTAAACATAAAAATATGAATACGAATCACACAATGCCTTAGCATATAGATGCTAGACAATCGTGCTTATCATGTGAACAACAATATAACAACACATAGTCCTAGCATGTGAATACTAGACCGACTCATACTACACTATCAAGTGAATCACATAACATCCAGGAATCCAAACTCTATCAACCATAGCCGGCTTGCATCTCACCTTCTATGATTCATAGAATCATCAAACAAGAAAGGGCAATATATCTAGAGACAGGCATAAGTTCTTAGCATGGTCAATAGTCACCTTGTAACTCGAGTCTATACCACGAGGTAGGGAAGGTAATCGAACCGGTATCCTGGCTCAGAGGTTCTATAAAAATATGGCCAAGACACAACACAACCCTAGTCCTAAATCTGCGCAGACCTAGACATGCGGATACACACCACCGCACCCAAGACCCACAATTTTATACAACCATGTGAGTACCCTAAGGAGTCCACCAAAGGGTTGGCTAGTACTTAAGCTGACCACTTACTCTCAAAATAAGTAACGAGGTCATGCCCCAACTTGGATATAAACCCACCAAGTCAGGAACACAAAGGCTATTGAGCAGTGAACATACACTCGTCAAAGACTATAAAGACCTATCTATGATGAAGGTCGAAATACTCACCTAGGACCTAGTCCCAGCTAGTCCCAGCTTGAATACTTTAGCCCACACCACACAAGACAAGTAGGATACCCAATTAACCATAAAAGGGGCAAAGAGTCCAAACTTGTACACACAAAAGATCATACACACCCTAATATATGAAAGGTTACGCAAGAGCATATTCAGCTGACAATCCAACAATATCTCCAATATTAATAATAATCCAAATTCTAGCTAACCGTTAATCTCATAATTCATGAGAACAAGCTAAAATGGCAACAAGGCAAGAAGACTCAAGCATAAGGCATCCAAAGCATCCAACAACCAACATGTGAAATGATAATTACAAATATCAAGGCATAACATAAAACTTCCAATAACAACCAATCTCACCTCAAAGACAAACCCTCGACCCGAGTCCCGCGACGGGTCATCGGTCAAATCGAGGCTGACCGGTTTAAACATAGTTTGACCAAACTCGTTCGGTCAATCTGGCCCAGCTCAGAGTCTTGGCCTACTTTTGGCCCAAATTACAAAATGTATCACATTGTCATTCTCATGCTATTTCCAATTTCTATCATGTGAAAAACGAAAGTAACACATTATCAATCACCTAAACACTTAACAAACAACAAACACAACATCAGCTACTAATGTGACATTAATTCGTCGAGTAACTCGGAATAGTTACCTTAAGCTAGCAAAGAGACAAGCAATAAACTTGAGAAAGCTTCTAAAACCCAAAATTACTCTTCATCTTCAACCACATATGAGCCACCTAAAATAATTATGTGAAAGGACGATATTAACGAATTATCGTTATATAAAATAAAGAGGAAATTAATTTAATTATATTTTAAATAAACCAAACTAGCGTCAAAACAATTTATAGACACGGCCCACAAGTTATTATGACAACCTCAAACTCGGCCTAACCACCAACTACACATGGACTCAAACTCGTGACTTAGCTAGGCCTTTGCCAGGCACGGCCAGGCCACGGCTAGGCCTTTGCCACGGGCCACACTAAGCTACGGCCATGCCACTAGAGTCCGACACGACCACCACCCGACTACCCATAGCCACCCTTCACCCTACTTCATAACCTCGACCCAAAAATCGGTCCAAAACAGAACCCAAAAGATGCCTAAGTTCGACCCCAACTCCAGTCCTCAAATGCAAAGTGAAAACCCACGATGACGGCTCTCGTCCCCCCCCCAAAAACAGTACCAATCGTCCCCTTAAGACTCCATTCTCGCGCCTAAAAAAGTCCTAGCGAGCCAACTAAGTCGGCATTTAAAACGGTTTTTGAGCAGAAATCCACAAGAATAAAGCAACTCAAAAACAGGTCCTAAAGACTACAAAAATCGCCCCAACACGAGTCCAAATCAGTCCAAAACAATCCCTACATGTCGGTATACACCGTCTCAACTATAAAACACACCAATTATCACCCAAAACAATCCATACATGTCAAAGATACACCGTCTTAAATATACCACTTACTAGCTAGCATCCCAAATGATCCCTAGAGGTCAGTATACACCGTCTCAATCATCTCCACATATCAGTATACACCGTCTCAACTATACAACTGACTAATTAACATCCATAAGGATCCCTATATATAATTATACACCGTCTCAACTATAAAACAGACTAACCAGCATTCGAAATAAACATATTTTACAAGTAATATTGAGTAATCCGTTATCGTTACCTTTTTAATCTTCTACCAGACCGTCTATTTTAGTACATACAACCGTCTTATAATAAATAAAGCTGAAAATATAAATGGGTTTGTAAAAATACATGACGAAAATGAATTTTACTTACAACGGATTGACGGAAACGATAAGAGGACCACTGTGGAATGAAAACTGTTGAAAACGGATGATAAACGGAGCACCAGGACGGATTATAGACAAAAATTGAAGAAATAATGATGAAGGAAAAAGAAGGGCGAAGAAGAGGAAAAGAAGAAAGAGACGTGGGAAATCAAAAATGAGGGCGCTGCCTTTGACTGCTATTTATTATACGTACGTTTCTTCGTCGTTAAGAAACTTCGATAGTTATTAAAACCGTTTCGAGTTAAATTTAACCGGTTTAAGAAAGAGTCTCATAAATGAAATGGAATCAATAATAAATAAGTTTAAAGAATGAAAAATAAAATAAACTCAGATAGTTAACGGAAATAATAAGAAATCGGCTTGAAACGGAATTATTAGCGATTTTTACGAAACTAACGGATATTAATAAAAATTGCTAATTTAGTGAAATAAGCTCAAAATAGCTAATTGGACGGTTTTGTTCCCAAAATCCATCTCGGGTTCACTTAAAACAACTTTCATAAGGACTCGTAAAGAAACGGAAATTATTAAATAAATAAACTCGAACTAACTTCAATAAACTTGAACTAACTTTAAATAAACTTATTAATGATTATTAAAATTAACGTATCGAATTATGATGAAATTAATTAATTAGCTAAGCATATATATATAAATCGTTAAATGATGTAATTAAATTCAAAATAGCAATTAAAAGAATTTTATCCAACTTAATAAAATACGGGGTGTTACAATCACCCCATCTTTTAAAAAGTTTCGTCCTCGAAACTTGAAAGTATAAATGAAAGGTTATAAAAATAAAACTGAAATTGGAATCGGTAACCAAAACATTTAAAAGGTCACTTATCGTAAGAATCAAAATTCTTTCAAAAGTTTCAAATAAAATTTTAAAACAGAACCGATTCTCATCAAAGGAACGGAAGTGCTCTCGTTGCGCATTCAAGAACATCACATTCCAAATCCAAGATAAGGTCAAAGGCAAATCATTTGTATAAATCAAAAATCAAGATACTTTCGAAAACATTAATGAAGGGTTTTCAAAAGTATAAGTCTCATTCATGGAACGAAATTGCTCTTGTTGTGCACACAAGAACGCTAACTTTCCAAGTCAGAGACAAATTTAAAACAAAAACTATTCGCCGACAAGCGTAGAACAAGTTATCAAACGTTTCCAATAACTAGTTCTATCATCCGATCAACGTCAAAATCAAAGAAAAAGGCAATCCACTCAAATTTTCTTTTGCGAAAGACAAAATAGAAATGAAGGTTTCACCTTTAAACTAAAAGGGGAGTTAAATTCCTGAAATATAATATTAAACTTTGACAAAGGCATTATGATTAGATCAAAGTGAATAGAAATTGGATAAAATTTACAAAAATCTCAGGTTTAGCAACTCAAAACCATGATAAAGAAGTCTATACTCAAAGAACAATTAGAAAATTAAATCGAATTTTCATTTTCCAAATCTGTACAAGTAGGGAAAATTTTGTAATAGTAACATAAATTTTTAACAACGAACCAAAAATGGTAGCTTGAAATATTTAGAAATTGTGCGAAATGAAAAGTAAGTTAGACATTATAGATACAAGTATGCTAAGAGGGTTCAAGCTTAACCAACAAAAGAGGTATGATGAACTTCCTAGGGATAAGAATTGAAGTCAAATTTACAATGATGTCAAGGATAGAGTTTCACAAGATACAAGTGTCAAACTTAAAGGAGGAGCAAGATGAAGCGAGGAAATGAGGTATGAACGGTAACGCTTATGGTCAAGGATAAAGGGAAATTAGACAACAAGGAAATGTCAGATACTCAAATCTCAAACAACAATGTCATCACTCCACTAAGGAAACAAAGGGTAATAACCAGGTCAGGAAATGATAGGAAATTTAAAAAGGAATATATGAACATGTCAAGATGTGAGACTAAAAGAGTCGAATCATAAAGATAACTAGTTAACAACCAGTAAGAGATATTAGAATTAGAAAGGTATTCAAGACAAGGGAATAACGAGTAAACTTTTATACTTAAGAATCAAATCCAATCAAGGTATGAACGAAAGGGAGGAAAACGATTAATGGTACGAAAGAGGATTTTTAAGGCTTAATCCATACGCTTCCTAAAACTTAAGGTTCTCTCTAACAAGGTCACGCCTATTAGGGCATTGTACCTTCATGACAAAACGACCAAATCCCAAACATAAACAACAAAGCCAAGTTCTATAACTTTAATTACATAGGCAACTCATTCCTAACACAAAGAATCCACCAATCGATTATACTCACTTTGTCAAGGAACTAGGTATAAGAATCACTAAGTATGTCTCATCACATTACCTAAGTCCTTCCAATATCACAACTTCTCAAAACCGGGGTTATAGGTCAACCAGAAACAACTCCACAAGCCAAATTATCCAACCAAGGTTAACATTCCTCAAAAGAAAGAATACTATCAAATGGCGTTAAGGGAGGATTAGCAAGGGTGAAAGGACAAGTTGGGAGGATACAAATGTAACTTCCTAGGAAGAAGAATAGAGAGTTTAGAAGAAGGATAGGCACCAAGAGATTAAGAATAAGGCGAGATACAAAAAGAACGAGAAACATCTTCAAGGAAGTAGAAGCATTCTTCAAAGGTTGAACAAATCTTCAATCCTCAGCAATAGGCACTAAATCTTGATCTTCGTAAAATATAAGTGTCCTTTCAATGGAACGGAGATACTCTTGGCGATCACTCAAGAACATCAATATTCCAATTCAAAGACATAAAAATACATTTTTACACCAACAAATGATAAAACTAATTATCAGACGTCTCCAATAACAAGCTTTAACACTAATTAACGTTAAAACCAGTGAAAAACATTAAAATATTTTCAAAACCTTTAGTTCAAATTTTTTTTATAATAAGGGTAATAACTCCATTAGCTATAGATAAGCTCACGGTCAATGATCCAAGAACGCAACAATTATTAAATGACAATCAACAAACAGGTTAGTACCTAACAAAGAGCAAACACAAAGAGACTACAACATAAGGTCCTAAGTCTACCCATCTTACCCATCTCTCAAGTTTATTATTTTAAGGTCAAGTTATTTATATTGGGGTGCACAAACGTGCGTCGGGAGCAAATATGCTCTGATACCAACTGTGACACCCTCATTTATTGCGGAAAAGTAAACACGTAATTCCTAAAATAAAACTGCATGGATATGTTTGTAATAGGTTCAATTGGGTAAAAACCTGTAATTTTTAAAACCTGAACCTGTTATAAAGATATCCAAATTGGAAGGTGTCAAACATACAAGGTCTAACTAGAAGTGTCATAACATAACCATCGCTAAAGTCGCGAATAGCAAATTATACAACCAAATGTAAAGAGGGAGACATATGTCCCTAAAATGTATGTGACATAAAAAGTGTTTAAGGGTCACAATAAAATAAAGCCAATCTAGGTTCCAAGGTTACTTTGCTCGCTAGCTCGTCCATGTACCCCATATATGCATCACCTACCTGTCATTCGCATTTTATACAAATACGAAAGCCACGGTCGAGTGGGGAGTAACTCGAGTTCTCCCGGCCACGAAATGTCATAATTAATATAACATGTAAACATAAAAATATGAATACGAATCACACAATGCCTTAGCATATAGATGCTAGACAATCGTGCTTATCATGTGAACAACAATATAACAACACATAGTCCTAGCATGTGAATACTAGACCGACTCATACTACACTATCATGTGAATCACATAACATCCAGGAATCCAAACTCTATCAACCATAGCCGGCTTGCATCTCACCTTCTATGATTCATAGAATCATCAAATAAGAAAGGGCAATATATCTAGAGACAGGCATAAGTTCTTAGCACGGTCAATAGTCACCTTGTAACTCGAGTCTATACCACGAGGTAGGGAAGGTAATCGAACCGGTATCCTGGCTCAGAGGTTCTATAAAAACATGGCCAAGACACAACACAACCCTAGTCCTAAATCACTTGAGACCTAGACATGCGGATACACACCACCGCACCCAAGACCCACAATTTTATAAAACCATGTGAGTACCCTAAGGAGTCCACCAAAGGGTTGGCTAGTACTTAAGCTGACCACTTACTCTCAAAATAAGTAACGAGGTCATGCCCCAACTTGGATATAAACCCACCAAGTCAGGAACACAAAGGCTATTGAGCAGTGAACATACACTCGTCAAAGACTATAAAGACCTATCTATGATGAAGGCCGAAATACTCACCTAGGACCTAGTCCCAGCTAGTCCCAGCTTGAATACTTTAGCCCACACCACACAAGACAAGTAGGATACCCAATTAACCATAAAAGGGGCAAAGAGTCCAAACTTGTACACACAAAAGATCATACACACCCTAGTATATGAAAGGTTACGCAAGAGCATATTCAGCTGACAATCCAACAATATCTCCAATATTAATAATAATCCAAATTCCAGCTAACCGTTAATCTCATAATTCATGAGAACAAGCTAAAATGGCAACAAGGCAAGAAGACTCAAGCATAAGGCATCCAAAGCATCCAACAACCAACATGTGAAATGATAATTACAAATATCAAGGCATAACATAAAACTTCCAATAACAACCAATCTCACCTCAAAGACAAACCCTCGACCCGAGTCCCGCGACGGGTCATCGGTCAAATCGAGGCTGACCGGTTTAAACCTAGTTTGACCAAACTCGTTCGGTCAATCTGGCCCAGCTCAGAGTCTTGGCCTACTTTTGGCCCAAATTACAAAATGTATCACATTGTCATTCTCATGCTATTTCCAATTTCTATCATGTGAAAAACGAAAGTAACACATTATCAATCACCTAAACACTTAACAAACAACAAACACAACATCAGCTACTAATGTGACATTAATTCGTCGAGTAACTCGGAATAGTTACATTAAGCTAGCAAAGAGACAAGCAATAAACTTGAGAAAGCTTCTAAAACCCAAAATTACTCTTCATCTTCAACCACATATGAGCCACCTAAAATAATTATGTGAAAGGACGATATTAACGAATTATCGTTATATAAAATAAGAGACGGAAATTAATTTAATTATATTTTAAATAAACCAAACTAGTGTCAAAACAATTTATAGACACGGCCCACAAGTTATTATGACAACCTCAAACTCGGCCTAACCACCAACTACACATGGACTCAAACTCGTGACTTAGCTAGGCCACGGCCAGGCCACAGCTAAGCTACAGGCAGGCCACTAGGAGTCCGACACGACCACCACCCGACTACCCATAGCCACCCTTCACCCTACTTCATAACCTGACCCAAAAATCAGTCCAAAACAGAACCCAAAAGATGCCTAAGTTCGACCCCAACTCCAGTCCTCAAATGCAAAGTGAAAACCCACGATGACAGCTCTCGTCCCTGCCCAAAACAGAGTACCAATCGTCCCCTTAAGACTCTATTCTCGCGCCTAAAAACAGTCCTAGCTGAGCCAACTAAGTCAGCATTTAAAACGGTTTTAGAGCGGAAATCCACAAGAATAAAGCAACTCAAAAACAGTCCCTAAAGACTACAAAAATCGCCCCAACACAGAGTCCAAATCAGTCCAAAACAATCCCTACATGTCAGTATACACCGTCTCAACTATAAAACACACCAATTATCACCCAAAACAATCCATACATGTCAGCATACACCGTCTTAAATATACCACTTACTAGCTAGCATCCCAAATGATCCCTAGAGGTCAGTATACACCGTCTCAATCATCTCCACATATCAGTATACACCGTCTCAACTATACAACTGACTAATTAACATCCATAAGGATCCCTATATATAATTATACACCGTCTCAACTATAAAACAGTCTAACCAGCATTCGAAATAAACATATTTTACAAGTAATATTGAGTAATCCGTTATCGTTACCTTTTTAATCTTCTACCAGACCGTCTATTTTAGTACATACAACCGTCTTATAATAAATAAAGCTGAAAATATAAATGGGTTTGTAAAAATACATGACGAAAATGAATTTTACTTACAACGGATTGACGGAAACGATAAGAGGACCACTGTGGAATGAAAACTTTTGAAAACGGATGATAAACGGAGCACCAGGACGGATTATAGACAAAAATTGAAGAAGTAACAGACAGAAGGAAAAAGAAGGGCGAAGAAGAGGAAAAGAAGAAAGAGACGTGGGAAATCAAAAATGAGGCAGCAGCCTGCCAGCCTGCTATTTATTATACGTACGTTTCTTCGTCGTTAAGAAACTTCGATAGTTATTAAAACCGTTTCGAGTTAAATTTAACCGGTTTAAGAAAGAGTCTCATAAATGAAATGGAATCAATAATAAATAAGTTTAAAGAATGAAAAATAATATAAACTCAGATAGTTAACGGAAATAATAAGAAATCGGCTTGAAACGGAATTATTAGCGATTTTTACGAAACTAACGGATATTAATAAAAATTGCTAATTTAGTGAAATAAGCTCAAAATAGCTAATTGGACGGTTTTGTTCCCAAAATCCATCTCGGGTTCACTTAAAACAACTTTCATAAGGACTCGTAAAGAAACGGAAATTATTAAATAAATAAACTCGAACTAACTTCAATAAACTCGAACTAACTTTAAATAAACTTATTAATGATTATTAAAATTAACGTATCGAATTATGATGAAATTAATTAATTAGCTAAGCATATATATATAAATCGTTAAATGATGTAATTAAATTCAAAATAGCAATTAAAAAAATTTTATCCAACTTAATAAAATACGGGGTGTTACATGTCAACTTCTTTCCCTTGGTGTTGAATGATGTATTCGGCTTCTTCAGAGAGTGGGAGAAGGTAATTCGGTCTATGAACATTCTAGCAGAAAATCTTGCTAGGCAATGTGAAGGATTTAGCTTCATTCGTCAACCACCCAAATTTGTTATCAAGAGTATCATTCTTTACCCATTTTAACTTTAGAATCATGGTGGCTAGATCAATGATAGGGCCTCCCTTTACCGGTGTATAAGTGTCATTCTTGTTGAAATCCCGGTTAAAGTGCTTAGCCAAATAAGTCACTAATCCTCCGTTGACAATAAACGCCGTGCCTTCTTTGCCACAATCAACATTAAGCCATCTATCAATTAAAAGTCGTAAAGCATTGTATGGCTTTGTGAACTCTCTCCCAATGTTCAAAGCCGACTCAAGAAGAACAAAATCAAGTTCGGTAAGATGATTTGTACCTTTCCTAACTATCAAGGTATTCCCAACAACCTTATGCCATACTCTTATGCCCGGATGATGGACTAAGAGAGCACGACAATCATGGTAGGATATAAATTCTTTTCCGGAAATGGCCTTCTATAGAGGAGCGAGGTCATACTTGGTAGGCTCCTTTGTGTATTTCGGGCTATCACTAAGGCCAAATATCTTACCAATTTCGTCATAAGACAATTTTCTATCAACATTCTCGAGACGAAACTCAATATTGGTTAGGGTCTCCACCTTGGTGACTTTCAAAGAGCTCAAAAACTCTAAGGTGAGGGAGGAGTAGGTCCATTCTTGTATTTCAAATAATTTAGTCAATCCCATAGACTCGAAAAAGGTCTTTGTTTGCTCAAGAACACCCAATTTTGACAATGCATCTTGACAAATGAACTTGGTAGGCATGATGGTTTTCTTAGAAAAGAGAATAAATTTCTTCCTATGGGAGTCGGAAGTGAAAATTACCTCCGGATAATCGGCTAATTGTTCAATGACCGCAGTAATAGAAGTAGTAGCTTCCGTAAGAGGATCTTGTTCTTGAATCTCCAACCTTGCATTATGAACTACCAATGCCTTTGATGCTTGTTTGTCTTGAAGAGCTTGTTGTCTCATAGAAAGGTTCTTCTTTTGGGGTGCCTTGCTTCCACCTTTTGTTCTTGCCATACTCCTTTGCTTAGTAACACCAATGAAAACTTGAAATCTTCAATTTCTAGTTATGCCCAAATCGATTTGGGATAGATCAATGTTGCTTTGTATCCCAAAAATCGACTCAAAACTTGAAGATTTTGGTGTTTTAATCACTTGTTGTTGCTAAAAGAGTGATTTAATTTTGATTTTGAGGAAGTTTGGATTTGATTTGGTTGGTTTTGGTTGAGAAATTTGATTTTTGTTGATGGAGAGTGATGTGACCATTATTTGAGCGTATTTAGTCCCCGAATTAGCCTTGTCCCCATGCTTTTTAGTGCATATTTAGGTCATTTATAGTCTTTAGTCCTTTGTTTTGCATATTCTTTGAGGTTTTGATCCCTTGGTAGGAAAGGAGTGAAAACCTTGCATTTTCATGGCACAATGGAGCTAAATTGATTGAATTCAATGACCAAGCATCAAAGAGAAGACAAGACTAGAAGGCCTTTGTACATATTGTAGTAGATGGGCAATGATGAGAAAAGATCCTTGCATCTCCGACAAAATCCTTAAGGATTTTATGAAGAAGAAGGAAGAAAAGAAGAAAGGAGGAAGCTGACTCAGAATCCGAGCGGATTGCCCTCTGGACGCCCGTCCAAGACCAGGAATCCGAGCGTCTTCCTCAGAGGGACGCTCGTCCAAAAGACCCACAATCCGCCCGTCCAGCCATTGAATCCGCTCGTCCAAAAGCCAGACAATCCGCTCGTCCCGTGCCCTGGACGCTCGGATTGTGTTACAGCTATTCCGTTTTCTTCTTGATCTATGAAGGATGCGCATATCTCGGAAAGACTAGCAAAAAGGAGACTCGCATATTTTTCTGAGAGGAGCGATTCCTCAAGGACTTAATCGTCATTTAAGCCCTTAGTAAACCCTAATTTGTGTACCTAATCCCCACTATAAATACCCCAGTAGTCTAATTAGACAATCATGTTCTTCTTATCAATCTTTAGTGTAGTTTATATCATTCTAATCTCTCTTTAATCTTGTAATCAACTTTTAATCAAGTCTTAATACAAATCTCATTTCCTTAATCTCTCTTTTATTCATCTTTCATTTTGGGTAATTGAAGATTATTTGGGTTATTATTGGGAGATTGACAACCTTCCAATCAATCATCAAGTACTTCTATTATTCTTTGCTTTATTATTGGAATCATTAGTAGGTATAATTCTCTTAATCCCTTTTTAATTATTGTTAATCATCTTCATTTATTCATCATGTTTTACTTTGTTGGTATGATTGACAACCTTGCTAGCATGTTCAACATGATAATGAGTGAGTAGTTTCCTTAACTAGGGTTAATGGGTAATTAGGGGAAACCAACATGGGGGATGATTCATGCTTAATTTAATATGTTTTCATAGTTTATTTGCTTGGTTGTTGTGATCTCAACTTATGCACATGTTTTGTTTGATGAAATGCGAGCCTATGAATCCTTGCATTTTTTACCCAACACCTACCTTTTCAATGAGACTTGTAAGACATAAACCAACTCGAGTCTCATTAGATCATGCATATAGTTAAGTAGGGAAGATTAAGTCGACTTATAGGTGTTGTACAATCTAATCGATTCGGGTCCGGGACCCAAACTTTCCTAGGATTGTAAGATATAAACCAACTCAATCCATCACAATAATAATTGCTTGCTTATAATTTGAGAATATATTTGTATGATCAATTCCCATGAATCCCCTATGACCCCATGACACCCTAGCGCCTTTTATCAATTGTTTACATCCCTTTTTAATCATCTTGCTTGTTTACTTTCATTGCTATTTAGTTTAGTGATCTTCTATTCCAACCCCAAATTGTGACACCCCTAGACACCGCTACTTGCAATTGAAAATCTCACTTCAATAACCGTCCCTTGGGATCCGACCTTTACTTGCCTCTTTACTAATAGTAGAGTTGTTTGTGGAGTTATAAATATTGTTTTGGTCTAGGTGCTCCTAACGACAAGTACCGAAAACTAAACCTCTGAAGAGGGCTCGACCAAAAATGGCGCCGTTGCCGGGGACGGTGTTAACTTGATTTAGATTTTATTATATTGTTATTAGTTGTGTCTTTCTTTGCCTTGGGGAAGTAAAACTCCTCAAGGTTTGTTCTAATTATTTTCAAGTTGTTTGATATTTTGCATGTCTAGAAGATCATAAGGTAACTTGTTACCCTTTGATCACGAAATTGAAAGGACTTTGACAAACAATAGAAGACTTGCTAGAGGTACTTTGAGAGGTATTGGTGAGGTTGTAGATATTCAACCAAACACTATTGAGTTCGTCAACCCTTTTGCAAGAGAAGGTGAGGAGAACCCAACACAAAATCCAACACAAAATCGACCCACAATGCCTAAATTTTCATCACATTCCGTGCCAACCGAGGAGAACCTACCCAATGGTACTCCCACACCACAACACTTAACCGGAAATTTCATTGCCAAATCCGCATTTATCCAATTAGTCGAAAGAAGCCAATTTAGGGGGATGCCTAGTGAAGACCCTCACTCTCACATGGAGACGTTTTGGGACTATTGTGATGCGATTTCTCAAACCGGTGTAACTCAAGACCAAATTTGATGGTTCTTATTTCCTTTTTCTCTAATTGGCACCGCAAAACAATGGTTGAAAGGCCTTGATAAGGCTACTCTCGGAAATGACTATTGGAAGAAATTGGCTCTAGCTTTCTACAAAAAGTTCTACCCACCGGAAAAGACTACCATGCTAAGAGCTCAAATTACGGGCTTTAAGCAAAGAGATGAAGAATCCTTGTATGAAGCTTGGGAGCAATTCAAGGGAATTTGTCGCTCATGTCCTCATCATGGACTTAGTGAGTGGTTCTTGTTACAACAATTTTGGAATGGTCTTTATGAAGACGCAAGAAACATTCTCAACATGGGATCAAATGGTATGTTCACCGAAGTTGACGATAATCAAACTTGGAACAAGATTGAGGAAATGGCGGTCCATAATTCACAATATAGTAGACCTCGCAAGGCTACTAGAGGAGGAAAGCATGAAGTGGACTCTATTACTCAATTGGGTGCTCAACTTAGTGCTCATATTGATACCATCAATTTGAAGTTCGAAAAAGCTGTGGCTAGACTTGAAGAAGCCTCAAAATCACCAAAGCATCATGTTAATGCCATGACGGCATCTTCATCAATCCCAAGTGGGATATGTGAGAATTGTGGAACTTTGGGACATGACCAAAGTGAATGTAGAGGAACAAATGAACAAGTGAATGCTTTTCAAGCATACAAGAGTGGTACCCCTTATTCCAATTATTACAATAAAAACACCAAATTCCACCCAAATCTCTCATACAAAAGCCAAAATGTTCAAAACCCTCAACCAACATACACCCCACCTCCCATGAGAAACCAAAATCAAAGACCCTTTTACAACCAAAACCAAGGTTACCAAAATCAAACTCCATACAATCAACAAAATGACCAAGGTTTTGATGTTCAAAAAGCGGTCCTCCAAATGCAAAAGAATCAACAAGAGTTTTTCACTCAAATGCAAAAGGATAGTCAAGCAAAGGAAATCACCATCAACAACATCCTAGCCCACACCAAAATGTTGGAAACCCAATTGACTCAACTAGCATCTTCAAGTTCTCAAAAACAAAAGGGGCAATTACCACCTCAAAGTAATCCCCCGAGACATGAAACGGTTAGTGTCATTCACTTGAGGAGTGGTACGAGGCATGAAGCACAAAAGAAGAAAGTTGAGGATGAAGTTGTGGAAGCTAGTGACAAAGAAGAAGTTGTGCAAAACTCCAAGGATGGAGAACCATCAAAAGAAGAATTTTCAAAGAAAAGTGAAGACAAGGCCAAGGAGAAGGAACCCATTGTGATTAGACTTCCTTTTCCAAGTCGTCAAGCTAAGCCCAAATTTGATGACCAACTTGGAAAATTTATGGAAATTGTGAAGAATTTGGAAGTCTCGATTCCTTTCACGGAATTAATCAATCACGTGCCGGCCTATGCAAAGTACATGAAGGACATCCTTACGAAAAAGAAGTCGATCCGGAAGCTTGAGACTATCGCCTTCACTAAGGTGAGTAGTGCAATCCTTCAAGGGAGTTCACCTCCGAAACTTAAAGATCCGGGAAGCTTCTCAATACCGTTTACCATTGGCGACACAACGATCAACAAAGCCCTATGTGATCTAGGGGCTAGTGTGAGTGTTATGCCGTATTCGGTAAGTAAAAGGTTAGGGATGGGAGAGCTTAAATGTACCAACATCACACTCCAAATGGCCGATAGATCGACGAAGACACCATTAAGGATATGAGAAGATGTTCCCGTAAGAATTGGGAAATTTTTCATCCCGGTGGACTTTGTCATTGTTGACATGGAATAAGACTCCAATATTCCAATCATTCTAGGTAGACCTTTCTTGCACACCGCGGGTGCGGTGATAGATATGAAGCATGGAGAGCTCACTCTAGAGGTGGGAGATGAGAGCATAACTTTCAATCTTGACAAGACCATGAGAGCTCCCCGTTTGCATGAACCATGTTTTATGGTTGATCATTATAGCCGGAAGGATGATAGGAAGAAGTCGGAATTCCAATGAAAGAAGAAAGTTGATGATGCTCCATCAAAAGAGCAAGTGAATAGCAACAAAGAGATCTTGAAAAGCTCACCCATGACAAGTGAAGAGGATGGCCTCATTGGCCAAATCAACAAAGGAGGAGAGTTGTCTCTATCAACTCAAGAGATTTTTAATGAGCAAGTAGACAAAGTTTGCGGTCTTTGGGACGATGAGTTTGAAGGGATTTTCAATCCCTATATTGGTAATTCCATCGATCAAGACCAACATGAAGGACAACAAGTGCAAAGATCTATTGAGGATCTTTATCATGATAATGAACAAGCTTTTGACTACTTCTTTAAGGTGTTGAGTAACATCAACAACACCTTGGCCATGCCCCCATGACATCTCACTAAGGATGAGAGTTTGGTGGAGTCCTCTCCAAACCACCATTTGTAAATATTTCTAACTCCCTAACTTGCATTTTAATTCTTACATTGCATTTTTGTCATTTTTGGATTTTTGTTCCTTGATCAAGATATTCATCATTTTTGAGAGAAGTGAGGGAGGGACTAATAATTTTATTGATGTGTAGTGCTTTAACTTAGTGTGGGGATAGCAATTGCCTAGGCTATTCATGCCTTTGTAGTGCCCCTACAATGAAGAACACAGGATTTGAAGAATGAAAATGACACGGGATATGCAAGTGCACGGATGGACCTGAATCCCGGTAGACCAGGAGGAATCCGAGCGGCTTAAGGGTAATCCGCTCGTCTTATAAGAATCCGAGCGTCTTTGGAAGAATCCGTCCGTCTGAATGAGCTGCAAAATGAAAAATTTTTGTCTATATGAGAATCCGAGCGTCCAAGCTGAGAAGACGCTCGTCTGAAACTGGCCGCTCGTGTTTGTAGAAAGACGCTCGTCTTTTTGCCAGTGCAGATTAAGCAAAGTTCCTATAAGAGGATCCGCTCATCTTTGAGGAAAGCCGCTCGTCCCACATTCAGAATCCGCTCGTCTTCACTGAAAGACGCTCGTCTTTAGGCGAGTTTTCCTGATGCCAATTTGAGCAGAATCCGAGCGTCCCGACAGGAATCCGCTCGTCTTCCCCTGCTGTTTTGAATTTTTCGGGTGTTTTAATACACCTTCCCACATTGATTTAATTCATTCATTCATTCAAACACTACCCATAAACCCCCAAAACCCTCATCCTCTCCATCACCAAAAACAATATTTCCTCAACCAAATTCAACAAAATCAAATTCAAACTTCCTTACAACAACAATTAATCACTCCTTTTGCAACAATAATCAATCCAAGCACCAAAATCTTCAACCTTTGAGTCGATTTTTGAAATACAAAGCAAAATCCTTTCATCTTAAATCGATTTGGGTATAATTAGAAATTGAAGATTTTCAATCTTTTCTTGGTGTAATCAACAATGGCAAGAACAAAAGGAGCAACAAAGGCACTCAAGGCAAAGACACTTTCAAAAAGGCAACAAAGCCTTCAAGCAAAGAAAGCTTCAATGGCTATGGTGGTCTCTAATGCAAACTTGGAAGTTCAAGAACAACAACATCCTCCCTTGGAATCAACAACATCAACAACTACGGAAATCGCTCAATTATCCAACTATCCGGAGGTAATTTTCATTTCCAATTCCCATAGGGATACATTTGCCAAGTATGCTAAGAAAGCCATTTTGCCCACCAAATTCATTTGTGAAGATGCCTTGAACAAACAAAAGGCTTCTTTGAAGCCATGGGATTGGGTAAATTATTTACCATAAGAGAATTGACATACCCCTCCCTTACCTTGGAATTCTTAAGTTCATTGAAAGTGACTAAGGTAGAGACTAAAGAATACATCGAGTTTCGTCTTGCGAATGTGAAAAGGCGCATCACCTTTGATGTTTTGAGTAAGATATTAGGCCTTAGTGATAAACCATATTATCACAAGATGCCCGAAAAGTATGACCCCGCTCCTCTTTGGGAGGCAATTTCCGGGAAGAAATTTGTGAGCTTTCATGCTTGTCGCGCTCTATTAGTCTACCATCCGGGCATTAGAGTGTTGCACAAGGTCATCGGGAATACTATAATTGCAAGAAAAGGCATTAATCACTTTACCAAGCTCGATTGTGTTCTTCTTGAGTCGGCCTTAAATGTAGGAAGGGAATTCACTAAGCCCTACAATGCTCTAAGGCTTTTGATGGAAAGATGGCTTAATGTCGATTGTGGCAAGGAAGGCACTGCTCATATTGTAAATGGAGGTCTAGTTACTCTCTTGGCCAAGCACTTTGACACAAATTTCAACAAGGATAAAACCTATTTGGCGATCAAAGGGGGTCATCTCATTGACATGGACGCCATGATTAACAAGTATAAGTGGGTCAAGCATAATTCTCTTGACACCAACTATGGGTGGCTAACCAATGATGCTAGATCTTTCACTTTGTCTTCCAAGATTTGCCGGTTAAGTGCTCATCGAACAAACTACCTTTTTCCACTCTCCAAGGACGCCGAGTACATCATTCGTCAACAAAGGGGCGAGATTAAAGAACCCTCCTCCTCTATTGTCACACCACCCTACCCATTGAAATATCAAGAGTTCAAACCCAAAGATGTTGAAGTGGGCAATGATTACATGACTCTCCTCATGAGAGAGATGCACAAACAAGCTTATAATGATCGAGTAGATACATACTTGGCCCAATATCCACCCGTCCTTCATTTAGCTAGGCAAGGACTACTTGATCCATCATGTCCTTTGCCTAGTTGGGCGGATAGGGAAGTTTTCTTTCCAAGCACATCTAGGGGTGAAAGACCGGGTGAAGATGAGAATGTCGATGATGAGGTTGTTGATGATGAGGTTGTTGATGAAGAGGTAGATGAAGAAGAAGAGGCTAATGAAGATGATGAGGAAAGTGAGCAAGATCAAGGAAGTGAAGATGAGAGTGGAGATGATTCCACTTCCATGGAGGAAAATGATGACAATGACAATATGATGGAGGACTAGTAAACTTTGGAGGCTCCTACCCTCTTGAGGTTTGTCTACTTCTTTCTTTGTTTTCTTTATTTTATCTTGATCATAGTTTGGAGAGTCCTAGCAACACGAGGACTAACACCTTGGCCCCATTAAGGTGTTCTTTTTATTGTTCCCACTTGAAAAATCCAAAATGACAATATATAGTTTCATGCATTGCATTTCGTGTGCATGAACTACCCCGGAATTTAAGACATTAGAAATAATGTCTATCTCGGTTTGGGGAAGTACATGCATACGCAACAGGAGGTAATCTAAATTACGCTCTCCGTCATAAACAAAAACCCATGCATCATGTAGTGTAGACTAGTATAGCTTGCATTTAGTATATAAATCATGCATCATACTTGCAAAATTTCCTATCATATTGGCCATTGAGGACAATGTCCATATTAGTGTGAGGATGAGAAATTTTAACTTAACTTTTATTCAAAACTCAAAAAAATCAAAAATTTTGAAAACATTGAAAAAAATTTGAAAATCCAAAAACAAGTTCATTTCCTTTGTAGTGTAGTCTTGTGTATATATTGTTTATATATATTATGTTCGTCTATCCTTGTTCACATTGATCGACTACGCCACATCCGAGACATGGGGATATTGAAGACCGCATGGTATGATCTTTCCAATCTCCTTTTTCCTCTTGATGTTAATGACTATGTGGCTTTATTTTGATTGATGCGGTATAAACTATGTGAATTTAGGACTTGCATTTAGATTATTTGGCATATTACTTGGTAGAATAATATGCATTAGGATGTATATATGTTAGTTGCATCATGGCATGTAGTTTGCATGTTAGAAAAATTTTGTGAAACCGTCTACTTGGGAAGCTTGACAAGTGTATATAGGCCCTACTAGATACTTTTTCTTCTTAAGACTTTGCTTGTTAGAATACTTGTAAAAAAACCCTAGGATGTGTCATGCTAGTATCCTTTGACCCATGGATTAAGGCATATTCAAGAGTACCTTGTGGTGTGATAACTCCTTGGCTACCGTTTATTCCAAGGTGACCCTTGAAACCATGCAACCATCATTCATCCATGTTCTACCATATATTTTTGTCATCAAAGGGAATGGGCACAAAAATAAATTGATTTGAGTTCAAGAAATGAAATGAAAAGTGAAAGAAAGTTTGCAAAATGCATCAAAAGAAAAGAGGAGCAAAAATGAAAACTCCTATGCTTCAAAAATAAGGCACCCTCGTTACTAATTGGAGTGACTTTGAAAATGTTCAAAAGAAAATTCAAAAAGTTGAAAGTTGTCAAGTGTTGAATTGCCAAAAATCAAAAGAAATGGCAAAAGAAAGTGTTCTCAAATGTTATATGCCACAAGAAATTGGGGGGAAAAACAAAAAAAACAAAGCAAACTCCCAAATGAAACTCAAATTCTATCGATCCCTTTATCCACCGTATCCATTTTTGTGCATGGTAGAGAGGGGACGACCCTTCTTCTTGTCTAGGCAAGAAGGGGAATTCCGCGATCCTCCAGTGTTTCTAACAGCATAGGGAGTCTATTCTTGACAAAAGCATTTAACGATTGAGAACAAAGGTACCCTAGCTTGACACAACTTGGAGGTGATTTATTGGTATCCTTCTAGGCTTAGTAGTTTGAAGAAATTGCATCTATGAAGGAGTGTGTACCCTTAAATTGCTTCCCTTGTAGATAATTTCCGCCACTTAGATGAGGAAAGTGGCTATTCTTTTGTAGATGCATCCATTACTTGATTTTATGTGCTTTAATGCTTGGATGTGTCGCCATTTTGGCAAGACCCACCTTGCCCTGCAAGAAGGCATCCTACCTCATGGTTGTCTTATTGTAAGTTGAAGGGGCGGAGTGAGACCCGCTAATTGTCTCATATCGGCTATGCTATTAGGTTAGTTTAAATAACGGTCCTAGTTTTTATCACCTCTTTACTCGGGACGAGCAAAGGTTCGGTTTGGGGATATTTGATGTGACCATTATTTGAGCGTATTTAGTCCCCGAATTAGCCTTGTTCCCATGCTTTTTAGTGCATATTTAGGTCATTTATTGTCTTTGGTCCTTGTTTTGCATATTCTTTGAGGTTTTGATCCCTTGGTAGGAAAGGAGTGCAAACCTTGGATTTTCATGGAAAAATGGAGCTAAATTGATTGAATTCAATGACCAAGCATCAAAGAGAAGATAAGACTAGAAGGCCTTTGTACATATTGTAGTAGATGGGCAATGATGAGAAAAGATCCTTGCATCTCCGACAAAATCCTCAAGGATTGTATGAAGAAGAAGGAAGAAAAGAAGAAAAGAGGAAGCTGACTCAGAATCCGAGCGGATTGCCCTCTGGATGCCCGTCCAAGACTAGGAATTCGAGCGTCTTCCTCAGAGAGACGCTCGTCCAAAAGACCCACAATCCGCCCGTCCAGCCATTGAATCCGCTCGTCCAAAAGCCAAACAATCCGCTCGTCTCTTGCCCTGGACGCTCGGATTGTGTTACAGCTATTCCGTTTTCTTCTTGATCTATGAAGGATGCGCATATCTCGGAAAGACTAGCAAAAAGGAGACTCGCATATTTTTCTGAGAGGAGTGATTCCTCAAGGGATTAATTGTCATTTAAGCCCTTAGTAAACCCTAATTTGTGTACCTAATCCCCACTATAAATACCCCATTAGTCTAATTAGATAATCATGTTCTTCTTATCAATCTTTAGTGTAGTTTATATCATTCTAATCTCTCTTTAATCTTGTAATCAACTTTTAATCAAGTCTTAATACAAATCTCATTTCCTTAATCTCTCTTTTGTTCATCTTTCATTTTGGGTAATTGAAATTATTTGGGTTATTATTGGGAGATCGACAACCTTCCAATCAATCATCAAGTACTTCTATTATTCTTTACTTTATTATTGGAATCATTAGTAGGTATAATTCTCTTAATCCATTTTTAATTATTGTTAATCATCTTCATTTATTCATCATGTTTTACTTTGTTGGTATGATTGACAACCTTGCTAGCATGTTCAACATGATAATGAGTGAGTAGTTTCCTTAACTAGGGTTAATGGGTAATTAGGGAAAACCAACATGGGGGATGATTCATGCATAATTTAATATGTTTTCATAGTTTATTTGCTTGGTTGTTGTGATCTCAACTTATGCACATGTTATGTTTGATGAAATGCGAGCCTATGAATCCTTGCATTTTTTACCCATCACCTACCTTTTCAATGAGACTTGTAAGACATAAACCAACTCGAGTCTCATTAGACCATGCATATAGTTGAGTAGGGATGATTAAGTCGACTTGTAGATGTTGTACAATCTAATCGATTCGGCTCCGAGACCCAAACTTTCCTAGGATTGTAAGATATAAACCAACTCAGTCCATCACAACAATAATTGCTTGCTTATAATTTGAGAATATGTTTGTATGATCAATTCCCATGAATCCCCTATGACCCCATGACACCCTAGTGCCTTTTATCAATTGTTTACATCCCTTTTTTAATCATCTTGCTTGTTTACTTTCATTGCTATTTAGTTTAGTGATCTTCTATTCCAACCCCCAATTGTGACACCCCTAGACACCGCTACTTGCAATTGAAAATCTCACTTCAATACCCGTCCCTTGGGATCCGACCTTTACTTGCCTCTTTACTAATAGTAGAGTTGTTTGTGGAGTTATAAATATTGTTTTGGTCTAGGTGCCCCTAACGACAAGTACCGAAAACTAAACCTCTCAAGAGGGCTCGACCAGAGAGGATGAGGGTTTTGGGGTTTTGGGTAGTGTTTTTGTTTGAAATAATGAAAATGAGTTGGGAAGGAGGGTTTAAAAGACCCGTTGAATTTTTAAAAAGCAGAGGGAGACGAGCGGCTTCAGGGTCGGGACGCTCGGATTCTCCAATTTTTGGGTTCAGGAAAAGCGCATGGGGACGAGCGTCGCGAAGGTAAGACGAGCGGATTCTTAAGCTGGGACGAGCGTCCTATGCTGGAGACGCTCGGATTCCTTTCCAGGGAGAAATCCCAAAAATTGACAGTGTAAAGACGAGCGTCTTCCTTCTGGGACGACCGTCCTGGCTGAGACGAGCGGATTCCTTGCTGGGACGCTCGGATTCTCAGTCAGACCCAAAAATTAATTCTGCAGCTTCACAGGATGAGCGTCTTATGCACTGGACACTCGGGTTCATTTCAAGACGAGCGGATTCCTCTCGTGACGCTTAGATTCTGCGGTTTCGACACGGATTCAGATCCATTCGTGGGTGCTTCGTAACCCGTATCATTTCATTCTTCAATTCTTGTATTCTTCATTGTGGGGGTACTACAAAGGCATAGATAGCCTAGGTAATTGCTATCCCCACACTAAGGCAAAACACTACACATCAATAAACTGATAAGTCCCTCCCTCACTTCTCTCAAAATTATGAAAATCTTGATCAAGGCATAGAAATGTAAATCCAAAAATGACAAAAATGCAATACGATAATTAAAATGCAAGTTAGGGAGTTAGAATATTTACAAGTGGTGGTTTAGGGAGGACTCCACCAAACTCTCATCCGATAATGAGATGTCAAGGAGGCATGTTCAAGGTGTTGTTGATGTTACTCAACACCTTGAAGAAGTAATCGAAAGCTTGTTCATTGTCATGATAAAGATCTTCAATAGACCTTTGCACTTGTTGTTCTCCATGATGGTCTTAGGCCATAGCATTACCAATAGAGGGATTGAATATCCCTTCAAACTCATCATCCTAAAGACCGCATACTGCGTCCAGTTGATCACTAAAAATGTCCTGAGTTGATGAAGACAACTCTCCTTCTTTCTTTTCTTGGCCAATGAGGCCTTATTCTTCACTTGTCTTGGGTGAGCTTTTCAAGCTCTCATTATTACAATTTCCTTGCTCTTTTGATGGAGCATCATCCACTTTATTCTTCCATTGAAATGCCAACTTCTTTATATCATCTTTCCGGCTATAGTGATCAACCATAAAACATGGCTCATGCAATCGTGGAGCTCTCATAGACTTGTCAAGATTGAAAGTGATGGTTTCACCTCCCACTTCAAGGGTGAGCTCTCCATGTTTTACATCGATCACCGCTCCCGTAGTGTGCAAGAAAGGTATTCCTAAAATAATAGGAATGTTGGAGTCTTCTTCCATGTCGACAATAACAAAATCCACCGGGATGAAGAATTTGCCAATTCTTACGGGAACATCTTCCCATACTCCTAAAGGTGTCTTTGTTGATCTATCCGCCATTTGAAGCGTGATGTTGGTGCATTTGAGTTCTCCCATTCCTAGCCTCTTGCTTACCGAATATGGCATAACACTCACACTTGCCCCAAGGTCACATAGAGCTTTGTTGATCATGGTGTCACCAATAGTGCATGAAATGGAGAAACTTCCCGGATCCTTGAGCTTTGGAGGTGAACTTCCTTGAAGAATAACACTACTTACTTTAGTGAAATCAATAGTCTTAAGCTTCCGGATTGATTTCTTCTTTGTAAGGATATCTTTCATATACTTTGCATAAGCCGGAACATGATTGATTAATTCCGTAAATGGAATTGAGACTTCTAAATTCTTAACAATCTACATGAATTTTCCAAGTTGGTCATCAAACTTAGGCTTAGCTTGACGACTCGGGAATGGAAGTCTAATCACAAAAGACTCCTTTTCTTTGGCCTTCTCTTCATCCTTCTTTGAAACTTCTTGAATGGTGGGTTCTTCTTCTTTAGAGTTTTCAACAACTCTTTCCTTGTCACTAGCATTCATAACATCTTCATCAACGGGCTTCTTCGGCCCTTCATACATTGTACCACTCCTCAAATGGATGGCACTCACCGATTCTTGTCTTGGGGGATTACCTTGAGGTGGTAATTGCCCCTTTTGTGTTTGTGAACTTGAAGATGCTAATTGACACATTTGGGTCTCCAACATCTTTGTGTGAGTTAGTATGTTGTTAATGGTGATGTCTTTTGCTTGGCTTTCCTTTTGAATTTGAGTGAAAAACTCTTGTTGGTTCCTTTGCGTTTGGAGGACCGCTTTTTGAACATCAAAACCTTGGTCATTTGATTGAGTGTATGGAGTTTGATTTTGGAAACCTTGGTTTTGGTTGTAAAAGGGTCTTTTATTTTGGTTTCTCATTGGAGGTGGGGTGTATGTTGGTTGAGGGTTTTGAACATTTTGGCTTTTCTATGAGAGATTTGGATGGAATTTGGTGTTTTCAGTGTAATAGTTGGAATAAGGGGTACCACTCTTGTATGCTTGAAAAGCATTCACTTGCTCACTTGTTCCCCTATATTCACTTTGGTCATGTCCCAAAGTTCCACAATTCTCACATATTCCACTTGGAATTGATGAAGATGCCACCATGGCATTAACATGTTGTTTGGTGATTTGGAGGCTTCTTCAAGTTTAGCCATAGCCTTCACAAACTTCAAATTAATGGTATTGATATGAGCACTAAGTTGAGCACCCAATTGAGTAATAGAGTCCACTTCATGCTTTCCTCCTCTAGTAGACTTTCGAGGTTTACTATATTGTGAGTTATGGACCGCCATTTCTTCAATCTTTTTCCATGTTTGATTATCATCAACTTCGGTGAACATACCATTTGATCCCATGTTGAGAATGTTTCAGGAGTCTTCATAAAGACCATTCTAAAATTGTTGTACCAAGAACCACTCGCTAAGTCCATGATGAGGACATGAGCGACAAGTTCCTTTGAATTGCTCCCAAGCTTCATACAAATTTTCTTCGTCCCTTTGTTTAAACCCCTTGATTAGGGCTCTTAGCATGTTAGTCTTTTTCGGAGGGTAGAACTTTTTGCAGAAAGCAAGAGCCAATTTCTTCCAAGAGTCAATACCAAGAGTAGCCTTATCAAGGCTTTTTAACCATTGTTTCGTGGTACCAATCAAAGAAAAGGGTATTAAGACCCATCGAATTTGGTGTTGAGTAACTCCGGTTTGTGAAATCGCATCACAATAGTCACAAAACGTCTCCATATGAGAATGAGGGTCTTCACTAGGTATCCCCCCCCCCCCCAAATTGACTTCTTTCGACTAATTGGATAAATGCGGATTTTGCATGCAATGAAATTACCGGTCAAGTGTTGTGGTGTGGGAGTACCATTGGGTAGGTTCTCCTCGGTTGGTACGGAATGTGATGAAAATTTAGGCATTGTGGGTTGATTTTGTGGTGGGTTTTGTGTTGGGTTCTCCTCTCCTTCTCTTGCAAAATGGTTGATGAACTTAATATTATTTGGTTGAATATCCACAATCTCACCAATACCTCTCAAAGTATTTCTAGCAAGTCTTCTATTGGTTGTCAATGTTCTTTCAATTTCGTGATCAATGGGTAACAAGTTACGTTGTGATCTTCTAGACATGCAAAATATCAACTTGAACACAATTAGAACAAACCTTGAGGAGTTTTACTTCCCCAAGGCAAAGAAAGACACAACTAAGAACAATCAAAGAAAATCAAATCAAGTTAACACCGTCCCCGGCAACGGCGCCATTTTTGGTCGGACTATCATTTTCGGTTACTTGTCGTTAGGAGCACCTAGACTAAAACAATATTTATAACTTCACAAATTACTCTACTATTAGTAAAGAGGTAAGTAAAGGTCGGATCCCAAGGGACGGGTATTGATGTAGGATTTTTTGATTGCAAGTAGTGGTGTCTAAGGGTGTCACAATTTGGGTTGAGATAAGAAGATCACTAAACTAAATAACAATGTAAATAAACAAGCAAGATGATTAAAATGAGATATAAACAATTGATTCAAAGCACTAGGGTGTCATGGGTTCATAGGGGATTCATGGGAATTGATCAAACAAACATATTCCCAAGTTATAAGCAAGCAATTATTGTTGTGATAGGATTGAGTTGGTTTATATCTTGAAATCCTAGGAAGGTTTGGGTTCCGGAGCCGAATCGATTAGATTGTACAACACCTACAAGTCGACTTAATCCTCCCTACTCAACTATATACATGGTCTAATGAGACTCGAGTTGGTTTATGTCTTACAAGTCTCATTGAAAAGGTAAGTGATGGGTAAAAATGCAACGATTCATAGGCTCGTATTTCATCAAAAATAACATGTGCATAAGTTGAGATCACAACAAGCAAGCAAATAAATTATGTGAACATATTAGATTAAGCATGAATCATCCCCCATGTTGGTTTCCCCTAATTCCCCATTAACCTTAGCTAAGGAAAATACTCACTCATTATCAAGTTTAACATGCTAACAAGGCTGTCAATCATACACTACTACAAAAATGGCCAAAGGAACTACATATAAGAAACCGGTTGAATTTTCTAACTAGTTTCTTTGATATAAGAAACCGGTTATAAGAAAAACTGGTTTCTTATACTAATATATGAAACCGTTTTAAAACAAACCCGGTGTCCTATATTTTGATATAATGAAGGGAGTTTTTCCAATAACCACCTCAATACATAAACCTAGATACTTCTATCTTCATCCGTATCACTGCTCACACCCGACTTCCTCTATTCTCTCACTCAACCAGCCATCACCGCCGCGATGTCGCCTGTTCGGAATCCCGCTGGTCTCTCATCACCACTACGCCACTTCCGAGTCAATGTTCTTTCAACAACAGCGACTAGATCTTCAGACCGTCCATCGCCAATCCTAGGTATTAATCTTCTTCGATTTTAATTAATTCATTGAAATCTTTAACTTCTTCGATTTTAATTAATTCATTGAAATCTTTAACAGTTCTTGCTTAATTTTATTTTGAGTTAAGTGAATTAGATCTATATGTAAGCGCAATTCCAATTTAGAGTTATTGTTTCTGTAATGTACTCTAACTATTCAATGGTTTGCCACAATGAATGAATTAACATACGGCTTTCTAATCGCTAGCTAATTCTATTATTGTTGATATCTACCTTCTGTTATTTGGGAAAATGCATTTCAGTCTTAAAGCTGGATCCTCAAGTTTTTAAGATTGTTCACGCACTTACGACAAAGTTTCCGACTTTTTATTCGTAGATACAGGATCATGGGGGTGTCTAATTCCGTTTCTCACTGCGGCTTACGTGATTTTTAATAATGCTGCTAATACAGAACCCTAGAAAGATAGATAGGGAGTATGTTGGAGACATGAAAATATTTTGATCTATTTATCTGTAGTTCAACATTTTCCCTACATGCCCTTGAATTTTCATGCCTGCACCATCTTGTACCTTTAGCAAAATTGAGCACCCATGAAATTTGGTCATTTATGGGGTAACAGCTCCATCAAATTTGGTCATTTAGTTGAGAATTAGATGGACATATCAAATTAGCAAACATAGTTGATCAGGTATAGTGGCATGAATATGTTGCAACCTGTGTCAAATTTGATTGTTGAGATTATGTATTATGGTAGAACCAGAAATTCCAAATATTGTGTGGTTAATTGCAGTCCATATTTTGAAATGAGGTCACTCTTGACATTATTGGTTCAGGAATTTTGTTTGTTTCAATTATTTGTGTAAGGTGTGTTTCCTCTATTTAACGCATTGGATTATTAGGTTGTTTAAACAGATGAATGTTGAAAGCATTAGTTGAAATTGATTAGTAATTTAATTAATAGAAATGTAGATAGACATAAACTTGTGAATTTATTATTTCTTCACATTTATATATATGACTAATGGTAGTTCACCACCAGTTTCATTGCAAGAGTTGTACAAAATGAATGCATTCCTCATTAATCTAATGCCTAGCCTCTTTGCTCTGACTTAGCGAGGGGACGACCTCCCGACAGTCCGACATTATACAGTACAACGGACCTTATGCCATCCCCCTCCCTCTTTAGACTTGCAATGCTGTACTTGTCCTCGTTCTTACTCTTTTGTCCTTCCTAGCTCTTGTTGTCCTTTTACTTCAAGTCACTCAGACTACCAAAGTACCAATGATTATTGAAACTCAAATTTACCAATTTCAGAGCATAAAGTAAAGTTAGTTTTACTTGCTCATGCTTTCAAATGTGTAGCCCCTAGCTCTCTTTGTTTTTGGTGCGCTAAGCTCTACTATTTTTCGTGATTTAGGTTGAAAGATTTGGGAAATTTGGGGAAGGGAAGCTGAGCTTAGAAGGTTTCAGGATGGAATCATTGCAGAAGGCAATTGTAAGTAGTGACCACTTGTTGTATCGACATTGAGTTTGTGATTGTTACGAGTATTTTTCTCTGGCCCATCAGGTGGCATCAACTGATATTTTTTGGTATACAAAAGTGCAATTGATGTCTCATTATTCAAAAAGTTATTGAGCGTATGTCAAATCTCGATAGTATAACCATTAGCTTAAGCGTGAGTGTGAGTTCAAAAATGTATGAGCATGAAAATATTCAGCCATATCAAAGGTTATTTATATTGTCATTAACATTTATTGTTTAAATCTGTTTAAATCCAGGAATTGATTGGACATCGCGGAAAAAAATATGGTTTATTAACTATTAAATCCTGGTCGTTTTTAGAAGTGATCCTGTGAATGTGCTCCTCAAGTTTAAGTACATCTTCACTTGTTGCACCGTATAGCCTCCCTTCATGTTTTGGTCTTTGGTCCTAGAGCTCATAATACTGCTTGTTTTTTTCACCTACTGTACTAACATCACCGATGCCAGGCCAGCAACGACTCCTTTGATGAATCCCAGTCAAAAGTTGCTTGTTTTTTCCTCCGTACAACATCGAGGCCAAGGACGACCCATTTGAAGACTTCAAGTTGGGTACAGATTAGATGATTGTATGATTCTGTCGACAAACTTAACTATAGACTTTTTATTTTGTTAGATTTATTCTTTTTAATAATTGTGGATCAATTTATATGAATTTGTATCATATTTCAGAAACTTGTAAGACTTACTGATTTATATGTTTATGGTTGTGTATATGGTTGTGTATGGTGATGATGTAATCTAATTTTATTTTTTATTAAAATTATCTAAGTCTTAATTTATCGAATGGTATTTTTTTTTGTTTCGAAGAAAAATCTAAGAGACCGGTTTTATTCAAGCACTGGTTTCAAACATAAGATCAAAGAAACCGGTTTTGGTCAATAATTGGTCTCTTTGAAATAATTAAAGAGACCGGTTTTTGCAGGGAGCTGATTTCTTTGAAACAATCAAAGAGACCGGTTTTAGCACACAACTGGTCTCTTTGAAATAATCAAAGAAACCGGTTTAAAAAACCGGTCTCTTAGGCTAAGACACCTATGAGCTAGAGACCGGTTATAAACCGGTTTCTAAGGCTATTTTTAACCGGTTTCTTTGGCTTATTTTGTAGTAGTGATATTAACAAAGCAAAACATGATGAATGAATGGAAATGATTAACAATAATTAAAACAAGGGTTAAGAGAATTATACCTAATGATGATTACAAAATAATAAGCAAAGAATAATAGAAGTACTTGATGATTGATGGAAGGTTGTCAATCTCCCAATAATACCCAAATAATCTTCAATTACTCAAAATAAATGATGAATAATAGAGAAATTAAGGAAATGAGATGTGTATTAATGCTTAATTAAAAGTTTATTACAAGATTAAAATGAGATTAAGATTGCATAAGAAGGACATGATAATCTAATTAGTACAAAGGGGTATTTATACTAAGGATTAGGTACATAAATTAGGGTTACTAAGGGCTTAAATGACGATTAAGACCCTTAAGAAAAGTTGAGGAAGCGCTCCTCTCGAAGGAGATGCTCATCTCCGCTTCACTAGTCTTCAAGGAATATGCGCATCCCGAGTGGACTGAGGGAGAGGACGTTTTGCATTGTGAAGGAATCCAAGCGGCCAGATGGTCGGGCCGAGCGGATTGTGGAGGTCCAGGACGAGCGGATTGGGTGGTGGGATGCTCGGATTCTGGAGGGCTGGGACGAGCGTCCCGAGGCTGCGACGGGCAGATTGTGGCTCAGCAAGCTTCTTCTTCATTTCTTCTTTTCTTCTTCCAACAATCCTCAAGGATTTTTTTGGGGATGCAAGGATCTTCTCATCATTGCCTATCTACTACATTATTTACATAGGCCTTCTAGTCTTGTCTTCACTTTGATGCTTGGTCGTTAGATTCCATCAATTTAGCTCCATTTTGCCATGAAAATGCAAGGTTTGCACTCCTCTCCTACCAAGGAAACAATACCTCAAAGAATATGCAAAACGAAAGACTAAAGATAGTAAATGACCCAATTATGCACTAAAAAGCATAGGAACGAGACAAATTCGGGGACTAAATATGCTCAAATATTGGTCACATCACTTACCCCTCGCTTACTTTGGAGTTCATTAGTTCTTTAAAGAATTATAAGGTAGATATTCAAAGGTATGTTGAGTTTCGTCTTGAGAACCAAAGTAGGCGCATGATTAAGGATCATTTCGATAAGGTCTAGTGACCATTGGGATTTCTTCAAGAAGCCTCTAAATTTCAATGCCAAACCCCTATTGACGGCGATTGCCGGACGAGAATTGACCACTTTTAGGAAGTGCAATGCCTTGTATATCCACCATCCGGGTATTCGGTATTGGCATCGTTCCATAGCCAATACCTTAATAGCAAGAAAAGAAGCAAATCATATGACCTAACATGACCTTGCCTACTTAGAGTCTTACATGAATGTCTATGAGAAGTCTAAGAAAGATTACAACATTCTCCACTTGTTGTTGGAGAGGTGGATGGACATCCAAGAAGGAAAGGAAAAGACGCCCTTTATTGTCAATGGTGGCTTGATAATAAAGTTGGCTAAACACTTTAACCCAAACTTCAATGAGAACAAAGCTTACAAGCCAGTTAAGGGTGGTCATCTCCTTGATATGAGTACGCTAATTCACAAATTCCATTGGGTGAGACATGATAACTCAACGCAGGAATATGAATGGATAATCAAGGGAGCCGACTCCATAGTCTTGCCAAGAAAAATTTGCCGCATTTCCACTCACCGAAAAAGTTATCTTATTCCCGTCTCCCGACTTGCCAAGACAATCATCAATTATCAACAAAATCCAAATGAAGACCCCTCCTCCTTAGTTATACCGCCTTACCCCTTTACCTTTGAAGAATTCTTAACCGATGATCCAAATTTTGTGGAAGGCAACGATTACTTGATTAAGTTCATGAAGCATGTCCATAAGGAGGCTTACAAGGATCGGGTGAATACCTACTATGCCCAATATCCACCACTCTTTCACCTTGCTAGGAAAGGACATCTTGACCCTAAGAGTCCTTAGCCGGATTGGGTGGATAGGAAGATATTCTTTCCTCAAGCCTTCCAAGATGAAAAAAGAAAAAAACCGGGTTGCTAGGAGTGAGAACATGGTAATGATGAACGCGGGGAGAGTAGTAGAGCACGCAATGAAGAAAGTGATCAAAGTTTAAGTGATGATGATGATGGTGATGCCTTCGGATCTTTGGAGGAGGATGATGATGATATCACGATGAGTGATGGTTGATTGTTGACTAGCGAAAGGAGGACGACACAATTAAGGAGTTGATGGCTTCCATAGCATCTCATCTTATATCATTGTGAATCTCCTGCCCCTCCTTTTGCTTTATTTCTTATCTCATGATTACATACTTTACACTACTAGTAGTTAGAGCATTTAGAGAGTCATTTTTGGACTCTTTTTGGCTAAGAGTTTTTGAGTCCTAGCAACATTAAAGGACTCACACCTCGGCAACATTGAGGTGACTATTTTTTTTGCTCCCACCATGAAGAAACCAAAATGACAAGTTACTTACCATGCATTGCATTGCATAACTTATGAATAATCATCCCAATTTTTGCACTAGTAATAGTGTTTAGTTTAGTTTGGGGAAGTTCATTCATAAGCAACCCGAGTTAATTCAGATTAGCTCTCCAACCTAATAGAAAGCATGCATCATGTAGGATAGCTTAGTTTGCATCACGTGTAATATATATAATGTAGTATGCATTTAGTATAGAATTCATGCATTTTATATAGTTTCATGCATTTGCATTTGCATAAATTTCCTATCGTTTTTTCCATTGAGGACAATGTCCACACTAGTGTGGGGATGGAAAATTCTAATATCTAACCTATATTATAAAAATGATAAAAATTGAAAAATTCCAAAAACATGTTCTTTCTTTATAGCATAGAATTGTATATACATGTTTGTTGGTCACTCTTATCACAAGGGGACGACTACGTCACATTCGAAGCATAAGGGATATAAAGAAGACCGCATGGTATGATCTTTCCAAATCTCCTTCTCTCTTTCTTATATGTTAATAACAACGTGGCTACTTTTTGATGATGCGGTTTATACCTATGTGATATTAGGAGTTGCATTTAGTTTATATGGCATAATAGTTGATAGAAGCATATGCATTAGAGTTGTATATATGTTAGTTACATCATGGCATGTAGTTACATGGTAGAAAATTTTTGCGAAAATGCGTAATTAGGAAGCTTGACAAGTGTATATAAGGCCCTTGTAGATAATTTTTCTCCTTGAGACTTTGTTGCTAGAATACCTTCAAGACACCCTAGGATGTGTCGTACTAGTATCTTTTGACCCATGGACTAAGGCCTAGTCAAGAGTACCTTGTGGTGTGATAATTCCTTGGCTACCGTTTATTCCAAGGTGACCTTTGAAGTCATGCAACCATTCTTTCACTTCTATCATCATTTTGTTAACGAAAAGGGAATGGGAAATATAAACATCAAATTGAGTTCAAATGCCAAATGAATGTAAAAAAGTTTGCAATTTTGTCAAAGAAATAAGGAGCACAAAATAGACTCCTATGCTTTTCTAGAATACCCTTGCTACATATGGGGTTACTCTCAATGGTTAAATGTCATATCAAAGCCGAAAAGTCAAAAGGCCAAAGTATCAAATGCCAAACATCAAAAATGGCAAGAAATGTTCTTCAATTGTCAAATGCTACGAAAATAGAGGGAAAAATAATCCAAAAGCAAACTACCATCGTGAAACTCAACTATCTTGATCCCTTTATCCATTGACGATCCTATCTTTGTTGCATGGTGGAGAGAGGGGACGACCCTTCTTGTCTAGGAAAGAGGAGGAATTCCGCGATCCTACTGTGTTTTTTAACACCATAGGGAATTTGCTCTTGACGAAAGCATTTAGCAATTATGGACGAAAGTAGCCTAATTTAACACAACTTGGAGGTGACTTGTTTGTATCCTCTTAAACTTAGTAACTTAGAGAACTAATATCTATGGTGGAATGTGTACCCTTAAATTGCTTCCCCTTTAGTTGATTTCCGCCATTTAGATAAGGAAAGTGGTTATTCTTTTGTAGATGCATCCTTTGACGTGTTTTGTGTGCTTAATGTTTGGATGCATCGCCATTTTTGCAAGCCCCATCTTGCCTTGAAAGAAGGCATACTACCTCATAGATGTCTTGTTGTGAGTTCAAGGGGCGGAGTGAGACCCGCTAATTGTCTCACATTGTCAATGTTATTAGAGTAGTATAAATAAAGGTCATAGTTTCAGTCACTTCTTTACTCGGGACGAGCAAAGGATCGGTTTGAAGATATTTGATGTGACTCGTATTTAAGCACATTTAGTCCCCTAACTAGCCTTGTTCCTATGCTTTCTAGCATGCATTAGGGTCGTTTCTTATCCTTAGCATCCTATTATGTGTATTCTATGAGGTTTTCTGCCCTTGGTAGGAGAGGAGTGCTAGCCTTGCTAAAACGGAGCAAAATAGAGCTAAATTGATCGCATCTAATGACCAAGCAACAAGGAGGAGACCAATACTAAAGGCCTTAGGCAATAAAACAACAAAATGGGCAATGATGAAGGACCCCCACGACCTCTGAAGGACTCCCACGAGTTAAGGGGCAGCCAAATGAAAGAAGAAGGAAAACTGCACTTCAGGACGTGCGTCCCAGAGCCAGGACAGTAGTCCCAATGCTAACGATGAGTGTCTCCAAGCTCAACCCGAGCGTCCCCATGGCAGGACGAGCATCCCTCAGTGCAGGATGAGCGTCCAACAGAAGGAGGTCGTGCGTCCCAAGCTAGGACTTGCAAGGCGGTTAAATTCATTTAAGGGGCTTAATCGTCATTTAAGCCCTTAGCTAACCTAATCCTTGTACTTAGTATAAATACTCCTTTGTAATAGGAGATTAAAAAAAGGAAGAAAATTAGAGATTAGAGAGAGATTAGACATCAATTAGCTTAATTACAGTTTAATCCTTCCTTAATTATCGTTCAAGAATTCTTAGATCTAGTTGGGTAATTGAAGATTATTTGGGTTTTTATTGGAGAATTGAGAACTCTTCATCATCAATCAAAGTTTTCTTCTATTATTCTTTCCTTTTCATTTGCTCATCTTATGATTGGTGTAATTTCTTTACTCCTTAATTACTTCTTATTGCTTTACTCTTCCATCATGTTTATACTTGTTAAGATGATTGACACCATTGTTAACATGTTTCCATGATAATGAGTGAATAGTTCCCCAACTAGGGTTAGTGGGGGGATTAGGGGAATTAATCATAGGGTAGATCTATACTTAATAAGTTCATATGAATGTTTGATTGTTGTAATCTCAACTTATGCACATGTTATGCTTGATGAAATGCTTGATTGACAACCTAGCATGATTCTCTTATCCTTTCAACAAGACTTGTAAGACATAATCTAACTCAAGGCTTGTTAGACCATGCATATAGTTGAATAGGGAAAACCAAGTCGATGTAGGTGTTATAAAGTTTTGATCAACTTGGCTCCGAGACCTAAGTCTCCCTACGAATTGTAAGATATAAACTAACTCGATTCCATTACAACAATAATTGCTTGCATCTATGTAACTTATTTATGTGATCTCATAATGATTCCCGTATGAACCCATGACACCCTAGTGTTTTTAATCAATTTTTTAAAACTCTATTTGCGTACTTTGCTTTGCATTCATTTATTTACTTTTCCTTTGTTAAATACTTTAAATTGCAAATCTCCACCTTAACCCAAATTGTGACACTAAGACATAGCTATTTATAACCGATAAGTCAATACAATACCCATCCCTTGGGGTCCGACCTCTACTTACCGCTCTACTTAGAGTAGTTTGTTGAGATTATAAATATTGTTTGAAGGCATAGAATAGACAACAATTCTAGAGCTACGTCAATTAATAAAACTATGTAGTTAATATTTTAGTAAGTTTTGGGCTAGTCTTGGGTGCCACCAAAGGAGATCATCAAATTTTGTGATTGAAGTTTTTGGGAGGATCATCCATCACATTTAGCTCAAGAAAAACAAGAAGGAAGGAGTCCTCTTTGTTGTGCCCATATATTGCCATTTATACCATTGTAAGAGAATTTCTTCTTTTTACTTGCATGCATGTTTATTAAGACCACTACATAAAAATTAACTAGTAATTTTTCATGTCATTAGAAGAGTTTAATGAGGGTCTTAGTACTAACAACTGGTATTAGAGCATTGTTAAATACATGAATGTCAATTTAAGACGGTTTAATGAATTTATGACATAAATTGATAAAATGAATATTTTGATGTTAAAACTAGTTTTTTAACAAAATATAATTTTGCATGTTAATTATCTGGTCATTTGATGATATGGAACGAAAATATGTTTTTTATATATTTTAATGGCATATAATTACATTTTATCGCATAAAATCGAGTCAATATGCATTAATTTTATTTATGAGTTAATAAAATTATGTTGCATATTGATTTTATGCATTTTTATTTATAAATAACCATTTTCATGTTCTATTTATGAGAATTAGAATTTTTTATAAATTACTGTGATTAATTTATTCTGTTTGTTGATTTTTATTTGATAAAAATCGGTTAATAATGGTTATTTACAAATAAATATTAATTAAAAATTTTTGCGCAAAATTTATTCATTTTTAGGTACTGGAATTAGTTCCAAAATGTTAAAATTTTATTTTGAAGTTATCTTAACTTTTATAATTTAATTTGGAATTAAATTGTAAAAGTTGTCGAGTTACCGATAAAAATTGCAAAATTATTTTAAATCAATTTTTATGACCTATTTTTCAACATGCATGTCATTTTGGTAGGTGACCAGAATGTACAAAAGTTTAATATTTGATTTTTCCAAAAGGGTTTTGATTAAATTGAATTTTTCCATAAGTTATAAATTTTTTAAGGTAATTTTGCTATAAAATATATTTTAAACCTATTTAATCACCAAATAATTAGTGGGGACTAATTTTTTTGATGTATACCAGATTAGTATGAAAGTTTTATCATAAAAAAATGTTTTAAGAATAGATTATGGATTTTTAATGGTTAAAAATTCCGCAGGAACGAGCTCATTTGATCGTTGTTGGTAAGTTAGGACGATTTGGCATGACATATTTTATTTAATGCATTTTATTATTTATGTTGATGAATGAATTTTATGTATTTTAATCTTGTAATTTTACCTAATATGGTCATAGTTAGAAGTCGATATTACCCGTAATGTAAAAGAATATCGATTAATTTGTAATTAATTGCGATTTCGTATCGCTAATCCCCTATTTACTAAATGAATAGGCGAAACTCTTATTTTTCCCGCCTAAATAATATTTCCTAAAATAAAGTGTAGTATTATTAGCATATATTATCTCACAATCTTTTAATGGCACAATCTTTTAATAAATTTAATATTTAAAACATTCTATATTATTTCACATTATACATAAATTTATCTCCATTATTATATGATAAAAAAAAAGGTATACTTTTTTTTAAAAATAATTGTACATAAAAATTCACAGACTGTTAAGGATAAGAAGTTGCACAAAAAATGTTAATAGTAAAAATATTTTAAAAATAACATCATTAATTTCTCGGTAAAAAAAAAACTTTCATTAAAATATTCATTTCATTACTTTTTAAAATTTTAATTTTTATTGCTCAAATTAAAATAAGTGATGAGAAATATAAAAAATAAGTGAATTATCAATTGAAAGTCCATAAATAATACGGAGTACACTAAAAAGTAAAATTTTATAAATACGGTGCATATATTGCACGAGATCTAAACTAGTTTGTAATTAATTAATAGTTTTAATTTTATTGTAAAAATTGTATAATAGGATATTGCTATGTAATTTGATTATTAGTAGTTTATTCGAGTTTTCTCAAGATGGAGTATCCTAAAGACGATGTTTTTTTTCGAGAAGGAGTTCCGAAGTCCAAAAGATGGAGGCCATTCAATGAAGACTCAAGGGACCAAGAAGTCGGTTTCCGAATTGTAATAATTTTAATTAATTAGATTAACTAGGTTGCCATATTAGGACTTATTGTTTTTATATTTATGCATTCATGCCAAATCGTCACTACATGTTTTTACATTGTTTTTATTATCGATTAACGATTGTCTAAAATTCACCTTTTTAGTTCACTTAAAGGTGATAGACAATTAAATTGATAAGATCTCTCACATTTTGGTGCGGTTTCAAACTCGTCGTCAAAAGCTACCAACCAAAACAATATTTATAACTTCCCAAACTACTCTTAGCAAAGAGGCAAGTAAAGGTCGGATCCCAAAGGACGGGTATTGATGTAGGATTTTCAATTGTAAATGGTCATGTCTTAGGGTGTCACAATTTGGGTTGAGATAGGAGATCAACTAAACTAATCAACAATATAAAAGTAAAGTAATAAAAACAAGCAAGATGATTAAAAAGAGATGTAAATAATTGATTAAAAGCACTAGGGTGTCATGGGTTCATAGGGGATTCATGGGAGTTGATCATACAAACATGTTTTCAATTATATAGCAAGCAATTATTGTTGTGATGGGATCGAGTTGGTGTATAAGCTTATAATCCCTAAAAAGTTTTGGGTCCCGGAGCCGAATCGATTAGATTGTACAACACCTACAAGTCGACTTAATCTTTCCTATTCAACTATATGCATGGTCTAATAAGGCTCGAATTGGTGTATAAGCTTACAAGCCTCATTGAAAAGATAGGTGATGGGTAAAAAATGCAAGGATTCATAGGCTCGCATTTCATCAAACATAACATGTGCATAAGTTGAAATCACAACAAGCAAGCAATTTAATTATGAAAACATATTAGATTAAGCATGAATCATTCCCCATGTTGGTTTCCCCTAATTCCCCAATAACCCTAGCTAGGAGACTACTCACTCATTACCAAATTCAACATGCTAATAAGACTGTCAATCAAACTAACAAGGCTAAACATGATGAACAACTGAAAGTAATTAACAATAATTAAAACAAGGGTTAAGAGAATTATACCTATGGAGATTCCAAATAATAAAGTTAAGAATAATAGAAGTACTTGATGATTGATGGAAGGTTGTCAATATAATCCTCCAAATAAACCCAAATAATCTTCTAATTACCCAAAATAAATGAAGAACAATAGAGAAATTAAGAAAAGATTAATATTGATAATTGTATTAAAACTTGATTAAGAGTTGATTACAAGATTACTACTAGATTAAAGGATGATTACAACTTGATTAAGAGAGCATAAAGAGATCATGCTAATCTAGGTAGTACTAAAGATAGTAAATGACCCAAATAAGTGCTATAAAGCTTAAATGTGCTCAAATATGAGTCACATCAAACATCCCCAAACCGAACATTTTCTCGTCCCGAGTAAAGAGGTAACTACAACTGGGACCTTTATTTAAACTAACTTACTAATATAGCCAATGTGAGATAATTAGCCGGTCTCACTCCGCCCCTTCAACTCACAACAAGACAACCATGAGATAGGATGCCTTTTTGCAAGGCAAGGTGGGGCTTGCCAAAATGGCGATACATCCAATCATAAAGCACACAAAACAAGTAATGGATGCATCTACAAAAGAATAGCCACTTTCCTCATCTAAGTGGCGGAAATTATCTACAAGGGAAGCAATATAAGGGTATACATTTCATCATAGATATGGTCTCTTCAAACTACTAAGCCTAGAAGGATACCAATAAATCACCTCCAAGTTGTGTCAAGCTAGGGTACCTTTGTCCTGAATTGTTAAATACTTTGGTTAAGAGTAGACTCCCTATGGTGTTAGAAACACTGGAGGATCGCAGAATTCCCCTCCTTGCCTAGACAAGAAGAAGGGTTGTCCCCTCTCTACCATGCACAAAAGTGGATTCGATGGAAAATGGATCAATAGATTTTTGAGTTTCATGTGGGAGTTTGCTTTTGTTGTTGATTTTCCCCCCAATTTCTTGTGGCATTTGACATTTGAGAATACTTTCTTTTTGCCATTTCTTTTGATGTTTGGCATTTCAATACTTGACCACGTTCAACTTTTTGCAATTTCTTTTGAACATTTTCAAAGTCACCCCAATTAGTAACGAGGGTGCCTTATATTTGAAGCATAGGAGTTTTTATTTTTGTGCTCCTCTTTTATTTTGATGCAAATTGCAAACTTTTTCATTTCTTTTCATTGCTTGAACTCAAAATTTGAACAATTTTTGTGCCCATTCCCTTTCGTCGACAAAATGTGGTAGAATGTGGAAGATGGTTGCATGGCTTCAAGGGTCACCTTGGAATAAACGGTAGCCAAGGAGTTATCACACTACAAGGTACTCTTGACTAGGCCTTAATCCATGGGTCAAAGGATACTTGTCAAGTTTCCCAAATAGATGTTTTCATAAAATTTTCCTAAATGCAACTACATGCCATGGTGCAACTATCATATATACAACCTAATGCAAATGCTTCTACCAACTAATATGCCAAATAATCTAAATGCAATCCTATAATCACATTGTTTATACCGCATCAATCAAAATAAAGTCACATAGTCATTAACATAAAGAGGAAAAAGGAGATTGGAAAGATTATACCATGCGGTCTTTATGATCCTCATGTCTCGGATGTGGCGTAGTCGATCAATGTGAAAAAGGATAGAGAAACAAACAAACAAATATATACAATATATACAATGCTACACTATAAAGGAATGAACATGTTTTTGATTTTTTTAAATTTTCAAATTTTTAGGGTTTTTGATTTTATGTAACAAAAGAACATTTTTTTTGTATTTTTCCAAAAACTTCAATTTTTATCATTTTTTTGATTTAAAGGTCGAGTTAGAATTCCCCATCCCCACACTACTATGGGCATTGTCCTCAATGACCAATACGATGGAAAATTATGCAAGCTATATGAGAATGCATGAATTCTACACTAAATGCAAACTATATGACATATATAAACAAGTGAATGCATTCTAAACTATATTATATGATGCATGAAAATTTTATTTTTTTTGGTCGAAAAGCATAATTTGAATTAACTCCCATTTCTTGTGCTTGAACTTCCCCAAACCAAATATGACATTATTGCTAGCTAGTGTAGAAATTGGGGGAGTTCATGCACAAGTATGCTATGCATGAAACTAAATTGTCATTTTGGATAGTACAAGGTGGGAACAATAAATTTATCATCACCTAGATGTGGCTAAGGTGGAATAATAATCCTTCAATTTTACAAGGGCACCACAAAAAATGAAACAATCAATTATAAAACAAGTTAACAAAGTATGAAATTCTTGTTATGAAAAATAAGAGGGAAAAAGGAAAGAAACTTCACTTTGGCCTTGGTGGGTACCTCATGCCCGCTCCACCTAGCTCATGAAGATCTTCAATAGTTGTCGTCGTCCCCTCCAAGATCATTATCCTCTTGTTCTTGCACTTCATCACTCTCATAAAAGTTCATGAACTCATCCCCCTCACTATTGACCTCCACCGTATCACCGCCACTTAACCCTCCTTCATCTCCTACTCCATGTGTCCCACCATTGGCTTGTTCCGAGTTCGGAAAAAGGATATCCATTTGTGCCCAAGAGGGAAGCATTACCTTTTCACTAATATGCCCTTGGTGGGCCAATCGGTGGAATTGTGGGTAGAGAGCAAAGTAATTGTCAACCCTAGCTTCATATTGCTTTTGATGCATATCTTGAAGTAGGCCTTTGCCAAAGTCATCTCGTGGGAGAATGAAGGGGTTTGGATGGTTATACGGTTGATATGGGAATGGGTAAGGCGGGATAACAACTTTTTCTTTGTCATTTGCTTGGGGTTCATGTTGTTGAGGTTGTGTGGGACGTGGGGCTTGATTTGCTTGAGTTGGGATGAGATAAGATGGTATTGGAGAGAGAGGACCCCTCCGCGGTGAAATCCTTGTTAAGCCTTCTATTTGAAGGTAGATGGGGGGTGCTCCCTTTGGTTATCCACTTAATCCTTTTCTTATAGCCTTCAAGGGATATCCAATGGTGTTCTCGTAGAATCAACATTTCATCAATCTTTGTGTTGCCCGGAAGAGTTGTATAGGCATTGTTGTGGTTGAAATTGGGGTTGAAGAATTTTGCAAGCTTTGTTATCAATCCTCCATTGACGATGTGGATCATACCATCATCATCTCCATTCCGGAACTTAGCCCATGTTTCAAGGAGTACTAGGGGGGCGTTAAAGTGATAGCCGCTCCTCCCTTGTATCTTGAGGTAGGACTCCATCAAAACAAGATCGAGTTCATTCACTATTGCGGGATTACGGCGGGCAAAGAACATGCCGGCGATAAATCGATAAGTAAGCCGAATAATGGGGTTTTGAATGTGAAAAGCCAAACATTCTTTAATGAAAGAGAAATCGCGACCCGTCATGGTTCACCATAGAGGTACTACGCTATAATTCTGTGGCTTTGATGTTCGGGTAGGCGATACATTAAGACCCAATACACTAGCAAACTCTACAAAAGTCATCATTCGAGTTGTGTTTTCTAGTCTAAACTCCACACAAATTGTCTTGTTCAAGGTAGAAATCTTTAGAATGCTCAAGAATTCAAGAACTAAAGATCGATAAGTGAGTTCTTGCATGTGAAACATAGATGAGAGACCGAATAAGTAAAAAAGTGCCTCGGTTTGATGATAGATGCCAAGCTTCCTCAGTATCATGGCACATAAACTTAGTAGGTAGAATTTTCTTACCGAGGAGGCGATGGAAGACAAGCCTTTGCACATCATTGATAAATTCTATGTTGGAGAAATCATTAAGTCTTGATAGATCAACTATTTCTTAATTCTCTCTCCTCAATGTGTTGAGGTGAGATGTTGAGGAGCTTCCAATTACCCTTGGTCTTCTTCTTTCTCTAGGGAGAGACCTTCTTGATCTCATTTTAAAGGTGGATCTAGAAACTTGGCTTGTTGAAGATGAAGGTATTCTTTGTAATTGAGAACCTCCTTGAAACCCTAGGTTTTGGGGGTTTTTAATTTATAGAGGTGAATGAGTGATTTTGTTGTGATTTGGGTTATATAGGAGGGGGTTTTATTTTTTATAGAGGAAGGAAGGATGAGCTATCATGAAATATGTGGTGGGGAGGAGTTTATAATTGTCGAAAAATAGAGGAGCAGGACGGTAGGGAGACGAGCGGGCCATGCTCGGGACGAGCGGATTTGTGCCTGAGGAGACGAGCGGATCAAGCTCAGGACGCTCGGATCCACAATTAGTGCACTCTGGAATTTCTAATCCGTGGTGAGACGCGCGGATTTTGCTCAAGACGGGCGGATCTGGCTGGGGACGAGCCTCTTCACCTGAGGACGCTCGGATTCATAGGCAGGATGAAATCTCAATTTTTGCACACGTCAGGACGCGCAGATTGCTCCTGAGACGAGCGTCTTCAGACTGAGACGAGCGTCTTTACCTGGAATGAGATGGGCGTCTTCTTTCTGATCTGCCCAGATTTTAAAGCAGTCCCAAATCTTCAATGTCAGCTCTCCCAAGACGAGCGTCTTATGGCTGAGACGAGCGTCTTTACCTGGGGACGCTCGGATTCATAGTTAGTATGGATTTTCAATTTCCAGCTCTTCCAAGATGAGCGTCTAGGAGCCAGGACGCTCGGATTATGCCCAAGACGAGCGGGTTCCCTTTGGGATGCTCAGATCTTCTCCTGTACCCACGGGTTCAGTTCCACCCGCGGGGATTCTTCATTTAGTTCATTAAGGGTGCTTCCCCACACTTAATTCCTAGATCCTTCATTCATCCAAAGAGTTAGTAACACTCCCTCACCAACCCTCATGTCAAAGAAAATCATGCTTTTATTGAAATTAAAAGTAAATGCAATACAATATAAAAATACAAGTAAGAAGAGTTAGAAATATTTACAAGCGGTGGTTTGGAGAGGACTCCACCAAACTCTCTCTTTGATGGTCTTCTCCAATGAATGATCCTTCATAATATGGTTTCAACCTTTGGCCATTGACTTTGAATTTGTTTCCATCTTCCGATTTTATCTCAAAGTCTCCATATTTTCCTACCTCGGTAATCACATAGGGACCCATCCATCTAGAATTTAACGTCCTGGGAAAGAGTCGATATCGGGAGTTAAATAGAAGGACTTTGTCTCCCTTGTGCAAAGCTTTTTGCCTAATCCTCTTGTCATGAAGCAATTTTGTCCTTTCCTTGTAGATTTTGGCATTTTCGTAGGATTGTGGTCGGAATTCCTCCAACTCTTGAATTTGCATTATCCGCTTTTGACCACTTAGCTTGAGATCAAGGTTAAGAGCTTTGATTTCCCAAAAAGCTATGTTTTCTAGCTCAATTGGCAAATGACATGCTTTTCCATAGACTAGCTTGTAAGGGGAGGCTCCTATGGGAGTCTTATAGGCCGTCCTATAGGCCCAAAGAGTATCATCAAGCTTCATACTCCAATCCTTACGAGTCTTGTTGACAACCTTCTCAAGAATTTGTTTGATCTCTGTATTTGAAACTTCAACTTGACCGCTTGTTTAAGGATGGTATCCCAAGCCGGTTCTATGTTGAACACCATATTTTGCCAAAAGGGATGTGAGCTTCTTTTCATGGAAATGTGTCCCTCCATCACTTATGATTGCCCTAGGGACTCCGAATCTTGAGAAGATTATCTTTTTGAGAAGTTTGGTAACTGTTTTGGCATCATCGGTTGGGGTAGCAATTGCTTCTACCCACTTTGACACATAATCAACGGCTACAAGAATGTAATTGTTTCCTTGAGATTACACAAATGGTCCTTGGTAGTCAATTCCCCAAACATCGAAAATTTCTACCTCCAATATTCCTCGTTGTGGCATCTCATTTCTCCAAGAAATGTTTCCGGTTCTTTGGCAAGGATCACAATGGTGAATAAATTCTCTAGCATCTTCAAACATGGTAGGCCAAAAGAAGCCCGATCGGAGGATTTTAGCAATAGTTCTTCGTGCTCTATGGTGTCCTCCATAAGGTGATGAATGACATCCTTCAATGACACCTTGAACTTCCCATTGAGGTATGCATCTTCGGTAAAGTCCATCACTACATTCCTTGTAAAGATTGGGATCGTCCCAAAAATACCTCTTTACTTCAAACAAGAATCTCTTCCTTTGATTGTAGTTCAAGTTTGGAGGAAGAACTCCTCCAACAATGTATTTAGCATAGTCGGCAAACCATGGTGTGGTGTGCTTCTCAAGTTGTGAGTGAATGGCCATCAATATATCATCGAGGAAAGAGTCATTGATCGGTGTCTCTCCCTCATCATCATGAAATCGAATTCTTGACAAGTGATCCGCTACCACATTTTCGGCTCTCTTCTTATCTCTTATCTCCAAATCAAACTCTTGGAGTAGCAAAATCCATCTCAACAACCTTGTTTTTGCCTCTTTCTTTATCAACAGATGTCGAAGAGCACGGTGATCCGAGAAAATGATTACTTTTGATCCAAGTAAATAGGAACGGAATTTGTCTAGTGCATAGACAATGGTAAGGAGTTCCTTCTTGGTAGTATCATTGTTCACTTGGGTGGCATCAAGAGTCTTGCTTATATAATAGATAGCATGTAAAGCTTTTCTTACCCGTTGGCCAAGAACCGCTCCAACGGCGTAGTTACTTGCATCGCACATGATCTCAAATGGTAGCTCCCAATTTGGTGGTTGGATGATTGGAGCCGAGATTAGTGCTTCCTTAATTATATTAAAGGCTTCAACACACTAATTAGTGAATTGGAATTGGGCATCTTTAACCAAAAGTTGAGTGGGGGGGTTTCGCGATTTTTGAAAAATCTTTTATAAAACGGTGATAGAAACCCGCGTGACCGAGAAAACTTCTCACCCCTCTAACATTCACGGGAGGTGGGAGTTTCTCTATCACCTCAACCTCGGCTTTGTCAACTTCGATGCCCTTTTCCGAGATTAAATGACCCAAAACAATACCTTCATTGACCAAAAAGTGACATTTTTCCCAATTCAAAACAAGACTAACATCCTCACATTTTTGCAATACAAGAGAAAGGTTATGCAAGCAAGAGTCAATGTCTTTTCCATAAACGCTAAAATCATCCATAAAAACTTCCATTATGGTTTCTAGATAATCGGAGAAGACACTCATCATGCATCTTTGGAAAGTAGCGGGGGCATTACATAAGCCTAAAGGCATTATCCTATATGCAAAAGTACCGTAAGGGCATGTGAAGGTGGTCTTGTGTTGGTCATCCGGGTGTATCGGGATTTGGAAGAATCCCGAATACCCGTCAAGGTAGCAAAAGAATTTGTTAGAAGCTAACCTCTCAAGCATTTGGTCAATGAATGGTAGGGGGAAATGATCCTTTCTTGTTGCGGAATTCAATTTACGATAGTTAATACACATACGCCAACCGGTGGTCTTCCTTGTGGGTATTAGCTCATTCTTATCATTTGTCACCACCGTGGTACCTCCTTTCTTGGGTACACTACTACAAAATGGACCTATTGTAACATATTGCACGCAACACTTACTTTTAATGTTGCAAATTATAATAAAGATTTTATCTAAGCAACACTTATCGTAAAAATGTTGCATTTATCCATATAATGCAACATTTTTGTAAAATGTTACATTTTATCACTACATTTAGCAACATTATTTTCTAATTGTTGCATTCAGTGGATGTTCTAGCGTCATCAATGTAGGGGTGTTTTACTTCCGGTCTATACCAAAAAAATGTACTGGACCAGACTGAAATCGGAACTAAAAATTATGGTTCGATTTCCGGTCCAAGCTTTTTAAGGATTCCGGTTCGGACTCGACTTTTCCCGATTGGACTAGAAAGACCGAAATTTATATATATATTTTTTTACTTAGGTACATTAGTTTATAAAATTCATTATAAATCTTGTTCAAATATGCGTTATTATACGATAATAATATATATTTTTCATTTTTATAGGTACAACATTAATAAATCATTTATAAAGTTAACATAAATAGGTAAGTATGGAAAACATTCAGTCCAACGGGCCCCGTGTGGCCTTGGACTGGAATTTTCCGATCCGGAATTTTGATTTCAATCCGGACTCCGACCTTTAATTTTTTGTGATTCCGGTTTTGGTCCATTCCGGTTCCGGCCTTGTCCGAACCGGTTAAAAGTGTCATAATTTAAAAATTTTAAAAATGAAAAAAGTTACAAAATGTCTAAAAATTAGGCGGGATAAGCGAAAATTAGAAAAAAAAAAAGCCAAAAAAAAAAACAAACGGAAAAAGCAAATTCACACTTTTATCGGTTTAGATTTAGATTTAGATTTAGATTAGAGATAACAATTGCCATTTGACATTTTGACCTAAATCATCTAATCGTCTTCAATACCACTGCAGTTCGATGTACCAAACAAAATACTCTCAGTTCAATCGTCTTTTTACAAGCGCCTTCAATTATATTAATCGTCTTCATCGATTTGTTTTTCGCTATTCAATTCAATCGTCATGCATCGATCAACTTCACCGCAATATTCCCAATTGTCTATCGTGGCGATTAAGTTTGTAATTTCAATTTGATTTTTCGACTTTTTTTTTTTTGTGTTGCAACTAAATTCTATTTGCTATTGAATTGTTTGATATTGCGTTGATTTTTAATATTGGTGATATAATCTTTACTCGATTGAGATGAATTGATTACTAGAACATAATTATATTATTAATCAAAGGTTACCTTGTATCTAATGCGTAGTTATATTGGATTCTACATGATTCATCAACGATAGTGTTAAAAATACAAAAAGACGTCTGAACTGTTTCATGTATTAGCCTCTTTAATTTTGTTATACAAGCCACCCGTTTTATCTATCTCCTTTGTCACAAGTATTGGGGAATGGATTGGTAGTGGTAATATACAGTTGCCATATTGGACTATGTATCATAATATTTATTGACTCATTGCTCTTTGGTTATGGATTATAATGGAATAAATGAAGATGTCTCACTAAAGTGGCTGCGCTTCTTCTTTTGTGAAGTAGTGGTGTTTCGATGCAGTTCTCGACGCAATTTTCATCTTCCATCATTCCGAAACAACCTCTTTGTATTGATAATACAAGGGTAATGTTGCATACATACCGCTCATTAAACTTATTTCATTTCTGTTGTAATCTTCCTGCAATTCGTGAAATTTAGTGTGTGGTGTGGTGTGCACTTCCATAGCTTACTGATGAAGCTATTCAGTTTCTTTATAGTCCGTTATTTCCCAAATTATGTATGCTATTTACTATTTAGCATTTGATTCATTGGTTGCTTCGAGTACTTTATCAAGCCATGTATTAGTTTGTAACTCTTAAGTTAGTGTAGGTCGGCGAATTCTTTGCTAACTGTATTACTTGTAGAACAGGTTATTAGCTGGTGTGAAGTGAAATGTATGAGAATGGTGGTAACTAATGTCAGCTGGGAAATTGAGAGAGTTAAAAAAAGAGAAGACGTGGTTCTTGATTGTTTTTCTTCAAGATGAATTCTATGCATGCAAAAATTGGGGCTTATTCCTTTAAGGTCATCTAGACTATAACATATAGCCCTTTCATGTTGTTTTAACACATCAAGTAAACTTTTCAATTGATTCTCATCAAGTTTGTCGTTAACAATCAGGAGTTTAGTTTTAGATTCATCAAGGTAACCATATTTCAAATTTGGGGGAAGGGGTTTTAGAGTTGAAGTTTGTACCTCACTTTCCACCGTCGAAGGCTCATTGAGGATTTGCTCCATCTCCATTAGACATTCCATTCTCCTGGCATATTCGACTTGTTCCTCAAGCTCCTCATACCCATCATACTCAAACTCCATGACATTTTCGTCCATCTCTTCTTCTTGTATGGTAGGATCTTCGTTTGCTTGTTCAACTTTAATGGATTGTGATGCTCCCTCGAGAATGTCATTTATCAACATGGAGTGCTCATATGTGAGCTCCTTGCAAGCTAGAGCGACTTCAAGTAGATCCACTTCCATTTCCCAATGCTTATTTTTGGCCTCACTTGCTTCTAAGGCTTCCAATGCTTGTAAAGGGTCTTTAATGAGAGTAGTGCCCACATGTCCTCTATACAACCATCTATAATATCCATCTTGAAAGTACACTAAGAAAACGGTAAGAAGTACCTTGAGGAATTGGTCTCCCTCCAGGTAATTAAAGAAAGACACGGCTAGAAACAATTAACGGAAATCAAATCAAGTTAACACCGTCCCCGGCAACGGCGCCATTTTTGGTGCGGTTTCAAACTCGTCGTCAAAAGCTACCAACTAAAGCAATATTTATAACTTTACAAACTACTCTTAGCAAAGAGGCAAGTAAAGGTCGGATCCCAAGGGACGGGTATTGATGTAGGATTTTCAATTGTAAATGGTCGTGTCTTAGGGTGTCGCAATTTAGGTTGAGATAGGAGATCAACTAAACTAATCAACAATATAAAAGTAAAGTAATAAAAACAAGCAAGATGATTAAAAAGAGATGTAAACAATTGATTAAAAGCACTAAGGTGTCATGGGTTCATAGGGGATTCATGGGAGTTGATCATACAAACATGTTTTCAATTATATAGCAAGCAATTATGGTTGTGATGGGATCGAGTTGGTGTATAAGCTTACAATCCCTAAAAAGGTTTGGGTCCCGGAGCCGAATCGATTAGATTGTACAACACCTACAAGTCGACTTAATCTTTCCTATTCAACTATATGCATGGTCTAATAAGGCTCGAATTGGTGTATAAGCTTACAAGCCTCATTGAAAAGATAGGTGATGGGTAAAAAATGCAAGGATTCATAGGCTCGCATTTCATCAAACATAACATGTGCATAAGTTGAAATCACAACAAGCAAGCAATTTAATTATGAAAACATATTAGATTAAGCATGAATCATTCCCCATGTTGGTTTCCCCTAATTCCCCAATAACCCTAGCTAGGAGACTACTCACTCATTACCAAATTCAACATGCTAATAAGATTGTCAATAAAACTAACAAGGCTAAACATGATGAACAACTGAAAGTAATTAACAATAATTAAAACAAGGGTTAAGAGAATTATACCTATGGAGATTCCAAATAATAAAGCTAAGAATAATAGAAGTACTTGATGATTGATGGAAGGTTGTCAATCCTCCAAATAAACCCAAATAATCTTCTAATTACCCAAAATAAATGAAGAACAATAGAGAAATTAAGGAAAGATTAATATTGAGAATTGTATTAAAACTTAATTAAGAGTTGATTACAAGATTACTATTAGATTAAAGGATGATTGCAACTTGATTAAGAGAGCATAAAGAGATCATGCTAATCTAGGTAGTATAAAGGGGTATTTATACTAAAGATTAGGTACAAAGATTAGGGTTACTTAGGGCTTAAATGACTATTATGACCTTAAGAAAAGTTGAGGAAATGCTCCTCTCGAAGGAAATGAGCATATCCGTGTTGCTAGTCTTGCCATAATCTGTGCGTCTTGAGTTGGGCCACGGGCTCTCTGACCTATGATCCGCGCGGATTGGTTGGGAGACGCTCAACTCCATGTGCTGAGATCCGCTCGTCTTGGCCTAAAGACGCCCGGATGGTGTTGAAAGGAGATGCCCGGATCGTGTATGATCCGCTTCGATCCCTGGGCAGTCAGCTACTCTTCTCTTCTACCTCCACAATCCGCAAGGATCATTTCGGGGATGCAATGATCCTTTCATCATTGCCCAATTCACTTTATTATCTACTTAGGCCTCTAGTATTGGTCTTCTCTTTGATGCTTGGTCATTAGATGCGATCAATTTAGCTCCATTTCGCCATGTAAATGCAAGGTTAGCAATCCTTCCCTACCAAGGAGACAAAACCTCAAAGAATATGCAAAACGGGAAACTAAAGATAGTAAATGATCCAAATAAGTGCAATAAAGCATAGGAACGAGGTTAATTCGGCGACTAAATGTGTTCAAATATGAGTCACATCACATTTCTTAAAATTGAGATTAGCCTTACCAATTAGTAGGACCTATGAGTCCCTTCTTTATTAGGGAGTAGGCTCGGCTCACCGGGGTGGCTTCTTTTTACGTTGGATAAGTAGGGAAATAATTGTTATTATACGCGAAAATTGGTTGGACACAATAGAACAAATAAGGGATGAATCGGCTCACCGTACCCGTATTTAGTTCCGGGGCTACAAGATGGAATTTAATCGTTAAAACCGTCGACCAAGAGTTCTAATAGTAGAATCAGTCAAAGAGTTGACTCACCAAATTTATATAAATATGGGATGAATCGGCCCATTGTGCACGTGTCTATATAAAGATGGCTGTTGAAATCATTTATAAAATTTAGTGGGAGATCATTAGATAAATGCAAACATATTAAAAATGTTTTAAAAATATTTTCCGATAAATGTTAATTTTTCCTTCCACTTCCGTTTTGTAGTAATCAATATGCCTTCAAGTTGTCAACCACGCGTCAACATTTCAAAAGATTCATGGCTTCATTCATTTATGGATAAATATACTTTAAAAGTAAATGGTAGTAATTTTCAAGATTGGGAAGAACAACTCCATTTGGCCGCCGCGGGTAGGGGTATTCAGAATAAACCGAACCGCAAAACCGCAAAACCGTCCATTTTTAAGGTTCGATTAACCGAACCGTTTCGACAAAGCGGTTCTTTGAACCGAACCGTTAACTTTATTATGGAAAAGGTTCAGTTAAGGTTCGCAATTTTAGATAACCGATTAACCGCGAACCGAACCGTTTCACAAGAAAGTAAGCAAAAAATTAAAATATTATATAAAAAACTGTTCGTTCGTTTAATTTTCTTAGTGTATCCAAATTTAAATTTTCTTAAATTGATTAATCCTAAAGTTTAGCTTATTAAGTTTATTGTTGGGTATAATATATAATGAAAATTTAATTAAACTATTAGAAAAAATTCCCAAATATTAACGAAAACGGAAAAAAAAGTAATATAGAACGATTATCGGTTAACCGGTAACCGAACCGCTAATAACCGTTTAAAGTGGTTAACCGAACCGTTTATAACTGTTTCTAACGGTGCGGTTTAGGTTCGGAGTTTTGCCGAACCAAACGGTGTGCGAACCGAATTAAATTAGAGGTTCGGTGAACCGAACCGCGAATGAACACCCCAAGCCGCGGGCGATGTCTAATTACGTTATCTCGTTAATCCCCCTACCTCTTCACCAAACACAAGGTCATCTACCGCTGCTAGGGAAGCTAAAGAAGAGTACCAGAATGAGTCCATTGTGTTTAAGAACGTCTTGATTTTCGTAATGGAACCTTCTTTTCAGCGGCAATGCATCAAATTTCACACTTCTCATGAAGTATTCTTTACGCTTTCGACAATGTTTTCGCAAGCCCCTATAATACTCCAATATGATGCCGCGGTCTGTTTCTTTGAGGCAAGTCTCAAAGATAGACAATCCGTGAGTGCTCACGCACTCAAAATGATTGAGTATGCGGAGACTCTCGATGGGCTCGGATGTAAGATCCCGGAGAGCTCGCGGTTGACCGAGTGCTCCACTCCCTCGCCCAAGTCATGGGGTTTACCCAATTTAGGGTAAACTATAATATGGCTAACATGAAGAGGAGTCTTCATGAGCTTCATTCTCTGCTTGTTCAAGCAGAGAAGGATATGGGAGCAAGTAGGAGCACAAGGAGGGATGTCCTTGCAATAAAGGTGAAGGGGAAGGGTACATTCAAGAAGAGTGCGGGAAAAGCGGAAAAGGCCGCATCTGTTAAGGGTAAGGGAAAGGCTATTGCGAATAGCTCTTCTAAATCCAAAAAGAGTGCTCCTTTAGGAGATAAATGCCATTATTGTGATAATGTGGGACATTGGAGATGTAATTGTCCCAAATATTTGGATGACATCAAGGCTGGTCGTGTGACACCATCAAGTAATTTCTCATCCTATTTTTTCATGATTGATATTAATTATGCTACCACTACAACATGGGTATTAGATACTGGTTGTGGTTCTCACCTATGTAATCATTTGCAGGGCCTAAAAAGCATAAGGAAGTTAGCCAAGGGTGATGTGGACCTCCGGATGGGTAACGATTCTAAAGTAGCGGTCGTCTCCATAGGAACACATGTAATTAGTCTAGTTTCGGGTTTGCAGTTGTATCTTGATAATTGTTATTATGTACCAACTTTGTCTTGAAATATTATATCGGTATCTGTGTTAAACACAAAAGGTTTTCATTTTGTGATTAAGGACAAAAGTTGTATATTTTCACTTAATGACTTGGTTTATGGCCAAGCTTTTTTTATTAATGGTATATATATTCTCGACACTTCTAGCGATATTTATCATGTAGAAAATAAAAGACTCAAAACAGGTGATCCAGATCTTTATTATCTATGACATTGTCGACTAGGACATATAAACGAGAATCACATTAAATGACTAGTTTCGACTAGTATAATCAAACCATTGAAATTTGAATCATATGGTAAATGTGAATTTTGTCTTCTAGGCAAGATGATTCGTACACCTTTTAAAGGAAAAGGAACTCGGACAAGTGAGTTTTGGGTTTAATACATACAGATGTATGTGGTCCAATGACAATCACTGTAAGAGGAAACTTTGATTACTTCATCACTTTTATCGATGACCAAAGTAGGGTTGGTTTCGTTTACTTAATGAAGTATAAAAGTGAGGCTTTTGAAAAATTTAAAGAATTTCAAAATGAAGTTGAAAACTAATTAGATAAGAAAATTAAAACATTACGATCAGATCGTGGCGGTGAATACATGAATAATGAATTTGATTCTCACCTTAAAAACTGTGGTATTGTATCTCAGTCAACTCCACCTGGAAAACCACAATTAAATAACATAGCTGAATGGAGAAATCGAACTTTATTGGATATGGTTCGTTCAATGATGAGTCAAGTCTGACGATAACATTGCCCCTCCTTCTGACAAATGTATCTTTGTAGGTTACCCCAAGGAAACACGTGGCTATTACTTCTACAACCGTCATGAGAACAAAGTGTTTGTGGCTCGTGAGGCTGTCTTTCTAGAAAAGGAATTTATTTCTAGAAGACAAAGTGTGAGAAAATTTGAACTTAAAGAAGTTCAAGAGCCACAAATTGAGAAGACTATACATAAAAATGTTCCTTCTTCATCTGGCACTATAATTGTTCCTTCTGAACCTAGGAGGTCATGTAGGGTCAGTCACCAGCTTGATAGATATCTGAGAGTTATCAGAGGGGATGGTGATTATGAGGTGTTACTTTTAGAAAGTGACAAACCTACAACCTAATAAGCGGCGATTACTGGTTCTAATTCTATGCTATTGCTAGAAGCCATGTAGTCCAAAATGGATTTATGTACGATAATCAGGTGTGGGACCTGGTAGACTTGCTTAGAGATGTGCGAGCTCTTCAGTGTAAGTGGATCTTTAAGATTAAAATCGGCATGGATGGATATAAAGATGTCTACAAGGCTAGACTGGTTGGTAAAGGTTTTACTCAGGTTCATGGCTTACACTATGACGAAACCTTTGCACCAGTTGCTATGCTTAGATTTGTTCGGATAATGTTAGCGATTGCTGCATTTCATGGCTATTAAATATGGCAAATGGATGTCAAAACCGCCTTTCTGAATGTTTTTCTAGAAGAGGAAATGTATATGACACAACCTGAAGGCTTTTTAGATCCTAATAATTCTAACAAAGTATGCAAACTTAAGAGATCCATTTATGGTCTTAAGCAAGCATATAGAAGTTTGAATCATCGATTTGATCATGTTACTAAACAGAATGGCTTTTCTCGAAGCATTGAAGAGCCCTGTTTATATATGAAGTTTAGTGGGAGCAAGGTTGTTTTCCTGGTTTTATATATCGATGACATACTACTAATTGGAAATGATGTACCAATGCTCACTTCGGATAAGGAGTGGTTGGGAAATCATTTTAAGATGAAAGATTTAGGAAATGCACAACGAATCTTAGGTATCCGGATCTATAGAGATAGATCTAAAAGGATATTGGCCTTAAGTCAAGAAGCTTATATTGATAAGATTATTGACAGGTTCAATATGAGAAACTCTAAAAGAGGTTCTCTTCCGATAGGTAGTGGGATAACTCTGAGTAAGTCACAGTGTCTGTAATATTCCGTTTGATGTCTATGAGTGTCTTGATTTTGGATTTGGTAGTGGATGATATTATGGAGCTAGCAGCGTTAGAGGATGGTAGTTGGTAGTGTATGGAATTAGTGTCGGGAGAGTTTATGATGTAGTTGATACGACATCGTGAGCGATGTGTGGAGGTAGGAATAGTTGGTGGAGTTGGTGTTAAGAGTTCATGAGTTATAGGGTGAGGTTTTGTTTTGAGTCTTAGTTGCGTTGTTGTGTCTTAGTCAAGTTGGTAGGTTTGTTTTTATGTATGGGTTGAACTTCGGGGACGAAGTTCTTTTTAAGGAGGGAAGACTGTAATACTACGGTTTTATGAGACTCTGGGTACTCTATCGAGTAGGCCTTACTCTGTCAAGTAAGGGTGTGTTGCGTTTTAAAAATAGTTTATGACCTGTTGGGTACTCGATCGAGTAACCTTGATACTCGATCGAGTACCTCAGCTACTCGATCGAGTAGCCCGGTTTACGGGTAATATTTTGACGGGTTTTATTAATAATGCGGGAATGATATATAAGGCTTTCGTCACTTTTCTCAAAACACTCTTACAATCTAAAAACCTTCAAGAGAAGATTAGAAGTTACGTTGAATCATTCTCGCCGCATTATTAGCAAATCCCTGAGCTAGAAGTGTCGGATCCTGTCGTTCTTTATATCTTTGTGATCCTTGCGTCGAGGGTAAGATCTACGTACCGAATTTGTTATATTTTATTAAGTTTCGTTAAACCCTAATTTTGGGATTGGGGGTTTTCTATGTTTATGTTGATGTGGTAGTGATTGTATGATTATGTGTATAGAAGAAGGGTTCGTAGAGGAAAGGTTTTGAGACAGCTGCTAGATCGTCTGATGATTGTGTTACTTTCCAGGTAGGGTTTCCCTACTCAGTATTAGTCCCATAATGCATTGTTGGTGTTGTGTAATTGCTGATTATTATCGTATTAGTTTTATGACGGTTGTTGATTGACTGTTGTTGATGGTTGTGATTGTTTGTCTCTGGTTCTCGAGATGCGTTCTCGGCTGAGTGGAGTCACTTGCGGGAGTGGCTTCATGCCCTAGTTTCGCCCTCCGTGGAACCCGCCACGGGAGGGAATGTGCACATTAATGGGACAGGGTTATCGCTCGGTATGATGAGCGGGGCTTAGGTGGGAACAGCTGCGGTCCCCCACGGCGGGCTGGTCCGGTGGGACGATCGGTGACGGAGATTGATTGGAGTGGGTGTGATTGTGTGTGTGACCGTTTGAGCCGCTTGTTTCATCTTGTGTTGTTGGTTATATAAATTGTGTGACTAGTAATCGACCCCGTTTAATGTTTTAAAATCTGTGGTCATCCATTCGGGGGTGGTGAGCAGTTCTTGAGCAGGTATGATATGACGCGTATGGGATAGCTGGGATGAGTCATCACGTGGCAGTTAGAAGTCTTCCGCTGTTTCAGACGATGTTTTATAGCTTTGATAGTTTTAGCAGTAGACCGTCTGAGAGTCTTGTATTTCTTTTTATCAGTTTTGGTTTTGATCATGTAATCATTTAAACTATATTTACTTTTAAAGTACGTTTCTTTATTGTCTTATGATTATCATTGCCTCGGATAATCGAGATGGTAGCACTTCCATGCCTTAAGTGGTCATGGTAAGGCACTTGGAGTATGGGGGTGTTACAGTGTCCTACTGAGCCTAAGGATGTTGAACGTTTGAAATCCATCCCCTATGCTTCCGCTGTTGGATCGATTATATATGTCATGATGTGCACTCATCCCGACGTTTCATATGCTTTGAGTATGACGAGTTGTTACCAGCAAAATCCTGGTAAGAGTCATTGGACAGCTGTTAAGAATATTCTTAAGTACTTAAGAAGAACTAAAGATTCATTCTTAGTGTTTGGGGGAAATTATGAGTTACGTGTAAAAGGTTACACTGATACCAGTTTCCAAACAGATAGGGATGATATGAAATCCTAAGCTGGTTTTATCTTTTTGATGAACGGAGGAGTGGTTTGCTGGAGAAGCTTTAAAGAGTCAGTCACCGCTGATTTTACAACGGAAGCTGAGTAAATCGCAACATCTGAAGCTGCAAAAGAAGCTGTATGGATCCGGTAATTTTTGGAGGGACTAAGGGTAGTTCCGTCTGCTGAGGATCCTATCACTATTTATTGTGATAACAGTGGGGCAAATTTTCAACCAAAAGAGCCCAAGTCTAGTAACAAGTCTAGACATGTACCTAGGAAATATCATGTAATTAGAGATTTTATTTAAAGGAAGGAAATAACCGTATGTAAGGTTAAGACAGATGATAATGTCGATCCTTTAACCAAGTCATTATCTCAAGCTAATCATGATAGTCATGTAGTTTGTATGGGATTGAGACGAATGCCAGAACTGTTTTAAATTATATGATATGTAATAATTAAGATATTGTATTTATTATTTCATATATGATAATTGCATTTATCGTTTGAGTTTTTTGTAAATAAACTCTTCTGTTCAGTTTTATCTAAATTTACATACTTTGTTTTATCCAAATAGGTTGTAGTAACAACGTTGAACCCTGTTAAAGTGAACTGGATCAACATTGTATTTTGTCCCTAGTTTCTTAATGAGGTGACGTCTAGGAGTGACTAGATTGTAAGACGATTGATGACGATTTCGACTGTCATATGGCGATAGAGATGGTTGGTCGATTACATAGGCAGATTGTTGAGACGATTTGTTGGACAATAACCATTTATAGAGTCCTCTTGTTGCCTAGTCGTGGCAAGGATTTCTAATTATTCTTTTGAGTAAATTCTTTAGACTTGCGACTATTTGTCTAAGTTGGTACAGTTTTCCGGTGGCTTAGGTTTTTACTCTAGGTCGCGCCATATAAGGAGGCAAATGGGCATCTACTAGGTCATTATGATCTGTATCGAACGAAGTAAATAGGTCAAGAGGATTATCCACCCATGTCACATTTTATATCTCAAGGCCACTCGAGGAGAGGTGACTGAAAATGCGTGGCCATGCTCAGATGAGATCTACAGTGGATTATCCGGTCAAACAGTCATTCTCCTGATCGAGGAAACCACTTTATGATATGATCACGTGCAAGAACCACCTGAATGACATCTTGCATTGAGTGGGAGATATTTTTCGACAAGAGAGTTGGTAGCGCACACTTGTGTCGGACAAGTGGGAGATTGTTGGAGTAGTTGTCCTCCATAATAGTGCGTCTACATCTTAAATCTCGTAAAAGGAATATCTGGGATTTATTTTATATATTTGTCAGTTGATCAACGTTCATCGGCAACGCTCGGTTGACTACAGTTTGACGTTACTGTCGTGTGACGGCGGTGATCAACTTATCCTTTTAGGTCACACCTATAGGGTGACGTCCAAATGGAAAACCCAATTATTTGTATGAGATACAATTTAATTAAATCCTTATATTTATAGACTTTTAATAAGTCATGTGAATGTATTATTTGATGACGAGTTACGAACTCGGGCCAAGGGATTTTATTATTTAATTTTATGATAATTAATTAATAATTTTTAATTGTAATTTAGTAATTAATAGTTAATTAGCTAAATCTCTACGGTATGTGTGTAAATTGTGAGGCGGAGCTAATTAGCTATTCTAACTTACAAGAAGTTATAAAACTAGTTAATGGGGTTTTATAAGACACATATTATATTGATAAAATGGTCTAATAATGGCTTAATAGTTAAGTAAACATTACTTATTAATTTGTATTATTTAAGTGTTAAATAATTAAATTAATATTTAATTATATAAGATAATTCAATATAAGACTTGTAAGCATTTGTGGGACAAATGTCGAAAATTGAAATGGATTCAAATGAGTCCATTTGGACCGGTTTTACATAGTCTTAACAACACCTAAACTTGTCACATGTAAAGCCCAAGTTCACATGGAATGTTTCATCTCATTTATTTACATTTGAGGACTATTACCCCCATTACACACAATTGCGTGGACTAATTTTAAGACAAAATTCTCCAAAATTGCTCTCCTTGGCCTGTTCATGTGATGAGGAAAGGTGATTATTTTTTCTTCATCTTTTTCACACAAAAACCTCATGATCAAATTCTTGATCTAAACCAATTAATAATATACATAATTTAATATTATTAGTGTAATAATATTACATAATACAAGGTTTATTACTAAAACTATCTAGTTAATATTTTAGTAATTTTTGGGCTAGTCTTGGGTGCCACCAAAGGAGATCATCAACTTTGGTGATTGAAGTTTTTAGGAGGATCATCCATCACATTTAGCTCAAGAATAACAAGAAGGAAGGAGACCTTTTTGTTGTGCCCATATATTGCCATTTCTACCAATGTAAGGGAATTTTTTCTTTTTACTTGCATGCATGTTTATTAAGGCCACTACATAAAAATTAACTAGTAATTTTTCATGTCATTAGAAGAGTCTAATATGGGTCTTAGTACTACCACCATCATCTCAAAAAGCATAACATCAGGACCACAACGCTTTTACTTCCCCGTGCCTGGCCTACTATTCCTCAGGCCGACAACCGCAGCTGTGCCTGACCTACCAATATCATATCAGGTCTACAACCACACCTGTTCCTGGGTCATCTACTTCTCATAGCAATGTTGCCCCGGGAAACCAACATCATTTCACTTTCAATTCTGCTTAAATCAACTCAGTACTCAACAATAACAATTATAATAACTCAATAATGCAGTATAAGCTTAGCATACGACGGTCACAACACAAGATAATATTCAAAGGCTCAGTACACACATCGATGTTACACATTTAATTCTATAAAGGCTCAGTATAACTCAGTATGAGAACGCTGCAACAATAACAGTCATAATATAACTCAATACAAGATCACTGTAATCTTCACCCATCATAATAGAACTCAATAATACAGCCATCTCAGTAATTAAAACACGTTCACATTTAGGTAAGACAAATAACATTTATATGAGTTGAGTAGGAAAAACCTACCTCAGCAGCAGATCATCTCAGCTATTATCACAATAAAGCTAGAAAAGGCTCTTCTACGAACTTTGCGCCAATTATAATTATAACAATACAAAATAAGCATCGCTACAAATAAATTACGCAACCAACTACGCTATACGTGACCTAGACCGAGACCAAGGCCGCGGCTAGGTCACGCCAAGCCACGTCTCTCCTTTACCCGTAGCAGCACGAGGCTACGACAGCCATGCTGAGGCCACCACGGCCATCCTGGGACTACTACACGAGATTTCTCCATCCAAGACACGGTCACACACAACCCGTCACCCCTGTGGTCACCCTTTATCCGTTTTTTGGCTATAACACATTAGTATTATACCATCTTATCATAACAACAACAAAATTCCCAACTAACATACTAATTATAAAATTAGGGTTCGAGACAAATCATAAAAAATTGTTATAAACAACTATAAAACGTCTAAAAGAATCCGAGTAAGCTCGAAAGCCACTCGGTCACCCGGCCCATTATTCGGCCCTCCTATCGGTGTTACACAACGTACTCTCCCGACTAGTAACATACATAATAATTATATTATATACGGTATAAAATACGAATTAAAATAAATAAAACATATAAATACACGGGGTATTACAATCAGAAAAAGCATGCGAAATGAGGCTATTTAGGGGGTAAAAGTGCGTGATTATGAAGTTATGAACCACATAAAATATTCTCAAATTGAACCTTTACTCGTCCCGAGTAAAGTGGTGACTAAAGCTAAGGCCTTTATTTAAACTAATCCTAAGAGCATATCCGATATGAGACAATTAGCGGGTCTCATCCCGCCCCTTCAACTCACAACAAGACATTTGTGAGGTAAGATGCTCTCTTGCAAGGAAAGTGGAGTCTTTCCAAAATGGCGATACATCCGACTTTAAGCACACAAGAAAATCATAGATGCATCTACAAAAAAATGTACCACTTTACTCGTCTAAGTGCCCAGGTTTGGGATAAAAGAGTCAAGTGTGGGAATTACCGTCTCGGGGTCTTAACAAGGTGTCAACTCCCTTAAGCTAGCTCAAGCAATCATGTGTGACAACAAAAAGTGCCAAAGAAACAAATTCTAGGACATAAAAGGGGAAAACATTGCTAGACTCCCAAGGCTAACATGACTATCACAAGATTCGACTCAACACCAAACCTTTGACCATAGAAGACCTAGAGTATCGACTCTCACGGTTTTTGCTCATCACTCATTGAAAGACCGGGTGATATATGTGCAACAAAAGTATCCAAAATAACTCTCCTACTACGACTTGCGATGTATGCCCGCATTCTAACGTGGGTCGGCGACCTCGCTACTGGGTCGGTCGACCTAAAGCTTTGTTGCGCTAATAAACGTTATTTTGTTCGATGTTACGTTGTTATATCATTATACTTATTATGTTACAATGGTGGTTCACGGCTTTATGTGGAAGTAATGTGCAGGGGCTGAACTAATCTTGGGTCGATCGACCTAGGCCGTGTATATGAGCTGATGAATTTCATTATATTACGTTACTAAATTGCGTGATTACTATATTCTTTGTTCTACTATTCTGTTTATATATTATTGTGTTAATGCGGCTTGGTGACTAGGGAGATGTGCTATTGTATGGTGTGGTTGAGGCACGGTGACGTGGGAGATGTGCTATTGTGTTGTGTTGTGATGTATGGAGACGGTACTGACGTGGTCGCAAAAAGTGCACTTTTAACCCCTTAATGGACCCCGTTTTGCATGCTTATTTGCACTTATTAGGGTCATTTTGGCGTCTTTAGCTTCCTATTTGTTATTCTTTGAGATTTTAGCCCATTTGTAGGAAAGGAAGCAAAGGAGGCATAAATCGTGCTTAAACGAAACAAATTGGAGCTAAATGAATGTATTTAATGACCTAGAATGAATAGGAGATAAATACCATGGACCCTTTGATATTAAAGCAATATTTGGGATGGTTTAGGATGATAAGCCCCTCGAGTTATTGTTCAAGAATGAGACAAGTGAGCAACTACAAGAGGAAATTGCTTGGACCCAATTCAAGAATTACTTATTTGGCTCTGAAACTTCATAGATGGATAAGCATTGAAAAATCAAGTGGTCTAGGCTGTTGAATCACTCAAATAGGAGTCCGGATGAGAAAATGACGTTCGTTTTACAATCCGAGCTCAAATACCCAAGCTAAGCAAGAATCCGGCCGCCCGGATTGTACCCCAGCTCGCCCGGATTTTCAGAATCCGCCCAACTTACCCTAGAGCTCGCCCGAATTGTCCAAGCTTGCCCGACCTGCTCCAGAGCTCGCCTGGATTCTCATACACGGCTTGAAGTTGTACTTTGAATCCACCCGGATGGTTCAAGGAGTCGCCCGGCTCCCTCTGCGTGATTCCTTCTTATACGACTCTCCATCCTGGTCAACCCTAATCTGGTAGCCACTATATATACCCTCTTTGTAATAATTTGAGGGTTAAGCTTCATTAGTCTTATGCCTCTTTTGATTAGATTAAGCCTCCTTAGTTTAGATTAGGAGTAGTTTAGCTTAACCTTTTCTTAATTTACTTTAATCTTTCAATAACCAATCTTTCAATACTTGTTAATTAGTTTAGTCTTGAATATCTTGGGTTTATGCTTGAAGATTATTAACAAGTGTTCATATTTATTCAAAGATTCTCCTTTATTGCTTTGTTGGTATTACTTCTTAATCTCTCTTTATTTACTTGTTAATCCTTTGTTTATTACCTTGCTTAATCATCATGTTTACTTGTGTTAAGATGTTTGACACCATTGTTAGCATGATAATCATGATGTGTAGTGAGTAGTTTACCAACTAGAGTTAGTGGGGGATTAACGAAGTAATTATGAGATAGATCCATGCTTAATGAATTCATATGAATGATTATTTGTTGTGGTTTCAACTTATGCACATGTTATGTTTGATGAAATGCTTGATTTATAACCTTGCATGATTCTCTACCTTTTCAACAAGCCTTATAAGACATAAACTAACTCAAGGATTGTTAGACCATGCATGATGCTGAATAGGGAGCCCCAAGTCGGTCTAGGAGCCGTAAGATATAAACCAACTCGAATCCGGAGACCCAAATCGACCTAAGAACCGTAAGATCTAAACCAACTCGGTTCTAACCTAATACTAACCCTTTATGTGACTCATTTATGTGATCTACCATGATTTACCCTATGACCCCATGACACCCTAGTGCCATTTATCATTTGTTTACATCTTTACTTTCATTGCTTGTTTTACCTTTATTGCTATTTATTGCTTTTCATTAGTTTAAATTACAAACCTAATTTAATCGTGACAACCTTAACAAAACTACAAACTTGATTTAATGATTTGAATACCCCCGTCATTTGGGTTCGACCTCGACTTATCATGCTATACTAGCTAGTTTGTTGAGATTATAAATGTGTTTGATTGAGTGAACAACGACTCGCTATTCAAAATGGCGCCGTTCCCTGGGACGGTGTTGTGTATTTGAATTGTTCTTGTGTCTAGTTTTAGTTGTGCTTTAACCTTGAGGAACTTGTTCCTCAATGTCGTTTTTACTGTTTTCTTGTAGTTTCCGTGTTTGTAGTTGTTCCCTTGTTTTAGCAATGATGATGGCACAAGGCTTCCAACAAGAAGAGTGTGAGCAAAGTGAAGTATATGGGTATGTCATGTATGAATGGAGAGGGTTTGTTGAGTAAGAATACACACAAGAACCCTACAACTCCTACAATGAAAACCCAAATTATCCCCACACACTTCCCATACTAAAGCCCCCACATCCAAAATCAACAACTCTTCGAAAACCAAAATTCCTATAATAACCCATACAACCAATCCCCCATCTACCCACGACAAGAGCATGAGCATAACTTTGATTTGAAAAATGTGATTTTTCAAATGCTAAGAGACCAACAAAATTTCTTCATACAAATGCAAGAAGAAAGCCAAGCTAGGGAGAATGTTCTCAACAACATTTTGGCCTATGGTGAAATGTTGTCAAACCAAATAGCTCAAATGGAAGCCACCCAAGAGCTCAATGGTGAACGAGAGGAAAGTGATGATGAAGACGGGGAGTGTATGATTGGTTGTGGACCAAGTGTAGATCATGAATTGAAAGATGATGTAATAGAGGATTAGAATGAATTCTCCCCTTTTGAGGATGCCCTTTCAAAGGAGAATGAGTGGGTGAATCATGGTGAGCCTCATGGTGAATCTTGTGTTATTAACCCCTTCGATGACGGTCCTTGTTGAGATGAGCCTACAAATGACTCTTGAGATGCCCAAATTGGTGCCATTGAAACCGCCTTGAATGGTGGCAGAAATGGTCGCCTTGAATATTGTGAGTTAGGCTTGTTGAATTGGAGGGAGAGCTTGATGATATAGAGGCCACTTTGCTAAATGGTGGACCATTTGGCGGGGAAATCATAGAAGATGATGTGACTCATATTTGCACGCATTTAGTCCCTGAACTAGCCTCGTTCCTATGCTTTCTTGCATGTATTAGGGTCGTTTCTTAACTTTAGCTTCCTACTTTGCATATTCTTTGAGGTTTTTTTATCCTTGGTAGGTGCGGAATGCTAACCTTGCATATATGAAGCAATTTGGAGCTAAATGGATCACATATAACGACCAAGCAACAAGGAGGAAACCGATACTAAAGGCCTAAGTAGATAGAGTAAGTATTTGGGCAATGATGAAGGACCCCCAAGGCTCCTTAACGATTCTCACGAATCTTGAAGCGGCAAATTAAATAAGAAGTCACACTGACCTGTGAGACGGGCATCCCTAGCTCAGCCGGAGCGTCCTGATGCTCAAGACGGACATCCCAAGACACGGCCCGAGCGTTTCAAAAGCAGGACGGGCGAATTCTGTTACAGCATGGGCGTCTAAATAGGGTTAGGTCAAGCGACTCCATAGGGACTTGCAAGGTGTTAATCTTCTTCTTAGGGACTTAATCGTCATTTAAGCCCTTAGTAACCCTAATACTTGTACTTAGTATAAATATCCTATTGTATTAGGGGATTAATCATCAAATCTTTAACGAGTTTCAATTAGGTCTTTAATCAAGTTTAATAGTATTAATCAAGTTGTATTACACAATTCAATCTTAATCAAATCTTAATCTTTCTTTAATCATTCAAGTGTTCTTAGATTTAGTTGGGTAATTTGAAGACTATTTGGGTTTATTGGAGAATTGACAACTCTTATCATTCTTCAAGTTTTCTTCAATTATTCTTTGCTTATTATTTGGATCATCCTAAGTTGGTACAATTCCTTTTATCCCTTGCTTAATTATTGTTTATTGCTTTACTCATTCACCATGTTTAACCTTGTTAATATGATTGACACCCTTATTAGCATGTCTACCATGATCATGAGTGAATAGTTTCCTAGCTAGGGTTAATGGGATATTAGGGGAAATAATCATAGGGTAGATCTTAACTTAATAAGTTCATATGATTGCTTGCTTGTTGTAGTTTCAACTTATGCACATGTTATGCTTGATGAAATGCTTGATTGACAACCTAGTATGAATCTCTTATCCATTCAACAAGACTTATAAGATATAAACCAACTCAAGTCTTGTTAGACCATGCATATAGTTGAATAGAAAGTAATTAAGTCGACTTATAGGTGTTGTAAAGTCTTGACCGACTCGGCTCTAATACCCAAACCATCCTAGGAGTTGTAAGATATAAACTAACTCGACTCCACTACAACAATAATTTGCTTGCATCTATGAAACTTGTTTATGAGATCTCACCATGATTCCCTTATGAACCCATGACGCCCTAGTGCCTTAATCAATTGTTTACAAAACCTATTTATTTACTTGCTTTGTTTTCCTTTCATTTGTTTACATTTCATTGTTAAGTAGTTTAGGTTGCAAACGTCAAACTCAACCCAAATTGTCACACCCTAAGACATAACTCTCTACAACTGATAAATCAATATAATACCCGTCCCTTGGGATCCGACCTTTACTTGCCACTCTACTAAGAGTATTTAGTTAATATTATAAACTTTGTTTTGAATGGTTTGCTTAGACGACAAAGTTTATACCGAATCAGAAGACAAGGGTAAGAAAGAAGATGTTGAGGATCCTATTTATGATAAGTTGACCACTCAACTCCTTGCCCTCCAAGCACTCCCTTGCTCAAGTGAAAGCCTATTAAAGCATGCCCCTTCAACCATTGGCCCGAAAGATAACGGGAGAAGCCCTAAGTACTCACAATATCTTGAAAGACCATTCATCTCTTACTTTGACAAGATATGCAAGCCACTTGGATCAAGCCATCAAGAAGGCCCAAGGGGTAGTGCTTAGAAGAGTAGGAGGACCCTTAATAAGAATCATTGGATGAGGAAATTGGGTATACTTTGTGAAAAAATGGCCAAGGCTCTACATATGCTTATTTCAGGCTTATGCTCTAGCTTTTGATAGATTGCTACGTGCTTTGAGTGGCATGGATTATGTCATTAAATAAAACAAGAAGTAATTTTGGTGGAGTCCTCCCTATAACCACCATTTGCAAATAACCTCTCCCTTGACTTTGCATTTAGCTTCATATTCCATGTGCAGTTCATTTATTATAGTTGCTTCTCGAATCATTTAAGTACTTGGAACCAAATCTTCTCTCTTTTTGCATTGGAAACAATGTTTTTTTCGGTTTTGGGAGGTTTGATTACAAGTATTCCGAGTTAATCCAAATTAGCTCTCTTTTAAACCGAATATCATGCATTATAATAAGTCTAGTTAGCTCATATAGTTTAGCATATCTCGTTTAATATAGTTGCAATACCCCACATTTTAGTAGCATGGTTAGTAGCTAGTCAGTGGTGGAAATATTAAAATGTGGTTTCGAAATGTATGTTTTTAATTATATTAAATTAGAGAATTATATTGTGAGACGGAAATAAATAATAAATATTGACTGAGTCGGAGTGGCGTGGATTTGGGCGTGTGAAAGGGTGTTGACCCGGGGAGATAATTATAATTGACGGTGTTATATAATAATAATAATAATAATAATAATAATAATAATAATAATAATAATAATAATAATAATAATAATAATAATAATAATAATAATAATAATAATAATAATAATAATAATAATCATAATAATAATAATAATAATAATCATAATAATCATAATAATAATAATAATCATAATAATAATAATCATAATAATAATAATAATAATAATAATAATAATAATAATAATAATAATAATAATAATAATAATAATAATAATAATAATAATAATAATAATAATAATAATAATAATAATATTGAAATTAGGAAGTTTCCTTCCACCTACCTTATTACTACTATAAAAGTAAGGAGAGACCCACCAATAAACCTTATTCACTCATAAAATTCACACATTATAAGTCAGCAATAAGAGAGAGAGAGAGAGAGAGAGAGAGAGAGAGAGAGAGAGAGAGAGAGAGAGAGAGAGAGAGAGAGAGAGAGAGAGAGAGAGAGAGAGAGAAGATCTAAAAGGGCAGAAAAATAAGGAGATTCATCTTGTATTATCGTCTCAAGGCAAGAAACCGTTTCATAATTTAAAACGTGTTTACTATTTTACATAACTCGCAAATTAAACCACCATACGACTAGCTATTGCCATGACCTTGCCATGGACCACCGTGATACTGACTAGACCTAGTCTAACCACTGTTGACCGACCAAGGGTTGGGATTTATGGTTGGTTGTTGTGGTGGTTGTCTCGGCTGAACCAAAGGGAAAACACGGGTTTTGATCCATGTCATGTTGGATTGGGACCCAAATCTGGGGTTGGGGTGGCTCAGGGCGGTGAGTCGACCACCGTGGGTGGTCGTGGGTGGTTGTTGCCGGGGTTTCGTGCGGTGGTTGCCGGAAAGTTCAAAACTTGGTTGTTTGGTGTGGGTTGTGTTAAAATCGTGTACATGTATTGGATTTGACACTTGTGACTCGACTGTGGCTTCGATGGGGTTGGGGTGCTGCCAATGGAACAACCGTGGGTTGGAGGAGACCATGGTGGTTGTCAGTGGTGGTGCGTGGTGGAGTTGTTGGTTTGTGTTGGTCGTTGTCGTAAGTATTGATAATATTGTTGATATTGTGAGTGGTGTTACTAACGCACGGTGGGGAGTCCGTGTGTGGTGTATATGGCTAGTGTAGGGACCATGGTTGGACGGCTGACATAGGCGGCTCACGGTGGGGGTGTATTGGTGTTGTTGCCGTGGGTATGGGTGGTCCTTTGGGGCATATAAATCACGGGTGTTTGGGGGTTTTGTTGGGTTTCTTAAGACGAATTTAATTATATTAAATTACGTAAAGTTATAATTAGTTTAGTTGTTTCCTAAATTAGAAAGGGTAATTAATTATTTTATAATTAGAATAATTATTAATTGCAAATTACTATTATGTTAGGTGACGGGTTTATTGATGAATACTTTTAATTGATTTTCTTGGATTGCTTTTATCGCATTTTCTTGCGAGGTAGGATATCTACTCCACTGTATTCTTTTGTGGTTCATATGGCATGTTGGATTGGTTGGTTTATAACTTTGGCTAAGAGATTATAATCGATTGTTTCATGGAACTATATTATCTTTATTGCATTCATTGGCATATCATATGCATATTGGTTATCCATTCTAGTGATTTAGGCCCAGGCTGGTGCTGCATTTGCAGACTTGTCGCTAGTGTCCTCAGATTTATTCTGGTTTAAGGCCCATGCTAGTTCTGCAGACTTGTCTCTGGTGTCCACAGGTTTATCCTGGTGTGCTCAACGACTGTTGAGAATTTTCCCCGGGCCAGGGATTGGCAGGATGAATGGGTGACTAGGGTGAAAAGCGCAGCTGCATTGCATTTGCATGTCATGCATAATTGTTATTGAGTTTTATACCGTTGTTTATATATCCTACTCAATATTTGGTTGACGTTTGTGTGTTGTGTCAAAATAAAATGATGCCTACTTTAATTGATGGCATCCTGTGGTGAACCAATTAATATTTTCGGTTAATTGGGGAGCAGATTAAGTAACGGGTACTTGAGTTGGCTTATATGGGAGCACGGGAAGGCGTGAGACTGGATGACTACTTAGAAGTCTAGATCACTTAGGTTGGACAATTAATATTTGTTATTCGCTTTATTTAGTTTCCGATGCAGATGTATTTAATTACTTTACAGTTGTTAAGTTTGGAACATTGTAATAAAGGCCTTTAATCGTTAAATTTATTTAAAGTACTGTGGTTTCGTTTATCTTTGTAATCACTACCTTAGGAAACTCAGATAGTAACACTTACATTTATCTAGGAATGCCTAATAAAGGCTCTTAAATAAATGGGGGTCTTACAAAGTGGTATCAGAGCCAAGTTCCTCAGGCCTAAAAAAAATGAACCCAATGAACTTAGGATGTGTCTAATAAAATGAACTCGGGTAGAAACTGTTAGGAGCCCCTTAGGATTGGGATGCGAAAAAGGGCCCCCCTCACACCAAATTTTTGGCCCTTTCAGTTTCGAACCGGTCGCCTTGAGAGATTGAACGAGTGTGGTAGTTAGAAAGTATTTTATGTCTTAAGGGTCAATTGTTTGGCTTAAGATAGAAATTTCTAACTTTGTTGGAGGATGCAGATTGAGGTAAGTAATATGTGGTGATGTTTGGCCTACGGCCGTGTGATACGTGGACTTATTATTGGAATTTTCGTAAATTGGATAATAATATTTATTAAGTGGTGAATTGAATTATTGAATGAGTTTATATATATAAGCATGAACATGTTAATATCATGAATTAAGTAATTTACATGAATGGATGTTATATAAAGTAGAAATATCATGTCTAGTGATATGCTGATTATGTGACCCCGAAACCATGTTTAATGGTAGTAATTTAATGGTAAGAGTGATATATTTTTTTTATGAAGGATGTGGCATCACGGCTAGGACCGTGGCGGGCGTGAGTAGAGTCACCGTGGTTGGCTGGTCTTAGGCCGTCCAGTCCAGTAAACCACATGTTGTTTTGTTTGCAAGGACATATTTAAAAACCTTATTCCTAAATTCCTAATCGGAAGCTTATGTGTTTTATTTTATTTCTTATATTAGAATCATGCCTCTAAAGAAATATCCTCATTGCTGGTGTTCAGGATGCTGTGGAGTAGGTAAGAACTGCCTCCATGCTTCCTGGTCACAGGTATCATGTCATACTTGAGAGGTTGAGGGAGATTGTCAACAACACCGAACGCTCTGTTTATATCTTAAACATGCTCAATCCTTTAAATCCACAATAAATTGTATTTTCAGAGTAGTTGGTCTTGTGAAGAGGAGTATATAATTGTGGTGATAATGTGAGTAAGGGTAATGGATACTCTATTTTGGTGGAGACTCAAATGATCGATCATCTCTTAATGATTGAGGTTAATCTTGGAAGGCTTTATGGAGAATACGCCTAAGGTCATGATGATTTTCATTCTGGTTGTTGCTCAGGTGTCAATATGACGTAACATTCATGATCTTGGGGGTAGTTGCTTATTTTGCTAGTGATCCGTTTTATAGCTCTTGTAGTTTGCTATAGGATCATCTCTTTCTTCATCCTTCCTAATTTTGTTAACCCTTGGTCTGTATTAAACAATTTCTTATTTTCTTGTTTTTATGTTTAATCGACTATTTGCTTAACTCCTACTATGCATGTCTTATTTTGTTGATCTTGTGTGCTAATTTTGCATGGTATTTGTAACACCCGCGATTTCATACTTATGGGGAACATATTAAAATTGATAATTTAATAATACTCAATTTTATTTGGTATATTATTTATTTGGTTTTATATTTTCAAAATCGTGTTTTAGTTTCATAAAAAATTATTTGGTTTTGTTTTGACCCGAAAACCCCCTTAAAAGTCGTGTTGTGAGTCTTTTAGTGTAAACCGAGTCACAAACCTTGTGCCTTTGATTTTGGGGCCTAAACAAACCTATGGACCCTCTTTAAGACAACCAAAACTCCATATTTTAGGGTTTTATTCTCAAAAATTCAGCAACTCCCCTTCATCTTCTTCCCTTAGAAAATATGTGTTTTCCTCCATTAAAACCTTCACAAAATCAAACCTTAAGACGGATGTTATTTCTTCGTTTCTAAACGAAATCCGGTGATTTTTGTACCAATCTTCTCCTCTCCTTCTCCTCCTTCTCCTCCTTCTTTCTATGTAAGAAAAATATTACCTTTTGAATCTTTTAGAAAATCCATCTTTTTGTGAGATGAGTTTTCTAACCCTTTTTTATCTTAATCTTGTTTCTAGGTGAAAGCTTTAGTAACCCGGAGTATTTTTGGGTCGGAATCTTGTTTATTGAAGAGCTAAAAGGTAACGGTGATGGGTTACTCGGTATTATATCTTGTATGTGAAATTATATGTTGGGTTTTAGTCTTTAGCTAGTAAAGTTACTACCTTTACATGTTATTAATGAATTTTGTTGGATTATTAATGTTAGATGATGTTTTAATTATGTTTTTATGTTATTGAGATGGCTTATTGCAAATAATATCAAATGAGTAAAGGTTGTTTGTGAGGAATGAGGTGTTGTTTTACTATTGTATGTATATTAAAATTTGCGACGATCTTTGTTACATTTTGTGGGTGTTTATTGTCGAGACATGGTGGGTTTGTCGTAATTGTAATGATCTTTGGCTATATGGATAATTTGGGATTGTGAATGTACAATAAAATTGAATTGGGAATGGAGTTCATGTTGTTTGTGTCGTGGGAATATGTGGCCGCGGTTTCAGCCTGACCACCTATTGTAAAACGGCCACAACTCCCTCATTTCTTATCCATTTCGGGCGTATGACCTACTGTTAGTACTGTAAGAGGATAAGATATCACCTCCAGTTGGTTTCACCTCATTCTCATATTTAGAACTCAAGTTATGACCATTTGATGTTGACCCTTGTTGAAGTCAAGTCCTATATTTGTTGTTTTGTATTGGGGTTTAGGTTTTTTGTTGGTTATGCTTATTAACCTTGGTTCTAATGCTTTTTTATGGTGTGTTGACACTTGTTTATCATTGGAGCCCTTTGCCTATGTCTCATTCATTATTTATCGTTCATTTATATATTTCTCACATAATCGTAAATGTGGAACTTATTATTTATTTATGTCAAAGCTTTATGAAATGACATATTCTATTATAATAACAACTTTAATTCATCCATTCTCATTTAGTTATCGTATTTCAATGATGGGTGATTTAATCTACATGAATAATTAGATGAGCCGTATCCATGTGAAATTGCCACTATACTATACTTTTGCTTGACATATAATTATACCTCACTTGTGCTATTCTGGCAAGTGCGGGTCTATCTCACTCTTTGCCCACCTCTTTCGTGCTGTTCTGACGAATTTGGTATACCTGGCTTCCATTCTATTGCATGGGTCTTAGATGTGAGATGTTTATTGTATACTGAGAAGGTAATTAATGATCTAGTGTGGTTCTTGGGTGTCTACTTATGGTGGTGTCATATTGTGTAGCATACTAGCTTGACTATCCTTACGCCCCACTTGTGTTGTTCCGCCACTTTCGTGCTGTTTTGGCGATTGGGGTACTCGATTTCCGTTCTGTCATCGAGTCTTGGATGCGGGCAGTTCTGCCGCATGTCGAATCGAAAGCGTACAGTCCAAGTGTCTGGCCAGATTTAGACTAGGACCGTATTATTATCGTAGTCCTACCAGGGGAATCTGAGTTTTAGAGAGTAAAAGTCTTGCATAGTTATGAGTCTTACATATGTCATTTACCGTGAGAATGATACTTTTTGATTGTTTGGATGGTAAGAGTCTTTTGGTCCTATTGAGCATTAGAGGTGAGATGCAGGCCACCTAGTATTGATATGATCGGCGGGATTGATGTTCCCATTCGTATTTATGGTGAGATGCCAGCCGTAAGTGTGCCTGGGACATTAGTAGCCACATCCCGTCTTATATGTTAAAATGATTTCAAAGTAAATGGCTACTGGTTTTCATTCAGATGTATTCTATTATTGGCCTTTTATTACCCATTGTGCATGATATCTATGATTTGCTTAGAGTTGTTACCATGTATGATGCATTGGTCGGTTTATCGCACACGTATGTCTCATATGCCATTGTTCTTGTTCAACCTCACATGTATTGGATATTGTTCACATGTATTGAATATTGACTATGCCTCATATGCTATAATATGTTCTTGTTCATCTGTGTTTTGATATAATATGGCTGGGAGAACCGTGAGTTACTCCCCACTGACTGTGACATTCATTTTAATGAATGAACAAGTTGCAGGTTTGTTCTTGTTTAGGGTTTACGACGAGTTAGCTAGCGAGCGTTGTACTTAAAACGATTGGCCCTACACGTAGTAGTTTCTAGTAATGTATAGTACCGTATTTGTGTGTTATGAAGGGATCATAATCCCTTGCATTCATTTAATTAAGTTAATATCTGTATAAAAGCTTTTTCTTAACTTTCCCTTTCTTTATGTTATTGTTGAACCATATAGTATATATGTTTGTGTTTTGATGATGTCAAGGTGCTTTATAATTTATATACTCGTTGGGCGTAATCGTTTGTTTAAGTCTTTTATATTAGACTTATTTATTACAAGCAACAAAGAGAATTGTGGTGGAAGTATATGGTGTTCAAGCCTCAACTGAAGATCAAATTATCTGAAGATTCATTCAAGTATTATGAGAAGACGAAGTCCGTCTAAAGATCAATCAAGCTTGGATGATGAAGTAGGCTATACTCGAAGATCTCTTATGAAGATTAGAATAGTATAGGTGATTATCTCGTAATGGTAACAAAGCGTGAATTTCTTGTATTGGTAAAGTTATAGCTTTGCAGCTATAACATTACTAGTAAAAGAGCTCAATGTTATAGCTCTTCTACTATAACATTGAGATGCTGAGTTTCTTTCACACGACATACATTGTTTTAAAATTGTTTTTGAAAATTGTTTAAGTTTATTTTAAATGTTTTAGTAAAAGTATTTATTAAATAAAGCCCGGTTTAATGCGGAGTTTGGTTTTATGTTAAACGTTGGCTAGTAGTTGTTTTGGGTCAACTTATGAGTTGGACCATGCTACTAATTAGGGTTTTCATATAGCTACTCCTGAAACCTAAATTCTAACCCAATATTGAGCTAGGGTTTTCACGAGTCACGAGGCATATGAGCCGTGATATCTCGTGTGACCTAAGGTATATTTTGTCAAGATTTTATTCTGTAAGGAATATCTTTACATATCTTTTATATCTTAATTGATATCGTTGTTTATGATAAAAGATATTCTTGTAATAGAAAATTTTATCATATCTTAGAATTTATGGAAAAGATAATAATAGAATAAATTGTATTCTATCTTTTGGAATATTCCTTATTATCTTTTAGGCTTTAAGGAAAGAAATAATAGAAGATATGATTTGTTTACATATCTCTTATTTTCGGCCATTAGGGTTTTCATGAAACCGAGTAGCCTTACTCTTTCCTTCTATAAATACTTTGCTTTTGCAACATTTAAAACAGAGACCTTAAGCATAAAATTGATTTTATTTTCAAAGAGCAAAACCGTGTATTTCAAGCAGAAAACCGATTTGCTATTTTCAAAAGGTCGTGTATTTTAAAACTCGTATATTCATTTGTTAATTTATCGTTATAAGATAATAGTGCTCAATAGATTTCTTACTGGTTCATTAAGTGAACCATTGCAAGAATCATTAGTGCTTTCTTATTAGCGTAAGTTAGTCACTCGAGTATTTAACAGTACTCATTGAGTTACAGCTAGAGTAAGTTGTACGAGTTGGGTTAGTAAATTTATAATCCGTAGAAAGGTACTAAATTTATTAATCGAGAATAGTGGACGTAGGTTTCGATTTGTGAAACTGAAGCACTTCAAAAATCGTGTGTGTCTCTTTCTTTCGTTCGTTTGTTTACTCTGTTCTTACTAGATCATTAGTTAATTAATTAAAGTTTAATCAATAAACTTTAAGTAATTAATTATATCCATACAATCGAAAAAGTTTTAAAAGTTTTAAATCCTCAATTCACCCCCCCCCCCCCCCTCTTGAGTATTTTGGATCGATAGACTCTTCAATTGGTATCAGAGGCTCGTGCTCTTGATTGCCTAACCTCAAAGAGGCTGATCTATCTTTTTCTTATTTATCTTATCGTTTTATATTCCGCTACCTATCACGTGATAAATGGATTCTAAATACCTCAAGTGTCCCGTCTTTGATGGGAAGAACTACGGGTTATGGAAAAACATGATGACTCACTATGTGAAAGGTCATGATTGGGAGTGCTAGAGGATTATCGAAAACGGACCTATCCAAAACGGACCGCACAAAATTTTAGTCGCATCCGAGGAAGGAACTACCTATGAGAAGAAGGAAGACGCCTATGTTGAGGCCGACTACAAGAAAGTCGAAAAGAACTCTAAAGCAATAAGTATATTGCAAAACGGTATGACCTCTACAGAGTTTGATTGGTTCTCTTCGTGTTCAACGGCCAAGGAGATATGGGATGGGCTTGAACTAGCTTATGAAGGTACTTCCATTGTTAGGAAGCAGCGTATAGATGTGCTAATGCAAAAATATGAGCTTTTCATAATGGAGCCGAATGAGTCGTTGGATAGTATGTCCGCAAGGTTTTCAACCATTATAAACGAACTGAAAAACCTAGGTAGGAAGTTCAGTACCGAGGACATTGCAAGGAAGGTTCTTAGGAGCCTGACTAAAAAGTGGTGTCCCAAAGTCACAACAATGGAGGAATCCCGAGATCTTGAAAACCTTTCCTACCAAGAACTCGTTGGTGCTCTCATGGCCCATGAAATTACTCTTAACAAAGATGACGCTGACCCTAGAAGAAATAAGAGTATGGCCTTAAAAAGTGAGGATGTCGACTCCGACATAGAGGATGAAACTGTCTTGTTTGCAGGCCGTTTCAAAAATAGAATTTTTTGAAACAAACAAACAAAATCATCTTACAACAACAACAACAAGTCGTCCAACAAGAAAGTTACAGAATCAAAGTCATCTTTCGCAAACAGAGGTTGCTTTAAGTGTGGAGAATCCGATCATATGATCAAGGATTGTCCATCATGGGAGAAGATCAAGGACAAGGCAAAACGCGAGAAGACAAAGAGAGAGTTCAAACAAGTTATGATGGCTTCGTGCTGGGGAGACCTTGACTCAAAAGATGACAAGGGATCTGAAGATGATGAAGTAGCCAACCTTTGTCTTAGCAGCGTCAGTCTTGACCTAATCTCCGATAGCGACGATGAAAGCACCAACTCTCACTCAAACTATTGCTTTCTCGGAGAATCATATGAAGATGACGATGAAGAGGTAAGTTATCTTGAACTTAAAAAACGTGTTAAGAAATTGTTTAAAAGTACTTTAATTGAATTCTTTGAGCAATCCCTCGATAAGTGTCACGAACAGGACTTGGAGTTAAAAGATATGAAGGAACAAATTCTTGATATTGCATAACAGAATCATACTTTGAAGGCCAAAGCTAAGAAGTTAAAATCTAAGGTTATAGCTGAGAAAGCAACAACATTAGATTCTACTATGGCTGAAAAGAAGGAATTAGAGTCCAAAGTTATAGCTAATGAAGCTATAACTTCAGACCTAAAGCTTAATATTAAGCACCTTCAAGCCAAATTTATAGCTAATGAAGCTATAACTTTAGAACTTAGAAAAGCCAGAGAACTTTTGGAGACTAAGGTCACATCTAATGAAGCAGTGATCTTAGACCAAAAGAAAGAGATAGATTCTGTCACAAAGCAATTAAAGGAATCTAAGATCGAAATGATCAATGTTAAGAAACAACATTCAGACGTTGTATTCGTTCTTAACAAACGATTCCAAGACTTTCGTGATAACTTTAAGAAGGATAATGATGTAGATCACACGAAATGTTAAGAAGAGATCAAAACCCTAAAGGATCTACTCTTACACGCTAGGAAAGTCCATGATAAGTGAGAGGGTAGCATAAAAGTCCTAAACTTCCTAACCGAACAATCTGATAATAATATGAAGATGGGGTTAGGACATGAGTGCTACAGCCGTTGAGATCACGCTAAATGCAAATCAACACCTTCGGACTTTGATTTCAGAAAAAGGAAGTATGCTGATCTTCCTGAATATCTGATTTGCAATTACTGTGGTCATACAGGTCACATCCAAAACAATTGTGTCAAAAGAGCACATGATATACGGAAAAATACCGACCGTGCAAAAACGGTTGACACAACTGTCGAGGACGATGAATCTCCCGTAGATGAACCTAACAAAAAAAGGAATAATAACTTTCGTTGGTTCTATGACTTGGCTTTTGACTACACCAAGAAACCTAGTACTTCACAAAACCCTTCTCGGCCTAAACCTAGTAAACCTGTTCACAAGGAAAACAGTCATGATAGACCTAGAGAACTTCCCAGACCAAGAGAAAACCCTAAACCTAGAACTCCTCCTAACCAAAATAACCCAAGGTTTAGAAAATCAATTTTTAGGCAAGTATGGGTACGAAAGGATCTAGTATATAGAGTAACTAATCATAAGGGACCCAACTTAGCTTGGGTACCTAAAAATTGTATCTAATCCTTTCTGCATGAGGTAGTGAAAGAAAACAATCAATGGTATCTTGATAGTGGATGTTCAAGACACATGACCGGAGATAAGAATCTGTTTCTTTCACTCAAGCCCTTCAATGGAGGAAAGGTGACATTTGGGGATAACAAAAAGGGAAAAGTGATCGGCGTTGGCAAAATTGGAATTTCTAAGTCACACGCGATCAGTGATGTCTATCTAGTGGATGGTCTAAAGCATAACTTGCTTAGTATATCTCAACTATGTGACAAAGGTAACAAAGTTGTTTTCCATACTGATAGTTGTCGCATTATTATTGAAGGAACTAACAATGTTATTCTAGAAGGCCACAGGAAAAGGAATGTATATATGGTAGATTTAAATGTTATGCCTACTAACACTTTTTCATGTATGAAAGTTACACTTGGTGATCCTTGTTTGTGGCATAAACGGTTTGGTCACATTAGCTCACTAACCTTGAATAAACTCAAGAAGTGGGACTTGGTTGAAGGGTTACCTAAGATCAAGTTCGACCAAGAAAAGATGTGTGACACATGTGCTAGATGCAAACAAGTAAGATCATCATTCAAACCTAAAAGAGTAGTAAGCACTAATCAAGCTTTGGAATTAGTACACATGGATCTATGTGGTCCTATGAAGGTAAGGAGTAGAGGAGGATCCAGGTACGTCTTCGTTCTTGTAGATGATTACTCGAGGTACGTATGGCCTATCTTTCTTCATTCAAAAGGTGAAACATTTGATGAATTTGATTGTCTTATTAAATGTGTTCAAAATAAGTATAAGACTAATCTTGTATATATTCGTACGGATCATGGCACCGAGTTTGACAATCAAGCTTTTATCGAATATTGTAGAGTTAATGGTGTAGGGCATAACTTTTCTGCACCAAGAACTCCTCAACAAAACGGTGTCGTTGAACGTATGAATAGAACATTGGAAGATATGGCTCGTACAATGCTTTTGTGTAGTGGTTTACCTCGTAACTTTTGGGCGGAAGCCATTAGTACTTCTTGCTATGTCCATAACCGTGCTATGATTAGACCAATTCTTAAGAAAACTTCTTATGAACTCCTTAGAGGTCAAAAACCTAATATCTCCCATCTTCGTTGCTTTGGGAGCAAATATTTTGTTCACAATAACGGTAAAAACCTGCTAAGTAAATTCGACCTAAGGAGTGAGAGGCACTCTTTATAGGATACTCAGATCATAGCAAGGCTTACAAATTTTTCAATAAGAGAACTCTTTGTATTGAAGAAAGCGTCCACGTTATTTTTGATGAAAATAATGTGTTTTATAAGCCCTTACAGGATGAGGAAGAAGCCTTGGATGAACCCAACTTTCGTCTTTCTAGAGACGATCCCCCGGAATTGGAATTGGAGGACAATGAGATTGAAGGAACAAGTGATGAACTTGATCGTTCCTCAAAAGATAAAAAGGAGAAAACCAAAGTTATAGTTGATGATACTATAACATTGACTCAAAATAAGGACTCCCAAACTAATGTTATAGGTGATGTTACTATTTCATTGAATCCAAATCAAGGTGTAGAGTCCGAAGTTATAAACGGTTCTAATACAACACCTGGATTGGATTCAGGGGGAACTTCCTCCAATTCTGAGCCAAATGAAGTTGGGTCAAGCTCAAATAATGGTGAAGAACCAAGTACCTCAACAAAATGGAAATACAAGAGCTCACACCCAATGGACAATATTCTTAGAAATATTAAGAAGGGTGTTCAAATAAGACGATCCTTGAATAACTTCCGCTCCTTCTACTCATTTCTATCCATGATCGAACCAACAAATATCAATGAAACTCTTGCAGAATCTGATTGGATCATAGCCATGCAAGAAGAGCTACAACAGTTCGAAAGAAATAAGGTTTAGCACTTAGTTCCTAGACTAAAAGTTCGTTTTGTCATTGGTACAAGGTGGGTTTTTAGGAATAAACTAGATGACGCCGGAATCATCGTTCGGAAAAAAGCAAGATTGGTGGTCCAAGGCTATAATCAACAAGAAGGAATAGATTATGACGAGACTTTTGCACCTGTTGCTCGTTTTGAAGCTATTAGACTTCTGATAGCATTCGCAACACATAAAAGGATGAAGCTCTTCCAGATGGATGTCAGGACAGTATTTTGAAATGGGTATCTACAGGAAGAAGTCTTCGTAGAACAACCTCCTGGATTTAAGAATAACAAATTTGAACAATATGTCTTTAAATTGGACAAAGCCCTATATGTATTAAATCAAGCACCAAGGGCGTGGTATGACAGATTATCAAAGTTTTTACTTGATAGTGGATTCAGTAGAGGATCTGTTGATAAAACCCTATTTTTAAAATTTGAGGGTTCTGACCTTTTGGTTGTTCAAATCTACGTTGACGATATCATCTTTGGATCGACCAACCGAAGCCTGTGCAAATATTTTTCTGAGTTGATGACTTCCGAGTTCGAAATGAGTATGATGGGAGAACTGAAATTCTTCTTAGGTCTGCAAATACAACAAACCGATGAAGGCATTAAAATCCATCAACAAAAATATATCAAGGAATTGATTCACAAGTTTGGAATGGAAAATTCTCATGCTATGCCTACTCCGATGGTTGTAGATAAAAAGTTGACATTAGATGAAGACGGTAAACCAGTTGATGAAACAACTTACCGTGGGATGATGGGGTTATTGCTATATTTAACTGCAAGTTAACCGGATATCATGTTTAGCGTATGCGTGTGTACGAGATATCAATCATTTCCCAAAGAGTCGCATATGACAGCCGTAAAAAGAATTCTACGATATCTTATTGGCACGGCTAAGATATATTTATGGTATCCAATGGAGTGTAATTTTGACCTAGTTGGTTATTCTGATGCCGACTACGCAGGATGTTCTCTAGACAGAAAAAGCACGTCAGGCGTTGCCACATTCGTTGGACCGTGCATCATTACGTGGGGTTCAAAGAAGAAAAATTCGGTCGCCCTCTCAACTGTTGAAGCCGAATATATTGCTGCAAGGCTAGTATGTACTCAATTATTATGGCTTAAGCAACAATTACGTGATTATGGTGTTGACGTAGGATGTATTCCTATTTTATGTGATAATACTAGTGCAATTATTATTTCTAAAAATCCTGCACAACATCCTCGCACAAAGCATATTGAAATAAGACACCATTTTATATGTGACCATGTTGAAAAAGGGAATATAAAACTCGAATTTTGTAGTACTGAAAAACAATGGGCAGACATATTGACAAAATCATTAGCTAGAGAACTATTTGAGACTTTACGGTTGGAAATTGGTTTAATCAGTGGTACCTAAGCTTCCGTATGTGTTTAATTTCCTAATGACTGACTAGTTCAAGTTAAGATTGTATGACTCTATCCGTATATTGCGTTGCATGAATAATTTCGTTTATAAGAAAATATTTATCATATATATTCTATTTGTTATTTAGAATTTTGTTAGCATACAAACTTTATTCTTTTACAAAATATAAGATACACCATATCTTTTACTTTGCAAATTGATCCTAAATAGCTCCACAATATCACACGTCCTACACTTCTATTCCTAAAACAAATCATATTATTTATCATATCTTATCACTTACCATTAATTTGATACTTACCAAAACACCTATGCCACTTGCCAAAGACCTAGACCTAGACTATAATTACTCCTTGATGCCGTGTTCTCCACCCCACTTGCTCACTTTTACTCTTTCCTAAAAATATTCTTAAAATCTTACCATCTCCATGTTTACTCAACCATCACCATCACCATGAATACTCACCATGCAAAAACCCGTTCTTCAACCCGACATCAACAACACCGAAACCCCAACAATCCTCCATCACCGCTACCATCTCATAATCCTAATTTTCCTACTTTTCCTTCACCACACCCACAATCGTCCTCACCTCTGTTTCACGGTCGAGACGATACGATGTCTGAGGGAAAAAGGCGTCGTCTTTTTAAGAGAAAGAACAAACTAGTTGTCGATGAAGTGATTAATGATGTTGATGAACCCGAAATTATAGTTAGGAATGGTGTTTCGAGGACTCTACTCCGATATCTCTCGAAAAACGCAACAAGAGAAGGCCTAAACCGAGTCTGTTTGACACATGATGAGAGTGTTCTTGTTTCTCGTGTCTTGCCTTTACTCAATCCATGGTGGAAGGTACTATCCTATGTTTTGGTTGACTATTATTCCGGCTCTTAAGTTTTCATTGATTTTCTTGATTTTCAAGAATGAAGTCATATTCGTCCGTTTTCGGGTCCAATTTATCCTGTGGAGGTTGTTCAATTTTTCGCTAGTGTGAAAATTAAGAAAGGGGTATTGCATGCGACTGTCAATGGTGTAGATGTGATGGTCTCTGTTTCGGATTTTTGCTCTGCTTTTTCGGTTCCTAATGACGGAATTGATATTAATCCGAGTCTTGAGTGGTCTAATGTTGTTGGTGAAAAGGAATTTGTAATTAAAAAGTACTTTGAGGAAGTCGGGTCGGATGGTGGTAATATTGTTGTCCGTCCTCTCTCGGCCAAAATTAAGTTCCTTCTCAATTTTCTTTGGAACACCATCGTGCCGAGAAGGGGAAGAAGGGACAATGTTTCAAGTTATAAGGCGATAATTGTTTACTCGTGGTTGGAACGTCAAAAGGTCAATTTAGCGAGTCTTGTACTAAACCGTATTGTCCAAAAACGTCTCACGGTTACGAAAGAGAAATTTTGCACAACAATCGATCTTCCATATGGGATGTGGGTGTCACGGTTGTTAGAGATAAAACAAGTTGTGGGAAGAGCTAGTTACGGTGTGAGTGCTAAAGATTGCTTGTGTGACCGGTTGATTAAGCTTATGGGTCTTGTGGTTGATGGACCCGAATTGGTGCTTGTAAAAGATGTTGAAAAGGCTCCTAATGAGATGGGTTTGGGAGCTATGGATGCTAAGATGGAAAGTTTTATGACTACTTTGATGGAAAAATTCGAGGAACAATCCACTACCTTGGATACGGTCTTATCGCAAGTTGGACCATCACGGTCTTTGGAGTCGGGTTTGGATTCTACTCGGGTTTATGCTTGGATGGATGAGGTGGATAAGAGGTTGTTGGGTTTTGAGAGGGAGTTGAAGGCCATCCGTGGGGAAGTGTTCCCACATGGAGATCGTCTTACCTTCCTTACGAGTCAAGGAGGTGCATTGGTAATGCATGGGAAGGCTATGGCAAGCGATCAATCGCTAACTTTGGAGGCCAAAAAAGCGTTGTCATTGAAGGTTCTCAACTTTGAACGTAGTCTTCAAAGTCTTGCTCAACTCGTGAGGAGTTCGTTTGACCGTCTTAATGCCTTGGAACATCGCACTCGTCCCGACTATGTGAACCCATACAAAACCCATAACATTTGACCTTGCCTCACCTTGCCTCATTTAGCTCTTTCTATTTTTAGTATCTTTTATCAGTTTAGTGGTGTATTTTGAAAACTTAATTCGGCCCATTTTGGCATGTACTTGTGGATTATGGCCCAAGTACGTCTCTAAACATGTTGTTTATTCGGCCCTTTGGCATCAAACATGTTTTCTTAAGTTTGTATGATAGGTAATCTTCTAGATGCTTATGTTTATGTGTGGTTTATTTGTTCTTTATATTGTTTTTATCTCTTGTCTCGTCTTATATTATTCTAGTCATTTCATATTTGTTCTTAACGTTTCGATGATGTCAAGAGGGGGAAAGAACGTCTATGGTAAGCATCTACCTAAGCTTGCTCCTTGTCAAGACCGATTGTCTCCTACAGTCCTTAAAGCTTTGGTATTGAATATAATTGCTTGATCTTGCGGTGATCTTTATTATTAAGATGACGGTATTATATTGAGGGGAACTTTATACTTAGTCACAATTGTAGGAGACTTGCCATCATCAAAAAGGGGGAATTTGTTGAACCATATGGTATATATGTTTGTGTTTTGATGATGTCAAGGTGCTTTATAATTTATATACTAGTTGCGCGTAATCGTTTGTTTAAGTTTTTTAGATTAGACTTATTTATTACAAGCAACAAAGAGAATTGTGGTGGAAGTATATGGTGGTCAAGCCTAAACTGAAGATCAAATTATCTGAAGATTCATTCAAGTATTATGAGAAGACGAAGTCCGTCTAAAGATCAATCAAGCTTGGATGATGAAGTAGCCTATACCCGAAGATCTCCTATGAAGATTAGAATAGTATAGGTGATTATCTCGTAATGGTAACTAAGAGTGAATTTCTTGTATTGGTAAAGTTATAGCTTTGCAGCTATAACATTACTAGTAAAAGAGCTCAATGTTATAGCTCTTCTACTATAACATTGAGATGCTGAGTTTATTTCACACGACATACATTGTTTCAAAATTGTTTTTGAAAATTGTTTAAGTTTATTGTAAATGTTTTAGTAAAAGTATTTATTAAATAAAGCCCGGTTTAATGCGGAGTTTGGTTTTATGTTAAACGTTGGTTAGTAGTTGTTTTGGGTCAACTTATGAGTTGGACCATCCAACTAATTAGGGTTTTCATATAGCTACTCCTAAAACCTAAATTCTAACCCAATATTGAGCTAGGGTTTACCCGAGTCACGAGGCATATGAGCCGTGATATCTCGTGTGGCCTAAGGTATATTTTGCAAAGATTTTATTCTGTAAGGAATATCTTTACATATCTTTTATATCTTACTAGATATGGTTGTTTATGATAAAAGATATTCTTGTTGTATAAAATCTTATAAAATCTTAGAATTTATGGAAAAGATAATAATAGAATAAATTATATTCTATCTTTTGCAATATTCCTTATTATCTTTTAAGCTTTAAGGAAAGAAATAATAGAAGATATGATTTGTTTACAAATCTCTTATTTTCGGCCATTAGGTTTTTCATGAAATCGAGTAGCCTTGCTCTTTCCTTCCTATAAATACTTTGCTTTTGCAACATTTAAAACAGAGACCTTAAGCATAAAATAGATTTTATTTTCAAAGAGCAAAACCGTGTATTTCAAGCAGAAAACCGATTTGCTATTTTCAAAAGGTCGTGTATTTTAAAACTCGTATATTTATTTGTTAAGTTATCGTTATAAGATAATAGTTCTCAATAGATTTCTTACTTGTTCGTTAACGTGAACCTTTGCAAGAATCATTAGTGCTTTCTTATTAGCGTAAGTTAGTCACTCGAGTATTTAACGGTACTCATTGAGTTACAGCTAGAGTTAGTTGTACTAGTTGGGTTAGTAAATTTGTAATCCATAGGAAGGTACTAAATTTATTAATCTAGAATAGTGGACGTAGGTTTCGATTTGTGAAACTGAAGCACTTCAAAAACCGTGTGTGTCTCTTTCTTTCGTTCGTTTGTTTACTTTGTTCTAACTTGATCATTAGTTAATTAGTTAAAGTTTAATCAATAAACCTTAAGTAATTAATTATATCCATACAATCGGAAAAGTTTAAAAAGTTTTAAATCCTCAATTCACCCATCTCTTAAGTATTTTGGATCGATAGACTCTTCAGTTTTATTGAACCCGCGCTTTGAACTTAAAAAGTTTTAAAATTTTCATAAGTTCTGCTGCATTTTACTAGTTTTATGTTACGTTTATTGCGGGGGTTGACAGTTGGTATCAGAGCTATAACGCTCCCAACGCACACACGTGTACTCGAAACCTGTTTTCAGACTGGCCTTGAAGAATGAGTGAGAGATGGGTAGACTTAAGGACCTAAGGTGGTACTCTACTTTGTGATTGCTTTATGTTAGGTTTTAATATGTTTGTTGATTGTCTATGATTCTTTCTTGTGCCCTTGGATCGACATACCGTGAGCTTACTCCTTTGATGATCAAATCTTGGTACCTAGTGCCGAGGATTGAGGATGTGTCTAACGTTTGCAAAATGCGTTACTTCGTTGAAGTTGTTTCTTGTCTTAGTGTACCTTGTTATATTCTTTGCCTCTTCATGCTTACCTTTCTTCTAACCTTGTCCTTTGTTTTACCTTGAAAGCTACCTTTGTACCCTCAAAACTTATCTTTCGCTTCATGCCTACCCTTTTATGACGCCTTATAGATAGCTCTCTTTCTCTTGTGGGTTGTTCGCCTTGGTCGGATGTCTTAGCCTTTGAGGAGTTTATTTGTGGTTGACCCCTATCCCTTGTTTTGAGAGGTTGTATATGTTGTTGCAAGAAAGTTTTGATAGTGTGGTGAAACATGCCTTGCTGAATCCTATGCTTGGTTGCTTAGACATAAAGTAAGTGTGTTTGATTGGTGGAATTTTTGGGTATAAGTGTGAGTTGTACCGTTACCAAGGTTGTGGAACTTGACTTTGTTAATCGTGTTTAAGATTTTAGATCTTAGTAAGTTGAGCATTTTTACTTTAGGAATAATCTTGGAGTATAGATCATGATGTGAGTTCGAACGAAAGCACTTGGGATATTGATGACCATAAATAGATTTATTGGTGTTGTGATTTGATATTAGTTGAATCTTAAAGTATTCGAGTTGAGAAGGACCTAGAATTGAGAAACCTTTGTTAATATAATGAACTTGGAGTCTTGAGGTTATGTGGTGAAAATCTAAGATAACGGGATAGTGTTACAGTTGAGTGTAGTTCCACTTTTGGGAATCCGTTATAGGTGAAAGAGGTAGATGAGCTTGAGATCTAATCGATTCGTCGACTTGGGTGATTGCGTACCTTTATCCTAAGAGTTTGTGATAGAGTGGACTTTATGGAGTTCGATTCTTAGGAGTAACTGTTGAAATCTATATCTCATTACTTAACATATTCATACATGTTTCAAATTAATTTAGTCATAAAATTAAATGATGATCTTATGCATGCAAACAATAAAAGAATAAGAAAAAAATCATCATCTTACATTGAAGATTTCGGATTATTGGGCACAAGTAAGATCTCCTTCTTACTTGTTCTTGAGCACTCCTAAAATGGAAGAACAAGGATTCAAGTATAGAATCCCTCCCAAGGAATAATACCCAAGGTAACTACTTAATAAAATTAATATTATTATTACTAGAACAATATAAATTTTGAATAAAATTGACCAAAAATATTATTTTGTTCTCTTAATATTTCGGCTAAGAGAAGGGAGAAAAGGAAGGATTTTTATCTCTCTAATATTCTTATTTTAGATGTATGTTTTTGAATGAATGATACACTAATCTTTAGTTGTGTATATTGTAAAAATAATAGAGAAAAACCCATGGCATTTCTCTATGAAAAACCGGGTAGAAGGGGGAGGTGGTGATGCCCAATGCATGATCAAAGTGCTCTTCACAATAACCACTAGGTATGCATGGCTTGGTTTAGGTAAATGATTGTGCTTACCACTAACTTAATCAACATAATATTTTCCTAATATCACCCCTAATTTCGGTCCATATTAAGATAAAATGGATTCCATTTTATCTTTGTCAATTTGTCAATTTGTCACATGTCACATGTCATGTAAAATTGTTATGTATTTTTAACATATTAAAAATCAACGCATTAATAAAAATACGTCATATACAAAATTGACTTAGTAATTCATAATTACTTGTACCAAAATATTTTACCAATTATAAATCACAACATCTTGTATTTATAATAAATTATTCGTTCAAATGCAATTGTTTCCTTAAACAATAATTTTATCTAAGTAATAAAACAATTCGATCACTTAGACCGTATCTTATTTAATCAAATTATAATGAGATACGTAAATATTACTTCCAAAATCGTCCGTCAATTTTAAGTAATTTAATCAACTCGTATCGTCATACGATCAATTAAATAATCAATTAAGAGTGTTACCCTTTAGGTATTACCTAAGGGGATCAACTGATCACCACCGTCGCACGACAGTAATGGCAAACTCTAGTCAGCCAATCATTACCGATATGTGTGGACCATTGACAAGAAATATTACTTCCCAATTGTATTCTTTAAAATGAGACTTAAACATGTGATCATTATGATCGACAGTTGTGATCGCATTATTGTCGGAGGACACATATTCCAACAATCTCCAACTTGTCCTCGACAAGTGTGCGTCACCAATTCTCTTGTCCTATTACTATCTCCCACTCAATGCAAGGTGTCTTTCAGGTCGTACTTGCAAGTGATCATATCGAGAGTGGTTTCCTCGATCTGCAGAATAACTGATTGACCGGATTTATCTACCATAGATATCTTCCCAGCGTGGCCACGCATTTCGATTCATTACTCCTCGAGTGGCCCTGAGATATTGTTATAACCCTGACTAGGGGTGGACAATTCCTATCGCACTCATTCCCTTCGACTAGCCACAGCCATCATAACCCAAAATATGCACATTTGACCCCATTTACGAAGGTCGTAGTAACACAAATCAAAGTTAATCTGAAACTGTGCCATCTTAGGCGAATAGTCTTTAGTCAAAAGAATCGACTCATTAGAATACTATAGTAGCTCTCGCCACGACCAGGCTATATAAATTTGCCAGAACTGTATAAGCGGTCATAAGGCCCGACAAAGTGTTCCTAACAATCTGCCTATGTGATCGACTAGTCATTCTCATATGACTCCATGACACTTGAACTTGTCATCAATCTCATCACAATCTAGTCACTTCGAGACGTCACCTCATGTAAGTAACTATGGGCGAATACAATGCTAATCCGTGTTCACTTTAACGGGGTTCAATTGTCTCTACAACCCGTTTGGATGTAACAAAGTATAAGGTGAGTTAATAATAACTCAAACGACAAATGTGGACATCACAATCGGGTAGTCAATACCGTATTACAACCTTGTGATGCATATCGTAAGTGTATTAACACTAGTCGATTGCAATAGAAGTTTAACATACCATTTGTCCATGTGTCCAAACTTCTTTTATCGCATTTTCCTATACATTCATGTTATCTCTCATAGCATAAACCTTACCAAGTACACATATAGGTTCCCAACCTCGGTTTAGGTTCTTTATCTTGAAAGAACATCCCTGTCGGTTATCACATAACCAATGAATTTGTGGTGAATGATATAACTTTCACTGATCAAGTACTCCACCCACTCACAATGCACTAGGTAAATGTTTTTTAGAGTCTTGCAACAATTGTCAAGATGATTAGCCGAGCACTTCTCACAAGTCCTAGCATATTAGAAAATATTAGTTTTGAGTAACTTCTTACTTCAACTAAGTACTTTTCCAAACTTCTTATTTCTCCTTTTAGCTTGAAAAGCTTAGGATTTTCATAAATCCTTACGCTTGTTCGAACTTTAATATGTGCAACCTCTTGACACATAACAGAGTGTTCTGTCTAACACTGAAATCGCTCATCGGTTCTCCTCGAGAATACATGAGGATTCTTCTATGGCTTCCAAATGAATCATCATGCTCTTATGCATATGATTCATTACTGGACATGTGCATGATTATTCTAATGGCGGAAACATTAGTAACTTTCAATCATGTCATTAACTATTCTTAGGTTCAATGAATAACCATGACTGCTTATGGTAATTCCATTTTCATCGATATGAATAACCTACGTTTCTGGTTGATTTGATGTGTATATCTCAATACTTATCCAACATCTCATGATGTGATTGGATTCATCATAGTCCATTTTCATCCAGAACTGAAAACTCAAATACCCTTTTGTGAAAGAAAGTATTAGCTCGTCATTCTCAATGAGTAATGAGTTATAAACTTTTACAAGATGATAGCTCCCACTAAATTCCATGTCTTCACATGATAATTTCCAACTCCCACTTAATTTCACATGTTTCGCAATTGAGTACTCAATCGAAACATTTCAAGAATTGAAGTATATATTGTTTTGCTAAGTTATTAAGATAAAACCATATATGTTCCCATCATATCCTTTCAAAATACCTATTTTGAAAAGGTTTCAATCTTAACCTTTATGGAAAGAGATTCTAATCTCTAACTCATTCATTTTATGATGACGCGTAGCAATATCATTATTTAAATGTGAATAATATCTAATATACGTCCTTCTCAAAATACCCTTTTCGGAAGGAGGTTTAACCATTTCATTTTCATAATGAGGTTAAGTAATGACATTAGCGTGGTTAACATTTAACTTAGCTCTTGTGGATATCGGCATATCAATCTTTGCAACTTTTAGTCATAAATCTCATTTATTTTCTAGGATGCAACTTTGATTCATTTAGGCTCTTAAGTAAATATTGAAACTATTGGTCAAATGTTGTTCATAAACTAGTTAAAACTCTTGTTAAGACTTTACATTAGTCATTCTTATTCCAAAACCTTCTTTTGGTCTCCTCGTGTAGTTATCTTGAGAACATATTCTTTTGATTACTTCACTTGGTCTCTTTTCTCATGTAGATATCATCTATTCGAGACCATAGATCTCATCTATTCGAGTATACTATCTGTATAGGTATACAAATCATTCTTTCTTGCGTAGATCTCATTTACACAAGTACACAAATTTTGCTTGGTGTTCTTTGTGTCTTCATTTTCTCCCACTCTATCTTTAGAATGAATACACAAGAGATTCAAAGATAGCTTATGAGACACAAATAATGATTTTGAAGTATAAGGAGGACTATTTCATAGGTTGACTAATTGTTTTAAATTTGATAAGTGTACTTGGTGATTGACATTCCTTTAGGAGAGTTCATCAACTCAATCATCACTTTATAATTGATCATACACAAGCCTTAAGCTTGTGGACATATAATGAATCCCATCATTATAGTTGTCTATTAGATCACTTTAAGTGAATGATCATATGTTTCTATGAGAAAGCGGATAAAGACGAATTTTAGAACAAGGATAAAATACGATAAAACGGGTGACTTGGGTTGCAAACCAAGCCACCATTATCCAAAATACAACCATTATCCAAAATACATTTCCATGTCGAACACGGAAATCAAAAAGTTCTAAAATCCGAAACAAAAATAGAAATAAGACAATAAAAAGCCAAGCTTCATGGAAGCTACACCTAGCTTCTTGATGGTTTCTCAAGCTTGCTTTTCTTTTCCCTTGTCCTTGCTTGGTGGAGGCCCTATTTACAATAAAAGGGGATACATTATCACAACTTTGTATCACAATACCATAGTTGAATTAGAAACATAAAAGAAAGGATAGTCATTTACCTACTGGAGTGATCTTTCCAGCTTTAATGTCACCAAGATATTTGGAACAATTTCTTTTCCAATGTCCAACACCATTACAATAATGGCATTTATCAAGAGGACCCTTCTTGATCTTGGATGTGCTAGCTTCATAAGTCTTAGCTTTGGTGAAAGTGGGAGCTTGATTCTTACCCTTCTTCCCATTCTTCTTAAACTTCCCCTTGCTTTTGGTGCTAATGTTAAGCACATCATTAGGTGGGTTAACATTTAACCCCATGTCTCTTTCGGCTTGCACAAGTAACTTGTGCAACTCTTCAAGAGACACGTCCTTGTCTTGCATGTTAAAATTCACCCGGAATTGAACATACGCTTTGACTTTGGATAAGGAGTGTAGAATCCTATCTACAATGAGTTCTTTGGGGATTTCAACCTTTTGAATCTTCAAGGTCTCGACTAGCTCCATCAATTTGAGCACGTGAGGGCTAACCTTTTGGCCCTCTTTGAAGTCGAGATCAAAGAATGTCGCGGCCGCCTCATATTGGATGATCCGCGGAGTTTGTGAAAACATTGTCACAAGCTTGGAAAAGATTTCATTAGCGGTGCCCATCTTAAAGGCTCTGCTTTGGAGATCCGCCTCCATCGCAAAGATCAACACATTTTTCATTGCGGCGGACTCCTTGTGATAAGCCTCATATGCTTCCCTAGTAGCGGCACTCGACCTAGCATTAGGTTCGGGTGGAGAGGCCTCGGTGAGGTAACGAAGCTTGTCGTCACCTTGGGTGGCTAATTTGAGTTGGGCATCCCAATCGGAGAAATTTGACCCATTCGTTTCAAGTTTACAACGATCCATGAAGGATCGGAGCCATGAAGTATTAGTGAGAGGTGTGGCGTTTGGGTTTGGAGTGGCCATTTGTTATGAGAAATAGAAGCGGTCTACAAAACAAAATATAGAAGGAATAAAACATATGTCGTTTTCAAAATAATAATAATACTCGTAAAAATATTAATTTAAACAAGTTTTATTGCATTTATCTAGTGACCTCTACCCAACTTAGATAAATGATTCTAAGACCCAAATTCATATCAACTTAGGCACGGGGTAGCCGATGAAACCCTTATCAATATAACTCGGTGGATTAACTTTTTAATCGATTCTACTTTTAGAACTCTTGGTCGATAAAATTACTCTAATGTTTATCTATAGCCCGGAACACATGCGACTACGGTCACGAATACTTCCGTTGAGGTCAATCCAAATTTCGAATAAATGTGTCCATGATCCAAATTCACATTAACTTGGGCACGGGGTAGCCGATGAAACCCTCATCAACATGAATTTGGTGGATAGACATTTATCACCCACTTCCCCTACGTAACAAGGTTTGTACCCCGGGGTGGCCGAGTGCACTCCCTCGCGAAATAGGTTCTCATGGTTTCTACTATTTGGTAAGGCTATGTCTCAATTGATTATTTTAGCGAGAGGTCATGTCAATTTATTATCTATCACATTTTAAGTGAACTAAAGCGGTGAACTACGATAATTTAAAGACACGGTCGATAAACTCGATTAGAATGACAATGCATGTTTTTGTTATGGCGATTTAGCGATGCATGCAACATATAAATAAAATGCAAAGCATAAATTAAATCCTAGTATGGCCTTCCTAAAATAGAAAATCTAATTAACTATTACATATTCGGAAACCAACTCCATTGGTCCCTTGAACTTCGGTTTTGGCACGCATCTCGAGGTAACACCGTCTTTATGTATCGCCTTCTTGAGTGACACCGTCTTCAAGGAACTCCGGAATAAATATATTACATAACAAATTACATAATTTCCTATTATACATTTGTAATTAAAATAAAATAAATCTATTAAATTACAAAACGGTGATACGAGATCACAATAAATTACAACCGAATCGATATTCCCATACATTTCGGGTAATACCAATTAAAAAACTAAGGCCATACTAAGTAAAAATTACATAATTCAAAAAATTACATAAAATAAAATTATGACAATCATAAATAAAATGCAACATTATAATATGTATGAACATGCCCAATTTTATGCTAGATCGCCTTTAAGGAGCCAATATCGTATATTAAACGGTTATTACGGATTTGCGTGATTCAACCTTTTAAAATCACAATAAATTATATAAAATCATATTTATGCATAAGTTAATTACCCTAACCAACTTAGGACTCAAAATTAGTCTCCACTAACATATTTGACTATAATTAACTTATATTTCTTAAAATTGTTCATTAATGGACCCAAAATTACAATAAAATGCTATAAACTCCAAATAAATCATAAAAATTTCAAATAAATTTGAAATTTGAAATTTAAGCTCATGAACATTCTGGAAAAATACCATGACACTCATAATATTCAAAAACTTAGGTTAAAAATTTCGAAATATATCGGGAAAAACAATGTTGCGGTTTATCGGATTTATCAAATATAATCATAAAAACATGAGAAAAATTATATTTATCAACTTTTCAATTTTAGATTTGAAATAGGTAATAAAATGCAACATGGACGTTTTTCCTTAGTCATGAAGTATGTTTTAGCAATTATTCACTAATTAAAGTCACTATTTATGTTATTTTTCATCAAGAATTCATAAATCATGCATAAAGACTTCATTATAACCTATTATTTTACACACATCTTGTAAAATTGCATGTGACAACATACTAAATTTATATGACCAGATTCGAAATATTTATCATATTAACCTATTTTTCATTTAAATTCGATGTTTATCATGAAAAATCCATATTTCGAGCATAATAACTCCAAAAAATCTGAAAATTTACAGGTCATCTAAAAATAATACATGTGATAACATATCCAAAAATCACTGTAAAATTCGAATTTTAGCTAATTTTAGTCCGAAAATGACATTTTAAACATAAAATCACATTTTTAATGCCATTATTATATAAGATGAACAATAAAAATCCATAAATTAACCAAAATATCCTAAATACATTTTAGTATCAGAAACTTTAACATGCATAATTTATTTCGTGATATATCATAATAACACAAATTTACAAGTTTTATATGTTAATCGTATAACTCGGAAAAACTATAACCGATTTGCATGCAAACAACCTAAGGCTCTTGATACCGCTTGTTGAAATCTATATCTCATTACTTAACATATTCATACATGTTCTAAATTAATTTAGTCATAAAATTAAATGATGATCTTATGCATGCAAACAATAAAAGAATAAGAAAGAAATCATCATCTTACATTGAAGATTTCGGATTATTGGGCACAAGTAAGATCTCCTATTTACTTGTTCTTGAGCACTCCTAAAATAGAAGAACAAGGATTCAAGTATAGAATCCCTCCCAAGGAATAATACCCAAGGTAACTACTTAATAAAATTAATATTATTATTACTAGAACAATATTAATTTTGAATAAAATTGACCAAAAATATTATTTTGTTCTCTTAATATTTCGGCTAAGAGAAGGGAAAAGGAAGGATTTTTATCTCTCTAAAATTCTTATTTTAGATGTATGTTTTTGAATGAATGATACACTCATCTTTAGTAGTGTATATTGTAAAAATAATAGAGAAAAACCCATGGCATTTCTCTATGAAAAACCGGGTAGAAGGGGGAGGTGGTGATGCCCAATGCATGATCAAAGTGCTCTTCACAATAACCACTAGGTATGCATAGCTAGGTTTAGGTAAATGATTATGCTTACCACTCACTTAATCAACATAATATTTTCCTAATATCACCCCTAATTTTGGTCCATATTAAGATAAAATGGATTCCATTTTATCTTTGTCAATTTGTCAATTTGTCACATGTCACATGTCATGTAAAATTGTTATGTATTTTTAACATATTAAAAATCAACGCATTAATAAAAATACGTCATATACAAAATTGACTTAGTAATTCATAATTACTTGTACCAAAATATTTTACCAATTATAAATCACAACATCTTGTATTTATAATAAATTATTCATTAAAATGCAATTGTTTCCTTATACAATAATTTCATCTAAGTAATAAAACAATTCGATCACTTAGACCGTACCTTATTTAATCAAATTATAATGAGATACGTAAATATTACTTCCAAAATCGTCCGTCAATTTTAAGTAATTTAATCAACCCGTATCGTCATACGATCAATTAAATAATCAATTAAGAGTGTTACCCTTTAGGTATGACCTAAGGGGATCAATGGATCACCACCGTCCGCACGACAGTAATGTCAAACTCTAGTCAGCCAATCATTACCGATATGTGTGGACCAGTTGACAGTAAAATATTATTTCCCAATGGTATTCTTTAAAATGAGACTTAAACATGTGATCATTATGATAGACAGTTGTGATCGCATTATTGTCGAAGGTCACATATTCCAACAGTAACGAGTTGGCCTGTTATTGCATAATTTGAAAATGAGAACCATGCGGGAATTTTTGAGGAACTTGTTTCTGGAATTTATGAGTTCGTATTTAAAGGCATCCTTGAACCTTAGAGTTGTAACCTTGGTGTAGAGTGCCTTAAATTTTGGAAGTGTATAAGTTAAGCCTAAACTCTTCCTTTGTACCATATTTACTCACTTTTCTCCCGTACCAGCTTTGCTGAACCGTACCTTCATACATAGGTTTACTTACCCTCTTCTTGTCTCAGTTATCTCTCTACCTCTAGTACTTTTTTTTTTTTGCTAATGGTGTAACACCCCCATACACCAAGGTGCTTTACCAAGACCACATAATGCATGGAAGTGCTACCATCTCGAATACCCTAGGCAATGTATATTAAATTGACCATAAAAGAACATACTTCAGATAAATAAGTTTAAAGTGATTACATCAAAACCGACTGTAAAGAAAAGTACAACTGTTCTAAAACCAAAATACAACTAAAGTAACAAAAGTATTATGATAACACAGCGGAAGACTGCTATCTGACTCGTGGCGACTCAATCCCCAACTAATCCGGCATGTATCCACAATATAACTGCTAGACAACTGCTCACCACCCCCGAATGGATCACCATAGTTTTTAAAACATTTAAACGGGGCCAGTTACTGCATAAACAATATAGGATAAACAACAACAGATACACAATCACAATCTCCAACACCGTCACATCACCAATCACTTGACTACACACTAAAGTGTGTAGCCCTGCCAGAATATCCATCGCAACAGATATTCCACACCGCCAGTGGGGGACTGCAGTCGTTCCCATCAAATCCCCGCTCATCAACTCCGAGTGAAAACCTAAGTTCCCCGCGAATCAAGGGCGTGAAGCGACTCCCGCAAGTGACTTCACTCAGCCGAGGACGCGCCTCGCGAACCACAGACAAACGCATCCAACTAATCACAATATCGATGTAAAACAATACCAATACCAATTACGATATATTCATCATGCCAATCAACCAAACAACCATCTTATAATCATTTATACAATAACTGAGTAGGGAAACCCTACCTGGAAAAGCAGTCACCAAGATCGTCACAATAAGCTAATCAGAAACATTCCTCAACGAAATCACCTCCTATCAATCACACAATCATACAATCACCATTTATTATAAAAATACTCCCAAAGCCCCAAAATTACCCGATTAGGGTTTCAACCAAAATCAACAAGACAATATAAAAACTATACTAGGATCTTACCCACAACACGACGGTCTCAATGGTATAAAGAACTCTGAAATCCGACAACTCTAGCTCTTGGATTTCATAGCAATGCGAGAGAAGGATCTTACCTTATTTGCTTTTCTCTTTTAAAGGTTTTCGAATAAGTAAACAGGTAAAAGAATACTGACGGAAAGGTTTATATAATCTTTTCACGCGTTGCTATCAGACTCGGCAAAACCCGTATAAACCAACTTACTCGATCGAGTAAGTCACTTAGTCGATCGAGTGCCCCCTACTCGATCGAGTAACCCACTTACTCGATTGAGTACCCATCAGTAGTACACTGTTTCGCACGCAACACTCACTTGTTCGACAGAGTAAGCCCTACTCGATAGAGTACCCAACAGCACATAAAACCATTGTATTACAATCTTCCCTCCTTAAAAACGAACTTTGTCCCCGAAGTTCAAACTCAACCTATAAAACATGAACTCTTAACACCAACTCCACCAACTATGCCTACCTCCACAACATGGCTCACGATATCGTATCAAGTACATTATAGTCTCCGACACTAACTCCATACACTACCAAATACCATCCATACGCCTCTAGCTCCGTCTCACTAACATATTATCCACTAGAAAATCCAATATAAAGACAATCCACCAAGCAAGATCAACCACCAAACGGAATGTTACATTCTACCACCCTTACAAAGAACTTCATCCTCGAAGTTTACTCACACTCATTAACATCGTCACCGAACTGTCAACACTATTGAAATATTCTTACACTCATAAACAACATACTACTACAAGGACTGCCATTACCTTTAATAGTATCAACCACAACATAAATCCATCCATTATTCTACACCAACGATCAAAGGCTAAAACATCCAAATATACCGCAACATGTACAACCATCAAACTCTCTTTGTCGCATCCTACTCCTCTTAAGATAAAGGTTACGTCCTCGTAACCCACTAATACTAAATCCTTTGTTATACTTCCCAAAATCCTCATCACCACCACATGTCAATGATAACCGACTATAACCTTTACACCTACAACCATTCTATATCTAGGGTTCTCTCTATCTAACAGTTCTCATAACTCAAATCATTCGGCACCCCACCTAACCTATATCACAAAATCCTTAGCATAACCAATACTCCAACTCTTCTACATTACCGCAAAATGAAATACCTCGCTATATAAAGCACCTATGTCCAAAAGCATAACTCACGATCCACACTTGTTACACACACTCACACTAGATCCTCAAGTTCTTTTCTTTTATTACCGCAAAACTCATCCATAACTTAACAAAATACTAATTGCCAACACCCTATACTCAATGTCTCAATAAATATTACGAACCACTTGCCGGTTCTAGCTCAGCACACACGTTCCACAGATCTCTTGCCACAACTATGTCAACCAATGCCTCCTTTAAAAAAAGAGCAAAAGTACTCCAACAACCTCTCACAACTGTGTCCCATTAACAGAATATCACTATACCATGACAACAATAGAAACATACGCAACTCTCTTCCATATCATACTCTATCCTCAATCCCAAGCTGAAACTGGTAAAATGCATCAATAAACAAAACAACCGTCTATATGTCCAAACCGAAACTCGCAGGAAACTGCTGTAAACAAAACAACAATCTATGTAACTGATATACACTTTCGAAAACTCGTCTCGTAATCATCCCGCCTACTCCACCACAACCGATGATGGCATCGCAACACCGCCACCAACAGCCGCACCGCAGCGCGAAAATACCCGCATCAAAACACGAAGTACCGTGCCCAGATCACCACCCGAGGCACAACAGCCACATCGATAGTAATCCCAACTCATACAATCCCATAAACACTGACTCAGTATAACTTCCTCAAAACCGCTTTACTAGATCACAACGCAATAAATCATACGGAATAAACAGATAATAACCTTATGAATATCATTCATACCATTACTCATGAGGTAGGAACTTCACACTATCATTTACATATATCATGAATACACATACAAATATACCTAGCCATCCCAGATCACCCAAACTATTAGTTTTTGAATATCATCCTATTAGGTTACCGTACAGAACATATGACACAGAACACTCAGGTAACGACTTTATAACTATCACACCATAACACTTCTCGTGAGGTCAGAACCTCACTTAAACATTTATACACATCATAGACCCGTAATCACATCCAACTAGTCAATCCTGATCACGTAAGTTACCACTTGATAAAGGTTATCTCTCGCCCGAGCTTAACTCGCATGCCCTTCATAACACATTCTCCCATTCGCATAAGTATCACCTCCTAACAAATGTGACCATACCATTAATACCCAGGTACTAGCAACCGCCTCCTATAATCACATCGTATACCCCCTCACAACCATACATACCAATCCGGCCTCTTTAAAATCAACCTCTTTAAAATGGCTACCTTTCCTATTAATCATCACCCTTAACCACTAGCGACAACACCACAACACCACCACTGTTCGTATAACAAATTTCTTACACTCACCTCTCTATATAACAGTTCTTTTCCTATCTTCGGTTAACATCCCAAATAACGATCATCAATTCCATTAATAAAAATTACCTTAGCATTCATTCCAATTCTATCCTTAATTTTATCATCACCTAACTCACCATCAAAATCTCATATCATACAAATACTCTACCAACTTTTACTCCCCTTAATTCCTCGAAACTCATGGCTAACATGTTATCCTGAAACTCCTACATAACCATTAACTCACATCCTCATGATAGTATCATACATCTCGACGATTCCTTATTTATATATCACATAACTCTGGTCAACATTGTCCTAGTTTACTCCCCTCATTCTTTTCTTTTTTTTACACTCGACAAAATCGATTAACAATTCAACTCCTTATTCCTTCTACCTAACTCTTTAGTGCTCCGGTTACCTTCTCATTGCTCCAAAACTCAAATCCCTTTATTTCATATCAGTACCATCTCACTCTTTCTTACCATGGATCTTCTCTCATCATGCTATCACTCACACTTGTCACCAATCCGTCCACACAAGCAAAGTTTACTCTTCAACTATTTTTTTCCGCCTCTAGAAACCAAAACTCATTTCATGCCGTTAATTGCCCATGGAAATCACACACTAGTTTCACCTCTTGATGATATAAATTCCAAAACTCGACCACTACCTACACATCGCGGCATAATTCGATCTCACTATACACCATTCGTTTCCATCCCTGTATAACGACCTTCCATCAGATATATCCTTAACCAACACAATCCTAACCATCTCCCTCCATAAATCCTCACACATCCCAATTTGCCACTATTCGCATCCCTCATCTCATCCTTTTCATTCTCACGTTCCTTACACTTACATCACCCCTTGCCCATATACACTTACCTTACCTTACATTACCCAAACTCGCAATCATATCGCTCACCACATCTCACAAAACATGCTCCATGCCTTAATAAGCTCATTAGCCTCCCTTTTCTTTTTCCACTATCCATCACAACCACATATAACTCATGTCCTCGCCACCAAACTCATACCCATCATAAGGTGCTACTCTTACATCATAAGATTGGGTAACTTATGCATCAAGACCAACACATATGTAAAACAATGCATAAAGAAGCAAAAGAACACCCTTCAATTAAATAAGATATGCGAGGAGGTAAGAAGAAAAGCATATGACCCAAAATAGGGAACACTAGATCGAGTAAAGCCTAATCGATCGAGTATGTGAAGGTCAGAAGCACGTATAATAAATTACCAGGGCTACTCGATTGAGTAAGGGGTACTCGATTGAGTAACAAGAGGTGCACTCGATCGAGTAAGCTACTCGATCGAGTACCCTACGCAATTCTCAGCACTGTCCAATTTTCGTAAAACGGTCATATCTCACTCGTTTCTTTGTCATTTTGTGCGTGTGACCTATCGTTAGAATCGTAAAAGAACAAGCTATCACCTCCAAGTCGGAGCACATCAATATCTCTTATGCAGCTCAAGTTATAACAGTTTAAAGACAACTTCTCTATAATCGGACAACATAACTACTTGATTCTTTCCTCCCAACAACTTCAACACCACAAAGTAAACAAAAAAAACTCAATACTCATAAAACCAGTACTCCTAATCACATGTTACTATCTACAAAAGCCAAACAATAGCACGCATCATGCTCATACAATATTCAACTTATCAATCCTGTACTACCCACATGCTTTTATTCTATAACTTTACGTAAAAACAATAACATAAAGATATATAACATCACATCCTCTAATCACATGTTACTAATATGACCACATCATAAATTCACTTCATCAGATGAACATGCTCCAACATAAATCCCATATCCTCATGCAATTACTACTTCCATCTTTTCCAACCGATTCATCCATTCAACCACACACTTCATCCAACACATGCATATGAAACAACATTAAACAGGTAGAGATCCCATGACACCCCATAGTTACCGGTTTAAAGTTGTAGGGCGAGTTCGCGACTTTAGGACGTCTCCCAAGTCTTTGCATTAGCTCCTAATAACTCCTACCCGGGTTTATTTTAATTTGACTATCTAAATTCATTGGGCTCATTAGTTACAGGTTCCAAAATCGTCGCTCTGATACCACTTTGTAACACCCCCATACACCATGGTGCCTTACCAAGACCACCTATTGCATGGAAGTTCTACCATCTCGGTTACCCGAGGCAATGTATATCAAATTAACCATAAAAGAACATATTTTAGATAAATAAGTTTAAAGTGTTTACATAAAAACTGACTGTAAAGAAAAGTACAACTGTTCTGAAACCAAAATACAACTAAAGTAACAAAAGTATTATGATAACATAGCGGAAGACTACTATCAGACTTGTGGCGACTTCATCCCCAGCGAATCCCACGCATATCCACAGTATACCTGCTAGACAACTGATCACCACCCCCGAATGGATCACCACAGTTTTTAAAACATTTAAACGGGGTCAGTTACTCCATAAACAATATAGGATAAACAACAACAGATACACAATCACAATCTCTAACACCGTCACATAACCAATCACCTGACTACACAGTAAAGTGTGTAGCCCTGCCAGAATATCCATCGCAACAGATATTCCACACTGCCAGTGGGGGACCGCAGCCGTTCCCACCAAATCTCCGCTCATCAACTCCGAGGGAAAACCCAAGTTCCTTAATGTGCACATACCCTTTATGGCGGGTTCCAAAAAGGGTAAATCAAGGGCGTGAAGCCACTCCCGTAAGTGACTCCACTCAGCCAAGGATGCGCCTCGCAAACCATAGACAAACACATCTAACCAATCACAATATCGATGTAAAATAGTGCCAATACCAATTATGATATAATCATCATGGCAATAAACCAAACAACCATCTTATAATCATTTATATAATAATTGAGTATAACCCTACCTGGAAAAGCAATCACCAAGATCGTCACAATCAGCTTCTATCAATCACACAATCATACAATCACCATCTATTATCAAAATACTCCCAAAACCCCCAAATTACCCGATTAGGGTTTCAACCAAAATCAACAAGACAATATAAAAACTATACTAGGATCTTACCCACAACGTGACGGTCTCAACGGTACAAAGAACTCTGAAATCCGACGACTCTAGCCCTTGGATTTGATAGCATTACGAGAGAAGGATCTTACGTTGTTTTCTTTTCTCTTTTAAAGGTTTTTGAATAAGTAAAGAGGTAAAATAATACCGACGGAAAGGTTTATATAATCTTTCACGGGTTGCTATCATACTCGGAAAAACCGTATAAACCAACTTACTCGATCGAGTAAGTCACTTACTCGATCGAGTGCCCCCTACTCGATCGAGTAACCCACTTACTCGATCGAGTACCCATCAGCAGTACACTGTTTTGCATTCAACACTCACTTACTCGACAGAGTAAGCCCTACTCGATAGAGTACCCAACAGCACTTAAAACCGTAGTATTACAAATGGCTTCGTTATTTTTCTAGTCCATATGTTCGAGTTGCCCCCTTTTGTCGCTTCACGCGCTCTTTTAATCTCGTTACCGCTTCCCTACTTTGTTGTTACTCTTTGACTCTTATAAAGTGGTGGCCTTGTTGAGTATTAGTGGAAACTACAATTCAAAATATAACTGGCCCACATATTTTTCAACTGGGTGATGTCCTCAGGCTAATATTTTGGGTCATTGTTGAGTATTAATGGAAACTACAATTCAAAATATACATAATCAAAATAGATATAATACATGGAAGTATACAGAATTGAACTCAATTTACGTCTAAAATAGTTTTTAAATCACACTAACCCGTATCGGAATGGTAGAAAGTTTTCCGTTGATAACCTCCCACATGGGCTGACAAACGTAAAAGGCGCATTGTTTGTCGTCTGGTGATTTAGGAGACTATTATATAAATCACAAACAAATCAACTGGATAAGATAATCAACCTCTTGCATAAACATAAATTAAATGATACGAGTAATTATTAAGAATACACTTACTAATGGCGTGATAAAATTGGGAATAGTGTTGCTTTCATATTTCCCAAGTGGACATAATCTTTTTTTTTTTTGCTTCAAAAACAATAATTCATAAATATAAATACATGCTATTATTATTTACATATATATGGCTCAAGTCATACAATAACAAATGACATTATTGAAGGTTTTTAACTTACTCAGTTATCATCTTTACTATACTGTCAGAGGGTTTGCCTTCGCGAGAGTCAATCCAGTACACTGTTTTTGTTTCCACTTGGATTGCCAGTAGCACCCAATGCTTCCTATTCAATTTAGGACATTGAACTGTTAGTTCATTTACACGCATGTAAGCATGTTAATAATAAATTTATAGAACCGTGATTCATTACAATAATCACGTGCTATACATACATATTCTCATTGTAGGGGGCAAGCCATAGTTTTTTAGTCGACATCAACCGACGACCGATACTATTGATTTGTTCTTCGTATGAAATTATGTGCACAGAGAACGCCTTAGGACTCAAGAATCCGTAGGCGTGAATTGGGACCTTCCACTCAGCGATCTGATTATTCAGGTACCTATTACGCCACATAGAATGAAGAATGTTATTGTAATTGATAATTTAAACAAACAACATTATTCGTAAATGGAATGACTAAATAGTTTTATTAATAAAACTTACTTCATCCAAATCAAAATGTGAACAACATCTAAATTGTCAAGGTCGACAAATTCCATTAGTTGCTTCGGGTCCAATACGGCTATATCAGCTGCGCCCATAATTTCCTCTTCAATGTTAATCCTGACTACATCTGTAATACTCCGTATTTATAAGTCTCAGGGTACTCTATCAAGTAGGCCTTACTTTGTCGAGTAAGGGTGAGTTGCGATTTAAAATAGTTTCTGACCTGTTGGGTACTCGATCGAGTAACTTAGATACTCGATCGAGTAAGGGGGTACTCGATCGAGTACCTTGGGTACTCGATCGAGTAGCCGGTTTACGGGGAGTTTTTCTCGGGTTTTGTTAATTATGCGATTAAGATATATAACCCTTTCCGTCATCATGCTAAACACTTTTGCAAAACCTAATTTACTGTCAAAGAGAGAAAGCAAGTACGTTCATCATCTTAATCGCATTGTTAGCAAATCCCGGAGTTTGGAAGGTCGGTTTTCATCATTTGTTATACCGTTGAGATCCTTGCGTCAAGGGTAAGATCTATGTACCCTTTTTGTTGTCTTTCCTTTAAGTTGGTTAAACCATAATCTAGGGATTTGAGGTTTTTTGAGTAGTTTGTGATTTGGTAGCATTTGTATGTTGTATGATAGGAGGAGGTTTCGTAAAAGAAGCTTTTTGATACAGCTGTAGAGACCGTCTGATAGTGTGCTTTCCAGGTAGGATTTCCTACTCAGTATTAGTCCCATAATGGGATGATTGTTAATGTGTTGTGGTTGATTGAATAATATAGTAATTTTATTGTGACGGTTTGTTGATTGTGATTGTTTGTCTCTGGTTCTCGAGGCGTGTCCTCGGCTGAGTGGGGTCACTTGCGGGAGTGGCTTCACGCCCTAGTTTCGCCCTTCGTGGAACCCGCCACGGAAGGGGATGTGCACATTAATGGACAGGGTTATCGCTCATTATGAGGAGCGGGGATTTGGTGGGTACGGCTGCAGTCCCCCACTGGTAGGGCTGGTCCAGTGGACAGTCGGTGATTGAGATTGTGGAATTGGTGTGATTGTGTGTGTGTGACGGTGTGAGTTGTTTGTTTATCGTATTGCTGATATATATAAGTTGTGTGATTAATCGACCCCCGGTTGTTGTTTTGTAAAACCTGCGGTGATCCATTCGGGGATGGTGAGCAGTAATTGAGCAGGTTTGAGTTGAGTTACTGGGATAGCTGGGATGTGCCACCGTCTGACGATAGAAGTCTTCCACTGTAGCTTTACTAGTTTTATAAACATTTCAGTATTTCAGTAGACAGTTGGTTTGAAGAACTTGTACCCGTAGTTTGGGATTTGGTTTCAGTTGTACGTTTCACTAAAGTTATATTATTTAAGTTGTTTCGTTATTCTCTTATGAATATCATGCCTCGGGTAACCGAGATGGTAGCATCCTTATACCTGAGTGGTCCTGGTAAGGCACTTGGAGTATGAGGGTGTTACAAATGGTATGAGAGCGATGATCCTGAAACCTGTAACCAATGAATTTAATGAATATAGGGAGTCAATTAAAATGAACCCGGGGTAAAGGTTGTAGGAGCTAATGCAAAGGCTTGGGAGACGTCCTAAAGTCGCGAACTCGCCCTACAATTTTGAACCGGTCACCATGGGATATGAGTCGGAATCGCTATGTGTTTATCTTGTGAATTGTGTACCTATATGGTGATGTGTGGATGTATGTATGTAGAGAATGAGGAATGTGTAGAAAAGATGGTGATGATGTGATTTCGAAAGCTATTGATTGAAAGCATGATAGTTGGTTTACAATGTTGTTTTGAATCGTAGGAAAAGTATATGAGAATGATGAATGATGTGGTAGAAAAAGGAAGTAGTTCATATGTGATGATATGTGATGAGTAATGATGTTGCAGGATGGATGATTCATAATGTGACATAAGAATAACATGTGAATAGAATGTTGTGTGGTATACGTATATTTTGTTTGCATAGAGTTGTATGATAAGTTTATGTACTTGTCCACGATTGTTCATGTGTATATGTTGTAAGAAGTGTGTAGCTGTAATGGATGAATTGGTTGGAAGAGATTAAGTAAGTAATTGCATAAGAATATGAAATTCATGTGTGTCGAGCATGTTTATGTGGGTAATGGATTGTATAATGTTGCAATGTTAGTAACATATGAATAGGGGATTTTATGTCGTATATTATGTTATTGTGTACGTAAAGTTATAAAATAAAAGCATGTGGGTAAATCGTGATTGACAAGTTAAATAATCTATGTGCATGATGAATGTTGTTGCTTGGCTTTTGAAAGTAGTAACATATGATTATGAATACTGGTTTTATGAGTTTTGGACTGGTTTTGTTTGCTTGTTTATTGTTTAAGCTGTTTGGAAGTAAAAATCAAATAGTTATGTCGTCTGATTACAGCAAAGTTGTCTTTAAATTGTTATAACTTGAGATGCATAAATGATTTTGATGTGATTCCAATAGGAGGTGATAGCTTTTTCTTTTACGATTCTAACGATAGGTCACACGCCCAAAACGACCAAGAAATGAGTGAGATATGACTGTTTTACTAAAATCGGACAAAGTCTTTGAGAAATGCGTAGGTACTCGATCGAGTAGCCTTGGTACTCGATCGAGTAGGGGGGACTCGATCGAGTACGTCAGTTACTCGATCGAGTGGCCCTGGTAATTTGTTTTACGTGCTTCTGATCTTCACCTACTCGATCGAGTAAGTCACTTACTCGATCGAGTGGCATGTACTCGATCTAGTGACCCCTGTTTTGGGTCATATGCTTATCTTTTGACTTCGTTGCATATTATGTTTAATTCAAAGATGTTATTTTACTTCTTTATGCATTGTTTTACATGTATGTTGGTCTTGATACGTAAGTTACCCAATCTTATGGTGAAGTGAGTGGCACCTGTGGTGAGTAAGAGTTCGGTGGGAGGACATAAGTTATATGTGTTGTGATAGATAGTGGAAAAAGAAAAGGAAGATTGGTATGGTTTATTGAGACATAGAGCATGTTTTGTGAGATGAGATGAGCGATATGATTGTGTGTTGAGTAATGTAAGAGTAAGTGAATGTGGGCAAAGAGTGATGTAAGTTTAAGGAACGTGAGAATGAAAAGATTGAAAGAAAGGATGTGGATAGTAGCAACCTGAGATGTATAACGAATTATGGAAGGAGATGGTTAGAAATAGTGTTGAGTAAGAATATAGGTAATGAAAGGTCGTTTTAGAAGAATTGAGAAGAGTGGTATATAGTGAACTTAATGGAGACATGTCGCGACGTGGATTTGCAGATAGTGACTGAGTTTGGAAATTTGTGTTATCGAGAGACGAAACTAATGTGTGATTTCCTTGGGCAATTAACGGTATAAAAAAAATTTCGATTCCTAGAGATGTAAAAAGGGAGATGTAATTGTTTGAACTTTAAACGTTGATTTTTTTTTTATGGACAAATTAGTGACAAGTGGGAGTAAGTGGAGTGATGAGAGGGGACCCATGGTAATAAAGAGTGAGATGATATCGATATGAAATAATGAGATTTGAGTTTTGGAGCGATGAGAAGGTAATTGGAGCACTAAAGGGTTAGGTAGAAGTAATAAGGAGTTGAGATATTAAAAGGAATTGTTGAGTATAAAGAGAAAAGAAGGATAAAAGTAAGCTGAGAAAAATGTTCACCGGAGTTATGTGATATAAAAGTAAGGAATCATCGGGATGTATGATACTATCAAGAGTAATTGAGTTAATGGTTATACATGAGCTTCGGAACAACAAGATTAGTCTTGAGTTTTGAGAAATTAAGGAAAGTAAGAAGTTGGTAAAATATCTGCAGGATATGAGATTTTGGTGGAGAGTTAGATGATGATACAATTAAGGATAGTATTAGGAATAATGTTGAGGTAATTTTGTTGATGGATTTGATGCTCATTATTGGGGATGATAACCAAAGATAGGGAAGAAACAGTGATGTTTAGAGATGAGTTTAAGAAGTTTGATGTACGAACGGTAGTGGTGTGGAGGTGTTGTCGCTAGTGGTTAAGGTTAATGATAAATAGGAAAGATGGCAATTCTACAGAGGCTGATTTTGTAGAGATTGAATTGATAGGTATGGTTGTGAGGAAGTATAAGACATAGCCTTAGGAGGCGGTTTCTCATAGTGAGTGTTAGCTGTATAGTTATGTATGGCAGAAGGTGCTGGTTATGCGAATGGAAGAATGTGATGAGGGGCATGCGAGTTAAGCTCGGGCGACAGGTAACCTTTGTTGAGTGGTAACTTACGTGATCGGGATTGGTGGTTGGATGTGATTACGGGTCTGTGATATATAAATGTTTGTGTGAGGTTTTGACCTCACAAGACGTGGTATGGTGTGATTATCATAAAGTTGTTATTTGAATGTTCTGTAATGCATGTTGAGTACACTGATCTAATTGAACGATATTCAAAAAGGTAATAATTTGAGTGATCTGGCATGACTGGCTATACTTGTATGTATTCATGATACATGTCAATCTGTGATACGGTAAGGGGATGATATTCACGAGGTTATTATCTGTTTAATTCATATAATATGTTGCTTTGTGATTTAGTAAAGTGGATTTGAGTAAGTTTTTCTTGTTCGAGAGGTTATACTGAGTCAGTGTTTATGGGAATATATGTGATCGTGATGTCTATCGATGTGGTTGTGGTGCCTCGGGTGGTGATCCGGGCACGATATTTAGTATTGTGATGCGGGTATTTTCGCACTGCGGTGTGACTGTTGGTGGTGGTGTTGTGATGCCGTCACCGGTTGTGGTGGAGTAGGCGGAATGATTATGATTCGAGTTTCGAAAGTACATATCAGTCATACATAGATTGCTGTTTTGTTTGATGTTGCTTCCTGTGAGTTTCAGTTTGTACAGATAGACAGTTGTTTTGTTATCGATGTTTTCTTTACCAGGTTAAGTTGGGAATGAGGGTAGAGTATGATATGAAATATAGTTTTATATGCTTTCGTTGTTGTCATGGTATAGTGATATTCTGCTGATGGGACACGGTTGTGAGAGGTTGTTACAGTAATTTTGATTTTGTTCTAGATAAGGCTTTAGTAGATATGGTAATGGCAAGTGAGTCGTAGAACATGTGTGGTAATGATCTGGAAGCTGCACGTGGTTCATAATCAGTTTTTGGGACAGTGAGTGTAGGGTGTTGGGTACTAGTGTCATGTTAAGTTGTGTATGAGTTTTGCGGTAATGAAGGAATGAACTTGAGGATCTAGTGTGAGTGTACATAACAAGTGTGGATCGTGAGTTACGCTTTTGGGAGTTAGGTGCTTTACATAGAGAGGTATGTTGTTTTGCAGTAATAATGGAGAATTAGTATGGTGTTTTTACTACGAGTTTTATGGTATAGGTTAGGTGGTGTGCCGAACGAGCTGAGGTATGAGGAATGTTTAAGTAAGAGAGCCTTGGACATATGCATGGCGTGTGTTTAGATTATAGGTGGTTATCTTTAACATACGGTGGTGATGAGGATAATGAGACGATATAGCTAGGATTTAGTATTAGTGAGTTACGAGGACGTAACATTTATCTTAAGAGGAGTAGGATGCAATAAAAGAAAGTTTCATGGTGGTGCATGTTGTAATATAATTGGAAGTAGAGTGTTAGCGTAGCGTAAATGAGGGATTTGTTTTGTGGATGATACTTATAAAAGGCCATGGTCGTGCTTGTAGTAGTGTCATGCTTCGGAGTGTGAGAATATTTTGTATAGTGCTGACAGTTGGATGATGATGTATATAAGTTCTATAGTGTTGACAGTTGGAGGATGATGTTATGAGTCTGAGTAAACTTCGAGGACGAAGTTCCTTTTAAGGGTGGTAGAATGTAACATTCCGTTTGATATCTATGAGTGTTTTTGTGACACCCTCATTTTTAACAAAAGATAAACACGTAAATTCTACAGAAAAACTGACAGGATATGTTTGTAATTGGTTCAACTAGACAAAAACCTGTAATTTTTAAAACTTTTCTAAACCATTCACAAACATTTCCAAGAGGAGGATGCCAAAACCTGCAAATGCTAAGAACTAATTTACATAACTATGCTAAAGATAAGAAAATATAATGATACAAACCAAAATAAAAGAGGGAGACATATGTCCCTTCACAATATATACACAACCAACTATTTAAAGGTTTACTACAAAAATAGCCAAACTAGGTCCAAGGTTCTTTTGCTCACTAGCTCGTCCGTGTACCTCATCTAAGCATCAACAACCTGTCAATCGCATTTTATACAAATACGAAAGCCACAATTCAGTGGGGAGTAACTTCGAGTCCTCCCAGCCACGAAATGTCATTTTTAATGTAACATGTAGTGTGACATGTAAACAACATGATAAACCATTTAATTATCAAGTATTCTAACATATGAGCCCTAAACTGACCAAACTAAACTATCATGTGAAACATATAACAAGCAGTAATCCAAACTTTATCAATTGTAACCGGCTTACATCTCACCTATTACAATTCATATAATCACCATACAAGAAAGGGCAATATATCAAAGACAGGCATAAGTTCTTAGCACCGTCAATAGTCACTCTGTAACTCGAGACTATACCACGAGGTAGGGAAGGTAATCGAACCGGTATCTTGGCTCAGAGGTTCTATCAAAACATGGCCAAGACACAACAAAACCCTAGCCTAAAATCTGCGCAGACCTAGATATGCGGATACACACCACCGCACCCAAGACCCACAATTTTTCTAAAACAAAGTGAGTACCCTAAGGAGTCCACCAAAGGGTTGGCTAGTACTTAAGCTGACCACTTACTATCAAAATAAGTAACGAGGTCATGCCCCAACTTGGATATAATCCCACCAAGTCAGGAACACAAAGGCTATTAAGCAGTGAACATATACTCGTCAAAGACTATAAAGACCTATCTATGACAAACACAACAACCCGCAAGAAGTATTTAATACCAATACCATTTCTAGCAATATTAACAATATTAAAGGTTTCAGGGAATCTAAGGCCGTTTCTACAATATAAGAAGCTACTCAAATCAACTAACTACACATGTGAAATAAAAATATAATAAATGGCCTAAAACAAGAAAAAGGCCGATTATCCAATTCATATAAAATTTCATCCAACCGAATTTTTATCCGCAACCCCAGTCTTGCGGCAGTACGGGTTAAATTGCGGTGACCAATCACACAATTGATCGACATCGAATCGATCAAAGGGACTAAGGCTCGATTTTCAAGCACAATCATCCAAACATTACAATTATCGCTATAAAATTCATTTTGAGCCTATTCATAACAATTTCATTTTATAATCTATCCTAACATGTGCAACTACCAATATAAACATAATTTTTACCATTAACATAATTTTTACTACTAATATGGTTCAATTCAAAAGTGTACTCATATGTGACTTATACTAACTATAACATTAATGAACCCGAAATGACAAATAATGCATGAAAATCCGCGAAACAAGCAACGGACCAACCCGGGCCAACCCCAAGGCAGTCGTGGCCTGCCGGGCCTGCTGGCCGCCATCCCCACACCTCCATTTCTCCATTTTTGTTCAGTTTAACACCGTCTGAAACATCAATTAATCATTCCTATACTAATATGTTAACTTAAACTAACAAAAGACAAGCATTAGACATGCATGCAACCCATTTTATCATATGAAAATTAACTACTCAAACAAAAATCACAAAAACATACAAAAAGCAAAGAATGTGACGATTATTCGTCGAGTAACTCGAAATATGTTACCTTAAGCTAGAAAAAGGCAATTAGCACCTTGAATACAAAACCCTAACATGCAACTAGCCACTATCTTCGACTATATACGAGTCCCCAAACTCGTCTTCCAAATCTTCACCTAAATAAACAATAAAAACACAATAATAAGCCTAAAAACCGAAATTATACCAAAAATCGTCTTAAAACGACATCAACAAAACTGAAATTAAAATATACCAGGATGTAGATCTTGAAGAGAGGATTCCGAAAATATAAATTATGTGAAAATCCGACAAGAAACGAAGAAATTATGATGAATTTAGCTTGGATTTTGTATGTTTTTGATTTGGGAATTATTTAGAACATAAAGGAAGGTAAAGTTGGACAAGAAAATCAGAAAAAGGAAGGGGGAAGGGGTGCCGCGGGAAAAGGAAAGGAAAGGAGGAAGGGAGCGGGTTTTTAGTCGGGATTTTACGAGTCGGGTTTGGCTCGTTTCGATAATAATTAAAACCGTTTGTCAAACGCAAATTCCGACAAGACCAAAGTTCTTAAACACGAGATTACAAGAAAATTGAATACTCATACGACCCATTTCCAAAATCGTTTGCCCAATTTTCAAAAGGGTTGTCATTTTTTTCCCGATATGCCCTTATTTCGAATTAAAAGATTTTTACACGGTTTAAACTATTTTTAAACGTTTCGAAACTATCAAAATAAATACTTTACCTCAAAATATAATAAAATTATATTTCTTTGAATTATTTTTACTTCAAATACATTAATATTAAATTCAACTTGATTAATAAATTACTTTCGCAAAATAATAACGGTTAGAAATTACGGGTGTTACAATCACCCCTCCTTTTTAAAAAGTTTCGTCCTCGAAACTTAGAAGGAGAAATTATAGTAAACAACATCTTAATAATATCATCATAAGAAAATATAGGTATCTTTTCAATGAAACGGTGATACTCTTGTTGATCAGACATGAACATCCACATTTCATATCAAAATAAGGTAAAAAGGCAAATCATTTGTATAAATCAAAAACCAAAATACCTTCAAAACATTAATGAAGAGTTTTTCAAGAATGTATGTCTCATTCATGGAACGGAATTGCTCTTGTCGTGCACACAAGAACGCCATCTTACCAAATCAGAGACAAATCTTAACGAAATCTCGGGTCTAGAAATTAAAATTACGGTAAATGAGTTTATATTCAAGAAAGGAATAGGGAACTACATCAAATTTTCATTTTCAAGTCTTCAAAAATAGGTTAGGTTTGCAGAAGTGACATAAACTTTTAAGAATGAATCGAACCCGGTAGCTTGAAAGTTTAGAAGTTGTACAAAAAGGAAAGTAACTTACATAGCATAAAAAAAACAAAGTATGTTAAAAGGATTCAAGCTTAACTAATCAAAAGAGCTGTATGAATTTCATGGAGTAAGAATTGAAGTCGAACCTAAAAGGGTGTCAAAAATGGAGTTTCATAGGTTACCAACATCAAACTTATGAGAGGAGTATGATGAAGTAAGGAAGAGAGGTATGAGCGGTAGCGCTCATGATCATGGAAGAAGGGAAATTAGACAACAAGGAACGCCAGACACCTTTGTCTCAAACAACAACATCACTCAAAACGGTTCCAAAACTTCCTAAAAACAAAACTCATAACCACATCACTCCCAAGGGTTTCCTCAATCGCTTATGTTACCTCATCCTAATCTATTCCCTGAAACAAGGTATTCCACTATAAGTGTGATCTCATCGTTCCAAATCCTCAAACATCCAGAAATAACTTCCACAAGCCTAAGGTCAAGGCTTCCAACAAAGCTATATTCGTATCCAACTAGTGTCAACTATGGGTTCCTCAAAACAAATAAACCTTTAATCAAGAATTCCAATACCAAGCTATAAACTCCAAGAGAAAGTTCCTCAAATAGTTCACTAGATTCTCATTTCAAAACAAGGTAGTAACATACCAACCCCAAAATCTGAAAAATCAATAGGATCTCAAGTTTCTCTATCCTTTTACTTACTACAGCTTCCCAAAAGCGGAACTATACTCAGCTACAACACCATCACACCATCACAAGTACTCAATGCGACCTCAAGGTCTATAAAACTATAGGATTAACAAATTCTTCTCAATACTAAGTCTCTCTCAACTCAAGAACTCTCAAGAGCCAACTAATATCAAATCATATCACCAATCCATTATGGTCATCAACATCCCAAGGAATATTCTTTCAAATTTGACATCCTAAACTTACTTACCATCAAATTCCCAAGGAACAAGGTCTTAATTGTAACAACACTTTATCACCTCAGAGATCCTAAAACCCTAAATTGAAACTATGTTCTTTAACCTAGCAATTGGTGTCAACCATACCATTACCCTTTCTAGTTATTAAAACAAGTGCTAAAACTTCCCAATAATGTAGCTTACTCTCACTCTCATACCATAGCTCAAGTAGTAATCAATATCACTCACTAAAATCAACTAATAACCCCACATTTAACATTTCTCACACGGTAACATATACATTATCAAACCCTCATATCAAAAGTGATTATAGAAGCCAATCAAAAACTCGTCTACTTAGTCAATCCCATATCCTCAAATCCACCATTCAGTTTCATCCATTTTAAGTCAAGTACTAGGCACTAGTATCCAAACATAAACAACAATGCCATGGTCCATAACCTTAGTAACCAAAGCAACTCACATCTGACACACAAAATCCACCAATCCAACGTACTCACTTTATCAAGGATCTATAGGTATAAGAACCATCAAGTATGTCTCACCACACTACCTAAGTCTTTCCAATATCAAATCCTCTCAAAACCAGGAAATGGTCAAACACAACAATCTCTTCAAAGGTCATGATGTCCAACCAAGGCCAACATTTCTCAAAAGAAATAGTATTATAAAAAGGCGTTAAGGAAGGATAAGCAAGGAACAAATGACATGTTAGGAAATAAGGAGTCGAACTGTAAAGATAACGGTTGACAAAAATAAGAGGTATTCGAGTTAAGAAGATATCTCGGGCAAGAAGAAGATACGTAAACTTTGGCATAAGAACAGGGTTCAACGAACGTTAAAGAGGAAGAAAGGAGAACAAAAGCGGCATAATGAAAAGGTTACCGCTTACCAAACACTCATCAAAGCTTATGATCGATATGATAAGGTTACTTCACTAAGGTGCTCAACAAGGCCCCAAATGTCTACCAAATCATAGGACTAACAACGACTCCACAATGGTAGTTATTCATCAACTCAATTGGTTCTAAGAGCCAAAATCAATTCACCACACAAATTCATTTATTACCATCCATGTCCCAAAGTATCTCCTTTACAATTCTCGTCATTGAACTTCACTTACTATGTCATCCCCAAATACCATGGCTTGTTTACTCCATCATCTCACCACTTAATACTTCTAGTCTCCGATACCATAAATTAGAATCACATCTTTGAACTCACGAACTACATCGATCAACGTTCCACCAAAATTCCCAAATTCAGATATGATTAATATGGTCAACCACGTGTTCTCAAACTTCGGCTACTATATATTAGATTTGGTTAACTCGAAAGGTTTAACAAACTAACTAATTCCAAAGTACGATACCAATCCATTAAGCAACGTCAACATCCTATTGTATTCCTTTCAAGGCCTACAAGGATTAGGGCTACTTATCATTCCTTTAATTCTCCACAGGAAACATCGAGACTCTCAAATGGAGTAGCTCAGGTTCATTCCATCTTATGTGCTAAAGTAGTACCCATGCTCAATCATCTATAACAAACAAGCTCTCAATAGACATAAATACCAAGGTGTTTCTCAACTCACTAGGCTCTCATATCAAGCACAACTAACAAAACTGATCAAAGGATCCCAAGTTATATTCTCCTATACAACTCAAACCTTAAACAATCAATTTCTCAACTCGTTCACACCCTCCAATGATACATTCTCTCAAAACCGGGTTCTCTTGAACAAGGGAACTATCCTGCGGAATAAAAGGAAGGTGTCCACATGGACTTTTATTATAAGAAGAAAACGAACTAAGGATGAATCGGGAGAAAGAATTGAAGAGTAGTTACCAAGGCGAGAGAAGAGGAATTTGAAAGATGAATAAACAACGAGATTGGAAGGTTAAGGTAAGATACACCGACTACGGAAAGAAATATCGAGAAAGTGGAAGCATTCTTCATTTGGCATAACCAATCTTTAACGGCACCAAAATTAATAACTAACAATCAACACACTTAGCTTGTAAGATTGCATTATCTACATTTCTTGGAGAGCCATCTTGCAAAAGAGAACATTGGTTAGAACCTAACAATTAGCAATCACAAACAGACTACCACATAAAATCCTATCTCTACCCATCCTACCCATCTCTCAAGTTTATTATTTAAAGGTCAAGTGATTTATATTAGGGTGCACAAACGTGCGTCGGGAGCAAATAGGCTCTGATACCAACTGTGACACCCTCATTTTTAACAAAAGATAAACACGTAAATTTCTGAGAAAAAACCGACGGGATATGTTTGTAATTGGTTCAACTAGACAAAAAACCTGAAATTTTAAAACTTTTCTAAACCATTCACAAACATTTCCAAGAGGAGGATGCCAAAACCCTCAAATGCTAAGAACTAATTTACATAACTATGCTAAAGATAAGAAAATATAATGATACAAACCAAAATAAAAGAGGGAGACATATGTCCCTTCACAATATATACACAACCAACTATTTAAAGGTTTACTACAAAAATAGCCAAACTAGGTCCAAGGTTCTTTTGCTCACTAGCTCGTCCGTGTACCCCATCTAAGCATCAACAACCTGTCAATCACATTTTATACAAATACGAAAGCCACAATTCAGTGGGGAGTAACTTCGAGTCCTCCCAGCCACGAAATGTCATTTTTAATGTAACATGTAGTGTGACATGTAAACAACATGATAAACCATTTAATTATCAAGTATTCTAACATATGAGCCCTAAACTGACCAAACTAAACTATCATGTGAAACATATAACAAGCAGTAATCCAAACTTTATCAATTGTAACCGGCTTACATCTCACCTATTACAATTCATAAAATCACCATACAAGAAAGGGCAATATATAAAAGACAGGCATAAGTTCTTAGCACCGTCAATAGTCACTCTGTTACTCGAGTCTATACCACGAGGTAGGGAAGGTAATCGAACCGGTATCTTGGCTCAGAGGTTCTATCAAAACATGGCCAAGACACAACACAACCCTAGCCTAAAATCACTTGAGACCTAGACATGCGGATACACACCACCGCACCCAAGACCCACAATTTTTCTAAAACAAAGTGAGTACCCTAAGGAGTCCACCAAAGGGTTGGCTAGTACTTAAGCTGATCACTTACTATCAAAATAAGTAACGAGGTCATGCCCCAACTTGGATATAATCCCACCAAGTCAGGAACACAAAGGCTATTAAGCAGTGAACATATACTCGTCAAAGACTATAAAGACCTATCTATGACAAACACAACAACCTGCAAGAAGTATTTAATACCAATACCATTTCTAGCAATATTAACAATATTAAAGGTTTCAGGAAATCTAAGGCCGTTTCTACAATATAAGAAGCTACTCAAATCAACTAACTACACAAGTGAAATAAAAATATAATAAATGGCCTAAAACAAGAAAAAGGCCGGTTATCCAATTCATATAAAATTTCATCCAACCGAATTTTTACCCGCAACCCCGATCTGCGACAGTGCGGGTTAAATTGCGGTGACCAATCACACAATTGATCGACATCGAATCGATCAAAGGGACTAAGGCTCGCCGCACAATCATCCAAACATTACAATTTTCGCTATAAAATTCATTTTGAGCCTATTCATAACAATTTCATTTTATAATCTATCCTAACATGTGCAACTACCAATATAAACATAATTTTTACCATTAACATAATTTTTACTACTAATATGGTTCAATTCAAAAGTGTACTCATATGTGACTTATACTAACTATAACATTAATGAACCCGAAATGACAAATAATGCATGAAAATCCGCGAAACAAGCAACGGACCAACCCGTGCCAACCCCAAGGCAGTCGTGGGCTGCCGTGGCTGCCGAACTGCCGCCGCCACCCCCACACCTCCATTTCTCCATTTTTGTTCGTTTAACAAATCGAAACATCAATTAAACATTCCTATACTAATATGTTAACTTAAACTAACAAAAGACAAGCATTAGACATGCATGCAACCCATTTTATCATATGAAAATTAACTACTCAAACAAAAATCACAAAAACATAGAAAAAGCAAAGAATGTGACGATTATTCGTCGAGTAACTCGAAATATGTTACCTTAAACTAGAAAAAGGCAATTAGCACCTTGAATACAAAACCCTAACATGCAACTAGCCACTATCTTCGACTATATACGAGTCCCCAAACTCGTCTTCCAAATCTTCACCTAAATAAACAATAAAAACACAATAATAAGCATAAAAACCGAAATTATACCGAAAATTGTCTTAAAACGACATCAAGAAAACTGAAATTAAAATATACCAGGATGTAGATCTTGAAGAGAGGATTCCGAAAATATAAATTATGTGAAAATCCGACAAGAAACGAAGAAATTATGATGAATTTAGCTTGGATTTTGTATGTTTTTGATTTGGGAATTATTTAGAACATAAAGGAAGGTAAAGTTGGACAAGAAAATCAGAAAAAAGGAAGGGGGAAGGGGTGCCGCGGGAAAAGGAAAGGAAAGGAGGAAGGGAACGGGTTTTTAGTCGGGATTTTACGAGTCGGGTTTGGCTCGTTTCGATAATAATTAAAACCGTTTGTCAAACGCAAATTCCGACAAGACCAAAGTTCTTAAACACGAGATTACAAGAAAATTTAATACTCATACGACCCATTTCCAAAATCGTTTGCCCAATTTTCAAAAGGGTTGTCATTTTTTTCCCGATATGCCCTTATTTCGAATTAAAAGATTTTTACACGGTTTAAACTATTTTTAAACGTTTCGAAACTATCAAAATAAATACTTTACCTCAAAATATAATAAAATTATATTTCTTTGAATTATTTTTACTTCAAATACATTAATATTAAATTCAACTTGATTAATAAATTACTTTCGCAAAATAATAACGGTCCGAAATTACGGGGTGTTACAGTTTTGATATTGAATTTGGTAGTGGATGATATATTATGGAGCTAGCAGCATTAGTGGATGGTAGTTGGTAGTGTATTGAGTTAGTGTTGAGAGAGATATAGTGGAGTTGATACGATATCGTGAGCTATGTTGCGGAGGTAGGAATAGTTAGTGGAGTTGGTGTTACGATGTCATGTTTGGGTTGGAGTTTTGTTTAGAGTTCTTAGTCACGTTGTTGTGTCTTGATCGAGTTAGTATGTTTGTTTTTTAGTATGGGTTGAACTTCGGGGACGAAGTTCTTTTTAAGGAGGGAAGACTGTAATACTCCGTATTTATAAGTCTCAGGGTACTCTATCGAGTAGGCCTTACTCTGTCGAGTAAGGGTGAGTTGCGATTTAAAATAGTTTCTGACCTGTTGGGTACTCGATCGAGTAACTTAGATATTCGATCGAGTAAGGGGGTACTCGATCGAGTAGCCGGTTTACGGGGAGTTTTTCTCGGGTTTTGTTAATTATGCGATTAAGATATATAACCTTTTCCGTCATCATGCTAAACACTTTTCCAAAACCTAATTTACTGTCAAAGAGAGAAAGCAAGTACGTTCATCATCTTAATCGCATTGTTAGCAAATCCCGGAGTTTGGAAGGTCGGTTTTCATCGTTTGTTATACCGTTGAGATCCTTGCGTCAAGGGTAAGATCTATGTACCTTTTTTGTTGTCTTTCCTTTAAGTTGGTTAAACCCTAATCTAGGGATTTGGGGGTTTTTGAGTAGTTTGTGATTTGGTAGCATTTGTATGTTGTATGATAGGAGGAGGTTTCGTAGAAGAAGCTCTTTGATACAGCTGTAGAGACCGTCTGATAGTGTGCTTTCCAGGTAGGATTTCCTACTCAGTATTAGTCCCATAATGGGATGATTGTTGATGTGTTGTGGTTGATTGAATAATATAGTAATTTTATTGTGACGGTTTTGATACCGTCGTCAGGTACCAAAAATAAATACCTAAGTTACAACTAACAGAAGTCAGCGGTAAGTAGGGTCGATCTCCACAGGGAGGCAAAAATGAGATTTATCTGTCTAATTTTAGTCTATGAGTAACGGGTCACAATGTGGGGGTTTGAAATGATTTTCTAAACTAATAAGAATAAGGAAAAGAGAATAAGAGAAGGGGATTAACCAGACAGAGAGAAACAACTAAGACAAACGGTTCACCATAATCATCCGGTCAAGTAATCTAGGTCTCAGGTCAATGCAAATACGGTCTAAGGGGTAACGAACGTCACCTTTCGGTCCTTAATTCACCCTAAAGTGTAAACAGCTTAACTTTCGCCCTCACTGCAATACTCTATTGTTCGCTACTAGTCTACCTTTTCCAACCTTTCGGTCCAGGTCAAGGATCACTAAGAATTAAAGGTCTAATTGCGTCGACTCAATCAGACAAATACAATTAACTGCAGCATTTAACCAACAAAGACAACACCAGCATTAACCCAATAAATCGATTACTCTCCCTTCATAATTATGGATCCCCTATAGTATTAGCGGAGGGGAATTAGCTACTCATATTGATGAAACAAATAAAGATAAATAAGCAATTAATTGAAAGAGGCATTATAAGAGAGAGAATTAATCTAAGATGCATAAATTAAATAAGAGTATAAGAGAGATTAAGAGCAAACTAATTATGAATGAGAAATAAGGGAAGAGAAAATTACAATTAATCCGAAAATAGAGAGAAAAGAAGAAGCGTCGTCCGTCCCCTCTACTGACTCCAGGGAATCAATGGTTCTTCTATTAGGTCTAAACTACTCTTATTTATACTAAAGTAGTATCATTATTATTAACTAAATATAAGATAAGCATAAGATAAATCTAATTATACTCGACAATAACCTTCTCGCTGTAGCTAGTACTCGATCGAGCGATTTATCTACTCGATCGAGTACTTTTCCTGCTTTGCGCACTAAACTTCAAACGGCTGCCATTTCTTCGTTACTTGGTCAAACAGGGCGATTCCGGTGGCGTTGGAAAGCTAAGAGGACAAAATTTCATTTCCAATTGGAATCACCTGAATATCAGTTGTAGAACTCGAGATATGGCTCTCCAAAGTAGGCACTAGCAATTTGAAGTTCTTCCCTTGCTCGCCTAGCTATCTTTCTTCTTTGCGCATCTCAAAATAGCTACATTCCTGCTCCAAATTCACTCTTCCTTCAAATGCATGCTAAACGGACGGTAAAAGGCTTGATTTCATTACTTTATGGTTCATTCCTGCAAATAAGACAGAACAAACCAAAGTAGCATATTCGGGGCATTTCGTAGCAATAAACTACGATAATAACATAGAAATACGTGCATAAAAAGGCCTAAAAAGACTATATAAAATGCACGTATCAAATCTCCCCAAACCAAACCTTTACTCGTCCTCGAGTAAACTAAGTGCAAACTAATGGAACGGAAAAGATAACTTAGAGCTAGCTATTACTTGTCTACTTAAACCAGTTTAATGCAAACTAAAATCAACAAATACTACAATGGTCAATCAATACGCAAAACGAATTATAAGATGTCCATAAATAAAGCGAGACCTATCGACCTTGAAAGACCAACAAAATCGGACTCTCACGTGGTCACTCTTCTCTCATAAAGCAAAGGGTGAAAGTATATGTATAAGAGAGAAGAGAAAACAGTCACTCACCTAGACTGCGACCTACATAACATGCATGCAACAAACATGATAGACGATTCAAGTACCACACATACATTCCAACCAACAATGTCCGTCACGGCTGAGGGCTTACAAATGGTATGGGAAAGTGAGGTTAAGGTGAGAAAAGGCAAAACAAATTATGGAAATGTGGAGGTAAAAGCGCCAAGCTAGTTCCTAAACAGGACCATATAAGACCGTCCGAATCTCAACTGACTGAAAAATAAACACAAGTGCCCTTCTTTGGCACAAAACTCACTACCCAATACACTATCTCCTCAAAAAGATGTAGAATAAAACAGAGGAGTAGACCGTCACAAGATAGAAATAGACACAGACGGTCTCAAAAAAACCAACTCAAAAACAACTTTTCTGATTTTTCTTTCTCTGCTCATACGTGTGTGCTTTTTTTTCCAATTCATTTTCTTTTCTTTTTTTTTTCCTTTTTTTTTTTCATCCTTCACGTTTTTTTTCTCCTTTTTTTATTCAATCTCTTTTTTTTTTTTTTTCATTTCTTCCTTTCTTCATCCTCAACCAACTCCAATAATGAAAACAGGCCAAACCGCAGACGGAAAACACATACCACAAAAGACATACTAACTAGCTTGACTAGGCAGGCTCAGTTTTGGATGTAGCTAATGGGTCAAAAAGGCTAAATTTGGCTTAAGTGGAGCTAAATGGGTGAAAATGAAAGAAAGGGGAAAATTTGCAAGCACCTCCCTGCATGTGACACCGACCACAAACCCGAATGTACAAAAGTGACAAGCAATCGAATTTCATAAAAGTGCAAAAGTGATAAACATGCTATGCAAGGAGTACTACTCTCAATTCCTATGTAAACCAGTCATGAATGTCACCAGTTATTAGGCTCTAAAACTCAGAATTTATAGAGTAGGTTGCCAATTTATCAGGTCAAGTCTAAACAGTCAGCTAAATTTGAACAAAAACTCGTAGATTATGCGTATGACAAAGCTAAAAACTATCAACGGAAGTGCAAGGCTCAAGTAAATTGACAAGTTATAGTGCATTATCATCATGGAAATCTACCGTTCCGACTCAACCTTAAAAAAACAAAAAATTTTTTTTTTTTGAAATTTTGAATTTTTATAGAAATTAACAACAATGCAATACGGAAGTGCAATAAAAACACTATGCAGACGCGGATATGGATGCATAACCTCCCCAAACCAAACCGTACAATGCCCCCATTGTACCCAAACATGGAAAGGAAATGCAAACTGAAGGAGAAGGAGGGTAAATACGGAAAACTCACAAGATACGCGAAATAAGGGACCTCCCCAAACCGACCATGAAATGGGAGGTTGCTAAGGGCCCGGAAAACCGTCTCAGGAAGCTAATCCAAGTCAAAAGCATGAAAGGGCATCCAAAAACTGCTCGATCGAGGAGAATAGCAGTCGATCGAGTAGTTCCTCATCTTGCAGGTGGTCGATCGAGTAGATTAATCACTCGATCGAGTGAATTCATCAACAAAAGTGCTCGATCCAAGAGAATGACTACTCGATCGAGTGATCCTCAGTGTAATTCTGCAAAACGCAATAGAAATGACCCACAACTAACAAAGACAAGCTTAATCGAGACCGTCTATGGTATAAAAACCATTTATTACAACCGAAATAAAATAAAAATGCAAAATAAAATCGCGGGTTGCCTCCGGGTAGCGCTAGCTTGATCAGTCCCAGCTCGACCTTCTTTTTCAGCCAACTACTCTAATTGAACCCAATCAAAGCAGCTCAAGGCTCGCGGCAACTTTGTCAAATACGCGCGCATGTGCTACACAAAACCGTAAGTAGCACCATAATATAGTAATAGCATAAGAATTTGAAATATAATAACATTTAAGCCTAACAAATTTCCTATGATGACTCCTAAAATCATTCACAAAATAATTCTCCGCCCTCCACTAAGGGCGGAATATAAAAGCTCAAATTAACCGCAGGTGGTAAATGAAGGAGCTCAAGAGCATTGGACTCAAAAACAACGCGAATAGAATTTGGATGCTCGGACGGGTGGTGGCGTGAGGTGGAGGAATCAGTCCGCTAAAGGAGAAGGTGGGTATTCATCCCAAATGCAAGGGACGGTAAAGTCAATTGGGTCAATTGGGTCCTCTATAATAGGTTCATCTACTATATCATCGTAAGTATCCCATTTGAACTCAAGACTGTCTAAATCTACCTCCTCACTCTCCTTATTGCTAGACTCGTCAAGATGGAGATTCTCAAAGAGAGCCTTCATATCACCCTCACTATCAGTGCAAGAATCATAAAGGGGTTCTAAACTATCCTCATAAAAAGGATTGTCAACCACGCTAGTGGTCTCCTCTATGTCTCCGTCAGCATTTCCTAGATTGGTTTCTAAGGTCTCACCCACCCCCTCATTTGAGTCAACATGAAGAGAAAAGTTGGTTTTAAGAGATTCAGCAGCAAACCAATCAAAGAATTCTAATACCTCATTTACGGGGATTCCTTCGAAATCCCACTTACCAATAGATTCTAGGTATGCTCGCGTAGGGTCATTCATACCCAGGAAGATAGTCCAAAGACAATTGGAGTTCGAAAATGCATCTAAATGGGCTCGAGCCACTCCAAAAACCTGGCAAAATAAGTACCAAAAATTTCGTTCTCTTCCTGCGGAAAGAGAAGAACGAAAGACATAATAACGGTCTCAAGGAACCGAAGCTCCTTGAGACAAGAAATAAACTAAATAAAAACAAATAAAACTACGCTACCTCCCCGGCAACGGCGCCAAAATTTGATACCGTCGTCAGGTACCAAAAATAAATACCTAAGTTACAACTAACAGAAGTCAGCGGTAAGTAGGGTCGATCTCCACAGGGAGGCAAAAATGAGATTTATCTGTCTAATTTTAGTCTATGAGTAACGGGTCACAATGTGGGGGTTTGAAATGATTTTCTAAACTAATAAGAATAAGGAAAAGAGAATAAGAGAAGGGGATTAACCAGACAGAGAGAAACAACTAAGACAAACGGTTCACCATAATCATCCGGTCAAGTAATCTAGGTCTCGGGTCAATGCAAATACGGTCTAAGGGGTAACGAACGTCACCTTTCGGTCCTTAATTCACCCTAAAGTGTAAACAGCTTAACTTTCGCCCTCACTGCAATACTCTATTGTTCGCTACTAGTCTACCTTTTCCAACCTTTCGGTCCAGGTCAAGGATCACTAAGAATTAAAGGTCTAATTGCGTCGACTCAATCAGACAAATACAATTAACTGCAGCATTTAACCAACAAAGACAACACCAGCATTAACCCAATAAATCGATTACTCTCCCTTCATAATTATGGATCCCCTATAGTCTTAGCAGAGGGGAATTAGCTACTCATATTGATGAAACAAATAAAGATAAATAAGCAATTAATTGAAAGAGGCATTATAAGAGAGAGAATTAATCTAAGATGCATAAATTAAATAAGAGTATAAGAGAGATTAAGAGCAAACTAATTATGAATGAGAAATAAGGGAAGAGAAAATTACAATTAATCCGAAAATAGAGAGAAAAAAGAAGAAGCGTCGTCGTCCCCTCTACCGACTCCAGGGAATCAATGGTTCTTCTATTAGGTCTAAACTACTCTTATTTATACTAAAGTAGTATCATTATTATTAACTAAATATAAGATAAGCATAAGATAAATCTAATTATACTCGACAATAACCTTCTCGCTGTAGCTAGTACTCGATCGAGCGATTTATCTACTCGATCGAGTACTTTTCCTGCTTTGCGCACTAAACTTCAAACGGCTGCCATTTCTTCGTTACTTGGTCAAACAGGGCGATTCCGGTGGCGTTGGAAAGCTAAGAGGACAAACTTTCATTTCCAATTGGAATCACCTGAATATCAGTTGTAGAACTCGAGATATGGCTCTCCAAAGTAGGCACTAGCAATTTGAAGTTCTTCCCTTGCTCGCCTAGCTATCTTTCTTCTTTGCGCATCTCAAAATAGCTACATTCCTGCTCCAAATTCACTCTTCCTTCAAATGCATGCTAAACGGACGGTAAAAGGCTTGATTTCATTACTTTATGGTTCATTCCTGCAAATAAGACAGAACAAACCAAAGTAGCATATTCGGGGCATTTCGTAGCAATAAACTACGATAATAACATAGAAATACGTGCATAAAAAGGCCTAAAAAGACTATATAAAATGCACGTATCAGGTTTGTTGATTGTGATTGTTTGTCTCTGGTTCTCGAGGCGTGTCCTCGGCTGAGTGGGGTCACTTGCGGGAGTGGCTTCACACCCTAGTTTCGCCTTTCGTGGAACCCGCCACGGAAGGGGATGTGCACATTAATGGACAGGGTTATTGCTCATTATGAGGAGCGGGGATTTGGTGGGTACGGCTGCGGTCCCCCACTGGCAGGGCTGGTCCAGTGGACAGTCGGTGATTGAGATTGTTGGAATTGGTGTGATTGTGTGTGTGTGTGACGGTGTGAGTTGTTTGTTTATCGTATTGCTGATATATATAAGTTGTGTGATTAGATCGACCCCGGTTGTTGTTTTGTAAAACTGCGGTGATCCATTCGGGGATGGTGAGCAGATGAATTGAGCAGTTTGAGTTGAGTTCTTTGGGATAGCTGGGATGTGCCACCGTCTGACGATAGAAGTCTTCCGCTGTAGCTTTACTAGTTTTATAAACATTTCAGTATTTCAGTAGACAGTTGGTTTTAAGAACTTGTACCCGTAGTTTGGGATTTGGTTTCAGTTGTAATTTTCACTAAAGTTATATTATTTAAGTTGTTTCGTTATTGTCTTATGAATATCATGCCTCGGGTAACCGAGATGGTAGCATCCTTATACCTGAGTGGTCCTGGTAAGGCACTTGGAGTATGGGGGTGTTACAACATCCCCTCTAGGTGACCTCTTTACATTCAAGTTGTGCAAAGCCTTCAGCGAAGTACTTTTCATTATTTTCTTATATGCACACGATTCATAATAAAAATCATAAGCAGGCTTGACTACAACAAAAGTAGATGGCTTATATTGTATGTCGTGTGGTTTTGTTTTTGGGGAAGATGTAGTCCTTTTGGTGACTTTGTCCATTGACGTAGTAGTAATTGCTTTAGCTGCCACCATGGTTTTGCTTAACTTCTGCAATGTAAAGATTAAAGTACTTACGATATGTTAATATTTGTACCCTAATTTATTTGAAGAACAAGTAATAATTAACGTATGCATATAGGTACCTCGGGGATGACAACATTGATGAGGTTGTCAGGCCATTGCACATAAGAGCTTAGGGCTTCTCTCAAATAAGTGACCTCCTCATTAGGAAATGGTACTTTTACTTCCCCATACTCGTCTTTATATAATTTGGACACTTCCACTTTCCTGTATTTGTCACGAAGGGGTATACCATGAACCTTAACTTGTTGAAGCCGGTCGTAATTGAACACGTATCCCTTGGCAACAGCAACTTTCTGTTTCCCCTGTAAATAGAACAGATGACAAGCCACCTTGCAATCTCCCTTCACGAGAGTTTTAATCAATTAGTACACATACATTCACTACCTTTAATAAATCTCATAAGTAAAGAACGTGTATGATATGAATAATTATAAACTAGCAGCTATTACTTTTTTCGGTGTTGAGAAGAACATTTGATCATCAACTACCTCCACCTCATCCTGTGTCATGGCCTTCCTGGCTTCCTCTTCCTCTTCAACTGCCGGATATCGATCCTCGGCTCCCACCACAGTGTCCTTTGCCATTTTCTTCTCTCTTGCCATGTCATCCTCGGCTTCCTTCTGTACATTAACACTTGTCCATATAACACGTACTGATTTTCCAAATCATATAACACACTTTATATAAGACATAAGTATTATTACCTCTTTTTCCTCCTTCTCCTCCTCCTCCTCCTCCTCCTCCTCCCCCTCCTCCTCCTCCTCCTCCTCCTCCTCCTCCTCCTCCTCCTCCTCCTCCTCCTCCTCCTCCTCCTCCTCCTCCTCCTCCTCCTCCTCCTCCTCCTCCTCCTCTGCTTCCTTTATGACTTCTTGAACCATATCCATCTCTTCTTCTGATGGCTTTTCCCCAGTTTCCAACATTCTTAGCATCAACCTGGCCATTTTCTGTAGCTGTGTAGTAGAAATTAATGTCAGCATATAAATTATGTTGAATCAAATACAGTATTTATATGATTAGTTTCTTGGAATCATCACCACTCATCATCCTTCGAGGAGTTTTCCCAAAATACATAGTGATACCAACATGCGTCGATACTCCTCTCACATGACCTGGATGCTCTGCTTTGCCGATTGCCCTAGCAAGAATGTTATCATGCCCTTGAGGCTTCCATTTTTGTTCTTGTACCTCCTTCTCACAGATCCTCTATATATACAAAAACCATTAAGCAACTAAATTTTATTTAAACTCACAATTATATAACTCCAACCACCAGTGGTAGGAGTGACATATTTATTCAAACTTACAATTTTCTCTTTGATGTCCTTATCATATTCAGTTTCCGTCTTTCCATTCTTAGGAGTGTGACCATCCACCCAAGCGTCGTGATGACTGAATTTTCCAATCTTTGCATATCGTTCATTCATCAGATTGAAATCCTCTCAAAATATGTATGATTACTATGAACATATATAACATCCGACTAAAACACCTAATAGTCTAATACTATAAGAATTATGTACTTACAAGTTTCATCTTAATCAATCTATAACCACCTCGGCAGCCATAAAAGACGGTCTTTTTCTTTGAAATGTTCGCCTTGTTCCTCTAACTCATAGCCTTCATCAAATAAATTGTATCGAGAAACGTAAGCATGACCAAACACTAAACTAAGTGTACTTCTTTATTTATTATTATTAAGTTACCTTAAACTTGTCAGACTGCCTATAAGCGATATAGCTATCCCAATGGTCCCGACTGACACACGAATACTTCTTTTTTGGTGGTTTCTTGTTCATCTCCCCGGTTTTCTTATTGAACAAGTGGTTCTCAGCAATCTTTAACTTCCAAGATCTGAGGGCTTCCCGTGTCTTTTTTTAAGGAACTTATCATACTTTTCGGGGACAACGTAAGCTAACTGCATATATGATGAGCATAGTTGGTACAAGTGTTTCGGTTAATACACATATCAATTAGTAACTTAATTTCAGCTAAAGCGTTTATTATTGTATATACATACCTTTATTCTGTTTATTAGCATGCTGTTCTGTATTTTACTCAGTTCACTGATACGCGGCGTACGGAGAGGCACATACTGCCTTACACAACAACCAATCAAACTCGCAAAATACCAAACATTCTCACCATATGACAGCCCCGTATCTTTATCCCATTGTAAAGTATTAGATATTTTTGAATTTATTGCTTCTAGGAAAACCCTGTGGCGCATTCGACCCGCAGTGTGTTGCAAATTATTCTCATCACCTGAGTCATCGCCTGACACATTTCCATCATTTCTTTTTCGCTTTTCGACCATATCTAAAGCAAAAATTAATAAACAAATAATAACAATGCATACTTATAATAACAAACAAATCTCTAGAGAGGAGGGTTTATTACTTCTTTAAAGAGGAGAATCCGGATTGATCTGGCGGTGGCAATGGTGATGATGACGATGACTGCAATGGCGATTGGGTAGGCTGGTGGTTGAGGGGAAGCTCAGTGTTTGAGGATATTATGTGGGGGAGGTCAAGCTCAGAGTATATATGTGTGAATAATACAACACTTGCAAGACCTTATTTAATGGAAACTAATAAACACGGTATAAGAAAAACTGTTGTATTTTGCTTCCAAATAGACAACGGTTTTGTTTGAAACCGTTATTGATTAGTATAATCTAAAACGGGTTAGTAATAACCGTTGCCTTAAAACTTTTTATTTTGTTTGATTTTACCGCCAAGAAATAAAGCATCATTTTTATATAGATAACAACGGCCTGAACCGTTATAACTGTACACGTCTTGAACAACCGTTTAGTTATAACCGTTGTATTTTATATTTCATTTTGTTTGATTTTACCGCCAAGAAATAAAGCATCATTTGGTACGATTTTTCTCTAACCCGCCCTGCAACACCAGAAAAAGTTTACAACAGCAGTTTGATATATAACAACAAGACAATAATTACACATGACGTAAAATATCTTGTTTGGATTGCTGATATTTTCACGGCTGCCGGGAACGTTTTTTCATTAACCCAAATACCTTCATCATGATCATCTCGTGTATATATGTTTGGAATGTTAACATTTTCAACATCATTACCAAATTGCAATATAGCACTGTGATCAAGTCCTTCATTTTCGATGTCTTTATCATCTGAAATTCGGCGATGGTAAGATAGAACAACTGACCACTTCTTATCCATAGGATCGGTAACATAAAACACTAGTTTTGCTTGTAACGCTAATATAAAAGGATCGTCCTTGTTTGCAACCTTGTCAAAATTTACTAATGTGAATCCTAAATCATCCTTTCTAACACCATTGTTGTTGTCAACCCACTTGCACCGAAATAGAGGTTTCTCAAAATCCATGTAATCTAAAACCAATATCTCTTGAATAACTACATAATATTGCATTGTACCCAAATTAGGATTTTTATCCTTTGAACTAGCAAACTCCACTGTTTTGCATTATGCTCGCCTCATCTTGAATGCGGGCATAGAAAGTGTACCCATTGATCGTATACCCGCTATAAAAAGTTGCACGAGCATCAGGACCGAAACTGAGATGTCATAGGCTGGGTGAGCAATCATCAATTCGGTTATCATCATCGTAAATAGTATCTTTAAACAAGTCACTAAATTGCTTGTTATGCTCATTTGCGTACCACCTTTCTTTCTTATGAGGGTGTTTTCCCTTAAGGTAACGCTGGTGTTCCATACTGTAAGGCTGGACATAATCATCGTTAAAAAGAATGTATGTGTGAGCTCTATGTCGCATGTCAGATGACATATCCGTCGAAACACGACCCCTTACACCTTTTTCATTCATCCAGCCACTATGACGATTCGTAGGAGCTCCAATTAACTCATCAAAGGAGTGGTACGCGTAACAATGGGAAAAAGGTTCATCGATAATTGCTCACTCAGCAATACACCCCTCTGGACGATACCTATTAGATGTGAAATCCTTGAAACTTTCATGAATCGCTCTAATGGGTACTGATATCTCAAATACACTGGCTCGAGATACAAAACCTCCAGGACTAGGTGTTAGTCAAATGAACCATGATAGTGAAAAATGAGGGAGGAAAATACATTTCAAACTGACAAAGACTTGTGACGAGGATGTCCTGCAAAGTTTCCACTTCATCGGGATCAATGACTTTACTGTTGATTAATTTGAAGAAATAGCAAAATCTAATTATAGCATGTCGAACCTTTGCAGGTAGAATGGAACGAACGGCCACAACTAGTAGTTGTTGCATCAATGTATGATAGTCATGTGACTTTAAACCAGCAAGTTTTAGGTCATGCAATAAAACAAGGCTTCTAATATTAGACGAATAGCCCTCTGGCACCTTAATAACGTGGAAGCATTCGCAAAACTCTTTTTTCTCCTTTTTTGAAAGAGTATGAGCTGTAGGCGACAAAAAAAGTCATATTCCCTTTTGTTTTAGCTGCCACCTCGGGCCCAATACCCATCTCAACCATATCATCCCTAGCTACCTTGTTGTCTTTTGTCCTACCCGGAACATTCAACAGAGTATTGATTATATTATCACAAACGTTCTTTTCAATGTGCATAAAATCTAGGCAATGTCTAACCGGGAGGTCACGCCAGTATGGAAGTTTGGTAAAAAATATTAATTTTTTTTATAACCACGAGTAGACAACATAGGTCCCTTCTTCCCATACGTTATCTCAATATCATTTACTTTCTCATACACTTCATGACCATTTAAAATCTGAGGCCTCCCACGCTGCTCAGGAGACCCATTAAACGCCTTGTGAAGCTTACGTTAATGATGATCAGGGCATAACCATCGACGATTTCCCCTGTACACTTGCTTGCGAGAATGCTTCAAATATTCTGATTCAACATCCCCCCACCCTACACACACACAAAATGGGCAAGCCTCTTTCTCATGTACAATATGTTCAGAAAGATCGTTGTACGCTGGAAAGTCAGTTATTGTACACAATAACATAGCTCTCAGCTTAAAAGTTTCCTTCTTATAACAATCAAACACCAGTATCCCTCTTTTCGACAGAATCTTCAGATCATATAGAAGTGATTCCAAATACACATCTATGTCATTTCTAGGTTGTCGAGGGCCAGATATCAACAAAGATAACATCAGATACTTCCGTTTCATGCAAACCCATGGGGACAAATTATGGATGGCCAACACAATAAGCCAAGTACTGTGTTGGGTACTCATATTTACATGAGGGTTCATTCCATCTGTGGAGAGCGCTAGACACAAGTTCCTTGCTTCTTTGGCGAAGTTAGGATATTTAGCGTCAAACTCTTTCCACTGTTGACCATCCGCTGGGTGTCTTAACTTTCCATCTTCAATCCTTCCACTATTATACCAAGTCAACATTCTTGTATCTTCTTCATTCAAATAAATCCATATGAATCTTGGTATTATTGGAAAATACCACAACACCTTAGCTGGGATCCCTTCCTTAGTCTTATAATGTCATACAGAGCAGAGCGGACAATATGATAATTTCTCATAATCTATACGGTACAATATGCAATCATTGGGACAAGCATGTATTTTCTCATAGTCCATGCCCAATTCTCTAATCATTTTTTAAGCCTCATATGTCCGACTCGGAAGAACATTACCGTCAGAAAGCATGTTATGTAACACCCCTAATTTCCGTAATATATTTCTTTATTTTTATTTTCCCATATTTTATATTTTATTTTCCGGAAAAATATCCTTCTTTTATCTTATGGGCTAATTTAGCTCGAGTTTGGTGAAGACCCGTTTCTCCATTGGGTTTCACGTGTGTTTTGGTGTTGATGGGTGAGTGTTGGGCCTAAGCTTGAAATAAACCCATGCGTTCTTCTATAAATAAGAAGGGAAACCAAACCCTTGCAATTCTTTTCTCTTATTTCTCACAAAACCCTAAACCTAAATTCTCTCCTCTCTTCCTCCCTTATGCCGCACGAAAACTCGCCTAGGGTTTCCTGTCGCCCTTTGTTTTCCTTCGTTCTTCATCGTTCTTCGTGCCTAGATCGATCCTACTCCTTGGATATATCTATCTTCTTCGTAAGTTTTATGTTTTTCGCGTAGTTTTTATAGTTATATATATATATATAATATATATTTATATATATATATATATAGTATAATATATTTATTAGATTCGTTCTTCTTTAGCACGTGTGAAACGGCAATGAAGGCATGGAAGTTGCTGCTGGAGAGGACGTTTATATCGTTGAAGACGATTTTTAGGATTATTTGCTTAATAAGGTAACTAGGTGTTTCTCTTTTAATTGTGTTTATGCCAATTGATGTAATTAGTATGATTTAATGATTTATTTGCATGATTGGTACATGTTTGATTGTTATTACCATGATTAATTATGTTTTCGCATGTTTGTATATGTTTAATTGTATTAATTATATATCGTATGTTGCTTATGCATTAATTATGGGTGTCATGTGCGCAGTTAGGGTTTACGAAAGAAACCCTAAGGCGGCATGATAGGCGGCTAAGGGTGCTTTCCAAAGTTATAGCTAAAGCTAGTATAACCTTGATGATGATTCGAGTGTTATAGCTGAAGTTAGTACAACTTTGGGTTGTTACTCTAGTTATGGCTGAAATAGTTATAACCTTGGAAATATGAATTCGAGGTTATAGCTGAATCTACTATAACTTTGGAACGTGACTTAAGGTTGTAGCAGGAACTAACGTACCCTGAGATTTATGGCTCAAGGTTATGGTTGGAACTAGTATAACTTTGAGTTTCGTGTAAAAGTTATGGTGGGGTGATTATAACTTCGTTATATATATATTGAAGTTATAGTCGAGGTTGGTATAACCTCATATCCAGAGTTGATGTGATGACTAAGGTTACTATAACATTGGTTGTTCATACTTGCTTCATATGTTGTATTGTATGCAATGTGTTATATCTTTGTGGTTTCATTTTGTTTATGGGTTACTCTTGTTCATATGGTGGTAGGACAGTCAGTTAAACTATTCTACTATGTTGAGCCGTGATTTTATTTACGCATAAGTTGTAAAGTCAGTTAAATAGTGCATTTGCATGAGTTGGACAGTCAGTTAAACTGTTCTTCTGAGTTGAGTCGTGATGTGGTTCACGCATGTTGTGTGCAGTCGGTTAAACCGTGCATTTGTTTATTGGCTAGTTGAATAGATGACGGTATTATCACTTAAATACTATCGGAATGAATCATGAGCTGCTCTTCGGAGGTTTATTGGTCTATGCTCGGGGGGGATGGCCAGATTCAGTTAAACATTCTGGGTCCCGAGTGTTGTTCGATGTACAGTTAATGCATCGAGAGGCCTGGCCAGGTCTTAGGCATATAGTCGGTGGTGATACGCTATACATAGTACCGTGGAGTATTAGTTAAATACTTCACAACCGATGGTTCGTCAGTTAAACGTTCCATCTGCTAGTTCATCAGTTAAATGTTCTAGTGGCGTTCGCTCTATTCGCTATACTTTGTTTCTAGCTTTTGTGCCTTATGTGCTGTGGATCGTGTCTACTTTGGTTTGTAAGTCATGGTCTAATGGTTGCATATGGTCTAGGTTCATATAGTCGCATTCGTCTAGTGTTAAGAATATCATGAGTAAGTCTGAGTTTAATTTTCATGAATATAGATGATCTCGCATGTTTAGTGGTTTTGCATTTCAATTTTTAATGATTGTTGGTTATATTCAATTGTTGTAAACATGACTGGGAGAGCATCGAGTTACTCCCGACTGATTGTCGACCCCCATTCTCAGGTTGTTCAGATGATTTGATGTTTGAATGATATCTTGCTGGGGAAGTACTTTGCTTTATGTTTTGGGAACCTTTGAATAATGTATTAGTTTGGTTTTGGTTTAATAGCGAACAGTATTTGTCAGGTGTTTCCGCCACCTTGACCCTTTTATCATTGTTATACTCTGATAAATCATTTAATATACGTTTTCCCCTTTGTTTTATAACCCGGGTTGTTACATTTGGTATCAGAGCGAACACCCTCCTAACTCTCGGTTAGTTGCTGACCAAAATAAATGACTTAGTTAATGAGTGAGAGTAAATGAGGTAGAAACCATTAGGATTTGTTGGTTTTCTTATGTTTATAAAGTGTATGAGTAGTTGTTTGGAGTGGTACATAGGTTCTACCACTTATAACGAGATTTTGTTCTTGTAGATGGTGCGTAAAGCGAATGGTGAGACCGATGCTGATTGCATCAGGAGACTTGAGGCCGCTTTGGCATCTATGGCCGAAGGCTTCACTCATCACCTCAACAACAACAACAATAACAACAACAACAACAACCATCCGTAACAGACTATGTTAGACCGCTTTGCTCGTCACCATACTTCTACTTGTGATGGTGCGAATGATCCTACTGCTTTGGAGGCTTGGATTCTAGAGATCGAGAAGCTGTTCCTCACTATTGGTTGTCCTGAGGATCAGAAGGTGGACATTGCCACCTATTATCTGAAGGATGAGGCCGACAACTAGTGGGCTCTTGCTAGAGCTGGTCTAGAAGTTCAGCCAGGACATGGTTGGGCGGTTTTCTCCGAGGCTCTGTAGAAAAGGTTTTATCCTGAGGAGATGCGTTGGCAGAAGGAGTAGAAATTCCTTCGTTTGCAGCAGGGTTCCATTACTGTTAAGGAGTACACCAACCAGTTCGTGAAACTGTCACGATTCTTTACTTTTGTTGTTATGGACGAGGTTTCGAGGACTCGTCGCTATGAGAAGAATCTAGCTCCTAAGGTCCGGACTGCTATGTCTGGTATCCCTTCGACATCTTTCCAGCAGACGTATGATCATGCTCTTAGCATTTATGATTCAGTTCTTGCTACTGAGGCTGAGGAGAGTGCAAAGAGTAAGTTCGTGAAGAGGCCTTATGTTGCTCCTAGTGCTCCCAGAAGAAGTAGAAGTTTGAGGCTCGTCTGTATGCTCCGCGTGATCAGGGTCAAGCTAAGAAAGATATGATTTGATTCAACTGTGGAAAAGCTTACCACCCAGGTAAGTATTGTACTACTGGCAATCCGATCACTTGCTTCACCTGTAAAGCCTCGGGACACAAGGGGATAGATTGCCCCCAAAAGCCGAAGATTGATGCTCCTAAGGCTGATGCTCTGAACACTGGTCGAGTGTTCGTTATGAGTCGTGCTGAGGCAGATGCTAATCCAGATGTGGTTACGGGTACTTTTCTGGTTGACTCTTTATCTGCTTTTGTTCTTTTTGATACGGGTGTGTCGATATCTTTCGTATCCGAATCATTTTCCATCCATACTGGACTCTCTTCCTCATCATCCGTTGATACCTCTATATCCATTCCTATATGTGATATTATTTCTTGCTCCGTTCTGTTCAAGGACGTACCTGTTAGTATTACATGGGCGATCCTTCCTGCTGATCTTGTCCAATTCAAACTAGGAGAGTTTGACGTTATTTTGGGCATGGATTGGTTAGCTCGATATGATGCTAGGTTTCAGTGTTGTGATCAGAAGATCAACCTTAAGAGTCCTACAAGTTCGACGGTATCTTATCAGGGTGTTAGGGTTACACCTATGATCAAGTGCGTTTTTCCTTTGAAGATGCTTAGCTTGGGTAGAAAGGGTCATCAGATCTGTAATACTACGGTTTTCTATGCCTATGGGTAGTCTATCGAGTGGGGCTTACTCTGTCGAGTGAGTAGCTTTTCACGCAAAACAGTAGTCTGCTTATAGGTTACTCGATCGAGTAGGTTGGGGACTCGCTCGAGTAAGGGTCACTCGATCCAGTAAGTCACTTACTCGATCGAGTAAGTGCGTCTTATGGGATGTTTAGCCGGGTTTTGTTAATAATGCGGGATTAATATAAAAAGCTTCCATCACTTTTCCTTAAACACTTTTATCATCCAAAAACCTTTCAAGAGAAGATTGAAATTACGCTGTTCGCTTTCGCCGCATTATTAGCAAATCCCAAGGCTTGGTTTGTCGGATTGTTCTATTCATTATACCGTTGTGATCGTCGCGTCAAGGGTAAATTCCTTGTATAATTTTAATAGCGTTTGGTTGAGTTTCATTAAAACCCTATATTGGTAATGTTGGGGGTTTTGGGTGTTTTGTGATGTGTAGTTGGTAATTGTATGTATGCATGTTATAGGAGGAAGATTCGTAGAGGATAGATTCTGATTAGCTGCTAGATCGTCTGTGGTGATTGCTATTCCGGGTAGGGTTTCCCTACTCAGTATTGGTTACATGACGTTGGTGATAATTGATTGTTGTTGTTATTGTATATCATATCGGTATTGGTTTTGGTGATTGTTTATTGTATTGTTTGTTGCATAACTGTTTGTGGTTTGCGAGGTGCATCCTCGGCCGAGTGGAGTCACTTGCGGGAGTTGCTTCACGCCCTTAATTCGCCTTCTGTGGAACCCGCCACAGAAGGGATGTGCACATTAAGAAACATGGGTTTATCGCTCGGATGAGATGAGCGGGGCTTAGGTGGGAACGGATGCGGTCCCCCACTAGCGGTGTGGAATACCTGTTGCGATGGGTATTCTGGCAGGACTACACACTTTAGTGTGTAGTTAGGTGTGTGATGATGTGACGGAGTTGGGGATTGTCTTGGTTTATAAAATTGTTTATTGCAGCTGTTTGTTTTGTGTAATCAGTACTGACCCCGTTAATTGTTTTAAAAACAGTGGTGATCCATTCGGGGATGGTGAGCAGTTATGGAGCAGGTGTGAGACGATGCGCGTGGGTTAGTTGGGATGAGTCATCACGATGCTGTTTTAGAAGTCTTCCGCTGTGTCGAACATGCTTTTAGTTGTTTAGTAGTTTGACAGTTTTGAGAACATTTGTATTTCTTTTCATCGGTTTTGGATATGGTTGTATCGCTTAAACTTTATTATTAAAGTACATTTCGTTATTGTCTATTTGATTATCATTGCCTTGGGTAACCGAGATGGTAGCACTTCCATGCCTTAAGTGGTCCTGGTAAGGCACTTGCAGTATGGGGGTGTTACAATATATATAAAGTATTGTGTTTGTCGTTTGTAGCTAGATATCTAAACATAGTGGGTTAAAAGTGTTGATATACGCATGCGGGTAGTATACGAGTCAGCATGACTCGATCGAGTGGGGGGCACTCGATCGAGTAGGTGTGTGGCTCGATCGAGTGGGGTATTTCATGTTTTTGGGCAGTAGTCTGTTTTTGGGCACTCGATCGAGCAGGTTTGGGCACTCGATCGAGTGGGGTCAACTCGATCGAGTAAGGAGGTGGCTCCATCGAGTACGTTTTTGGATCCATTCTGGTCAGATTCTGGAATCGAGGCACTCGATCGAGTAAGTGGGCAACTCGATCGAGTGGCCTCAACTCGATCGAGTGGGTTGTAGTACTCGATCGAGTGGGTTTTACCCAGATCGTTTTCGTGTTTTGAGTATAAGACGTGTGTTTATGTTTACCTTTTCTTATATAGTTTTAAGATGCTGTCAAAGATAACCGCGTTGTATGCCAGGGCTCAGAACATGAGTGTTGATGGGATCAATAAGATGTTGGAGCACCAAGATGCTCTAACTGAGGCTTTAAAGAAATCCGGGAAAGATAAAGAGGCGGGGGCAGATTACGGCAAGATGAGTATACATATAGCGAGGTTTAATTCGAAAGAGTACATGGGAACGGGTGCGCCAATTCTGGTGGATAATTGGCATGGAGAGATGGAGAACATATTAATTTGGTTCATTGCCCAAAGAACTTCCAGTGGAACAAGCTGCGTTCTACTTGAGGGAAGCAGCCGGAGAGTGGTGGGATAAGGTTAAGATGAGTGCTCTGGACTTGTATGTGAAATAGGGGTTACCTGCTATACCTTGGGATGAGTTTAAGAGGGCTATGAGACGGGAGTTTGTGCCAGAGCATGTGCGTAGTAAGCCGAGGGAGGAGTTTGATGACTTCAAGATGACTTCTGATATGACAGTTGCTAAGTATTATCACAAGTTCAACGAGAAATATAGGTACGCAAAGGATATGGGGCTGAGCCAAGAGTACTTGGCCTTGAGATTTGAGAAGGGGTTGACACCCAAGATCATGAAGAAGTTGCCGGTAGGGGTCCATACTGATGTTAAGGAAGTATATGAGCATGCTGGGAGAGCTGAGAGGTTGGTGGAGATGACCAAGGAGAACAGAGAGAGAGCTTCTGAGAAGAGGAAGGCTGAGAGCGAGGGTGGTGGTCAGTTTAGCTACAAGAGGCCAGGGGCGGTCAAAACCAGGTGAGAGCTTACTCTTTGGGACCGGGGTTCAGCGGTGGAGCTTCTTATGGGCGTGGCCGTGGTGGTGGTAATAGCAGTTGGGGTTTGTCTTGCTTTAACTGTGGCGGAGTCAGCCACAAGAGGCATGAGTGTACCAGTGCTATGGGCAGGGGTTTCCAGAGGCAGTCACAGGGGAGTTTCTCTCAGGGTCCATCTCAGAGCTATGCTAGTAATAGGCCGGCTGGGTCGTGGAATAATCAGGGTGGTTAGAGTAACAACAATGGTAGGGCTAACCGCAATGGCAGTAATTCATATCAGAGACCGGCGACGAACAACAACAACCAGGGGTCGGCTACTAAGCCGTTTACTTCAGCTAGTACTGTCCAGGGAGGTGGACAGAAGACAAGTGGTAAGCTGTTCATGATGGAGAAGAAAGCAGCTGAGGTTGATGCTCACGTTATCACGGGTACTTTTCTTGTTAATGGAGTCTTACCTTTGTTTTGTTTGATTCGGGGGTGTCACAGTCATTTGTATCATTGAGTCATGCTAAGCTTTTGGGTTTGAGTGAGTATGAGTCTGTAAAAGAGGAAGTTTTTATACCGTCGGGTGAGTCTGTATCTTGTGGGCGGTTGTTTAGAGGTGTGTCTATGATAGTTGGGCAGGTTGACCTACCAGTGGACTTGTTAGAGTTCCCCTTAGATGGTTTTGAGATGATAGTTGGTATGGACTGGTTGGGTAAGTACAAGGCTAAGATAGACTGTCCTTAAAAGAGGGTTTCTTTGAGAGTTCCTAAAGGAGTTAGTATGTCTTATCTTGGGTTTGTTGTCAAACCCAAAGTTAAGTTGATTGCAACAGTGACCTTAAAGTCTTATCTGAGGAAGGGGTGTCCGTTGATCTTATGCCATATAAGAGACCATAGTATGGAGAGTCTGACAGTTGAGTAGATACTAGTGGTGGGACAGTTCCCAGATGTTTTTTCAGATGAGATACCGGGTTTGCCACCAAAGAGGGAGATAGATTTCAGTGTTGAGTTGAAACCGGGGATGGGGCCAATCTCTAAGGCACCGTACCGCATGGGGTCCTAAGGAGTTGGAAGAGCTGAAGAAACAGCTGAATGATTTGATTGAGAAGGGATACATTAGACCTAGTGTATCACCGTGGGGCGCACCAGTCTTGTTTGTGAAAAAGAAAGATGGGAGTTTGAGGTTATGCATCGACTGTAGAGAGCCGAACATAGTTACCGTAAAGAACAAGTATCCTTTGCCGAGGATAGATGATTTGTTTGATCAGTTGAACGGTGCAGCGGTCTTTTCTAAGATCGATTTGAGGTCGGGTTACCATCAGGTGAAGATCGGGGATGAGGACATACCGAAGACATCTTTTACATCGAGGTATGGTCATTTTGAGTATGTTGTGATGCCGTTTGGGTTGTCTAATGCACCTGCAGTGTTTATGGATCTGATGAACCGGGTCTTCAGTCAGTTTTTGGATCGGTTTGTGGTGGTCTTTATCGATGATATTTTAGTCTACTCTAAGACTAAGGAGGAGCATGAGGAGCATTTGAGGATAGTGTTGCAGACTTTTCGAGACAATCAGCTATATACAAATTTGACAAAGTGTGAGTTCTGGTTAGAGGAAGTCGCTTTTCTTGGACATGTGATTTCAAAGAAGGGTGTTACTGTGGATCCGACAAAGATAGAGGCAGTTACTTGGTGGAAAGCACTAAAGAATGTGGCGGAGATCAGGAGTTTCTTGGGTTTGGCAGGGTACTATCGACGGTTTGTGAAAGATTTTTCCAAGATAGCCAGACCGATGACAGCTTTAATGAGGAATGAGAACAGGTTTCGTTGGGCTGAAAGTTGTGAGATGGCGTTCCAAACATTAAAGGAGTGTTTGACCACAGCTCCAATCTTAGCATTACCAGAAGGGAGTGAGAACTTTGAGGTATATACAGATGCTTCGAAGAATGGGTTGGGATGTGTGTTGATGCAGAACTGGAAAGTGATTGCCTATGCTTCTAGGCAATTGAAGCCTTACGAGGAGAATTATCTGACACATGATCTGGAGCTGGGTGCAATTTTGTTTGCTCTCAAGATTTGGTGGCACTATCTTTTTGGGGAGACCTTTAAGATGTTTTCAGATCACAAGAGTCCCAAGTACATCTTTACTCAAAAGGAGTTGAACATGAGACAGTGGAGGTGGATGGAGCTGATTGGGGATTATGACATGGATATTATATACCATGAAGGGAAGGCTAATGTGGTTGTAGATGCGTTGAGCAGAAAGAGTGTGCATTCTCTATGCACAGCTATGTCTTTAATGAGGTTGAGAGATGAGGTGGGGAAGATAGGGATACATATGATACAGAAATGAGATGCTATAGGGGACTTGACAGTGGAGCCAGATCTTTACGATTATATTCGCAGGAAACAGGCTTTGGATCCTAAGATTGAGGAGTGGAGAGCAGGAGTAGAGAAAGGGATGGTGTCTAGATTATCTATTCATACAGATGGCAGTGTGAGGTTCAATGGTAGGTGGTGTGTACCCAATGATGAGGAATTGAGAAAGATGATCATGACAGAGACTCATTGCACACCATATTCGGTACATCCAGGCGGTGACAAGCTATATAAAGATTTGAAGAAGACTTTCTGGTGGCCTGGGATGAAGAAGGAAACAACTGAGTTTGTGGCTCGTTGTTTGACATGTCAGAGAGTTAAAGGGGAGCATCGACCACCACAAGGTAAAATTCAGTCTCTTGAGGTTCCTGAGTGGAAGTAGGAGTCCATTTCTATGGATTTTACAGTGGGTTTGCCGAGGAGTCAACAGGGTAATAACATGATATGGGTTATAGTTGATCGTTTGACTAAGTCAGCTCACTTTGTGCCGATGAAAAATAATTGGACCAAGATACAGTTAGCTTTGGCTTATATGAAGCATGTGGTTCGTTTGCATGGGGTGCCTAAGGATATAGTGTCCGATAGAGATGCGAGGTTTATATCAAATTTTTGGAAAGAGTTGCAGGAGATGATGGGAACTACCTTGAAGATGAGTACTGCATTCCATTCTGCGATAGATTGCCAGACAGAGTGGACCATCAAGACTTTAGAGGATATGTTACGAGCTTGTGTTGTGGATTTTGGTGGTAGATGGGAGGAGAGGTTGGACCTGATTGAGTTTTCTTATAACAACTGCTAGCACACGAGTATTGGTATGGCATCGTTTGAGGCTTTGTATGGGAGGAGATATAGGAGTCCGATTTGCTGGGATGATAGAGCTGAAGGAGTGGTTCTAGGGCCACAGATGGTACATGAGATGGTTGAACATGTTAAGCTGATTAGACAGAAGATGAAAGCGGCCTAGGATCGACAAAAGAGTTATGCATATTTACATCGTCGTGACATAGAGTTTAAGGTTGGGGACAAGGTTCTTTTGAAAGTGTCTCTGATGCATGGGGTCATGAGATTTGGTAAGAAAGGGAAGCTGAGCCATAAGTTTATCGGCCCTTATGAGATTTTGGATCGTGTGGGTGAGGTTGCTTACCGGTTAGCTTTAACAGCTGCTTTGGATAGAGTGCATAACGTGATTCATGTGTCTCAGCTGCGGAAGTATGTGAGTGATCCTTCACATGTGTTAGAGGTAGAGAACATCGAGCTGGATGAGTCCTTGTCTTATCTTGAGGTGCCAAAATAGATTCTTGATCGCAAGGATAGGAAAACTAGACATGGGGAAACTGTGTTGCTTAAGGTTCTTTGGTCTAACCATGTTGTTGAGGAGGCTACTAGGGAGGCGGCGGAGGCCATGAGGGAGCGGTATCCGTCTCTTTTCGATCAGGTATGTGTGGTTACGGGGATGTAACCATGTTCCTATTAGGGGGTAGGAGATGGTCGCATAGAATTTTTGTATGTTTTATGTTGGTTTTAGTACAGTTAGTAGTTGTCTTGAGTCGGTTTGAGTGTTGTTTTGGGAGTTGTGTTTTGTGTTTTGTTTTGAGTTTTGGTTATGTTGTTGTGTCGGAGTGGTGATAGTGTGTTTTGTTTTTGTCTGTGGGTTGAAATTCCCGGTCGAAGTTCTTTTTAAGGAGGGAAGACTATAATACTACGGTTTTCTATGCCTATGGGTACTCTATCGAGTGGGGCTTACTCCGTCGAGTAAGTAGCTTTTCACGCAAAACAGTAGTCTACCTGTAGGTACTCGATCGAGTAGGTTGGGGACTCGATCGATAAGGGTCACTCGATCGAGTAAGTGCGTCTTACGGGATGTTTAGCCGGGTTCTGTTAATAATGCGAGATTAATATAAAAAGCTTCCGTCACTTTTCCTTAAACACTTTTATCATCCAAAAACCTTTCAAGAGAAGATTGAAAGTTACGTTGTTCGCTTTCGCCGCATTATTAGAAAATCCCAAGGCTTGGTTTGTCGGATTGTTCTATTCTTTATACCGTTGTGATCGTCGCTTCAAGGGTAAGTTCCTTGTATAATTTTTGTAGCGTTTGGTTGAGTTTTATGAAAACCCTATTTGGGTAATGTTGGGGGTTTTGGGTGTTTTGTGATGTGTAGTTGGTAATTATATGTGTGGATGTTATTAAAGGATTATTCGTAGAGGAGAGATTCTGATTAGCTACTAGAACGTCTGTGGTGATTGCTATTCCAGGTAGGGTTTCCCTACTCAGTATTGGTTACATGACGTTGGTGATAATTAATTGTTGTTGTTATTGTATATCATATCGGTATTGGTTTTGGTGATTGTTGATTGTATTGTTGGTTGCATAACAGTCTGTGGTTTGCGAGGTGCGTCCTCAGCTGAGTGGAGTCACTTGCGGGAGTGGCTTCACGCCCTTGATTTTCTTTATGTGGAACCTACCACATAAGGGATGTGCACATTAAGGAACATGGGTTTATCGCTCGGATGAGATGAGCGGGGCTTAGGTGGGAACGGCTGTGGTCCCCCACTGGCAGTGTGGAATACCTGTTGCGATGGGTATTCTGGTAGGACTAGACACTTTAGTTTGTAGTTAGGTGTGTGCTGATGTGACGGAGTTGGGGATTGACTTGGTTTATAACATTGTTTATTACAGCTGTTTGTTTGGTGCAATCACTACCGACCCCGTTAATTGTTTTAAAAATGGTGGTGATTCATTCGGGGATGGTGAGCAGTTATTGAGCAGGTATGAGACGATGCGCGTGGGTTAGCTGGGATGAGTCATCACGATTTTGTTTTAGAAGTCTTCCGCTGTGTCAAACATTCTTTTAGTTGTTTAGTAGTTTGACAGTTTTGAGAACATTTGCATTTCTTTTCATCAGGTTTGGATATGGTTGTATCGCTTAAACTTTATTATTAAAGTACGTTTCGTTATTGTCTATTTGATTATCATTGCCTCGGGTAACCGAGATGGGAGCACTTCCATGCCTTAAGTGGTCCTGGTAATGCACTTGGAGTATGGGGGTGTTGCAAGATCTATCTTAAGAGTGTTCGAGATGTGTCACCAGAGTTGAAGTTAGAGGATATTCCTGTGGTTAAGGAGTTTCCTGATGTCTTTCCTGAGGATCTACCTGGTATTCCTCCTGAGTGAGATGTAGAGTTCTCGATTGAGTTGTTGCCTGGAACTTGTCCCATTTCAAAAGCTCCATATCGTATGGCACCAGCTGAGTTACAAGAACTTAAAAAGCAACTTGAGGAGATGATCGATAAGGATTATATCCGATCGAGTGCTTCGCCGTAGGGTGCTCCAGTTTTGTTCGTTAAGAAGAAGGATGGTAGTATGCGGTTGTGCATCGACTATCGTGAGCTGAACAAGATTACTATCAAGAATAAGTATCCTTTATCGAGGATCGAGGATTTGTTTGATCAGCTCCGTGGTGCTAGTGTGTTCTCTAAGATCGATCTGAGGTCAGGTTACCATCAAATTCCAGTTAGGAAAGAGGATGTTCCTACGACTGCTTTTCGCTCGAGGTACGGTCATTATGAGTTTGTGGTGACTCCATTTGGGTTTACGAATGCACCTTCCATTTTTAAAGATTAGATGAACCGCACTTTCAGCGAGTATTTGGATAAGTGTGTCATGGTGTTCATCGACAACATACTAATTTATTCGAGAGACGAGGCTGAACACGAGAGTCATCTTCGTGTTATTTTGGAGACTCCGCATAAGGAGAAGTGGTATGCCAAGTTCTCGAAGTGCAAGTTTTGGTTAAAGGAAGTTACCTTCTTTAGTCATGTGTGTAATACCCAGGATATTTAAGGACTCGATTGACCGACCCTGTTGACCAAAGACAGACCGTAGGGATTTATGGGTGAGGGATCGGGCTTGTAACATGAGCCTTACAGGATTGTTTACTCGACCTAGCAGAGGCTACTCGGCCGAGTATCACCTATACTCGACCGAGTAGAGCCTACTTGGCCGAGTACTCTAGTACTCGACCGAGTATGGCTGTTGTCGACGCGTTAATATAAAACGCAAGTTTGCGAGATTCATTTCATTTCCCATTTTCCTCGACAGTTCCTCTTTCTCTAACCCTAGCCTACCTCCCTCTCCTATCACCTCATCTCTTCACACTCTAATGTATATAGCCTAAACCTCCACCATGGGAAGGACAGGATTCGCTTAGGAAGGATGGCGTGCGTGGTTGTTGTCTGTGTCACTGTCGAGGCGCGTGTTAGGTACGTTTCTGCCTTGTGCCTCTTTTGGGTAGTTCGTTGGGGATAGTTGTGTAATAGGAAATGGTTATCGTTGTAGGATGCGTACTGGAGTCCTGCTTGGTTGTATATAGATGTCTCTCATGGTTGTGACGAGGTAGGTTTGCCTACTCAGTACTGTCAATTGATTGTGATTGTTATTGTTCCATATCTATTGTTATCTGCTGATCATCGGTGTTTGGGCGTTGTTGTGACGATAGTGGTGTGGAGGTGTTGTGATAGTTGTGGTGCTGTGGGTGTTGTGATTGTGGTGGAGTCACTTGCGGGAGTGGCTTCACACCCTAGTTCGCCCTCTGTGAAACCCGCCACGGGAGGGGATGTGCACATTAAGAGACAGGGATTGTTAGTCGCTCGTTGACGAGCTGGACTAGGTGGGATGGGTTGTGGTCACCCACTGGCGGCGAGGATTACCTGTTGCGATGGGTAATATGGCAGGGCTACACACTTCGGTGTGTTTTCTTGTTACTGTGCGAGGTCGGGAGACTGGGTTAGAGGATGATCAGCTGGTTACATTGCTTACCTGTTTTACATTTGATTAGTCGGTACTGACCCCGTGTTGTTTTGTGGTATCTGCGGTAATCCATTCGGGGATGGTGAGCAGTTGGCTTAGCAGGTACTGATAGTTGTGGCTGCTAGGATCGAAGGGATCGAGTCATCACGCTACCAGTCTAGAAGAGCTGCGTCATGAGTTGTTGTAGTCTTTATCTTTGGTATAAGGAGTTTGTATTGAATCGTATTGTATAAGGTACATTAATATTTTATAATTGTTCTTTTATTGTCTGATTTGATCTACTTCCTCGGGAAACCGAGATGGTGACACCGTCATACACTGGAATGGTCCTTGGTAAGGCGTTCTGGTGTGCGGGGATGTTACAAAGTGGTATCAGAGCCGACGATTTTGGAACCTAAACCAATGAATCTAATGAATGTAGGGTGTCAATTAAAATGAACCTGGTGTATGTGTGTTGGGAGCCCCAGCCGATGCTAGATTTTGGGTGAGTAGGCGCCCTCATTTCAAAATCATGGCCCCATCGAACTTAAGCCAGACACGGGAAAAGGGTAGCTAGTAAGAGTCGTTGATTGCTTAGTGATGATTGCTGTGTGCATCTATGTTTATGATAATGTGTGTCAAGGTGTGTGTGGAAAAGTTTAGAGTGGGTGATGGAAATGGTTGCGATGTGAGACCAGAGATAAGTCAATGAATTTGTTTAACGATGATTGCATTGTGTGTTGATTGTTGTCTTGTAAATGTGATTAAGGTGTATACCTTGTGAATAGCGGAATCTGTGATGATGTGGTATAGGAGCTAAACCTTGCAGGTGCAGTAATCAATCGCTAAGTATGTTTAAGGGTGTAATGTAATCGTTTCATAGCAAAGTGAGGAATGAAGGTAGAAATGATGATCGAACTGATAATGGATGTACAAAATTCGTGTTGATGTGTGTTTATGTGGTAGAATAAGCTCTACAGTGATGAGCCGATTGCACGGAACTCCGAACTATGTTACTTGTTTTGCAGGAACAAAGAAAAGTTCAATTCCGCCTTCCTTCTTGAACACTCGACCGAGTAGGAATTTGTACTCGACCGAGTAGACGATACTCGGCCGAGTATGAAGATGCTCGACCGAGTGTCTATTTTTGGTGACAATTAAAATCACTATTGTTCTTGAAAACTCGACCGAGCAAGGGGAATACTCGACCGAGTATTCGACACTCGGCCGAGTACGCCTAATAGTCGACCGAGTATTGCTGTAGCGGGACTTACACGGGTTATACAAAAACCCTATTTTCGTCCCATTCTTTCTTATTTCCGCTTCCCATCTTCACATCTCCTTCTCTCTAAAATTCCATATTCCTCCTTCCTCAAGCTTTTGGGTAAATTCTTGGTGTTCAACTTGTTCTTACTTGCCCCAAATTAGTTTAAGGTAAAGTTTTAACCCAATTTCTTCCTTAGTTTTCAAGGTTATGGCATGATTTTATTATTTTCTCGAAATTTCTTTATGGGTAACTTAAATTGAGTCTTATTCTTGTTATACTTTGGATCTAATTGTATACAAACCCCGATTATACCGTTATTTGAGCAATTTCTTGATTTAAGTTTGATTTTTCGTTCTAGGGTTTGATAAAATCGACATACCTTGTTCTTTGCTTGATTATCATACTGTCTTAAGCCTCTTGATGTTGGAAAAAGGAGTTTTGAGTAAAGAAGTGGTGTTTGAGTAAAATATTTAGTGATTCGCTAAGAAATTGTCTTAAAAGCTCGTCTCAAAATTTTCATACAAGTAAAAACAGTCCATCTTTTGAAAAGTTTTGGTGTGCTTCAAATCTTTGTTAAAGACTTGTCTTTTGCAGCATGGTGAAAACCAGAGGTTTACCCAACAAGAGGACCCGTCCTAACGTCCAACTTGAGACGGGTTAGTCAAGCGGTGGACCCGTGGTTCCACCGGTGGAGGCATATCCATCGGTAGTTTTCTCTGATTTCAAGCAGCGCAAGGCCTTTGTAGCCTTGATGAAACGTCCTTTCCGACCTACTCGGTGTGTGAACTCCGAGATTTTAGAAACCTTAGGGATTAGGGGAGATATAATTCATATGTTTGAGATTTTGGGAATGGAGGGGTTATATCACTTGAGGAAGAAGTCCTACCCCCATATGACCTTAGAATTCCTGAGCTCGTATGAGTATGATAAGAAGGGGAAGACCGTCTCCTTCCGCCTCTTGAATGAGGATCGTGAGCTGACTTTGGATGAGTTTGCGGGCCATCTGGGTTTGGAGGAGGAGGGGACGGGATACCTGAGTGATGTTGCTAAGAACCAAGGGGGGCTCCTTTTACCTTCCTTTCTTGACTGGCCGACCTGCCCCTAGTGCGCGCTTATCTTTCGATTAATGATGTGCAGCATGTTTCCCTTCGTATGTTCCTGAGGATGATGACTTGTTTGTTGTATGCCAGAGATGATGTGAGTAAGCTTAATTCTCATGAGGTCATGTTACTTATGTCTTACCTTAACTTACACCGTAGGAAGCCGGTTTATTATAGTGCTCCATGGATAGTGTGCTCTAGTCTGGAGCGTATGGCACAGTCTGAGACCCGACACATTGCTTGCGGGGCCATAGTGACCCGCCTAGCTCAGCGACTAGCTGATTTTGAGGCCCCACCTCCTGAGGGGGATGAGTATGTGGAGATTGTTCCTACCATGGACGCCCAATATTTGCGTCGGAATAGGTGGTTGAGGAAGTTGGATGACGGGTCCTATGCCTGGAGGGTGAGGGGATCTATGTGGATGGTACTTCCTGACCCTGCCCATCTCCCTGTTTTTGACCATTTGGCTGAGTGGGAACCCCGTGCTATACCTAGGCCTGAGCCCCAGACCTACCTGATTGATCCTACCATTGTTTTGGACCTACCTGAGCCGGTCACCGTGCCCGAGGGACAGCAGCAGGCACCTCCCCCACCTCAAGAGCGCCGTAGGGTTAGACAGTCTAGGGCAGACCCGGTGGTACCTGAGCCCTCTTACTCCGCCCCCGACTTCTACCTTTACCAGTACTCGGCCTACCTTACAGTGCATGACCCCAGGATGCAGCCGAGTGACCTGGCTGAGCGGATCTCCACTACTTTGGTGCTCCGCAACATGCATGAGATGGCCCATAACCAGGGCATAGGGACACAGCTAGCACAGACTGTCTGGTGGAGAGGACCGAGAGTGGACACGGGAGTCTTCCACAACTACGGAGTTGATCCTGGTTACTGGAGGCCACCAGAGGCGACAGAGTTTGGCTGCCTCACGGGACCATGGGGAGCCAACTATGGCAGCCAGCTAGGAGGGGATTACTCAGCAACAACAGGCTTTCCAGGAGCGGGGAGTTCAGGTACAGGTACTTCTGGTGCAGGTGGTGACGATGACATGGAGGAGGGTCCTGGTTATTGATCTTGTGTTGTTATATTGCTGGATTAGTTTCTTTTGTGTTGGATTTATTTCTTTTACGTTGGATGTTTGTTTCTGGATTTAGTACTTACCGTTGGATGACTGTACCCGGCCATAAGGCCGTTACTTATTTTAGCTTATCATATGGAGACGTGTGGATTTCGTTATGTGGGTAATATTTTTGGGAGTTGTTTGCAGGATGAGTCGTGAAAGCATCGTGCGAATTGCGTCAAATGGACTATGATCACGTCACGGGTATGTCATTGCTTGGATCACATATTAATTTGTGAATGTTAAGTTATATAGAAGTGGTTAACATAAAGAGACTTAACTTGTTCAAGGTGCCGCATCAGTTTATATACGATAGTGTATTTTAACGGAAAAGTGTGGGTTGTTATGAGTCTTATATGTGTAAATGTTTGGTTATTTAATGCAATCTTTTATGGTGTTGATGTTTGGATACAATTATAACAAGTCCAACTGGATGAGAGAAACTGGTGGTCGGTATGTGGCTAAAACAACAAGCTAATGAATAAAGCTGCTACCATTTGATTACATCAACTTAGATGTACATAGAATACTTTATTGTCGACACTTTTGTTACTAGGGGTCACATTTGGGTAATGTCGTAGGTTAAGTTTTGTATCATACTTTAAAGTTAATTACAGTTGTGAGTAATGTCACAGTAGGATGGGTACGTTTATTGTGGATACGGAGGGTAATTAGTGGTGAACTTCGGGGTCGAAGTTCCTTTAAGAGGGCAAATTCTTTATCCCGGTGGACTTTGTCATTGTTGACATGGAAGAAGACTCCAATATTCCGATCATCCTAGGTAGACCTTTCTTGCACACCGTGGGTGCGATGATAGATGTGAAACATGGAGAGCTTAGTCTAGAAGTGGGAGACGAGACCATAACTTTCAATCTTGACAAGACCATGAGAGCTCCCCGTTTGAATGAACCATGCTTTATGGTTGATCATTATAGCCGGAAGGATGATAGGAATAAGTCGGAATTCCAATGGAAAAAGAAAATTGATGATGCTCCATTCAATGAGCAAGGGAATAGCAATAAAGACAGCTTGAAAAGCTCACCTATGACAAGTAAAGAGGATGGCCTCATTGGCCAAAACAAGGAAAAAAGGAGAGTCGTCTCTATCAACTCAAGAAATTTTTAATGATCAAGTAGACGAAGTTTGCGGTCTTTGGGATGGTGAGTTTGAAGGGATATTCAATCCCTACATTGGTAATGCTATGAATCAAGGCCATCAAGGAGAACAACAAGTGAAAAGATCTATTGAGGATCTTTATCATGACAATGAACAAGCTTTCGACTACTTCTTCAAGGTGTTGAGTAACATCAACAACACCTTGAACATGCCCCCTTGACATCTCACATTGGATGAGAGTTTGGTGGAGTCCTCCCTAAACCACCATTTGTAAATATTCTAACTCCCTAACTTGTATTTCAATTTTAACATTGCATTCTTTGTCATTTTTGGATTTATATTTTTGTGCCTTGATCAAGATATTCATCATTTTGAGAGAAGTGAGGGAGGGACTTATGATTTTATTGATGTGTAGTGCTTTACCTTAGTGTGGGGATAAAAATTGCCTAGGCTATTCATGCCTTTGTAGTGCCCCTACAATGAAGAACACGAGAATTGAAGAATGAAAATGACACGGGTTATGCAGTACCCACGGATGGACCTGAATCCGCGTGGTCAAGGAAGAATCCGAGCGGCCAAAAGGAGAATCCGCTCATCGTCAAGGAATCCGAGCGTCCAACATACAATCCGCTCGTCTGGCAGAGCTGCAGAATTCAAAAAACTGGTCTGACACAGAATCCGAGCATCCCAATTGAGAATCCGCTCGTCTGATTCTGGACGCTCGTCTTACAGGAAAGTCGCTCGTCTTTCTGCTGCTGAATTTTAAAGTTTCTCCATGTAACAGAATCCGAGCGTCCGTCCAGGAAGACGTATTAGAAATCTATATCTCATTTCTTAACATATTCTTATATGTTACAAATTAATTTAGTCATAAAATTAATTTAAATCTTATGCATGCAAACTAAATAAGAAGAGATAAGAAAATCAATTTCTCACCATTTAAATTTCGGTCAAATGGGCACCAACAAGATCTCCTTCTTGTTAGTTCTTGAGCTTTCCAATATTGGATGAATATTCTTGACTTCAAAATAGAAGCCCTCCAATTAGTAGCACCCAAGACTATCCATTAATCCCACAAACTAATATGAACTAGAATTTGTAATGTGGTTTACCTTAAAATTGATTACTAATACTCATATACTACTACTAGTATTATTAGTTATTGATTCATACAAATTAGATTCATCATACTTGATTTTATGATGAACAAGAGAGAGAAGTTTTTATGTTTTTCTTAAACATGAGAGAATGATAAAAATGAGGAAAAATCCTCTCACACCACTCACCAAAACCGGTTGGTGTATGTGTATATGGACCATATTCCTTTTTTTTTTGTCTTCACAAGACAAATTGGTGTAAGGCTTTGTCATTGTCAAGTCACTATCAAGTGTCAAAGACAAATGAATAAGACAAATGAATAAGACAAAAATTCTCACAAGCCCACCAATATTTCGGTTTTGATGTAGTAATATGGAGTCCATTTTATTTTTGTCAATTGTACAATTTTATGTCATGTGACATGTGACATGTCTTATGTCATGTTTTAATTTAAAATGCATATTTAACAAATTAAATAAATCATATTTAACAAAGTGACTAGTAATTTAAAATTACTTTCTCATAAAATGGTCATTTAATTACTAGTTAGTATAATTCACAACATCTTGTAATTATAACGAACTTATCATTCTCATCTCGCGTGTTTCGCAAACACCGATTAATTTTAGTAATATAACTACTTAAATTACTAAATAAAATCTCATTTAATCACATTATAATAAGATGTCATTTTCTCTCTTATGATAATAATTTGTTCAATTTTAAGGAATTAATTAATCTGTATCGGCATACAATTAATTAACCTTTTCAATTAAGGGAATCGTCCTTTAGGTGTGACCTCAAGGGATCAACTGATCACCACCGTCGCACGACAGTAATGTCAAACTCTAGTCAGCCAATCATTAATGATATGTGTGGACCAGTTGACTATATATGTAATGTATCATCCCTTTCGTATTCTTGTAATGAGATTTAAATATGTGATCAATATGATCGACAATTGTGATCGCATTATTGTCGGAGGAAATATATTCCAACAATCTCCCACTTGTCCTCGACAAGTGTGCGTCACCAATTCTCTTGTCCTATTACTATCTCCCACTCAATGCAAGGTGTCTTTCGGGTCGTACTTGCAAGTGATCATATCGAGAGTGGTTTCCTCGATCTGGAGAATAACTGATTGACCGGAGTTATCTACCATAGATACCATCCGAGCGTGGCCACGCATTTCCAGTTCATTACTCCTCGAGTGGCCCTGAGATATTGTTTTAACCCTGACAAAGGGGTGGACAATTCCTATCACACTTAGTCCCTTCGACTAGCCACAGCCATCATAACCAAAAATATGCCCATTTGACCCCATTTACGAAGGTCGTAATAACACAAATCAAAGTTAATCTGAAACTGTGCCATCTTAGGCGAACAGTCTTTTGTCAAAAGAATTGACTCATTAGAATACTATAGTAACTCTCGCCACGTCCAGACTATATAAATTTGCCAGAACTCTATAAGCGGTCACTGCCTAACAAAGTGTTCTTAACAGTCTGCCTATGTGATCGACTAGTCATCTCACATGACTCTATGGCACTTGAACTTGCCATCAATCGCATCACAATATAGTCACTTCTAGACGTCACCTCATACAAGTGACTATGGGCTAATACTATGTTAATCCGGGTTCACTTTAATGGGGTTCAATGTTGTCTCTACAACCCGTTTGGATGTAACAAAGTATAATAAAAGAGTTTTAAAGTAAAACTCGAACGACAAATGCGATTATCACATATGAATAGTCAATGCCTGATTACTATTTCATGTTCTATAATCTAATTTGATCTTGTATGTAGTTGTTCATTTCAATTCAATTGAAATGACATGACTCATCATGTTTAGCCTATGAGAAGGCTTTGGTTAGTAGGTTTTATCAACTTCTTGTACCTTATTCAACCTTACTACATACTCGTTTTCCTTTGTAATGTATACATTTGCATTACAAAACTTTCTGAGTACGTGTCGAGATCCAATCAAGACATAGGCCCTCAAGCCTAAGAATAGCTCCCACTGTTTTCACAGTGTGCGGGACTCATCCTCTTGCACATCTCATGATTGCAAGTGTACTCAATTTCCGTTGTAAATATTTCTCATTGTTCTTTATTTCCTAGAACGATTCTAGAAAATCTATTTCTTGAATAACATAGCCACAATGGTATCTTAACCATCCTAATGTGTTTTGATTATGGTTTTGTCGGAAACCATGCGCAATCTCAATTGTCAATTGTCACTTGTGTAACACCCTTACATAAAATTGCATCAAAAACACTTTGCATTATATCCTTAATGCTTTTGGAAGCACTTAAGGGTAATCTTTATGGCTTACTTGGTAACTTATTACTTAAATTCGATTTTAAAACAATTCATCATACTCAAAGTATATGAAGTGTTATACATCATTTCCTATTTAATTGATTCGGCAGCGGAAGCAAATGGAATCAACCAAATATGTTCAATTTAATTGAACTAGTCATGAATCTTATCAACATAAGACTTCTTATTGACGCTAATATCATGTGGATTTATCTTCATAAATCTAGATATTAAAGATGTATTATATTACTCCTGAAGTCTTAAATCATTCGCAATGATCAATATGTCATCCACATATAAGACTGATTAAAATTTCTGTAACTCCCACTAAACTCCATGTATAAACACAACTTCTCGACTTATCGAGAAAAGTTTTATAACATGATCAAAGCATTGATTCCAACTCATTGATGTCCTACTTAAGACCATCTCTTAAGTTGCGCATTATCTTAGGATTGCAAGAATCTACAAAACTCAAGACATGTATTGAATACATTCCTTCTAATTGAAGAAGTGGGTTTTAGATTCACTCGCTATGTATTTCATAATAATGAAACACAATCCCTAAGAAGATCCAAATAGACTTAAGTATTTCAACCAATGCAAAACTCTTTGCCACCAATCAAGCCCTTTTTTTTATTTTGGATTTTCATGGCTCTAAGCCTTGTATTGAGTTCTGACTTAAACACTCTCATGTAAGTCATATGTTCATTACTTTCCAGAAGTAATCAACTTGAATCAAACAATTTCTTTGTAAGTTGTAAGCTCTTTACTTTCTTAAAAGTAACACTAATTCATCATTTTCAACAAGTGATGACTTTAACCTCCTAGGTTTTGAAGAAACAACGTCTTACACAAAACGTCTCATGTAGCCAAGAAAGACCAGTTTCTTGCGACATAACATTCTTTGTGGCTCTTGAATAATTTCTCCCACTCTGTCTTTTCGAAATAAACTTGTATTTTAGAAAGACAGCTTCACGAGCCGCAAACCCGTCGTACTCGTGATAATTGAAAGGGAAAAATGAGCATTTGTTTCTTGTGAAAACTTACAAACATGGTATCCTACCATTTCATATCTCATATGATTTGTTTTAGATTTAGTGGAAAAATAACTTAGACAAAATGATAAAATCCCCAAAAGGATCAAGTAACTCAAAGTAACTTGATTGAAGTCCAAACCATATCGAATAGCGTTTGATTTCTTATCCAAACACACATTATTCCATAATGCGTGCTAAGAGAGATATACATGTGATATTATATCATATTTCATTTGGCTTATAGCAAAGTCCTTACTTTGATAATCCCATCACGACTAAATCGTGATTCCTTGAACTTCTTCAAATATTTCTCTATTTACCTTATTAAGCGAACATATTAGCGTCAACTTAAATCGTTGGTAAAAATGATCAACCTATTTTGGATCAATGATTTACAACCTCGATCTCCTTTTCAACCAAAAGGCATGAGACATCTTGCTTTGAATACAAGATACGCATATACCATTAACAATCTAATGGTTTCAAGAGTACTCGATAACTCTTTGCGTTCATCATTCCAGAAACTAAGGTTTAATCTTGGGTAACCAATTTGAGTCTTGCATCATCTACATGATATATCATTCTAGTTTGGTTTAGAATATATTCACCTTGATAATGGGCTATCCATACATCAAATCACGGTGTATAGGGTCACAAAAGTGAAACCTCTTTTGTATCTTAACAAGTTTATATTCTTGTTTAGAGTTTATGCACTTAATAGTCATAATTAAGTACAACTCTAAACCAAAAAGCTAGATTGAGTACACAATGACTCTATCTCTCAACATTTTTGTTGCTAGTCATCATATTCTAATCATTCTATGTATCGCATACAATGATGAAAACCACCATCGGTTTCTAATATTGACGAAATGGTACTAGCAAAATTTATGTCAATCAAATAAATAAAGAACTAAGTCTTATTAGATGTCCCACAACTAACTTGCTTATTCTTTAACAACTTGGGGTAGTTTCCTTTCTAGTGTCCAACATTTAAGACAATGGAAACTTTATTGGTCGGGATTGATAGGTTTAGTATCGTCATTCTCAATAACTTTACTTTTAACATTACCTTGTATCAATTCCATTTACTTCTTGAACCTCGTCCTTTTCTTAACGGTTTAAGAGAACGCTCCCACTCATTTCAAAGAATCTTTACTTAGTGAAGCAAAGTTGAATCTTATGAAGACTACTCTTCAATTCAATCGTTTTAGTCTTAAAACATTCATTGAAGTGGTTGCGTTATTTTGGTCAATTACGAATTCTAACAAATCTAATCACCAAAACAATTTATCACTTCAAGGTACTTAATTTAATTAAGCATATGAGAAACAATTCATTGTAAGTAGATATGTTAGTCAAGAATCAAAAACCTGTTTGATAATGAATAACTTTAATCTATACTCTTTACAAGAGATCCTTAGCAATGGTTCATTTGAGGTTTTAGAAGCAAATTCATATTTGTCTTTAGTTACGATGTTTTAATGGAGATTTGAATCAAAAATCGAAATGATATTCTATATGAATTGTGGTAAAGAAATAGAACAATATGATAACGGAATAGTGAAAAACTTAACATTTATCGTTTTATTAATACTTGTAAATTACAAGTAAAGCATTTACATAGTGACCTCTACCTAACTATGATAAATGATTCCAAGATCCAAATTCATATTAACTTGGGCACGGTAGGGCCGATTCATCCCTTATCAATATAACTCGGTGGATTAACACTTTAATCGATTCTACTTTTAGAACTCTTGGTCGATAAAATTACATTAACATTTATCTTTAGCCCGGAACACATGCGACTACGGTCACGAATACTTCCGTTGAGCTCAATCCAAATTTCGAATAAATGTGTCCATGATCCAAATCCACATCAATTTGGGCACGGTAGGGCCGATTCATCCCTCATCAACATGAATTCGGTGGATAGACATTTATCACCCACTTCACCAACGTAACAAGGTTTGTCTTACGGTAAAGCCGGCTCAACTACCTTGCGAAACTGGTACTTCATGGTTTCTAATTTTTGGTAAGGCTAAGTCTCAATTGATTATTTTTAGCGAGAGGTCATGTCAATTTCTTATCTATCACGTTTTAAGTGAACTAAAGCGGTGAAATACGATAATTATAATTGACACGGTCGATAAACTCGATTAAAATGACAATGCATGTTTTAGTTATGGCGATTTAGCGATGCATGCGACATATAAATAAAATGCAAAGCATAAATTAAATCCTAGTATGGCCTTCCTAAAATAGTAAATCTAATAAACTATTACAAATTCGGAAACCAACTGCATTGGTCCCTTGAACTTCGGTTATGGCACGCATCTCGAGGTAACACCGTCTTTATGTATCGCCTTCTTGAGTGACACCGTCTTCAAGGAACTCCGAAATAATTAAATTACATAACAAATTACATAATTTCCTATTATACATTTGTAATTAAAATAAAATAAATCTAAAAAATTACAAAACGGTGATACGAGATCACAATAAATTACAACCGAATCGATATTCCCATACATTTCGGGTAATACCAATTAAAAAGTAAGGCCATACTAAGTAAAATTACATAATTCAAAAATTACATAAAATAAAATTATGACAATCATAAATAAAATGCAGCATCATAATATGTATGAATATGTCCAATTTTATGCTAAATCGCCTTTAAGGAGCCAATATCGTATATTAAACGGTTTTTACGGATTTGCGTGATTCAACCTTTTAAAATCACAATAAAATACATAAAATCATATTTATGCACAAGTTAATTACCCTAACCATATTAGGACTCAAAATTAGTCTCTAATAACTATTTGACTATAATTAACTTATATTTCTTAAAATTGTTCATTAGAGGACTCAAAATTACAATAAAAATGCTATAAACTTCAAATAAATCACAAAAATTTCAAATAAATTCAAAATTCAAAATTTAAACTCATTAACATTCTGGAAAAATACCATGACACTCATAATGTTCAAAAACCTTAGGTTAAAATTTCGAAATTTATCGGGAAAAACAATGTTGCGGTTTATCGAATTTATCAATTATAATCATAAAAACATGAGAAAAATTATATTCATCAACTTTTCAATTTTAGATCTGAAAAACATAATAAAATGCAACATGTTACGTTTTTCCTTAGTCATGAAGTATGTTTTAGCAATTTTTCACTAATTAAGTCACTATTTATGCTATTTTCATCAAAAAAATCATATAGCATGCATGAAGACTTCTTTATAGCCTATTATTTTACACACATCTTGTAAAATTGCATGTGACAACATACTAAATTTCTATGACCAGATTCGAAATATTTCTCATAGTAACCTATTTTTCATTTAAATTCGATTTTTATCATGAAAAATCCATATTTCGAGCATAAGAACTCCAAAAATTCTGAAAATTTCCAGATCATCTAAAAATAATATATGTGAAAACATATCCAAAAACCACTGGAAAATTTGAAGTTTAGCTAATTTTCGTCCAGAAATGACATTTTTATCATATCACATTTTAATGCCAATATTATATAAAATGAACAATAAAATCCATAAATTAACCAAAATATCCTAAATACATTTTAGGATCAGAAACTTTAACATGCATAAATTATTTTAGTGATATATCATAATAACACAAATTTACAAGTTTTATATGTTAATCGTATAACTCGGAAAAACTATAACCGATTTGCATGCAAACAACCAAAGGCTCTTGATACCGCTTGTTAGAAATCTATATCTCATTACTTAACATATTCTTATATGTTACAAATTAATTTAGTCATAAAATTAATTTAAATCTTATGCATGCAAACTAAATAAGAAGAGATAAGAAAATCAATTTCTCACCATTTAAATTTCGGTCAAATGGGCACCAACAAGATCTTCTTCTTTTTAGTTCTTGAGCTTTCCAATATTGGATGAACATTCATGACTTCAAAATAGAAGCCCTCCAATTAGTAGCACCCAAGACTATCCCGTAATCCTACAAACTAATATGAACTAGATATTTGTAATGTGGTTTACCTTAAAATTGATTACTAATACTCATATACTACTACTAGTAATATTAGTTATTGATTCATACAAATTAGATTCATCATACTTGATTTTATGATGAACAAGAGAGAGAAGTTTTTATGTTTTTCTTAAACATGAGAGAATGATAAAAATGAGGAAACATCCTCTCACACCACTCACCAAAACCGGTTGGTGTATGTGTATATGGACCATATTCCTTTTTCTTTTTTGTCTTCACAAGACAAATTGGTGTAAGGCTTTGTCATTGTCAAGTCACTATCAAGTGTCAAAGACAAATGAATAAGACAAATGAATAAGACAAAAATTCTCACAAGCCCACCAATATTTCGGTTTTGATGTAGTAATATGGAGTCCATTTTATTTTTGTCAATTGTACAATTGTATGTCATGTGACATGTGACATGTCTTATGTCATGTTTTAATTTAAAATGCATATTTAACAAATTAAATATCATTTACAAATTAAATAAATCATATTTAACAAATTGACTAGTAATTTAAAATTACTTTCTCATAAAATGGTCATTTAATTACTAGTTAGTATAATTCACAACATCTTGTAATTATAACTAACTTATCATTCTCATCTCGCGTGTTTCGCAAACACCGATTAATTTTAGTAATATAACTACTTACATTACTAAATAAAATCTCATTTAATCACATTATAATAAGATGTCATTTTCTCTCTTATGATAATAATTTGTTCAATTTTAAGGAATTAATTAATCTGTATCGGCATACAATTAATTAACCTTTTCAATTAAGGGAATCGTCCTTTAGGTGTGACCTCAAGGGATCAACTGATCACCACCGTCGCACGACAGTAATGTCAAACTCTAGCCAGCCAATCATTATTGATATGTGTGGACCAGTTGACTATATATGTAATGTATCATCCCTTTCGTATTCTTTTAATGAGATTTAAATATGTGATCAATATGATCGACAATTGTGATCGCATTATTGTCGGAGGACATATATTCCAACAAGACGCTCGTCTCAAATTGAAAAATCCGCTCGTCTTTGCTGAAAGACGCTCGTCCTGTGGCGTCTTTTCCTGAGACAAAACACGAAGAATCCGAGCGTCCCGACCTCTGGTCCGCTCGTCCTCCCCTGCTATTTCAAACATAACGGGTCTTTTAAACCCACTTCCCTCATTCATTTTCATTTCTTCTACATTCAAACACCACCTAAAACCCAAAAACCCCAAAAACCCTCATCCTCTACATCAACAAAACCAAATTTCCTCAACCAAATTCAACAAAATTAAATCCAAACTTCCTCACAACAAAAATTAATCACTCCTTTTGCAACAACAATTGATTCAAACACCAAAGTCTTCAACTTTTGAGTCGATTTTTTTTGGATACCAAGCAACATTCATTCATCCTAAATAGATTTGGGTACCACTAAAAATTGAAGATTTCAATCTTTCATTAGTGTAATCAAGCAAGGGAGAATAGCAAGAACTAAAGGAGGTAACAAGGCACCCCCAAAGAAGACACTTTCAAAAAGACAACAAGCTCTTCAAGCAAAACAATTGTCAATGGCGTTGGTAGTCCATGAAGCAAGGTTGGAGGTTCAACAAGGTCCCCCAATGGAAGCTACAACATCAACAACTCCGGTCATTGAGCAATTATCCAATTATCTGGAGGTAATTTTCACTTCCGACTCTCATAGGGATAAATTTGTTCTCTTTGCTAAGAAGACCATTATGCCTACAAAATTTATTTGTGAAGATGCTTTGACAAAGTTGGGTGTTCTTGAACAAACCAAAACCTTCTTTGAGTCTATGGGATTGGGTAAATTGTTTACCATGAAAGAATTGACATACCCCTCCCTTACCTTGGAATTTTTGAGTTCCTTAAAAGTCACAAGGGTGGAGACTAGAACCCACATCGAGTTTCGTCTTGCAAATGTTGATAGACGCATCACTTATGGCGAATTGAGTAAGATTTTAGGCCTTAGCGATACCCCGAAATATACAAAGATCCCTGACAAGTATGACCCCGCTCCTCTTTGGGAGAAAATTTCCGAAAAGAAATTTGTGCACTTTCATGATTGTCGTGCTCTATTAGTCCACCATCCGGGCATTAGAGTGTGGCATAAGGTCATTGGGAATACTTTAATAGCAATAAAGGGCACTTATCATCTTACCAAGCTCGATTGTGTTCTTCTTGTGTCGGCCTTGAACATAGGAAGGGAATTTACTAAGCCATATAATGCTCTAATAATTTTGGTTGAACGATGGCTTAATGTCGATTGTGGTAAAGAGGGCACCGCTTTCATTGTAAATGGAGGACTAGTTACCCATTTGGCCAAGCACTTTAACCCAAATTTCAACAAAGACAACACTTATGTGGTAGTTAAAGGAGGCCATCTCATTGATATGGACACCATGATTCACAAGTTTAAGTGGGTCAAGCATGATTCTCTTGACACCAAATATGGGTGGTTAACCAATGAAGCTAGATCCTTCACCCTGCCTTCAAAGATTTGCCGATTGAATTCTCACCGACCAAACTACCTTCTTCCACTCTCCGAGGAGACCGAGTGTATTATTCAATAACAAAGAGGCGAGATTGACGAGCCCTCCTCCTCCATTATCACACCACCCTACCCATTTGAGTATCACGAGTTCAAACCCAAGGATGTCGAGGTAGGAAATGATTACATGACTCTACTCATGAGGGAAATGCACAAGCAAGCTTACAATGATAGAGTGTATGCTTATAAGTCCCAATATCCGCCCCTCCTACATCTAGCTAGGCAAGGACTTCTTGATCCATCATGTCCTTTGCCTAGTTGGGCGGATAGGGAAGTTTTTTTTCCTAGCATCTCTAGTGGTGGAAGACCAGGTGGAGAGGAGAATGTTGAGGAGGAGAATGTTGATGATGAGGGTGTTGATGAAGAAGGTGAAGAATAAGAGGTTCAAGAAGGTGTTCAAGAAGAAGAAGCTCAAGAAGAGGAAGAGGAAAGTGAGGAAGAGCAAGGAAGTGAAAGTGGGAGTGGAGATGATTCCACATCTATGGAGGAAGATGATGATAATGATGATATGATGGAGGATTAGCAAACCTTGGAGGCTCCTACATTCTTTCACCTCTCTTATGGTTTGTCTAATTCTTTTGTTTTCTTTATTTTATTTTGATCATTTATTTTGTGGAGTCCTAGCAACATGAAGGACTAACACCTTGGCTTCATTAAGGTGTTCATTTTTATTGTTCCCAACTTGTAAAATCCAAAATGATAATCTTTAATTTCATGCATTGCATTCGATGTGCATGAACTACCCCGAAATTCAAGACGTTAGAAATAATGTCTATTTTGGTTTGGGGAAGTCCATGCATATGCATCGGGAGCTAATTTAAATTATGCTCTCCGCTATAACAAAAACACATGCATCATGTAGTGTAGCTTAGTATAGTTTGCATTTAGTTTAGAAATCATGCATATTCATTGCATAATTTCCTATCGTATTGGCCATTAAGGACAATGCCCATACTAGTGTGGGGATGGGAAATTCTAACTTGACTTTTATTCGAGATCCAAAAAAATCAAAAAAAAATTTCGAAAAAACCAAAAATTGAAAAATGGAAAAAATTAAAAACAAGTTCATTTCCTTTTTAGTGTAGTCTTGTATATATTGTTTTGTATATATTGTGTTTGTTCATCCGTCTTCACATTGATTGACTACGCCACATCCGAGACATGAGGATATTGAAGACAGCATGGTATGATCTTTCCAATCTCCTTTTTCCTCTTTATTTTAATGACTATGTGGCTTTATTTTGATTGATGCGGTAAAAACAATGTGAATTTAGGATTGCATTTAGATTATTTGGCATATTAGTTGGTAGAAGCATATGCATTAGGATGTATAAATGTTAGTTGCATCATGGCATGTAGTTTGCATGTTAGAAAAATTTTGTGAAACCGTCTACTTGGGAAGCTTGACAAGTGTATAAAGGCCCTAGTAGATGCTTTTTCTTCTTAAGACTTTGCTTGTTAGAATACTTGTAAAACACCCAATGATGTGTCATGCTAGTATACTTTGACCCGTGGATTAAGGCCTAGTCAAGAGTACCTTGCGGTGTGATAACTCGTTAGCTACAGTTTATTCCAAGGTGACCCTTGAAACCATGCAACCATCATTCATCCATGTTCTACCATATATTTTGTCATCAAAGGGAATGGGCACAAAAAGAAATTGTTCAAAAAATTTGAGTTCAAGAAAAGAAAAGAAAAGAAAAGAAAAAGTTTACAATTGCATCAAAAGAAAAGAGGAGTAACAAAAATGAAAACTCCTATGCTTCAAATATAAGGCACCCTCGTTACAAATTGGGGTGACTTTGAAAATATTCAAAAGAAAATGCAAAAAGTTGAAAGTTGTCAAGTGTTGAAAATGCCAAAAATCAAAAGAAATGGCAAAAAGAAAGTGTTCTCAAATGTTATATGCCACAAGAAATTGGGGGGAAAAACAAACAACAAAAGCAAAACTCCCAAATGAAACTCAAATACTATCGATCCCTTTATCCATCGTATCCACTTTTGTGCATGGTAGAGAGGGGATGACCCTTCTTCTTGTCTAGGCAAGGAGGGGAATTCCGCGATCCTCCAGTGTTTCTAACACCATAGGGAGTCTATTCTTGACAAAAGCATTTAACGATTGAGGACAAAGGTACCCTAGCTTGACACAACTTGGAGGTGATTTATTGGTATCCTCCTAGGCATAGTAGTTTGAAGAAATTGCATATGAAGGAGTGTGTACCCTTGAATTGCTTCCCCTTTAGATAATATCCGCCACATAGATGAGGAAAGTGGCTATTCTTTTGAAGATGCATCCATTACTTGATTTTGTGTGCTTTAATGTTTGGATGTGTCGCTATTTTGGCAAGACCCACCTTACCTTGCAAGAAGGCATCCTACCTCATGGTTGTCTTGTTGTGAGTTGAAGGGGCGGAGTGAGACCAGCTAATTGTCTCATGTCGGCTATATTAGTAGGATAGTTTAAATAAGGGTCCTAGTTTTTGTCACCTCTTTACTCGGGACGAGCAAAGGCTCGGTTTGGGGATATTTTATGTGATCAATATTTAAGCATATTTAGTCCCCGAATTAGCCTCGTTCCTATGCTTTTTAGTGCATCTTTGGGTCATTTACAATCTTTAGTCCTTTTTTTTGCATATTCTTTGAGGTTTTGTTTCCTTGGTAGGATAGGAGTGCAAACCTTGCATTTTCATGGCAAAATAGAGCTAAATTGATCGAATCTAATGACCAAGCTGTGGGTTTATATCCGTATACTACCCTTTAATTGCAGGACTATAACGTAAATTTAAACATGCAATTTATAGTCATAAAACGAAAAACATAATGAAATGATTAATGTATAGAAATCAACCTCGGGTCCTTTGATGCACGGCGTAAAGAGTAAATCAAACCAGATTCCCTCTAATTGTTGCACCCAAGACCTTGTCCGAGATATGCCCTTGTGCTAGATGGTGTTCTCCGATTGCTTTGCAATATTGGGAGAACTGATGTGTGTTTTTTCGAGATGAGAGATCTCAGGTTTTTCAGAGGAGAATGCTCTTCAAAACCCTAATTTTTGTTCCAAATGATGATTAGGTCAGAAGGGAGGAGAAGCTCTCCCTTTTGATCCCTCTCACTCGGCAAAACCGAGACCCACACAAGGGAAGTGGGCTTCCACTTCCTCTTGGTTTTAACTCGTGGTCCGGTTCATTAAATTCCAAATGTATATGACGCGGTTTGATTATAAACTGTTATCGGTTATCGGAAATTAAGGCATCAGCTAATAATACGGGTTAGCTGAATTATTAATTCGTGTCCGACAAAAACAGTATTGTATAGTTATATTCAATATACATTTAATTAAATATAAATCGTTTATATTTAATTTTACGAATTAACTGGTTAATTCGCCTTAGCCCATGATATTTAATCCGTATTAAATATAATATCTCAACATCACATATTTGACTAATTACTAGTCAAATAACTCGGACTAACTGGTTAGTCAATCTTGGCATCTACATGACAAGTATTTTCATCTTGTCACGTCTCTCAAACGTATCCTATAGGTGTGACTTTTAGGGACAGTTGATCACCGCCATCTGTATGACAATAACGTCAAACTTATCTAGCAAGCCAACCGTTATTGATAAACGTGGATCAAGTGATAATAATACCAAAATATGCCCTTTGATCCTTTTAGAGGTTTATAAGTCCTTGCACTAAGCGTTAAGGACACCAACCCAACAAGCTCCCACTTGTCCGTACAAGTGTATGTGCAATGACGTTATCCGCACTAACCGGAGGACACAAGCTCCAACAAACTCCCACTTGTCCGTACAAGTGTATGTGCGATAACCGATTCTCATATTCATTTAAAATCTCTCCCACTCAATGTAAAACAATTTGCAGATCCGGATCCGCAAAGGTCGTATTTTACAATAGATCTGTATCTAGAGTGGTTTCCCCGACTAGAGAGTAACTTAACTGATAAAACGAATCCGTATTCGAGCATGGCCATGCATTTCGATTCTGACTCCTCGAGTGGCCCCGAGAAATATCGAGTGCACGATAAAGGCTGAATATTTCCTTCAACTCGAACTCCTTCCGATCTAAGCACGGCATGAAATGACCGGAAAAAATCTACTTGGCCCCCTATTACGGATGACCGTGAGAAAGAAACCAAAGTCACCCAAAATATGCCGTAGTCTCAAGAGACAGTCGATAGTCAAAAGAATCGACTCTTAGGATCACTATGGAGGTCCTATCCACGACCGGGCACGGAATGTTATAAAACATTTAGGACTCCACGTCGATGTCACAATAGTGTCCTACGAAATATCCGTATAAATCGCCTCTGTGATTGGTCAGTCAACCGGTTGACTTATGGCTCGTTGAACCCACCATCAACCAACGTCACAAAATAATTGCAAGAGTTATCAGCTCATGTGGGCAATTAAGGACTGAAAAAGATATAATGTTCGTTGATTCACTTTGTGGTGTTCAAAATTTGTCGTACAAATCCACATGACAAACAAAATATATATATAAAATATCAAAACGATGATGTCGTATAGAGTACAAGAGAGAGTGAATCTGATCCATAAAAGAGTACTACAACTTAGGAACACGTTTAATTCCCATGGAATTGACATGCCCTTCATGCTTATCTTGTCGTAATGCTTTAGTGAGAGGATCTGCTATGTTATCATCTGTAGCAATCTTTTCTATCACTACTGCCTTTTGCTCCACGTAATCCCGGATTAGATGAGCTTTCCGTTGTACATGTCTAGACTTGTTGCTAGACTTTGGCTCCTTAGCTTGGAAGATGGCACCACTATTGTCGCAATAGATGGTGATCGGGTCATTCGAACTAGGCACTACGATAGCCCATGTAAGAATTGACGCATCCATATCGCTTCCTTTGTAGCTTCAGACGCGGCATAGTACTCGGACTCGGTCGTAGAATCTCTTTATGTGAGTTTGTTTCGAACTCTTCCGGTGACTGCTGCGCCATTAAGAGTAAAACGAATCCAGACTCGAGATTTCGAGTCATCTCGATCCGTTTGGAAGCTAGCATCTGCGTAGAATCGGTTGCGCATAGCTTTTGATCGCCTCCATAAGTCAATGCCCAATCTTTAGTCCTCCGTAGGTACTTAAGAATGTTCTTGTGGCCCAGCCAATGTGGTTCACCGGATCTTTGTTGGAATCGACTTGTCATACTCAATGCATATGCCACGTCCGGACGTGTGCATATCATGGCATACATGATTGATCCTATAGCCAGAAGCATAAGGAATCCGTGTCATGCGCTCTTTCTCTTCCGGTGTCTCGGTGCACGAGACTTGCTCAAATGCACCCCTGGAGCCATAGGAAGGAACCCCTTCTTGGAGTTAGTCATGCTGAATCTCTCCAGGACTTTGTCTATGTAAGACTCCTGACTGAGAGATAGTATCCGTCGTGATCTATCTCGATAGATATGGATGCCTAGAATTCTTTGTGCCTCTCCCAGATCTTTCATCTGGAAATGGTTTTTCAACCATACTTTCACCGAAGTTAAGAGAGGTATGTCATTCCCAATCAGGAGTATGTCGTCAACATACAATATTAGGAAGACAATCTTGCTCCCACTCGACTTGATATATAAACATGGTTCCTCGACCGATCGAGTAAATCCATTTTCTTTTATCACTTGGTCGAAGCGATGATTCCAACTCCTTGATGCTTGCTTAAGTCCATAAATGGAACGCTTAAGTTTGCACACTTTCTTAGGATGTACTGGATCGATGAAACCTTCGGGTTGTACCATGTACAACTCTTCCTCCAAAAAGCCGTTTAAGAAGGCGGTCTTCACGTCCATTTGCCAAATTTCATAGTCGTGAAAAGCGGCAATCGCTAAGATAATCCGAATGGAACGCAGCATAACTACGGGTGCAAAAATCTCATCGTAGTGCAAACCTGGCACTTGGGTGAAACCTTTAGCAACTAGTCGTGCTTTGTAGATATCTTGTTTACCTTCCACAGAATGCTTTATCTTGTAAAGCGATTTGCATTGAAGGGGACGAACCTTAGCAGGTAAGTCAACAAGATCCCACACGTTGTTCTCATACATGGAGTCCATCTCGGATTGCATGGCCTCAAGCCATAGCTTTGAGTCAGAACTAGTCATGGCACCTTTATAGGTTGTGGGTTCACTACTCGTTAAGAGTAGAACGTCATCTATGTCATGTTCCTCGACCATACCGATGTATCTGTCCGGAGGAATAGAGACTCTTCCCGACCTCCTAGGTTCCTCAGGAATATTTACCGCAGCCGGGATTGAAGAAATCGGTTCCTCCAATGATTGCTCGGTGTTTGGTTCTGGAATCTCCGACAGGTCGAAGGTTCTATCACTCTTTGCATTCTCGAGAAATTCCTTCTCTAAGAATGTCGCACTAGCCGCAACAAAAACGCGTTGTTCGGTTGGCGAATAGAAGTAATGACCACGTGTTCCTTTAGGATAACCTATAAAGTATGTCTTGACTGATCGCGGGCCGAGCTTATCCTCGTGTCTCCACTTGACATAAGCCTCGCAGCCCCAAACCCGTATAAAGGACAAGTTAGGGACCGTTCCCTTCCATAGTTCATATGGAGTCTTGTCAACCGCTTTAGACGGACTTCGGTTAAGTATTAGAGCGGCTGACAAAAGAGCATAACCCCATAACGAGTCAGGCAACACGGTGTGACTCATCATGGATCGAACCATATCAAGTAGTGTTCGATTTCTCCGTTCGGACACACCATTCAACTGAGGTGTTCCAGGTGGAGTTAACTGTAGGGCAATCCCACAGTCCTTGAGGTGTTGATCAAACTCGTGAGAAAGATACTCGCCACCACGATCCGAACGCAGTGTTTTAATCTTTCTACCCAATAGGTTCTGTACCCTATTCTGGTATTCCTTGAATTTCTCAAAGGATTCACTTTTGTGCTTCATTAAGTAGACATAGCCATATCTACTTAAATCGTCCGTGAAAGTGATGAAATACCTATAGCCTTCTCGTGCGGTGATTGACATAGGACCACATACATCCGTGTGTATGAGTCCTAATAGGTCAGCAGCGCGCATTCCAACATCTTTGAAGGAAATCCGAGTCATCTTACCGATGAGACATGATTCACACGTGCCAAATGATTGAAAATCAAAGGCCGAGATAGCTCCATGTTTAATGAGCTGTTTTACGCGTTTCTCATTTATGTGTCCCATACGGCAGTGCCATAGATACGTTTGATCTTTGTCACCAAACTTTAACTTTTTATTCATTACGTGTAATATTTCCGTGGTCTGATCTAAAACATAAATTCCGTTCATGGAGACTGCCTTGCCGTAAATCATATCGTGTAATGAGAAAATGCAAGTATTATTTTCTATTACAAATGAAAAACCAAGTTTATCAAGTGCAGAAACTGAAATAATGTTTTTCGAAAGACTAGGAACATAATAGCAGTCATATAAAGACAACTCAAATCCGCTAGGAAGCTGGATCACATATGTCCCCTTCGAGATGGCAGCCACTCTTGCTCCATTCCCAACACGCAGGTCCACCTCACCCTTTACGAGGGGTTCGATGTTTCGGAGCCCCTGCACATGATTACACAGATGAGAACCACAACCAGTATCAAGTACCCAAGTTCCGTAACTTGCGTGGTTAATCTCAATCATATGAATAAAAGTAGAAGAAGAGGAAGACATACCAACAGTTTAACACGACCTGCCTTTAAGTCCTCATGATAAACAGGACATGTGCGTCTCCAATGCCCAGTCTTGTGGCAATGATGGCATTCCATGTTTTCATTCTTGCTCTTTGTCACGCCTGATGAGGTGCTCGACTCACCAGGCCCACTCTTACCTGAACCCGACTTCTTGAACTTCGCCTTACCTACTGCTAGGTTTGCCTGAGCTTTGCCCTTACCTTTCCCTTTATTCGACACAACGAGAACATCTGTTTCATGCTCCCACTTTGAACTTCATGTCCTTCTCGGTGCATACGAGGAGGGAGTGCAGTTCATGCGGAGTTTTCTTCAAATCATTCATATAGTAATTCGCTCTAAATTGCGAATAACCATCGTGGAGTGAATGAAGAATGCGGTCGATAACAATGTTCTCGCTGATGTTACAGTTAAAGGTCTCCAGTTTCTCGACATTCTCAATCATGCTGAGAATGTGTGGGCTAACCGGTTGGCCCTTCTGGAGTCTCGCATCAAAGAAGCGAGTGGTATGCTCATAGGTCACGATTCTCGGTGCTTTCGAGAATTCCTTAGTGAGCGTGGTGAAAATCTTGTTTGCACCATGGGCTATGAAGCGCTTCTGCAAATTGGGTTCCATTGCAAAAATGAGTACGTTTTTAATCGCACCCGCTTCCATACAGAAATCATTAAACTTGGTGATTTCAGCAGCTCTAGCCGTGGGACCTGGGTTTGCCGGGATGGGCTCCAAGAGATATTTGAGCTTCCCGTCAGCAGCGGCAGCATTCCGTAATGCCGCCTCCCAGTCCGCGAAGTTGGATCCATCATTCTTCAGTCGAGTAGACTGATTCATCTGATTCATGAAGATCCGAAGCCAGGACTCACGGTCCTATGTGGCACTTGGCATTGGGTTTTCAGTAGAACCAGCCATTTTATGTTTAGCAGTTTAAAATACGTGATCTACACTGAAAAAGAAAGAAAAACAAAACGAAATAAGCAACTCATCGAGGTGATTTAAGTCTATTTTAAAATTCATTTTAAACATGTAGACTCTCGCACTTGCATAATTGATCTCCCTCAAGAAAGATACAAGTGATCCCAAGACTCAATTTCTGTAAATTGATAAGCCAACTGTTTAGCTAATTCTTCCGGAAGAACTCTTGGTCGATAGATTTCCGTAAATCCTATCTATAGTCCACCATAGTCACAGGATCGTACGAGTGACCACAGTGTTGAGATAAAATAGGTCAATCGGTTCCAACTTACCCGACGTAGAAGGGGTCATATTATGCCTACCGACGAAGAAGGGACTCATTGGAGTTTGACCTATAAAGACCGTTCTCAATTTTGGTTTATACGAGGAAGATCCCATCAACAAAATTATAATTCATTTTAAGTGAACGAATAACTAGCGTCTGTCGTGAATGAATTTATTTGGATGATGGCTTTAAAACGTGTGACATGAGAATGTCAATGAAAACTAACTCGTGACCTCTATATGTGTCAGTTTTCATGCAATTATTAGGTGGTTTGGTTTTTAGGCGGAATATGATGCATATAATCGTTACGGAAAAATAAATAATTGAATGCAATACGTAAATAAAAATTCCTAGTGTGGCCTATCCTAGTAAAACAAAACATAAAACAACTTTGGAATCCACCGTTGGACCCGAGAAGCTTGTCTTGATGTTCCATCTTGATCCAAGTAGCGGGAGTGAGCATCCGGTCTCCATCTTTGGTCTTCTCAAAAATTACAATTTAAAATTACAAAAATAAACCTATTTACATTCTAATTAAAAACTGTAATTACAAGTGAAAAATCCAAAACGGAGATACGAGATCTCAAAATACAATCAAGACCGTGTTCCATCATTACGGTAACACGTTCTACTAAGGCCACACTAAGTTACAACCGTTTGCAAAAATTAAATACGTAATAAAAAGGCATTCACGGCATTCAAGATAAACGATAAATAAAAATGCATCAACTAAAAAAAACAAATTCATTCGTGACATAATTCCGTAATTATGTTAAATTTATCCAAACCACCTTTTAATGATCAAAATTCATGTGATAAAACCGCTTCTATCATTTAATTTTAATCCATTACAATCCGTTACTTTAAATACGCTTTAAAATAACTTAATGGTACGTGTGTGAACCGTTTCACAATCATAGCGAGTGTACTCTATCCGTATAAAGTACATATTGAAGCCAAAAGAAAATTTAAATCAAAAGAAACAAATTTTCAAAGTGTCAAAAACAAATCCTCGATCCAGGGACACAAGTGCTCGATCGAGGAACTAAAGGGCTCGATCGACTGAACTGCAAGTCGATCGAGAAGGTTGCCAAACAGGAAGTGCTCGATCGACTAAACTGGTGGTCGATCGAGTACTTATATCAGCAAAGCTGCTCGATCGAGTACGAGGACTCCTCGATCGAGCAGTGGGGTTTTGAAAATGGTCGATCGAGTATTAAAGGGTAGTATACGGATATTAACCCACACAAGCATCAAAGAGAAGACAAGACTAGAAGGCCTTTGTACATATTGTAGTAGATGGGCAATGATGAAGAAGATCCTTGCTTCCCCGACAAAATCCCGGAGGATTATTGGAAGAAGGGAAGAAGAAAAGAAGAAAAGGAAGGCTGGGACGAGATCCGCTCGTCCAACCAGGCAGGACGCCCGTCCAAGATTGCAAGAATCCGAGCGTCTTTACCATGGGGACGTCCGTCCAGAAGCCTCCCAGGACGCTCGTCCAAGACAGCAATCCACTCGTCCAGCCACCTGAGAATCCGCTCGTCCCGACCCTTGGACGCTCGGATTGTGTTATAGACCCACACGTCCTCTTCTTGATCCATGAAAGATGCACATATTTTTGAAAGACCGGCTAAAAGGAGACCCGCATCTTTTCTGAGAGGATTGATTCCTCAAGGACTTAATCGTCATTTAAGCCCTTAGTAAACCCTAATTTGTGTACGTAATCCCCACTATAAAAACCCCATTAGTCTAATTAGATTAATCATGTTCTTCTTATCAATCTTTAGTATAGTTTATATCATTCTAATCTCTTCTTAATCTTGTAGTCAACTTCTAATCAAGTCTTAATGCAAATCTCATTTCCTTAATCTCTCTTTTGTTCATCTTTTATTTTGGGTAATTGAAGATTATTTGGGTTATTATTGGGAGATTGACAAACTTCCAATCATTCATCAAGTACTTCTATTATTCTTTGCTTCATTTTGGAATCATTATTAGGTATAATTCTCTTAATCCCTTTTTAATTATTGTTAATCATCTTCATTTATTCATTATGTTTTGCTTTGTTAATATGATTGACAACCTTTTTAACATGTTAAACTTGATAATGAGTGAGTAGTTTCCTTAACTAGGTTTAATGGGTAATTAGGGGAAACCAGCATGGGGGACGATTCATGCTTAATTTAATATGTTTTCATAATTTATTTGCTTGCTTGTTGTGATCTCAACTTATGCACATGTTATGTTTGATGAAATATGAGCCTATGAATCATTGCATTTTTTACCCATAACTTACCTTTTCAATGAGACTTGTAAGACATAAACCAACTCGAGTCTCATTAGACCATGCATATAGTTGAGTAGGGAGGATTAAGTCGACTTGTAGGTGTTGTACAATCTAATCGATTAGGCTCCGGGACCCAAACCTTCCTAGGATTGTAAGATATAAACCAACTCAATCCTATCACAACAATAATTGCTTGCTTATATTTTGAGAATATGTATGTATGATCAATTCCCATGCATCCCCTATGAACCCATGACACCCTAGTGCTTTTAATCAATTGTTTACATCTCATTTTAATCATCTTGCTTGTTTACTTTTATTGCTATTTAGTTTAGTGATCTTCTTATCTCAACCCAAATCGTGACACCCCTAGACATCGCTACTTGCAATCGAAAATCCTTCACCAATACCCGCCCCTTGGGATCCGACCTTTACTTACCTCTTTACTAATAGTAGAGTTGTTTGTGGAGATATAAATATTGTTTTGGTCTAGGTGCTCCTAACGACAAGTAACCGAAAATTAAGCTCCAAGTGAGTCCGACCACCTATGCCATGTGAAAGACCATAGTATGGTGAGTTCGACAGTTGATCAGATACCTGTGGTGGGTGAGTTTCCAGATGTTTTTCAGGAGGAGATACCAGGTTTACCACCAAAGAGGGAGATAGATTTCAGTGTAGAGTTGAAACCAGGGACGGGACCAATCTATAAGGCCCCGTACCGCATGGGTCCTAAGGAGTTGGAGGAGATGAAGAAACAGTTGGATGATTTGATTGATAAAGGATACATTAGACCTAGTGTATCACTCCAGGGAGCACCAGTTCTGTTCGTGAAAAAGAAAGATGGGAGTTTGAGGTTATGCATTGACTACAGAGAGTTGAACAGGATTACAATGAAGAATAAGTATCCTTTGCCAAGGATAGATGATTTGTTTTGAAAGATCACAGATCCATATTAGACTCTCTAATAAAATTAATTTATCTCATAAATTTTTATTTAGGTGATCTATGTAACATGCATGCTAATATGAAAGCATAAAAAGAAAGTATAAGGAAAAACAATTTCCTTACATTGAATTTGTGGTAAAAAGGGTACAAGCTAGTTCACCTTACTAGCTTGTTCTTGAGCTTAAACTAAATGGAAGATCCTCCTTGCAAATCTTAAATAAGAAGATCTCCTTCTTGTTGCACCCAAAAACTAACCTAAAAATATTAACAAGTATTGAACTAGAACTTATTAAAATTGTACCCTTGATTATTATTAGAAATATTACTATAATATTATATATTTTCTTACTAACAAGCTTAGTAGTGATGATTATTATTTCAGAGAGATGTAGTAGAATTATTCACATGCAAAAGTGTTGAGTGAAGTAGTGAGGTAGAGTGAATAAATGAACGATATATGGAGTGTATGGGAAGGGAAGTGGCGGGTGGAATGGAGTGTGGTAGTGGACAATTTTGTCTTATATTTTTATATTATATCACATGCAAAATCAAGTATAAGAGAAATTATGATAGTATACAAAATAAGGTGAAATGATTATGTGAGTAATCATTCACTACTCTTATTTTACACGGTCCACTTGACCATTTACGGGTCCATGTTGGTACTTATATTTGTCGCACAAATCCGTGTAATTTTTATTTTAAACATCGTATCATGTTTAAATACTTCCATAATTAATTCGTCTAATTCACTCCGTAAATATACATGTACCACTACACATATTATTTACGTACTAATATTAATCACATTAATCAATTAGTACAATTTTAGTAAATTAACAGTTAATTAACTAAAACCCGTCTCCCAAAACTTATCATTCAATTATCGCATAATTAAATAATAACTGCCGCTCCTCGAGTTCGCAACTCGAAATCTCTCTAAAAATAATTGACTAACCTCTTAGTCTATAAATCAAGGGACTAAACAAATTGTATCTCATACAATTAATTAGTTATCAATTGGGGTTCGTTCCTTTAGGTGTGACCGAAAGGGGTCAGTTGATCACCGCCGTCTCACGACAATAACGTCAAACTCTAGTCAGCCAACCGTTATCGATTTACGTTAATCAACTGACTAGGATCAAATAAATAAATATCGGATGATATTCCATTAATGAGATTTATTATATTAACGAACTATTGTGGAGGACACTAACTCCAACAATCTCCCACTTGTCCGACACAAGGTGTGCGTTACCAATTCTCTTGTCCGTTTTAATCTCCCACACAATGCAAGGTGTCTTTGAGGTCGCGCTTGCACATGAACACATCGCGAGTGGTTTTCTCTCACAGATTACTTCCGAGCGTGGCCACGCATTTGTAGTCATTAACTCCTCGTGTGGCCTTTAGATATAGTTACCCAACGTGGGTGGACAATTCCTGTATGCCCTATCTATCCTATTGCACAATACAGCTCACCATGACTTAGTAAATGCCCTTTTGGCCTCCTTTCACGGCACGACCTAGGACAAAAACCAAAGTCACTCGAAAACTGCACTTGCTCAGATAATAGTCTCCAGTCAAAAGAATCGACTCATTAGAACATGATAGAGATCCCCGCCACGACCAGGCGTCTATAATAGAACGTAGGGACTCTCTAAATGGTCACTGTCCGGCAAAGTGTCACACACTCTGCCTATATAATCGACCAGTCATCACGTATGACCTTATGGTGTTGAACAACCATCAATCGACTTACAATCTAGTCACTCCGAGACGTCACCTCATTAAGTGACTAGGGACAAAATACATTGTTCATCTTATTCACTTGAATAGTTTTCAACATTGTCTCCACAACTTATTCAGATAAACAAGGTATTCAATGTTTTCAGTCAAACTGAATAATTGAGTTCTTAAAGAAACTCTAACAATGAATGCGATCATCACTTATATAAATATCAATACTCTATCCAATATTTACATAACGATCTTCAGCAATTAAGGTATACTGCTCAATCACATTGAAATGACATAACCATCATGTCTACCTTATGCCAACGGTTTTGGTTAGAGGATTAGCAACAGTTGCATCACTCTAAGTTCCATTGCTATTTTCCTTTGTTCTATGCAATGTTTTCATCACATAGAGCCTTTCTAAGTACATGTCTAAACAAGTTTTTAGACTCTGGTTCTAAAGCCAGTCAAACACTCCCACTGTTTTCACAGTCTCTTGGGATACGATATTCGGCTAACAGAACTACTCTAATCCCATTAAATTCCGGTTATCAACTATTTCTTTTACAACATCGGATGTTGTAATGTACTTAGCTTTCGTTCATGATTTGTACGTATAACACTTATACATACACATCCTTCATATGACATCTTTTATGTATGACTCCTCATACATGTTTGCTTTATACATGTATAACTTCTTATACACATATGTATAACTTCTTATACATATTATTCTTTATGCACATAACACTCTTACATGATAACCATTCCTTAACGAGACCCATAACAACTTATAAGCATAGGAATGTTTCCTTGTAATCCTTTTACACAAAATTCATAAATTCCTCCAAACTACAAGAGTAAATCCTCAGTGCTTCTCAAGTACTCAAGGATGCTCATGATAATCATCTAGTTACACTCACTAGGAAATTATTGGTAATGACTTCTCATATTCTCAATATGATATGTCCCGACGAGAGCAGCTTTTAGCATATTTAATAGATCCGGCAGCAGAAGCAAAAAGATCATATTAATTTGTTCAACAACTTGAACGAGTCAAGAATCTTATCACATAAGTCTCTTGACTAAGATGCTAGTATCCATGGAGATCTATCTCATTAGATCCGGATATTTAAGATGCGCCATGATACTCTCAAGTATTTACCCGAGAATATTTCTAGACACTAATATGTCAAACACATATTTTAGACTAAGAAATATCAACTTAGCCACATTTCTAGTCACTAATATGTCAAGCACATATTTAGACAAAGAAACATACTTTAGCTCCCACTAAACTCCATGTATCATAATGGTACCACAACACTCGAATAATACCATTTTGATAGACTACATGATTGAACCCAAAGTTCCAACTCTTTGACGTATATAGATCACAAAAGGGATCTTTCAAGCATGCTAGGCTTCTTAGCATTGACAACATCAACAAAACTTCTCCCAAGGAGAAAGTTTCATTATTCATTTGCCGAATCTCCTCATGAGAAGCTATATTGCTAAGACCATACTAATTGATAAAGGCATTTGGGTTGTCACAAACTCTCTAGAACAAGCCCAAATTTTAAACATCTTATGTAACCTTTACGACAAGATCAAGGTAACCAACCAAAATATTCACCTTAGATCAAGTCTCAAACACATCTCGTGTTTCCTTCCTTATCGCATCGTGTGCAAGGAGATCAATTCGGATTGCATGGTGACACGCCATTAAATAGAGTTCATACTATTGAAAAGCCTTTGATGAGGGTTTAAGATTCGTTACTTTTGAAAAGTAACGCAATATTATCGCAAAATTATCTCCTTATAACCATTGAGCCACAATAATGAACGTCTTCTTGCATTGTACTCACCACTGAGCCTCAATAAAGAACATCTTCTTGCATTGTACTCAGTTTGTGGGTAGCCTTTGATGAGGGTTTAAGATTCGTTACTTTTGAAAATTAACGCAATATTATCGCAAAATTATCTCCTTATAACCATTGAGCCATAATAAAGAACGTCTTCTTGCATTGTACTCACCATTGTGGGTCTTGGACTTCCGTAAGTTCAAAATTTCTCCCACTATGTCTTCCAGAAAATGAAAATCTTTCTGGAAAGACAGCATTACGAGCCACAAACTCTTTGTTCTCATTTTGGAGGAGTAAAAACCAAGTGGTTCAATTTTTGATAATCCTCACAAATACATAAATTGGTTCTGAACATAAACATTTATGGTCCCAAATGTATAAAAAGACAAGTTAGGGACCCTCCCTACCCATATCTCATATGGAGTCATTGAGGCTATTATAGACGGGTTTTAAACTTTTAGTGAGAAAATAGCTTACAAAAAATTGCGAAAAACCTCAAACTATATCTCATGAAGTTCGGTTTATATTCTTCACTACACCATACTCTATGGTGTCCTTAGAAGAAGGTACATGTGAATTGGTTCACAATCTTCTGAGTGATCATCAAGGTCATTACTTGATATTACCCATTTGATCTTCAAATTCATTACTTTGAAACTTCCGATCAACATCTTGATCTTGACGTGCTTTTCGTTTACTACTTCATTTTGAAAATATTTCACGTTTCAAAAATCACTTTTATGTCTTATTAAATAGATACGAGGTTTTGATATCTACTTAACATTACCGTAAAAGTAACGAAGTATATTAATAACCAACTATCGGCCTTACACATCCGTATGTATATGGTCAATCACCTCACTATTGTGTTTCTTTTCTACAAAAGAAAACATAATACATGCACACATACCATAAGACTCACAATCAAATGGTTGTTCAATGTGCTTATCGTTTACTTGTTTGAAACGAATTTACTTGAGGTTTGATCAATTGGGTTCACCGGAATAGAGACATTAAAATTTACAAGATAGTATAATATTTAGTTTTCGTGAAGAATGTAAAATTCCTCTAACTTGAGTGGTCTAAACCAACCACCAAGTCATCATAGGAGTAGGTACAACATTTTGTTTTAAATCACATGAGTGATGCCTTCTATGTATAAACATAGATGATTACATTCTTTTAAAACCAAATTTAGGTACATTTGTCTCTATCGAAATCATTGCTACTCGAGCACCATTTCGAGACAAAAATATCTTATGCTAGACGTCTTACGTTTTATCAATTCATGTAAACTTCTTTACAAAGAAATGAGCGTACTTGGTATCTCATACCAAGATAGTGGAACTAGCCTATCCTTTGAGTAGATGTCTCTTTCAACTTTGTTCTATCGCATACATCTAAGGTTGATTCTTCTTAACTCCCACTCACTTTCACATTCCTCTTTGCTTCAATCAAGCAAAAATGAATCTCATAAAGACCTCTCTTCAAGTCATTTGTAATATTTTATACACTTAGTAAGAGTGAATTACTATACAGTGAGTGCAACATGTGGCAAAATCTCAATTTCTTGCGAAATTGGATTACCTAACCGCTCAATTGTCATCATATGTCTAAATTCTTTAGCGCATAAACAATCGATTTGGCCTTTCTCAAAGTGAGCCATTTGACGGTATCATATTGGAGTATTATAAGTGTTTTTGAAAACTCTTTTCGCAAACTTTTGAATTACACTTGAGTAATTAAAACTAATATGTCATCATCATGACGAAGGTGTCACTTAAGAAATCAAGACTCTCTTGATAAAATGTGACTTCCTTTTAAACTCGTAATATGAGTTTGCAACATGAAACCCCTTTTTAAATATGTATGGATGTTAAGTTGTATAATAATCGCAATAATTGTTCTAAACTTATGTAGGTGAAGTAATAAATCATGTTACCAATCATTGCTACCAAATTCCTTCAAAGAAACCGCTTCCTATGAAAGAACGAAACGAGTATAATAAATAGAGGATGAAAGGAGGATGAAGTGCGCGATGTCATACATTTATGAGAATGAACGAAAAATAGGAAAAATTAACATTCAATGTTTTAAAAATACTTGTGAAAACATGTTCAACATGTTTTATCATTTATATAATGATCTCCCACTAAATTATATAAATGATTCCAAGACCCAAATATTAAACAAAAATGAGCATCGCTTGGGCGAAACATCCCATAATTGTGTAAATTCGGTAAGTCACGTTGACTAATTCTACCTCTAAAACTCTTGGTCGACGAATTTCCTTAAATCCATCTACTAGCCCCGGAACACAAGACCGTCTTATATCCCGTTGAGCCCAACCAATTTTGGCGTGTGATAACCGCTTACCACCCTACTTACCCAAGGTAAAAAGAGAACACCCCGCTTGGGCGAGCGTGGCTCTAATGAACAAGAGATTCATAGGTTTTACTAATTGGTAAGGCTAATCTCAATTTTAGTTATGTGAGAGATCTTGTCAATTTAGTCATAAATTCCTTATAAGTGAATTAATTCGGTGAATGTAAATGACGTGAATTGACAACCGCGAAAATAAAATGCATGTGAATGGCGATTTTGGCATGCGCGAAAATAAAACAAGCAAACATGTAAGCATATGAATAAATCCTAGGATGACCACCTAGTTAATAAAAAACTAGTCTATTACATTTCGGAAACCAACTCCTTGGTCCCTTGCCTCTTCATTCCATAAGTGGCTCTTCGTTGTGGGATTTGGAACACCTTCCAAAAATAGACTCCGTCTCGTTGTAATCCGTCTTTTGGAAACGCCAGTAAAAATAACTATTACAAATGAATTACATAGCTATTCCTATTATACATTAATTAATAAAATAAAATAAAACTATTAATTAATTACAAACCGACGATACGAGATCGTATTTAATTACAAACAAATCGATATTCCCATTCATTTCGGGTAATAACGATTAAAATTAACTAGGCCATACTAGGTAAAATAAGATAAATACTTTAAATAAATGACAATCATTTATTCAACTTAAATAAATATGCTTAAAATGCTGTAAAAATGATGCCAAAATCGCCTTATCTATCATTCATTGGTATCCATCTCGGTTTTTGTGGATTTAATCGATTTTTAACATGTAAAAATCAATAATTAACTCTTAAATCTCATTTAAGTCCAAACTAATTGTCCAAACTGTTTTGAACCTCAAAATTAGTCCTCACTAATTTTATGATAAATTATTAGTTTGATTTGGTGATAATTTGCTAATTTAATCGATAAAATCATAATATTTAAGTAAAAATCCAAAATAATTGAAAAATTACCCAAAAATTGAAACAAAATTTTTTGGTATTCTGGAACACTCCCAAGAACACCAAAAAGTCAGAAAAATTACCCAAAAATTCCGGATAAAGTTTGTGAAGAAAAAGATCCATATTTATCGGTTTTTAACCACTAAAACCAATAAACATCAAAACAAAGTGAAAACACACATGAAAAATCACTTTTGACATTTAAATAATATTCTTAAATGTACATCATGGGCAGAATCAAAAGTTTCGAAATTATGATTAATTAATTTGACTTTTATCAACTTTTATCTCATAAAATCAATAAACATGCAAAAAATTCGAACCAACCTTCAACTTTTTGCATACAATCAGTAGAAAACATGCATGAACTACCATAAATAACCCATGTACCGAATCAACCTTTAACTAATTTTAGTCAATTTTTCACTAAAATGCGACATTTTGACTCGATTTTCTACCAAAAATTATTAAAAATAGCAAAATAACTTCAAAAATCACCAAAAAATTCCACAAAACGTTTTAGATCAGTAGGTATGCATGTCCCAAAAATTTCGTGCTAAAACCTCTTCTAACACAATTTTTGAGTTTTTATAAATTATCACATAATTCATTAAAATGCTTAAAATCAACATGCAAATTACAAGCCTAAGCTCTGATACCACTTGAAAGATTATAGATCCATATTAGAGTCTATAATAAAATTAATTTATCTCATAAATTGTTATTTAGGTGATCTATGTAACATGCATGCTAATATGAAAGCATAAAAAGAAAGTATAAGGAAAAACAATTTCCTTACATTGAATTTGTGGTAAAAAGGGCACAAGCTAGTTCACCTTACTAGCTTGTTCTTGACCTTAAACCAAATGGAAGATCCTCCTTGCAAATCTTCAATAAGAAGATCTTCTTCTTATTGCACCCAAGAACTAACCCAAAAATATTAACAAGTATTGAACTAGAACTTATTAATATTGTACCCTTGATTATTATTAGAAATATTACTAACTAGTCTTAGTAATATTATTTATGTTCTTACTAACAAGCTTAGTAGTGATGATTATTATTTTAGAGAGATGTAGTAGAATTATTCAAATGCAAAAGTGTTGAGTGAAGTAGTGAGGTAGAGTGAATAAATGAACAATATATGGAGTGTATGGGAAGGGAAGTGGCGGGTGGAATGGAGTGTGGTAGTGGATAATTTTGTCTTATATTTTTATATTACATCACATGCAAAATCTAGTATAAGATAAATTATGGTAGTATACAAAATAAGGTGAAATGATTATGTGAGTAATCATTCACTACTCTTATTTTACACGGTCCACTTGACCATTTACGGGTCCATGTTGGTACTTATATTTGTCGCACAAATCCGTGTAATTTTTATTTTAAACATCGTATCATGTTTAAATACTTCCATAATTAATTCGTCCAATTCACTCCGTAAATATACGTGTACCACTACACATATTATTTATGTACTAATATTAATCACATTAATCAATTAGTACAATTTTAGTAAATTAACAGTTAATTAACTAAAACCCGTCTCCCAAAACTTATTATTCAATTATCGCATAATTAAATAATAACTGCCGCTCCTCGAGTTCGCAACTCGAAATCTCTCTAAAAATAATCGACTAACCTCTTAGTCTATAAATCAAGGGACTAAACAAATTGTATCTCATATAATTAATTAGTTATCAATTGGGGTTCGTTCCTTTAGGTGTGACCGAAAGGTGTCAGTTGATCACCGCCGTCTCAAGACAATAACGTCAAACTCTAATCAGCCAACCGTTATGGATTTACGTTAATCAACTGACGAGGATCAAATAAATAAATATCTGATGATATTCCATTAATGAGATTTATTATGTTAACGCACTATTGTGGAGGACACTAACTCCAACATGATTGACAAGTTCAACGGGGCAGCAGTCTTTTTTAAGATTAATTTGAGGTCGGGTTACCATCAGGTGAAGATTCGGAATGAGGACATACCAAAGACAGCTTTTATATCGAGGTATGGTCACTATGAGTATGTTGTGATGCCGTTTGGGTTGTCTAATGCACCTGCAGTGTTTATGGATTTGATGAACTGGGTCTTCAGTCAGTTTTTGGATCGGTTTGTTGTGGTCTTCATCGATGATATCTTAGTCTATTCTAAGACTAAGGAGGAGCATGACGAGCACTTGAGGTTGGTGTTGCAGACTTTGCGTGACAATCAGCTATATGCAAAGTTGTCAAAGTGTGAGTTATAGCTCGAGGAGGTTGCCTTTCTGGGGCATGTGATTTCAAAGAAGGGTGTAGTTGTGGATCCGGCAAAGATAGAGGCAGTCCCTCGGTGGGGAGCACCGAAGAATGTGGCAGAGATCAGGAGTTTCTTGGGTTTGGAAGGGTACTACCGTCGGTTTGTGAAAGACTTTTCTAAGATAGCCAGACCTATGCTAGCGTTGATGAGGAAAGAGAACAGGTTTCGCTGAGATGAAAGTTGTGAGACAACGTTCCAAACTTTAAAGGAGCGTTTAACCATAGCTCCAGTCTTAGCATTGCTTGAAGGTTGTGAGAACTTTGAGGTATATACAGATGCTTCAAAGAATGGTTTGGGATGTGTGCTGATGCAGAACGGGAAAGTAATTACCTATGCTTCTAGGCAATTGAACCCTTAAGAGGAGAACTATCCGACACACGATCTGGAGTTGGGTGCAGTTGTGTTTGCTCTCAAGATTTTGAGGCACTATCTTTTTGGGTTGACCTTTAAGGTGCTTTCAGATTACAAGAGTCTCAAGTACATCTTCACTCAAAAGGAGATGAACATGAGACAAAGGAGGTGGATGAAGCTGGTATGGGATTATGACATGGATATTATATACCATTAAGGGAAGCCAAACGTGGTTGCTGATGTGCTGAGCAGGAAGAGTGTGCATTCTCTATGCACAGCTAAGTCTTTGATGAGATTGAGAGATGAGGTGGGGAAGATGGGGATACATATGATACAGAAAGGGGATGCTAGAGGGGACTTGACAGTGGAGCCAAATCTTTATGATGATATTCGTAGGAAACATGCTTTGGATCCTAAGATTGCGGAGTGGAGAGCTGGAGTAGAGAAAGGGATAGTGTCTCAGTTTTCTATTCATACAGATGGCAGTGTAAGATTTGATAGCAGGTGGTGTGTTCCTAATGATGAGAAATTGAGGAAGATGATCATGACAGAGGCTCATTGTACACCATATTCGGTACATCCAGGCAGTGATAAGTTGTATAAAGATTTGAAGAAGACTTTTTGGTGCCCTGGGATGAAGAAAGAAACAGCTGAGTTCGTGGATCGAGGTTTGACATGTTAGAGAGTTAAGGGAGAGCAGCGACTACCACAAGGTAAGATTCAGTCTCTTGAGGTAACTGAATGGAAATGGGAGTCTATCTCTATGGATTTTATAGTGGGTTTGCCGAGGAGTCAACAGGGTAACAACATGATATGGGTAATAGTTGATCGTTTGACCAAGTCAGCTCACTTTGTTCCGATGAAAGATACTTGGGCGAAGATACAGTTAGCTTTGTCTTATAGGAAGCACGTGGTTCGTTTGCATGGGGTGCCTAAGGATATAGTGTTAGATAGAGATGTGGGGTTTATATCACGGTTTTTGAGAGAGTTGCAGGAATTGATGGGAACTACTTTGAAGATGAGTACAACTTTTTATCCTGCGACAAATGGGCAGACAAAGAGGACCATCAAGACTTTGGAGGACATGTTGAGGGCTTGTGTGATAAAGTTTGGTGGTAGCTGGGAGGATAGGTTGGATCTGATTGAGTTTTCTTATAACAACAGCTATCACACAAGTATTGGGATGGCACCGTTTGAGGCTTTGTATGGAAGGAGGTGTAGGACTTTGATTTGCTGGGATGATAGAGTTGAGGCAGTGGTTTTAGGACCACAGGTGGTACAGGAGATGATAGAACAGGTTAAGCTGATCAGGCAAAAGATGAAAGCGGCCCAGGACCGCGAAAAGAGTTTTGCAGATTTACATCGTCGTGACATAGAGTTTCAGATTGGGGACAAGGTTCTTTTAAAAGTGTCTCCTATGCATGGGGTTATGAGGTTTGGTAAGAAGGGGAAGCTGAGCCAGACGTTTATCGGACCATATGAGATTTTGGATCGTGTGGGTGAGGTCGCTTACCGGTTAGCGTTACCAGCGGCTTTGGATAGGGTGCATAATGTGCTTCATGTGTCTCAGTTATGGAAGTATGTGAGCGATCCTTCACATGTGTTAGAGGTGGAAAACATAGAGTTTTATGAGTCCGTGTCTTATCTCGAGGTGCCAAAATAGATTCTTGATCGCAAGGTTCGGAAAACTAAGAATGGGGAAACAGTGTTGCTTAAGGTTCTATGGTCTAACCATGAGGTTGAGGAGGCTACTTGGGAGGCGGAAGAGTCTATGAGGGAGCGGTATCCGTCTCTTTTTGATCAGGTATGTGTGGTTACGGGGACGTAACCATGTTTCTTTTAGGGGGGGTAGGAGGCGATCGCATAATGTTTTGGTATGGTTTATGTTGATTTCGGTAAAAGTTACTAGTTGTTTTGAGTCGGTTTGATTTTGGGTTGGGAGTTTTGTTTTGAGTTTGGTTATGTTGTTGTGTCGGAGTTGAGATAGTATGTTTTGTTTTTGTGTATGGGTTGAAACTTCGGGGACGAAGTTCTTTTTAAGGAGGAAAGACTGTAATACTACGGTTTTCTATGTCTATGGGTACTCTATCGAGTGGCGCTTACTCTGTCGAGTAAGTATGTTTTTATACGAAACAGTACGTTACCTGATGGGTACTCGATCGAGTATGTTGGGCACTCGATCGAGTAAGGGTCACTCGATCGAGTAAGTGACTTGCTTGATCAAGTAAGTGAGTCTTACGGGTTTTTTTAGCCGAGTTTTGTTAATATCGAGTGATTAGTATAAAAGAGATTCGTTATTCTTTTAATCACTTTTTCACCTTTCTAAAACATTTCAAAAGAAAAAGAAGTTACGTAGTTCTCTCTCATCGCGTTGTTAGCAAATCCCAAGGCCTAGGATCATCGGCTTGCCTTGTTCATTACGCCGTTGAGATCGTCGTGTCAAGGGTAAGCTTCTTGTATAATTTTTATAATGTTTCGTTGAGTTTGTTTAAAATCTTAATTGGGTAAATTTGGGGGTTTTGGGTGTATTGTGTTAATTAGGTGATAACTATATGAATATGTGTTATAGGAGGAGGATTCGTAGAGGAAAATTTCTGATTAGCTGATGTGATGGTGGTCGATCATTGTTGTTGATTTATATCATATCGGATTTGGTAATTGGTAATTGTTGTCGTATAATATGGTTGGTTGTATAACTGTCTGTGGTTTGCGACGTACGTCCTAGGCTGAGTGGAGTCACTTGCGGGAGTGGATTCACGCCCTTGATTCGCCCTCTGTGGAACCCGCCACAGAGGGAATGTGCACATTTAGGAACTTAGGTGATCGCTCGGATGAGATGAGCGGGGCTTAGATGGGAACGGCTGTGGTCCCCCACTGGCGGTGTGGAATACTTGTTACGATGGGTATCTTGGCAGGACTACACACTTTAGTGTGTAGTCAGGTGTGTGGTGATATGATGGAGATTGGTTGGTTGGATTGGATTGTTGTATTGCTTTTGTTTTATTGTTTTATGTAAACAGTAACTGACCCCGGTTTAAATGTTTTGAAAATTGTGATGATCCATTCGGGGATGGTGAGCAGTTATTCAGCAGGTATGAGTTGATGCACATGGGATAGCTGGGTTGAGTTGCCACGAGATGTCTAGAAGTGTTCTGCTGTGTCATAAACGTTCTTTTACATTATTTCAGTTGGTTTGACTGTTTTGAGAAACAGTTGTATTTACTTTATCAGTTTTGGGATTTGGACTTGTATCACTTTAAACTCATTTAATAAACTATGTTTCTTTATTGTCTATTTGATATACATTGCCTCGGGTAACCGAGATGGTAGCATTCTCATTCCTTAAGTGATCCTGGTAAGGCACTCGGAGCATGGGGTGTTACACTACCGCTCCTGTGTTGACTCTACCAGAAGAGGGCGTTGAATTTGATGTCTACTGCGATGCGTCAAAATTTGGGTTGGGTTGTGTCTTGATGTAGAAGGGTAAGGTTGTGGCTTATGCTTTCAGGCAGTTGAAAGTTCACGAGATGAACTATCCGACTCACGATCTTGAGTTAGCAGCAGTGGTGTTTGCACTTAAGCTATGGCGACACTACTTGTATGGAGTCTCTTGCAATATTTATATGGATCATAAGAGCTTGAAGTATATCTTCACTCAGAGAGATCTTAACATGAGGCAGAGACGTTGGTTGGAGCTACTTAACGACTACAAGATGGACCTGTAGTATCATGAGGGTAAGGCAAACGTGGTTGTCGATGCTTTTAAGTCGCAAGGTATGCCATTCTATGAGATCCGTGATGGTGTTACCTGATGACTTGATTCGAGGGTTCCAAAAGATGAGCCTTGAGGTAGTTCCTCCCGATACTTTAGATTTGAGTACGATGGTTGCTGAACTCGAGATCCTTCTTGAGATCCGAGTTATGTAAAGAGAGGATGAATTCTTAGAAGGAGTTCGAGTCGCTATAAGTGAAGGTCACGCCAAAGGGTTCGACGTTGGACCTGATGATGGTGTGCGATTCCAAGGTCATTGATGTGTACCTAGCTATGAGGTCTTAAAATGTAAGATTCTTAAGGAGGCTCATAGTACTCCCTATTCGGTTCATCCTGGTGTTTATAAGATGTACAAGGATCTGAAGCTATGGTTTTGGTGGCCGAATATGAAGAAAGAGATCGCCGAGTTTGTGAGCCGTTGCCTGATTTGTCAGAAGGTCAAGTTTGAACATTAGAGACCAGGTGGTCTACTGCAACCTTTGGAGATTCCCACCTGGAAATGGGATTCTATTTCGATGGTTTTCTTCATGGGTTTGCCGAGGTCGCCGAGAGGAATGAATGTGATTTGGGTCGTGGTTGATTGTTTGACTAAAGTCGCGCATTTAATTCCGATGAAGGAGACTTGGAGTCTCGAGGAACTAGCAACTGCTTATCAGCGAGAGATCATTCGTCTTCATGGGGTTCCTAAAGATATCATCTCCGACCGTGATCCGAGGTTTTGCTCTCAGTTTTGGAAGAAGTTGCAGTTGGCTTTGGGCAGTGAGCTTAAAATGTGTACAAGTTTTCATTCTGTAACTGATGGTCAGACTGAGCGTACCATTTAGACACTTGAGGATATGTTGCGAGCTTGTGCTTTTGAGCTCCAAGTTAGTTAGTAGAAGATTTTACCGCTTGTGGAGTTCTCCTACAACAATAGTTACCAAGCGAGTATTCAGATGGCTCCGTTTGAGGCACTCTATGGAAGGAAGTGTCGCAGTCCTTTGTGTTGGGATGACACTAGTGAGGCAGTCGTTCTTAGCCCAGAGTTGGTTCAGGAATCGATTGAGCAAGTAAGGTTGATCCGCGAGAAGCTTAAGGCAGCCCAGGATTGACAAAACACGTATGCAGACTTGCGGCGTAGGCCGATTGAGTTTGAGGTTGGCGATAAGGTTTTTCTTAATGTTTCCCAATGAAAGGTGTCAAGAGGTTTGGGATTAAGGGCAAGCTTAGTCCTAAGTACATTGGACCTTATGAGGTTCTCTAGAGAGTTGGCGAGGTAGCTTATAGGTTGGCTTTACCTCCTAATCTGTCGAAGGTTTACGATGTTTTCCATGTGTCGCAGTTGCGTTGTTATCGCAGTGATCCTTCCCATGTTCTACAGGCTGATGTTATCGAGGTTGAGCCTAACCTGACTTGTGAGGAACGACCAGTTCGTATTTTGGAACGTCAGGAGACGAGGCTAAGGAATAAGGTTGTACCTTTAATTCGGGTTCTGTGGAGGAGTCAGAAGTTCGGGCAGGAGACTTGGGAAACCGAAACGTCTATACGAGAGAAGCATCCGCATCTTTTCGAGTGAGGTAGTTCTCCTATCAAGTTTCGAGGACGAAACTTTGTTTTAGAGGGTTGGATTGTAACACCCCTAATTTCCGTAATATATTTCTTTAATTTTATTTTACCATATTTTATATTTTATTTTCAGGGAAAATATCCTTCTTTTATCTTATGGGCTAATTTATCTCGAGTTTGGTGAAGACCCGTTTCTCCATTGGGTTTCACGTGTGTTTTGGTATAGATGGATGAGTTTTGGGCCTAAGCTTAAAATAAACCCATGAGTTTTTCTATAAATAAGAAGGGAAACCAAACCCTTGCAATTCTTTTCTCTTATTTCTTACAATACCCTAAACCTAAATTCTCTCCTCTCTTCCTCCCTTGTGCCCCGCGAAAACTCGCCTAGGGTCTCGTGCCGCCCTTTCTTTCCTTCGTTCTTCATCGTTCTTCGTGCCTAGATCGATCCTACTCCTTTGATCTATCTATCTTCTTCGTAAGTTATATGTTTTTCGCGTAGTTTTTATAGTATATTTAGTATATTTATTAGATTCGTTCCTCTTTATTAGATTCGTTCCTCTTTGGCACGTGTGAAACGACAATGAAGGCATGGAAGTTGCTCCTGGAGAGGACACTTATATCGTTGAAGACGATCTTTAGGAATATTTGCTTAATAAGGTAACTAGGTGTTTCTCTTTTAATTGTGTTTATGCTAATTGATTTAATTAATATGATTTAATGATTGATTTGTATGATTGGTACATGTTTGATTGTTATTACCATGATTAATTATATTTTCGCATGTTTGTATATGTTTTAATGTATTAATTATATATCGGATGTTGCTTATGCATTAATTATGGGTGTCATAAGCACATTTAGGGTTTATGAATGAAACCCTATTGGCGGCATGATAGGCGGCCAAGGGTGCTCTCCAAAGTTATAGCTAAAGCTAGTATAACTTTGATGATGATTCGAGTGTTATAGCTGAAGTTAATACAACTTTGGGTTGTTACTCTAGTTATGGCTGAAACAGTTATAACCTTGGAAATATGAATTCAAGGTTATAGCTGAATCTACTATAAGTTGGAACGCGAGTTAAGGTTATAGCTGGAACTAACGTACCCTGAGATTTATGGCTCAAGGTTATGATTGGAACTAGTATAACTTGGAGTTTCGTGTCAAGGTTATGGTTGGGTGATTATAACATCGTTATATATATATATATATATATATATATATATATATATATATATATATATATATATATATATATATATATATATATATATATATATATATATATATATATATATATATATATATATATATATTGAAGTTATAGTCGAGGTTGGTAAAACCTCACATCCAGAGTTGATGTGATGACTAAGGTTACTATAACATTGGTTGTTCATACTTGCTTCATATGTTGTATTGTTTGCAATGTGTTATATCTTTGTGGTTTCATTTTATTGATGGGTTACTCTTGTTCATATGTTGGTAGGACAGCCAGTTAAACTGTTCTACTATGTTGGATCGTGATGTTATTCACGCATGACTTGTACAATCAGTTAAACTGTGAATTTGCATGAGTTAGACAGTCAGTTAAACTGTTCTTCTGAGTTGAGTCGTGATGTGGTTCACGCAGGTTGTGTGCAGTCAGTTAAACTATGCATTTGTTTGTTGGCTAGTTGAATAGTTGACGGTAGTATGAGTTAAATACTATCAGAATGAATCAAGAGCTGCTCTACGGAGGTTTATTGGTCTATGTTCGGGGGTGATGGCCAGATTCGTCAGTTAAACATTCTGGGTCCCGAGTGTCGTTCGATATACAGTTAATGCATCGAGAGGTATGACCAGGTCTTAGGCATATAGGCAGTGGTGATACGCTATACATAGTACCGTGGAGTATCAGTTAAATACTTCACAACCAATGGTTCGTCAGTTAAACGTTCCATCTGCTAGTTCATCAGTTAAATGTTCTAGCGGCGTTCGCTTTATTCGCTATGCCTTGTTGCTAGCTTTTCTGCCTTATGTGCTGTGGATCGTGTCTACTTTGGTTTATAAGTCATGGTCTAGTGGTTGTATATGGTCTAGGTTTATATAGTCTCATTCGTCTAGTGTTAAGAATATCATGAGTAGTAAGTCTGAGTTTGATTTTCATGAGTATAGATGATCTCGTATGTTTACTGGTTTTGCATTTCAATTGTTAATGATTGTTGGTTATATTCAATTGTTATAAACATGACTGGGAGAGCATCTAGTTACTCCTGACTGATTGTCGACCCCCATTCTCAGGTTGTTCAGATGATTGTTGTTATCATTTTGCCTTATTATTATTATAACGGTTCCAATTCTTATTATCTTATTATACTGTGTCCATTCTTTTTTATTATTATAAGTAGAAAGTTAGTCATTATAATATTTTATTTGGTGGATTGCCTTTGAGTATAAGGAGTACCATACTCCCGGAGGACACACGAATTTTTCTGGTGATATTGTCTCTGAATTCCAGAGGATGGGGTCCCAAAAAAAATGTAACAAATAACATAAATAATTAAACTTTAATTCAAAGAACCACCATAATCCAAATACTACTCATAATGCTAGATAATAACTAAAGACTTAATTAGAATCTGATGAAGTATTAGGATAGTCTTGATGCCCAATTTCGGCATAGATCAAGTCATAGATCGGCTCTTCATCATCAGCGGGCAGCGCAGGTGGAATGACCTTTTTCTCCCATGACATAGGCATGGTGGCAAGAATGTGATGCCTCCTGTAATGTCTCAGCAGAAGATGATCAACATGGGTCGCAACCCTTAGATAAGGGCCCTATTGTCTAGCATTCGAATAGAAATCCTCTTTCCCCGCATCTTTCCCCGCATCTTCCCCCGTAAATATAGACCCCAATTTTCTAACCTAATGAAAACTATCATGGTAGTTGGCTTCGTCAAACTCGATAAAAGCGAAGCCTACAAAACCTTGCTTGTTTGTAGACACAGAGTACAGTTTTGTAACCGCAGTGAAACCGTAGTCATGAAGCATTTGCGTCAACCACCCAAAATTAGGGTTTAAACCCTTTCCATTCACATCATAACGAACCGGGAGATTATGGAGAATGCAAGTAAAAGGCCGTGCGTAACGAGAATATAATTGTAGCCCCGATACACATCCATATTTTTTTAGAGAGAAATTAAAGAGTAAATATTTGATAATTTAGATTTTGACCTAAAAAATTAGGATGACATATTTATAGAATTATTTTGGTCAAATTGAATATTTATTAAAGTTGTGATAAAGTTTTGCATGCAGTGGTCAAACTAAGAAATCAAATCAAATAGTGGCAACGGTTGAATTGAGAAACCGTTCTTTCATAATAGAAAATGATAACGGTTACAAGAAACCCGTATCTATAACATAACAACGGGTACCACAAACCGTTGCTGGTGTTAATTTAGTAACGGTTTTCGAAATGCCGTTTTATTAAACTGGTAACAGTTGTCTAACAACCGTTACCAGAGAGATTTTATAACGACCTTTTGAAAACCGTTAAACATTTTGGATAATGGTTTGTTTAGCAGCCGTTGTCACATTATAATAACAATGGTTTTCGAGGGAAACCGTTATTCTCATTTTCGCGGTCTAGGTTTCCGCCAATATTTTAAAAACGGTAATCTAACTCTCGTTATTAAATGCATTAAACTGTTGTGATATTCTCCTTAATGATTGACAGATTTGGCGTAGTGGTAAAGTTGGTTTGTGAGGAATGAGGTGTTGTTTTACTATTGTATGTATATTGTAGTTAGCGACGATCTTCGTTACATGTTGTGGGTGTTTATTGTCGAGACATGGTGGGTATGTCGTAATTGCAACGATCTTTGGTTATATGGATAATTTGGGGTTGTGAATGTACCATAAAATTGAATTGGGAATAGAGTTCATGTTGTTTGTGTCGTGGGAATATGTGGCTGCGGTTTCAGCCTGACTACCTATCGTAAAATGGCCAAAACTCCCTTATTTATTATCCATTTTGGATGTATAACCTGTTGGAGCTGGTGTCCTCCACAAATTAGTGTGATAACATTTGTAAATCTCTTACATGTTCACAAGGGTATACTTCGTATATTTAATTAGTTGATTAACGTTTACCTAATAACGGTTGGCTTGCTAGAAAGTTTGACGTTATTATCATACAGATGGCGGTGATCAACTGGTCCCTAAAGGTCACACCTATAGGACGTATTTGAGAAATGTGGTTATAGAAATATAATTACATTGATGCCCAAAATGACTAAAAAGTTAGTCAATGTGTTGATGAGATAATTATTTAATGAAAATTAAATAATATTAAGTTGAGACGAATTAACTGTCAATTCGTAAATTAAATATAATAAGTTATATTTAATCAATATATATATATAAAAGAGGCTTTTTTCAGGCAATTCTAGAGACTCCAATTTTTCTAAAACACTCACATTTTAATAATAATATAAATAAATAAAATAAAATTAATAACTAATCCAACTTATATGAAATTCCTATATTGATTAGAAAATACAGATGATGATGATAATAACAATAAAAATTTTAGATTATATTCAACAAAATAACAAAATAGGAGATTTGCATGCTAATGGAACACAAACGTGCCAACATTATTCTTCCTAAAACACAATTAGATATAACTTCAAATAAACGATAAATTTTTAGAAGCAATAGGATTCTTCCTACGGGTTATAGTATATATATTGAATTTTACGTACTAATTTTATGTCTCTCTTAAAGTTTTAATTGTTGTTAGTTGTTATGATAATTAAGTTATTATTGTTGTTCTTTTGGAGGCTTAAGATTACAGGCCAATACTGGCTATAAAAGAGGCTTAATATTATTATGTTCTTTTGGAGGCTTAATATTATTATTGTTGTTCTTTTGGAGGCTTAATATTATTATGTTCATATGGACATAATTTGATGTGTATTTTATGTACATTAATGAGATTTACATTAATGAGATTTATATATGTTCATTTTACGATATTTACATTTCGAATAATGTTCTGATTCGTGAATCTGCAACCTCATCATATTTTTCATATGTTTCAATTTATCATGATTGGAGTGATTATTCATACTTCGATTTGTTTTCAATGTTTAGCCTGCATACTGGCTATCGAAGATAATTGCTACTTCTGGACAGTTCGTTGTGTTTATTATAGGTATATTAACGCTAACATATTACTCCGTATATGATATACACGATATGCGGCTTTACCGTATATTTGTTTTCCTATGGAGTGGGGTTTTAAATTGTGTTTAGACCTAACTTACTTATTTAATTAACAGTTCGTTTTATTATAGACGACCACTCTCACAAAATTAAAGTGGGAGGGCAAGTGGAGGTATCCATTTCCCACCACTTGCACCACCCACTTTCATTTGTGAGAGAGATACTATCCGTCTATAATGAGAATTTGTGTTTAATTAATTTCACCGTGCCACTTCTTTTTCTATTCTCAAGTTTTTCCCGGGTAATCAAAATTTGATAGAAGAGAACCCGTAAATATGAAATTACAGATTTATAACGAAAAGAATAATCTGAATACTGCCGTATTTATCATAACAAACTCTCTATCACTAATGCATAATGTAATAAAAAATGCTAATGTCCACAATTATGGACTACACGTTAATGAAAAATTGCGAACGACCAATATCGTACCATACCTTCACGTTAAAAACTCATATCATGAAACTTATTCCACAGGACTCTTGATAAGGTGTATAATCATTAGTATATATACTAATCAAGTTTGACAAAGCATACCCATGAAACTCATGTAAAGGTTATCTCACTTAGAAATTTACATTTAATTTTACTGTTATTCGTTGATGGAAGTTTAAACTCCTACTATCTCCTACATACGGACATACCCATGATAATGTGTGTAATCAACTTAGATAAAGCATAGGTAAATGGCATACGTATGTTTTACGGTAAATTGTAAAAAAACTCATACGTAGCATTTTTAATTTGTACAAAGTTTAGTGAAGGTGGGTTTCTTAAAACACAAGTGCAACCTATACATTAGAAATTTAGGATTTGGGTGAGCGACGAACACACTCACAGCTTCACATTACCATATTCGTGTGATTATTAGTTATACTATTAATTTAGTAAACTTTTCTTGCACATGTCAATCGTGAATTATTACGGTGTTTTTTTTTTCCGTACTCGTAACTTGCGTCTTGATCGAGTATCGCAGACAAATAAAAAAGGCAAAACCTCATATTTTCCCCTCCTTACTTTTTCTCATAGGTGATGGTTGATTTTATAGTGGTGGTGTCATGTGTGTATTGTTTAGTGAAAAAAGGAACATACATCAAATGCACTATTTCAAATTTTGTATATTTTTGAGTATATGTGTATTTTTTTCTGAGTTTATTAAAGTTTATAAGTTAGATTTTAAATTTTTTCGTCAAAACTCAAATTTAATATGTAATGTTTTGGAATTATATTGTACAGAGTAGAGTGAATGAACTCATAAACTTTATATTAAACTCATAATTTTCAAAACAAAACTTAAAAATGTTAATATAATGCTAGGAAACTATATAACTGGTGGCAGTACATCGGATGTATATTATGTTTACTGAATTTTAAGAGAAGTGGAGGTTACTCCCCGATATTTAAGAATTGGCTAAAATAAATATATCATATATTAAAGGCATTATGAGATACAACTAAAATATGTAGCAATTTGAATGTGAAAAAAACATTATTATTAAAAAAATATTTTAATAACCGTGCAACGCACGGGCATGAATTCTAGTTAAATATATATATAAGGTTAGTTTGGACGAATTAATCTGTTAATTCGTAATTAAATATAATCAGTTGTATTTAATATCAACAAGTTGAATGTGTCATAGTGGTAATAGTGAGGGTACACAAGCCAAGAGGACATGGGTTCGATCCTCACTAGATGACAATTCAACACATATTATATATTTTTGGAAAGACCAAAATAAGGAAAATACACTCCTTATTTTTCGGTCCTTTGCCGAAAATTAGGAGGTTATTTCTTTCCTAATTGATTCCAGATTTCGGTCTATATAAAAAGAAAGGTAAAGAATTATTTCTAACCTAATACTTTTTCTGACCTTGCCTCCTCTTTCTCATCACAAGAACACAAAGACAATAAAATTTTACAGAAAATTTTAGATTGATTTCTAGCATAATCAAAGGGCATATCTCAGATCGTCTTGGGTGCAACTAATAGGCGAATATCAATTTTGATATTGTTCTTAGGCCAATTTTGCTAGGACCTGAGGTGAATTCTAAATCCTTTTACTTTTGTTTATGTATTTTATTTTATGACCTTAGATCATCTTTGTTAAATCGTTATAATCCTTCATGTTAAAGGGAAGTATACAGATTATTTCCCACAAGTGGTATCAGAGCACTAGGCTATGATTTTAATCTTGATGATTTTCATAAAAATTGTATGTAAACAATAACCTGATTTTCGAAAAAATTAGGGTTTCGTTTTTTTTTCGGCTTAATTTTTTTTTTGGCCGAGGTTTTATTTCGGCCTGTTTTTTTTTTCTTTCTCCTTCTTTCGTTTTTCCTATTGTTTGATGATATATATCCAATTTCTATAGATCATATCATTGTTTTAATCGGTTAAAATTATCATATGAAGAATTTGGTAGATTTTGATTTAATGCAGATTAAGTTAAATTACATATAGTATCATCATGTCATTGATATAAGAATTCGTTTTTGCTATATAGTTTTAGCATATACGATTAATCATGTTTGTTAATGTATTTGCTAAATCATGTCCTAATAGCAACTTAAACTTTTTCATCATATCTTTGAATTAGGGCATAAGTGCCGCAAAAGAGGAAAAAAAGGGGAAGGGCGTTTTTTTTAGGGTTCACCGTAAAAAAAAAAAAAACTGTTTTGTTTTTTTTGGTAAACCGGGAGAGGAAAAAAAAATAGGAAATTTTTTTATTTGGCTTTTTGCCGAAAAAGAAAGAGAAAAAATTATGGAAAGTTTTTTCTTGTTTTTCCTATTTACCAAATTAAAATAGGAAAAGGTTTTTTTTAAAATATTCAGCCGTGCAGCTGAAAAAAAAAAAAAAAAAAAAAAAAAAAAAGAAAATTTCTGTTTTTTTGCCGTGACCAATTTAAAAAAAAAATTGGATTTTTTTTTTTTATTTTGGCCAATTAGTTATTGTGAATCGGTTCACAATTTAATGATACCGAGTTATTTTAAAGCAGTTTAAAATTTTTGACGGATAGAATTCATATTCCAAGTTTAATATGGACTAAGTATGAATTAATGTGATTAAATTGCGGAATTGTCACTTAATTTAATTTAAATAGGTGGTTTGGATAAATTAATCAACATAATTAATGTATTGTATTATGTATTTATAATTTATTTTAGTTAATGCTTTTATTTTTGTTGAATGAATCGAATGAATGAATTTTATTTACGTATTTAATTTTTGCAATCAGTTGTATTATGTAATACTTAGTGTGGCCTTAGTCAATCATGTTTTCGTAATGAAGGAAACATGATTTTTATGTAATTATAAGATATCGAATCTCCTTTATTTTAGTTTTGGTTTTTTGAAATTAGAATGTAATTAATAGGTCAATTATGTAATTTTATTTATTGTAATTTCAAAGAAGACTAAAAAGATGAAGATTCAAGCTCACTCCCGCTACATGGATCAAGATGGAACATCAAGACAAGCTTCTCGGGTCCAAGGATGGATTCCAAACTTGTATTTATTGTTCATTTTGATAGGATAGGCCACACTAGGACTTTTCTTGTTTTTTTTTACGTTTTTCATTTCATTGCTTTTCATTCACATGCTAGTAATTGCATCATATTCTGCCTAAAACCAAACCACCTACTACTAAAATGCATGAAAATTGACTCATATAGTTGTATGTTAGTTTTCATGGACAAGCAGATGTCACAGTCTATAAGCCATCACTTTAGTTTAAATCATTCTCGCATGCTAGATTATAGTTCACTTAAAATGAATTAAAAATAGTTGATGGGATCTTCCTCTAAAAACGAAAATTGAGATTAGTCTTTATAAGGGCAAACATCTATGAGTCTCTTCTGCGTCGGTAGGCCTAATATGACCTCTTCTACGTTGGGTAAGTAGTTGTGTTGACCTAGTTTACCTCAACATCATAGTCTGAAGAGTTTCTCGTGATTATGATGGACTAAAGATAGAATTTATAGAAATTTATCGACCAGGAATTCTAACGGTAGAATTAGCTAACAGGTTAGCTTATCAATTTACAGAGAATTGAGTCTTGGGGTCATTTATATAATTCTTGAGGGAGGTCAATTGTATAAATGTTTTTGAGTCTTCGCGTTATGACATTAGTTCATTAGACTTAAAATAAAACGATGCATGCTTATTATTTTATTCTTGTTTCGCAGTGTAGAACATGCTAATTATCAATAATACTGTTACAACAAATGGTTGGAAATAACGCAATCCCAATGCCTAGTGCCACACTAGATCGTTCATCCTGGCTAAAAGTATTCATGGACAAAATGAATCGGTCCACGCGATGAAGAATGATGGGTCCAACTTTGCGGATGGGAGGCGGCATCTGCGGAATGCTGCCATTCTTTGACGGTAAGCTCGGGTATTTAATCGAGCCAATACCGGTCAACCAGGCCCAAATTCAGGAGCCAACGAGTCACTCGCTTATAGTGATTTCGTTATGGAAGCGGGTGCGATAAAGAACGTACTCATCTTTGCAATGGAAACCAATTTGCAGAGACGCTTCATTGCCCAAGGTGCAAACAAGATTTTCACCACGCTCACTAATGAGTTCTCAAAGGCACCGAGAATCATCACATATGAGCATACCTGTCGCTTCTTTGATGCGAAACTCCAGAAGGGCCAACCGGTTAGCCCACACATTCTTCACATGATTGAGAATGTCGAGAAACTGGAGTCACTTTGAATTGTAGAATCGGTGAGAGCATTGTCATTGACCGAATGCTTCATTCTCTTCACGATGGTTTTGCCCTTTTCGGGCGAACTACTACATGAATGACTTGAAAAAGAGTCCTCATGAGCTACACTCCCTTCTCGTACAGACCGAGAAGGATATGAAATTGAGTGGGAGCATGAAGCAGGATGTTCTCACGATTCACAACAAGAGTAAAGGTAAGGGCAAGGCTCATGGCGACCTAGCTGTAGGTAAGCCAAAGTTTAAGAAGCCAGGAAACGGTAAGAGTGCGCCTGGTGAGACTAGTGGCTCACAGGGCAAGACAAAGAGCAATGGCGGTGACATAGAGTGCCACCATTGTCACAAGACTGGACATTGGAGGAGGAACTGTCCCGTCTACCGTGAGGACATCAAGGCAGGCCGCGTCGTTCCTGTTGGTATGTCATCTTATATTCATATGATTGAGATTAACCATGCAAGTTTGAACTTGGGTACTAGATACTTGGTTGTGGTTCTCATCTGTGTAATAATTTGCGGGGCCTAAAGAACATCACACCTCTCGAAAAGGGTGATGTGGACCTGCGAGTCGGGAATAGAGCACGAGTAGATGCTGCCTCGAACGGAACATATGTAATCCAACTCCCTAGTGGTTTTGAGTTATCTTTAAATAACTGTTACTATGTACCCAGTTTATCTAAGAACATTATTCCTGTTTCCGTACTTGCTAAAGACGGTTTTACATTTTCAATAAAGGATAATAGTTGTATTTTCTCTTTTAATGAAATGATTTATGGCAAAGCAGTTTCCATGAATGGAATTTATATCTTAGATCAAACCACGGAAGTATTACACATGAATAATAAGAAATTAAACGTTGGTGACAAAGATCAAACCTATCTATGGCATTGTCGAATGGGACACATAAATGAGAAATGCGTAAAGAAACTCGTCGATAATGGGACTATTCCCTCATTCGGATTTTCTGCATATGGCACGTGTGAATCATGTCTCATTGGCAAGATGACTCGAATTTCCTTCAAAGGTGTTGGAATGCGCGCTAGTGACCTATTAGGACTCATACATACGGACGTATGTGGACCTATGTCAATTACCGCTAGAGATGGCTATAGATATTTTATCACTTTCACGGACGATTTGAGTAGATACGGATATATCTACTTAATGAAGCATAAAAGTGAGTCCTTTGAGAAATTCAAGGAATACCAGAATAGGGTACAGAACCAACTGGGTAGAATGATTAAAGCACTCCATTCAGATCGTGGTGGCGAATATCTTTCAAATGAGTTTGATCAACACATGAAAGACTGTGGAATCGCTCTACAGTTAACTCCACCTGGAACACCTCAATTAAATGGTGTGTCCGAATGGAGAAATCGAACCTTACTTGATACGGTTCGATCCATGATGAGTCACACCATAGTGCCTGATTCATTAGGGGGTTATGCTCTTTTGTCAGCTACTCTTATACTTAACCGAAGTCCGTCTAAAGCTGTCGACAAGACTTCATATGAAATGTGGAAGGGAACGGTACCTAACTTGTTCTTTATTCGGGTTTGGGGCTGCGAGGCTTATGTCAAGTGGAGACACGGGGATAAGCTCGGCCCGCGATCGGTCAAGACATACTTTATAGGTTATCCAAAAGGAACATTTGATCATTACTTCTATTCGCCTACCGAACATCGAGTATTTGTTGCGGCTAGTGCGACGTTCTTAGAGAAAGAATTTCTCGAGAACAAGTCGAGTAATAGAACCTTCGAGCTGTCGGAGATTCCAGAACCAACAACCGAGGAACAGATGAAGGAAGCTGTACCTCCAACTGATGATATGGTTAATATTCCTGAGGAACCTAGGAGGTCGGGTAGAGACTCTCATCCTCCGGACAGATACATTGGTATGGTCGAGGAGAATGATGTTTTACTTCAAGAAAGTAATGAACCCGCAACCTATAAAGGTGCTATGGTAACATTCCGACTCAAAGCTATAGCTCGAAGCCATGCAATCCGAGATGGACTCCATGTATGAGAATAACGTATGGGATCTAGTTGATTTACCTAATAAGGTAAAACCTCTACAGTGCAAATGGCTTTACAAAATAAAGTGTTCTGTAGACGCGCAACCAGATATCTATAAGGCACGACTTGTGGCAAAAGGTTTCACTTAAGTGCAAGGATTGCATTATGATGAGATTTTTGCACCTGTAGTCATGCTACGTTCCATTCGGATAATCTTAGCGATTGCCGCATTTCATGATTATGAGATTTGGCAAATGGATGTGAAAACCGCCTTATTAAACGGTTATTTGGAGGAAGAGTTGTACATGGTGCAACCCGAAGGTTTCATAGATCCTAAACATCCTAAGAAAGTATGCAAGCTTAAGCGTTCCATTAATGGACTTAAGCAAGCTTCTCGGAGTTGGAATCATCGTTTCGACCAAGTGATAAAAGAGTATGGTTTCACTCGATCGGTCGAAGAACCATGCTTATATATCAAGTCGAGTGGCAGCAAGATTGTATTCTTGATATTGTATGTCGATGACATACTCTTGATTGGGAATGACATTCCTCTCTTTTCTTCTGTTAAAGAATGGTTGAAGAACCATTTCCAGATGAAAGATCTAGGTGAGGCACAGCGTATTTTGGGAATCCGTATCTACCGAGATAGATCACGACGGACGTTATCACTTAGTCAGGAGTCTTATCTAGATAAGGTTCTTGAGAGGTTCAGCATGACCAACTCCAAGAAGGGGAACCTTCCTATGACGACTGGGATGCAGTTGAACAAGTCTCAGTCACCCACGACGCCTGAAGGTATTGAGCGCATGAGTCGTGTTCCTTATGCTTCTACAATAGGATCGATCATGTATGCCATGATATGCACACGTCTAGACGTGGCATATGCATTGAGTATGACGAGTGGGTACCAAAAGACTCCAGGTGACACACACTGGATAGCAGTCAAAAATATCCTCAAGTACCTACGGAGGACTAAGGATTGGGTATTGACTTATGGAGGCGATACTAAGCTATGTGCAACCGATTCGTGAGATGCTAGCTTCCAAACGGATCGAGATGATTCAAAATCTCGGTCCGGGTTCGTCTTCACTCTTAATGGTCTGCGGTCAGTGGAAGAGTTCCAAACAGAGTGTTGTAGCAGATTCTACTACTGAATCCGAGTACTATGCCGCTTCGGAGGCAGCAAAGGAAGCGATATGGATGCGTCAATTCTTACAAGGTCTTTCGGTAGTTCCTAGTTCGAATGACCCGATCACCATCTATTGTGACAATAGAGGTGCCATCTTCCAGGCTAAGGAGCCAAAGTCTAGCAACAAATCTAGACATGTACATCGGAAGGCTCACCTGATCCGTGATTACGTGGAGCAAGAAGAGATAGTGATTGACAAGATTGCGACGGATGATAACATCGCAGATCCTCTCACCAAACCGTTGAATTATGATAAGCATGTAGGGCATGTTAATTCCATGGGAATTAAACATGTTCCTAAGTTGTAGTACTTGATTATGGATTTGATACATTATCTTTTTCATATATTATTTATAACTTCATCGTTTTATATATATAATATTTTGTTTTTCATGTGGATTTATCAATCGACAACATTGAACGCCACAAAGTGAATGAATTACATTATATTTGTTTTGGTTCGTAATCGCCAATGTGAGCTGATAACTCCGGCTATTATATTGTGCAGTCGATTGATGGTGGGTTCAACGAGCCATAAGTTAAACGGTTGACTAATCGATCACAGATACGAGATTATGACGATACCTCGTAGGACAACTTTTTGTGACAACGTAATGGAGTCCTAAATGTTTTATAACATTCGGTGCCAGGTCGTGGATAGGACATCCATTGTGTACCTAGAGTCGATTCTTTTGAATATCAACTGTCTCTTGAGATTAAGGCAGTCCTTGGGTGACTTTGGTTTCTTTCTCACGGTCTCACCGTGAATCGGGGCTAAGTAGATTTTTTTGGGTCATTTCATATCGCGTGCTTACGCCGAGGATTCGAGTTGAGGAAAATATCCATCCCTTATCAAGTATAGTTATTTCTCAGGGCCACTCGAGGAGTTGTAACTGAAATGCATGGCCATGCTCGAATGTTGATTCGTTTATCAGTTAAGTTACTCTCTAGTCGGGAAAACCACTCTTGATACTGATCGCTTGTAAAATACGACCTTTGTGAATTCGGATTTGCAAATTGTTTTACATTGAGTGGGAGAAATTTTAAAGGATATGAGAATCGGTTATCGCACACACACCTGTGAGGACAAGTGGGAGTTTGTTGGAGCTGGTGTCCTCCACAAATTAGTGTGATAACATTTGTAAATCTCTTACAGGTTCACAAGGGTATACTTCGTATATTTAATCAGTTGCTTAACGTTTACCTAATAACGGTTGGCCTGCTAGAAAGTTTGACGTTATTATCATACAGATGGCGGTGATCAACTGGTCCCTAAAAGTCACACCTATAAGACGTATTTGAGAAATGTGGTTATAGAATTATAATTACATTGATGCCCAAAATGACTAAAAAGTTAGTCAATGTGTTGATGAGATAATTATTTAATGAAAATTAAATAATATTAAGTTGAGACGAATTAACTGTCAATTCGTAAATTAAATATAATTAGTTATATTTAATTAAATATATAGAAGGTTAGTTTGGACGAATTAATCTGTTAATTCGTAATTAAATATAATCAGTTGTATTTAATATCAACAAGTTGAATGTGTCATAGTGGTAATAGTGAGGGTACACAAGCCAAGAGGTCATGGGTTCGATCCTCACTAGATGACAATTCAACACATATTATATATTTTTGGAAAGACCAAAATAAGGAAAATACACTCCTTATTTTCGGTCTGTTACAATAAAATTTTACAGAAAATTTTAGATTGATTTCTAGCATAATCAAAGGGCATATCTCAGATCGTCTTGGGTGCAACTAATAGGCGAATATCAATTTTGATATTGTTCTTAGGCCAATTTTGCTAGGACCTGAGGTTAATTCTAAATCCTTTTACTTTTGTTTTATGTATTTTATTTTATGACCTTAGATCATCTTTGTTAAATCGTTATAATCCTTCATGTTAAAGGGAAGTATACAGATTATTTCCCACATAACCTACCGTTAGAATCATAAGAGGATAAGCTATCACATCCCATTAGTTTTAGCTCATTCTCGTATAGAACTCAAGTTATTGCCATTTGAAGTTGACCCTTGTTCAAGTCGAGTCCTAAATTTGTTGTTTTGTATTGGGGTTTAGGTTTCTTGTTTGTTATGCATATTAACCTTGGTTCTAATGCTTTTGTATGGTGTGTTGCCACTTCTTTATCATTGGAGCCCCTTGCCTATGTTTCATTCATTATTTATCGTTCATTTATATAGTTCTGACATGAATCTTAAATGTGGAGCTTATTATTTATTTACGTCATAACTATATGAAATGACATATTTTATTTATAATAATAAATTTAATTCATCCATTCTCATTTATTTATCGTATTTCAATTATGGGTGATTTAGTATACTGGAATAATTGGATGAGCCGTATCCATGTGAACTATACTATACTTTTGCTTGGCTTATAATTATACCTCACTTGTTCTATTCTGGAAAGTGCGAGTCTATCTCACTCTCTGCCCACCTCTTTTGTGCAGTTCTGAAAAATTTGGTATACATGGCTTCCGTTCTATTGCCTGGGTCTTAGATGTGAGATGTTTATTGCATACTGAGAAGGTAATTAATGATCTAGTATGGTTCTTGGGTGTCTACTTATGGTGGTGTCATATTGTGTAGCATACTAGCTTGGCTATCCTTACGCCCCACTTGTGTTGGTCTGGCAAGTGCGGGTCTAACCTACTTGTGTTGTTCTGGCATGTATGGTTTATGTCTTTCCTTTTTCGCCCCACTTGTGCTGTTCTGGCAAGTGCGGGTTATCTCATTTTATTTTCGCCACTGTCGTGCTGTTCTGGTGATTGGGGTACTCGATTTCCGTTCTTTCATCGAGTCTTGGATGCGGGCTGTTCTATCGCATGTTGAATTGGAAGTGTACAGTCCGAGAGTCTGGCCAGATTTAGACTAGGACCGTATTATTATCGTAGTCCTACTAGGGAAATCTGAGTTTTAGAGAGTAAAAGTCTTGCATAGTTATGAGTCTTACATATGTCATTTACCGTGAGAATGATACCTATTGATTGTTTTGATGGTAAGAGTCTTTTGGTCCTATTGAGCACTAGAGGTGAGATGCAGGCCACCTAGTATGGATATGATCGGCGGGAATGATGTTCCCATTTGTATTTATGGTGAGATGCAAGGCATAAGTATGCCTGGGAAATTTGTAGCCACGTCCCGTCTTACATGTTAAAATGATTTCAAAGTAAATGGCTACTGGTTTTCATTCACATGTATTCTATTGTTGGCCTTCTATTACCCATTGCGCATGATATCTATGATTTGCTTAGAGTTGTGTTACCAAGTATGATGCATTGGTTGGTTTGTCGCACACATATGTCCCATATGCCATTGTTCTTGTTTAAACTCACATGTATTGGATATTGTTCATATGTATTGAATATTGACTATGTCTCATATGCTATAATATGTTCTTGTTCATCTGTGTTTTGATATAATATGGCTGGAGGAACCCTGAGTTACTCCCCACTGACTGTGGCATTCATTTTAATGAATGAACAGGTTGCAGGTTGGTGCTTATTTGGGGTTTACGACGAGTGAGCTAGCGATCGTTGTACTTAAAACGATTGGCCCCACCCGTAGTAGTTTCTAGTGATGTATAGTACCGTATTTGTGTGTTATCAAGGGATCAGAATCCTTGCATTCATTTAATTATGTTAATATTTGTATAAAAGCCTTTTCTTAGCTTTCCATTTCTTTATGTTTTATTGAAGCCGCGCTTTGAACTTAAAAAGTTTTAAAAATTTCATAAGTTCCGCTGCATTTTACTAGTTTTATGTTACGTTTATTGCGGGGGTTGACAGTATTATTCTAGTTTCTTATCGTTTTCGATGAAGTCAAGAGAGGGAAATAGACCTAAGATTCGATTGATTTAGTTGTGAACCCTTTAGACTCTTTTAAAGATCCGTTCTCTTTATCTAACTTGTGTTTCTAAATCGTCTATAATGGTTTGATTTGGACATTACAGTTGATAACTTGATTTATTTGACACTTGGTTTATTTGACTATAGACGATATCTATTTGAGGGGGAACTACCTTAGAAATAAATCTTAGGAAAGACTTGACATCATCAAAAAGGGAGAATTTGTCGACCCTAGGTCTTGATGGGTTTTGAAGCATATCAAGTTAACGTTTTATTTCTAAGCTATTTTATTTTATGCTTTTATCAGCTTGGTATGTTATGTAGTGTTTATTATTTAGGTACTCAAGCTTGATTCAAGAGAAGCGTATTATGAAGATGATCAACGTAAAAATATAATATCTGTGAGATTGTCATGAAGTCCTAGAGTTAGGATAAGGACATATCATGTAAAAGAGTATCTTAGAACTATGCACAAAGTAAAACTGACCTTGAGGGAACGATGATCAGTCGAGGGAACGGTTACCTCAAGTTCTGAGGAACTCTGCTATATTTTCAGGAAACGGTATCCTAAGTTGAGGAGACTGTATCCTCAGGACCCACAGTAATTAGAATTTTAATTATTTTCTAAAATTATTTCTATCTCGTTTTGGTTGTCTCAAAACTATAATATCTCGTTTTATTTTATGGAGTCTTTGTTAGGATTAAATCTAGATTCGTATATCTTTTGAAGAAAGATTTTGATATATCTTGTTTACAAGATATTATGAAATCTATTATCATAAATATATATTAAGATTTAGTTTTATCCAAACAAGATTCTTATTCTTTGAAAAGACATTTTTTATTGTGAAAAATATTCTATTTTTCTTTAAAATAATTAACCGAATTTTGTTAAAGATTTTACTTAATCTTTTTTCAGTTATTCTTTCATAAAATATGGCTTATATTTTATTCATTTAAAATCTATCTTTGGCCAAGATATTTTGAGAATGATTATCTTTTGTTATTTTATGAAAAACCTAGATTTGAAGTGTGCATCAAGAAACACACGAGAAACCCTAATTCGAAAGGTTTATGGTGTTTACTCGTTTATGCCTCATTATAAATGCACATCTAAACTTCAAACCTAGACACATGACTTATACGAACTTTCTTGATTAAATTGATATTTTGCAAAATCATTCCCGCTGCTTTAAGCTTTGTTCTTAATCGTTCATTTTGCAAATTGCTTTTGAAAGTTGAAGTCTTTAAACTACGTACTTTTCGTGTCAAAAGTTTATCTTTTGAAAGTGCATAGTTTTACAATCCTCTTCTAGACAATTTATTGTATTGTTTTAGATTCGATTGTATTTCATATTCAAACTTTGCAAGCTTAACATCTTACGTATCGTAGGCTTAACATCCTACAAACACGAAGGCTTAACATCCTTCACAAATTGAGAACTTTACATCTCTCACACACCGAAGCTTAACATCCTTCATTAGCACGATTAGGGTTAGTCGTGGGGGTTAGTTGTTTATTGTACGCTAGGCCAGATTAGACGCTCGTTATAAACAATTAATAAAAAAGGGTGGACGTAGGCTTTTCAATTGGGCCGAAATACACGTTGTTCGGGTCCCATTCAAACACGGCATGGGTCAAAACCCGTGTTTTACCTTTGGCTCAACTGACACAACCACCACAACAACCACCCCTAAATCCCAACCCTAGGTCAGTCAACGGTGATCAGACGGGGTTTATTCTGTCACACGATGGTCTATGGAAAGGTCACGGTAATAGCTAGTCGTATGGTGGTTTAATTTACGAGTTATGTAAAATAGTAAAACACGCATTAAATTATGAGTCAGTTTCTTACCTTGAGACGATAATACAAGATGAATCTCCTTATTTACTCCCCTTTTTTATCTCTCTCTCTCTCTCTCTCTCTCTCTCTCTCGCTCTCTCTCTCTCTCTCTATTATTGGTGAATTATTGTGTTTCTGAATTTTACGAGTGAATAAGGTTTATTGGTGGGTCTCTCCTTGCTTTTATAGTAGTAATAAGGTAGGTGGAAAGAAACTTCCTAATTTCAATATTATTATTATTATTACTATTATTAGTATATAACAACGTCAATAGTAATTATCTCCCCGAGTCAACACCCTTTCACACGCCCAAATCCACGCCACCCCGACTCAGTCAATATTTATTATTTATGTCTGTCTCAATATAATTAATAAAATACATTTCGAAACAACATTTTAATATTTCCATCACTGACTAGCTACTAACCATGCTACTAAAATACGGGGTATTACAGTTTTCCCTCCTTACAAAGAACTTCGTCCCCGAAGTTCACCCAAATCACGTGAGATGCGGTGGTGCAGGGCAGTGAGTCGACCACCGTGGGTGGTCGTGGGTGTTTGTTGCTGGGGTTTCATGTGGTGGTTGCCGGAAAGTTCAAAACTTGGTTGTTTGTTGTGGGTTGTGTTAAAATGGTGTACATGTATTTGATTCGACACTTGTGACTCGACTGTGGCGTCGACGGGGTTGGGGCGCTGCTAGTGGAACCACTGTGGGTAAGAGGATACAACTGTGGTGGTGAGTGGTGGTGCGTGGCGGTGTTTGTTGGTTTGTATTGGTCGTTGCCGTAAGTATTGATAATATTGTTGATATTGTGAGTGGTGTTACTAGGGCACGGTGGGGAGACCATGTGTGGTTGTTATGGCTGGTGTAGGGACCATGGTTGGATGGCTGGCAAAGGCGGCTCACGGTGGGGCTAGATTGGTGTTGTTGCCGTGGGTATGGGTGGTCGTTGGGGCGTATAAATCACGGGTGTTTGGGGGTTTTGTTGGGTTTCTTAAGACAGATTTAACTATATTAAATTGCGTAAAGTTATAATTAGTTTAGTTGTTTCGTAAATTAGAATGTGTAATTAATTATTTTATAATTAGAATAATTAGTAATTGAAAATTATTATTTTGTTAGGTGACGGGGTTACTGAAGAATACTTTTAGTTGATTTGCTTGGATTGCTTTTATTAGATTTGCTTGTCAGGTAGGATATCTACTCAACTATATTCTTCTGTGGTTGTAATATTCATATGGCATGTTGGATTGGTTGGTTTATAACATTGGCTGAGAGATTATAATGGATTATTTCATGGAACTATATCATCTTTATTGCATTCACTGGCATGTCATATGCATATTTGTTAAGGCCCAGGCTGGTTCTAAAGACTTGTCTCTACTGTCCTCTGGTTTATCCTGGTGTGCTCAACGACGGTTGAGGGTTTTCCCCGGGCCAGGGATTAGCGGGATGAATGGGTGTCTCGGGTGATAAGCGCAGCTGCATTGCATTTGCATATCATGCATATTGTTATTGAGTTTTATATCGTTGTTTATATATCATACTCGACCGTTGGTTGACGTTTGTGTGTTGTGTCAAAATAAAATGATGCCTGCATTAATTGATGGCGTCCTTTGGTAAACCAATTAATATTTTCGGTTAATTGGGGAGCAGGTTAAATTAAAGTTACCTGAGTTTCCTTATATGGGAGCACGGGAAGGCGTTAGACAGGATGGATACTTAGAAATCTAGATCTCTTAGCTCAGACAATTACTATTTGTTATTCGCTTTATTTAGTTTCCGCTGCAGATGTATTTAATTACTTTACAGTTGTTAAGTTTGGAACATTGTAATCAAGGCCTTTATTTGTTAAATTTATTAAAAGTACTTTGGTTCCATTTATCTTTGTAATCACTACCTTAGGAAGCTGAGATTGTAACACTTACATTTATATAGAATGGCCTAGTAAAGGCTCTTAAATAAATGGGGGTGTTACAATAGTATAGATAGCTCATGTAGTTAGTTGCATTTAGATAATACATTTTGCATTCTTGCATGGTCACTCATACCAAACCTCCTCCTTTTTTCACTAGTAATAGTGTTTGGTTCGATTTGGGGAGGTTTGAACATAAGTAGTCTAAGCTAATTCAAATTAGCTTTCCAACTAATAGAAAGCATGCATCACTTAGTATAGTTTAGCTAGCTTAACTTGTAATATATATCATGTAGTACTTGCATTTAATCTTAGTTCATGCATTTACATTTAGAATACCTCATGCATTGCACTTGCATCTATTTCATATCGCTTTGTCCATTGAGGACAATGTCCATGCTAGTGTGGGGATGGAAAATTCATATTTTTAAAACTCACAAAAATTTGAAAAAATTGAAAAAAATGTTGTTTAATCTCATAAAAACAAAATCCCTAAAAACATGAAAAATAAAAAAAACAAAGACATTGATGTGACTCATATTTGAGCACATTTAGTCCCCGAATTAGCCTCATTCCTATGGTTTATAGTGCATAATTGGGTCATTTACTATCTTTAGTTTCCCATTTTGCATATTCTTTGAGGTTTTGTTTCCTTGGTAGGAGAGGAGTGCAAACCTTGCATTTACATGGCAAAATGGAACTAAATTGATCGCATCTAATGATCAAGCATCAAAGGGAAGACGATACTAGAAGGCCTATATAGATAATAAAGTTGATTGGGCAATGATAAACGGATCGTTGCATCCTCAACAGGATCCCCGCAGATTGTTGAGGATTGAAGAGAAAAGAAGTGTCTGGCCCAGGATCCGAGCGGATTGCCAGCAATCCGGGCGTCTCCCTGCACCACAATCCGAGCATCCCGAGCCCAAGACGCTCGTCTTGAAGCCATAGAATCCGAGCGTCTCCCCTACGATTCGCTCGGATCTCCTAACGGCACCCACCATGGCAGCACCCAAGCCGCTCGGGACGAGCATATCCACACGGGACTTACAAAATGGAGATGCTCATCTCCTTGGAGAGGAGCATTTCCTAAACTTTTCTTAAAGGTCTTAATAGTCATTTAAGCCCTCAGTAACCCTAATTTATGTACCTAATCTTTAGTATAAATACCCCTTTGTACTAACTAGATTAGCAGGCTCTCTTAATCAAGTTGTAGTCAATTAGTAATCTCATCTTAATCTTATAATCAACTCTTAATCTTGTCTTAATACAAATCTCATTTCTTAATCTTTTCTTAATTTCTTTATTGTTCATCATTTATTTTGGATAATTAGAAGGTTATTTGGGTTTATTTGGAGGATTGACAACCTTCCATCAATCATCAATTACTTCTATTACTCTTTGCTTTATTATTGGGAATCATCTTCATAGGTATAATTCTCACTTAATCCTTTTAATTATTGTTAATAATTTTCATTTGTTCATCATGTTTTGCCTTGCTAGATTGATTGAAAACCTTGTTAGTATGTTAAACTTGATAATGAGTGAGTAGTTTCCTTAGCTAGGGTTAATGGGGAATTAGAGAAAACCAACATGGGGATTGACTCGTGCTTAATCTAATATGTTTTCATAATTAATTTGCTTGCTTGTTGTGATTCCAACTTATGCACATGTTATGTTTGATGAAATGCGAGCCTATGAATCCTTGAATTTTTTACCCATCACCTATCTTTTCAATGAGACTTGTAAGATATAAACCAACTCGAGTCTCATTAGACCATGCATATAGTTGGATAGGAAGGACTAAGTCGACTTGTAGGTGTTGTACAATCTAATCGATTTGGCTCCGGGACCCAAACCTTCTTAGGGATTGTAAGATATACACTAACTCGATTCCATCACAACAATAAGTGCTTGCATCTAGTAGAGAACATGTTTGTATGATCAACTCCCATGAATCCCCTATGAATCCATGACACCCTAGTGCTTTTAATCAATTGTTTACATCTCATTCTAATCATCTTGCTTGTTTTTATTACTTTACTTTTATATTGTTGATTATTTTAGTTGATTTCCTATCTCAACCCAAATTGTGACACCCTTAGACACAACCATCTACAATTGAAAATCCTAAATCAATACCCGTCCCTTGGGATCCGACCTTTACTTGCCTCTTTACTAAGAGTAGTTTGTAAAGTTATAAATATTGTTTTGGTTAGGTGACTTTTGACGACGAGTACCACACACCACGACCAAAAATGGCGCCGTTGCCGGGGACGGTGTTAATTTGATTTGATTTTCTTTAATTGTTTTTAGTTGTGTCTTTCTATACCTTGGGGAAATCAATCTCCTCAAGGTTGTTCTAATTGTTTTCGAGTTGTTTGATATTTTTCATGTCTAGGAGATCCCAAGGTAACTTGTTACCCATTGATCTTGAAATCGAAATAACTTTGACCAACAATAGAAGACTTGCTAGAAATACATTGAGAGGTATTGGTGAGATTGTGGACATCCAACCAAATAATATTGAGTTCATCAACCCTTTTGCAAGAGAAGGAGAGGATAACCCAATACAAAACCCAGCACAACATCAACCCACAATGCCTAAATTTCCATCACATTCCGTACGAACCGAGGAGAACCTACCAAATGGTACTCTTACACCACAACATTTAACCGGTAATTTCATTGCCAAATCCGCATTTATACAATTGGTTGAGAGAAGTCAATTTGGGAGGATGCCTAGTGAAGACCCTCATTCTCATATGGAGACTTTTTGTGACTATTGTGATGCGATTTCTCAATCCGCAGTTACTCAAGACTAAATCCGATGGGTATTATTTCCTTTTTCTTCGATTGGTACCGCGAAACAATGGTTGAAGAGCCTAGATAAAGCTACTCTTGGTATTGATTCTTGGAAGAAATTGGCACTTGCTTTCTACAAGAAATTCTATCCTCCGGAGAAGACTAACATGTTGAGAGCCCAAATCACCGGGTTCAAACAAAGGGATGAGGAATCTTTGTATGAAGCATGGGAGAGATTCAAGGACACTTGTCGATTTTGTCCACACCATGGACATAGCGAGTGGTTCCTTGTACAACAATTTTGGAATGGTTTATATGAAGACTCCCGAAACATTCTCAATATGGGATCAAATGGTATGTTCACCGAAGTCGATGATAATCAAACATGGAACAAAATTGAGGAAATGGCGGTCCATAACTCACAATATAGTAGACCTCAGAAGGCTACTAGAGGAGGAAAACATGAGGTGGACTCCATTACTCAATTTGGTGCTCAACTTAGTACTCATATTGACACCATTAGTTTGAAGTTTGAGAAGGCCATGGCTAAACTTGAAGAGGCCTCCAAATCACCCAAGCAACATGTTAATGTTATGGTAGCATCATCATCAATTCCATATAGAGTATGTGAGAGTTGTGGAACTTTGGGGCATGACCAATGTGAATGTAGGGGAACAAGTGAATTCTTTCCAAGCATAAAAAAGTGGCACCCCTTATTCCAACTATTACAATGAGAACACCAAATTTCACCCTAATATTTCATACAAAAGTCAAAATGTTTAAAACCCTCAAACATACACCCCACCTCTAATGAAAAACCAAGATCAAAACCCTTTTACAATCAAAACCAAAGTTATCAAAATCAACCTTCATACAATCAAACAAATGACCAAGGTTTTGATGTTCATAAAGCGGTCCTCCAAATTCAAAACAACCAACAAGAATTTTTCACTCAAATGCAAAAGGATAGCTAAGCAAAAGACATCACCATTAACAACATACTAGCTCACATAAAGATGTTGGAGACCCAAATATCTCAATTAGCATCTTCTAATTCTCAAAGACAAAAGGGGTAATTACAACCTCAAGGTAATCCCCCAAGACATGAGTCGGTGAGTGCCATCCATTTGAGGAGTGGTACAAGGTATGAAGGGCCGAAGAGGCCCATTGATGAAGATGTTGTGAATGCTAGTGACAAGGAAGGAGTTGAAAACTCTAAGAAAGAAGAAGAACCCACCATTCAAGAAGTTTCAAAGAAGAATGAAGAGAAGGCTAAGGAGAAAGAGCCTATTGTGATTAGACTTCCATTTCCAAGTCGTCAAGATAAGCCTAAGTTCGATGAACAACTTGGAAAGTTCATGGAGATTGTGAAGAACTTGGAAGTCTCAATCCCATTCACCGAATTGATTAACCATGTTCCGGCCTATGCGAAATACATGAAAGATATTCATATAAAGAAGTTATCCATCCGAAAGTTAGAGACTATTGCATTCACCAAGGTGAGTAGCGCCATCTTATAAGGAAGTTCACCTCTAAAACTAAAGGATCCGGGAAGTTTCTCTATTCCATGCACCATTGGCGATACTACAATCAACAAAGCTCTATGTGACCTTGGGGCAAGTGTGAATGTCATGCCATACTCGGTGTGCAAAAGGCTAGGAATGGGATAACTCAAGTGCACTAATATCACACTTCAAATGGCGGGTCGATCAACAAAGACACCTTTAGGGGTATGGGAGGATGTGCCGGTAAGAATTGGCAAGTTCTTCATCCCGGTGGACTTTGTTATTGTTGACATGGAGGAAGACTCCAACATTCCTATCATGTTAGGAAGACCTTTCTTACACACCGCGGGAGCGGTGATTGACGTGAAACATGCAGAACTCACACTTGAAGTGGGAGATGAAATAATCACTTTTAACCTTGATAAGACAATGAGAGCTCCCCGCTTACATGAGCCATGTTTCATGGTTGATCATTATAGCCGAGAAAGTGATAGGAATAAGTTGGCACCTCAATGCAAAGAACAAGCTATGGGTAAAGAATCACCGCCCATATGGGAGAAGAAAGTGGATAATCTCCAAGATGCTCCATCCAAAGAGCATGAATTTTTCAACAAGAATGAGAGCTTGAATAGCTCACCACCACTCATAACAAGAGAAGAAGAAGGCCTCATCGGCCATAATGACAAGAAGGAAGATGAGTTGTTTTCATCAACTCATGATACTATTGGGAAGCAAGCTAATGAAGTATGCGGTTTATGCGATGATGAATTTGAAGGTTTATTCAATCCTTATATTGGTAATGTTATGACCCAAGACCAAGGCTTTGGTGACCATGTTAACTCAAGCAACCACAATGAAGAACAACATATGCAAATGTCTATTGAAGATCTTTATAATGACAATGAACAAGCCTTCGACTACTTCTTCAAGGTGTTGAGCAACATCAACAACACCTTGGCTATGCCCCCTTGACATCTCATACATGAATGAGAATTTGGTGGAGTCCTCCCTAAACCACCATTTGTAAATATTCTAACCCCTTAACTTGCATTTTACTTATTGTATTGCATTTTTGTCAATTTTGGTTTTATATTTTTATGATTTAATCAAGATTATCATTTTGAGAGAATGGACTTATATATTTATTGATGTGTAGTGTTTTGACATAGTGTGGGGATAGCAATTGCCTTGGCTATCCAAGCCTTCATAGTGCCCCCACAATGAAGATCAAAGGAACGAAGAGGAAATGACTTGGGTTACGGAATACCCACGGGTGGAACTGAATCCGTGAGGTACAGGGCCAATCCAAGCGTCTAAGGAAGAATCCGCTCGTCTTGGCTGCAATCTGAGCGTCCTGTGAGAAAAACGCTCGTCCTGAGAGAGCTGGAAAGGAAAATTTTTCTCTGACTAAAAATCCGAGCGTTTCCTAAAGAAATTCGCTCGTCTCAACCAAGACGCTCGTCTCAGTGAGGATGCGCTCGTCCTGCTTCTATTAAAATCTGGGATTTCTCCCTGACCAAGAATCTGAGCGTCCTCAAAAGAATCCGCCCTTCTCCTAACAACAAGACGCTCATCTCCTACTAATGAAGCTCGTCTCAGCACGGGTTGCATTTTTTGAAACTAGCTGACAAAGAATCCGAGCGTCACGTGCTGCAGACGCTTGTCTCCCCTATTGCAATACAATAACATGGGATAAAAACCCCCCTTTCCCATTTCATTTCACTCATTCAACACACAAACACACAAACACACCTCCAAAACCCTCAAAACCCTCAAAACCCTCAATCCCTCTAACCATAAAAATCAATTTCCTCAACCAAATTCACCCAAATCAATTCCAAATTTCCTCAAAATTCAAACAAATCACTCCTCTATCAACAAAAAGCCATTCAAACATCCAAACTCTCAAAAATTGAATCGATTTTCTAGGGTTAAAGGCAAATTTCGAAAATCCTAAATCGATTTGGGATTCATTGAAGCTTGAAGATACTAGAAGAATTCAAGTAAATCTTTGGTTATTGATACATACAAGGAGAAGAACAATGGCTAGGACCAAAGGTGGAAGCAAGGCACCTACAAAACCAAACCTTTCCAAAAGGCAACATGCACTTCAAGCCTCAAAGGCTTTGGTGGTTCAACAAGCAAGAATGGAAATTCAAGAAACTCCTATTCTTATGATGGAAGCTACTACTTCCATCCCGGTTATTCAGCAACTAGAAAAATATCCGGAGGTAACTTTCACATCCGATTCTCATAGGAAAAATTTTGTGTCTCTTGCTAAGAAATCGATTTTACCCACCAAGTTTATTTGCCAAGATGCCTTGACCAAATTGGGTGTCCTTGAAAGGACCAAGAACTTCTTTGAGTCTATGGGGTTGCTTACATTGTTTAATATGCAAGAATTGACTTACCCCTCCCTCACCTTGGAATTTCTAAGTTCATTGAAAGTTACAAACGTGGAGACTCGAACGAACATTGAATTCCGCCTTGAGAATGCGGATAGGAAGATGTCCTTTAATGAGTTTGGCAAAGTTTTCGGTCTTGATAATGACTCGACTTATGTGAAGAAACCTTCAACAAAATATGATCCCGCCCCTTTGTGGAAAGCTATTACCGGGAGGAAATTCGAATCCTTCCATGAATGTTGTGCCCTTTATGTTCATCACCCGGGCATAAGGGTGTGGCACAAGGTAGTGGGAAATACTCTTATTGCTAGGAAGAGAACAAACCACTTCACCGAACTTGATTTTATCTATCTCGAGTCAACCTTGAATGTTGATAGAAAGTCCACCACGAAGTACAATATTCTTCAACTTTTGATCGAAAGGTGGCTTAATATCGATCATGGTAAGGAAGGTGCGGCCTTTATAGTAAATGGGAGATTGGTAACTTGGTTGGCAAAACACTTCAACCGGAATTTCAACAAAGATGGTACTTATAAGCCGGTTAAGGGAGGCCACCTCATTGATTTAGCCACTATGTTTCACAAATTACATTGGGTAAAGAACGACAATCTTGACAACAAATTTGAGTGGCTTACAAAAGATGTCAAGTCCTTCATTCTACCGAACAAAATTTGCCGGCTCAATGTCTGTAGCCACACTATCTTCTCCCACTCTCCGAGGAAGCCGAGTCCATAAAGCAACACCATAGGGAGGCCATTACCGAGCCCTCCTCCTCTATTATCACTCCACCCTACCCGTTCACCTACCATGAGTTTCGACCCGAAAATGTTACGATGGGGAATGATTACTTGACTCTTTTGATGCTAGAAATGAATAATCAAGCCCATGAAGACCGAGTCAATGCATATAGAGCTCAATATCCGCCCCTCTTACACCTAGCTAGGCAAGGACTTCTTGACCCATCATGTCCTTTGCCTAGTTGGGCGGATAGGGAAGTTTTCTTTCCTAATGCTCCTAGGGATGCTAGCATGGGTGATGAGGAGGTTGTTGCTGAGAGTGGTGGAGAAGAAGATAAAGAAGGTGAAGAAGAAGAAGGAAGTGATGAAGAAGAAGAAAGTTCAAGGGATAGTGGTGAAGCCTCCGAGTCTATGGAGGTAGATGATGACAATGATGCTAGTGAGGATGATGATGATGATGATGGAGATGGTAGTGATGTCGCCATTGGCGACGATTGAGGATTAACAAGCTCTTGGGAGGATGCCACAATACTTTCTGAGTTTCCTACACCTCCTTTAAGCTTTGTTCATTTCTCTTGTTCTTCTTGAATTTTTATCTTGATCATTTGTTTGAGTCCTAGCAACAGATAGAAGATTCCCACCTTGGTCTCATTGAGGTGTCTTTTATCGTTCCCACCATGAAAAATCCAAAATGACAATTTTAGTTGCATGCTTAGAATCTTTTATGCATGAACTCCCTCACTCTCACTTGGTTTGGGGAAGTTCAAGCATACGCATTGGGAGTTAATTTAAATTATGCTCTCCAACAAAACAAAAATTCATGCATCATATAGCATAGCTTAGTTTGCATTCATTTTTGTATATACTAGTTGTTGCTCCGCGCCCTACCGGGCGCGGTGCCCCAATTCGGTTAATCGTGTAGGTGACCTCGTTATCAAGCATCACAATCAAAATGGATATTGCATTTCATCTTGACCAAAACTTGTATAGAACATAGTAATAAGTACTATACTACAATAGGTTGCACCTAAAATCAAGCTTTAATGTTTCGTGTTAGAAGAATGTTATGTGAACATGCAGTTTTAGAGTAACAAAGATCCAAACACCCCGGTCCAAGACAATACAAGCTACGAAGTATAAGACATTTTTAAAATTCATAACCCTGTAAAGACCTTTCCTTTCAAAGTCCTTCCAATGCCCTCACAAATTGAAAAAACGAAACTGCTTTGCCTGATCTTAGAATCTATCTTCTTCCAATCCAGACCCTTTGTCATCAGTTCTTCCCTCTCGCACCACTACCACCACCAACTCTCTCTTCATCAATCCACCAACATTCATATTCTTTCGTTATTATTACTACAACTACATACTACTACTAGTCTCTAACACCAAAGACTCATCCCTCTGGCACTTTGACCCGAATTCCCGACTATTTAAAAAAGGTTAACATTACAACCTTTCGAGAGCATGAGCCTAACACCCAAAACATTATAGAATAGAACACCAAACAAACTGCTATTCATAATATTTGATAGATATCCCGCCATGTCACCATTAAGCCTCTATTTCCTATCATTAGCAGTTTATCACTCTAATTAATTTACTATTTAGCAGCATATCTCCTCTTAAACAATTCAACTCAAAGAAATATCGATTCGTCTACAATAACTCTCGTAACACTTAAAAAGAACTAAAAAGAAAATTAAAAAGTACTCGGAAATTAATTTACTTATTAGCATCATCACTACAGACTCTCGTAAACCATTCAATTCAAAGAAATCTTGATTCATCTATAATAACTCCCCCAACACACACACACAAAAAAAAAAAAACTAAAAAGTACTTGAAAATAATTATAGACTCTCGTACAAGTTATTACATCACCGCCTAAACTATAGTACGCACCTTAAGAGAAGTTGAGTGTCATGCCACAAAAACATTTAAATCTTGCGAAAGATTATTTGCTTAGGAAAGAATGACATGTTACAAAAAACAAATCACGATAATAAGAAAAACTATGTAGCCTCTGAACTTATAAGTTAAATGCACATGTTGGACCGCATAAATGACTACTTAGATATTGGAATTTGGAGGGAGACAAATTCATCTGTTTACATAACAAGATGGGGGTGGAACGTGGAAACGTTAGGAAGAGACATATTTTCGCTCTCTCAATCGAAAAAAAACAGTATATTCTTTAGCTACATTAACTGGGAATTTCAAATTTTCAATTATTTTGGCATGCATTACAAATTTAAAACCCCGTCATCTCTGAATAAATGGGAATGATTTAGTAATGACGATGAAAAACCTCAAAAAAACAAAGAGGATTCTAATAAAGATTGTCATTACTTTGAGGACCAACACTCCTTGACAGCCCCTTGAGCGCCAATGTTGATCTACTATTCTCTAGGTACTAAATGTAGAAACTTATCATCTAGCAAGATGGTGAAATAAAACTACTAATTAATGTAATAACATACAATCACTTTGTCAAGTCCACCAAACAATGAGATAAAAAGTAAAAATATTAGCTTGTAGTTGTCGAAGAATGACATGTTTATCTTAAGTTTAAGATCGACATCAATAAATTGGTATAGCTCCTCCAACAACACTAACTCATAAACAATGGTGTACTTTAGCATCCAATGGATCAATTACTGCGACTAAACCTAAAGTATTAAATATTCAATACAACAAAACCATATCACAATTCACAAAGCTCAAGACCTTGCTATATAGTAGACCATATAATGGGATGATGCTCCATAGTAGATGATAAGGACTAAAAGCTTGCAAATGTGGTGCTTCCACGAGACCTTTCTTTCCCAAGTCCTTGTTCATGAAGAGTTGCCAACAATGACTCAATATAGCCTGAAAACCCCAATATATGCATATGCTGAGGTTTTATTATAAGGAAAAAAATATGGCTGCCTATTATATAAACAAAGAGACGTAAGTTCCCTTGGAAAAAAAGAACTACATCATGTAAGCAGAGTTGTTATTGCATTAGGTAATTCATATAGTCATTACGTAGTTGACGATACTCATCCAAGTTAGTATGAACTCTTTCAATGCAATATAATGTTTGTTCATGCAACTACAAAAATGAGAATGCAAACTCTATGACAAAGTGAAAATGCAAACTTTACGAAAGTACAAAGTAATCCAGATTTTACCTTCTCAAGAAAACATCATTAGTCAATGCCTATATACCATATTACAGACACAAGGAAAATGACTCGCTGGTCTAATAAAATTGAACTATTGAAATTAATCCCTGAGACAAATAACATCTCGACAAATTGGTTCAAAAGCAAGAATTTCACTTAACTTTGGGAAACCGCAAAGTTCTTATATATTAAGAAAGCATCAAAAAATACACAAGCAAGCTAAGCATGATTGTACCACTCAATTACGTCGAACAATCTCTAACTTTTACCATGAATATATATATAACCTTCGACATGCTTTATGTACAAGAATCGTGAATAACAACCTCTTAACAACCTCCAAGAAGAAAAAATATCACTAATGGCACACCATCACAAATGTCATCATCTATAGTCTGAAACTTTAAAACTATATCTCGATTGTCACCATCCTTGGCAAAAGTTCCAAGCACATACCCCAAAATAAAATATTCCAACACAATGTTTCCTAGGAATTGAACTTTAAATAGCTAGCTTTTTCGTCACCAAAAATGTCAACACCTTAGAAAATGTTCCGATTTTTTTTCAAAAAAGTAAGGGATATTCTACACAGTACCCTCGCGTTTTTTGGTTTTCTATGTTATACCCCTCCTTTTTTTTTATATTCTGCAATATACCCCTAAACTCCTTACTTAATTCTCCATCATAACCTTGTTTAACTCTTCATTAATTTTATCGTCATCAAACAACCGTACTTTGACCTTTATTCTGGTTCATTAATGTTGTATCACTATCTTATATAAGAAACATCACAAATCACTTTTAATAAACACAAACTACTATCAAAAACAGTCGTTATGACTCATGATATGATAATGGAAATTTGATAAATTTTTAGTTAGATTTGTATACTATTTGGTAGGTTAATGAGTAGGCTATCGAGTAAATAGAATGGAAAATAGACGATTTAATAGCCGGAAATGTAGACAACTTATAATCTCACTGAATCTCGCACAAACCAATCCTTTTCATTATTACACAACCAATATCTCTTTGAAACCCACAAAATCCTCCGCACGCCATCCTAAAAGACTCAAGAACTAAGCTAAGGAAGCCTTAAAATCCAAACATAAAAGCAGCTAAGACCACATTCAATAACCAGGCTGCAACATAAATCGATAAGAACGGGAGAAGCACCTGATACTACACAACGTGCATTACACCAACTACAATACCTGGGCACACGAGAAAGTTTCTACCCAAGCTATCGCCCCCGACCAAAATCTTTCAATCATAATATCATGGACAAGTTGATCAGAAACCACCCACAGACGCAGAACAACTCTTAGCCTCCATGTCGATTTTTGTGTTGGTTTATTCAATCATAAATTGGTCAGTTCAGTTATCAATTCCTCATATATGTTGGTAGAGATGTGTGTTTTCAATATTTTATTTGATTTACTGGGTTTTAATTTGGTTGCTTTACGAGGTTATCTACTTCTGTTCTGTGGATATGATGTCCCATCTTTTTTATCCTTTTGATGATGCTAAGCTTGGTAGCTCTTTTGATATATTTTTTGTTTTTGTCCTTCAGTTGTCAGGAGCGCAAAAAAAAAAAAAAAGAACGCTGACTAACTGTGCTTAATGAGACAATACGCTTCAGGCATTGACCCCGATTAAACAATTAAGGGATGTCTATATTAACATAATTAACTGACATGAATAGTAAATTAAATTGCTTGAGTTTGTGTTACCAGCCCAGCTTAATTCTGTTCTTGACGTCAAACCGCTCATGTCTATGTAAATAATAGCTATGTAGCACTAATTCCACAACAATCAGTGTCCGGCTAAAATAGTAATCTCTCATCCCAATAATTTAATAGATGGGATAACCAACATGTAAAATATATGTATACAATAGATTCAATGCTATTATAGCAACTTAGACGTAAAAGATTTGATTCTATCATAGATACCCAGGCATGACACTGTTTCCAGGCTGAAGGCTTTTCAAACTACTCTTTCAAAACAGGCCAAACAATAAATAAGCCACAAGTTACACACATGCCAAGAGGGACAGAGGAATATCTCAGAAGAGGGAATGGAATGCAGGTTTTCAAAAAATAACACAGGAAAAAGACATGAAAAGATAGATTACCTGGTGATGCAATCACTCTGCCAATTTAAAAACAAAAAAGCAATATCCCAGAAATGTAGCAACCTCTTCCTGAAAAATCAAATTTAAAAGGATGTTAGTAAGTTATGACACCTAGCTTTGAAACTAACTAATGACAGTTAGTTACCTGTGCCACAATTAACTAATTACACCTCCAAAATGAGAATTTCAGTGTTAATGGGATCAGTGCAACGAATGAGAAATCGAAAAACCACATAGAGACTGAACCATGAACCATGTTGGTCTGTTGGTGCATAGAAAAGAATAAAACATTTCACATGCGATAATAGTAACCTGAATGAAAGTAAGGTATAACTCCAATGAAAGTAAGGTACACCATTCAATTGAAGGCAGATACAACGAATAACACGCGATAACAGTAATGTACGTCAATATATTAGAGGAAATAACCCAATAAACCCACAAAAAAAAAACAAAATGAACCCCCACTGTGCCCCAAGTCCCTAAGCTTCCCATCTAACCATCTAATCCAAACAACACCTCAAAAAATAGATCCCAGTGAAAAGGCAAAAGAACATCGCACATAGACACGAAATTCCAGTAATTTAAAGGTAAAAAAGCGTTGAACATAGGAAAAAAAAAGAAAAAAAAGCGTTGAACACAGGAAAAAAAATAAGGTCTGAAGAGTGTATAGAACAAAAACCTAACTTGAGAAATATGAGGACGGTTTATTTGGCTAAAGTGTAGTGAGCATAGAGCCAAAAAAACCTCAAAGTGAAAAAGACCAGAAAACCTAAATCGATGCGAAATAGTAGTAACGAAATAGCAGAAATGGGGAAAGGAATCGCCTTGTGAGGATGAAGATGAGCAAATGAGCGCGAGTTAGAAGCAGGGCATGTGGATGACTGAACTGAGTGGTTAAGAATGCGGAGACAGTGCGAGCCCCAGTTATTCTCTTACCTGCTCCCTCCAATGTGTCGTGAATATTATGCAATAACACCAACGTGTGTGACATGAATTTTGTGAATCTTTTGCAATAACACCATCTTGAGTGAGATGAATAGATCAAATTAAGCACTCGTAAACTAAACCATTATTAGAAATTAGGCCAATGAAAGCACTGCAATACTTAAACAAAACCCTAACCACGCAAATTAATCACACGTCGGAACCCTAATCAAGGGTTCAGAACCAATAGTTTAGTAAAAAGAAAACTTAAACCATAGATCAAATTGACAACCATAGAGAGAAAAGTAAGGACCTATGTAGGTAAATGTGCCAAGTTACGTGAGATCAAACCAATTAAGATTGGCAAGGGTAAATTTCAAATCACTTCAAATATCCAACCGAACAAGGTGGCAAGACATTTAATTTTTTTAAAAACATGAAATAATAAGCTCGAGAACACGCAAACAAACTCAGAAGCATATCTTCACAACCTGCCTGCACCCTACTCCCGCAATTTAGGGTACAATCAGAATTAAGAGAGTTGTGCCAAAACATAAAAACTTAAAGGTAGTCGTGATTGGTACTCTACGGAGAAAAAAACAAAGACGATGCCGAAGAATGAAGCACATAATAGCGCCTCAGAAAAAGAAGAAAGGCGCCCGCGTAAATAACAAGCCCGATCAGGCACTCGTAAACTAAACCATTAGAAATTAGGACAATGAAACCACAACCTATCTTTCACCAAAAACCTAACCACGCAAACTAAGCACATGTCAGAACCCTAATTAAGCATTCGAAATCAGCACTTTAGTAGAAAGAAAAATTGAAAATAGATAAAATTGACAACTACTAAAAGGACATGGGGAAGGCAAAGCACATCACAACCATAAATTACCAGCAATATAAATTAACACTACAATCATGAAAGATGAACGTCAATAAAAGCCAGGAATATGAAACATTTTTTAATACCGACATACCAACGCCTCCTAATCTGGAAGGGAACCAAGGGGTAGTCAAAAAATAAACGGTAAAGAGCTGTCGGATAGCCATTGAGTCCTCTACAACTGCATCTGCCCCGTACGTATACGTAGGATATTGTCACCGGAACAAAAAAAAACTCCATGGTTGCGTTAGAGGCTGCAATGGCCAGCGCCATAGAATTCAAACCCAAGAGGTGCCTGGACATGCAGGGATCCAGCCCGCACACAGCTTGCTAAACTGAAAAGGAACTAAAAGGTAGTTAGAATAAGCTTTCTAAACTGGCCAGCCTATGAACCACGCCGCAATCTGAACGAACCCCGCTTAGAGTAAATAAACAGTTGCAAAAGAAATCTAAACTAAATGATTCAACATACCTACAATTCATCAAAGCAATAGCAGGCATTCATAGTACTGCCTTGAACACTATTATGGGTAGATGATGACATGGGAATTAGGTAGACGACGACCAGAAAATGTTTTGGTGAACATGAAAATGATGAGCTAGTAAAGGAGAGATTATTTTCTATGAAAATGAAAATGCAAATGAAAATGGTGACCACTTATTTTACACATGAAAATGAAGAACTTATCTTCTTCCCATTTACATTGACTGATACATGAGGAGCAAATTCAGTATTAGTATTATTTAGTAGTACAAAATAGTAGACTAAAGATTAATGATGAATTGTTTACCACATATCCACAGCGCCGTATTACCTTAAGTGTGACCACAAATATTTAGGTAAACTAAACTCGGAAAAGAAGCCGCTAACAGCAGTTAAACTGCAAACCGCTTAGCACCTTCAAGTTCAAACCTAGAAAGCTCAGGTCAAAATAAAAAAAAAAACAACCAGAAAAAGGCAAAACAAACATAAACAAATTAAGAGAATTAACCATCAAACTGAAGATACCATAATCAATTGTTCAGCATGAAGACGCCAATTAAGAAAACATACGTAAAAAAATTAAGAAAATCAACGAGAAGAAAGTAAAACCTTATTTATTCGTTCTATGAAAGCTGCAATGGTAGCACCATGAAATTCAAGGCCAGGACGTGCCTGCATATGCAAGAAGTCGTCCTGTACATAGTTCATTAATCTGGAAGGAAACCAAAAGGCGTATTAAAAATGAACAGGAGCTGCCAGATACAAATTGGCTTATAAGAGAACATAAGAGGGGATAAAAAAACATTAAAAAAGCAAAATAAAGGAATCTAGAATGAATGTAAAATCAATTCCTGAACACCAGGGAAATCAAACTAAATAAACAACAACAAAAAAAATTGGTAACATTAATATAACACCCTAATAACAACGAAATCAAACTAAATAAACAAAAAAAATGGAATTCGAAAGCGCGAACGACAACGAAGTTGGTAAAGGCAGACAAACCCAACCAAATTTACCAGTGTAAATTATGGGAACGAGATTGATACCTGGGTCCTCCCGCCGCCATAAAGCACCGCTAATAACAGTTCTAAATTCCTTCCTGACAACACCAAAACTGCAATGCATATAATTATAGAATTCAAACTTGGCGGGCCGAGTTCAAAATATAAGGATACGAAACCAATAAGGAGAAGTGTAACACGTACTTGCCGCTCCGAATATCCCCATAATCTGTGACTGTATCCCCCGTCGACACATAAATTAGGCTGACAGGTGTAGGAAAAGTAGTAATCTGTAACAATATTAGCAAAACAATTAACACTTGGCAAGAGAGTAAAAGAATAAAGATGAGCCATCGATAACTGCACCTCTAACATAGCTCCGCTTATGCTACTGGCGTGAAACACATAGCATATCCGCCCAACCAAATTGGCACCTTAGCTCTGGCACCACCAACACGATTATACCTCCAAATGTGCTGGAAAGGTAAAATGGGTGATCCCCAGCTGTGATGGACTGCAATGTTTATTAGTTGTAAATGCAACAAAGGAAGATGAGATCAAGGTCACAAACTAACGACCAGAGAAAAGGGTAATATACGCTAACAATTCAGGAATCGCAACACGTAATTACCTTAACAGTTTCCCTACAAAAAAATAAAAAACCCTATGTCTCGGCACCACGCATACACAGGATACAACCACAGGAGAAGACAAAAGCCGTCAGTGGGTCAGTTAAAACAGATTAGTATTTACCGAGAAAAAAATACATATCAGGCCAACAGAATTGGTACCTCATGCCCTGGTATTGCTGACATGATTCCCAATCCTAAATGCGTTGCCAAGTTAGAGCGGGCGATCCCCAGTAGGGCCAGAAGTACAATGTTAAACAATTATAAATGCAAACTGAGGAAGTTGAAAACAAGGTAATAAACAATCAAAATAAAGGAGAACACACACAAACAATTTATGACAGTCGGTAAGAAGGAAGAGTTTGAAGAGGATGACTGGAGTAGAATGATAGAAAGAATTGTTAAGGGTGTGGTTGTTAGTGAATTAAAAAATGGAGGCTTGAGATCTAATTGGAAAAGATCTAACGGTAGAGGGAGGGACTTGGCTGGTACTATTCATAGCTACAGTACCACCAAGTCCTCTCTTTTTAAAGGGTGGGGATATATATATATATATATATATATATATATATATATATATATATATATATCATATAGTTTGCATTTAGCTTAGGAATCATGCATTTTCATATAGCTTGCTTAAATTTCTATCGTATTGGCCATTGAGGACAATGCCATAGTAGTGTGGGGATGGGAAATTCTAACATGACTTGCTAAAACAAAAATGATAAAAATTGAAAATTTTTGAAAAATACAAAAACATGTCTTTTATTTCATAATCATAAAAACCATAAAAATTTGAAAAATGCAAAAACCCAAAAACATGTTCATTTCCTTTGTAGTGTAGTATTGTATATATTGTGTTTGTTTATCCTTTTTCACATTGATCGACTACGCCACATCCGAGACATGAGGATATTCAAGACCGCATGGTATGATCTTTCCAATCTCCGTTTTCCTCTTTATGTTAATGACTATGTGTCTTTATTTTGATTGATGCGGTATAAACAATGTGATTATAGGATTGCATTTATTATTTGGCATATTAGTTGGTAGAAGCATATGCATTAGGTTGTATAAATGTTAGTTGCATCATGGCATATAGTTGCATTTAGGAAAAACTTTGTGAAAGCATCTATTTGGGAAATTTGACAAGTGTATATAAGGCCCTTGTAGATACTTTTTCTTCCTAAGACTTTGCTTGTTAGAATACTTGTAAAACACCATAGGATGTGTCATGCTAGTATCCTTTGACCCATGGATTAAGGCCTAGTCAAGAGTACCTTGTGGTGTGATAACTCATTGGCTATCGTTTATTCCAAGGTGACCCTTGAAACCATGCAACCATCATCCATATTCTACCACATTTTGTCATCAAAGGGAATGGGCACAAAAATTGTTTAAATTTGAGTTCAAGAATTGAAATGAAAGCCAAAAAGTTTGCAAATGCATCAAAAGGAAAGAGGAGTAACAAAAATGAAAACTCCTATACTACAAATGGGGTGACTTTGAAAATGTTCGAAAGAAATGCAAGAAAAAGTGGAAATTGTCAAGTGTTAAAAATGCCAAACATGAAAGAAATGGCAATAAGAAATGTTCTCAAAATGTCAAATGCCACAACAAATTGGGGGGAAAGACAATAACAAAAAGCAAACTCCCATATTATCCCTTTTCCATCGTATCCACTTTTGTGCATGGTAGAGAGGGGACGACCCTTCTTCTTGTCTAGGCAAAAAGGGGAATTCCACGACCCTCCAGTGTTTCTAACACCATAGGGAGTCTACTCTTGACGAAAGCATTTAGCGATTGAAGACAAAGGTACCCTAGCTTGACACAACTTTGAGGTAATTTATTGGTATCCTCCTAGGCTTAGAAACTTGAAGAAACCATATCTATAATGGAATGTGTACCCTTGGATTGCTTCCCCTTTAGATAATTTCTGCCACTTAGATGAAGAAAGTGGTTATTCATTTTTGTAGATGCATCCATTACTTGATTTGTGTGCTTTAAAGCTTGGATGTATCGTCATTTTGGCAAGCCCCACCTAGCCTTGCAAGAAGGCATCCTACCTCATGGTTGTCTTGTTGTGAGTTGAAGGGGTGGAGTGAGACCCGCTAATTGTCTCACATCGGCTATATTAGTAGGTTAGTTTGAATAAGGGTCCTAGTTTTTGTCACCTCTTTACTCGGGACGAGCAAAGGTTCGGTTTGGGGATGTTTGATGTGACTCATATTTGAGCACATTTAGTCCCCGAATTAGCCTCATTCCTATGCTTTATAGTGCATAATTGGGTGATTTACTATCTCTAGTTTCCCATTTTGTATATTCTTTGAGGTTTTGTTTCCTTGGTAGGAGAGGAGTGCAAACCTTGCATTTACATAGCAAAATGGAGCTAAATTGATCGCATCTAATGACCAAGCATCAAAGAGAAGACGATACTAGATGGCCTATGTAGATAATAAAGGAGATTGGGCAATAATGAAAGGATTCGTGCATCCTCAACAAGATCCTCGCTGATTGTTGAGGATTGAAGTGAAAAGAAATGTTTGACCCAGGATCCGAGCAGATTTCCAGCAATCCAGGCGTCTCCCTGCACCACAATCCGAGCATCCCGAGCCCAAGACGCTCGTCTTAATGCCATAGAATCCGACCGTCTCCCTTATGATCCGCTCGGATCTCCTGACAGAACCCACCATGCCAGCACCCAAGCCGCTCGGGAAGAGCATATCCACACGGGACTTGCAAAACGGAGATGCTCATCTCCTTGGAGAGGAGCATTTCCTCAACTTTTCTTACGGATCTTAATAGTCATTTAAGCCCTTAGTAACCCTAATTTATGTACCTAATATTTAGTATAAATACCCCTTTGTACTACCTCGATTAGAAGGCTCTCTTTATTAAGTTGTAGTCAATTTGTAATCTCATCTTAATCTTATAATCAACTCTTAATCTAGTCTTAATACAGATCTCATTTTTTAATCTTTTCTTAATTTCTTTATTGTTCATCATTTATTTTGGGTAATTAGAAGGATATTTGGGTTTATTTGGAGGATTGACAACCTTCCATCAATCATCAAGTACTTCTATTACTCTTCGCTTTATTATTGGGAATCATCTTCATAGGTATAATTCTCTCTTAATCCTTTTAATTATTGTTAATCAATTTCATTTGTTCATCATGTTTTGCCTTGCTAGTATGATTGACAACCTTGTTAGCATGTTAAACTTGATAATGAGTGAGTAATTTCCTTAGTTAGGGTTAATGGGGAATTAGGGGAAACCAACATGGGGATTGATTCATGCTTAATATAATATGTTTTCATAATTAATTATCTTGCTTGTTGTGATTCCAACTTATGCACATGTTATGTTTGATGAAATGCGAGCCTATGAATCCTTGCATTTTTTACCCATCACCTATCTTTTCAATGAGACTTGTAAGACATAACCCAACTCGAGTCTCATTAGACCATGCATATAGTTGGATAGGAAGGACTAAGTCGACTTGTAGGTGTTGTACAATCTAATCGATTCGGCTCCGGGACCCAAATCTTCTTAGGGATTGTAAGATATACACTAACTCGATCACATCACAACAATAAGTGCTTGCATCTAGTAGAGAACATGTTTGTATGATCAACTCCCATGAATCCCCTATGAACCCATGACACCCTAGTGCTTTTAATCAATTGTTTACATCTCATTCTAATCATCTTGCTTGTTTTTATTACTTTACTTTTATATTGTTGATTAGTTTAGTTGATCTCCTATCTCAACCCAAATTGTGACACCCTTAGACACAACCATCTACAATTGAAAATCCTACATCAATACCCGTCCATTGGGATCCGACCTTTACTTGCCTCTTTACTAAGACTAGTTTGTAAAGTTATAAATATTGTTTTGGTTAGGTGACTTTTGACGACGAGTACCACACACCACGACCAGACATGTTGTTTAATCTAGTAGTGTAGACTTGTATATAATTGTGTGTTTGTTACTCTTTTCACAGAGGGACTACACTACGTTTGAGACATCCTTAATGGATTTATGAAGAACCGCATGGTATGATCGTTCCAATCTCTTTTCCTTACACTTATGTTAATGACAATGCGGTGCATTTTTTATATTGCGGTTTCGTATCTATGTGATGTTAGGAGTTTTAAATAGATTATGTGTCATATAGTTAGATAGTAGCATATGCATTAGACTTGTACATATGTTAGTTGCATCATGGCATATAGTTGCATCATGGCAAATGGTTGAAATGCCTAAATGGAAAGCTTGACATGTGTATATAGGCGATACCTTTTCTCCTTAAGACGTTGTTCATTAGAATGGTTTCAAGACACACTTTTTAGTGTGGTACTAGTATCTTTTGACCCATGAGCTAAGGCCTAGTCAAGTGTTTTCATGTGAGTCACCTATCCAACCGTATGTGGTGATATAGGCTTGATCAACTTGTCTAGGTGACCTAGATTGACTTGGTAGTTTGGCAACCCAAAAATACTTTTCATGAATAAGTTTGAAGTGCCGATTTCAAAGATTTCGTGTTGTGGAATCGTTTTTATTGCCAAAGAAACCTCATAGTATCTTGTAATGTTGAAATTTGGGAAATTTAGTCGTTTTGATGGATGCGTACCACTTAAATGTGCTTTGGAGAGGGACCCATTGAATTGGCACCCACATGGTTGTGAATTCAATCACCCGAAGACAGAGTGACTATCACCCCAAAAAGTTATTTTTTGGAGGTTAACCGGTTGCCTAATAAGCGATTGGCGAAAGCAAAGGACACTAGCAAGCATGAGACAAACCCCATCTCAAAGTTTTGAAATGTGCAATGCGAATGTTGTGAAAGTTCAATGAGGTCAAATTTGGAATGTTAGTCTAATCCACTTTTGTATATTGACTTGAGCACCTGGTCGAGCTTTGGACGATCCATGACGTTTACACTTGTGAATAATTTGAGACTTGTCATGTCATATGCCACTAACACCGTAGGGATGATCCTTCCACCCCATCCGATCGTCCTTGACGAAAGCATTTAGCAATTGTGGACAAAAGTAGCCTAATCTAACACTACTTGGAGGTGACTTGTTTCTATCCTCTTGGACTTAGTAGTTTGTAGAATTATTATTTATAATGGAGTGTGTACCCTTGACTTGTTTCCCTTTTAGTTGATTTCCGCCACTTAGATGAGGAAAGTGGCTGCTCTTTTGTAGATGCATCCTTTGATTTGTTTATGTGCTTTATGTAGGATATATCGCCATTTTGGCAAGCCCCACCTTGCCTTGCAAGAAAACATTCTACCTCATGAATGTCTTGTTGTAAGTTGAAGGGTCGGAGCGAGACCTGCTAATTGTCTCGTATCGGATATGCTATTAGGATTAGTTTAAATAAAGGTCTTAGTTTTAGTCACCTCTTTACTCGGGACGAGTAAAAGTTCGGTTTGGAGATATTTGATGTGGTCACAAAATACGCACGTTTAATCTCTTAATGAACCTCGTTTCGCATGCTTATTTGCACTTATTAGGGTCATTTTGGCGCCTTTAGCTTCCTTTTTTTTTATTCTATGAGATTTTAGCCCATTTGTAGGAAAGGAAGCAAAAGAGGCATATATCGCGCTTAAATGGAGCAAATTGGAGTTAAATGGATGCATCTAATGACCAATCATGAAGAGGAGATAAAAACCATGGAACCTTATATAAATAAAATAAGATTTGGGATGGTTTAGGATGATAAGTCCCTCGAGTTATTGTTCAACAATGACGATAAGGGAGCGACTACACGAGGAAATCACTTGGACGCAAACCAAGAAGTGTGTATTCGGCTCTAAAACCATAATATAAGTATCGGCGTCAAAAAATCAAGTGGCTTAGGGTTTTGAATCACTTTAATAGGAGTCTGCATGAGGAAATGACGTCCGTTTTACAATCCGAGCACAAATACCCAAGCTAAGCCAGAATCCGCGCGGATTGTACCCCAGCTCGCCCGGATTCTCAGAATCCGTCCAACTTGTCCTAGAGCTCGCCCGGATTGTCTAAGTTCGCCCGACCTACTCCAGAGCTCGCCTGGATTCTCAGACAGGGTTTGAAGTTGTTCTTTGATCCCCCCGGATGGTTCAAGGAGTTGCCCGACTCCCTCTGCGGGATTCCTTCTTGTACGACACTCCATCCTAATCAACCATAATCTGGTAGCCACTATATATACCCTCTTTGTAATAATTTTAGGGTTAATCTTAATTATTTTTCTGCCTCATTAGATTAGATTAAGCCTCCTTAGTTTAGATTAGGAGTAGTTTAGCTTAATCTTTCCTTAATTTACTTTAATCTTTCAATAAGTAATCTTTCAATACTTGTTAAGTAGTTTAATCTTGAATATCTTAGGTTTATGCTTGAAGATTATTGACAAGTCTATATCTTTATTCAAGGATTCTCCTTTATTGCTTTGTTGGTATTACTTCTTAATCTCTCTTTATTTACTTTGTAATCCTTTGTTTATTACCTTGCTTAATCATCATGTTTACTTGTGTTAAGATGTTTGACACCATTGTTAGCATGATAATCATGATGTGTAGTGAGTAGTTTACCAACTAGAGTTAGTGGGGGATTAAGGGAGTAATTATGAGATAGATCCATACTTAATGAATTCATATGAATGATTATTTGTTGTGGTTTCAACTTATGCACATGTTATGTTTGATGAAATGCTTGATTGACAACCTAGCATGATTCTCTACCTTTTCAACAAGCCTTGTAAGACATAAACAAATTCAAGGATTATTAGACCATGCATGATGCTGAAGAGGGAAACCCAAGTCGGCCTAGGAGCCGTAAGATATAAACCAACTCGACTCCGGAGACCCAAATCGACCTATGAACCGTAAGATCTAAACCAACTCGATTCAAACCCAACACTGACCCTCTATGTGACTCATTTATGTGATCTACCATGATTTCCCCTATGGACCCATGACACCCTAGTGCCTTTTATCATTTGTTTACATTACTTTCATTGCTTGTTTTTACCTTTATTGCTATTTATTGCTTTTCATTACTTTAGATTACAAACCCAATTTAATCGTGACAACCTTAGTACAACGACAAACTTGATTGAATGATTTTAATACCCCCGTACTTTGGGTTCGACCTCGACTTATCATCATATACTAGCTAGTTTGTTGAGATTATAAATATTTTTGATTGAGTGAACAACGACTCGCTCATCAGGTACGGTGACCAGGGAGTTGTACTATGGTGATAAGAGCATGGTGACCAGGGAGTTGTGCTATGTTTTGGTATGTGGACGGTGTTAAGGGAGTAGTGCCATACTTGCTGACAGGGGTGGCGGTTGGCCCATATGAGATGGGAGACCGGGCACTCAACTGTATTTTGTATGTGATTGGGTTTTGTTATTCAATTGTACTTCAGTTATTTATTACATATTGTACTGTTTTATCCCGACTCAACCATTGGTTGACGTGTGTATGTCTTGTGTCAAATTATCACCTATTTTCGGGGTGGCTGTGTTGATCCATTCAATAATTTCCGATTGAATGAGGAGCAGTTAATCTAGCAGGTACAAATTAGTTGTTGATGTTGTGTGTTGTGTTAGGGCTGGGACAAGTGATGCCGAGATGATACGAGTTTAGCTATCACGATTCATCTGGCTGTTGCCATACTTAGTCATTGTTAAACATTGTCATACATTATTTATTATTTATTAGTTGGTTTGAGTTGTAATGTCCATTTGACGCTATTTATTCTTCATGATGTAAACTTTTATTAAAGTACTTTTGTTTGCTTTACTTTGTTATTCACTGCCTCGCTTTACCGAGATGGTAACACTCTCATTTAGTCGGAAATGCCTTGCTAAAGGCTCCTTCCTAAACGAGGGTGTTACAGAACATAGCTAAATTAACGAACATTAATTCAAACTATTTACAACATCAACATTTTAAAAAATTCCAACAACATCAACATCAATATTTCTTACCTAACTAACTAACTAACAACAATAACATTTTACATGTCTAATATCTTAGGGTCAATTAATAATATTGAAAAAAAAAGGTCAATTAACATAATTGAAAAAAAAAGTTGAAAAGTTACCTAAATTAAAACAAGAGGAAAAAAAGACAAGGAAGAGAAGGCGGCAGCGGACTTCAGTGGTGGCGGTGGCGGCGCGCTTCAGTGGTGGCCGGAGCTAGTGGGCTGGGAAAAAAAAAAGAAAAAGAAGAAACAAAAGAAAAGAACAAATAAGAAGAGAGGGAGAAGGAAAAGAGAGTAAAGAAAGGGATAAGACACATACCAGCGTTGGCGGCGCGAAGGAGGTGAAGGTGGCGGAAGTGCGGGGCCGACGTCGGAGGTTTGGGTTTCGGGTGTACGATTTGGGTTGTTAAAAGTCGATTTGGGATGTGTAATACCACGGTATTCTGGTTACATCTTACTCGGTCGAGTAGGGCATAATCGGCCAAGTAAGTCGTCGAGTGCTTTTAGACAGGCTACTGTTTTGGGTGCACTCGACCGAGTGGTGAGGAACTCGGTTGAGTAGGGCGTTCTTGGTCGAGTACTTCATGTACTCGATCGAGTGCCAGGTCTGATGGGCTAAGTTCCACGGTTTTGGTTATAATAATTAGAGAAGTATAAAAACATGGGTAACATTTCCTAATCATTTTATAATCATTTTTTCAAAATCTAAAAACCACGTTCACTACTTCTCCGATTATTTTAATCACTCCCAAGGCTAGGGTTATCCGATTTGGGGTTTTGGCATCTCATTCCACGTAGTTTAATTTGTAAGTCTTATACCTTTGTTAATTTGTTATTATGTTTATAGTTATGCAAACCCTAATTGGGTGATTTGGGGGTTTTGGGGTAGATAATCATATGATGTGTAGTTGATTGATTGTGTGATATCATAATAGGTAAGGACTTCGTAGAGGAGGCGTTCTAGCTTGCCTTTCTTTACTTTTGTGTGGATATCTGATCAGGTAGGGTTGCCCTACTCAGTTAGTTGCATAATTGATTATAAGTTGGGAACTGTGATTCATTGTTGGTAATATGATTATAATTGTGTATTGTGATTACATTGGTTGTTGGATTGATTGTGAAGCCATTCTCGGGAGATGGTTCCAACCCCATGGTCTTCCCTTATGGGTCCCGTCACAAGAGGGAAGTGCACATTAATGATCAGGGTTTGCTCATTGCGATGAGCGGGGCTTAGGTGGTAAGGTTGAAATCCCTAATGGTGGTGTGGGTTTCCCGTTGCGATGGGAACCCCGCAAGGCTAAAAATTTCGGTGTGTAGCCTGTTACCGGTGATTGTTGGAGTATGGAGGATTGATTTGTTACATTTAGATTGGATTGTGTTATTGTGAGTTCTTATTTTATATGTGTAGTTGATTGACCCCGTTTATTATTTTCAAAACTGCGATGATCCATTCGGGGATGGTGAGCAGTTGGCTTAGCAGGTATTGGATGTTGATGTAGCATGCGGGATATGGACGGGGCAGCGTCATCACACTTTGTTTAGCTAGCTTCCGTTGTCGCATTAAACATTAACAATTCGTTTCATTTCATTTCGGAGTTGTGTTTCGGTTTTGGTTTGGATTTTTGGTATTGTATTTGAATAAACATTATTGTACCTTTAATAAATGTTCTTTTATGGTCTATTTTGTATACTTTACCTCGGACAACCGAGATGGCAGCACTTCCATTTACTAAGGTAAGTCTTGGTAAGGCACTTTGGTAGATGGGGGTGTTACAGAATGTTAATGAGTGTCGCGTATTTTTTTATTATTATTTTTTTTGATTTTATGATCTTATCTGGCGGAAATGCCGCCAGAAGCTCGTACGAAGTCAAACTTTCTAACGTCAGAAAAGTCAACAAAGACAGACTTTATGACAAAAAATTTTTTCGTATTCCGTGCTTCACATAGCTTTTCCAGCTTGTCTATGTAACATCTTTCTACCAATTATTCCGTCAGGAAAGTAAACGAAAGTCAACTTTCCTGGCGGTATAAGTGAATAGAAAATTTAACAAATCGACTTTTCTACCGGAATTTCCGTCAGAAAACCGTCAAACAAAATTAGCGTCATTGCCACTAATCAACGCGCCAAGTTTGTTTGACGGATTCTTACGGATATTCCGTCTGAAATCCATGTCGTCAGTATTCCGTCAGAAGTCCGTCAGTTTTCTTTTTTAACTTGAGGTTTTATTTCCCATCAGAATTTCCCGTCACTTTACCCGTACTTTTTGGGAGTGTAATTTTCGTAACGAAAAGAGGTGTTAAAAGTACTACTCGATCGGTAGAGGTCGTCCCGATCTGTAACACCCCTAATTTCTGTAATATATTTATTTAATTTTATTTTCCCATATTTCGTATTTTATTGAAAATATCCGTCTCTTGTTTGTTTGGCTCGTTGGGCTTGGTTTTGATGATGAACCATTGGTTCCCTTGGGCTTCACGTGAATATGGAGTAATATGGGTGAATTTTGGGCCTATGCTTAGAATAAACCCATTCGCTTCTCTTATAAATAGGAGTGAAACATAAACCCTTGCATTCTTTTCCTCCTATTTCCACAAAACCCCAAACCTAAATTTTCCTTTCCCTTCTTCTCCCTCGTGTAGCGCGTTTTCTGGCGCCTAGGGATTTGTGCCGCTCCTTTCTTCTTCGTTCTTCATCGTTCTTCGTGCCTAGATCGATCCTATTTCATGGATCTATCAATCTTTGTCGTAAGTTTCGTAGTTTACGCGCTTAATTAATATATATATATATATATTAATTAATATATATATATATATACATATATATATATACATATATATATATATACATATATACATATATACATATATACATATATACATATATACATATATACATATATACATATATACATATATACATATATACATATATACATATATACATATATACATATATACATATATACATATATACATATATACATATATACATATATACATATATATATATATATATACACATATATATATATATATATACATATATATATATATATATATATATATATACATATATATATATATATATATATACATCATAGAATCAGGATCCCGTACGAACTAAATTAAGTTACGAACCGAACGAACTAACATAAAATCCTATCTTAACAGCGCAAACCCAAACATACTCTACCTGAATTCCCTCTCTCATCCTAATCCACACAAACAACACACTCTACCCCAACTTCCCTTTCTTCCATTTCCACTCAAAACTCACCAACCACCTCCATCTTCACCTGCCGGTGGCCTATGTTTCCGATCACCAGCCTGTCAACGGTGGCTTGCCGTCACAGCAACCGCACATCCCGCCATCTTTTCACCCACCCTGCTGTCGGGATATCACAGTACCCCACGACGCCCTTATTCGCCGGCGTCAGCGACCTCCTCACGACCTCGTCAACACAACTCATTCACTACCGTAATAAATTTAGGGTTCTCGACTCATTTATTGTTTAGGTTTTTAATTTGATAGTGATGTAATTCACATGTGTGTATGGTCAGTTATACTGTGCATTATATATGGGCTGGTTATATAGATGACATGAGGTATCAGTTATGTACCGAACGGAATGAACTATCGCAACCCCTCGGGATATTCTTTATGGTCTACAGTCAGGGGGGGGGGGGGGGGAAGTAGCAGAGGCAGTTGTTATACGCTATGTTCCTCGAGTGTCGTTCGGTGTACAGTTATTACACCGAGACTCTGGCCAGGTCATGGACATATAAGCAGTGGTTATACGTTATACATAGTACCTTGGATGCCGTTGTTATACTATCCACATTGATGGAGGCAGTTGTTATACGCTCTGACAATTAGAGGCAGTTTTTATACGCTCTAATGGCGTTCATTTTATACACTGTGCTTGTAACTAGAGGCAATTGTTATACGCTCTAGTAGGTTGTTGGTTTAGTCACATGATACGTGGTCATGAGGTTTCTATGATGTGCATGATGTCGTAATGTGGTTTGTGTTATGCGTCGTCACATGTTGTTTGACTTGGAGTCAATATTTCGAATAATTAGCATCTGATGCCATTGTTTGGTGGTGAGTTCTTGTCGAGTATTGATAAGTACAGATGGTCTCACATGTTTACTGGTTTTACATTTCAATTGTTAATGATTGTTGGTTATATTCAATTGTTGGAAATATAACTGGGAGAGGATCAAGTTACTCCCGACTGATTGTCCACCCCCACTCTCTGGTTGAAAGCTCGTCGCTGTTTGGATGATGTTGCTTGGGATGCATCGAGGGGTGAGAGGAATAATAAATTAGGACTTGTTTTCAGTTGAGATACAATTAATAATGTATTAGTTTGGTTTGGTTTTTAGTACTGAACCGGATTGGTCAGGTGTATCTGCCACCTTGACCCTTTTATCATTGTTATACTCTGATATATCTTTTATTATACGTTTTTCCTTTGTTTTATAATCTGGTTGGTTACAAGATCGGATAGGGCCGTTCTCGAGGGTTGTCCTGAACAGGTAGAGTCATACCCGTCCAGTCTCCCACCTGATACCAAACCAAACCTGAATACAAACTGCTCCCCATTTGATCGGAAAAATCATATGGATCGACACAGGCCACCCCATAAATAGGTGACAATTTACAAACAACCACACACGTCAGTTTCAACAATTTGAACATGTGTGGACACAGCCACTCGCGCCGTTTCGAGGCGGCGACACTTCTTGCACGGAACTCCGGCACAAGCAAAAGCACGTCATGGGTCGTTACCGATTTGAAAGACATTGAAACAGCTGAAAGGTTTGACAAGCCTGCATTTGTGGAGTCGCCACCAATTTTTGTGGAAAATTGGAACCGTTCGAATACTTCGCGCCATGTCAGGACACAAAGTAGTGACATGAACACTAAGACATTCGTTACCCTTAACATTCTATATCTAGAATGACTCTCGTCATGCATATTGGCCCCGGGAGTTCACAAAGATCTTGAGTAAGGGGTGAGGGTACGTATTAGGAACCTCTTTTATTCAAACATTTAACCCCGCCCGACTCGATAGCGGCCTCTACTAATGATCAATGAAGTTATTTATACTTGATATTGTAATACTACGGTTTTATGTGTCTTTGGGTACTCTATCGAGTGGGGCTTACTCTGTCGAGTAAGTAGTTTTTGAAGCAAAACAAGAGACTGCCTGTAGGGTACTCGATCGAGTAAGTTGAGGGACTCGATTGAGTAAGGGCCACTCGATCGAGTAAGTCACTTACTCGATCGAGTAAGTGAGTTTTACGGGCTAAGTTTGGCGGGTTTTGTTAATGACGCGAGATTAATATAAAAGGGTTTGTTATTATTTCTTAAACACTTTTCAACATCATAAACTTTTCAAGTGACGATTAGAAGTTACGTACTTTGCTTCTCTCGCATCATTGGCAAATCCCTAAGCTATGTTCGTCGGATCATCTTGTTCTTTACATCGTTGCGATCGTTGTGTCGAGGGTAAGTTCCTTGTATAATTTATGTTGGGTTTCGTTGAGTTTCTATAAAACCCTAATTGGGTATTGTGGGGGGTTTTGGGTGATTTGTATGTGTGTGGTAGTAATGTTATGTATGCATGTGATAAGAGGAGGATTCGTAGAGAAGGCTTTCTGATTAGCTGCTAGATCGTCTGTGGTGTTTGCATTCCAGATAGGGTTTCCCTACTCAGTATTGGCTACATAATGTGTTGGTAATTGCTGTTGTGATTGTTGATTAATTATAATGTTGGATTGGTTTTGGTTATTGTTGGTTGTAAATTGTTGATCAGTTGTGTTTTTGTCTGTGATCTTCGGGGTGCGTCCCTGGCTGAGTGGAGTCACTTGCGCGAGTGGCTTCACGCCATTGATTCGCCTTCTGTGGAACCCGCCACAGAAGGGATGTGCACATTAATGAACATGGGTTTATCGCTCGATGGAGATGAGTGGGGCTTAGGTGGGAACGGCTGCGGCCCCCACTGGCGGCAAGGAGTACTTGTTGCGATGGGTACTCTGGCAGGGCTACACACTTTAGTGTCTAGTCAAATATGTGGAGTTGGAGACGGAGTTGTGGAGTTTGGTTTGAGCTGATTGAGCTGTTTGTGATTCTGTTTCGTTGTGACTATTGTTTTTATGTAATCAGTATTAACCCCGTTAATTGTTTGAAAAACTGTGGTGATCCATTCGGGGATGGTGAGCAGTTGTTGGGCAGGTATGATGGCTTATGCGAGAGATAGCTGGGATGGAGTCACCACCGGTCTTAGAGTCTTCCGCTGTGTTTGAATTACTTGTTTTAGCCTTTTGGATTTTGAGAAAATATGTATTACCTTTTAAACAGTTTTGGAGTTGGTTGTATCACTAAAACTTTATTAACATTTAAGTATGTTTCGTTATTGTCTATTTCAGTATCATTGCCTCGGGAAACTGAGATGGTGGCGTTCTCAGACCTTAAGTGGTCCTGGTAAGGCACTTGGAGTATGGGGGTGTCACAGATATATTGTCAGTTGTAATGCATGCAATGCAACATCCAACGTTTTAATCTTAGCATGTGAGATTAGACTAAGTCGGTGAATAAGCAATTTAGCACTCAATTGGGTCAAAGTTGGAAGTTAGATTGATTTACATGTGAATGCGCCAAGTAAGTAAATCACGGAGGAAACAATATGAAATAATCAAATACAATAAATAAATTACAATTGGTTACAATGAAATGAATTGAATTTACGTCATAATATGCTCAAAGGGGATTTGAAAAGAAAAGAAAATAAAAAAGAATTAAAATATGAGAACATGTCGAATTATAGGGATAATATGAATAATAGTAGTTTAGAAACTTAATTAGAAAACCTACGATAAAACGAGAATGAGTTCAGAGGCAGAAGCCAGCCCAGAACAGGTGCTGCAACTGGTGCGTTCTCTAGAAGAGGCGCATCACCTGTTGCGGCTATTCTAGAGCTGAGTTCTGACTGTGAAAGTCAGACACGTGGGTTAGTTAATGTTCGTTGATCGATTTATGTCGTTTATTGATGTACGACTCGAATAGAAGTGATGTAGTCAGATTATATATGCTAACATCATCACAAGTCAGATTATGAAGCAAGTTTATATGAATTATTATAGCGATTTACATAATTATAATGTCGGGTTTTATAAAAGGTTAAAAACTTTGAAATTGAAAACGGAATTGGAGTATTGAAACTGGAAAATAAGCAAATTATGTACAAAAGACGAATTCAAGCGACTCGATATGGGAAAATCGAATCTCCAAAATCCTGGTTTGAATTTATGAAGAAACCCCGCAAATATTGATTATAAGGGATTTATGTCGGAAAAAAGTTGAAGTAGTTTTATAAAAACTAATTAGAAGATTATTTGACGAAACAAGACGAGGAGAATGAAGAAAGAAAGCAAAAGACGAAAGAAACAAAACTCCAGGAAGAAGAAGTGCAGCAACTGAAAGCAGCCTCTAGAAGAGGCGCAGCAGATGCCCCGACCTTTCCAAAAGGCGCATCAGTTGATGCGATTCTTCCGCACATCGTTTCTCTGCTGTTTTCGCCGAAAAGATTTTAAAAGATGATTTTAAAAAAGACAATTTGAGCATATAAATGATATAAATTCTTACATATTGTTAGGCCTGGAATTTCGCACTACTGATATGATAAGATTCTACCCTGGCCTGACTAATAGGGTAGGTCCGACACGGAAGTTCAAGATTGGCACCAGTCACCAAGCCTAGTCTCATGCATCACCTTCAGGGTCAAGTTCAACCCTGGCCTGACAATCAGGGCAGGATTGTCAGGGTAGCTCGAGTCATGCACCACGCAGGAGAGGACAACTGTCAAATGTAAGGTCAACACTTGACCAAGTAAAAGATAATTATATAAGATTACTACCGTTTAATTAAGAGAAAGATTTGGCCATTAATAGACATTCATGCGTAATCAAGGAGCAATTAAGAGCGTCATTAATGGAGAATATTATACCTTAATGGTAAAGATCATGCAGCCGTTCAAGCCAGAGTATATAAGAGCATCTCAAGATTAATCCAGAGACATTGGATTCCAGCATTGTCATACTATCACATTATGCACTTAGCCTATACAACATATATTGTACTTATTATAAGAAGTTCATAGTGAAATCCTCTCCTGGCCTGGTGCCCGTGGTTTTTTCCCAGTCAAGGGTTTTCCACGTACAAATTATTTTGTCTCGTTAGTTATTTTACTTGCATAATTTTCGTTATCATCTACCCTGCCCTGTAGCGTGTACAAGCAAAGACCGAGCTAGTTAACCCTGCCTAGACTTTACCCTGACCTGATTTAGCCTTGCGCAAAATCCATACAAAACATATATGTTGTATACAGAAAATAAAAAAAATAAAAGTAGTATTTTACACCCTCGGATTTACATGTTTGACGAAATGAGATTGACTAAGTTGTCATTTAGTGATTGCTCTACTCGATGTATAAATGAAAGTGCTCTTAAAATGGATTTAAAACAAATTGATTAGATTGATTTGGCAGAGTTGGTTAAATTGGTCAGTCTATGCAACGTGACTGGTACTCAGAATGATCTGAGCTTACGTGGTCGCGTATAGCAAGCACGTAGGCGACGAAAAGCATGAGCATGGTCTTAGAATGAAAAGGGAGAAGAAAAGGGCGGACACTTGCGTGAAAAATATGTGAGGCGAAGCCCTCTACTTATATTAATCACGTGGAGGGATTTAGGTGAAAATGGGATTAAGAAAGAAATCCGGAAGAAATCTAAAAACTGGAAAAAAAAAACTGGCCCAGGAAGAGGCGCAGCAGGAACTGCGACCCTTCCAAGAGGCGCCACTCATGCTGCGTTTTCTCTTGGGTGGTTTCCTCCTGAGCAAGAAAGATTCCGCGGTTAAAATAGGAATTAGGGAAGATGATGCTTCCTTATTCTGCAAAGAAGATATTTCCGTTATAGAAGATAAAATTTAGGAATAAAAAATCCATAAAATTCTAGAAAATTCCGACTTGATTTTAGGACGGTTTTATAAAATGGAAACGATTCTTGACCTGGACTCCAAATGTACTAATTACTGTCAAAACGACCGTATCGGCGCGTAGATGACGAATATGAGGTTGACTCGACTGTCTGAACTATCACGTGTCGACGAACTTACGAAATGTCTTAAATTACTCCGCGTGATTAAACATGCGGCCCAATCATCACTGGATGGTTGGCGGGAGGTGCAGAAACAAGGTGTCTATAGAGCCCCCCGTTTGACCGAGGCTTGGACAAGGAAAAAGTCAAAGTATAGCCCTCAGGTCAATCGAAGATTACAATCTTAAGACTATGGCAACGCGAGGCGTCTCAAGGGGTCTGAGTCAAGGACTTGTCGTTGAGAACATTTTAGAGTCTGTCGACTATCAGGGAGGGTCATTTAAAGTCCATTAGATTGCGTAAGGAAGCTCGACAGCCATAAGAAGAAACAGGAAATAGGTAGCCTACTTGCTGAAGGCTGGATACCTAAAAGATCTGATCAAATCCAAAGGCAGAAAGGAAGATAAAAGCAAATGAAGCCAAGAACAAAAGCAGAAACCCAATCTCCCTCCACCACCTTCACTCTATGAAGTAAAATTCATAAATTGTGGATCAGAGATTTGTGGCCTAACTAGCTCGATAGCAAAGAAGATAACAAGGACACCTCAAACAAAATCACCCTGCAAACCAGGAAACATACCACCCATTACCTTTTGGTGATTGTAACCTGGTAGGGATTCCTGATTTACACCAGGATGGCCTGGTAATCTCCATGAAAATTGGAACAGCCACTGTAAGAAGAATTCTAGTTGATGGAGGCAGCTCAGTAAACCTGATTATGCCTGACGTACTAAAAGCTATGAAAATCAGCGAGGATCAAATTACCAAGAAATCTAGTGCCTTGGTAGGGTTCAGTGAAGAAACAAAGAGCACATTGGGAGAAATTTATCTTCCCAGATATGGTGAGGGCGTAGCATCCTATGAAAGATTTGGAGTCCTGGATTGCCTGTCATCCTACAATGCAATCCTAAGCAGGCCATGGATCCACAATGTCAAAGTTGTGCCGTCAACCTATCATCAATACATCAAAATCACAACAGATTGGGGCGTAGCAACTATCAAAAGTGAGCACAAGACTACCCAGAAGTGCTAAACTGAAGCCTTAAATCCCTCCAAGGCAGGTAAGTCCATTGCATAACAATTACCATACCCTGTCAGGAGTACTTATGTAGCACCATCCAGGATGGAAACAGATCAGGTAATTCTTATCCCCGAGTACCCTGATAGGTATGTGCTAGTTGGGTCTGATGCCCCTGATTCCGTCAAGCCAGAACTAGTAAAACTTCTTAAAGATAAATCTTCTTGGTTTTGATGGTCTCATTTTGATATGACTAGAATTAGCACTGATGTAATTATACATAAGCTTAATATTGATCAATCTTTTAAGCCTGTACATCAAAACATATGAAACATTGCACAAGAAAGGAATGCAATAATAAACGAAGAAGTAACAAACTTCTAGATATGGGCATGATCAGGGAAGTCATGTACCCTGAGTGGTTAGCTAACGTGGTTGTTATGTAGAAGAAGAATGGCAAATGGAGAGTCTGTGTAGATTACAGTGACCTGAATAAAGCATGTCCGAAGGATCCATTTCCCCTTCCACATATCGATGCCGTGGTAGATGCAACAGCGGGGCACGAAATGCTGACATTCATGGATGCTTCTAGTGGGTTCAACCAAATAGAAATGTACCCTGCTGAATAGAAAAGTACTGCATTCATTACAGACTGAGGCATATATTGTTAAACTGTCATGCCTTTTGGTCTGAACAATGTAGTGGCAACATGCCAGCTCCTGGTCAACATGATGTTCAAAGATCAGATGTGAGATATCATGGAAATCTATATAGACGACATGGTGGAGAAATCTAAAAATGCAGAAGATCATGTAAAACACTTGGATATAGCATTTCTGATCCTGGAGAAATACAACATGAAGCTGAACCCAGCGAAATGCCATTTTGGACTTGCTTCAGGGAAGTTCTTGGGATACATGGTGACCAAGAGAGGCATAGAAGCTAGCCCTGAAGAAGATCAAAGCAACACTGGAATTACAGTCACCCAAGTCTATCAAGGACATTCAGAGTTTGACAGGATGGGTTGCTGCCCTGAACAGGTTTATATCAAGGTCATCTGAAAGATGTAAAACATTTTACAGCCTACTCAGGAAAAATGAGCACTTCTAGTGGACGCTTGAGCATAAAGCAGCCTTCCAGGATTTAAAGCTGTATTTGTCGTCTCCACCTTTACTGGCCAAACCAGAAAAGGGAGAACCTCTGTCAGTATACTTATCCATTACTCGCACTGCAGTAAGAGCAGTCCTGATGAAGGAACATGAAGGTCAACAACATCTTGTCAACTACGTAAGTAAAAGCCTATTAGATGCTGAGATGAGGTATGGTTTACTTGAGAAGTATGTTTTAGCTTTAATCATGTCATGTGCTAAGTTGCGTCCTTATTTTGAGTGTCACCCTATAGTAGTCAGGACCAACCTACCCATAAAATCTGTCCTGCGGAAGCCTGAACTATCAGGCAGGATGGCCAAATGGTCAGTCCAGCTTAGCACCTATGATATTACCTTTGAACCAAGGACAACAAACAAATCACAGGCCTAAGCAAACTTTGTGGCTGATTTCAGCCCTAATCTAGAATCAGACCTAGCTAAAGAAGTAAACCAGTTAGAAAACAAAACCCTAGACCAAGAATGGACCTTGTTCATAGATGGAGCATCCAATGCACGGGGGACAGGGGTTAGGATTAGTGCTGAAATCGCCATAAAGGGACATGATAGCCCAGGCTGTAAGCTGTGAATTCAATGCTACCAATAATGAAGCAGAATATGAGGCCCTGGTAGGAGGACTCAAGGTATGTTTAGACCTTTGATGGTGAGCGAGTCGTTGTTCACTCAACCAAACACATTTATATTCTCAACAAACAACTAGTAAGTGGTTAAGTCGAGGTCGATCTACGGGACGGTGTGCTTGGGTTCTAAGTCTATCTATTCTAAGTTGTGCAAGTGTCACAATTATATGGATTTGAGGTTGTGTTCTAAACTAATGAAAGCAATAAATAGCAATGAAGAGTAAGCAACAAAAATAAGGATTTAAACAAATGGTAAAAGACACTAGGGTGTCATGGGTTCGCATGGAAATCGTGGTAAGATAGAATAAATGAATTACACAGATGCAAGCAATTATTTTTGTTGGAATCGAGTTAGTTTATATCTTACAATTCCTAGGGAGTTTTGGGTCTCGAAGTCGAGTCGGTCACAACTTTACAACACCTACAACGACATAATTTTCTCTATTCAACTATATTCATGGTCTAACAAGCCTTGAGTTAGCTTATATCTTACAAGTCTTGTTAAAAAGATAAGAGAATCATGCAAGGTTGTCAATCAAGCATTTCATCAAACATAGCATGTGCATAAGTTGAAAGTACAATAAGCAAGCATTCATATGAACTCATTAAGCATAGATTTATCCCATAATTACTCCCCTAATCCCCCACTAAGCCTAGCTAAGAGACTACTCAGTACACATTATGACTAATATGCTAGTAATGGTGTCAACCATCACAACACAAATGAACATGATGATTAAGCAAGGTAATAAAACAAGAGATTAACAAGTAAATAAAGAGGGATTAAAAAGGTTACCAACTTCGAAAGTAAAGATGAACATAAATAAAGAAGAATCCTTAGATAGAGATAGAGACTTATCACTTAGTCTTCAAATACATACCCAAGATATCCAAATGTAAATAACTTGAGATGAACAAAGGAAATGGAAGAACAATAGAAGAAACACTTTGATTAATGGTGAAGAGCTGTCAATTCCCCAATACCAACCCAAGAATTCTTCAAGTACAAAGCTAAATCTAAGATTGTTTGAGAAATTATTGAGGAAAGATTAAAATGATTGGTGGAATGATTAAAGATTAATCTATTCTAATCTACTCCTAATGAGAGCTTAATCTACTCTAAGGGAACTTAATCCACTCTAAAGTAACTTAATCCTCAATTTATTACAAAGAGGGTATATATAGTGATACAAGGATTAGGTTAACTAAGGGCTTAAATGACGATGAGGCCCCTTAATTGAAGTCCAAGGCCTTTCAAGTCCTAGAAAGGGGACGCACGACCTCTCTTCGAAGAGAATAATCCTGCAGCGACGGACGCCCGTCCTGCATTGGGGACGCCTGTCCTGAGCATGGGGACGCCTTGGCCAGTTTTGGGACGCTTGTCCTGAGCTGCTTTTCTTCTTCTTGTTGTTCTGGCTGCCCCCTAATCCGTGAGGGTCCTTAATGGGCCGTGGGGATCCTTTGTTATTGCCCAATTCCTTGTTTTATTGACATAGGCTTTTATTTTTAGTCTCCTATTCGATGCTTGGTCGCTGGATGCTATCAATTTTGCTCCGTTTCACTCCGTTTAAGCAAGGTTAGTGCTCCTCTCCTACAAAGGACACCAAACATCATAGAATATGCATAAAGGAAGCTAAAGACAAGAAACGACCCTAATACACACTAAAAAGCATAGGAACTAGGCTAGTTAGGGGACTAAATGTGTGTAAATAGGAGTCATATTAAATATCCTCAAACCGAACCTTTGCTCGTCTCGAGTAAAGAGGTGACGAAAACGATGACCCTTATTTATAATAAAGCCGATGTAAGAAAATTAGCGGGCCTCAACCCCCCCCTTTTTCAACTCACAACAAGACATTTATGAGGTAAGATGCCTTGTTACAAGGCAAGGTGGGGCTTGCCAAAATGGCAATGCATCCAAGTATTAAGCACACAAAACAAACAATGGATGCATCTACAAAAGAATAGCCACTTTCCTCATCTAAGTGGCGGAAGCACTAAAAGAGAAATCAATCTAAGGGCACATACTCCGTCATAGATACTAGTTCTACAAACTACTAAGTCAAGAGGATAGTAGTAAATGACGTCCTAGTATTGTCGAACTAGGTTACGCTCGTCCACAATTAATAGATGCTTTCGTTAAGGGTAGGGTCCTTATGGCGTTAGAAATAATATAGGATCGCGGAATTCCCTCTCTTGCCTAGAAAAAAAGAAAGGGTCGTCCCCTCTACCATGCAATGAATATGGGACTACCAACAAAAAAGGGTTTTCAAAGTATATGAGTTTCATAATAGTAGTTTGTATTTGAGTTGTTTCCTCCCCATTATTGTGGCATTTGACATTTCAAGAACATTTCTTTTGCCATTTGATGATTTGGCATTTTTTACTTGGCAATTTTCAACTTTTGATTTTTCATTTTTAACATTTTGAGAGTAACCTCATTTGTAGAAACTGTACTTCTATAAAAGCATATGAGTCTATTTTTGCTCCTCATTTCATTGATGCAATTTGCAAACATTTGTCTTTGATTTTGGAACTTGAACTCAATTTGATGATTTTGTGCCCATTCCCCTTTTGCTAATAAGATGATAGATGGTGAAAATAAAAGAACGATTGCATGGCATTGAGGGTCACCTTGGAATAAACGGTAGCCAAGGAGCTATCACACCACAAGATACTCTTGACTATGCTCTTGTGCATGGGTCGAACGATACTACAATGACACTAGAAAGGGTGTTTTAAGACTATTCTAGTGAACAAAGTGTTAAGTAGAAAGAGTATCTACAATGGCCTATGCACAGTTGTCAAATTACTCAATTAGGTATTTTTAAAAACTTTTCTAAATGCAACTATATGCCATGATGCAACCTACATATATATAAGTCTAAATGCAAATGCTTCTACCAACTAGTATGACATGTAATCTAAATGCAATTCCTAACAACACATAGGTACACAAACCGCAACAACAAAATACACCACATCCTCCTTGACGTGTAAGCCCATCCTCCTCATATGAGTAATGAAAAGAAAGGGAAGGGAAATAGGGATTAGAGAGATCATATCAAGTGGTCTTCACATTCCCTTGCTAATGCCTCAAATGTAGTGTCGTATCTATGTGAGAACTGAGAAGCGAACAATAACACAAGTATATACAAGTCTACACTACTAAATTAGAGAACATATTTTTGGTTTTTGTAATTTTCAAATTTTTATGGATTTTGTTTTTATGAAATTAAAGAACATATTTTTGAGCTTTTTTAAAAAATTTCAATTTTTATGTATTTTGGAACATAAATTCTCATCCCCCACTTTATTTTGGACATTGTCCTCAATGTACATGTAGGAGTAGGAATGAAAAAGAAATACATGTTTTTGGGTTTTTGGATTTATAGAAATTGAGGTACAAATGCAAATGCAATGATGTAAGTGAATGCATGCTCTAAGTGAATGTAATTCTATATGACATATATAACAAATAAAAGCAATCTAAAATACACTAGATGATGCATGTTTTCTATTAAGTTGGAAGCTAATTTAAATTAGCTTAGGTCACCTATGATCAAACCTCCCCAAACAAATTTAAGCACTATTTCTAGTGTAGAAAGGAATAGCTTTGGTCACTAGTGACTATGCATGAATGCAAGTCTATATGCAACTAAATACATTAATCATGTGAGATATATTAAAATGCAAACTATATTATATGAACTAACTAATGGATGAGTGATATGGCATATTTTACAAATGTATGTCTACTCTATATGATTAACTAAAATTCAAGCCAATTTAAAATGCAATGCAACTATACATGAGAGGAAGAGAAAAGGTATCATACAATTGAGGTGACAAGGCTAAGTGTTCTAGCCATTGTATTCTTCATCATCATCATCATTACATCCTCCAGGCCCGCTATGCCCTCCTTGGTCTTCATAACCTCCTCCTTGGTTATGGTATCCCCCACTTTGGCCGCCAAATTCCCCTCCTTGGTTGCTATAATTAGGGAACAAGAGATGTGGTTGAGCCCATGATGGAAGAGGGCCTCTAGGATTGATGTACCCTTGTTGTGCCATGTTGTAGTAGGAGGGGTATTGGGCCAATTAATTGTCAACCCGTCCATCATGCACTACAAGGTCAACACCTTGCATGAGTGTCATCAATTCACCCATGTATGATGCTCTTAGATTTTGGGGGTGAATTCTACATATGTGATGGGGTAGGGTAGTATAGGAGAGAAAGTTATAGAGAAATGGCTAGATCCAAAAAAACTCCAAAAAATCATCAAAAAAATACGCTGATTACTACTCAGAAAAACCAAAAACACAATGCTAATGGATTACAATCCATCAATAAAGGAAAATCTCACCATCGTCAGCTTCAATTCTCTTCCCAGGAGTTTGAATCTAACTAGGAGGAGATTTTAGAGGAAGACGAGATTCATGAGGAAGCTACTATAGAAGAAACCATTGAGGATGCACCGCTTATTCAAATTACGTAGCCAGAAATTGCTGGTGAGGTTAATTTTTGGTCTACTTCTGTCTACTGTTTTGTTCTTGGAGACAACCCTCCGAGCTCTGGTCTTACGGGGATTGCTAAGAGGGTTTGGCAGGGACAGGGGATAGATAAGATTTCGTTCTTACCCAACGGTATCATCCTTGTTCGGTTCAAAACTAAGGCTCAATAACAATTTGTTCTGAATAATGGTCATTTGTTATTTGATAATAAACCTGTAATTGTGAACGAGTGGAAACCTAAGACAGAATTAATCAAGCATGATGTTAAGAAAATACCGATTGAAGTTATTTGGTTTGGATGCTAAATACAAGGGGATTGAGAGTCTTAAGAAGTTGGCTGGGATTGTTGGAAATAAGTGTGATGATTCCACTTTTCATAAAAACTTATTAGGATTTGCTCGTATTATGGTTGAGGTTGAAATTGGTCAGCAGTTCCCTGATGTTATCAAATTTCTAGATGAGAATGTCAAAACTCAAACTCTAAGGGTGGGTTATGACTGGTTGCCTCTCAGTTGTACTGCCTGTAAGGGGATGGGTCATATTGCTAAAAAGTGTAGAAAGGGGACTAAGAATAAGGTGGTGAAGCGTGTATGGAAACAAAAAGAAGTTGTGGCTCAGCAACAAAAAACACAGAAAATGCCTGTACAGAAACCACATGTGCAGGTTAGGACAATACAGAAGGATCCTATACATCAGGCAGTTCAATCAACTCCCACAGTTGAAGTGACTTTGACCCCTGTGTTGGTGATGTGAACATTATTTGCGCACATTTAGTCTCCTAATTGAACCTATTTTGCATACTTTTATAACATTTCATGACCATTTTATCTGTTAAATGCTTTCTATTTTGCTTTCCTAGTGCATTTTATATGTTTTATAGGAAAGGATATAATAAGGCGGAAATTACCGTCTTTCGTGCATATTTGGAAGCTTTTTGACAATATTTGATGGACTAAGTATGAAGAGGAGGCAAGAATGATGACCAAGGAAGTAGAAATAAAGAGTATATAGAGGTATCTTAGGCTAAAAAGCAAGGATGACGAGAAGGAAGACATTGCAATAAGAAATTGCTCGAAAACAAAACCAATAGTTGCTCCTTTGGCTCTGAAAGTATGCTAGATGAAACGGCGTCGAAAAATCAAGTGGTCTAGGCTTTTGAATCACTCCAATAGGAGTCCGGATGAGAAAATGACGTCCGTTTTACAATCCGAGCTCAAGTGAACAAGGATGTTCATATTTCGCTGAGGACGAGCATATTGTTGGACAGGAAGTTTTTCCTTGCTACATGCTCCATGAAAGATGCGCATATTTATGAAAGACCGGCAAAAAGGAGACCGACATCTTTTCTGAGAGGAGCGATTCCCTACCCAACATTTAGCATTGTTATTTACTATTTTACCCTTACTTAACCTAATGATGCTCTATTATATATACCCAATTTGTAATAATCAAACCATCAAGTTTTCATTAGAATAAATCAATCCTTCTTTAGATTAGGTTAAGCTTTCATTAGTAGTAGATTAGAATAGATTACTCTTTAATCTTTCCACAAATCACACATTAATCTTTCCTTTAATTACTGTTCAAGTTTATTATTGAGTAATTCAAGTTTATTATTGGGTAATTATAAGATCATTTGGGTTTATTGGGAGATTGACAACCTTCCATCAATCATCAAGTGCTTCTATTCTTCTTTGCATTATTATTTTGGAATCTCCATAGGTATAATTCTCTTAATCCTTGTTTTAATTATTGTTAATCTTTCTTACTTGTTCATCATGTTTTGCCTTGTTAATATGATTGACAACCTTGTTAGCATGTCAAACTTGATAATGAATGAGTAGTCTCTTAGCTAGGATTAATGGGTAATTAGGGAAACCAACATGGGGATTGATTCATGCTTAATCTAATATGTTCACATAATTAATTTGCTTGCTTGTTGTGTTTTCAACCTATGCACATGTTATGTTTGATGAAATGCTAAGCCTATGAATCCTTGCATTTACAACCATCTCTTATCTATTCAGCTAGACTTGTAAGATATAAACCAACTCGAGTCTAGTTAGACCATGCATAGAAGTGATTAGGGGGAATGTAAGTTGACTTGTAGGTGTTGTACAATCTAATCGATTCGGCTCCGGGACCCAACTCTTCCTAAGAACCGTAAGACATAAACCAACTCGGTTCCTTTACAACAATAATTGATTGCTTATAATTGAGAACATGTTTGTATGATCAACTCCTATGATTTCCTAATGAACCCATGATATCCTAGCATTTTTAGTCATTTGTTTACATCTTTCCTTTTGTTGCTTGTTTATTGCTTTTATTAGATTAGAATCATCAACTCATTATAATTGTGACAACCCCAAGCACAACCATAACTAGATTGAATAATTTGAGTAACCTCCGTCCCATGGATCGACATCGACTTACCACTAACTAGTTGTTTGTTGAGAATTATAAATGTGTTTGATTGGGAGACCCGACGACATCACCCATCAAAATGGCGCCGTTATCGGGGACGGTGTTAACTTGATTTAGATTTTCTTAGATTGTTATTAGTTGTGTCTTTCTTTGCCTTGGGGAAGTAAAACTCCTCAAGGTTTGTTCTAATTATTTCAAGTTGTTTGATATTTTGCATGTCTAGAAGATCACAAGGTAACTTGTTACCCATTGATCACGAAATTGAAAGAACTTTGAAAAACAATAGAAGACTTGCTAGAGGAACTTTGAGAGGTATTGGTGAGGTTGTAGATATTCAACCAAACACTATTGAGTTCGTCAACCTTTTTGCAAGAGAAGGTGAGGAGAACCCAACACAAAATCCAACACAAAATCAACCCACAATGCCTAAATTTTCATCACATTCCGTACCAACTGAGGAGAACCTACCCAATGGTACTCCCACACCACAACACTTAACCAGAAACGTCATTGCAAAATCCGCATTTATCCAATTAGTCGAAAGAAGCAAATTTGGGGGGATGCCTAGTGAAGACCCTCATTCTCACATGGAGACTTTTTGTGACTATTGTGATGCGATTTCACAAACCGGTGTAACTTAAGACCAAATTCGATGGGTCTTATTCCCTTTTTCTCTAATTGGCACCGCAAAATAATGGTTGAAAGGCCTTGATAAGGCTACTCTCGGAATTGACACTTGGAAGAAATTGGCTCTAGCTTTCTACAAAAAGTTCTACCCACCGGAAAAGACTAACATGCTAAGAGCTCAAATTACGGGTTTTAAGCAAAGAGATGAAGAATCATTGTATGAAGCTTGGGAGCGGTTCAAGGGAATTTGTCGCTCATCTCCTCATCATGGACTTAGCAAGTGGTTCTTGGTACAAAAAATTTGGAATGGTCTTTATGAATACTTAAGAAACATTCTTAACATGGGATCAAATGGTATGTTCACCGAAGTTGACGATAATCAAACTTGGAACAAGATTGAGGAAATGGCGGTCCATAATTCGCAATATAGTAGACCTCGCAAGGCTTCTAGAGGAGGAAAGCATGAAATGTACTCTATTACTCAATTGGGTGCTCAACTTAGTGCTCACATTGATACCATCAATTTGAAGTTCGAAAAAGCTATGGCTAGAATTGAAGAAGCCTCAAAATCACCAAAGCAACATGTTAATGCCATGACGGCATCTTCATCAATCCCAAGTGGGATATGTGAGAATTGTGGAACTTTGGGACATGACCAAAGTTAATATAGGGGAACAAATGAACAAGTGAATGCTTTTCAAGCATACAAGAGTGGTACCCCTTATTCCAATTATTACAATGAAAACACCAAATTCCACCCAAATCTCTCATACAAAAGCTAAAATGTTCAAAACCCTCAACCAACATAAACCCCACCTCCCATGAGAAACCAAAATCAAAGACCCTTTTACAACCAAAACCATGGTTACTAAAACCAAACTCCATACAATCAACAAAATGACCAAGGTTTTGATGTTCAAAAAGCGGTCCTCCAAATGCAAAAGAATCAACAAGAGTTTTTCACTCAAATGCAAAAGGATAGTCAAGCAAAGGATATCACCATCAACAACATCCTAGCCCACACCAAAATATTGGAAACCCAATTGACTCAACTTAGCATCTTCAAGTTCTCAAAGACAAAAGGGGTAATTACCGCCTCAAAGTAATCCCCAAGGACATGAAACGGTTAGTGCCATCCACTTGAGGAGTGGTACGAGATATGAAGGACCAAAGAAGCAAGTTGTGGAAGCTAGTGACAAAGAAGAAGTTGTGCAAAACTCCAAAGATGGAGAACCAACAAAGGAAGAATTTTCCAAGAAAAGTGAAGACAAGGCCAAGGGGAAGGAACCCATTGTGATTAGACTTCCCTTTCCAAGTCGTTAAGCTAAGCCCAAATTTGAAGACCAACTTGGAAAATTTATGGAAATTGTGAAGAATTTGGAAGTCTCGATTCCTTTCACGGAATTAATCAATCATGTGCCGGCCTATGCGAAGTACATGAAGGACATCCTTACGAAAAAGAAGTTCATCCGGAAGCTTGAAACTATCGCCTTCACTAAGGTGAGTAGTGCAATCCTTCAAGGGAGTTCACCTCAGAAACTTAATGATCCGGGAAGCTTCTCAATACCGTGTACAATTGGCGACACGACAATTAACAAGGCCTTATGTCATCTAGGGGCTAGTGTGAGTGTTATGCCGTATTCGGTGAGTAAAAGGTTAGGGATGGGAGAGCTTAAATGTACCAACATCACACTCCAAATGGCCGATAGATCGACGAAGACACCATTAGGGATATGGGAAGATGTTCCCGTAAGAGTTGGGAAATTTTTCATCCCGGTGGACTTTGTCATTGTTGACATGGAAGAAGACTCCAATATTCCGATCATTCTAGGTAGACCTTTCTTGCACACCGCGGGTGCGGTGATAGATGTGAAACATGGAGCGCTTACTCTAGAAGTTGGAGATGAGAGCATAACTTTCAATCTTGATAAGACCATGAGATCTCCCCGTTTGTATGAACCATGTTTTATGGTTGATCACTATAGCCGGAAGGATGATGGGAAGAAGTCGGAATTCCAATGGAAAAATAAAGTTGATGATTGATCGAGTCCATTTCGTTTCACAAATTAAGCATATGTGGTCGTTGGTCAATGGTCGATACAAAACACAATTTATACTTCACAAACAACTCTACAATTAGTAAAGAGGCAAGTAAAGGTCGGATCCCAAGGGACGGGTATTGAAATGAGAATTCTATTGTAACTAGTAGTGTCTAAGGGGTGTCACAATTTGGGTTGATGTAGAAGGTTACTAAACTAAAATAGCAATGAAAATAAATTAGCAAGATGAATAAAATAAGGGGTGTAAACAATTGATTAAAGGCACTAGGGTGTCATGGGTTCATAGGGGAATCATGGGATATGATCATACAAACATGTTCTCAAATTATAAGCAAGCAATTATTGTTGTGATGGATTGAGTTGGGTTATATCTTACAATCCTAGGAAAGTTTGGGTCCCGGAGCCGAATCGATTAGATTGTACAACACCTACAAGTCGACTTAATCTTTCCTACTCAACACATGCATGGTCTAACGAGACTCGAGTTGGGTTATGTCTTACAAGTCAAGTTGAAAGGATAGAAGATGATAGTAAATGCAAGGATTCATAGGCTTAGCATTTAATCAAATATAACATGTGCATGTATTAAGATCAAAACAAGCAAGCAAATAAGATATGAAAGCATATTAATTTAAGCATGAATCATTCCCCATGTTGGTTTCCCCTAATCACCCATTAAACCCTAGCTAAGAGACTACTCACTCATTATCATATTGATCATGCTAGAAAGGTTGTCAATCATACTAACATAATAAAACATGATGAATAAATGAAAGTAATTAGCAATAATTAAAAAGGGATTAAGAGATTATACCTACTAATGATTCCAATAATAAAGCAAGAATAATAGAAGTACTTGAATCCTAGATTGAGAGGTTGTCAATCTCCCAATAATAACCCAAATAATCTTCAATTACCCAAAATAAAGTAAGAACAAGAGAGAGATTAAAGAACTAAAACATGGATTAAAACTTGATTAATATTTGATTACAATATTGAAGAGAGATTTGATTGATATTAACTACACTAATTATTGATAAGAGGAACATGCCCCTCTAATTAGACTAATGGGGTATTTATAGTGAAAATTAGGGAGGATGCATTAGGGTTAACTAAGGGCTAAACTAGTAATTACACTTTTTAAGTTGAGTAAGGAGACTCCGGTATTCTCCGAGAGAAGGGCTTCTCTTATCGTGGCTTGAAGAATGAAAACGTGCTGTACCGAAATCCGTGCGGATGGGAGTCGGGACGGCCGGATCTGGGCTGGAGAATCCAAGCGGATCCTTGGGCAAGACGCTCGGATTGGCGAGGGGGAATCCGAGCGGATTCCTTTGAGGGACGCTCGGACTGTGCTTGGGCGGACGGACGGATTGTGTACAATCCGTTCGGATTGTCTGGCAGCATCTTTTCTTCTTCTTTTCTTCATGAATTCCTTGGGGATTTCCTTGAGGACTCAAGGATCCTTTTCTCAACATTGCTCTTCTACTATGCTATGTACAAAGGCCTTCTAGTCTTGTCTCTCCTTGATGCTTGGTCATTGAATATGATCAATTTAGCCTTGTTTTGCCATGAAAATGCAAGATTCTTACTCCTTTCCTACCAAGGGATCAAAATCTCAAAGAATATGCAAAACAAAGAACTAAAGATAAGAAATGACCCAAATAGGCACTAAAAAGCATGGAAACAATGGTAATTCGGGGGCTAAATATGCGCCAATTATGGTCACATCAAATATCCCCAAACCGAACCTTTGCTCGTCCCGAGTAAAGAGGTGACAAAGACTAGGACCAATACTAACCTAACCTAATAATAATAGCCGATGTGAGACAATTTGCGGGTCTCACTCCGCCCCTTCAACTCACAACAAGACAACCATGAGGTAGGATGCCTTCTTGCAAGGCAAGGTGGGTCTTGCCAAAATGGCGACACATCCAAACATTAAGCACACAAAATCAAGTAATGGATGCATCTACAAAAGAATAGCCACTTTCCTCATCTAAGTGGCGGAAATTATCTACAAGGGAAGCAATTCAAGGATACACAATCCTTCATAGATGCAATTTGTTCAAACTACTAAGCCTAGAAGGATACCAATAAATCACCTCCAAAATGTGTTAAGCTAGGGTACCTTTGTCCTCAATCGTTAAATGCTTTTGTCAAGAGTAGACTCCCTATGGTGTTAGAAACACTGGAGGATCGCGGAATTCCCCCTCTTGCCTAGACAAGAAGAAGGGCCGTGCCCTCTCTACCATGCACAAAAATGGATACGATGGATAAAGGGATCGATAGATATTTGAGTTTCACTTTGGGAGTTTGCTTTTATTTTTGTTTTCCCCCCAATTTCATTGGCATTTGACATTTGAGAACACTTTCTTGCCATTTCTTTTGATTTTTGGCATTTCAATACTTGACAACTTTTTGAATTTCTTTTTGAACATTTTCAAAGTCACCCCAATTAGTAACGAGGGTGCCTTGTATTTGAAGCTTTAGGAGTTCTATTTTTGCTCCTCTTTTCTTTTGATGCATTTTTGCAAACTTTCTTTCATTTTTCATTTCATTGAACTCAAATTGATTTCTTTTTGTGCCCATTCCCTTTGATGACAAAAATGTGGTAGAACATGGATGAATGATAGAAGTATGCATGGTTTCAAGGGTCACCTTGGAATAAACGGTAGCCAAGGAGTTATCACACCACAAGGTACTCTTGACTAGGCCTTAAACCATGGGTCAAAGGATACTAGCATGACACATCCTAGGGTGTTTTACAAGTATTCTAACAAGCAAAGTCTTAAGAATAAAAAGCATCTACTAGGGCCTATATACACTTGTCAAGCTTCCCAAATAGACGGTTTCACAAAATTTTTCTAACATGCAACTACATGCCATGATGCAACTAGCATATACACATCCTAATGCAAATGATTCTACCAACTAATATGACATATAAACTAAATGCAATCCTAAGTTCACATTGTTTTTACCGCATCAATCAAAATAAAGCCACATAGTCATTAACATAAAGAGGAAAAAGGAGATTGGAAAGATCATACCATGCGGTCTTCAATATCCTCATGTCTCGGATGTGGCGTAGTCAATCAAAGTGAACAAGGATAAAACAAACACAATATATACAAGACAATATATACAAAGGAAATGAACTTGTTTTTGGTTTTTCAATTTTTCAAATTTTTATGATTTTTGAAATTTTTCAATTTTTATGATTTTTGAATAAAAGTTAAGTGTTAGAATTCCCATCCCCACACTAATATGGGCATTGTCCTCAATGGCCAAAATGATGGAAATTATGCAAAGATGATGCATGATTTCTATACTAAATGCAATTCTACACTAAGCTATACTACATGATGCATGGTTTTTGTTATGACGGAGAGGATAATTTAGATTACCTCCCGTTGTGTATGCATTAACTTCCCCAAACCAAATAAGACACTATTGCTAATGTCAAAGCATGGGTATAGTTTATGCACACACTATGCTTATGCATGAAACTAGATTGTCATTTTGGATTTTCAAAAATGGGAACAATAAAGAACACCTCAATGGCCATTTTGGATTCTGCCACAGAGTAAAATCCCAAAATTTTTCTCGCCTCAAGACGAGCGTCCCGAGCATAAGACGCTCGGATTCTTCAGGGTCAGGATGGGCGTCTTCTTGAGAAGACGGACGGATTCTTTGACAGAGAAATTTCTTGAAATGCTCAGGGGAAAAGACGAGCGTCTTTCCACTAATCCGGCCGGATTGTTTCAGACGGGCGTCTTCATCCATGGGACGCTCGGATTCTTCATCAGTCCAGAAACCTTCAATTTCTCAACACAGCTGGACGTGCGGTTTCTCCTCTGGACGTCCGTATTCTTCCAGGACGCCCGGATTTCCAGAGAGACGCTCGGATTCTAGCTGCGAGCCTTGACTTTTTCTTCTTTCTTTCAATGCATCCCCACACTTAAGAATTTGCTCCTTCCTTCATTCAAAAACTTGTTAGTAACCCTCCCTCACTTACGCTCATGAAAAGAATTTATGCTATTAAACAAATGCAATTAAATAATAAATACAAGTTAGAGGGTTAGTATATTTACAATTGGTGGTTTAGGGAGGACTCCACCAAACTCTCCCTTAGATGGTTCTTTCAAGGGGAAGGAGGTCCGAGGTAGGTAGCCTCGACCTCTCCAACAAATGCTCCTTCATAGTATGGCTTCAACCTTTGACCATTTACCTTGAACTTGCTTCCATCTTCGGCCTTGAGTTCGAAATCTCCATATTTCCCAACTTCGGTTATCACATAGGGACCCATCCATCTAGAGTTCAACTTTCCGGAAAGAGTCGGAAGCGGGAATTGAATAGAAGGACTTTGTCTCCTTTGTGCAAGGCCTTTTGTCGAATTCTCTTATCATGAAGCAATTTTGTTCTTTCTTTGTAAATCTTTGCATTCTCATAGGATTGTAGTCGGAATTCCTCAAACTCTTGAATTTGGATCATCCTCTTTTGACCGCTCAATTTGAGATCAAGATTGAGTGCTCGGATTGCCCAATAAGCTTTGTACTCCAATTCGATTGGCAAATGACATGCTTTTCCATAGACAAGCTTGTAGGGGAGGCACCAATGGGAGTCTTATAGGCCGTCCTATAAGCCCAAAGAGCATCATCAAGCTTTGTGCTCCAATCTTTCCGAGTCTTGTTCACAACTTTTTCAAGAATTTGTTTGATCTCTCTATTTGAAATTTCCACTTGACCGCTTGTTTGAAGATGATATCCCAAGCCGGTTCGATGTTGAACACCATACTTGGTCAAAAGGGATGCAAGCTTCTTCTCATGGAAATGTGTTCCTCCATCACTAATGATAGCTCTAGGAACTCCAAATCGTGGAAAAATTATCTTCTTGAAAAGCTTGGTGACCGTTTTCGCATCATCATTTGGGGTGGCAATTGCCTCCACCCACTTTGAAACTTAATCTACGGCCACAAGGATGTACTTGTTCCCGTTGGATGTCACAAAGGGTCCTTGGTAGTCAATTCCCCAAACATCGAAAATCTCCACCTCTAGAATGCCCCTTTGTGGCATTTCGTTTCTCCAAGATATATTTCCCGTTCTTTGACAAGCATCACAATGAATGATGAATTCTCTTGTATCTTGAAACATTGTGGGCCAATAGAAACCCGATTGGAGAATTTTTGCAACGGTTCTTCTTGCTCCATGGTGCCCACCGTAGGGTGATGAATGAAATCCTTCCAAGATTTCTTGGATTTCCCATTGAGGGATGCATCTCCGGTAGAGCCCATCACTACACTCCTTGTAGAGGTTTGGATCATCCCAAAAGTACCTCTTCACTTCGAATAGGAATCTCTTCCTTTGGTTGTGGTTCAAGTTTGGAGGGAGCACTTTTCCAACAATATAGTTAGCATAATCGGCAAACCATGGGGTGATGTGCCTTTCAAGTTGAGTTTGAATAGCCATCAAAATATCGTCGGGGAATGAGTCATTGATCGGGGTTTCTCCATTCTCATCATGAAACCGGATCCTTGACAAATGATCCGCCACTACGTTCTCGGCTCCTTTCTTGTCTCTTATTTCCAAGTCAAATTCTTGAAGAAGCAAAATCCATCTCAACAACCTTGGTTGTGCCTCCTTTTTTATCAAGAGATGCCGAAGAGCACGGTGATCCGAAAATACAATCACCTTGGATCCGAGTAAGTAGGACCGGAATTTATCCAAAGCATAAACAATGGCAAGAAGCTCCTTTTCGGTTGTGTCATAATTCACTTGAGAAGGGTCGAGGGTTTTGCTTATGTAATAGATGGCATGAAGAGCTCTCCCTACCCGTTGGCCAAGTACCGCTCCAACGGCGTAGTTGCTAGCGTCACACATAATCTCAAAAGGTAACTCCCAATTTGGGGTTGGATGATTAGTCGAGATTAATGCTTCTTTGATTCTATTAAAAGCTTCAACACACTCGTCAAGAATTGAATTGGGCATCCTTAAGCAAAAGTTGAGTGAGGGGTTTTGCTATTTTAGAAAAATCTTTTATGAAACGACGGTAAAAACCCGCGTGACCGAGAAAACTTCTCACCCCTCTAACATTCACGGGAGGTGGGAGTTTCTCTATCACCTCAACTTTAGCTTTATCGACCTCGATGCCCTTTTCCGAAATCAAGTGACCCAAAACAATTCCTTCATTGACCATGAAATGACACTTTTCCCAATTTAAAACAAGACTAACATCTTCACATTTTTGCAATACAAGAGAAAGATTATGCAAGCATGAGTCAAAGTCCTTTCCATAAACACTAAAATCATCCATAAAAACTTCCATTATGGTCTCTAGATAATCGGAGAAGACGCTCATCATGCATCTTTGGAAAGTAGCGGGGGCATTACATAATCCAAAAGGCATCCTTCTATATGCAAAAGTGCCATAAGGGCACGTGAAGGTGGTCTTATGTTGGTCATCCGGGTGTATAGGGATTTGGAAGAATCCAGAATACCCGTCAAGGTAACAAAAGAATTTGTTAGAGGCTAACCTCTCAAGCATTTGGTCAATGAATGGTAAGGGGAAGTGATCTTTCCTTGTTGCGGAGTTTAATTTACGGTAGTCAATGCACATACGCCAACCGGTGATCATTCTTGTGGGTATTAATTCATTCTTTTCATTTGTCACTACCGTAGTACCTCCTTTCTTAGGTACCACTTGGACGGGGCTAACCCACAAAGAATCCGATATGGGATATATGATTCCCGCATCAAGTAATTTCATGACTTCTCCTTTGACAACTTCTTGCATGTGGGGGTTCAATCTTCTTTGGGGTTGAATGGTAGGTCTATGGTCGTCTTCTAGATGAATCCTATGCATGCAAAAGTTGGGACTTATCCCCTTAAGGTCATCTAGACTATAACCTATAGCCTTCTCATGTTGTTTCAACACATCAAGTAATTTTCCCAATTGGTCATCATCAAGTCTATCATTAACAATCACGGGTTTGGTCTTTGATTCATCAAGGTAAGCATATTTCAAATTTGGGGAAGGGGTTTTAAAGTAGGAGTTTGTACCTCACTTTCCTCCTTTGGAGTTTCATTGAGAATTTGCTCCATCTCCATTAAACATTCCATTCTAATGACATATTCTTCTTCACTTTCATGAACCTCATCATATTCGAATTCCATGATGGGTTCCTCTTGCTCTTGAGTTCGTAGAATATCCTCTAGGATGGATTGTTCATCCTCTATGGGTTGACATGCTTCTACTAGAATATTATGCACCAACTCGGATTGTGCATGAGTGAGTTCCTTGTTAGCTAGAGCGGCCTCAAAGAGATCCACCTCCAACTCCCAATACATGCTCTTAGCCTTACTTGCTTCTAAGGCCTCTAATGCTTGCATGGGATCCTTGAAGTAAGGGATACTCAAGTGGTCCTCTACAAAACAATCTATGAAATCCATTCTCGCAAAATATCAAACAACTAAAAAACAATTAGAGCAAACCTTGAGGAGTTTCACTTCCCCAAGGTGAAAAAGACACAACTAAAAACAATAAAAGAAATCTTAAATCAATTAAACACCGTCCCCGGCAACGGCGCCATTTTTGATCGGGTCCATTTCGTTTCACAAATTAAGCATATGTGGTCGTTGGTCAATGGTCGATACAAAACACAATTTATACTTCACAAACAACTCTACAATTAGTAAAGAGGCAAGTAAAGGTCGGATCCCAAGGGACGGGTATTGAAATGAGAATTCTATTGTAACTAGTAGTGTCTAAGGGGTGTCACAATTTGGGTTGATGTAGAAGGTTACTAAACTAAAATAGCAATGAAAATAAATTAGCAAGATGAATAAAATAAGGGGTGTAAACAATTGATTAAAGGCACTAGGGTGTCATGGGTTCATAGGGGAATCATGGGATATGATCATACAAACATGTTCTCAAATTATAAGCAAGCAATTATTGTTGTGATGGATTGAGTTGGGTTATATCTTACAATCCTAGGAAAGTTTGGGTCCCGGAGCCGAATCGATTAGATTGTACAACACCTACAAGTCGACTTAATCTTTCCTACTCAACACATGCATGGTCTAACGAGACTCGAGTTGGGTTATGTCTTACAAGTCAAGTTGAAAGGATAGAAGATGATAGTAAATGCAAGGATTCATAGGCTTAGCATTTCATCAAATATAACATGTGCATGTATTAAGATCAAAACAAGCAAGCAAATAAGATATGAAAGCATATTAATTTAAGCATGAATCATTCCCCATGTTGGTTTCCCCTAATCACCCATTAAACCCTAGCTAAGAGACTACTCACTCATTATCATATTGATCATGCTAGAAAGGTTGTCAATCATACTAACATAATAAAACATGATGAATAAATGAAAGTAATTAGCAATAATTAAAAAGGGATTAAGAGATTATACCTACTAATGATTCCAATAATAAAGCAAGAATAATAGAAGTACTTGAATCCTAGATTGAGAGGTTGTCAATCTCCCAATAATAACCCAAATAATCTTCAATTACCCAAAATAAAGTAAGAACAAGAGAGAGATTAAAGAACTAAAACTTGGATTAAAACTTGATTAATATTTGATTACAATATTGAACAGAGATTTGATTGATATTAACTACACTAATTATTGATAAGAGGAACATGCCCCTCTAATTAGACTAATGGGGTATTTATAGTGAAAATTAGGGAGGATGCATTAGGGTTAACTAAGGGCTAAACTAGTAATTACACTTTTTAAGTTGAGCAAGGAGACTCCGGTATTCTCCGAGAGAAGGGCTTCTCTAATCGTAGCTTGAAGAATGAAAACGTCTTTGTCATCTGAAATCCGTGCGGATGGGAGTCGGGACGGCCGGATCTGGGCTGGAGAATCTGAGCGGATCCTTGGGCAAGACGCTCGGATTGGCGAGGGGGAATCCGAGCGGATTCCTTTGAGGGACGCTCGGACTGTGCTTGGGCGGACGGACGGATTGTGTACAATTCGTTCGGATTGTCTGGCAGCATCTTTTCTTCTTCTTTTCTTCATGAATTCCTTGGGGATTTCCTTGAGGACTCAAGGATCCTTTTCTCAACATTGCTCTTCTACTATGCTATGTACAAAGGCCTTCTAGTCTTGTCTCTCCTTGATGCTTGGTCATTGAATATGATCAATTTAGCCTTGTTTTGCCATGAAAATGCAAGATTCTTACTCCTTTCCTACCAAGGGATCAAAATCTCAAAGAATATGCAAAACAAAGAACTAAAGATAAGAAATGACCCAAATAGGCACTAAAAAGCATGGAAACAATGGTAATTCGGGGGCTAAATATGCGCCAATTATGGTCACATCAATGATGCTCCATCAAAAGAGCAAGAGAATAGCAACAAAGAGAGCTTGAAAAGCTTACCCATGACAAGTGAAGAGGATGGCCTCATTGGCCAAATCAAGAAAGGAGGAGAGTTGTCTCTGTCAACTCAAGAGATTTTTAATGATCAAGTAGACGAAGTTTGCGGTCTTTGGGTTGATGAGTTTGAAGGGATTTTCAATCCCTATACTGGCAACGCTATCGATCAAGACCATCATGAAGGACAACAAGTGCAAAGATCTATTGAGGATCTTTATCATGATAATGAAAAAGCTTTCGACTACTTCTTCAAGGTGTTGAGTAACATCAACAACACCTTGAACATGTCCCCATGACATCTCACTAAGGATGAGAGTTTGGTGGAGTCCTCTCCAATCCACCATTTGTAAATATTCTAACTCCCTAACTTGCATTTTAATTCTTACAATGCATTTTTGTCATTTTTGGATTTTTGTGCCTTGATCAAGATATTCATCATTTTTTAGAGAAGTGAGGGAGGGACTAATGATTTTATTGATGTGTAGTGCTTTAACTTAGTGTGGGGATAGCGATTGTTTAGGCTATTCATGCCTTTGTAGAGCCCCTATAATGTAGAACACGAGATTTGAAGAATGGAAATGAAACGGGTTATGCAGTGCACGGATGGACCTGAATCCGTGCTGTCCAAGAGGAATCTGAGCATCTTAAGGGTAATCCACTCGTCTGTTTCTGGACGCTCGTCTTAAGGAGAATCCGCTCGTCTTTTTGCTGCAACACTTTAAGAAAAGTTCTTGTAAGAGAATCCGCTCGTCTTCACTGAAAGACGCTCGTCTTGTGGCGAGTTTTCCTGAAGCCTATTTATACAGAATCCGAGCGTCCCGTTCCCCCAGCCGCTCGTCTTCCCCTGCTGTTTTGAAATTTTGGGGTATTTTAAACCCCTTCCCTCATTCATTTCATTCTTTCAACATTCAAACACTACCCATAAACCCCAAAACCCTCATCCTCTCCATCACCAAAAACAAGATTTCCTCAACCAAATTCAACAAAATCAAATCAAAACTTCCTCACAACAAAAATTAATCACTCCTTTTAGAAAATCAATTGATACAAACACCAAAATGTTCAACTTTTGAATCGATTTTTGAGATACAAAGCAACATCCTTTCATCTTGAATCGATTTGAGCATAGCTAGAAATTGGAGATTTCAACCTTCCTTTGGTGTAAATCAACAATGGCAAGAACTAAAGGAGCAACAAAGGCACTCAAGGCAAAGGCACTTTCAAAAAGGCAACAACTCCTTCAAGCAAAGAAAGTTTCAAAGGCTTTGGTAATTTCTAATGCAAATTTGGAAATTCAACAACATGATCCCCCTATGGAAGAAACGACATCAACAACTCCGGTTATTGCTCAATTATCTGACTATCCGGAGGTGATTTTCACTTCCGATTCTCATAGGGATAAATTTGTCCATTTTGCTAAGAAAACCATTATGCCTACAAAATTCATTTGTGATAATGCCTTGACAAAATTGGGTGTTCTTGAGCAAACCAAAGCCTTCTTTGAGGCCATGGGATTGGGTAAATTGTTTACCATGAGAGAATTGACATACCCCTCCTTTACCTTGGAATTCATAAGTTCATTGAAAGTGACTAAGGTGGAGACTAGAGAATACATCGAGTTTCGTCTTGCGAATATGAATAGACACATCACCTTTGATGTTTTGAGTTAGATATTAGGCCTTAGCGATGCCCCGTACTATCATAAGATCCCCGAAAAGTATGACCCCGCTCCTCTTTGGGAGGCAATTTCCGGAAAGAAATTTGTGAGCTTTCATGCTTGTCTTGCTCTATTAGTCCACCATCCGGGCATTAGAGTGTGGCACAAGGTCATTGGAAATACTTTGATAGCGAGAAACGACACTAATCATCTTACCAAGCTCGATTTTGTTCTTCTTGAGTCGGCCTTGAACATAGGAAGGAAGTATACTAAGCGATAAAATGCTCTAAGGCTTTTGGTTGAAAGATGGCTTAATGTCGATTGTGGCAAAGAAGGCACCGCTTTTATTGTGAATGCAGGCCTAGTTACCTATTTGGCCAAGCACTTTGACCCAAACTTCAACAAGGACAAAACTTATGTAGCGGTCAAAAGAGGCCATCTCATTGATATGGACGCCATGATTAACAAGTTTAAGTGGGTCAAGCATGATCCTCTTGACACCAACTATGGGTGGCTAACAAATGAAGCTAGATCCTTCACCTTGCCTTCAAAGATTTGCCGATTGAGTGTTCACCAAACAAACTACCTTCTTCCACTCTCGAAGGAAGTCGAGTATATCATTCATCAACAAAGAGGCGAAATCGAAGAGCCTTCCTCCTCCATCATCACACCACCCTACCCATTAAAATATCAAGAGTTCAAACCCAAGGATGTTGAAGTGGGAAATGATTACTTGACCCTTCTCATGAGAGAAATGCACCAACAAGCATATAATGATCGAGTGGATGCCTACAAGACCCAATATCCGCCCCTCCTTTATTTAGCTAGGCAAGGACTACTTGATCCATCATGTCCTTTGCCTAATTGGGTGGATAGGGAGGTTCTTTCCAAGCACATCTAGTGGTGAAAGACCGGGTGAAGAGGAGAATGTTGATGATGAGGGTGGTGATAAAGAGGTAGGTGAAGAACAAGAGGTTCAAGGGAATGATGAAGAAGAAGAAGCTCAAGATGAGGAAGGAGAAGAAAGTGAGGAAGATCAAGGAAGTGAAAGCGGGAGTGGAGATGATTCCACTTCTATGGAGGAAAATAATGATGATGATGATATGATGGAGGATTAGCAAACCTTGGAGGCTCCTACACTCTTATGGTTTGTCTACTTCTTTTGTTTTCTTTATTTTATCTTGATCATAGTTTGGAGAGTCCTAGCAACACGGAGGACTAACACCTTGGCTCCATTAAGGTGTTCTTTTTATTGTTCCCACATGAAAAATCCAAAATGACAATTTATTGTTTCATGCATTGCATTTCGTGTGCATGAACTACCCCGAAATTTGGTTTGGGGAAGCACATGCATACGCATCGGGAGGTAATCTAAATTACGCTCTCCGCCATAACAAAAACCCATGCATCATGTAGTGTAGCTTAGTATAGCTTGCATTTAGTTTAGAAATCATGCATCATACTTGCATAATTTCCTATCATATTGGCCATTGAGGACAATGCCCATACTAGTGTGGGGATGGGAAATTCTATCTTGACCTTTATTCAAAAATCCTAAAAAATCAAAAGATTTCGAAAAATTAAAAAAATTAAAAAATTAAAAAAAAAATCCAAAAACATGTTCATTTCCTTTGTAGTGTAGTCTTGTATATATTTTGTATATATTATGTTTGTCTATCCTTGTTCACATTGATCGACTACGCCACATCCGAGACATGAGGATATTGAAGACCGCATGGTATGATCTTTCCAATCTCCTTTTTCCTCTTTATGTTAATGACTATGTGGCTTTATTTTGATTGATGCGGTATAAACAATGTGAATTTAGGACTTGCATTTAGATTATTTGGCATATTAGTTAATAGAATCATATGCATTAGGATGTATATATGATAGTTGTATCATGCCATGTAGTTTGCATGTTAGAAAAGTTTTGTGAAACCGTCTACTTGGGAAACTTGACAAGTGCATATAGGTCCTAGTAGATGCTTTTTATTCTTAAGACTTTGCTTGTTAGAATACTTGTAAAACACCCTAGGATGTGTCATGCTAGTATCCTTTGACCCATGGATTAAGGCCTAATCAAGAGTACCTTGTGGTGTGATAACTCCTTGGCTACCGTTTATTCCAAGGTGACCCTTAAAACCATACAACCATCATTCATCCATGTTCTACCATATTTTGTCATCAAAGGGAATGGGCACAAAAAGAAATTGTTCAAATTTGAGTTCAAGAAATGAAAAGAAAAGAAAAAGTTTGCAAATTGCATCAAAAGAAAAGAGGAGTAACAAAAATACAAACTCCTATGCTTCAAATATAAGGCACCCTCGTTACTAATTGGGGTGACTTTGGAAATGTTCAAAAGAAAAATGCAAAAGTTGAAAAGTTGTCAAGTATTTAAATGCCAAACATCAAAAGAAATGACAAAAGAAAGTGTTCTCAAATGTTATATGCAACAAGAAATTGGGGGGAAAAACAAACAACAAAAGCAAACTCCCAAATGAAACTCAAATACTATTGATCCCTTTATCCATCGTATCCACTTTTGTGCATGGTAGAGAGGGGACGAACCTTCTTCTTGTCTAGGCAAGAAGGGGAATTCCGCGATCCTCCAGTGTTTCTAACACCATAGGGAGTCTATTCTTGACCAAAGCATTTAACGATTGAGGACAAAGGTACCCTAGCTTGACACAACTTGGAGGTGATTTATTGGTATCCTCCTAGGCTTAGTAGTTTGAAGAAATTGTATCTATGAAGGAATGTGTACCCTTGAATTGCTTCCCCTTTAGATAATTTCCGCCACTTAGATGACGAAAGTGGCTATTCTTTTGTAGATGCATCCATTACTTGTTTTGTGTGCTTTAATGCTTAGATGTATCGCCATTTTGGCAAGACCCACCTTGCCTTGCAAAAAGGCATCCTACCTCATGGTTGTCTTGTTGTGAGTTGAAGGGGCGGAGTGAGACCGGCTAATTGTCTCATATCGGTTATATTATTAGGATAGTTTAAATAAAGGTCTAGTTTTTGTCACCTCTTTACTCGGGACGAGTAAAGGTTCGGTTTGGGGATATTTGATGTGAACATTATTTGCGCATATTTAGTCTCCTAATTGAACCTGTTTTGCATACTTTTATAACATTTCATGACCATTTTATCCGTCAAATGCTTTCTATTTTGCTTTCCTAGTGCATTTTATATGTTTTATAGGAAAGGAGATAATAAGGCGGAAATTACCGTCTTTCGTGCATATTTGGAAGCTTGTTGACGATATTTGATGGACTAAGCATTAAGAGGAGGCAAGAATGATGACCAAGGAAGTAGAAATAAAGAGTATATAGAGGCATCTTAGGCTAAAAAGCAAGGATGACGAGAAGGAAGACATTGCAAGAAACAATTGCTCGAAAACCAAACCATGAGTTGCTCCTTTGGTTCTGAAAGTATGCTATATGAAACGGCGTCGAAAAATCAAGTGGTCTAGGCTTTTGAATCACTCCAATAGGAGTCCGGATGAGAAAATGACGTCCGTTTTACAATACGAGCTCAAGTGAAGCAGGATGCTCATATTTCGCTCGAGACGAGCATATTGTTGGACAGGAAGTTTTTCCTTGCTACATGCTCCATGAAAGATGCGCATATTTATGAAAGACTGCAAAAAGGAGACCGACATCTTTTCTGAGAGGAGCGATTCCCTACCCAACATTTAGCATTGTTATGTACTATTTTACCCTTGCTTAACCTAATGATGCTCTATTATATATACCCCATTTGTAATAATCAAACCATCAAGTTTTCATTAGATTAAATCAATCCTTCTTTAGATTAGGTTAAGCTTTCATTAAGAGTAGATTAGAATAGATTACTCTTTAATCTTTCTACAAATCACACATTATTGAGTAATTCAAGTTTATTATTGGGTAATTAGAAGATCATTTGGGTTTATTGGGAGATTGACAATCTTCCATCAATCATCAAGTACTTCTATTATTCTTTGCATTATTATTTTGGAATCTCCACAGGTATAATTCTCTTAATCCTTGTTTTAATTATTGTTAATCTTTCTTACTTGTTCATCATGTTTTGCCTTGTTAATATGATTGACAACCTTGTTAGCATGTCAAACTTGATAATGAGTGAGTAGTCTCTTAGCTAAGATTAATGGGTAATTAGGGAAACCAACATGGAGATTGATTCATGCTTAATCTAATATGTTCACATAATTAATTTGCTTGCTTGTTGTGATGTCAACCTATGCACATGTTATGTTTGATGAAATGCTAAGCCTATGAATCCTTGCATTTACAACCATCTCTTATCTATTCAACTAGACTTGTAAGATATAAACCAACTCGAGTCTAGTTAGACCATGCATAGAAGTGATTAGGGGGAAAGTAAGTCGACTTGTACGTGTTGTACAATCTAATCGATTCGGCTCCGGGACCCAACTCTTCCTAAGAACCGTAAGACATAAACCAACTCGGTTCCTTTACAATAATAATTGCTTGCTTATAATTGAGAACATGTTGTATGATCAACTCCCATGATTTCCTTATAAACCCATGATATCTTAGCATTTTTAGTCACTTGTTTACATCTTTCCTTTTGTTGCTTGTTTATTGCTTTTATTAGATTATAATCATCAACCCATTATATTTATGACAACCCCAAGCACAACCATAACTAGATTGAATAATTTGAGTAACCACCGTCCCATGGATCGACCTCGACTTACCACTAACTAGTTGTTTGTTGAGAATTATAAATGTGTTTGATTGGGAGACCCGACGACATCACCCATAGGTTGGTACAGAATACACCTGTGATTGGAAGCTCTCTACCTAGACGATTTATTACTAAACTCATGAGGACTGACAATGGAGATAGGAGCAGATTTTCATATAATGGCCTTTCTTTCATGGAATCTTTGTCTCAGTCTTTGCACAAGTCTAGGTTGGGTATAACTGGAAGTATGCGGGTTGAGAAAGGAGAGTCTAGCAAGACCAACTCTGAATATGGATAGGATTGGGATGTGGAACATTAGAGGCATGAATCTCCCTAATAACCAACATGAAATAAAGAGATTCTTGCTTCAGAATAAAGTAGGATTGTTTGGACTTTTAGAAACAAAACAAAAACCTAAAAAATGGAATAAAGTAAGAATAAATTTGTGTGAAGATTGGGCTATTTGCAGAAATACTAGTCTGCATGAGGGAGGGAGGATCTGACTCATTTGGAATCCTAACTCTTTTGATGTGGACATCTGTGATGTTACTGTTCAGAGCATCCATGCTAAGGTTTTGGATAAAAGTAGGAAAAAACTGTTCTGGCTGACTGTGGTGTATGGTCTTAATCATGCCCATGAGAGAAATGAGTTATGGGATAGCCTGAGGGGTTATCACAGTAAGGTCTCTGGTCCTTGGCTGGTTGGTGGAGACTTTAATGCTGTTATGGCAAGGGATGAGAGGATTGTTGGTGCACCTCTCTCTAATACTGAGATTCAACCTATGTTACAGGCCACACAGGACTGTCATCTTGTTGATCTTAGTGCTAGGATCTCCTTCTTTACCTGGTCCAACAAACATGAGAGTGATACAAACGTTTATAGCAGGATTGATAGGGTGTTTAGTAATGCTGAGTGGACTGATATCTTCCCTGATGGATATGTTCATTTTCTCCCTAAAGGCACCTTTGATCACTGTCCTTGTTTAGTTAATTTTGAGGTGGAACATCAGAGGAGAGGAGCCACCTTCAAGTATTTCAATATGTGGTCAATGGCGCCTGGGTATTCTGATATTGTCAAGACTCGATGGCAAAAAGAATGCAAGGGTACACCTATGTACAAGGTGGTCACTCAATTGAGAGGTCTGAAAGCTGCTTTGAAGGCTCTCAACGAGGAGCAATTTGATAACATTGAAAATCTTACACACATGGCTGAAATTGCTTTGCAAAAATTTCAGGAATTGCTAATTTTGGATCCCCTGAATGAGCAGCTGTGTCAGAATGAAAAGGAGTGTGCCAAGGAAGTGATTGACCTAAGAAAAGCAAGACATCAATTTCTTAGTCAGAAGATGAGAATACCTCATACTTTCATGCGTCCATTAGAAGAAGAAGATCCAAAAATAGAGTGTTTCAGATAAAGGATATGAATAACAATTTGTGTTCAACTCCTGATGCTATCCAGGATGCATTTAAAGATTATTATCAGAAGTTGTTGGGCACTTCTAATGCAGTGACTCCGGTTAACAAGAGATTGGTGTAAAAGGAACCCTGCTTAAATGATAGACACTGTGTTATTCTAACTGCACCAGGGACTGCAGAGGAGGTTAAGTCTGCAATATTTGATATTCCAAGGACCAAAGCTCTTGTCCCTGATGGATATAACAACAAATTCTTTATAGACAATTGGGAAATTGTGGGTCAGGATGTGATTGCTGCTCTGCAAAGAGCTTTTTATTTTGGGAAAGTGCTGAAGCAAAGTAATAACACAATTATTACTTTAATTCCAAAAGTTGAGGTGCCTGAAACAGTAATGTAGTTTAGGCCAATTGCTTGCTTCAATACTGTTTATAAAAGCTTATCCAAAGTGATTTGTGGTAGGTTGAGCCATGTTTTACCAGATATCATAAATCCTTCTCAAAGTGCCTTCATTGAAGGTAGGGATATTGTAGGCAATATCCTTATTTGCCATGATCTGGTTAAGCTTTACAACAGAAAGAGTTGTTCTCCTTTAATGTTAATGAAGCCTGATTTACAAAAAGCTTATGATTCTGTTGAATGGGATTTTATGAAGTATATGTTGATTGCTACTGGCTTTCTTGAACACTTTTGCCATCTTCTAATGCAGTGCATTTCTACCCCATCTTACTCAATCTCTTTGAATGGAGACATCTTTGGATTCTTTAAGGGCAAACGAGGGCTCAGGCAGGGAGACCCATTATCTCCTCTCTTGTTAACTCTATGCTTGGAATATCTAAGTAGAGTATCGAGGGTTATACAACAGCACCCAGACTTAAAGTATCATTCCTTGTGTAATAGGATTCAGCTGACACACTTGTGTTTTGCTGATGACCTTATGTTGTTTTGTCATGGGGATAGAGCTTCTATTGATCTGCTCTTGAAAGCTTTTGCATATTTCTCCAAAGCTACTGGTCTTTCTATGAATAGGGGGAAATCTAACTTCTATGGTAATGGTTTAGATGGTAGCTTGATCAAGGAAATTGAGGATATGACTGGAATGCATAAGGGATCAGTCCCTTTCAAATATTTGGGAGTTAATGTTTCTCCTAAAAGACTGTCAGTGTTGGATTGCCATTATTTAACTGAGAGAATTGTTGCAAGAATTCGAAGTATAGGGTCCAAGAAACTATCTTATGCTGGAATGTTGGTGCTCATTCAGTCTGTGCTTAGCACATTGCATATTTAATGGGCTCGGATTTTTATCCTTCCTAAGACTATCATTGGTAAGATTGAGTCTATTGTAGAACTTACCTATGGCATAGTACTGATCAGAAGGAGAGTCTTGCTCTGGTGTCCTGGTCACAGATTTGCCAACCTCTGAAACAAGGTGGATTGGGACTTAGATACTTGCATAGTTGGAACATTGCTGCCATAGGAAAATATGTGTGGTGGGTGGCTATGAAGGCTGATCATCTTTGGGTTAAATGGGTTCATGTTGTCTATATAAAACAATCTAGATGGAAGGAGTATGAACCAGGTGCTGGGTGTAGCTGGGCTTGGAGGAATATCTGCCAGGTCAAAAATATTTATAGAGATAATTTATTTGTTGCTGATGAGGTAGAGCAATATACTCTCACGCAGGGCTACCAATGGATTAAACCAGATGGTGATATGGTCAGTTGGTATCCCTGGATGCTAAATAGCTGGATCATTCCAAGGCATACTTTTATGAGTTGGCTGGTGGCTCAACACAGATTGCTTACCCAGGATAGACTGATCAAAATGCACATCATTCAGGAGAACCGTTGCTTCTTATGTGGGCTTAAGGAGGAGACACATGAGCATCTCTTTTTTGGCTGGACTTACAGTCGGATGTGTCTACAGTTAGGGACTGACTGGTGCCTTTGCCCGTTGCATGATAAAGATTGTATCAAGTGGTGGACTGAGTGGAGACACCCCTCTACTTGCAGGAAAAAAATTGTTGCAGTAATCTTGGCAAGCTTGATGGCCCGAATTTGGTTCTGTAGAAACATAAGCAGAATGGAGGGACTAATTTGGAGACCAAGCGTGTTATATAGCAAAGTCAAGCATGATGTACTGATCAGAATTGGCCAGTGTGATATCAAAGCTAAAAATAGTAGAGTTATAGATTGGGTTAGATACTTAACTACTCAATAGCTGTATTGTAGTTAGGTGATTATGCTGATCAATATGTGAGGTTGTATGGGAGATTTTATCGAATTCTAATGATAAGCTTACCTTTTCCCAAAAAAAGGGTAGTATGGGCATATAAGATGGTTGTTGGTCTGGCGCATCACCCCATTCCGGCATTTGAGGAGGTCGGTGGGGTATTTCTTCCCGCGCTGGTAGTTGGTCATAAATCTCAATAGGTAGAAGGTAACTCGGCCTTTGTGAATATAGGCTCAAACGTGATTCGGTGGGTGGTATATTAGACCCCATGAGAAAAAGTGGTGAACGTCCCGTAGTTTACCATTCTACACTCCCAGTCGCAATGTAACCATACCACCGGTGGTGATGAATGATGGCATGTTCATCAATTAAAGTATTTCCTCGGAGTTTCGCATACCTTCCATCAAAGTTGAACCCGGGGCAAAGTTCATTGGCAAAAATTGGTATTATCCCTCCCATCACAAAGTTTTTGATTTTAGAAACCCCTTTTACAAAATCATTAAGCCTTGTAAGCATCTCAATAGGCGTATTGAAGTTGAAGGGTCTTGTTCCTTTCACATTCAAGTGAGACTCAAGAAAATTCAAGTCAAGGAGGGTGCATTTGCCTTGCTATACACTTCCAAGAATGGTCCCGGCTATGAAACGTTCGCTAATTTAAATCACGGGGTGTTAAATAGCAAAAGTGTAGCATTGCTTAAAAGAACTAAATATTGGAGTAGGTGTCCTCCACAATAGTGCGTCTACTTACTAAATCTCGTAAAAGGAATATACTAGGGATATATGATTATTATACTCCTCAACTGATCAACGTATATTAGTAACGATCAGCTGACTAGGGTTTGATGTTACTGTCGTATGACAACGGTGTTCAGCTGATCCCTTTCGATCACACCTATAGGATGAAGTCCCATTGGGAATACTAATTGTATGTGATACAGTTTAATTAGTCTCTTTAATAAATTGACTATATATTAGTCAAGTGATTTTCTTTGAGACGAGTTTAGAACTTGGGCCAAGTAAAATTTATTATTCGATTATACGGTAATTGAGTAATAAATTTTATGTCTTATGTTAATATGATTAACTGAGACGATATTTAGTAATTAAAGGTTATTTCACTAAATGTGATGAGGTGTTTGTATATATATTGTGAGGCGGAGGTAATTAGCTATTTTTTTTTTTGTGAAATGTAAGAAATTCCATTAAGGACAAACAAAGCTATTACAAGCTATCAATTTTTACACCAACTCTTTTTGTAGTAGCCATACATCAAACTAAAACATTAAAGGGAGGCTACTTAACCAAACACTATCTCTAGCTTGCATCTTTTGTCTAGACTTTGCCAAAATCCGCATCTTACACTGATTTTGGACTTGAGCTATCACCTTTTCAGGTATCATCAGATAAGAATCAACCCGTACCTTATTTCTCTGCATCCAAATAGCATAGTGAGCCGCCAAAAAGGCACTCCCTATAACACCCTTCTGCACCTTTGTGAACTGGCCAGCATACACCCAATCAATAGCATTCCTTACAGGTGACTGTATGCTACACAGCTTTGCAATACCAGCCAGAATCCTGAGACTATAATCACATTCCTGGAAAAGATGGCAGTGAGTCTCATCAGCAATTCCACAGAGCAAACATACAGTATCACTGCATCACCCAAACTTATACAGTTTATCCTTTGTTTGTAATGCTTCCCTGGCAATAAGCCATCCAATAAACTGGTGCTTAGGGAGACACCATCCATTCCATATTTGCTTATGCAAGTCCACTCTGTGAAACTTTCTCCTCATCACCTCATAACCACTTCTGACAGTATAACCTCTACTCTCCCCCTGCCATAGCTCAGCAGAGTAGGACCTTAATAACTTATCTATAACCTTAACAATAGACTTCCAACTCCAGCTAACATCAGAAGTAGGATTGTATTCAGACCAAGCTGCTCCATTCATATAAACATGATGGACCCATCTAACCCATAGACTATCAGGCTTACAAAAGACCCACCACACCGGTTTGCCAATAGCAGCTATATTCCAAACATAAGAATCCCTGATTCCAAGTCCCCCTTCATTCTTTAGAGCACAAAATTTCTCCCAACCAACCAATGGGACTTTAATATAATCCACCTTCCCATCCCAAAGGTAATTCCTGCAAATAGCATCCACTTGATGAAGAACACCTTTGGGAATATTGAAAATGTTGGCCCAGTAAGTATAAAGGGAAGTTAGTACAGATTTACTAACACAAGTCTTCCTCCATAAGATAAATGTCTTGCCCCAAAACCACTTATTTTTTAGACTAATTTCTCAATCAATACTTGACTGTCTTTCTTTTTCAGTCTTCCAGCTGTAATTGGGACTCCCAGATAAGAAAAAGGGAGTTTTCCTTCCATGAAACCAGAAACTTGCAGGATCTCTTGTTTAATACTACCTTGGACACCATTAAAATAAGCATTAGTCTTAGAATTATTCATTTGGAGTCCATAAACCTGTGAGAAAGTAGTAAATATTCTGAGCAAGACCATAATAGAAGCTGCATCCCCTTTACTGAAAAGGAGCAAATCATCTGCAAACATAAGGTGTGATAGCTTCATCTTTGAACACAAAGGATGGTACTTAAAAGGAACAATCTCAGTGATATAGTGCATGACTCTACTCAAATATTCCATTGATATAGTAAAGAGAAGAGGAGACAAAGGATCTCCCTGCCTCAACCCCTTTTGCCCTTTGAAAAAACCAAAAGTTTCTCCATTCATGACCAAAGAGTAGGAAGCAGAGCACACACACTCCATCACCAAGTCAATAAACTTCCCAGGAAACTGTAAGGTTCTCATCATTTGCTCCAAAAAATTCCAGCTGATTGAATCATATGGCTTCTTCAAATCAACCTTTAGCATAAATCTAGGAGAGCTAGCTTTCCTATTATAAAGTCTAATCACTCTTGGCAAATCAAAATGTTCTCTACAATGCTCCTACCTTTAATGAAGCCACCCTGGTTAGGACTAATGATGCAAGGTAAGACATTAGCCAGTCTATTGCATAGTAGCTTAGATATGCACTTATAGACTACATTACAACAAGATATAGGCCTAAACTGAGTTACATTCTTTGGCCTATCTCCTTTTGGGATAAGAGAAATAAGAGTATGGTTAAGCTGTTTAAGCATTTTCCCATGAGTGAAAAAATCCTGAACAGCCTCACAAACTTGACCACCAACATCCCAGACATCACGAAAATTAGCACTAGAAAACCCATCTGGGCCTGCAGATTTATGAATGGGGATAGAGAAAATGACCTTTTTTATCTCATTAGCACTAGAAAACCCATCTAGAAATGGTTCCAAAATGTTAAAAAAAAAATTGTTTCGTTTTTTTTTTCATGATTTTTATTATTAATTGGAATTAATATGTAAAAGTTATGAAAAACACGATTATATTGTGTATATGATACAAAATATTTTTTGGCAAATTTTTCTAACCGTTTTGGGTTTCTGGTGTTCTGATGAAGACCCATTACGGATCAAGGAGTTGGTTTCCAATTTGTAATAGATTAGTTAATTAAATTAGCTATTTTTAGGAGGCCATATTAGGAATTTTATTTTTAATGTTTATTTTATGTGTGCGTTCATGCCAAATCGCCATCACATGCATTTTATTTATTTATTTTTACGCTATTGTCAATTTACGGTTATCTATAATTCACCGACTTAGTTCACTTATAGGGAATTGATAACTAATTGACAAGATCTCTCACATTATTTAAAATAGAGATTAGCCTTACCAATTAGTAGGACCTATGAATCCCTTCTTCATTAGGGGCGGGCTAGGCTCACCGGGGTGTTCCCTTTTTACGTCGGGTAAGTAGGGTAATAAATGTTATTATTTATCGCGAATTTTGGTTGGACTCAACAGAACATATATGGGATAAATCGGCTCACCGTGCCCATATTTGGTTCCGGAGCTAGAGATAAATTTAAGAAATTTATCAACGAAGAGTTATAGGAGTAGAATCAGTCACATGGTTGACTCTCCGAATTTATATAAGTATGGGATGTATCGGCTCACCGTGCCCGAATTTATATAAAGACGGATCTCGGGATAATTTATATAATTTAGGTGAGATGTCATTATATAAATGCTTATTTAAACTTGTTAAAAAAATGTTTTTAAGTATTTATTTACGATGAATGTTATATTTCTCAATTACTCCGTTGTTTTTATTTACATCGCACAATGACTAGTATTTAATACGCTCCTCACTCTATAAAGTTAGAACTCCGTTCTTTCATGAAAATAGTTTCCTAGAAAAGATACGGTAGCTTTTATTTTCGGTTGTGCGGCTTTTCTCCGATAAACCACCATAGCTAAACACAAATTGAATTCTCTTTGTGATCCTCCTTTATGCCTTTGTAATGGTCTCTTATGAAGAAAATAAACGGGAGTCATGCTTAATCAAAAACGTTTAGATTCTTGCGATGACATCTTCTTTACAACGACAGTGCTTCAATCTTATTGCTCAAGAGATACATTTGTTATCACGTACTTAAATTATATGAGTACGTATAAACGCTGGAACGGATTAGTAATTTGATTTGTTAGAAATCATGATTGACCAATTACTACCATCACTTCATGGATGGTTTAACCCTAATGAGGGTAAATAAGAATAAAATGAAGAATAGTCTTCATGAATTCAATTTCCGTTTGTCTAAGCAGAGGTTCTTAGAAGTGAGTGGGAGCTCTAAGAGGGATGTATTACTCTTAATTGTTAAGAATAGGACGAGGTTCAAGAAGGAAATTGGTTTGGTTATGGTATTGGTACAAAGCAAAGGTAAAACCAAAGCTATTGTAAATAGCAACGCCTAACCCAAGCGAGGTACTAATCCCGACCAATATTGTTTCTATTATGAAGGTCTTAGACACTGGAAGAGAAACAACCCCTAGTATTTTGGAGAATACGGAAGTTGGGTGTGTGACACCTTAAAGTACCTTCTTCTATAAATATATATATGATTGATGTTAGTTATGCTAGTACCACTTCATCGATATTTGATACCGGCTAGCTTCCTTTCGAGATAGTGCCAAGGCTCAGGAAATCCGTGAAAGATATCTTGACTTCCTTCCCTAACAAAGTATCCATTTAGGGTAGGCAGGTAGGGTCGCATTTGGATTCCCACGTTCTTACGGTTTTGAACTTGAGAGAGCATCTCGAGAACTTCCTCTTTAGTGGGTTTGTATCCTAATCCGAGGGGTATTCTTTGTGAGTTACCCTCTTTGTAGGGTGCAAAGGTGTTTCTTCGGATAGGATTCAAAGGCATTCCCGAAAAGTATCCATGGGTTTTGAGTATGTGGTTGACCAGTAAGTTAGAATAGTGATTGAAGTATAAGGGTGCCAACTGACTTTCTATGACATTTATGATATGGAAGCCCCCAAGTTCATGTACTGGATCTGCAAGGACTTTATTACTTGACTTCTTTTCAATTACTGCCTTGATGGGCGACGAAATGATCGTCACCACTTTACCATTTAGTGGGATTTTGATTTTCTGATGGAGTGTGAATGTTACCGCTTTGGAAGCGTGAATCTAGGGTCTTCCCAGAAGTATGTTAAAGGATGCCTCAATGTCCACTATTTGGAAGTTGACCTTTCGCTCAATCGGCCTTGTGGCTATGGTTAGGTTAACAAGTCCTACTACCTTTCGCCGTGTACCATCATATGCGCGAACACCTTGGTTGGTTGGGGTCCAATCCGACTCTTTCATGTCCAATTTGTATGCCGTTTTCAGGGGTATGATATTGACTGCAGAGCCATCATCTACCAAAGTCATTGGCACATTCTTCTTTAAGCAAATGACAGTGATATAAAGAGCCAAGTTATGACTAGCACCAAAGGGTGGCAAATCTTCATCCGAGAAAGTAATAGGATTACTTAGCTTTGGTGATTCTTGGAAGACCAAGTTGACCACATCGTCGGGTGTGGAGTTATGTGCCACATTTAGTTTGGCCAAGGCTTGTAGTTAAGCTTGGCGATGTGGGAATGAGCTTACCACTAGTTGCCAGACTGAAAGATCAGCCTTTGTCTTCTATAGTTGCTTTAGCAAGTGGTTGGTAGAGCCTTCTTCATTGTCATTTGGTATGACCACATTGGTTGGACCGTTCGCTATGGGACCATTTTGGGAAGTGTTTTGGTATGGGCGTCCCGAACGAGTAAGGTGGTCTACATCTTGATCTTCACAATTTTGGACTATTTCCTCACTGACTTTGACTAAGTAGTGTTCAGTGAGATACTCGTCTTCATCATCATCGGCCCATATTCCATTGATGGCAGCAAGTTCCCTCATTCTCATGATTTCAGCCTCTAATTGGATAATTTGGTTGACTAGCCCATCAACCACGACTACAACTTCTTGCATTGTAGTGTTTTGAGAGAAGACTAGTGGTGCACGTTCTATAGGTGTTGCGTTGGCAACACGTAGGATTGCCACTGCACTCTCTAGTTCCATGTCTTGCCTATCCACACTCTTTGCCCATGCAATGAAATCAATGATGGTTGGAGAAATAGTAGAGTAGTTCATTTCATTCTCTATTGCATGAATTTCATCTTCGACTGGAGAAATGAGGTGTGAACAATCTATGGTAAATTCTTCACTTGTAATCACTAGAATTCCAAGAGGATTCTGAGTGTTGTTAGGCTTACCTCCAGGTGGTATTGGTAGGCGACCGTCTTCAATCTTGTCTTGAAGTACATTTTTTAGTTTGTAGCATTTTTCTGTATCATGTCCCTTACCTCTATGGTATTCGCAGTACGAATTCTCATCCCAGAACTTGGATTTCTTTTCTAGTTCGGGTGTAGGGCCTATGGGTTTAAGTTTACCCAGCTTCATCAACCTTTTCAGAGCGTTGGAATATGTGTCCCCTAAATTTGTGAATTTCCTGGGAGGGGTATTCTTCTTAGATGGTTCGAGAAGGTTAACTTCATCAGTTTTGCTAGTAGAGCCATAAGAACGACTTGTCGAGCCTTTATATCCACGACCTATCATTTTGGACAAGAGCCCTTTACGAATATCATCTTCAATCCTTGTCCCTAGACGGTTAAATCTTTAATGGTCTTGATGTTTTGATACCTCAAATGATTTGCATAGATGGGCTTTAGGTTGTCCACGAATTTCTCCACGAGGGTGGCTTCATCCGGGCGTTCAACAAGTTGAGTACTAGTCTTCCTCGACCGACTTAGGAAGTCGGTGAAACCTTCCTTGTAATTTTGGGTAAGAACCTCTAAAGTGCGCATGTTGACTTGGATTTCAGCATTATCCGCATATTGTTTAGCAAACTCGATTGCGGCATCATCCCAGGTAGCGATTTTCTTGGGCTCTAGCTAATAGAACCATTGTTTTGGGGTGGTGTCAAGAGATGAAGGAAAGATCCTTAAGAACATCTTGGGTTTAATGCCTTTGATAGACATGTAATCCTTGAAGGCACGGATATGGTTCAAAGGGTTTTTGTGCCCCTTGAATTTAGGGATATCCGTCATGTTGAAGTTGGTTGGAAACTTGGAACTCACAGCCTCATATTTGCGATTGTTTTCCCTATAAATGCCATCCCCTTTGAGATACATCAATTGCTCCTCCAAGTATTGGAGTCGTTTCTCAGCTACAGTCATACCCATGTGAGGGTTTTCGTCCCCGAAGTTGTTCACAAATTCATCAGACACTTCACTTTCTCGAGGAGGCATCCTCGTTTCCACGGCATATATTCGGCCCTCAATGGTGTCAAGGCAATCATACACTTGGTCTTGAGTAACTTGGAGACGAGCTAGCGCGGCTAGGATTTGATCATTACCATTCTTGAGTTGGTTGAAATTCACGTCGCTTGTTTCAGGCATCTTGGAAACTGGATAAGAGATCGACGACGAATCAAAATACGATCGACCATTCTAGCACACTTACTCGAAAAGAAACATTTTGACTCGTGAAGTGGGAGTGTGCCACATGTGTCAAGTGAATTTTGAGGAAATGACAAAGTTTGAAAAATGTTGGTCCTAGTCAACTTTAGTGTAGTTGTAGGAGTGGACTCGAAGTGAGATTTTAAAATGGGTTTTAAAGCCCGGATTTTAACTCGACAATTGGATAGAGTTTCGACTGATTTTGCGCTAATATTAGGCCCAAGTTTCGAAATTTTTACATTTTAAAGAAGGATTTTGATTTTACAAAAATCGTCATGGTTTGTTTTAGAAATGGTGATCACATATGGTACAAACATTATACAAGCATTATAACGGGATGCTGAGTACATTTTAAAAGGGTTTTGGTTTAAAGGGTGGGTTGCCTTACCGAACAATCAAACCCGAAGTCTGTTGAGAGGTTCGTACCAAACAAGAGTAAGGCTGATTCCTAGTCCATTTCCTCAAATAGTGAAAGTCCTTGATACAAACAAGAGTAAGTACCATGGTATGGATGACGTCAATCGCTATCCATCCTTAGGTCCGAATAAGAATCTAGACGGGACGATTGGTCGAATGGGTTGGGTTGGGCCTAGGAAGGCCGAATGAAACGATCTAGGAAGACCGAGTTATGAAAACCGACAATTGTCTCGTACAAACTATTCCCTAACCTTGTTCAAGTTTCACCCTTTTGGCTACACGTAAGTGTATTATCCCCAGCGGAGTCGCCAAACTGTGGACACGGGCCCACGGGGGTGCTTGGGAACAAGCGTTTGCATTTGTGGAGTCGCCACCAATTTATTTTGGAAAATTGGAAACCGTTCGAATACCTCGTGCCATGTCAAGACACAAAGTAGTGACATGAACACCAAGAATTCGTTACCCTTAGCATTCTATGTCTAGAATGACTCTCGTGGATGCCAATGAACACGGATGTTCATAGAGATCTGGAGTAAGGGGTGAGGGTACGTATTAGAAAGCTCTTTTTATCGAACACCTAATCCTGCCCGCCTCGATAGCGGCCTCTACTAATGATTAGGGAAATTGTCTATACTCGATATATTGTCGATTTATATGCATGCAATGCAACATCCATTAGATTAATCCTAACATGTGAGAATTAGACTAAGTCGGTTAACACGTAATTTAACATGCAAGTGATGTCAAAGTAGGAATTTAATGTAGATTAGATGTGAGAGACATACAAGCAATACAATAAAAGAAATACAAATACAATATAATAAAGAAAATTACAATAATTACATTGGATTTAATGATTTATGTCGAAAATTCATTTAAAACGGATACTTTGAGAAAGAATGAATAAATAAACGAACAGAAATTAGGTGATAGTACGAGTAATAGTTAATTAAATACGTAATTAATAAACTAGGTCAAAGCAACACGGGAGTTCAGAGACAGAAATCAACCAGGAACAGGCGCAGCAGAGCTGCGTCCCTTGGAAGAGGCGCAGCACTTGCTGCGTCCGTTCCTTGGCTCAGTTCTAGCTGTGAAGCCGGAATTGCAAATTGTTAATACTCGTTGGTGATTTTAATGCTCGATTATGAATAATTGACTCGGATGAAAGTGATTAACATATTATTTACATGCGATTAAGGTCATAAAAAGCAATAAAACATGGACGAAACCGATTAGAACGAATATTTACAAGATTATAAGGTTAATTAATTACAAATTAAAAAACTAATCAAGTTAATTAGGCTAAAAAGGTTATTAATGACGAATTAATGATGGTGACGATGAATAATAGATGCAACTATGTCAAAGATCAAATTCCAGAGACTCAATATTAATGAATCGAATCTCTAAAACCCGGATTGACTTAAATGACGAAAACCCGTAAATATTGGTTATAAGAGATTTATGTCGGGATTTAATGACGAATTAATTAACAATGATTTATTTACATGTTAGAAATATCATTATCAAATTATTGTGTCGATGAAACAATGAACAAACAAACAAAATGAAAACGAACAGACAACAAAAGACGAAGGAAGAAGAAAGGAAGCAGGAACTGCGGCAGCCTCACGAAGAGGCGCAGTAGGTGCTGCGTCCCTTCGAAGAGGCGCAGCAGTTGATGTGTCCTTTCTCGACGGTTGTCTCCTGATAATAGGTAAAAAGGGTTTTTTTAAACAAGATTTACAAATCGGTTTTAAGAATACTTTCGACATAAATCTTACAATTGTGATTACAATAAATAAAGAACAATAAACAAAAGAAGGATTTACACCCTCCGACTTACAGTTTTGACGAAACGAGATGAACTAAGTTAACGTTTAGTGATGCTCGACTCGACTGTAGACGAAAGTGCCCTCGTAAGAGGAAATTAAACAGATTGATTAAAGTTGATTATGGTGGAGTTGGTCAAATTGGTCAAATTGGTCGGTCATGAAAAACGAGGCTGGTACTCAGAAAGATCCGAGCTTACGTGGTCGAAAGTTCAAGCACGTAGACGCCAAAAAGTAAGAACGTGGTCTAGAATGCAAAGGGAGAAGAGAAGGGCGGACACTCGCGTGAGAAATATGTGAGACCGAAGGTCACTATTTATAGTAATCACACGGAGGAAGTAGGGTTTTTCGGAGAAACTTTGGATGTGAATCTCGAAACGATATGAAAAAAAACGAAAAATACGCAAAAAAGGACTTGGGAAGAGGCGCAGCAGGCACTGCGTCTCTTGGAAGAGGCGCATCAGGCACTGCGTCTCATGGAAGAGGCGCAGCACTTGCTGCGTCCTTTCCCAAGTGGTTTCCTCCTGCGGAAGAAAGATTTCCGTATTTTGATTATGGAATAACTGATTAATCTTGTTTTCCTTAATATTTTGTGTGAATATTACGGGAAATTCTTTGCCAAAGATTAAAAGATTGCAAAATATGGAATAGAAATATCCGGAACATTCCAGAACATTCTGACTCGGTTTTGGAAAATGAAGACGATTTTTTGACCCGGACTCCAAATGTACTCTAATTACTGCCAAAACGACCGTATCGGTACGTAGATGACAATTAAGTGGTAGACACAAGTAATTGAGCGATAACTTGACGATAAACTTACGAACTGTCACAAATCGTTCCGCGTACAAAACATGCGGCCCAATCATCACCGGGTGGTTTGCGGGAGGTGCAGAAATGAGGTATCTACAGAGTGAGAATATGAATCTTATTGTAATTCGATTAAATGAGATTTGTTTTAGTAATTAAAATATTATATTACTAAAACTTTCTTTATGAAACAATTAAATTAAGAATGATCGGTTAATTGTTGGAGTTAGTGTCCTCCACAATAGTGCGTTAACATAATAAATCTCATTAATGAAATATCATCAGATATTTAATTATTTGATCCTCGTCAGTTGATTAACGTAAATCGATAACGGTTGGCTGACTAGAGTTTGACGTTATTGTCGTGAGACGGCGGTGATCAACTGACCCCTTTCGGTCACACCTAAAGGAACGAACTCCAATAGGCAACTAATTAATTGTATGAGATACAATTTATTTAGTCCCTTGATTTGTAGAATAAAAGGTTAGTCAATTATTTTAAGAGAGATTTCGAGTTGTGAACTCGAGGTACGGAAATTATTATTTAATTATGCGATAATTGAATAATAAATTATTTGAGACGGGAATTAATGATTAAGCAGTTAATTATTAAATTGGTACTAGTTGACTAATGTGATTAGTATTGGTACGTAAACTATATGTGTAGTGGTACACATATATTTACGAAGTGATTTAGACGAATTTAATTGGATGTATTTAAGCATTATACATTGTTTAAATAAAATTTACACGTATTTGTGCGACAAAAATAAGAACCAAAATGGACCCGTAAATGGGACATTAGACCGTGTAAATGGAGTGTAGTGGATGATTATAGACATAATCATTTCACTTTACTTGTTGTTTTGTTTTCCATAAGTCATCTTATGATCACTTGCATGTGATATAAGATTGGACAAAAATTAAAACAATGGACTCCCTCACTAGATACACTCCACCCGCCACTTCTCCACAATATACTCCATATTGTTTGTTCATTTTTGTAAGCTAGCTCATTTTCACTCATGCATGTGAACAAAAATTTGGTGCATCTCTCTAAAAATAATAAGCATCATTTTACTAAATTGTTAGTAAAACAAAAATTTAATACTAAGAAAGTTAGTATTATTAAAATATTATCAAGGGTTAAATTTTACTAGTATCTTGTTAATACTTGTAAAATTATTTGGGTAAGTTCTTGGGTGCAACAAGAAGGAGATCTTCTCTTTGAAGATTTGTAAGGAGGATCATCCATTTGGTATAAGCTCAAGAACAAGTTAGTAAGGTGAACTAGTTTGTGCCCATTTTACCGTAAAATCAATGTAAGGAAATTGTTTATCCTTAAACTTTCATTTTCATGCTTTTATTTTGCATGCATGTTACATAGATCACTAAATGAACATATTATGTGATAATTTGTTTTTAATTAGAGAGTCTAATTTGGATCTATGATCTTTCAAGTTGTATCAGAGCTTAGGCTTGTAATTTGCATGTTGATTTTAAGCATCTTAATGATTATAAGATAATTTATAAAAACTCAAAAATGGTGTTAGAAGAGGTTTTAGCAAGAAATTTTTGGGACATGCATACCTACTGATCTCAAAAGGTTTGTGGAATTTTTTGGTGATTTTTGAAGTTATTTTGCTATTTTTAATATTTTTTGGTAGAAAATCTAGTCAAAATGCCGTATTTTAGTTAAAAATTGACTAAAATTAGTTAAACATTGATTCGGTGCATGGATTTTTTTATGGTAGTTCATGCATGTTTTCTACTGATTGTATGCAAAAAGTTGAAGGTTGGTTCGAATTTTTTGCATGTTTATTGATTTTATGAGATAAAAGTCGATAAAAGTGAAATTAATTAATCATAATTTCAAAATATTTGATTCTGCCCATGATAAATTTATGTACATTTAAAAATATTATTTAAATGTTAAAAGTGATTTTGCATGTGTGTTATGATTTTACCGATTTGTGATAAATATCGATTTGCCCATGATAAATATCGATCTTTTTCTTCATAAAATGTATCCGGAATTTTTGGGCAATTTTTCTGACATTTTGGTGTTCTTGGGAGTGTTCCAGAATACTAAAAATATTTGTTTCAATTTTTTGGGTAATGTTTCAATTATTTTGGATTTTTACTTAAATGTTATGATTTAACCGATTTTATTTAGCAAAATATCACCAAATCAAACTAATTATTTATCATAAAATTAGTGAGGACAAATTTTGTGGTTCAAAAAAGTTTGGACAATTGGTTTGGACTTAAATGAGATTTAAGAATTTATTACTGATTTTTACATGTTAAAAATCGATAAAATCCACAAAAACCGAGATGGATACCAACGAATGATAGATAAGGCGATTTTGGCATCATTTTACAGCATTTTTAAGTATATTTATTTAAGTTTAATGAATGATTGTCATTTATTTAAAGTATTTAACTTGTTGTACCTAGTATGGCCTAGTTAATTTTAATCGTTATTACCCGAAATGAATGGGAATATCGATTTGTTTGTAATTAAATACGATCTCGTATCATCGGTTTGTAATTAATTAATAGTTTTATTTATTTTATTAATTAATGTATAATAGGAATAGCTATGTAATTCATTTGTAATATTTATTTTTTACCGGCGATTCCAAAAGACGGATTACAACGAGACGGAGTCTATTTTTGGGAGGTGTTCCAAATCCCACAAGGAAGAGCCACTTATGGAATGAAGAGGCAAGGGACCAAGGAGTTGGTTTTCGAAATGTAATAGACTAGTTTTTATTAACTAGATGGCCATACTAGGATTTATTCATATGCTTACATGTTTACTTGTTTTATTTTCGTGCATGCCAAAATCGCCATTCACATGCATTTTATTTTCGCGGTTGTCAATTCACGTCATTTACATTCACCGAATTAATTCACTTATAAGGAATTTATGACTAAATTGACAAGATCTCTCACATAACTAAAATTGAGATTAGACTTACCAATTAGTAACACCTATGAATCTCTTGTTCATTAGAGCCACGCTCGCCCAAGCGGGGTGTTCTCTTTTTACCTTGAGTAAGTAGGGTGGTAAACGGTTATCACGCGCCAAAGTTGGTTGGACTCAACGGGATATAAGACGGTCTTGTGTTCCAGGGCTAGTAGATGGATTTAAGAAAATTCGTCGACCAAGAGTTCTAGAGGTAGAATTAGTCAACGTGACTTACCGAATTTACACAATTATGGGATGTTTCGCCCAAGCGATGCTCATTTTTGTTTAATATTTGGGTCTTGGAATCATTTATATAATTTAGTGGGAGGTCATTATATAAATGCTAAAACTTGTTGAACATGTTTTTCACAAGTATTTTTAAAAACATTGAATGTTAATTTTTCCTATTTTTCGTTCTTTTTCATTAATGTATTTACTATGACATCGCGCACTTCATCCTCCTTTCATCCTCTATTTATTATTATACTCGTTTCGTTCTTTCATAGGAAGCGGTTTCTTTGAAAGAATTCGGTAGTAATGATTGGTAACATGATTTACTAATTCACCTACATAAGCTTACAACAATTATTGTGATTATTATACAACTTAACATCCATACATATTTAAAAAGGGGTTTTCATGTTGCAAACTCATATTACGAGTTTAAAAGGGAGTCAAATTTTATCAAGAGAGTCTTGATTTCGAAAGTGACACCTCCGTCATGATGATGACATATTAATTTTAATTACTCAAGAGTAATTTAAATGTTTGCGAAAAGAGTTTTCAAAAACACAAAGAATACTCCAATATGATACCGTCAAATGGCTCACTTCGAGAAAGGCCAAATCAATTGTTCATGCGCTAAAGAGTTTAGGCATATGATAACAATTGAACGGTTAGGTAGTCCAATTTCGCAAGAAGTTGAGATTTTGCCACATGTTGCACTCACTTTATAGTAATTCACTCTTACTAAGTGTATAAAATATCACGAATGACATGAAGAGAGGTCTTCATGAGATTCATTTTTGCTTGATTGAAGCAAAGAGGAATGTGAAAGTGAGTGGGAGTTAAGAAGAATCAACCCTAGATGTATGCGATAGAACAAAGTTGAAAGAGACATCTACTCAATGGATAGGCTAGTTCCACTATTTTGGTATGAGATACCAAGTACGGGTCATTTCTTTGTAAAGAAGTTTACATGAATTGATAAAACGTAAGACGTCTAGCATAGGACATTTTTGTATCAAAGTGGTGCTAGAGTAGCAATGATTTTGATGGGGACAAATGTACCTAAATTTGGTTTTAAAAGAATGTAATCATCTATGTTTATACATAGAAGGCATCACTTATGTGATTTAAAACAAATTGTTGTACCTACTCCTATGATAACTTGGTGGTTGGTTTAGACCACTTAAGTTAGAGGAATTTTACATTCTTCACGAAAACTAAATGTTATACTATCTTGTAGATTTTAAAGTCTCTATTCCGGTTAACCCAATTGATCAAACCTCAAGTAAATTCGTTTCAAACGAGTAAACGAAAAGTACATTGAACAACCATTTGATTGTGAGTCTTATGGTATGTGTGCATGTATTATGTTTTCTTTTGTAGAAAGAAACACAATAGTGAGGTGATTGACCATATACATACGGATGTGTAAGGCCGATAGTTGGTAATATACATACTTGGTTAGTTTTACCGTAATGTTAAGTAGATATGAAAACCTCGTATCTATTTAATAAGACATACAAGTGATTTTTAAAACGTGGAATATTTTCAAAATGAAGTAGTAAACCAAAAGCACGTCAAGATCATAATGTTGATCGGAAATTTCAAAGTAATGACTTTGAGATCAAATGGGTAATATCAAGTAATGACCTTGATAATCACTAAGAAGATTGTGAACCAGTTCACATAATACCTTTTCCTTAGGACACCATACAGTATGGTGTAGTCAAGAAGATAAACCAAACTTTATGTGATATAGTTGAGGTTTTTCGCAATTTTTGTAAGCTATTTTCTCACTAAAAGTTTAAAATCCGACTATAATAGCCTAAATGACTCCATATGAGATATGGATAGGGAGAGTTCCTAACTTGTCTTTTTATACATTTGGGATCATAAATGTTTATGTTCAGAACCAATTTGTGTATCTGTGAGGGTTATCTAAAATTAAACCACATGGTTTTTACTCCTCCAAAACGAGAACAAAGAGTTTGTGGCTCGTAATGCTGTCTTTCTAGAAAGATTTTCAATTTTCTGGAAGACAGAGTGGGAGAAATTTTGAACTTGCGGAAGTCCAAGACCCACAAACTGAGTACAATGCAAGAAGACGTTCTTTATTGTGGCTCAGTGGTTATAAGGAGATAATTTGGCGATAATATTGCGTTACTTTTCAAAAGTGACGAATCTTAAACCCTCATCAAAGGCTTTTCTATAAGTATGAACTCTATGTGATGGTGTGTCCCCATGCAATCCGAATTGATCTCCTTGCACACGATGCAATAAGGAAGGAAACACAAGATGTTTTCGAGACTTAATTTAAGGTGAATACTTTGGTTGGTTACCTTGATCTTGTCGTAAAGGTTACATAAGATGTTTAAAATTTGGTTTTGTTATAAAGAGTTTTGTGACAACCAAAATGCCTTTATCAATTCGTATGTTCTTAGCAATATAGCTTCTCATGAGGATGAGATTCGGCAAATGAATAATGAAACTTTCTCCTTGGGAGAAGTTGTGTTGATGTTGTCAATGCTAAGAAGCCTAGCATGTTTGATAGATCCCTTTTGTGATCTATATACGTCAAAGAGTTGGAACTTTGTGTTCCATCATGTAGTCTATCAAAATGGTATTACTCGAGTGTCGAGGTACCATTATAATACATGGAGTTTAGTGGGAGCTAAATTAAGTTTCTTAGTCTAAATATGTGCTTGACATATTAGTGACTAGAAATGTAACTAAGGTGATATTTCTTAGTCTAAATATGTGTTTGACATATTAGTGACTAGAAATATTCTCGGGTGAATACTTGAGAGTAGCATGGCGAATATTAATATCCGGATCTAATGAGATAGATCTCTATGGATATTAGCATTATAGTCAAGAGACTAATGTGATAAGATTCTTGACTCGTTCAAGTTGTTGAACAATTAATAGGATCTCTTGTGCTTCCGCTACAGGATCTATTAAATATGCTAAAAGCTACTCTCGTCGGGACTTATCATGTTGAGAATATGAGAAGTCATTACCAATCATTTCCTAGTGAGTTTCACTAGATGATTATTAAGAGCATCCTTGAGTACTTGAGAAGCACTGAGGATTTACTCTTGTAGTTTGGAGGAATTTATGAATTTTGTGTCAAAGGATTACACGGAAATATTCCTATGCTAATAAGATGTTATGGGCCTCGTTAAGGAATGGTTAGCATGTAAGAGTGTTATGTGCATAAAGAATAATATGTATAAGAAGTTATACATGTATAAAGCAAATATGTATGAGAAGTCATACATAAAAGATGTCATATGAAGGATGTGTATGTATAAGTGTTATACGTACAAATCATGAACGGAAAGCTAAGTACATTATAGCATCCGATGTTGTAAAAGAGATAATTGATATCCGGATTTTAATGGAACTAGAGTGGTTCTGTTAGCCGAATATCGTTCCCGGAGAGACTGTGAAAACAGTGGGAGTGTTTGACTAGCTTTAGAACCAGAGTCTAAAACCTAGTTTAGACTTGTAATTAGAAATGCTCTATGTGATGAAAAGATTGCATAGAACGAAGGAAAATAGCAATGGAAATTAGAGTGATGCAACTGTTGCTAATCCTTTAACCAAAGCCGTTGGCATAAGGTAGATATGATGGTTATGTCATCTCAATGTGATTGAGCAGTATACCTTAATTGCCGAAGATCGCTATGTAAATATTGGATAGAGTATTGATATTTACATAAGTGATGATCGCATTCATTGTTAGAGTTTCTTTAAGAACTCAATTATTCAGTTTGACTGAAAACATTGAATACCTTGTTTATCTGAATAAGTTGTGGAGACAATGTTGAACAATATTCAAGTGAATAAGATGAACATTGTATTTAGTCCCTAGTCACTTAATGAGGTGACGTCTCGGAGTGACTAGATTGTAAGTCGATTGATGGTTGTTCAACACCATAAGGTCATGCGTGATGACTAGTCGATTACATAGGCAGAGTGTGTGACACTTTGCGGAACAGTGACCATTTAGAGAGTCCCTAAGTTCTATTATAGACGCCCGGTCATGGCGGGGATCTCTAAGATTGTAATACTCCGTATTTATAGTCTTGGGGGTACTCTATCGAGTAGCCCTTACTCTGTCGAGTAAGGGCAAGTTGCGCAGATAAATAGTTTCTGACCTGTTGGGCACTCGATCGAGTAGTGGGGCACTCGATCGAGTAGAGGATACTACTCGATCGAGTACCTTGGGTACTCGATCGAGTGTCCGGTTTATCGGGGGAGTTTTCTCGGGTTTTGTTAATTACGCGATTAAGGTATTTAAACCAATTCGTCTTTGTTCTAAATCACTTTTTACAAAACCTAAAACCTGTTTAAGAGAGAAAGCAACTTGTCTTCTTCCTAATCGCGTTCTTGACAATTCCCGGAGTTCAGACGGTCAGTTTGCATCGTAGTTCGTGTCGTTGGATTCCTTGCGTCGAGGGTAAGCTTTTAACATAAGTTTTATAATGTTTTGTTAAGTTTGGTGAAACCCTAATTTAGGATTTGGGGGTTTTTATGAATAGTAATTGAATAGTAGTATCTATGTGTTGTATGGTAGGAGGAGAGTTCATAGAAGAGGCGTTTTTGAGACAGTTTGTAGATACCGTCTGCGTGTTGTGCTTTCCGGGTAGGATTTCCTACTCAGTATTAGTCCCATAATGGGATATTGGTGATGTCTTTGTAGTTAGTTGATTGATATGATGATTGTGATTGTGATTGTGATTGTGGTTGTGTTTGTTGATGGTTCTCGAGATGCGTTCTCGGCTGAGTGGGGTCACTTGCGGGAGTGATCTCACGCCCTAGTTTCGCCTTCTGTGGAACCCGCCACGGAAGGGATGTGCACATTAATGAGCGGGGTTATCGCTCGTACGATGAGCGGGGCTTAGGTGGGAACGGTTGCGGTCCCCCATCGCGTGGCGGGTCCGGTGGACGATCAGTGATTGAGACAGTTGGTTGGATGTGTGTGTGTGTGGCGGTTCAAATTTGTCTGTTTGTCTTATTGTTGTTATCTATATTGATTGTGTGATTAGTACTGACCCCGGTGTTGTTTTGTAAACCTGCGGTGATCCATTCGGGGATGGTGAGCAGATATTGAGCAGGTATAGAGATGATCTTTGGGATAGTTGGGATGGCACGACATGACGATAGAGTCTTCCGCCGTAGTCTAGTTTTATTTACATTTCAGTTGAGCTCTTGACAGTTTGGAATAATGTATTATACTTTCAGTTTGGTTTCGAGGATTGTACTTATTCATTAAACTATTATAATAAATGTTGTTTCTGTTTTGTCTATTTGATTATCATACCTCGGGCAACCGAGATGGTGATGTCTTCATACCTGAGTGGTCCTGGTAAGGCACTCGGAGTATGGGGGTGTTACAAATGGTATCGAGCGACGATCCCGAAACCTCGTAACCAATGAACTTAATGAACATAGAGAGAGTCAATTAAAAAGAACCCGGGGTAAAAGTTGTAGGAGCTAGTGCAAAGGCTTGGGAGACGTCCTAAAGTCGCAAGGGGTCGCCCTACAACTTTGAACCGGTCACGGGGGAAAGCGTTTGTCGAATATATGTGTGCTTGTTTGACTTGTGCAACAAAGTGATGAAATGTGTTGATTGTTTGGTGTTGAAGTAGGAGGTTGAGCATGTGAAAGAAAAGTAGTGTATGGTTGGAATAACATGTTGAGTGTTTACAAGGTGGCTTTCATAGCATGATGAATTGATTTTTGCTGATAAGTAGAATAAATGCGTAGCATATAATTTATGATATCATGCGGTTTTTATAAAGTTTAGCATGTTAGTATATGACGTAACATGCGGGTAGCCTTTACGTATTAGTGATACTTGATCGAGTGAGACTAACTCGATCGGGTGGGTTTCTGGCGATTTTGAGTCCAGAATCGCGTTTTGGGGCACTCGATCGAGTAGCTAGGGGTACTCGATCGAGTAGGGGGTCACTCGATCGAGTAGCCTAGATACTCGATCGAGTGGGTTAGAGATCGGAAGGTCCGGTTGGTTCGGAGTTTGGGTACTCGATCGAGTACATGGGGGCACTCGATCGAGTAGGCCGTTACTCGATCGAGTGGGTTTGGATACTCGATCGAGTAGGTCCTATGCAGCGCGTTATCGTGTTTTGAGGTTTAGTACGCGTGTTTATGTTTATCCCTTTCTTCTATAGCTTCAAGATGCCGCCCAAGAGAAATGCTTTGTACGCGAGAGCTGAGGTTATGACTACGGATGACATCGTTAAGATGTTGGAACACCAGGACGCTCTTACAGAGACCCTGAAGAGAGTGAATGAGGACAAGGATAAGAGTAAGGAGAAGGAGGTTGATCATGCTAAAGTCAGCCTCTATATTGCGAGGTTTAACCCGAAGGAGTACAAGGGAGTTGAGGAGCCTAACCATCTTGATAGTTGGTTGAGGGAGATGGAGAATATACTAGATTTAGTTCATTGTCCCGATGAGATGAGAGTGGATCAGCTGCATTTTATCCGAGGGAGGCGGTGGCAAGTGGTGGGATTCGGTGAAGGTGAGTGCTAAGGAATTGTATACCAACCAAGGGTTACCTGCTATACCTTGGGAGGAGTTTCGTAGGAAATTTGTGAGGAAGGAGTTTGTCTTAGGAACATGTGAGGAGTAAGTTGAGGGAGGAGTTTGATAAGTTTAAGATGACTCGAGATGTCTGTGGGTGAGTACTACAGCGATTCAATGAGAAATCTAGATATCTTTGAGGACATGGGTTTGAGTGATGAGAATCGGCTTTAAGGTTTGAGAGCGGGCTAACCACGAAAATTATGGATAAGTTACCCGTGGGAGTCCTTACTGATGTAAAGGAAGCGTATGAGAGGGCTGGGAGAGCTGAGAGACTAGTGGAGATGGCGCAGGAGAGGTCGGGTGGTGAGAAGAGGAAATCGGAAAGCGAGGGTGGTGGCCAATCTAACTACAAGAAAGGCAACCACAATCAGTCTAAGGGGTTTTCTTCTGGATCAGGATTTAGTGCTGGGGCTTCCTTTGGGCGAGGCCGAGGGAGTGTGAGTAACAGCTGGGGAGTGACCTGCTTTGGATGTGGTGGCGTAGGCCACAAGAGACATGAGTGCACGAGTGCACCGGGATCTTTTCGAGACTGCGCAGAGCCGCGAGCAATGCATCACCGGTGGATCATGGCCAAACCGGGAGGTCGAGCTACCAGAGTGGAGGCAACCGCAACGGCGGTAATTCATATCAGAAGACACCGATGAACAACAACAACAATCAAGGGTCGGGTGCTAAGCCGACCGCATCAGCTAGTACTGTCCAGGGAGGTGGGCAGAAGACCAGTGGCAAGTTATTCATGATGGACAAGAAGGCAGCTGAGGAAGATGCGCATGTTATCACCGGTACATTCCTTGTTAATGGTATTCCTACGTTTGTTTTGTTTGATTCGGGGGCTTCTCAGTCGTTTGTGTCTTCGAGTCATGTAAAACAGTTGGGTTTGAGAGTATATGAGTCATTAATGAGCAAGTTTTCATACCGTCGGGTGAGTCTGTACCATGTGGGAGGTTGTTTAGAGATGTATCCTTGATAGTTGGGCAAGTTGACTTCCCTGTAGACTTGCTAGAGTTTCCTTTTAACGGTTTTGAGATGATAGTTGGGATGGATTGGTTAGGAAAGTATAAAGCTAAGATAGATTGTCATCAAAAGAAAGTGTCCTTAAGAGGTCCAAAGGGTGTTAGTGTGTCTTAAGGGGTTTCTAGTCGGACCCAAAGTTAAGTTGATTATTGTTTGTCACCTTGAAGTCTTATCTGAGGAAGGGATGTCCTTTGATCTTATGCCATGTGAGAGATGACCGGATAGAGAGTCCGACAGTTGATGAGATACCAGTGGTGGGAGAGTTTGCTGACGTTTTTCCTGATGAGATTCCGGGGTTACCACCGAGGAGAGAGATAGATTTCACCGTTGAGTTGAAGCCAGGGACGGGGCCAATCTCTAAGGCATCGTACCGTATGGGTCCTAAGGAGATGGAGGAGCTTAGGAAGCAGTTGGATGATCTGATAGAGAAGGGATACATTAGACCAAGTGTATCGCCGTGGGGAGCACCAGTTCTATTTGTGAAGAAGAAAGATGGAACTTTGAGGTTATGCATAGATTACAGAGAGTTGAACCGAGTGACGATAAAGAACAAGTATCCTTTGCCAAGGATAGATGACCTGTTTGATCAGTTGAGTGGTGCAACAGTCTTTTCTAAGATTGATTTGAGGTCGGGGTACCATCAGGTGAAGATTAGAGAGGTGGACATACCGAAGACGACTTTCACGTCGAGTGGTATGGCCATTATGAGTATGTGGTGATGCCGTTTGGGTTGTCTAATGCGTGGCGGTGTTTATGGATTTGATGAATAGGATCTTTAGACAGTTCTTGGACCAGTTTGTAGTGGTGTTTATTGATGATATCTTAGTCTATTCTAAGACTAAGGAGGAGCATGAGGAGCATTTGAGGATCGTGTTGCAGACGTTGAGGGAGCATGAGTTGTATGCTAAGTTGTCCAAGTGTGAGTTCTGGTTAGAGAAAGTTGCTTTTCTGGGGCATGTGATATCTAAAGATGGGGTAGTCAGAGATCCGCGAAGATTGAGGCGGTGACAAAGTGGGAAGCACCAAAGAATGTTCTTTGAGGTTAGGAGTTTTTGGGCTTAGTGGATACTACAGACGGTTCGTGAAAGATTTCTCCAAGATAGCTAGACCGATGACAGCGTTGATGAGGAAAGAGAACAGGTTTCGTTGGGATGAGAGTGGTGAGACGGCGTTCCAAACATTAAAGGAGCGTCTGACCACAGCTCCTGTCTTAGCATTGCCTGAAGGGAGCGAGAATTTTGAGGTTTATACCGATGCTTCGAAGAATGGGCTAGGTTGTGTGTTGATGCAGAATGGCAAGGTGATTGCCTATGCTTCTAGGCAGTTGAAGCCTTATGAGGAGAACTACCCTACTCATGATCTGGAGTTGGGTGCGGTGGTGTTTGCTCTCAAGATTTGGAGACATTACCTTTATGGAGCAATCTTTAAGGTATTTTCTGATCACAAGAGTCTCAAGTACATCTTCACTCAAAAGGAGTTGAACATGAGACAGAGGAGGTGGATGGAGTTGATTGGCGATTATGAGATGGAAATCATCTACCATGAAGGGAAGGCCAATGTTGTTGCTGATGCTTTGAGTAGGAAGAGTGTACATTCCTTGTGTACAGCTCTATCGTTGATGAGGTTGAGGGATGAGGTAGCGAGCTTTGGGATTCATATGATGCAGAAAGGAGATGCCATGGGTGATATGACAGTACATATGGAGTTTTATGATGACATTCGAGGTAAACAGGCTTTGGATCCTAAGATAGTTGAGTGGAGAGCGGGAGTAGAGAAAGGGACAGTGTCCCGGTTTTCTATTCATACACATGGTGGTTTGAGGTTTGATGGTAGGTGGTGTGTTCCTAATGATGAGGAGTTGAAAAAGACAATCATGACAGAGGCGCATTGCACACCATATTCAGTTCATCCGGGTGGAGACAAGTTATACAAAGATTTGAAGAAAACGTTTTGGTGGCCTGGGATGAAGAAAGAGACAATTTGAGTTTGTGTCCCGTTGTTTGACATGCCGAGAGAGTTAAAGGGGAACAGAGAAGACCACAAGGTAAGATTCGGTCTTTAGAGGTGCCTGAGTGGAAGTGGGAATCCATTTCCATGGATTTTATCGTGGGTTTGCCAAAGAGTCGGAAGGTAACAACATGATTTGGGTGATAGTGGATCGCTTGACCAAGTCAGCTCACTTTGTTCCAATGAAAGATACATGGACTAAGGCACAATTGGCTATGGCCTATCGAAAGAACGTGCTTAAGTTGCATGGAGTCCCTAAGGACATAGTGTCTGACAGAGATGCGAGGTTTATATCGAGGTTTTGGAAGGAGTTGCAGGAATCATTGGGAACGGCTTTGAAGATGAGTACAACATTTCATCCTGCGCAGATGGGCGGGATCGAGAGAACAATCAAGACTCTTGAGGATATGTTGCGAGCTTGTGTGATGGATTTTGGTGGTAGCTGGGAGCAGAGGTTGGACTTGATAGAATTTTCTTACAATAATAGCTATCACACTAGTATTGGTATGGCACCGTTTGAGGCTTTGTATGGGAGGAGATGTAGGAGTCCAATCTGTTGGGACGATAGTCTTTGAGGCAAAGTGGTTTTAGGACCAGAGATGGTACATGAGACGGTGGAACAGATTAAGATGATCAGGGAAAGGATGAGAGCAGCTCAGGATCGACAAAAGAGTTATGCAGATCTACATCGCGGGATATAGAGTTTCGGGTTGGGGATAAGGTTCTTCGAAAGTGTCTCCTATGCGCGGAGTTATGAGATTTGGGAAGAAAGGCAAGCTAAGTCAGAAGTTTATAGGGCCGTATGAGATCTTAGAGCGAGTTGGAGAGGTTGCTTATCGTTTGGCTTTACCAGCTGCTTTGGAGAGAGTGCATAATGTGTTTCATGTATCGCAGCTGCGGAAGTATGTGAGTGACCCGTCACATGTGTTAGAGGCAGAGAGTTTGGAGCTAGATGAGTCCCTATCATATCTTGAGGTACCTAAGCAGATCCTAGACCGAAAAGTTAGAAAGACTAGGAGTGGTGAGACAGTTTTGCTTAAGATCCTGTGGTCTAACCACGAGACCGAGGAAGCTACATGGGAGGCCGAGGATATCATGAAAGAGCGTTACCCTTTCCTTTTTGATCAGGTATGTATGGTTACGTGGACGTAACCTTGTTTCTTTTAGGGGGGTAGGAGATGATCGCGAGAGTTTTTAAGAGTTTTATACACCTTTTATATGTTGCGTCGGGATGTTTGCCTTGGGTTTGTATCATGTTTTGTTTGGCTTTTGAGTCAGGAAGGTTGAGGGAGTACCTTTGTTTTTGTAGTGGTTTGAACTTCGGGGACGAAGTTCTTTTTAAGGAGGGAAGACTGTAATACTCCGTATTTATAGTCTTGGGGGTACTCTATCGAGTAGCCCTTACTCTGTCGAGTAAGGGCAAGTTGCGTGAGATAAATAGTTTCGACTGTTGGGCACTCGATCGAGTAGTAGGGGCTCTCGATCGAGTAGGTACTCGATCGAGTACCTTGGGTACTCGATCGAGTGTCCAGGTTTATCGGGGAGTTTTCTCGGGTTTTGTTAATTACGCGATTAAGGTATTTAAACCAATTCGTCTTTGTTCTAAATCACTTTTTACAAAACCTAAAACCTGTTTAAGAGAGAAAGCAACTTGTCTTCTTCCTAATCGCGTTCTTGACAATTCCCGGAGTTCAGACGGTCAGTTTGCATCGTAGTTCGTGTCGTTGGATTCCTTGCGTCGAGGGTAAGCTTTTAACATAAGTTTTATAATGTTTTGTTAAGTTTGGTGAAACCCTAATTTAGGATTTGGGGGTTTTTATGAATAGTAATTGAATAGTAGTATCTATGTGTTGTATGGTAGGAGGAGAGTTCATAGAAGAGGCGTTTTGAGACAGCTGTAGATACCGTCTGCGTGTTGTGCTTTCCAGGTAGGATTTCCTACTCAGTATTAGTCCCATAATGGGATATTGGTGATGTGCTGTAGTTAGTTGATTGATATGATGATTGTGATTGTGATTGTGATTGTGATTGTGATTGTGGTTGTGTTTGTTGATGGTTCTCGAGATGCGTTCTCGGCTGAGTGGGGTCACTTGCGGGAGTGATCTCACGCCCTAGTTTCGCCTTCGTGGAACCCGCCACGAAGGGATGTGCACATTAATGAGCGGGGTTATCGCTCGTACGATGAGCGGGGCTTAGGTGGGAACGGCTGCGGTCCCCCACCGCGGCGGGTCCAGTGGACGATCGGTGATTGAGACGGTTGGTTGGATGTGTGTGTGTGAGGCAGTTCAGCTGTCTGTTTGTCTTATTATTGTTATCTATATTGATTGTGTGATTAGTACTGACCCCGGTGTTGTTTTGTAAACCTGCGGTGATCCATTCGGGGATGGTGAGCGAGATATTGAGCGGTATAGAGATGATCTTTGGGATATTTGGGATGGCCACGACATGACGATAGAGTCTTCATTTGTAGTCTAGTTTTATTTACATTTGATTGAGCTCGGACAGTTTGGAATAATGTATTATACTTTCAGTTTGGTTTCGAGGATTGTACTTATTCATTAAACTATTATAATAAATGTTGTTTCTGTTTTGTCTATTTGATTATCATACCTCGGGCAACCGAGATGGTGATGTCTTCATACCTGAGTGGTCCTGGTAAGGCACTCGGAGTATGGGGGTGTTACAAAGATGTTCTAATGAGTCGATTCTTTTGACTTGAGACTATTATCTGAGCAAGTGTAGTTTTCGAGTGACTTTGGTTTTTGTCCTAGGTCGTGCCGTGAAAGAAGGCCAAAAGGGCATTTACTAGGTCATGGTGAGTTGTATTGTGCAATAGGTTAGATAGGGCATACAGGAATTGTCCACCCACGTTGGGTAACTATATCTCTAGGCCACTCGAGGAGTTAATGACTACAAATGCGTGGCCACGCTCGGAAGTAATCTGTGAGAGATTTTTCCGGTCAGGTAGTCACACTCCCGATCGAGAAAACCACTCGCGATGTGTTCATGTGCAAGTACGACCTGAAAGATACCTTGCATTGAGTGGGAGATTAAAACGGACAAGAGAATTGGTAGCGTACACCTTGTGTCGGACAAGTGGGCGATTGTTGGAGTTAGTGTCCTCCACAATAGTGCGTTAACATAATAAATCTCATTAATGGAATATCATCAGATATTTAATTATTTGATCCTCGTCAGTTGATTAATGTAAATCGATAATGGTTGGCTGACTAGAGTTTGACGTTATTGTCGTGAGACGACGGTGATCAACTGACCCCTTTCGGTCACACCTAAAGGAACGAACCCCAATAGACAACTAATTAATTGTATGAGATACAATTTATTTAGTCCCTTGATTTGTAGACTAAAAGGTTAGTCAATTATTTTAAGAGAGATTTCGAGTTGTGAACTCGAGGTACGGAAATCATTATTTAATTATGCGATAATTGAATAATAAATTATTTGAGACGGGAATTAATGATTAAGCAGTTAATTATTAAATTGGTACTAGTTGACTAATGTGATTAGTATTGGTACGTAAACTATATGTGTAGCGGTACACATATATTTACGGAGTGATTTAGACGAATTTAATTGGATGTATTTAAGCATGATACGATGTTTAAATAAAATTTACACGTATTTGTGCGACAAATATAAGAACGAAAATGGACTCGTAAATGGGACATTAGACCATGTAAATGGAGTGTAGTGGATGATTATAGACATAATCAGATCACTTTACTTGTTGTTTCTTTTCCATAAGTCATCTTATGATCACTTGCATGTGATATAAGATTGGACAAAAATTAAAACAAGTGGACTCCCTCACTAGATACACTCCACCCGCCACTTCTCCATAATATACTCCATATTGTTTGTTCATTTTTGTAAGCTAGTTCATTTTCACTCATGCATGTGAACAAAAATTTGGTACATCTCTCTAAAAATATTAAGCATCATTTTACTAAGTTGTTAGTAAAACAAAAATTTAATACTAAGAAAGTTAGTATTATTAACATATTATCAAGGGTTAAATTTTACTAGTATCTAGTTAATACTTGTAAAATTATTTGGGTAAGTTCTTGTGTGCAACAAGAAGGAGATCTTCTCTTTGAAGATTTGTAAGGAGGATCATCCATTTGGTATAAGCTCAAGAACAAGCTAGTAAGGTGAACTAATTTGTGCCCATTTTACCATAAAATTAATGTAAGGAAATTGTTTTTCCTTAAACTTTCATTTTCATGCTTTTATTTTGCATGCATGTTACATAGATCACTAAATGAACATATTATGAGATAATTTGTTTTTAATTAGAGAGTCTAATTTGGATCTATGATCTTTCATTAATTATAATTACAATTTGTTGTAGATTATATTAACATGGACCATTTTATACACTTGTAATCATGAATTACTATTCAATTGGTTATATATAATGGTATTAATATATGTAATGATATTTAATTGTTAAATATGCATTAATATTATTGATAACATGTTACATGTTATATGTTACACATTGTATGACAGTGTGACAATTGTCAAAAATAAAATGGACTCCATATTGTAAGGGCCACCGTTTTTTAGAGGATAATTAGGGTGAATGGTTAAATTGTTTTAATAGTGGTAAACATGATGATTGCCATTAGAACCTATACTATACCCTAATACTCTTTTATAAGAACAATTTTAAAAAGAGAATGGGCATGCATTGGTCCTCTTGGACACCCCTCCCCACCGGTTTTCCACCCTACTGAGAGACTAAGAATTGTTCTTATTCTCACTTAATTCATTCTTACATTTTTCACTTCTCTCACTTTCCTCTTATCTCTCTAAAATTAGTTTTAGAATAAATTGTTCAAAAATCTTATTTTAGATTGCTAAAGGTAGTAATAGAGATAATAATAAGAATTGTTTTAAGGTCTCTAATTATATATATCTAGTTAATATATTAATTAGAATTAAGGGCTTGTCTTGGTGCAATTGAAAGGAGGTTCTCACAATATTGAGACAAAGAGGATCATCCATTTATTTTGAGCTCAAGAACAAGTTAAGAAAGGTGTTCTTACTTGTGCCCTTAAAACCATTTTTATCATTGTAAGGAACTTTTTTCTTTACTTATATATTTATATAATGTTATGCATGCATAAGATCAACATCAACATTTGAGGGTTAATAAATCTTTCATAACAAGCTTAACCTCAGTACCCAGAAGCACCCCAATCCTTACAAGCTCAGATGGCTAAACAAAGGAGCAGAGGTCAAGGTGGATAAACAATGCCTGGTCCCATTTTCAATTGGCAATATTTATAAAGATGAGATCTTGTGTGATGTATTACATATGGATGCCTGTCACCTACTGTTGGGTAGACCATGGGAATTCCACAAGAATTATATCCACCAGGGGAGGAGCAATACCTATTCTTTCAAACAAGGCAGCAAAAAGATCACATTGACCCCTCTACCACCTAACCAGAAGAACTATGGGAGTCCAAGTGTGACTGATGGGCTTAATGGAGTTCTATTTTTATCTGAAGCAGAGATGGTCAAAGAAATGCAACAAGAACAGCCTGTTTTCATCTTATTGTCCAAAGAGATTCTTGAGGACGTGGAGCATCAACTGCCAACAGAGGTTAGACCATTACTGGAACAATACCAGGATGTCTTCCCTGCTGAATTGCCTAGTGGACTGCCTCCACTGAGAGGTATTGAGTACCATATTGACCTTGTGCCAGGATCTGTACTCCTTAACGGACCTGCATACAGGTGTGATCCTGATGCTACAAGAGAGTTGCAGAAGCACATTGATTAACTGATGAACAAGCGATTTGTGAGGGATTCCTTGAGTCCTTATATTGTCCCATCACGGTTGGTACCTAAGAAGGATGGCACTTGGAGGATGTGTATTGATAGTAGGGCCATCAACAACATTACAGTTAAGTATAGGTTCCCTATACCTAGATTGGATGACATGCTAGATGAGTTAAGTGGTGCCAGGATCTTTTCAAAAATTGATCTAGGTAGGGTTATCACCAAGTAAGAATCAGAGAAGGAGATGAGTGGAAGACTGACATCAAAACTAAGCAAGGGCTCTACGAATAGTTGGTTATGCCATTTGTGTTATCAAATGCCCCAGCACTTTTATGATATTGATGACAGAAGTATTGAGACCTTGCTTGGGGAGATTTGCTGTGGTGTACTTTGATGACATTCTAATTTATAGCAAATCCACAGGAGAACATTTGAGCCACCATGAGAAGGTATTCCAAATCCTGAGAGGCAGCAAATTGTTTGGAAAATTGGAGAAATGTACCTTCTTGGCTTATGAGATTAAGTTCCTAGGATACATCATCTCTGGAAGGGGATTTCTGTGGATCAGGATAAGATTGATGCCATTAAATCTTGGCCAATCCCTAAGAGCAACACTGAAGTAAGAGGCTTCCATGGTCTTGCTTCCTTTTACAGAAGATTTATCAAAAACTTTAGTGCTGTTGCTGCCCCTATCACAGAGTGTATGAAGAAAGGAGAGTACAAATGGACTGAGAATGCTCAACAAGCATTCAATTTGATCAAAAGAACGTTGTGTGAGGCACCTGTTCTCAGGTTACCTGATTTTAACTGTTTGTTTGAAGTAGAATGTGATGCCAATGGTGTTGGCATAGGAGCTGTATTAATTCAAGAAAGGAAGCCCGTGGCCTAATTTAGTGAGAAGCTAAGTGGAGCCAAGCTGAGTTACTCCACTTATGACAAAGAGTTCTATGCAATTGTCAGGGCTCTTATGCATTGGAGCCATTACCTGAAACCAAAACCTTTTGTGTTGCACTCAGATCATGAAGCTTTGAAGTATATCAATGGCCAACACAAGTTAAATCACAGGCATGTTGAAGAGTCTATCACACCCGAAATACTCGAGGAGGGGGGGGGGGGGTGAATTGAGTATTTAAAAACTTATGCCCACTTTCTATTTTATATCAATGCAATTAACTACGTAAAGTTTATTGATTAAACTTTAACTAATTAACTAAGTGATTATGAACGTAATGAAATGAAGGAAAAGGAAAACTGCAAAGACACACGATTTTGAAGTGGTTCAGCTTCACACGTCGAAGCCTACCTCCACTATTCTCGATTAATAATTTTAGTACCTTTCTTCGGATTACAAAATTATCAACCCAACTCGTATAACTAACTCTAGTTATAACTCAATTTGAATATCACTAGATATTCGATTTTGACTATCTTAAGTTACTAAGAAAGTGCTTGATTGTTCTTCTAGTGTTCACAATATGAACGAGTAAGAAACAATATTTAAGCGCTATAATCTTATGACGATACTTAGAAATAATTGCAATATAACATAACACACGATTTTTCAAAAACAATTTTAACTTGTAAAAAGAATAAATAAAATTAAAAACGTTTGCAAAGGATGTTTTGTTCGAATGTTGAAAAGTTGTTTAAATGAATTATCAGTGTAGTATTTATAGTAGAGAGGAGATCTAGGTTTTCATCTAAGAAACCCTAGATGCTGTGTGGATTGATGCACAAGGAAGTAGTTAGGTTAAATCTTATTTAATCATTTACAACTCATAGAATCTTGGAAGATAGGAAAGAATACAATAAAAATAATAAATGGAGATAAGAAATCTCTAATAAATATTATTTTGATTTACCATGATTCTTATCCAAGCAAGAAAAAGATCTTAATCCATTTATTTATTCAAACAATATCTTAGTAAAAGATATGGAATAAATATAAGGAAATAAAATATCTTTAACAAATATTTTATCTAAGATCTTTACCTAAACCCTAGATATGGTGAGGATCTCGTGTAGATCAAGGAAGGAATAAGATTTATCTTTTTCCTATTTTAATCCAACAATATTTTAGATAAAAGATATAAAATAAATATAAGAAGATAAAATATCTCTATCAATTATTTATTTAAGATCTTTACCATAAAACCCTAGATACCATATAGATTATGTGTGAAGTATATAGTAAGTAGGAGATCCAATCTTATTATTTAACCTAACATAATATTAGTAGAAGATATGGAATAAATCTAAATAACCATAAAGATATAAAATATCTTTAATAATAATCTTATTTAGATTTACCCTAATCTTTACTTGCACAATGACTATCACACGAGTAGGACACGGCCCATAAGCCTACTACATCCAACGTGAAACCCTAGTAAGATATTAGGTTAAATAAATTAGGGTTTAGATATGAGTAAGTAGAAAACCCTAGTTAGCCACCAAGTAACAACCCATAAGTTGTCACAAAAAGTCGGCCTAACTAAAGGGTAATTATCTATTCATAACAAAATTTAAGTACAAACTTCAATCTACTATAAAATAGATTTTTCATTTAAAGAATATAAAGATAAGATTTGAAAAACTATTTTCAAAACAATTTAAAACTCAAGTCGTGCGTTTTCAATACTGCAACTCAATGTTATAGCTAAATCACCTATAACATTGAGTCTGGTCTGTAATGTTATAACCATAACAGCTATAACTTTACTTACTAAAATCATTTCTTTAAATACCGTTATAAGACGATGACCTACGCTATCTAATCTTCCTGGAGATCTTCAATGTAGGATCATCTCTTCATCTTGATCATAAGCTCTTCATCTTGAACTTGTTATAGACTTGATCGAGCCTTTTGCTTGAGTGATCATCATACTTGAAACTTGTTACAGTTACTATGACGCTTTAAGAATTTTCAATGTTATAGCTCCAGCCGTTATAACATTACTTGAACGATGCTTCACAAATCTTCAATGTTATAGCCAGAGTTGCTATAATATTACTTGCTAAACTTGTAACCTAAGTCAATTTAACGAAGACTAAACAAACGATTATGAGCAAGAGTATATATATAATATGAAGCACATACTTGTCATTATCAAAACTTAAACATATATCTATATGGTCCAACAAATTCCCCCTTTTTGATGATAACAAGTCTCTTACGATTTCTGACTAAGTGTAAGTTCCCCCTCAACATAATACCATAAAAGTCATAATCAGTTAAACGCAAGAACAAACCGCTTATATACAAAGTATAGCACCTAAGGACCTCAAGAGATTAAAGGTTCTGACAATAAGCAAGCTTAGGCAAATACTTAAGTCACGATAATTTTCTTCCCCCTCTTAACATCATCGAAAAGATGAGAAAAGACATAAAACAACTAGAATAATATAGATCAAGACACATATTAATCATGCAAAGAAAGATTATAAAATGAGAAAGTAATCTACGATAAGCATGCAAAATATAGCATATGTCTACTACAAACCAAGTAGTCTAATTGCCAACGGGCCGAATAGAATAACATGTTATAAAGCCTAATGGGCCGAATAGAAGAGTAAGCCAAAATGGGCCGAATTAGATAATTATCCAATATAAAGTCTAATAAAAAGAAAAGCAAGGAAAGGATGGTGGCGGGTTTAAGGATAGTCGCGTTTCACGACATCTGGGTTCACATAACCGGGACGGGTTCTAAACTCAAGAGAGTCAAGACGATCAAAACATGAGCGGACATGGTTAGCTTGTGCCGTGAGACACCTCTCGAAATTAAGCACCTTCAAGGACAAGGCTTTAGTAGCCTCGTAAATAACCCGCATGTCCTCATGCATAGCCTTCCCTTCGCGCCAAATTGCACCTCCTTGACTAGCTAAGTTAGCCAAAGACCCGGAATGTCGAACACACTCCTTAGCCGCCCTAGCCGCATCTTTAGATATAGCATCAACCCGAGCTTCCAACCCATGCAAATAAGATAGACCTCGGTATGATCCGAACCATTGGAACCCGAAGCCCCATTCCACTCTTGCCGCAAACCCGAGACCAACTCCACAATCAATTTATTTTGCACATCTAATTTTTCACAAATACTCGTCATAAACGAATCTAATTTTTGCTCCACAACCGACACCACATCCGAAGATTTTTTCACCACATTACCCTTTGCCAAAAACACCAAGTCAGGTCCAACTGCTCCAATTTTCATGAGCTTTAGATGAGTGTCACACATCTCATCTGTGACCATTACACCGTAGCTAGAAGACCCGACTACCCCTTTTCTTTCCAAAAGCCGAGAAACCCACATCCCATAAGGCAAGTCTAAAGTAGTATACAATTTCTCCCCAGTGACGGAAATACTTGTTTGAATGATTCGATGAAAAACAAGACGAGGAAGACTAACCTTAGACCCTTCGAGCCACTTTGAGACCAACACCATTTCATAACTTGACAATTTATCATGACACCCTCTCCTCGGGACAGCCGTGTTCCATAGAAAATTTAAAGGAACTTCAATTTAAGAGTGAATGACCCCGCTAGCATATTACTCGACACCGTAGCATCAACATTAAAAGACTTCTTAATTTTGAGCTTTTCTTCCTCCGTCACATCTCTACATTCCGCACTCAGGTTTATTTCGATCCCATCATCAGGAACCGAAAATAAAGTACAAAAATCGGTAAGGGAGATTTTGACTTCGGATTCATTGACCATTGCATGCAACAAATTATTCCTCATGGAGACCGAAGAGTAAAATTGAATTACCTCGATTGGATAAACCGGACCAACAAAAGAGCTAACCTTTTTCCATTCTTGAAATGTTAAGAAATCTTTGAAAAATTGTAAAGCTTCAATTTTTCCATACCACTTCTCGGAATAAGACCGACCGCCATGAATACCATACCGCATAACATTATTGACTCGGATCCTTTCATCCGTGGTAAGTCTAACCTTATCAAGACCCGATGATGTTGCATTCGGCATATATTCACGGAACATTGCTCTTTGATAACCTTCTTGATTAACTACAACCTCGGTTTCCTCCACCGAAACTTCGAACCCAACAACCTTCTTCTTACCTTTGTTTAGCTTTCGTCTTTTCCCTTCGAGGTTAGGATCAACCCGGTTATGATTGGGATTGGTAGGCTTGTGGTTTGATTGAGGTGAGGGAGTTTTGATAAGGATAAAAGTTTTGTTGCATGGTGGTTTGGTGGACCCGGTCCGAGTTGTGGACCGAGTTGAGGGTGAGTGAAGACGGGTTGAAGGAGGAGTCATGATGGTGATTTGATTTTGGAGGTTGAGTGTAGAAAATTTTAAGAGAAAATTTTTAGGAGGTTGTGTTTGATTGTGACGGATGAAGGTGGGGTATTTATGGTTTTGATAAGGGTGAATTTTGGCAAGTTGAAGATGTGTGGAATTAGGAAAAGGAGTAGGGTGGCGTGTAGGATTAGGTAGGTAGATTTTTTAGTTTTTTAATTTTTATTTACTTATCATATAATATAGATAGAGTAGGAAACATAATCTAGGGTAAAACTTTTGTGAGATATGGTAGGATAAATTTTGGCAATAGATGGAATTTCGGTAAAAAGGATATAAAAGTATAATTTGTTACCGACTTTATGGTTCGTAAAAAACATAAGATATAATGACGAGGAGACGGAATATTCTCGTAATATAATATAACATTTAACACAAATAAACATGCAACGAAAAATACGGACACAGTCATACAATCTCGTCAAATCTAGTCAGTCATACGGAGAATAAAATATTTGTGACAAGTTTAGTTGCCACCAATTAAACCAATTTCCAACCGTAAAATCTCAAAACGTTCTCTAGCCAATGCTTTGGTAAAAATGTCAGCCCATTGTTTTTCTGTACTACAAAATTCAAGTCTTATGTTGCCCTTATCTACATGGTCACGTAGAAAATGGTGTCTGATGTCTAAATGCTTAGTTCGTGAGTGCTGCCTAGGGTTTTTAGATATAATTATAGCACTTGTATTATCACATAAAATATGTATACAACCAACATTAACACCGTAATCACATAACTGTTGCTTAAGCCATAAAAGTTGAAAACATAAAAATCCAGCAGCAATGTATTCGGCTTCAGCTGTAGATAACGCAATGGAATTTTGCTTCTTTGACCCCCACGTAATAATACACGGTCCAACAAACGTGGCTATGCCGGAAGTACTTTTTCTGTCAAGTGAACAACCTACATAATATGCATCTGAATACCCTATGAGATCGAAATTACACTCAAGAGGATACCATAGATATAATTTAGATGTACCAATTAAATACTTCAAGATTCTCTTAACTGCAATCATATGCGATTCTTTAGGGCACGATTGAAATCGAGCACATACGCATACACTAAACATAATATCCGGTCGACTTGCAGTTAAATAAAGAAGTGAGCCAATCATACCTCGATAAGTCGTCTTATCGACACACTTACCGTTTTCATCCAAAGTCAACTTCTTATCCGTACCCATAGGAGTTGGCTTAGAATTAGAATTTTCCATACCGAATTTCTTGATCAGCTCCTTGATGTATTTTTGTTGGTGTATCATAAGCCCTTCAGCAGTTTGTAGAATTTGAAGTCCAAGGAAGAACTTGAGTTCTCCCATCATGCTCATCTCTAATTCTGAGGTCATTAATTCTGAAAAATACTTACATAAACGATCATTAGTTGAACCAAAAATAATATCATCAACGTAAATTTGTACAACTAATAAGTCGGAATTCTCAGTTTTCAGAAATAGGGTTTTGTTAACAGATCCTCTTTTAAAACCACTTTCAAGAAGATATTTTGACAATCCGTCGTACCACGACCTCGGAGCTTGTTTCAAACCATACAAAGCTTTATCTAATTTGAGAACATGGTTTTGAAACTTGCTATCGAGAAATCCTGCAGGTTGTTCAACGAAAACCTCCTCATTTAAATAAGCGTCAAGAAATGCTGTCTTAACGTCCATTTGATAAAGTTTGATTCCTTTATGAGTAGAAAACGCTATTAACAATCTAATAGCTTCAAGTCTGGCTACAGGAGCGAAGGTCTCATCATAGTCAATTCCTTCTTGTAGATTATACCCTTGTATAACCAATCTGGCTTTATTTCCAACAAATACTCCTGTATCGTCCAGCTTGTTTCTAAAAACCTATCTTGTACCAATAACCATTAGGTCTTTAGGTCTTGGAACAAAATGTCACACTTTGTTCTGTTCGAACTGTTGAAGCTCTTCTTGCATAACAACAATCCAATCTGGTTCAGCAAGTGCTTCTTTGATATTTGTTGGCTCAATGGTTGAGAGAAAAGAGTAGAACGAGCAAAAGTTGTTAAGTCTTCTACGAGTTCGAACACCTTCATCCAAACTTCCTAGGATGGTTTCCATTGGATGAGAGTCCTTATATCTCCATTTCTTAAAAACAGGAGGCACATCTTCATCTGAACTAGTCTCGCCTTCTTCGAATGATTGGGGTTCAAGCCTTGTCCCCCCTGAATCCAATCCTGGGGTTATAATAGAATCAGTTATAACATTGGACCTAGTTCGTTGATTTGGAGTTGATGTTATAGCTTCATTAGTTATAACTTTATTCTCCAATTGCTTAGATTGAGAAGAGATTTTAGTATCATCAACTAAACTCTCAGTTCTCTTTCCTTTATCATTCTAAGGGCTTCTTTGTTCATCATTTGTGCCCTCCATTTCTTTATCTTCCTCATCCAATTGTGGAAGTTCATCCCTGGATAGTCGGAAATCAGGTTCGTTCAAATCTTCTTCCTCATCCCGTTTGGCTTTGTCAAACATATTATTCTCATCAAAAACAACATGAACACTTTCTTTGATGCATAAGGTTCTTTTGTTGAAAACCTTATATTCTTTACTATGATTAGAATAACCAACAAACACAGCTTCGTCACTTCTGGGATCGAATTTGCTTAATCTATTTTTGCCATTATTATGGACAAAACATTTACTCCCGAAATAACGTAGATGTGATATGTTGGGTTTACGTCCCCCTAAGAAGCTCATAAGGAGTCTTCCTGAGAATGGGTCTAATCAAAGCTCGATTATGAACATAGCATGCAGTACTAATAGCCTCAGCCCAAAAATTACGAGGTAGTCCACTACACAATAGCATAGTGTATGCCATGTCCTCCAATGTCCTATTCATACGTTCCACAACACCCTTTTGTTGTGGGGTTTGTGGTACTGAGAAGTTATGCCCCACGCCATTCTTCCTACAATATTCTATAAACGCATGGTTGTCAAATTCGGTGCCATGATACGTACGAATGGAGACTTATTTTTATTTGTACTTATTTTGGGCAAGTTTCATTAGAACTGCAAACTCTTCGAAAGTTTCATCTTTAGAATTGAGAAAGATTGACCAAACATATCTAGAATAATCATCAACTAGAACAAAGACATACCTGGATCCGCCTCTACTTCTTACCTTCATTGGGCCACATAGATCCATATGCACGAGTTCTAGTGGTTCCTTGGTACTTACCATTTTCTTGGGTTTGAACGATGATCTCACATGTTTGCATCGAGCACACGAGTCACATAATGTTTCTTGATCGAATTTGATTGAGGGAAGTCCTTCAACCAAATCCCATTTCTTTAGCTTTTCAACGTTGTTGAATTTATGTGAGCAAATCTTTTGTGCCAAAGGCACGGATCATCTATCGTTACTTTCATGCACGTGAATGAATTAGTAGGAATATTATTTAGATCAATCATATAAACATTCCTTCTACGATGTCCTTCAAGTACAACAATACTTGTTCCGTCAATTATTATTCGACAAGAATTTGAATGAAAGACAACTTTATTTCCTTTGTCGCATAACTGAGAGATACTTACTAAATTGTGCTTGAGACCACAAACCAGATAAACATCATTAATAGCATGAGAAGAAGATATTCCAACTTTACCAACACCGATGATCTTACCCTTCTTGTTATCGCCAAATGTGACCTTACCTCCATCGAAGTGCTCAAGTGAAAGAAATAAGTTTACATATCCAGTCATGTGCCTTGAACATCCACTATCAAGGTACCATAAGTTATTTTCTTTCACTACAACCTGAAAAATGATTAGAGACAGTTTTTAGGTACCCAAGCTAAGTTGGGTCCTTTGACGTTAGTCACTCTAAAGACCATATCCTTTCTAACCCAAACCCTTTTAGTAACTTTACGTTCTGGAGGTGAATAGGTTTGTCTGGGAACCGTCTTGGGTTGAGTTCTAGGTTCCTTATGTCATGGTCTTTCAGCTTCTTTTGAAGGAGCTTTGGTTTTGAAGGACTCTTTAGGTTTAGGTGTTTGTTTTGATTTGGTAGCCTTCTTGAGTTCAAAGCTCATATCGTAGAATCAACGATGATCATTGTTGCGTTCTTCATTGGTACTTGGTTCAGATGGGGTACAATCACTTTCCTCGAAAGCAGTGTCAGATGTTTTAATAAAGTTGATCCCTTTTCTTAAATCCTGAGCATATTTGACACAATTTTCTTGGATATGTCCAGTATGACCACAATAATTGTAAATCAAATATTCTGGTAAATTTGTATATTTTCTCCTTCTGAAATCTCGTTCGGAAGGGGTTGATTTGCCTTTAGAGTGATCTCTACGACCATAGCACTCGTGCCCTAATCCCATTTTCATGTTATTATCTGATTGCTCAGTTAGGAAATTTAGGACACGTGTGCTACCTTCCCATTTTTTGTGAACCTTTCTAGCATGCAAGAGTAATTCTTCTAAGGACTGTATCTCTTGGTTGAATTTGGAATGGTCTGACTCTACGACCTTGGGAGGATGAGTCTCTTCATAATTGTCATGAAAATTTTGGAATCTGTCATTGAGAACTCGTACCGTCTCGGTATGCGTTCTTTTAGTATTTGATAGAACAGTTTTAGACTCCTTTAATTGCTGAGTTAGAGATTCAATCTCCTTCTTTTGATCTGAGATCACGGCTTCTCTAGCCGTAGCCTTTGACCCAAGAAGCTCTTTGACTTTCCTCAATTCCAAGGTTATAGCTTCACCAGCTGTAACTTTAGCTTGTACATACTTAATGTTGAGTTTCAGGTCTGAGGTTATAGCTTCATTAGCTATAACTTTACACTCAAGAGCCTTCTTCTCAACATTTGTCATATCTAAAGTTGTAGCCATGTTAGCTGTAACTTTAGATTTGAGCTTTTTGGCCTTTGCTTTAAGGAGATGATTCTCTTCGGCAATATCGAGAATTTGTTCTTTCAAGTTTTTCAATTCCATCTCTTGTTCGTGACACTTATCAAGAGATTGCTCAAAATATTCAATTAAAGCATTCTTAGGCAATTACTTAACACTTTTATTAAGTTCAAGATAGCTTACCTCTTCTTCTTCTTCTGAATCGGAATCTCCTAGAAAACAGTAGTAGGAGTTCACGCTATCTTTATCATTATCTGAAAAGCGGTCAAGACTGATTTTGCTTAGACATAGGTTAGCAACTTCTTCTTCTTCTGATGCTACGTCGTCCTCAGTGTTGAGATCTCCCCAGCATGATGTCATCATCACTTGCTTGAATTCCTTCTTAGTCTTTTCACGTTTTGCTTTATCTTTAATTTTCTCCCATGTGGGACAATCCTTAATCATATGACTAGATTCTCCACACTTGAAACATCCTCTGTTAGCAAACGTATTCTTAGACTCAGAAGTTTTCTTATTATAGGACTTGTTGTTGTTGTTAAATGATTTTGCTTGCTTATTTCTGAATATGCGTTTGTTAAATCGTTTAGCAAACAAAACCGTTTCGTCCTCTATTTCAACATCTTCTTCTTCCTTAGCAGAAGCTTGTAGAGCCATGCTCTTACTGCTACTGTCCTCGGCCTCATCGTCTTCCAAGACAAGTTCATGAGCTATGAGAGCACCAATAAGTTCTGCATAAGGGAGAGAAGTGAGATCTCTGACTTCTTCCATAACCGTGACCTTGGGACGCCATTTCTTGGTTAAACTCGTAAGTACTTTTCTAGCAATATCCTCAGAGTTAAACGTTTTTCCAAGATTTTTAAGCTCCTTGACTATAGTAGAAAATCATGCTGACATGCTATCAAGTGATTCATTCTTTTCCATTCTAAAAAGTTCATATTTTTGAATCAGCAAGTCAATACGATATTTCCTAACAACCGACGTTCCTTCATAGGCCAACTCAAGACCATCCCATATTTCCTTGGCCGAAGTGCAAGAAGAAAAACGATCGAATTCAGTCGATGTCATGCCATTTTGTAACAGGCTTATCGCTTTCGAGTTTTTTCTCAGCCTTCTTCTAATCAGCCTCAATATAGTCTTCTTCCTTTTTCTCATAGGTAGTGCCTTCTGAAGATGCGACCAAAATTTTGCGTGGTCCATTCTTAATAATCGTCCAGCACTCCCAATAATGTCCTTTTACGTAGTGTGTCATCATGTTTTTCCAAAGTCCATAATTCTTCCCATCAAAGACAGGACACTTAAGATACTTGGAATCCATTTCACAAGTGTAAGGCAGCGGAATAAAAATAAAATAAAAAGATAGACGGATCTAGCTTTTTTGCGGTTTAGGCAATCAAGAGCACGAGGCTCTGATACCAATTGAAGAGTCTATCACACCCGAAATACTTGGGGGGGGGGGGGGTGTGAATTGAGTATTTAAAAACTTATGTCCACTTTTTATTTTATATCAATGCAATTAACTACTTAAAGTTTATTGATTAAACTTTAACTAATTAACTAAGTGATTATGAATGTAATGAAATGAACGAAAAGGAAAACTGCAAAGACACACGATTTTGAAGTGGTTCAACTTCACACGTCGAAGCCTATGTCCACTATTCTCGATTAATAATTTTAGTACCTTTCTCCGGATTACAAAATTATCAACCCAACTCGTATAACTAACTCTAGTTATAACTCAATTTGAATATCACTAGATATTCGATTTTGACTATCTTAAGTTACTAAGAAAGTTCTTGATTGTTCTTCTAGTGTTCACAATATGACGAGTAAGAAATAATATTTAAGCGTTATTATTTTATGACGATACTTAGAAATAATTGCAATATAAGATAACACACGACTTTTCAAAAACAATTTTAACTTGCAAAAAGAATAATAAAATTAAAAACGATTGCAAAGGATGTTTTGTTCGAATGTTGAAAAGTAGTTTAAATGAATTATCATGTGTAGTATCTATAGTAGAGAGGAGATCTATGTTTTCATCTAAGAAACCCTAGATGCCGTGTGGATTGATGCACAAGGAAGTAATTAGGTTGAATCTTATTTATTCATTTAAAACTCATAGAATCTTGGAAGATAGGAAAGAATAAAATAAAAATAATATAAGGAGATAAGAAATCTCTAACAAATATTGTTTTGATTTACTGATGCGTGTCTTTTATATGATGTTTTACATCCTATTTTCCACGCATTTCAGAGCTCATTCGTGTAGTTTAAGCTACCATTTCCCCTATTCGTGTTTTTGTACATTATTGTAGAAATGTGAAGAATTCAACGGAAATTGAGCTAAATCCGTCCCCGAGTATCCTGCATTGCATTTTGACGTGGAGTATTCACTTAAGGAACGAGCTTGGTGCGCATTTCAAGGCCCGAAAGACAAATCCACGAGATCATAGAAGTCAAGTACAGCTAGAGCGATCGATCGACCACTACCTTGATCGATCGACCAAATCACGGGATCCGAGGCTCAGACACCGCTGCTAGTCAGTCGATCGACCGCCCTTCTTAGTCGATCGACCACATCGCTGCTTCAGACGAGAATTAAAAGATCAAGGAACTTGAAGCCCATTGTGTTTAGGTTTTAATAATAAGTGTTACGTATATTTCCTATATAACGTAACCTAGTTTACAGGGATACGGATTCAGAAATTTGCCTAGTTTTACATTCAGTTTAGTTTATCAATAATTAGGGTTCGGAAATATTGTTTTGCAAAGGACTTTCGTTCGAGCTTTTAATCATTCCTCTGCAATTTCGGTATTCCTTCTGTTCTATTTCAGTTTATCTTTATCGCATTGATAGTATAGAAATTGCTAGCTAGTTTCCCAACGCCGATATTATTGTTTTATGTTGTCTATTTGCTCAATCGTCTTAATCATGAATTCCGTAGATTTAATGATCAATCTTACTGTTGTTTTTACTGTAGTTATGAGTAGCTAAATTGCTTGTGCTAGGATGTAGGGGAATTATAGTGTAGGCGGCGTAGAATAATGCGGACTGACCTCGTGGGGTTTTACTTTCGTTTTAATTGTTTTAAGTACTTTATTTGACAAATCGAGTGCACACGACTAGTTGAATGTTTAGGATATGTCTGACCCATTAGATCGAGAGATAGGGACAGTTGTTAGATCACCAATTAAAATGACTAAACTATGCTGAGATCGAAAGATAGGTAAAGTTTAGATTATAAATCACTTTTCAGGACGAGAGTCAGTATTAGTGATATTAGGGACTTATAGCGAGATCGAAAGATGCTATTTGTTAAGAGTGGACCGAGAGGACCTCTTGTTTCCCGACTCATGTGTTTGATTTAGACCGACATAGTTTGCTGCCGCCGAAACTATAGTGAACCGACCATCCTAGTACCCCTTCTTTTATCTGTTTTATCCGTTTATTTAGTTTATTGTCTTTTATTGCTATTAGTATAGACCAAATCAATTCAACCCCCACTTTCGTTACCTTAGACTAAATTAGACAATTAGAAATTACATTCGCCTCCTTGTGGTTCGACCCTGTTACCACTAGCCTAGGTTAGTTTTAATAGGAAATTATAAATCTTATTTTTTGTACTCACAACGACGGGTATCAAGTTTTGGCGCCGTTGCCGGGGAGGCAATTGTTCTAATTTTTAGTTGTTTTTATTTAGTCTTTTTTTAGTTTAAGGGACTTCCGTTCCTTAAACTTTTCTTATATTCTTTTTGTAGTTTCTTCTTATGCGCAGGTCACAGGGTGGTGAACTAGTACCGTTCAATCCTGAGATTGAGAAATCCTTGCGCGAGTTGAGACGATCACAAAGGGTATTACCGACAAAGGAAGAGCTGAGTACTCTGTCAAGCTACTACAAGAACGCTCTGTTCGAGGAAGATCCACCCACATCTCCTACTTCTATTTCTTCAGCTGAGACAGTCACTTCTCCAGAAATTCCAGTCATGGCTGAAGAAGCAACTATAGCAAGTCATTCTGAGCCGACAGCATAAAATCTTTACAAGGGATTCGAATTACCTGGAGCTGATAGGAAATTCGAACCAAAGCCTTCTTATATCAACCTAGTTGAGAGGAACCAGTTCGGGGGAGCTGCAAATGAAGATGCAGCGAAGCATATGGAGATATTTATCGATTACTGCTGCTCTATACCCTCGCCGACCGGTGTGACCCAGGACCAGATAAAGGAGACTATGTTTATATTCTCACACCGTGATGCTGCAAGGGAGTGGTACAGAGATCTGGACCGAGCCGCTCATGGGATCACCGACTGGAACTCCTTAGCCCTGACATTTTATAAAAAGTACTTCTCTGCCTCGAAGACTAATGCCATTAGAGCTCAGATCACGAGCTTTAAACAAGGGTCGGATGAGAATTTTCATGAAGCATGGGTTCGTTTCAAGAAGTTGGTGCGAACCATACCGCACCATGGGTTCGAAAAATGGAGTATTTGCAATCAGTTCTATAATGAGTTGTATGACGATCAGAGGGCTATTTTGGATGCTGCAGCCAATGGCCGATTTGCTGAGAATATGGGAGAGACTAAGGGGTGGAAGATCATTGATGACTTAGCCACCCATAAAGCTGAATATGGGAATTCCATTGGCAATCAAAGGAGAGCCGATCTTGAATCTTCCTCTGTTCTTTGCACTAGAAGCTCTCACCGCAAGGTTTGACAAATATGAGTTGGGAGGAGCTTCTAAAGGAGGGAGGTACCATGTTAATCTTTGTTTGACTGTCCTTTCGTCTCGTAGAAGATGTGGAGCTGAGGGGCATGTCTTAGAAAATTGTTCTGTCCCCTTTGAGTCTTGCGCTGCCTTTCAACATTATAAGCAGACAAACACGTACTATGAGCCGAATGTCCACCCCAACTTGAGGTGGAGTAGCCAGAATGTCCTGAATCCGACTCAACCTCCACAACAGCAGCAGCAAGCCTATGTGCCTCCACATAAGCAGCCATATCAAAAGCCTCCGTATGTTCCTCGGCAGAAAAGAACAATCCCAAAATTCCGAGTTCACCGAGTTGAAGAACTTATTGCTGAAGGAGTCCCAAGCTAGAGAGGCCGGGATGAAGATGCTAGAGAGTTAAATTGCTCAATTGGCTAGCAAGAATACCACTCGAGCTCCGGGACACTTACCGACTCAAACTGACCAGAAAGAGACCCTAAATGCCATAACTTTGAGGAGTGGGTCTACCCTGGAGGGGCCTGCTATGGTCGAGGATGCCACTGCAAAAGATGAGGCAAAACCGAGTCAGAACAAAGCTGGAACAAGCAAAGGAAAGAAAAAGGCGTCTACCAGGCATATCAGTCGATCGACTGACATACCCGGTCGATCGACTGAAGTGCGAGTTCGAAGCTTCACGGTCTGTTCAACTCGGTCGATCGATCGACATCACCGGGTCGATCGACCGAGATCGCTGCTGATAGTGAGATTTTTCGTCCTCCGATGCCCGACAACTTGAGGGATCATTTGTTTCGGGGTACGACAGTCCCGAAAATATTGGGGAAAGACCCGAGTGCTGATGGGTCAGTCCCGGCTCCGATGTACGACCCGATGTCGATCAATGGTTCACATTTGAGACGGTCTGAGGAGGGTTCAAGCTTCAACAAGGAGAAAGTAGTGGACTTTCAGCCTAAGTTCACGGATACCAGCATGCGCGATTTAGAGGAGAGGGCTAAGCTACTTCTTACAGCCCCATATCCGGAAAGACTAGTGTCGACGAAGGAACAGGTATCTTTCAATAAATTTGAAAAAGTTATTCGTAGCTTGAATGTACAAGTGCCTTTCCTTGAGTTAGTTAATCAAGTGCCTGCCTATACTAAATTCATGAAACAACTCTTGTCTAAGAAAAAGTCACTTGAAAATGTGCATACTGTCGCATTAACCAAAGAGTCATGCTCTTATTTGTCTCACACTGCACCTCACAAGCTAGAAGACCCGGGTAGTTTTTCTGTTCCTTGCAATATAGGTACCTTCTCTATTGAGAAGGCATTATGTGACTTAGGAGCTAGTATAAGTGTAATGCCGTTGAGTCTTGCTAGGAAGCTCAAACTGACTAGGTTCGCAGTGACAGACATGACAGTACAGATGGCTGACCGATCTTCGGTCCAGCCAATAGGAGTCTTAGAGGACATCCCCGTGCAAGTAGGGAAGTTTTTCTTCCCTGTTCACTTCGTGGTGCTTGACATGCCTGAGGATGCCCATATTCCCATTATTTTGGGTAGGCGATTTCTGCACACTGATGGTGCAGTCATAGATGTTGGTTCGGGTACCTTGATTTTTAAGGTAGGGAAGCATTCTATTGTCTTTGCCCAACCTGCTAAGAAGAAGGACCCCATGTGGCCTGTGACTTGCAATACGGTTTCTGAAAAGAAATCCTATTTTCTGCTTCCTGATATGCCTATCTCTAGTCCCATTCCTGTTGTAACCCCTCCGCCCCAGATTGGGAGCAAATTGGAGGAAGATTTGTCTATTTCTGATATTACAGGAGCTGGTTTGGGGAAGGAAGAACTGCAAGTTACTCCAGCTGCAAAGAAGCCAATCATCTCACGAGGCGGTCTTGGTTGCCTCAGCTATGGCACTGATGAGGAAGTTGATGACGAGCCGGTCAAAGTGAGAAAGTGCGATTTGGATTCTGACGAGTCCGAAGAGATCATTGACTGGGGAGATGATGAAGCTGTTGATCCGTTGAGCCATACGGACGTGGAAGCTACGAAGGGTGCAGCTGATAAGATAAGCACCGTTGAGGCTACCTCTAGTAGCCAGAAGCCGACGAAGTGGGCCATACCATGGCCATTCTTGATCAACTATTAGTTGATTAAATGCTTTATCAAACATTTACTTTATTGCTTTTAAGACTATTTACCGTATTTTGTGTGCGCGAGACTTCGCATTTATTTTTGTTGCTTAGGATTTTTAAGTACTTTAGACTTTACTTTGGGTTTTGCGCAATTTTGGGCGCGTATTATTGTGCATTTGCAGGTTTTTAGACCTCATCAGCTCAAGTAATTGAGCAAATACGAAGAAATAAGAAGTTACAGCAGTATCTTCAGTCGATCGACTGGCAACATTGGTCGATCAACTGCGTTGCAGTTTCCAGGAGCTACTGTTCCTTTCACCCTGGTCGATCGACTGGGATATGTGGTCGATCGACCGCCCTGCACTGCTGTACTTGTTCACGACCTCTCCCCTGCTGTGTTTGGTCGATTTGCGGAATTGAGGGAGTTTTCTACTCCACTTTATCTTCCGTCATTTTATTTATTTCTTCAATTTTTCTCAATTATGCACATAATACCGCTTCATTATTGTCTTTCTCTGTTTTATGCGTGGTTCTTGGTTTGTCTTTTCAGGTAGTTATTGGTAGCACTGCTGGCTACTGAAACCTCCTAGCTCACGCTGGTTTGGGGAGGTTTCCTTTGCTGCGCTTAAAGTCTTGTGAGTTTCTAAGTCTTTACTTCATGTTTTATATATTTAATTTTCTCGCAAATTCTCGTTTCTCTTTTCTTCATTACATGATTTTGCACAATGGGGACATTGTGCGATTTAGTTTGGGGAAGGGTTTTGCGTCGCATATCATTTGCTTGCATTCACGTTTACATTCTGTTTTGCATTGTTATTTCATTTTATATATGTATACCAAAAATTCAATTGATTGAAAAATTTCAAAAATTCAAAAAAATGCACGTTTATTTTAGCATATAGATCGGGTCGGAACGGTAGTATTTCAATGATGACATTGCATTTGCAGCTGTTTATGCCTAAGCCTTGCTAGATTGACATGTTATTACTAGAATCATATATGCATAGTCTACGAGTTTTCGTTAATTTACTTGCTGGACTTGAAACTTGACTTAGATTTTTGGCAAACTACTTATATATTCTGAGATTTAGAGCCTATAACTGGTGACATCTATGACCGGTTTATTTAGGAATGTGAGTAGTACTCCATATGAGACATGTTACATAAATGTGCATAAATATGAACTTAATCTGCTTAATACCTGTATGCATTCGGTTTGTGGTTTGTTGACACATGTGGTAGAGGTTTCCCTTTATTCGTTTTGCCCATAAGCTTCACACTCCCAGAAATAGCCTTTTTGTCCCATTACTACATCCTACATTTAGCATGTCCTTTGTCAAGCTAGTAGTCTTAGTTGTTGGGATTGTTACTTCGTTTTTGGTGGCATATGCTCTTATTGAGATTTAGTTGGATAAAAAGAATGAAGGAGGAAAAGGAAAGAAAGAAAGAAAAAGAACTGAAAAAGTTGAAAAAAAAAGAAAAGAAAAATGATTCGAGAAAGAGAAAAAGAGGTTCTGTACTGTTCAAGCAGTCGATCGACTGCCAATTCTGGTCGATCGACTGGAGTTCGAAAGAAAAAGAAAGAATCAATTCGCATAATTCAAACCTTTATCTTATGGCGATTTTTGCTCCCATGTATTATTCATATCTTATGGGGAGTTAGTTGATTACTTTCATACTGGAGACTGTGAAATTTGTGCTTGATACAGCACCGTTTCATTTGATTTTGAGCAAGAAGTTGGATGTTGCCATATGGTTCCGTTTGGGTACTAGCTTGATCACCTGTACCTCCACTTTTCCATATATGTTTTGCCTCTTCTTACCCATACCTCACATATCCCATATATACCTCGGCATGTGTCATGGTCATTTGTTGGTTGGAATGCATATGTACGGTCATAGAGATTACTTTCATATTATACTGCAGGCATGTTCTTATAGGTCGTAGTTAGGTGAGAGTCTCTACAAAATGAATTCTTTCTATTCTCTTATATATTCACCTGTGCTTATGAGTGATTCGAACGACCCGTGAGAGTCCAATTTGATAAGTCTCTATGGTTGACGGTTCAGCGGTTTTTAACGGCTACATAACTCGTTTGCATGATTCGCATTACTAATTGATTGTTAGTTATTGCATTAAATTGGTTAAGGCTTTACATGTTGTAATTCGCTCTGAGTTTGAACTCGTTCCATTAGGTCATTAGATCGAGTCTAGTTCTTGCTTGGGGACAAGCAAGGGTTTGGTTTGGGGAAGTTTGATGCGTGTCTTTTATATGATGTTTTACATCCTATTTTCCACGCATTTCAGAGCTCATTTGTGTAGTTTAAGCTACCATTTCCCCTATTTCCGTCTACTTTCGTGTTTTTGTACATTATTGTAGAAATGTGAAGAATTCAACGGAAATTGAGCTAAATCCGTCCCCGAGTATCCTGCATTGCATTTTGACGTGGAGTATTCACTTAAGGAACGAGCTTGGTGCGCATTTGAAGGCCCGAAAGACAAATCCACGAGATCATAGAAGTCAAGTACCAGCTAGAGCAGTCGATCGACCACTACCTTCAGTCGATCGACCAAATCACGGGATCCATAGGCTACTGTACACTGCTAGTCAGTTGTCTCTTTGTGCACTGGTTACTGTTGCATTGGCTGCTAGAAAAATCAAGGCTTTTTGTATCCTTCCCACGGTAGGCTTTTGAGGAGAAAGGAGCAGTGGTCTTTCCAAGACAGTCCCACAATTGCCTCACCAAAAATGGAAAGTCTGCTTTATGCTTTATCAACTCTTCTCAGCAACATATGACTATTTCCTTGCTTGTTTTCTGTGTTGTCTTTCCCTTGTATTTCCTTGGCTGATCTTGGATGTTTTGAGACTTTGGATGGACTTAGTGGAGGCCTGCTCCAGCTGGCCAAATAGGCAGCTGATAACTGGACCTTGTGAACCTCATAACTGGCTGAGCTGGCCAAATAGGCAGCCTTGATTTTTCTAGCAGCCAATGCAACAGTAACCAGTGCACAGCTTCCCATGCTTTATTTTCAGTCTGTTTTTACCCATTGTTGTTTATTTTCACGTAGTAATTTTACCTTCCAACTTGTAATATAATTAAGGTAGTTTTTACTCATCCTAGTGATGTGACCATATTTAGCGCATATTTAGCCCCCGAATTAGCCTTGTTCCCATGCTTTTTAGTGCATATTTGGGTCATTTCTTATCTTTAGTTCTTTGTTTTGCATATTTTTTGAGATTTTGATCCCTTTGTAGGAAAGGAGTAAGAATCTTGCATTTTCATGGCAAAACGAGACTAAATTGATCGAATTCAATGACCAAGCATCAAGGAGAGACAAGATTAGAAGGCCTTTGTACATATGATAGTAGATGAGCAATGTTGGGAAAGGATCCTTGAGTCCCCAAGGAAATCCCCAAGGAATTTATGAAGAAAAGGGAAGAAAAGAAGAAGATGTCTTGATGAGGCACAATCCGTGCGGATTGTCTACAATCCGGCCGTCCTCCACCTGCACAATCCGTGCGGTTTCCCACCAAGACGCTCGGATTCCATCACCACAATCCGCCCGAATTCTCTTGAATCCGCTCGGGTTCCATCGCCAGAATCCGCCCGTCCCGACCCTAATCCGCTCGGATTCCTCTACAGCGCGATTTCCTCTTCTCCAAGCTACAAAGAAAGAAGCCCTTCCTTCGGAAAATACCGGCTCCTCCCTGCTCAATCTAAAAAGTGTAATTACTAGTTTAGCCCTTAGTTAACCCTAATGCATCCCCCTAATTTCCACAATAAATACCCCATTAGTCTAATTAGAAGAGCATGTTCTTCTTATCAACAATTAGAGTAGTTAATATCAATCAAATCTCTCTTAAGTTTTGTAATCAACAATTAATCAAGTTCTAATATAAGTTTTATTTCCTTAATCTCTCTTTAGTTCATCCTTTATTTTGGGTAATTGAAGATTATTTAGGTTATTATTGGGAGATTGACAACCTCTCAATCAAGCATTCAAGTACTTCTTTTATCTTTGCTTTATTATTGGAATCATTAGTAGGTATAATTCTCTTAATCCCTTTTTTAATTATTGTTAATTACTTTCATTTATTCATCATGTTTCATTTTGTTGGTATGATTGACAACCTTGCTAGCATGATCAACATGATAATGAGTGAGTAGTCTCTTAGCTAGGGTTAATGGGTGATTAGGAGAAACCAACATGGGGAATGATTCATGCTTAAATTAATATGCTTTCATGTTTTATTTGCTTGCTTGTTTTGATCTCAACTCATGCACATGTTATATTTGATGAAATGCTAAGCCTATGAATCCTTTCATTTACCACCATCTCCTATCTTTTCAATGAGACTTGTAAAACATAACCCAACTCGAGTCTCATTAGACCATGCATGTTGTTGAGTAGGGAAGATTAAGTCGACTTGTAGGTGTTGTACAATCTAATCGATTCGTCTCCGGGACCCAAACTTTCCTAGGATTGTAAGATATAACCCAACTCAATCCATCACAACAATAATTGCTTGCTTATAATTTGAGAACATGTTTGTATGATCAATTCCCATGATTCCCCTATGATCCCATGACACCCTAGTGCTTTTTAATCAATTGTTTACACCCCTTTTAATTCATCTTGCTTGTTTATTTTCATTGCTAGTGACCTTCTACATCAACCCAAATTGTGACACCCCTAAGACACCACTAGTTTCAATAGAAATCTCATCTCAATACCCGTCCCTTGGGATCCGACCTTTACTTGCCTCTTTACTAATTGTAGAGTTGTTTGTGAAGCTATAAATTGTGTTTTGATTCGGACGTGACCCAACGACCACACCTTTAATTGTGAACACGAAACGGACCGATCAAAAATGGTCCCGTTGCCGGGGACAGTGTTTACTTGATTTAGATTTCCCTTTTATTGTTATTAGTTGTGTCTTTCTTCGCCTTGGGGAAGTAAACCTCCTCAAGGTTTGTTCTAATTGTTTTCGAGTTGTTTGATATTTTGCATGTCTAGAAGGTCACAAGGTGATTTGTTACCTTCTGACCGTGAAATTGAAAGAACCTTGACGAACAATAGGAGATTTGCTAGGAGGAATTTGAGAGGTATTAGTGAATTTATTCAACCAACTAGTGAGTTCATCAACCCTTTCGCAATAGAAGGAGAGGAGAACCCATTACACAATACCCCACAAAATCAACCTACAATGCCTAAATTCTCGTCACACTCCGTACCCACCGAGGAGAACCTACCCAATAGTACTCCTACACCACAACATCTAACCGTATATTTTATTGCCAAATCCGCCTTTATTCAATTAGTCGAAAGGAGCCAATTTGGGGGGATGCCTAGTGAAGACCCTCATTCTCATATGGAAACCTTTTGTGACTATTGTGATGCAATCTCTCAAACCGGTGTGACTCAAGACCAAATTAGATGGGTCTTATTTCCTTTTTCTCTAATCGGCACCGCGAAACAATGGTTGAAGGGCCTTGACAAGGCCACTCTCGGAATAGATTCTTGGAAGAAGTTGGCTCTAGCTTTCTACAAAAAATTCTACCCACCGGAAAAGACTAACATGCTAAGAGCTCAAATTACGGGTTTTAAGCAAAGGGATGAAGAATCTTTGTATGAAGCTTGGGAGCGGTTCAAGGGAATTTGTCGCTCATGTCCTCACCATGGACTTAGCGAATGGTTCTTGGTACAATAATTTTGGAACGGTTTATATGAAGATTCAAGGAACATTCTCAACATGGGATCAAATGGAATGTTCACCGAAGTTGATGACAATCAAACATGGAACAAGATTGAGGAAATGGTGGTCCATAACTCACAATATAGTAGACCTCGCAAGGCTACTAGAGGAGGAAAGCATGAAGTGGACTCCGTTACTCAATTGGGTGCTCAACTTAGTGCTCATATTGACACAATCAATTTAAAGTTTGAAAAAGCTATGTCTAGACTTGAAGAAGTCTCAAAATCACCAAAGCATCATGTTAATGCCATGACGGCATCCTCATCAATCCCAAGTGGGATATGTGAGAATTGTGGAACTTTGGGACATGACCAAAGTGAATGTAGGGGAACAAATGAACAAGTGAATGTTTTCCAAGCATACAAGAGTGGTACCCCTTATTCCAACTATTACAATGAAAACACCAAATTCCATCCAAATCTCTCATACAAAAGCCAAAATGTTCAAAACCCTCAAACAACATACACTCCACCACCCATGAGAAACCAAAATCAAAGACCCTTTTACAATCAAAACCAAGGTTACCAAAATCAAAATCCATACAATCACCAAAATGACCAAGGTTTTGATGTCCAAAAAGCGGTCCTCCAAATGCAAAAGAATCAACAAGAATTTTTCACTCAAATGCAAAAAGATAGCCAAGCAAAGGAAACCACCATCAACAACATCCTAGCTCACACCAAGATGTTGGAAACACAATTGACTCAACTAGCATCTTCAAGCTCACAAAGACAAAAGGGGCAATTACCACCTCAAAGTAATCCTCCAAGACATGAAACGATTAGTGCCATTCACTTGAGAAGTGGTAAAAGGTATGAAGCACCAAGGAAGCAAGTTGAGGATGAAGTTGTGGAAGCTAGTGATAAGGAAGAAATGGTGCAAAACTCCAAAGATGGAGAATCATCAAAAGAAGAAAGTTCAAAGAAAAATGAAGACAAGGTCAAGGAGAAGGAGCCCATTGTGATTAGACTTCCTTTTCCAAGTCGTCAAGCCAAGCCCAAATTTGATGATCAACTTGGAAAGTTCATGGAAATTGTGAAGAATTTGGAAGTCTCAATTCCTTTCACGGAATTAATAAATCACGTGCCGGCCTATGCAAAATACATGAAAGATATCCTCACAAAGAAGAAGTCAATCCGGAAACTTGAGACTATCGCCTTCACTAAGGTGAGTATTGCAATACTTCAAGGGAGTTCACCTCCAAAACTAAAGGATCCGGGAAGCTTCTCAATACCGTGTACCATTGGCGACACAACGATCAACAAAGCCTTATGTGATCTAGGGGCTAGCGTGAGTGTCATGCCGTACTCGGTGAGTAAAAGGTTGGAGATGGGAGAGCTTAAATGCACCAACATCACACTCCAAATGGTCGATAGATCTACGAAGACACCATTAGGGATATGGGAAGATGTCCTCGTACGAATTGGGAAGTTTTTCATCCCGGTGGACTTTGTCATTGTTGATATGGAGGAAGATTCCAACATTCCAATCATTCTAGGAAGACCTTTCCTACACACCGCGGGTGCGGTGGTTGATGTGAAACATGGTGAGCTCACTCTAGAAGTGGGAGATGAAAGCATAACCTTTAATCTTGACAAGACTATGAGAGCTCCTCGTTTGAATGAACCATGTTTCATGATTGATCATTATAGCCGAAAGGATGAGAGGAAGAAATCGGAACTCCAATGGAAGAAGAAAATTGAAGATGCTCCATTCAAAGAGCAAGTGAATTATAACAAGGAGAGCTTGCAAAGCTCATCAAAATCAATCAAAGAAGAAGAGAATGGCCTCATTGGCCAAGAGAAGAATTTGGGAGAGTTGTCTCCATCAAATCAAGAGATTTTCAATGATCAACTTAATGAAGTTTGTGGTCTTTGGGACGACGAATTTGAAGGGATTTTAATCCCTACATTGGTAATGCCATCGATCAAGACCGACAATAAGGGCCAAGGTCTATTGAAGACCTCTATAACAATAATGAACAAGCTTTTGATTACTTTTTCAAGGTGTTGAGCAACATCAACAACACCTTGAACATGCCCCCTTGACATCTCATCAAGAATGAGAGTTTGGTGGAGTCCTCCCTAAACCACCATTTGTAAATATTTCTAACTCCCTAACTCGCATTTCAATTCTTGTATTACATTTTTGTCATCTTTGGATTTTTATTTACTTTGATCAAGATAATTGTCATGTTTGAGAGAAGTGAGGGAGGGACTAATAATTTCAATTGATGTGTAGTGCTCTAGCTTAGTGTGGGGATGGCAATTGCCTAGGCTATCCATGCCTTAGTAGTGGCCCCACAATGAAGAACACAAGATTTGAAGAAGAATGGAAGGTTGATAAGGGATATGCATTGTACACGGATGGAACTGAATCCGGGTACAAAGGGGTAGAATCCGAGCGGATTCAAGAGAATCCGCCCGTCTTCCTGCAATCCGAGCGTACTGGGTTGAAGACGCACGTCCCCATAAGCTGCAATTCTGAAATATTTTTGACTGTAAGAGAATCCGGGCGTCCTGGATAGCAATCCGCCCCTCTCTGAAAATCCGTCCGTCTTGGAAAGAAGACGCCCGTCTTCTCTGCTGAGGAAAACAAGAAATATTCCTGGACTGAAATCCGTCCATCTTCTGAAGAATCCGCCCGTCCCGTATCAAGCAAATCCGAGCGTCTTCTATTGAATACGCCTGTCTTTAGGCGAGTTTTATCAAACCCAGAAAGTGCAGAATCCGCCCGTATTGGGCAGAAACCGCACGGATTGCCCCTGCGGTTCGAATTTTTCGGTCTTTATAAAAACCCTCCCACCTTCATTCATTCATTCATTCATTCATAAAACTACTTCAAAACATCAAAACCCTCATCCTCTCCATCACAAAAACAAAATTCCTCAACTACATTCAACAAAATCAAATCAAAACATCCTTTCAACAACAAATCAATCACTCCTTTTTCAATAAAAATCAAAACCAAGCATAAAATCTTCAACCTTTGAGTCGATTTTTGAATTCATAAAGGCAAAGCCTTTCACCTTTAAATCGATTTGGGTACACTACAAATTGAAGATTTTTCATTCTTTTCTTGGTTAATTCATCAATGGCAAGGACTAAGGGAGCAACAAAGGCAACAAAGGCACCAAAGACACTTTCACAAAGGCAAAAGGCTCTTCAAGCAAAGAAAGCATTGGCTATGGTGGTAGCAACACCAAGCTTGGAAGTGCAACAACAACAACAACCTTCTATGGGAGCAACAACATCTTCTACTCCGGAAATCGATCAACTTTTGCATTATCCGGAGGTAACTTTTATTTCCAAAACCCATAGAGATACTTTTGCCAAGTTTGCTAGGAAATCACTTCAATCCACCAAATTTATTTGTGAAGACACCTTGGGAAAGTTGGGTGTCCTTGAGCAAACTAGAGGCTTTTTCAAAGTCATGGGGTTAGAGAAATTGTTTGAATCAAAAGAATTGACATACCCCTCCCTTACCTTGGAATTTTTGAGTTCTTTGAAAGTCACCAAAGTTGAGAGTAGGGAGAATCTTGAGTTTCGTCTAGCTAATGTTAGTAGACGCATTTCCTTTAGAGAATTGGGTGAAATTTTGGGTCTTAGTGATGAACCGAGTTATTTTAAGAATTATGGAAAGTATGACCCCGACCCTCTTTGGGAGGCAATTTCCGGGAGGAAATTTGAGGACTTTCATGCGAGTCGTGCTCTTTTAGTCCACCATCCGGGCATAAGAGTATGGCACAAGGTCATAGGAAACACCATTATTGCAAGGAAAGATACCAACCATTTCACCAAACTTGATTTTATTCTTCTTGAATCGGCTTTGAACATTAGAAGAGTACACACCAAGCCTTTCAACTCTTTGAGGCTTTTGGTAGATAGATGGCTCAACATTGATTGTGGGAAGAAGGGCACTACCGTTATTGTCAATGGCGGCCTAGTCACTATCCTAGCTAAGTACTTTGATCCTAACTTCAACAAGGATAACAAGTATAAAGCAAAGGAGGGTGGTCATCTTGTTGATTTGCATACTATGATACACAAGTACAAGTGGGTTGCCCATAACCCTCTTGATACCAAGTATGGATGGCTCACTAGTGAGGCTAGATCGTTCACCTTGCCTTCAAAGATTTGTCGTCTAAGCGTCCACCGGACCAATTATCTACTTCCCCTTTCTAAATAGGCCGAGTATATTATCCAACAACAAAAGGGTGAACTTGAAATGCCCTCCTCTTCCATTGTCATACCACCTTACCCCTTTGAGTATCAAGAGTTCAAGCCGGAAGGAGTTGAAGCTAGAAATGATTATTTGACTCTTCTCATGCAAGCAATGCACAAGCAAGCCTTTGAGGATCGGAAAAATTCTTACTTGGCTCAATATCCACCCCTCCTACATTTAGCTAGGCAAGGACCACTTGATCCATCATGTCCTTTGCCTAGTTGGGCGGATAGAGAAGTCCTATTTTCGGGTGCATCTAGGGTCGTTTCGGGTGACAATGAGGTTGTTGGTAATGAAGAAGTTGATGATAACATTGATGAGGAAGCAAGTGAAGAAGGAGAAAAGGATGGTAAGCAAGATGATGAGCAAGGTGAAGAGGCAAATGAAGAGGGAAGTGGCATTGAGACCACTTCTAATGAGGAAAGTGATGATGGTTATGATATCATGGAAGATTAGCAAGCCTTGGAGGCTCCTACCCTCTCATGGTTTGTCTATTTCTCTCTTTGTTTTTATTATTTTCTTGATCATTGTTGGAATAGTCCTAGCACCATAGAGGACTCACACCTCGGTACCATTGAGGTGTTCTCATTTTATTGTTCCCATTTTCAAAATCCAAAATGACAAATTCGTTTCATGCATTGCATAGTGTGTGCATGAACTACACCCATCCTTGGACATTAGCAATAGTGTCTAACTCGGTTTGGGGAAGTTAATGCATACACAACGGGAGGTAATCTAAAATATCCTCTCCGTCATAACAAAAACCATGCATCATGTAGTGTAGCTTAGTGTAGATTGCATTTAGTATAGAAATCATGCACCATATTTGCATAATTTCCATCATTTTGGCCATTGAGGACAATGCCCATATTAGTGTGGGGATGGGAATTCTAACATTTAACTCTTATTCAAAAAATCAAAAAAAAAAAAACAAAATTGAAAAAGTTCGAAAATCATAAAAATTTGAAAATTGAAAACCCAAAAACATGTTTATTTCCTTTTGTAGTCTTGTGTATATATTGTTTTTTATATATTGTGTTTGTTCTATCCTTGTTCACATTGATTGACTACGCCACATCCGAGACATGAGGATAATGAAGACCGCATGGTATGATCTTTCCAATCTCCTTTTTCCTCTTTATGTTAATGACTATGTGGCTTTATTTTGATTGATGCGGTATAACAGTGTGAACTTAGGACTTGCATGTAGTTTATATGTCATATTAGTTGATAGAATCACTTGCATTAGGATGTTTATATTAGTTGCATCATGGCATGTAGTTGCATGTTAGAAATGTTTTGAAAAATGCCTAATTAGGAACTTTGACAAGAGCAACTAAGCCATTACAAATACTTGTTCAACTTAAGACTTTGCATACTAGAATGGTTGTAAAACACCCTAGATAGTGTCATACTAGTATCTTTTGACCCATGACCCAAGGCCTAGTCAAGGGCTTGCATGTGAGTCACCTATCCAACCCCGTGATGCGATGTGGACTTGGTTAACTTGTCTAGGTGACCTTGATTGACCTTGTGGTAAGGCAACCTAAAAATATTTTCTTTCAATAAGCTTGAAGTGCTCATTTCAAGGAATTTTGTCATGTGGAAGTAATTTAATGCCAAGGAAACCTCAAATGTTATGAATTGTTGAATGTTGAGAAATTTAAATTGTTTTGATGGAGGCGTACCACTTCGATGTGCTTTGTTGCGGGATCCATTGAATTGGGCCCCCACACGGTTGTGAATTCGGCCGCCCAGAGACAGAGTGACTATCACCCCGAAAAGCTATTGTCTAGAGGTTAACCGGTTGCCTAATAAGCGATTGGCGAAAGCAAAGGACACTAGCCCGGAAGGGACAAACCCCATCTTAAATTTTTGAAATGTGAAAGTGAAATGAGGACAATTTTGAATACTAGTCATATCCACCGTTGTGAATAAAGATTTGAGCATTTCATTCCCAAAAAGCCTTTTTGTCAAGCCACTTGGTCGAGCTTGGGACGATCCATGACCTTTACTTTTGTAGAGAATTCGAGACTTGTCATGTCATATGCTACTAGCATCATAGGGATCATCATTCCACCACCATCCGATCGCTCTTGACGAAAGCATTTGGAAATTGAGGACGAAAGTAGTCTAGTTTAACACCATTTGGAGGTGATTTAGTGCCATCCTCTTAGCCTTAGTAATTTGTTGAACTAGTATTTGTGAAGGATTACATGCTCTTAAATTTGTTCCTCTTTAGTGCCTCCGCCACTTGATGAGGAAGTGTCTATTCTTTTGTAGATGCATCCATTATGTGATTTTGTGTGCTTAATGTTCGGATGTGTCACCATTTTGGCAAGACCCACTTTGCCTTGCAAGAAGGCATCCTACCTCATGGTTGTCTTGTTGTGAGTTGAAGGGGCGGAGTGAGACCCGCTAATTGTCTCATATCGGCTATGTTATTAGGTTAGTTTAAATAATGGTCCTAGTCTTAGTCACCTCTTTACTCGGGACGAGCAATAGTTCGGTTTGGGGATATTTGATGTGACCATATTTAGTGCATATTTAGCCCCCGAATTAGCCTTGTTCCCATGCTTTTTAGTGCATATTTAGGTCATTTCTTATCTTTAGTTCTTTGTTTTGCATATTCTTTGAGATTTTGATCCCTTGGTAGGAAAGGAGTAAGAATCTTGCATTTTCATGGCAAAACGAGACTAAATTGATCGAATTCAATGACCAAGCATCAAGGAGAGACAAGATTAGAAGGCCTTTGTACATATGATAGTAGATGAGCAATGTTGGGAAAGGATCCTTGAGTCCCCAAGGAAATCCCCAAGGAATTTATGAAGAAAAGGGAAGAAAAGAAGAAGATGTCTTGCTGAGGCACAATCCGTGCGGATTGTCTACAATCCGGCCGTCCTCCACCTGCACAATCCGTGCGGTTTCCCACCAAGACGCTCGGATTCCATCACCACAATCCGCCCGGATTCTCTTGAATCCGCTCGGGTTCCATCGCTTGAGAACCGCCCGTCCGACCCTAATCCGCTCGGATTCCTCTACTGCGCGATTTCCTCTTCTCCAAGCTAAAAAGAAAGAAGCCCTTCCTTCGGAAAATACCGGCTCCTCCCTGCTCAATCTAAAAAGTGTAATTACTAGTTTAGCCCTTAGTTAACCCTAATGCATCCCCCTAATTTCCACTATAAATACCCCATTAGTCTAATTAGAAGAGCATGTTCTTCTTATCAACAATTAGAGTAGTTAATATCAATCAAATCTCTCTTTAGTTTTGTAATCAACAATTAATCAAGTTCTAATACAAGTTTTATTTCCTTAATCTCTCTTTTGTTCATCCTTTATTTTGGGTAATTGAAGATTATTTGGGTTATTATTGGGAGATTGACAACCTCTCAGTCAAGCATTCAAGTACTTCTTTTATCTTTGCTTTATTATTGAAATCATTAGTAGGTATAATTCTCTTAATCCTTTTTTTAATTATTGTTAATTACTTTCATTTATTCATCATGTTTCATTTTGTTGGTATGATTGACAACCTTGGTAGCATGATCAACATGATAATGAGTGAGTAGTCTCTTAGCTAGGGTTAATGGGTGATTAGGGGAAACCAACATGGGGAATGATTCATGCTTAAATTAATATGCTTTCATGTTTTATTTGCTTGCTTGTTTTGATCTCAACTCATGCACATGTTATATTTGATGAAATGCTAAGCCTATGAATCCTTGCATTTACCACCATCTCCTATCTTTTCAATGAGACTTGTAAGACATAACCCAACTCGAGTCTCATTAGACCATGCATGTTGTTGAGTAGGGAAGATTAAGTCGACTTGTAGGTGTTGTACAATCTAATCGATTCGGCTCCGGGACCCAAACTTTCCTAGGATTGTAAGATATAACCCAACTCAATCCATCACAACAATAATTCCTTGCTTATAATTTGAGAACATGTTTGTATGATCAATTCCCATGATTCCCCTATGATCCCATGACACCCTAGTGCTTTTTAATCAATTGTTTACACCCCTTTTAATTCATCTTGATTGTTTATTTTCATTGCTATTTTAGTTAGTGACCTTCTACATCAACCCAAATTGTGACACCCCTAAGACACCACTAGTTTCAATAGAAATCTCATCTCAATACCCGTCCCTTGGGATCCGACCTTTACTTGCCTCTTTACTAATTGTAGAGTTGTTTGTGAAGCTATAAATTGTGTTTTGATTCGGACGTGACCCAACGACCACACCTTTAATTGTGAACAAGAAACGGACCGATCACCTAGATTAAATATTGGCCTTTGGATTGTTAGGTTTTGAGCTATAACTCAAGAACAAGGCCTATATAAGGACCCGTGTTTCAACTGAAGAAAGCAGATTATTTTGAATGAAAATTAGCCTTGATACTTCTCTTATTTCTTTCAAACTTGTGTTTAAAGTGTAGTTTTTGAACCCTGGCCTGATAATTAACCTGCGCTCTCTATGGTTAATTGATCAAAGTCCGTTTGGCATCATTAAGTTGAACCTATGTCTATCTGTGGTTCATTTAATTGTGTTGAGCAAAGTTTATACTTTTATCTTGTATTCACTGTGGATTTGAGTCTGAAATTTTCAAAGTTATTATCTTGGTTTTTATGTGATTATTCTGTGAAAATTTGGGATCTTGACTATATCATTTTATCACACAAACAAGTTCCTTAAGTCATTGAGTCTGTTGTCTGAAATCTCAGGATTTTAGACTGTTTCAGTTGAATCTAAAAATACTTAGAGTCCTTCTAAATTCATGAAACTTGGTACAGTTTCAAATCAATATTAAATCTTATTTGTCATAAATTTTCAGAATTTTCTAAGGTCATTTGGTATTTTTCAAGTATCCTTCAAGCCAGGTTGCATTGTTTGCCTGTCCATAGGGATTACATTGCACATAGAATATGCATAAAGTAAGCTAAGGACAAGAAACGACCCTAATACACACTAAAAAAGCATAGAAACTAGGTGATTTAAGGGACTAAATGTGCGTAAATAAGAGTCACATCAACCTTGGTGTTCAAAATTTAAAGCTAAAAACTGACTCTCTCTTGATTGCTAATAAAATAAAAGGAACTTATACAGTAAAAGATGTGAAAATGATTTCATATTTAGAATACGCTAAAACTCTCACAGCTAATTTCCCTTCATTTGATATTGACCAAATACCAAGAGACCTGAACACCTAGGCTGATGCTTTGACTAGCCTTGGCTCAAATTTTACCCCTGCTATATTTGATAAAATACCCATTGTTCGTGTACTTGAACCTGCTATCACCAAGCCTGAACAGGTAAACCCTGTCAACACTGACAATAGTTCTTGGACCAAGCCCTATTATAATTGGTTCCTCCAAGGCATATTACCTCAGGGTAGGCATGAAGCTAGAGCTTTTAAAATAAGAGCTTTTTCTTATTCTATCATTAATAACATTTTATTTAAGAGATCTCCGGCTGGACCATATTTAAGATGTTTGAACCTGACAAAGCAAAGCAAGTAGTCCAGGAGATACATGACGGGCATTGTGGCAATCATAAAGGAGGAAATGTCCTGGCAAGCAAGATACTCAGGACCGGCTATTACTGGCCAACCCTGAGGGCTAACTATCTAGAATATTGTTCAAGATGTGTAGCCTGCCAAATACATGCGCCAATAATCCATCAGCCGTCAGAATTACTTCATTTAATTTCAGCACCCTGGCCGTTCATGAAGTGGGGGCATTGACATAATGGGAAAACTACCTATAGCTCCAGGCCAAAAAGTAGTCACGTTAGCCATGACTGACTACTTCTCCAAATGGATAGAAGCTGATTCCTACAGGCAGGTCATTGAAAATGAAGTAATTTAATTTATCAAGACGAATATAATCTGCAGATATGGAATCCCTTCAGAAATAGTGTGACAATGGCACACAATTTGTTGAGAAAAAGACCAAGGCTTTCTGTGGTGAGTGGAATATCAACTTAGTAACCTCAACTCCTGGATATCCAAAAGCTAATGGCCAGGCTGAATCAAGCAATAAGGTGGTTATAAGCTGCCTAAAGAAGAAGCTGAACAGAAAACAAGGCAGATGGGTAGAAGAACTTCCATTCGTACTATGGGCAGGCAGGACAACTCCAAAGACCCCAACTGGTCAAACACCTTACTCATTAGTGTATGGTTGTCAAGTTCTAATCCCTGCAGAAGTACGAGTGCCAATGTCAACATACAACCTGAATAACATAGAAGCAAACAACAGCCTGATGCAGGACAACCTAATCCTGACAGAAGAGTTGAGAGACGCTGCCAAAATCAGGATAGCATCATATCAACAAGAAGTAGCAAGAACTTACGATAAGAATGTTAAGATTAGAGTTTTCAGGGAAGGAGACCTTGTCCTACGGAAAGTATTCCCAAATAAGAAAGAGAAATCAGCTGGTAAATTGGCCCCTGCATGGCAAGGCCCTTACTTAATAGACTCAATCGTCGGACAAGGAGCATATAGACTCCCAACCTTGGAAGGAGATATGATTCCAAGGTCTTGGAATGTAACTCATCTGAAACTCTTCCATATGTAAGAAAACAAGCAGTATCATGTCCTGATCGGGTAAAAATTCATTAAACTATCTATGTCTTGTGTACCCTGTCCTACGTGATTTACCTGAAATATTTGTCTGCTTTGTGTCATTGACTATGTGTGTCATTCATGTATAAATCTCTTATAACTAACCCCGTTTATGTCTTGAGTTTTTAATCCTGAATAATTATATATGATGTTTTTTGCACCCTGTCGTGCCTGACGAATTTGGTAACCAACACCGGATACGGTGAATAGCAGGACTAATCAAGTATGAAATATTTGCCTGACTTGACAATTTGCTGCACACCTAAACAACCGGCTGGACGCAGCACTATCACAGGGGAAGGTGCTTTATCCTGACCACTTGTCTAAAGCCCTCTAGACAGGCCGAATACCAAGCCCTCCAGCCAGGCAAGGGACATAAGCCCTCAAGTCAGGCAGGATTTCCCACTTCCTTCAACTACTACGGTGTAAACTGTAGAAAGTTGAGGGACTAACGTGGGCTATAAACGCTAGAAAATAAACAGGTTAACAGGCTTAAAAAATAACAGGTACGAAGCTAACAGGTTTGAAAAAAACAGGAAAAGAAAAAACAAAAGGCAAAAGATCAGGATAAGAAAAAGCATGCCCAATAGGCCAACTTCATTTAATTAAAAAGCCCTTACCCCCTGGGGCAAACGTACCAAAATATTAATTCAAGCCAGGGAAAACATCCCTGACCACCAAATAAAGCACAAAAATAAAAACAAAATAAAACTTGTCTTTCCAGGGGCATCCCCTCTAGATGGGGCCAAATACCATCAAATCATTATAAAATTACTGCTCCCCTTTGGAAGCAGCATCAGCACCTTCATCCTTGGCCTGGTCAGCACCTATATCCTGCTCAGCATCAATGCCCTACTACCCTGGAGAATTCACCTCTTGATCATCACAAAGATTATGCAGGTCAGGATACTTGGTAGCAGCAATTGTAATACCACGGTTTTCTGAGTCTAGTTTACTCTGCCGAATAGGGCTAACTCGGCCGAGTAGTATGTCGTGTTTTGTCTGGTCAGGTTACTGTCCACGAACGCTCGACTGAGTAGTGAGATACTCGGCCGAGTACTCTTGGTACTCGACCGAGTAGCCGGTCTGACGGGATTTATTTCCGCGGTTTGATTAAGGATGATTAAAGGTTATATAAATCATGTTTTACAGTTTACTTTCATTTTTACCAAAACCTAATTACATTCTACACTTCTCTAATCATCTTTAATCAATCCCAAAGTAATTAATCGTCCGTGAGTCTTTTGTTCATCTCTTTCGCGCCAGATTCGTCAGTAAGTCACTAGTTCGGTACCTTTGGTTTCCAGTTGAGACGATGTATTCATTAAACTTTATATTTTAATAATTGTTCTTGAATGGTTATTTTTGATATACTCACCTCAGGCAACTGAGATGGTAGCATCTTCATATTCTACGGTGGTCCTTGGTAAGGTACCTTGGTATGTGGGGGGTGTTACAAAGTGGTACCAGAGCGACAATTTTGGAACCTAAAACAAATGAATTAAATGAATATAGGGTGTGTAACTAAAATGAACCCGGGTAGGAATTGTTTGGAGCAACCGCAAAGGTTTGGGAGACATCCAAAAACCGGAAATTGCCTTTACAATTTCGAGCCGGTCACTACAGGGATGTCTTAGGATTCGTTATATGTAATGCGTTGTTGTTACGTGATAGAGTGGATGTGATTGTTGGCTTGAAATGTTTATATGATATGGAAAGGGTGAAGAATATGATGTGATATGGCGTAAAGGTAAACATGACTTATAGATTGCATGTATATTATGTATTGTTTTTGATTTACATGTTGGTATGATAAGAGCTCATCTAGTATACTGGTTTTAGATGTATTGAGTTTTTATTGTCCGCATTGTTGTTGTTTAAGTTGTTTGGGTAAGAAAGATTGGTTTGTAAGAAGTCCGATTTTGGGAAGGCTGTCTTTAAAGGGTCATAAGTTGAGTTCTAGGAATGATATTGATTTGATTCCAATTATAGGTGATAGATTGTCCTCTAATTATTCTAACGATAGGTCACATGCCCAAATTAACCAAGAAAGGAGTGAGATACGACTGTTTTACGAAAATTGGACATTGTTGAGAACTGTGCAAGAACTCGGTCGAGTAGGGCCTACTAGGCCGACTAACTTTCGTATTCGACCGAGTAACCCGTATTTGGCCGAGTAATCTTTCTATGATAAGTTGGGTCAGCAAGCCCAATTGGGAAGAAAATCAACCGCGCAATTCCTATCATCGTCTAGCTACGTTTCTGACCCAAAACACGTGGGTACTCGATCGAGCCTGCCAGCACTCGATCAAATACTCAACTGGCGAGCAAGTTCCCGCATTTAAAACAAATGCCCAAACAAAACACAATCAATACAACTTAAAGCACACAATAGTAAATAAAAAAATAGCGCATGTGCTTCACAGAGACATAAGTAGCACCAATAAATAGTCCAAGCAAAGAATAAAAGCAATGAAAAATGTTCTGGCTCATCAAACTCAAAGTCTAAAATAAAGCATGAGCAAGTATGTTCATCTCTTTGCAAGGTATCATCATTTGGAAGGAGATAGGCTACTTCATCTTGTTGGAATATGTGTCCTCCGACAATAATGCGATCACAACTGTTGATCATGATGATCACATGTTTAAATCTCATTTTAAAAGAATACGATTGGAAAGTATTTATACTGTCAACTGGTCCACACATATCGGTAATGATTGGCTGACTAGAGTTTGACATTACTGTCGTGCGACGGTGGTGACCAGTTGATCCCCTAGGTCATACCTAAAGGATAATACTCTTAATTGATCAATTAATTAATCGTATAACATTACGAGTTAATTATATTACTTGAAAAATTGACGGACGATTTTGGAAGTAAAATTTACGTATTTCATTATAATCTGATTAAATGGGATACGGTCTGAGTAATCGAATTGTTTCATTACTCAGATGAAATTATTGTTTAAGGAGACAATTGAAATTGAATGAATTATTATAAATACAATTTATTGTGATTTATAATTGGTAGAATATTTTGGTTCACGTAATTGTGAATTACTAAGTCGATTTTTGTATATGACGTATTTTTATTAATACGTTGATTTTTAATATGTTAAAAATACATAACAATTTTATGTGACATGTGACATGTGACATATTGACAAGTTGACAAAGATAAAATGGAATCCATTTTATCTCAATTTGACCGAAATATTGGGAGGAATTAACATATATATTATGTTGATTAAAGTTAATGGAAAGCATAATGATGTTAACCTAATGCTAGCCATGCACACCTACACATTCTTGTAAAGAACACATTGCATTGGCCACACTTCCCCCCACCCTACCCGGTTTTGGACAAAGAGGAACCAAGGGTTTTCTCTTATTTTCTCCAATATACACTACATACAATATCTAGTGTAAAATTAATTCATTCCAACTACACAAAAATATTTTTAGTGAGATAAAAATTTTCTCTTCCTCCTTCTTCCTCCTCTTGACCAAAAATTAGAGAGGACCAAAAATATTTTGGGTCTTTTTATTTAAATTAATGTTATTCTAGTATTGATAATATTAATTTTATTAAGAGTATATCTTGGGTATCATTCCTTGGGAGGGATTCTACATTTGAGTCCTTTTTTCATCCATTTAAGGAGAGCTCAAGAGCAAGAGAGTAGGAGAACTCTCTTGTGCCCTTAAGATCCGAAAATACCAATGTAAGACAAAGATTTCTTCTTTGTTTTGATAATAGTTTGCATGCATAAGATCAACTATTTAATTTTATGATTAAATTAACATCATCATATATGAATATGTTAGTATATAGATCTATTTTTCCTTCAATCGGTATCAAGAGCCATGGTTGTTTGCATGCAAATCGGTTAAAAGTTTTTCCGAGTTATATGATTAACATACAAAACTTGTTTAATTTGTGTTATTATGATATATCACGAAAATCATTATGCATGTTAAAATTTCTGGTCCTAAAATGTTTTACGATATTTTTGGTTAATTTATGGATTTTTATTGTTCATATTACATAATAATGACATTAAAAATACGATTTTATGAATAAAATGTCATTTTCGGACTAAAATTAGCTAAATTTCGAATTTTCCAGTGATTTTTGGATATATTGTCACATATATTATTTTGAGATGACCTGTAAATTTTCATAATTTTTGGACTTCTTATGCTCGAAAAATGAATTTTTCATTATTAAAATCGTTTTTAGATGAAAAATAGGTTAATATGAGATAAATTTCGAATCTGGTCATAGAAATTTAGTATGTTCTCACATGCAATTTTACAAGATGTGTGTAAAATAATAGGCTATATTGAAGTCTTTTTGCATGATTTATGGATTTTTGAAGAAAAATAGCATAAATAGTGACTTAATTAGTGAAATATTAATAAAAACATACTCCATGACTAAGGAAAAACGTCACATGTTGCATTTTATTATATTTTTCAGATCTAAAATTGAAAAGTTGATGAATATAATTTTTCTCATGTTTTTATGATTATTTTGTTAAAACCGATAAACCGCAACATTGTTTTTCCGGATAAATTTCGAAATTTTTAACCAAAGTTTTTGAACATTATGAGTGTCATGGTATTTTTCCAGAATGTTCATGAGTTTGAATTTCAAATTTTGAATTTATTTGAAATTTTGTGATTTATTTGAATTTTATAGCTTTTCATTATAATTTTAAGTCCATTAATGAACAAATTTTAGAAATATGAGTTAATTATGGTCAAATAATTACTGAGGACTAAATTGTGAGTCCTAAGAGGTTAGGGTAATTAACTTATGCATAAATATGAATTTAAGTAATTTTTGTGATTATAAAATATTGAAATCACGCAAATCCGTAAATACCGAGTAATATACGATATTGGCTATTTAAAGGCGATTTAGCATAAAATTGGGCATGTTCATACATATTATAATGCTGCATTTTCTTTATGATTGTCATAAATTTTATTTTATGTAATTTTTTGAATTATGTAATTTTACTTAGTATGGCCTTAGTTTTTAATTGGTATTACCCGAAATGTATGGGAATATCGATTCGGTTGTAATTTATTGTGATCTCGTATCACCGTTTTGTAATTTAATAGATTTATTTTATTTTAGTTACAAATGTATAATAGGAAATTATGTAATTTGTTATGTAATTTTATTCATTTCGGAGTTCCCAAAGACAGATTTCTTCAAGATGGCGATACATAAAGACGGTGTTACCTCGAGATGCGTGCTACAACCGAAGTTCAAGGGACCAATGGAGTTGGTTTCCGAATATGTAATAGTTAAATAGTTTTTCTATTTTTAGGAAGGCCATACTAGGATTTATTTTTATGCTTTGCATTTTATTTATATGTCACATGCATCGCTAAATCGCCATAACTAAAACATGCATCATCTTTCATCGAGTTTATCGACCGTGTCAATTACAATTATCGTAGTTCACCGCTTTAGTTCACTTAAAACGTGATAGATAATAAATTGACATGACCTCTCGCTAAAACAATCAATTGAGACATAGCCTTACCAAAGAGTAGAAACCATGAAAACCTATTTCATGAGGGAGTGCACTCGGCCACACCGGGGTACAAACCATGTTACGTTGGGGAAGTGGGTGATAAATGTCTATCCACCGAATTCATGTTGATAAGGGATGAATCGGCCACACCGTGCCCAAGTTAATGTGGGTTTGGATCATGGACACATTTATTCGAAATTTGGATTGAACTCAACAAAGGTTTTTCGATAAGGGTTTTATCGGCCACACCGTCCCCTTGTTGAATGTGTTTTGGGCTAAAGATAAATGTTAATGTAATATTATCGACCAAGAGTTCTAAAAGAAGAATCGATTAAACGTTAATCCACCGAGTTATATTGATAAAGGATGAATCGGCCCCACCGTGTTTAAGTCGATATGAATTTGGGTCTTGGAATCATTTATAATAGTTGGGTAGAGGTCACTATATAAATGCTCATATCTTGTTAGTTATTTACAAGTATGATATTAAAAGACAAATAATATTTCCTTTTCCTCCATATTTGTAGTTCATTACAATGAATCCATCAAATGCTACCGCACCGATAACTATTGAGTCTTACCACAATGTTTTTGACGACGTTTGCTCCAACAATGATTTCGACACTACTAGAGAACTTCATTTTGGGATAGGTTCGGATGGAAACCTTAACTTCATCACTTCTTCTAAACCACCTACTACTACTAGATCTCGTGTGAGCCCGTCTCAGGAAGACTACCACATACAATCTATAGGGTCTTTGTCTCTGGAAGATAAAGATGCCAAAACTAGTGGGAGCTCAAGCAATCAAGTTCTTTCTTCAAAGGGCAAAAAGTTCAAGAAGAAGGGAAAGAAAATCAAAAACTTCAAGCAAGTTAATGATGAGTGCCATTATTGCTATGGCATGGGACATTGGCTTAGGAATTGTCCCGTATATTTGCGAAATATAAGGGAAGGAATCATCGTTCCAAAAGGTAAAATTCCTAAAGAAATTTATGTTATTGATATAAATTATACTTCCACTACGGCATGGGTACTAGATACCGGTTGTGGTTCTCACCTTTGTAATCATTTACAGGGTTTAAGAGATGTGGAGAGGCTTAGCAAGGGAGATGTGGATCTACGCCTTGGAAATGGAGCTCGAGTAGCGGCCGAATCCAAAGGAACTTATGTTCTAGCTTTGCCTAATGGATTTGAGTTGTATTTATATAATTGTTTTTATGTGCCTACACTCTCTAAAAACATTATTTCAATCGCCATGCTAGACATGGACGGTTTTTGTTTTGTCAATAAGAACAATCATTGTACTATTTCAAGGAATGATTTGGTTATAGGCCAAGTTTCTTCCATCAATGGCATTTACATTTTAGAGACCTCAAATCCGACTAATGATATTTATAACATTCAATCAAAGAAACTCAAATCAAGTGACCCAAGTGAAGCGTTCATTTGGCATTGTCGATTAGGTCACATAAACGAGAATCGCATCAAAAGATTAATTTCGACTAATGTGATTACACCATTTGATTATCAATCGTATGGTACATGCGAATATTGCCAACTTGGCAAAATGACTCGTAATCCTTTTAGTGGTAAAGGAACACGAGCTAGTGAACTATTGTGACTTATACACACCGATGTATGTGGACCAATGAGTATCACCGCTCGTGGTAATTATGACTACTTTATAACCTTCACCGATGACTTGAGTAGATATGGGTATATCTATTTAATGAAGCATAAGAGTGAAGCGTTTGAGAAATTCAAGGAATTTCAAAACGAAGTAGAGAACCAATTGAACAAAAGGATTAAGGCACTACGATCCGATTGTGGTGGAGCATACCTTAGCCTTGAATTTGATTCACACTTGAAAGGTCGTGGTATTATATCACAACTTACACCACCCGGAACACCACAACTTAATGGTGTTGCCGAAAGGAGAAATCGAACCCTACTTGATATGGTTCGATCCATGATGAGTCAAACCGAGTTACCAAACTCGTTTTGGGGATTTGCGATTCAAACCGCAATTAGATCTTTAAACAATAGTCCCACAAAGTCCACTGAAAAGACTCCATGTGAGATGTGGACGGGAAGGGTTCCCAATATATCCTATATGAAGATTTGGGGATGTGACGCTTACGTCAAGTCTAAGAGCGACAACAAGCTTGCCTCAAGATCCGAAAAGTGCATCTTTGTAGGTTACCCTTTAACCTCACGAGGTTACTACTTCTACAAACCTAAAGAAAACAAAATATTTGTGTCTTGCGAGGCTGTCTTCTTAGAAAGAGAATTTATTTCTAAGAGACAGAGTGGGAGAAATTTTGAACTTGATGAAATTCAAGAGCCACTAACCGAGGAAGAGATGCAAGAATATGTTCCTTCATCGTCTAATGCGGTTGTCCCTCCTCCACTTAGAAGAACGGGCCGCGTTATACGCCATCCCGATCGATATGTGGGACTTATCGAAGAAGATGGAACACTCGATGTATTGCTTATAGAAAGTGACGAGCCCGCCACCTACAAGACTGCAATCTCTAGTCCAAATTCCTCCTTATGGCTTGAAGCCATGAAGTCCGAAATGGATTCTATGCATGAAAACAAAGTTTGGGACTTGGTAGATTTGCCTAAAGGGGCAAGACCCCTTCAATGCAAATGGATATTCAAAGTCAAGAATGGCATAGAAGGACATGACGATGTCTACAAAGCTAGGCTAGTGGCAAAAGGATTTACCCAAGTCCAAGGTCTCCATTATGATGAGACCTTCGCCCCCGTAGCCATGCTAAGATCCATTCGGATTTTGTTAGCGATTGCCGCATTTCAGAATTATGAAATATGGCAAATGGATGTCAAAACTGCTTTTCTAAATGGGCATTTAGAAGAGGAGGTGTACATGATACAACCCGAAGGTTTTGTTGATTCTAAAAATCCTAACAAAGTGTGTAAGCTCAAGAGATCCATTTATGGTCTTAAGCAAGCATCTAGAAGTTGGAATCATCGATTCAATCATGTTATAAAGGAAAATGGTTTCACTCGAAGTGTTGAGGAACCATGTTTATACATGAAATTTAGTGGGAGCAATGTTGTGTTCCTAATCTTGTATGTCGATGACATACTACTCATTGGAAATGATATTGCGATGTTGTCTTCTGTTAAGAAGTGGTTAGGTAACCACTTCCAAATGAAGGATTTAGGAGAAGCACAACGCATATTAGGTATCCGTATCCATAGAGATAGATCCAAGATGATATTGGCACTAAGTCAAGAGTCTTATGTTGATAAGATTCTTCGACAGTTCAGCATGGACAAATCCAAAAAGGGATTGGTACCTATGGTAACCGGGATGATATTGAGCAAGACTCAATCTCCCACCGAACCCCATGATGTTGAACGCATGAAGACGATCCCTTATGCTTCCGCTGTTGGATCAATCATGTATGCCATGATATGCACACATCCTGATGTCTCGTATGCCTTGAGCATGATGAGTAGATATCAAGGAAATCCAGGTGAGAATCACTGGATAGCCGTCAAGGACATCCTTAAGTACTTGAGAAGAACTAAGGATTCTATTCTAGTGTTTGGAGGAGACACTGAGCTGCGTGTTAATGGATACACGGACTCAAGTTTTCAAATAGATAGAGATGACATGAAATCACAAGCTGGTTTCGTTTTCATGCTCAATGGTGGTGCGTAAGAAGTGGAGAAGCTTCAAGGAAGTCAGAATCGCGGATTCTACAACGGAGGTCGAGTACATTGCGGCAAAGATCGAGGTCGCTAAGGAAGTCTGTTTGGATCGTGCAATTCACGGAAGGTCTAAGAGTAGTACCTACCACCAATGATCCCATCACTCTCTATTGTGATAATAGTGGGACGATCTTCCAAGCTAAGGAGCCGAAGTCTAGTAATAGATCTAGACATGTACTTAGAAAATATCATGTAATAAGAGATTTCATTGAAAGAAAGGAAATTGCGATTTGTAAGGTTCGGACGGATGACAATATAGCCGATCCGCTCACCAAGCCTTTATCGCAGGCTAAGCATTATGGACATGTTGCGTCCATGGGACTTAAACGTGTACCAAGTTTTTGTTAGATTTTGAAATGAAATAAAAGTGTTGTTTTGTTCATGTTCACAATCACATTTGTCTTTTATCTTTAATTTATACATTGTTACATCCAAACGGGTTGTAGTGACAATTGAACCCCGTTAAAGTGAACACGGATTAACATAGTATTTTTCCATAGTCACTTGTATGAGGTGACGTCTCGAAGTGACTAGAGTGTGATGCGATTGATGGCAAGTTCAAGTTCCATAGAGTCATGTGAGATGACTAGTCGATCACATAGGCAGACTGTTAGGAACATTTTGTCGGGCCTTATGACCGCTTATAGAGTTCTGGCAAATTTATATAGCCTGGTCGTGGCGAGAGCTACTATAGTATTCTAGTGAGTCGATTCTTTTGACTAAAGACTATTCACCTAAGATGGCTCAGTTTCAGATTAACTTTGATTTGTGTTACTACGACCTTCGTAAATGGGGTCAAATGGGCATATTTTGGGTTATGATGGCTGTGGCTAGTCGAAGGGAATGAGTGCGATAAGAATTGTCCAACCCTAGTCAGGGTTATAACAATATCTCAGGGCCACTCGAGGAGTAATGAACTGGAAATGCGTGGCCACGCTCGGACTGTATCCATGGTGGATTAATCCGGTCAATCAGTTATTCTCCAGATCGAGGAAACCACTCTCGATCTGATCACTTGCAAGTACGACCTGAAAGACACCTTGCATTGAGTGGGAGATAGTAATAGGACAAGAGAATTGGTGACGCACACTTGTCGAGGACAAGTGGGAGATTGTTGGAATATGTGTCCTCCGACAATAATGCGATCACAACTGTTGATCATGATGATCACATGTTTAAATCTCATTTTAAAAGAATACGATTGGGAAGTATTTATACTGTCAACTGGTCCACACATATCGGTAATGATTGCCTGACTAGAGTTTGACATTATCACGTAGATGTGCGGTGGTGACCAATTTATCCCCTAGGTCATACCTAAAGGATAATACTCTTAATTGATCAATTAATTAATCGTATAACGTTACGAGTTAATTATATTACTTGAAAAATTGACGGACGATACTGGAAGTAAAATTTACGTATTTCATTATAATCTGATTAAATGGGATACGGTCTGAGTAATCGAATTGTTTCATTACAAAGATGAAATTATTGTTTAAGGAAACAATTGAAATTGAATGAATTATTATAAATACAATTTATTGTGATTTATAATTGGTAGAATATTTTGGTTCACGTAATTGTGAATTACTAAGTCGATTTTTGTATATGACGTATTTTTATTAATACGTTGATTTTTAATATGTTAAAAATACATAACAATTTTATGTGACATGTGACATGTGACATATTGACAAATTGACAAAGATAAAATGGAATCCATTTTATCTCAATTTGGCCAAAATATTGGGAGGAATTAACATATATATTATGTTGATTAAAGTTAATGGAAAGCATAATGAAGTTAACCTAATGCTAGCCATGCACACCTACACATTCTTGTAAAGAACACATTGTGCATGCATTGGCCACACTTCCCCCCACCCTACCCGGTTTTGGACAAAGAGGAACCAAGGGTTTTCTCTTATTTTCTCCAATATACACTACATACAATATCTAGTGTAAAATTAATTCATTCCAACTACACAAAAATATTTTTAGTGAGATAAAAATATTCTCTTCCTCCTTCTTCCTCCTCTTGACCGAAAATTAGAGAGGACCAAAAATATTTTGGGTCTTTTTATTTAAATTAATGTTATTCTAGTATTGATAATATTAATTTTATTAAGAGTATATCTTGGGTATCATTCCTTGGGAGGGATTCTACATTTGAGTCCTTTGTTCATCCATTTAAGGAGAGCTCAAGAACAAGAGAGTAGAAGAACTCTCTTGTGCCCTTAAGATCCGAAAATACCAATGTAAGACAAAGATTTCTTCTTTATTTTGATAATAGTTTGCATGCATAAGATCACCTATTTAATTTTATGATTAAATTAACATCATCATATATGAATATGTTAGTATATAGATCTATTTTTCCTTCACATCCATCATGGGAACTTCATTAAAAACGTGGACGGGCTCCTCCTTGAGTATCTCTGCTTCCAAAGCATCCAACTCAGCTTCTATGTCAACACTCTCATAACGGCTATAAACCATCTTAGGAGGAGGCTCATCTCCATAAATCAACCTTTCAATCTCATCCACTTCCTTGCTCCATGGATAGGACGCAACAGCAGGGGCGTCAGATGGATTCCTGTCAAAACACAAAGCAAGGGAATCATCAAATGTACGATCAAGAGCATTAATCATATTACAAGAAGCTTTTAAATCAGGAGGTTGTGATGATTTTTCAAGACTAAAAGTGATAGTATCATCTCCAATATTGAATGTAATACTCCCATGCCTAACATCTATAACCGCCCTTGTTGTATGCAAGAATGGTCATCTTAGAATAATAGGCACACGAGAATCCTCAGCTATATCTATCACTACAAAGTCGACTGGAATGAAAAATTTCCCAATTCTAACTGGCACATCTTCTAATACACCCATAGGGCGTGTAATCGACCTGTCAGCCATTTGTAGAGTCATGTTAGTACATTTAATCTTAGTCATGTTTAATTGCTTACAAATTTTGTGTAACACCCCCATTTATTTAAGGGGCTGGACTAGGACTCCTCAGATAAAGAAGGGTGTTACTATCTCGGAAACCCGAGGCAGTAGATAACAAAGGAAAAATAAACAGTACTTTAAATAGAAAGTTATAAATGTTTACAACTCAAAAGGAACATGTCTCAAAACTGAAAATAAGTCTGATAGCTAAACTGAAATAAAAATGGGCTAGCTCTAAGTCAGGTGATCCATGCTCGCTCCCCTGCCTGACTCAGTATGTCTCAACAACCCGTCAATCGCTCCCAAGTAAATGGATCATCACAGCGTACACGAATACACAGTGGTCAACCGCGAGGTTGAGTAGGTAATACGATATAATAAAGAATGCAATGATATGATCCTCCAATCTCAACTCCATCACACACATCCCCTAACGCCCATGACCATACCGATCCCCGCAGACTATATCAATCGACCGTCGTCGATATACCACGGCTAAATGGCCGAGGACACCAGGGCAAGTCCCGAGAACCCGCCGGGCCTTAATCGCAATAATCTCATCTCCTCCAACTCCAACTCTGATGCAAATGCAATGTATGAAACGTATGAAACAATAATGCTCAACAAGATAAATAAGATAATCGGATATGTCATATAATCATCGAACATGCCAACTCTTTATAATCGTAAGAACTCAATCAGTGTATTCCCTACCTCGATCAAGATTTGCAGTCAAATAGTCGGTGCTCGCAATATTCCACAACAAACTCGCCCTCTCGATATATAGCAATAAGAATTTAATCCAGCAGCTCAGAAAAACTCGACTCGGAAATCACCACCTAATATTAATAGCATACGATTACTAAACCGACAAGAAACTTAACCCATTTTATCAATTAATCATGCACCTAAACAAGACTCATCATAACTCAATAGAAACCTTAACTTATAGGGCAAATTCGACTTTTCTTATTTTCCAGAACCGGACAGACTTGCTATAAAATACATAACTAATTCTAGGAAAATTAAATCGATGCGAGGCCAATTGGGTTGGAACCATAACACTCTAATCTACAGTTCTTATCTCATATACTTTTCCCAAATCCAAACATATCGATGGTTTCCAGACTGATTTTCAAAGGCTGACATAATTCGTCGCATAAAAAGTAAAGACTCATAAAACGCGTTTGACAAATGATTTTTAAGTAAAACCAACGCCTAACTCATCTAAACTCTTTAATTTAAATATATGAAAAAGACCCAGCACCAATTCAATATCTATATTATGTTTTAGAAGTAATCTTTTAGCCTCTACTGATTCGCGGACATTTTAGATAGACGTTCACAAATAATTTATTCAGGAAAAACTACACGGTGAAATGCTACCAAATTTCACAGGCATAAACTAGGCTTGGAATAAACATGAGTCTCTTCTTTAACTTTTTGCATCCGACGACTTTAAGACAGGTAAAACACTCAAATAACACAGACCAGCGAATCTGTAAATTGTTGTAACTATTTTATTCATTTATCTCATACAATTTATAATCAAAACCCCCAAACCAATTTCTAGGGTTACAAAAATTATTCCAATACTACTATAATTATGCTAATAATTGAATAAAGAGGTAATAGGATAGTCTACTTACGAAATAGGATGAGAATAGGCTGAGAAATCGCCTCGCAATGCCTCACGAGTTCTACACACACGGCTCCCTCTTCTCTCTTTTCTCTCTTTTCTCATGGTTAAAGTGAATATGGTGATAGGGAGATTAGGGTTTGGTTAGATGAGTTATACGTATAGAATAGGTGCTATTAAGACGATACGGGCCTAGCCTAGTTAGATTAATTAAAACCCGAGTCACATAGTTACCCGAGTCACAAATACACTACACGACCCAGCTGGTAACTCGGCCTAATATAATATCATATTAAAATACCGGGTATTACAGTCTACCCTCCTTAAAAGAAACTTCGTCCCGAAGTTTACCCTCTCCTACCAACCAACGCAAACGAATTATGAAACGCATATACAAAAGTATGTAAGGCACCCATCAAATTGAATATTAAACGCAGTATTACATTCACCCTCCTTAAAATAAACTTCGTCCCCGAAGTTTAACCATAACAGAAACACATCATGAAACACTCCAACATAACCCACACAACGCATAACCAATATAGCCAAACTGAGAAATCACACATGAAGGTATAAAGATTTTACAATCCTACCCTCCTTAAACATGGTTACGTCCCCGTAACCTTCATTATTATAACAAAAGTTCTCAAACTACTGCTAACAACTGAATGAGGATAAAAGATTAACAACTCACGCTCAAGTTAACTAATCGCTACTAAAGACAATCAATATACAAGCTCTCTCAAGGAAGCTACAGTTACTGCTACAACAGCACATCGCCACGGATCGGAGCAAAAGCCACGTTGAATAACTTATGACATTTCAGTATTAATCTAGACACTCTTCATATCAATCAATACATGCAATAACATTCACAGGATCTGCTTGTCAATCTAATTTCTACATTACTACTCAGGTTACAAAGATGAAGATGCCTAGGTGCTCACATATGGTCCATGTCAAATAACATCGTTTCATCAAGGTTACTAAGCATGATCACTAACGTAACATACCACGATAATCCTATCCGGCGTATTCTCGTGGCAGCATATTTTCCAAGAAATATTGGTAACATTTATTCATGTGAATAATCAAATTATGAATGGAACAATGCTTTACAAGGTTACCAGTAAAATTCATTAGTAATTATTCATTTCACTAATCATTGTAATCTCATACCTTAGAAACATAGGGAATCAATCAACATAAGAAAAGAATTAGGGTCAAAACTTAATAAATCGATTTATGAAAATTTGTAACCTAATAGGTCCAGTCGACTTTCCTTTACATAACTGTACGTGATTTAGGTCAAGACACAGAATCACCAATAAAATGAAGACAACCAGTTCAAAGATACTTATCATCCTAGAAATATTTTTTTAATCCTCATAACAAAGGGTTTGGGATTTATTCACGAATGACGAATGCACATTGATTGGCAAATTTTACAAACTTACTGGTCGAGTCAATCAAGCGAGTAAACAGCGATATTGGAAAGTTAACATACAAGACTATCATACATAAAATTGTGTTCATGGTGTTAAATATATTTAAACTGCACCCAACACAATGACATAAAAGATTAAATGTATTTAACTACACCAATTTTACAAATATTCATTACATATCATGCTAATATCAACATACCATGTTAACACATAACTCACTTAAATCACCACATTACATTTCCCGTTTTGACATTCGTAACTAACCACAACCCACCAATTCACTACATGAACGAACAACATGACTAAATTAACCCACTATTTGTGACTCCGTTCTAGCTTCATTCCTCCAGACTAGCAAAAATCATGAAACCATACAACCGGACATCGGCCGGAAATCTCATTCGAATTTATACTCACACGACAAAATTTAACTTCATTTTCAAAACTTTTACTTTCATACTGGACGGTGAATAACTTTCTTAACATAAATCTTATAACAGAGCCGTCCATAGAGTCCATTTACAGCTTACTACGAAACTCAAAATCAGATAAACTTAATTCAATTCCTTCAAACAATACAAGCTTAGGTGTCGGCTCATATCTCATAATTTACAGGTTCATCTTATTCATTTCAGTCCTATCTTTACTAATGAACGACTATTACCTCAACATCAGGAGTTTAGTTGCACTTCTTTACTCAGTTATATTCACGGCTAACACGACTACAACATTTAATCGGAGACCTTTTAGATAGTACACATTCCCTGGTGACGTCTCATCAAAGCATACGATTCTTACCATAATGTAAAGCAAGTAACTACAAATTAACTGTGTTCAATCAAAATTTTACCTCTTTATTACAGATCTATTTATCACAGGTTGCATGGTCACACAAAAGTATAAGTACCAACTCAATCACATGTTAAATTTTAAAACGATTTATCACGTCATAAGAACTAGACAAGAGTCGAACCATATAGTCAATATAAGAAGATTATTAGTTTAGATCGGAGGCACATTATAAAATTTCCAGTTAAACTCCTTACGGAACCATCGACTGTGCGTCATGAGTAATTAACTTAATAATGTAGACGTCAAACAACTGAAATTCCAATTGAGTATTAATAGTTATATTACACATACTTGCTTAATACAACTTAGTTCTTTGTTGCTTCACGGTATCTTATAACGATCACAATTATCAATTCGAAACATGGTATACTATTGGTATACAAATTAATCAGTTTGACTCGTGACTCACGGTTTGCTCTTCTCTACACTCTATTTTCACTGTCCATGTCAAACATTTTATCAAATAAATCCAAGATTAACATTCCTCATTACTTCATATAAATTTATAACCAACCAAGCTGCTTTAACATCCACTTTACAATTGACAAGTTTCGAGGTCTCTAAACTAGTTAAACATCCTTAATATACACAAAATGAAGTTATCTCTCGGGATTAATTATGCATACTCATATTTAATAGTCACACCAATCAGAATAGCTACTACCTTTAGACCAGAACCCAACACCTTGAGCAAACAAACATCCAAACATTTTTCATCATTTCAAATATCAAGCTTTATTCTTAAACTCTGAAATTCATTATTAGGTGATATCTAATCTTTCGTCAGGAACTATCCGCATTTAATGTGCCACATCTTAAGCATACAATTTAAATAATATATTAACAACGAAACATCACACATTCACTCAATCCTACACCATATGCCAATTCATGTCCTCCTTAAAACATGGTTACATCACATAATTCATATTTGATTAAACTTTTATATGAAACTCACGTAACTTACAATTTCAACAATCAAACATTATGCAACAACCTTCAAAATTCATAACTAAATAACCGCTTAGCTATTTCGCGAGCTATTATCGTTTTTAGGAAATATAATGAATTAACTAATCATAGGAAAGAGAATCAATTGCAAAGCTTAAGGAATTTATTTATAACAAATTTTACAACTTAGTTGGTCGGAACAAAACTTTACAGCAATTAGACAGAAAATTGGGCAACTTGCAAAAATCACTATTAAATAACAACTCGTTAAGATTTTACGTGGCTTATCATTTTGAAAACGTGAATGAATATTCTAAACAGTAGAGTTGGAATTATGTATATACAATAAACACGTTTTAAATGGTTTCTTTCTCAAAAACATGGGTCGAAACAGAACTGTGCAGTAACAATCTGGCCACTGTCAACTAAAATATTTATTTCTCTCAAAATATAATTCATATTAGCATGAAACTAAAAGCATTGAAAAGCTAAATCAGAATTTTATCACACATAAAATTTTCACCATCATATAGAGAACACATTTTAGATGGCAGCCTGTACAAACAAGGTAACATTCTGGAATTTATCAAAAATTTTGGTTCCTTTAAATTACTTCACATTATCACACAATCATTCTTCCTCCAACACATGTTACATATCATTTGAAGCATAGAAATCACGTTGCACCATATACATGTAATTGCCATCTAGAAAACGGTAAAGATTGCGAACCGAAAATAAAATCAACTAAATAACTCAATAATCATGTATGTATAGACAATGCATTAGTTTCTCATCGTAACAATCACAACTTATTTAAATACGAAAATATATCCTAGAAATCACCAAGGTGTCACTTATTGAATACTAACCTTATAACTAAATTAAATGTATATAATTAGACGTAAAAAAAAATTGGCATGAAATTTTCAACACACAACTATATAACATTCATGGCTTAGGGCAACTCATTCCACATACCACTAGACATGGATAGCTAAGGCAATTAGTAAAATAATAACAATCATAAATCTAAAAATTCGATCACATTTGTCTAGTAAGCAAAACAGTAAACTCTTGCAAAGAATAAGACATTCAACAAGAAGTATGTACACACTTAGAATAACAGCAAAACAATTATCAACGGACACGACACCCGTTTCGGTCTACTAGCTTTACGTATAGGACTTAACTTCATTCTTCATCCTGTAACAACATAGCCTGGTTGGCTCTACTAACCATTCCAGTCAATCAAGGTCATATTCCTCCTACATCTAACCTCTTAGGTAGCTATAGTTTATGGTGCCTCTATGATCAACTCATTAAACATATCACTATATTATATCTCTACCTAAGGGTTCAGGGATCAGAAAGCCGCATGCAATCATCATATAATTCATAATTCACAACTCATGTCATCCATACACTAAAATTTCACTCAATTATTCAAATAAGTCAGCATGCCAATATCAACCATATTCCTTCATTGCACATCTTTAACCATGTATCACATCATTACTTACCTCATTCCGCTCCTGCAAAACTGTTAGTATAATATAGGCAAGGTCTGATCCTTTATTTTGTTACTACCCACTCTCTACATCACTCAAGGTTTACCAGGTTAGACTGAAAGGGCCAGTGGCTTGGTTTGAGGGGGCCCCTAACTCATTCCAATCCTGGGGCTCCTAACAGTTACTAGCCTGGGTTCATTTTATTTGACTCTTCCTATGTTCATTATTTTTGTTCATTTGTTTTTAGGCCTGAGGATCGTTCGCTCTGATACCACTTTGTAACACCCCCATTTATTTAAGGGCCTGGACTAGGACTCCTCAGATAAATAAGGGTGTTACCATCTCGGAAACCCGAGGCAGTAGATAACAAAGGAAAAATAAACAGTACTTTAAATAGAAAGTTATAAATGTTTACAACTCAAAAGGAACATGTCTCAAAACTGAAAATAAGTCTGATAGCTAAACTGAAATAAAAATGGGCTAGCTCTAAGTTAGGTGATCCATGCTCGCTCCCCTGCCAGCTCTGTATGTCTCAACAACCCGTCAATCTGCTCCCCAGTAAATGGATCATCACAGGCGTACACGAATACACAGGGTCAACCGCGAGGTTGAGTAGGTAATACGATATAATAAAGAATGCAATGATATGATCCTCCAATCTCAACTCCATCACACACATCCCCGGAACGCCCAGCCATACCGATCCCCGGCAGACTATATCAATCGACCGTCGTCGATATACCAGCTCGTAGCTGAGGACACCAGGGCAAGTCCTGCAGAACCCGCCTGGGCCTTAATCGCAATAATCTCATCTCCTCCAACTCCAACTCCGATGCAAATGCAATGTATGAAACGTATGAAACAATAATGCTCAACAAGATAAATAAGATAATAAGATATGTTATATAATCACCGAACATGCCAACTCTTTATAATCGTAAGAACTCAATCAGTGTATTCCCCTACCTCAGTACTGCAGTCAAATAGTCGGTGCTCAGTAATATTCCACAACAAACTCGCCCTCTCGATATATAGCAATAATAATTTAATCCAGCAGCTCAGAAAAACTCGACTCGGAAATCACCACCTAATATTAATAGCATACGATTACTAAACCGACAAGAAACTTAACCCATTTTATCAATTAATCATGCACCTAAACAAGACTCATCATAACTCAATAGAAACCTTAACTTATAGGGCAAATTCGACTTTTCTTATTTTCCAGAACCGGACAGACTTGCTATAAAATACATAACTAATTCTAGGAAAATTAAATCGATGCGAGGCCAATTGGGTTGGAACCATAACACTCTAATCTACAGTTCTTATCTCATATACTTTTCCCAAATCCAAACATATCGATGGTTTCCGGACTGATTTTCAAAGGCTGACATAATTCGTCGCATAAAAAGTAAAGACTCATAAAACGAGTTTGACAAATGATTTTTAAGTAAAACCAACGCCTAACTCATCTAAACTCTTTAAATTAAATATATGAAAAAGACCCAGCACCAATTCAATATCTATATTATGTTTTAGAAGTAATCTTTTAGCCTCTACTGATTCGCGGACATTTTAGATAGACGTTCACAAATAATTTATTCAGGAAAAACTACACGGTGAAAAGCTACCAAATTTCACAGGCATAAACTAGGCTTGGAATAAACATGAGTCTCTTCTTGGGGTATCTTGCTGTTCCAAATTCACACGCAAAGGAGACCATTTGGAGACCCAAGGAGACGGTCTGTGATGCTGAAGGGACCGCTTTTAGCCAGATACCTTACCTTGGGGTATCTTGCTGTTCCAACAATTAAGCCGTAGAGCTATTCGGCTTGTAAAAAAAAACTATTTTGTAATTCGTATTGTTTTAGACTTATTTATTGCATTTTCGTAATTAGGAATTAGTTTTAATTTTTTTTAGTTTAGTTAGGACGATTTAAACTGTGAATTTTGTTGGTATTGCGGTATTTGTGTGGGTATATTTTTTCATATGTTTTGCAGGACGAAACAAGACGATGATTTTGCTCGGGATGCTTGCATAACTGATATCTCGATCGTCGGGCTATTTTATTCGATCGAGGACATGGAGGAATCAGAATTTTCGATCGACCAACTGGAAGTGTTCGATCGATAGATGCACAAATAAGTGTTTTAATCCAAGTTTTGGACATTTCACCTTCATTCCCTTTTCTTTCGATCGAAGAGAAAAAAAAGGGGGAAAGAGCTCAGCACAACCTTCATCTTCCTCGTTCGTCTTCTACCTCGCCCCAGCTCCATCCTCCATTATTGACCCCACAAAACTACTCCAACATTACCCAATATTCTTCCTCTCATCAATTAAATCAAAAGCCCTAATTTTCTCTCGCAACTTTCGGATTTTCGAAGCATTTATACAGCTGGGTTTGGACGAAAATCGAAGGTCTTTGATTTCTGGGTTTGTTATTGATTTCAATTGCACATTTGTTGGGTAATTCGATTAAGTAAGTTCCTAATCCCTTTGTTATTCACTTTTAATTGCTAATTTCTGTTTGTTTCAAACGAATTAGGGGTTTGATTTGGGGATTTCGTTTTTATTGATTAAATTGATATGGAACCGGTTAAAAAGAAGCAACGGGTAGAGGGTAGTTGTTCTAAACCCGTTGTAATGGCATTAGAGACCTCGTCTTCTGTGCCCAAAGCAGCTAGTGACGCGGCTCCGGCCGCTGCTACTTCCCTCTCCCCTGATATTTCTGCTAATGTCATTATTGCTTCTGCTGTTACTACTATTAATGCTACTGTCAGTGACAGTGGCAATTCCCTTGGCCTCATTTCTAGTCCTGCTGTTGCTATTGCTACTCCTGCACTCGAGTCGACCTCTGGTTTATCGACTCAGGTCGTGACACCCATTGTCACGACTCCAGCTATTATTACTTCTACTTTACTTGATGCAGGTACAAGTTCCCAGCCCGCTCAAGTTTCTGGTGATGCTACTACTTCTACGGAGCCATTTCCAGAATTCCCCATGGTAGAATTTGCAAATTCTACCCAGCGACGGTGGCGGTGCATAAGGATATAGCTCTTGCTTTATTCCCTATCTACGAGGCTCACGTTAGTGAGGGGCGCTCGATTCCAGCTGGTTGGCCACACCCTTCCTTCTACCGTTACCCGGAGGGTGGGTACCCCGAGTCTGAGAGTGAGGTGGAGGAGGATCCCGCTGTTGCTGAGGCAAGGAGACAGAGAGAGGAGAGGGCAGCTATGAGAGGAGGCACGAGATCCGACTTTTCAGCCTTCCGTTGACGAGTTGTTTGCTCCGGACGAGTAGCTTGCTGATGCTACTACCTCCCCAGTTTGTCGATTGGTTTGGGGAGGTTCTATCCTGTAAGTTCTTTGCTCCATTTCTTTCTTTTCTTTAGTTTAGTTTCATTTTATTGCATTCGAGTTTGTATTCACCCGTCTCTTATTTGTTGCTGGTGGTTCGCTGTGAGTACAATGAGGGCATTGTACGTTTTGGTTTGGGGAGGGTAACGCATTCTTGAGTCTGCATTTGCATTTTGTTTTGCATTCATATTTCTTGCATTTCTGCTTGCATTGTTCTTTCATTTTCAAGAGAAAAAAAAAATCCAAACAAAATTTAAAAAATTTCGAAAAAAGAAAAAAAGAGCATGTTTATTTTTGCATATAGTTGAGTCGGATTGGAACAAATCTATGTTGAAAAATTGTTTTCACTTAAGCCTTGCAACTGTTTCACGTCTTTTAGTAATTTTCAAAGCAATTTCTCGAATTTTGTTTCTAAATATGTTGAACAATTAGACTTGACTTGAAATTTCGGCAAACTACAAAACTTTCTAAGGAATTAGAGCCGTATAAACTGGTGTCATTCATGACCAGTTTCATTTAGGATTGTGAGTAGTTACTCCCTACATGTCGTGTAATATCAAATGCACAAGTATGACATTTAATTGCTTTTTGCCTGCATACATTCGGGTTAGTGGATGGTGTCACATGTTGGAGAGTACTTGCAATTTCCCTTTTTCTTATTATTACCCATTATCTCCACTTTTAGCCAAAACAGCCAGTTGACCCATAAACTACACCCAAATCTAAGCCTACCTTGCGTTGAGCTAGTTTAGTGTTGTTTTTGTGGTACATATGTATTGTATCCGTTTTGGTTTGTATTCTTTTATTATGGACTTGGTAATGGAGAATTTGGAAGTTGATGTCGGAATTGGTTTTATGGAATTATTAGCTGAAAATCATGAGATGGAAAAAGAAAGAAATTGAAAGAAAAAAAAAGAGAAAAAAAAAACGAGAAAGTGAAGTAGGCAGGAGGCCTAAGTAATTATTTCCCAAGTTCTTATTTGTATTTTTATGGGAATTGTTAGCACGTAATAAGCTAATTTGGTTTTGTTTCCGATTCATCTTTTTAATTGGAACTTAGTGAGTTTTATGCCAAAAATGGTATTGTATTTATTTATTGTTGGAGTAGTAAGTCGGGATGGATTTGTTTTGTTTGATAGGTTCTAGCTTAACGCTTTAACTCCTCTTATCCAATATTGTTTTGCCCCTTTTCTACCCATTACCTCACTTATCCAAATTTTGCAAGTATTCGGCGTGTGATGGATCTTGAACGGTTGGAATGTATGTGCACGGTAGTTAGAATTACTTGTCATATTAAATTGCATGCACGATTATGTTGGTCGTAGTCTAGGTGAGCGGCTATACTTTCTTTTCTTTCTCTCTTACATATAATGCTTACCCTTTGCTTAATTGAGAGAGAGTGACCCGGGAGAGTCCGATTTTGACGGTCTTGCAAGGTCGAACGTTCAACTATTTATGTAATATGTATAAATTCGTTTGCTTTGTCATTGCGCTACTAGTAGTTGGCTCTTTTGCATTAAATTGGTTCAAGTAAACGATTTCAACTTGTCCTATTTTTGTTCCTTTTCATTAGCTCATTAGTTAGATTCACTTAGTTTGCTTGGGGACAAGCAAAGGTTCGGTTTGGGGAAGTTTGATACGTGCCATTTATACAGTGTTTTAGGACCCTTTTAGCACGTATTTCTATACTTTATTTGTAGTTATTCGCTATGAAAATGCCCCGATACGCGTACTTTGGTATTTCTTGTGTTATTTGCAGGTACGTACACAAAGGAGCGGGAATCGAGCCTTAAACTGTCCCATGAGCTTGCATTTAGAAGATGAGTAGATTTGGAGCGGAATTGGTACTGTTTTGAAGTGCGTGAAGTCGTCTCGGAAGATGTCAAGGTCACATATTGGATTCCGTGCTGATAAGTTATCGATCGAGCCTTACTGTTGGTCGATCGAATGGTTTTAGATGGTGAAGCATTCGGTCGAAGGGTTATGTTACTCGATCGACAGCCCTGAGCTGAAGACTCTCGATCGAGCACCAATATCTATTCGATCGAGAGGGTTATGTCTGATTGTTACTCGATCGAAACCTGATAATCATTCGATCGAGTGGAAATTGTAATTAGAAGATTTATTTCCGCGTTAATTGCATAATTAGATATTTTTAATAAATATCTCCTATATAAATAGGAGATAATTAGGTCAGTAGGGGGGCACTTGACATCACATTTTTACCAGTTGAACTCTTTTCTCTACGGCGTGCAATTGTTCCTCTTCCATTTCCAAATTTCTTATGTAAACTTCTCTTTCCCTTTAATCTCTTAATCTAGTTTTACCTATTTTCTTGTTCCTTTCTTTCTCTTGTTATTTTGCATCTCTTTATAATTAGTTATTTCACAACTCTTAATTATGTCTTTAATCAGATCTATTCATATTGCTAGTTTAGTTATTATCGTTATGAGTAGCTAGATTCCCTTCGCTAGGATGTAGCGAAGCCATGGTATAACGTAGTTGCGCTATAATTAGATTTAGATGACTAAAAGGAGAATTGCTTCATGATTGTTAAGATTCGTAATTAATAAATTGAACGTACGCAGTTAATTAGTTAATCCAGGCTAATTCAGACCTAGATCGAAAGATGGGAATGAATAGACCTAATTATGAGCAATAGACGATAATAGTGGACCGAAAGGACCTAGAAGTCGTTTAGGTAGTAGAATTTGCTAACGAGGACGAAAGTTAAGTTAGTAGACTTATAGAAATGAGACCGAAAGGAGATTTTCCCTCACCTTCTCTTGACAGTTATTTAGACCTTACCTTTAGCAAAACTATACAGTACCATGGTGGACCAAATTCCTAGCGTTCCTCTTTTATTTGATATCCTTTAGTTATTTTCTTGCCTTTTTCCCTCTTTTAATCTCTCATTTAGTTTAGTAAACAAAACAAACAATAACCCGTGACAATCCTGCAAACCTATTAAATAGTTAGACTGCATACCTCCGCCTCCCTGTGGAGATCGACCCTTCTTATCGCTGACTTCCGTTGAGTGATACTTAGGTATTTATTTTTGGTACTAAACGACGGTATCAAACCGCTCGTAGTCAAGTGTACTCAAGTCTTCCACCTGACTTACTTCTCCTTGAAATTTTTGTCTGTAGCGAAAAGTCTTTTCTGGCTCGGGATCAAAAGGTACAATCTCTAACCTGTTAGACATGGGCATACACGAAAACAACAAGAAAAGATAAAACTGTCTCAAGGAACTGATGCTCCCTAAGACAAAAGACACAAATAAACAAAAACAAACAGAAAAATTATTCCCTCCCCGGCAACGGCGCCAAATTTGATAAGGTTATTTCATTCGTTTGGCCTTAATCAAAATAAATCCTAGCTTTGTAATAACAAATAGCTTGCGGTAAGTCAGGTATCGAATCCACAGGGAGGCGAGTTAATTATTCTAGTTTGCTAATATTTAGATCGTCGTAAAGTAACCAATTTTCTTGGGGGTTTGTTTGATTTGAATGCTAACAACTAATCGCAAGTGAAATTAAGATTAATTCAAATATATTAAAAGAGTCTAGGGATCGGGTTCACCAGGTAGTCATCCAAGGGTAAGATTTAATTCATTGATTGAGCAATTTATATTGTTGAAAGTCATATGATCGGTCGATTCTAATATGTCTTTTTAAATCTAACTTAACATGCAATCGCTATTATTAAGTCGGTCTCATTTAATTATCGTGGCTTATACTAGTCTTAACCCGGTCGATTAAAATCCTAGTGTATGCAATACTAAATTAATCAATTCTGATCATTAATCAATTAACTAGATGTAAAACAATAAATAAACAACAATCAAAAGCAATTTAACAATCAATTCATAAATATGCCTTTTCTAACAACCTAGATTTGTATTACTAGAAGATTTGTATGTAGTAGCCGTTATGGAGATTGTATGTAGTAGTCGTTATGGAGTAGTCTAACAATCAATTCATAAATAACCCTTTTCAAAAGAAATGAGGAATTGTATGTAGTAGTAATTATGGAGATTTGTATTACTATAAGGTGAGCCTAGTGTATAATCGATGTCACGGGATGAAGTGAATCTTGGTTTTCTAGAATTATTAAAAGAAGATGTAATCAATTAAGGAGAAATCATTGATTGGGTGGATCTATCAGTGTGGAGTATGAGTGAAAAACATGATGATAAGGATTGTTGATAAGAAATGAATGAAAGATAATGGTATAGGCTAATGGAATTTGATTTTTGGAGGTAATGGGACGAGAAGGATGATGGTAAGTTGAGTGAATGTTCACAAGAATTAGGAGACACGAAAGTAAAGAATCATGGAGTTGCGTGATACTATCATGAGGGTGTGAGTTAAGGGATATATATAAATTCCAGGACGACTTGTTAGACATGAGTTTTGAGGAATTAAAGGAGTAAGAAGTTGGTAGAGCATTTGCTTAGTATGAGACTATGGTGGTGAGCTAGGCGAAGATATAATCAAGGATAAAATTTGAATAGTTGTTGAGGTAATTTTGTTGATGGATTTAATGTTCGTTATTTGGAACGATAACCAAAGAGAGGAAATGAATTGTTATATTTAGATGTGATTGTAAAAGAGTAGTGATACGAAAGATGGTTGTGTCATGGTGTTGTCACTGGTGGTTACGGATAATGTTAAATAAGGGAGTGAACCGTTCGAAAGAGATCGGTTTTTGGTAGGGACTAGATTGGTGTGTATGGTTGTGAGGGAGTATAATATTTGAATATAGGAAACGTTTTCCAGTAGTTGAGCATTAATGTTATGGTCACATTAATCGGGTGGTGGTAGGTATGCGAATTGGAAGAATGTGTAATGAAGGGGCATATGAGTTTAACCTCGTGTGAAAGATGTATTTAATCAAGTGGTAACTTACGTGATCAGGATTGGCTAGTTAGATTTGATTATGGGTATGTGATGTGTGTAAGTGATTGTGTGAGGTTATGACCTCATGAGTAGTAGCATGGTATGATGTTCATAAAGTTGTTATGTAATTATTCCGTGTAATATGTTGTGTTTTGGTGATTTAGTAAGCGGTATTAAGGAAATTTTATTTTATCAAGGAAGTTGTACTGAGTCAGTAATTATGAGATTATATAAGTTGTGATGATTAATGATGTGGTTGTGGTGTATCGGGTTGCGATCCGAGCACGATACTTCGTATTGCGATGCAGGTACTTTCGCGCCGCGGTGCGACTGTTGGTGGCGGTGTTGCGATGACGTCATCGGTTATGGTGGAGTAGGTGGGGTACTTCTGAGATGAACTTTTGAAACATTATGTCAGTCTAGTATGGGCATATAGATTTTTGTTATGTTTAGTGCTGTTTCCAGTGATTTTGGCTTGAGGGTTAAACTACAGTATAATATGGAAGAAAGTTTCACATTTGGTCGATGTTGTCATAGTTACAGTGATACCTTGTTGAAGAAACATAGTTATGGGAGGTGGTTGGAACACTTTCGATCTTATATTAGATGAGACTTTTGTTGACATAGCTGTGGCAAGTAATTAGCGGAACATGTGGGTACTGAGCTAGAAGTTGCGGTTGGTTAATAGTCTTTTATCGGAGCAGTAAGTATGGAGTGTTTGAGAATTAGTATCGTGTTAAGTTTTGGATGAGTTTGACGACAATAATAAAGGGAATTTGAGGACCTAGTGAGTGTGTAACAATTTATGGATCGTGGGTGATGTTGTGGGAACAGGTGCGAGAATAGGGAAGTATGTGGTTGTGCGGTAAAGTGGGAGAGTTGTTGATAAGGTTATTTTCAGTCGTTTGGCCTTAATCAAAATAAATCCTATAATACTACTAACAAATAGCTAGCGATAAGTAGGGTATCGTATCCACATGGACTCGAGGTAATTGATCTAGTTTGCTAATATTTAAGTTTGTCTTAAAGGTAAAAATTTTATGGGGGTTTGATTGTTTGATTTCTAAACTAATTGCAAGGTAAATAGGACCATATCAATAATAATAAAGAGTCTAGGGACAGGGTTCACTAGGTAGTCATCCAAGGGTAAGGTTTAATTCATTGATTGAGCAATTTATATTATTGAAAGTCATATGATTGGTCGATTCTAATATGTCTTTTTAGATCTAAACTCAACATGAAATTATTATCATTAAGTTGGTATAATTCAATTATCGTAGCCTATACTAGTCTTTCCCCAGTCGGTGAAAATCCTTATTTATGCAAGACTAATTAACCAATTCTGATCAGGAATCAATTAACTAGATGTAAGACGATAATTAAACAACAATCAAAAGCAATTTAACAATCAATTCATAAGTTAACCCTTTTCTAACAACCTAGATCCCCATTCACCCTAGATAAGAGAATTAGCTACTCATACTAATAACAATAACAAGAATAACGATATAAGAAAGCATAATTAAGAACATAATCAGATGAACAATAATGATTGAATATATATTAAAGAAAGATTGATACCGTAATAAAGCAATGCTTAGATCTGGAAGGAAGAACAATAAAATAAACTAAACTAAGTATTTTAGAGAGTTTTTGGAGTAGCTATACGAAACTAGGTAAAATAAGACGTAAAATAAAGTAGGGTACGATTTGGGTATTTATAGTAAAACATAACCGACTTAAGGAAAATTGCGGAAAATCTAGAAATATGTGGTTCCTCGATCGAGCCTGCCCTTACTTGATCGAGTACATAGGTTCCTCGATCGAGCCCGTGCTTAGTTGGTCGAGGCACCATCCTGTTTCAGCTCTTTTCTTCATGTTGTCTTCTTAACTTCTCTTCCTACATTCTTGGGGATTCCCATGCCATGCTTCGTGTATTCCTTCATGCCCACTCCGCGATGCCCATTTTATTCCTTTGCTCCTCAAATGCATCATTCCTGCATTAAACATCAAATAGCGGAAGTATCAACCTTCTAACGTAAAAGGTATGTCAATAATATAAATTAGCATGAAAACCGTATCAAAAGTAATTAAGGGGAGGCATAAATATGTATATAATTATGACTGATCAGTTGTGGTAGTGGTTAGGTTGAGGATTTTGTGGTATATGTTAGGTGGTGTGCGGAATGATTAGGAGTATGGATTTAGAGAGAGAGAGAGAGAGAGAGAGCTTTAGAATTGGGAATGGATATCGGTGTTAAGGTTATAGTCGGTTATCAGTGACATGAGATGGTGAAAAGGTGAAGGAATAACTAAGGATCTAGTACTAGTTGGGTTACGAGGACGTAATATTTATCTTAAGAGGACTAGGATGCGACAAATAGAGTTTGATGGTTATGCGTACGGTGGTATATTTGGAAGTGTTGAGTCTTGATGTGGAATAAAGGATGGACTTGTGGTTGATATTATGAAAGGTAAAGGTTATGCTTATAACAGTATGTATTTTATGTGTGTGGTTATGGATTAAGGTTGTAGGTAAGTATGGTTACGATAGTGTTGACAGTTTTGGGTGGTGACGTTTATGAATGTGAGTAAACTTTGAGGACGAAGTTCATTTTAAAGGTGGTAAAATGTAACAACACGCTTGGTGGATTGTGTTGGTATTGGATTTGTTAGTTAGCGGTATGGAAGTAAGAGAAAGTTGGCGGCACTGGTGTTGTTGGTATTCGTTAATACTATGGAGTTAGGAGGGCTATTCTATGGTTAATGATATGTTGCGAACTGCGTTGTTGAGGTAGGCGTTGTTAGGTGAGTTAGTGCCAAGGTTGAAGGATGAGAGTTGAGTGGTATTAGTTAGTGGAGTGGCTTGTGAGCATGCTATATAGGGTGTCATTTAAAATCCATTATACTACGTAAGGAAGCTCGCCAACCATAAGAAGAAACCATACATGAGCCTTCACAGGGATGAAACATCCAATGTCGACAGCAGAACGTTAGGAAGAAACTGTTGGGACAGAGGCTGGGCTTTTTAAGCACCGCCGAATAGAAGAGCCAGACTTTCTGAGAACTGCCGGGGACGAGGGCAGGGCTTTCTGAGAACCGGCGGGAGAAAATAATCAATCGTTATAGAATGCAGGATTTTGCCAGTGCCGCTGAATATAAGACAGGGCTTTCCGAGAACCGCTGAATAGAAGGTAGGACTTTTTGAGAACCGCTGAAGAAACTTGACTTTGTAGAAGGCGAGACTTTTTGAGAAACGCTCATAAAACTTGACTTTGTAGAAGGCGAGACTTTCTGAGAACTGCTGGTAGGAAGGTAGGACTTTCCGAGAACTGCTGATAAAAAACTTGTTTGGAGGCGAGACGTTCCGAGAACCGTTGATAATAGTCAATTTTGATCGAAGGCGGGAATTTCCGAGATCCATTGATAATAATCAATTTTGATCGAAGGTGGGACTTTCCGAGAACCGTTTGGCAGAGACAAACATGGGATGTATAGCGGCAATGAACTCTCCATGAGGAAAAATATTGCAACTTGCTGGGGAGAATGTAGACCAATTGGGCGAAGAAATACACTTGTAGGAAATATGCGGAGTAAATGTACTCTAAGCACTAGAGGAAATATCCAAAAGTGGGAAAATACAGGGCCTGGGCCCACTTGTAATGAACTTGCAACGAATTGAAAGCAAGAGCTGCTGCGAAACTCGCAGAAGAATAGGCGCAGCAGGGATATGGCTTGGGGAAGAGGTGCAGCAAATGCTACATTTTCTCTCGAGCTCGTCCATACCCGAGTAAAATAGAACTCAGCACGATTTCTTTGTTCATTCAAACAAAAATTCTTTTCTTCTTCTTCTTCGACACAAACCCAAAAACCCAACAAAATTCCATCAAAATATGATCGAAACTCGCCATAAATCATGACCAATCCAGTTATGCATCTCGTCTTTGCTTTAAACTTGCATTTGTAGCTTGAATTAGAGGTAGAAAATTATGTTTTTTGCCCTAAAACGTCGAAAAATTGGGGGTTTCGTCCCAAATGAATTTGTCCCTTAAAGTTGACATTAGAAATGCGTAATTGAACATGCTAAGTGCATAACCATGTATTCATTTTGAATTTTCGTTGAGTATTGATGAAATGAGACCAAAATGAGACGTTCTTCTGCTAAACCGCTTCAAAAGGCTCGGAAATGGTCTTATACGAGTCGGTTTTTGATAAAACTTGATGCTTTGGAACCCTTGGATGATGGATAAATTTGCTATGATGTCAGAATTTCGGTTTGTGACAGGTCTTCCGGGACACTTTTTGCATGGGTTTAGGCTATAGTAACGAAATGCCGCTGAAAATTCGGCTCATGTCCATGACTAAACTTGAATTAGGCATATAGGAACATAACTTTACTACATTTGTTGACTTGCACGTTAATAGTGAAGGAATAGCCAAAAACAAATGCTTCAATGATCTATAAAGGCCTTAGTTTGCTCTTTTTTGCAGAGGACGTACCTTCTACTTCGGGGCGAGACCCCATAGAGGTGGATATTGATCCTATTTCGGCCATGGTGGTTCACACGGGGGTCGTAGAGGAGATGGAGGAAGAGGTAGAGGTGCCTAGGAGGGTCAACATGAGGAGGAGGGGGCGTCAGCTTGTACCTGCGCCTCAGTGGGCTAATAAATGGGGTGGTTGGCATCTCATTTGGGCAGCGGAGAGCCACTTGTCGTTCTGTACGGTAAGAAGCTTTGTAAGCTTTCAACCTGACTTTGCGTTGAATCATTTCTTTTTTTATTTGTCTACTTACTTAGCTTAGAAGCTAATAAATCTTTGAAAATGCAGGAGGCTGGGAATATGAGATCGTTTTCTGGGTATACAACCATGATGGAGGTCTTCGAGAAGTTTTTGGAGGAGGAGAAGGCGATCATCGAATATAGGGCCTTTAGAGCTTTGATGAGAGGCTGGTGTGAGATCAAGAGGGAGAAGATTCGGGCAACATGTGCCTGATTCGAGCCTTCCTGGATCGCTTGTGGGATACGACATCGACTTTCCATATGCCTTTTGGAGAGATCGGGGTCACTTTGGAGGACTACGACATGGACTCCGGCTAGCCTTATGGAGAGGAGCCGATAGCGTGGCCTGCGACGGCCAAGAGAGTGGATTCAGTTGAGGCTAGGGGTTTGATCGGTTGCAACCTAGCCATGGCCGCGGCTAGGGTACCCGGCCTAGTTCCGAGTCCTTACGTCAAAGATTACTTTAACGGTAAGGTTCCGGCGAGGGTGCAGATGACAGTAGATGGTGGCATGGTGCCTCCTCCACCGTGTACAGCTGAGCAGCGAGCGCGTTTGTTGCTCTGGTGGTGTCTGTCTTCGATTTACTTGGGAGATAAGGGGAGAGGTTGTCGACGAAGCTCCTTCCTTTTCTAGCTGACTTGAGTAGCCTGGGTCGCCTGGACTGGTTACTCCTAGCTTTGCGGTCCTCACGCGTTACATCAGGGCCATGGTTTGTCCCGAGCTAATGGAGAAGGGGACTTCTGCTTCTATTGTTGGTCCAGGTCTCATTTTGGATGTATGAACCTTCCATTATTTTCCTTTATTTTATGAATTTAGAAATGATAGATCGCTTTATAAATTAAAGATCATACATTTCGAAAATAGACAATGAAGAATCATTTGAAATCAAATAAGTTTTGAAAGATATGAAATATGAAAGATCATGACTTTTTCGAAAGTTTTGAATCAAATAAAGGATTATTTTAAGTGGAATGAAAGATCATTTTAAATATGAATGATCATTTTGAGTGATTTCTTCTTTTCAGGCATGGGCGTACTCGTACTTCCCCGGCTTTGCTCCTTCGAGGGTCACGGATATGGCGAGATAGTACCCTGTGGTCAGAGACTGGATCATGTGTCGACAGAAGAGTCAGCGGTCTTCCTACAACACTTGCAGGAGGGGTGTCAACGCCGTGCAGCTTGACAGTGTAAGCTTTCTTGTTTGATTTCAATTTTATTCACTTTTCTTGATTAATAATGATCATATGAATGACCCCTGCTATCCATTTTAGTGGGTGTCGAGAACCTAGGAGGAGTACTCTGCCGCTCCAGCCTTTGTTGCCGATGTTCTTCGCCCTATGAGTTCGAGTAGGCAGCTTTTCACGATGCCCTTGGGGCCCGTGTGGTACTTGGTGAGCGATTGGCTCGGCACTGCCTCCGTGACGTCTTTGTGGTTCCCATAGACCCTCCATGAACGATGTTTAGGGAGCCTTTGGAGGCTGAGAGGACGACTGACCTGGTAAGAGCGAGTGGTGACGTTCTATTCCTCCACGAGCTCGAGTACTCAGAGTTTGTGCAGAGAAGCCTGGTGTACTGGCCGATCGTGGTGAGTATACTTCTTTCTTGGCTGCTTGAAATGACGAATTCTTTTGAAAAATAGCTTGGTAACTTGATTTTACCGGAGATCGAGGTGGCGGGCGTCAAGCCCCTACCTTTTCCTGAGACACTGGAGTACCCGGACTCAGCTGATACGACGGTGTCCATGGAGATCCCGTCCTTTACCGAGGCGGTGATAGTGGCTAGACTCTACGAGTGTCAGCACGTCGTGAGAAGGGTAAGCCCCCAGTTTAGACTATCATATCTTTTTAAATTGATTGTGTAAGAACACGAGATTGAATCCATTCTTGAAAATGGAAATACAGGTGGCACCGTCGAGTCATGTGGAGCTGTGGAGGATGGCCAACCGGCTGCGAGCGACGACTGTGGAGGCTCTTTTAGGTGGCTCGAGACGGTAGGTATAAACCCCCCTTTATTTCTTTCTTGATGAACATGTGATATTTGAGGTACTTTTGGAGTACTTGCCTTTCTATGCTTTGTCATTCAATAGTTTTCGTCCTCTAAAAGGGAGCGTGAGCTGGAGGAGTCACGAGAGGAGATGGACCACCGGTCAAGGGAGCTAGAGGTTCGGGATGCCGACATCGCTATTCTTGAGGCGATGGTGGTAGAGCTGAAGGGTCGTCTCTATCCAGGTGCACGTAGTCCGCATGTTTACAGACATGTCTATTTCACCGAGCCTCTCTCCGAGACAGTGCCCAGATCGTTACGCCTTTCGTGCGGGTCGGAACTTACCCGACAAGGAATTTCGCTACCTTAGGACCGTTATAGTTACGGCCGCCATTCACCGGGGCTTCGGTTGCCGGCTCCCCTGTCATCAGGTCACCAACTTCCTTGACCTTCCGGCATTGGGCAGGCGTCAGCCCCCATACATGGTCTTACGACTTTACGGAGACCTGTATTATTGGTAAACAGTCGCCTGGGCCTGGTCACTTCGACCCCCTTTGTGAGGGGGCACCCCTTATCCCGAAGTTACGAGGGCTAATCATCGTAGCTAGACTTGTATTTTTGTACATTTTACTTTGCTTTCGGGCATGAGCTCGAATTTTGTTGTATATATGAACATTTTGCCGTGCATATATGATGGCCTGCGAGCCATTTGCTGCTGCTGGATGTAAAATCTATTGTATGTGCAGGTTAGATTGGAAACAAGTTTGGCATATTGACGACCGTCATGCTGCCTAAATTCACATAGAAAATTGCAAGCAAAATACATGTTGTGAACATGGGCCAACTGCGCGCAAGGCCAACCCGTGTACGTGCAGCAGTCGAAAAGCCACGCTCGGTGGCGTAATAAATGCTTTCAACCGGTCGATTTCGTCTCGGTGAAGGTCTCGAAACGATGTAGAGATGTTCGGAGTCGCCACCAAGCAATTATGGGATGCCTGGAAACCGTTCGAATCCACTTTAAACCTAGGTCAATCGAGGCAAAAAGCACTGCTTGACATAGGTACTAAAGATAAGGAATCGTCCCTCTTAAGCATCCTATCGCTAGAATGACTCTCGTTCGCCCTGGATAAGGTTGTCCGCTATCTAAAGTTTCAGAGTAAGAGGTGAGGGTAAGTATTGGGAAGCCCTTAAATCGGACACCCAATCTCGCCCGCGGTAGCTGTCTCTACTGATCGATCTTGGTTGGTTAAGTGCAAAATTTGAAAAAGCGGTTTAAATGCATGAATGGGCATCCACAATTTTAAAGCTAACATGCGAAAGTTTGCTAAGTCGGTTGTTTATCCAAGTATCAAGGAATTGATGTCATGTTGGATTTAATGTTGGTTTTCATGCAAGAAGGAAATTAAATATTCATTTACCGAGTTAGGTTTGTGGTGCATAACATGATCCATTGGTCTTAAAAAGGGGTGTTTTAGAATGCAAAGTGTAAAATGCAAACTCAACAATCTGATATGTCGTGTATTCGGGTAAATCACATTAACATCTATACCAGTCATATCAAAATGTGATCAGCCAAAACATGTAGACTTATTTTAAAGAAAGCTAACCAGTTCTGGTCTGACGTTATCAGAAACATCAGATCCTACTAGTACATACCTGTCAGGGTACTCAGCGTCTAGTATTACTTGATATGTGTCCATTTGATTATGTGCCACATAAGTGCTCCTAACAGGGTACTGTAATTGCTAGACGAGTGACTTACCTGTCTTGGAAGGTTTTAATGATTCAGTGTAACATTCCTGGGCAGATTTATAGTCACCTTTGATGGTTGCTATTCTTCATTCTGTTGGTATTTTGACGCACTGGTGGTAGGTTGAAGGAATGGCTGTGACATTATGGATCCAGGGCCTGCCTAAGATTGCGTTGTAGGATGAGAGGCAGTCTAGGACTCCAAATCTTTCATATGATGAGACTCCTTCAATGTAGGTTGGCAGGTCCTTATTGATCTGATCCTCATTGGTCGTCATGGCTTTTAGGACATCAAGCATGATTAGATTTACTGAACGGCCGCCATCTACTAGGATCCTGAGGACACGAGCAGTGTCAATTTGCATAGTAATAACCAGGACATCATGATGGATGTCTGAGATCCCCTTCATATCAGTATCATCAAAAGTAATTTGAGGTAAATTTCTAGGTTTAAAAGGAGATTTCATTTTGGACTCTTTGACTATTTTCTTTGCTGTTGAGCTAGTCAGGTCACAAATCTCAGATCCTCCATTGATAAATTTGACTTCATAGATTGGTGGTGTTGGGGGCAGATCACGTTGTGGCCTTTCCTGATCCTTCATTGGTCTGTTGTCATACCTGTTCTTTGACGGCATTAGATCCTTCAGGTATCCTTTCTTTAGTAGGTAACCTACTTGTCTGTGTACATCTAGGAATTCGTTCGTGGTGTGTCCTATGTCCATGTGAAACTCACACCATCTTGTTGTGTCTTTCCTAGAGTTCAGATTGTCCGTCTTTTTGGGCCACTTGACAATGTCTCCCATGTTGTCAAGCCTTTTGATGAGTCCTGCAGTATCAACGGAGATGTTATATTCTTGAATAGTTGACTTTTGTTTTATCAGGTCTGGTATAAGGAGATGGCTTGGAGCTGCTTCCCCTATGATTAGAGCTTTTCCTACTAGAACTTTCGTATCCTGAAACACTATTTGTGGTTTCTGCTTTGAAGCTTTTATCTTCTTCTAGTCTGATGTAGCCAAGTGCCTTTGCCTGAACGTCTTCCAAAGTTTGGCAAGGTTTCATGGTCAGCTCATCATAGAAATCGATATCCAATGGTAGCCCTTGCCTTAATGCTTCCACAGTTGTTCCAACATCACATCTGGGGATTAAAACTTTCTCTTTATTGAATCTGGTCAGGAATGCTCTGATTGTTTCGTCAGGCTTTTGCTTGATTCGATACAAGTCGCTGGATCTCTTCTCGAGCTCCCTACTGCTGGAAAACTGATGGTTGAATGAGTTTATCAGGTCTGCAAAGGACTTGATGCTCCCATTACGCAGGTTTATGTACCAATGAAGGGCAGGCCCGGTCAGGGTTGTTCCAAAGCCTTTGCACATACACACTTGTCGTAGCTCACGGGGTATAGAGGCTGCCAATATTATCTGTTTGTAGTAGGCTACATGATTTTGAGGATCTGCGGTTCCATCAGAGGTCCTCATTGATAGTACCACAAACGTTTTAGGTAGATCTATCTTGGCTATCTCATCCACAAAGGGAGAGTCAGAATAGCTTTCAGGGTTGGCTTCCTCGATGCTTGTTGGTATTCCAGGGATCTTCTCAAATTTCTCATGGAGTTTCTAGATCTCCTGGACCATTGCCATCATTATGGCTACATTGGTTTGATCTGGGGTAGTTTCTTCATTTAGGGTTTCTTCTAAGTCTGAATCAAGATCTCCTGCTTTGGTTTTTGATGGAGTTGGGGTACCAAAGTTGGAGAAATCAATATTCCTGATGATTCAAGAAAATACTGTCCCAGGCTGGATCTTCAATTTTGAGCCCGAGGCTTTATCCTCTAGCTTTTGCTTTAGATTGAATTCCGATTCTTTCAGTTTCTGGACATCGGCTTCAGCCTGCGCCATTTTTTGCTTCAGCTATTCCATTTCCAATAGTTGTTGCTTGGCGGCAGCCAGTTGTTGTTTTACACTGTCTCCAGTCATTTTTGAAAGGATATTTGTTTATTTGGGATTGGGTTTTGATTATCTTTGAGCTAGATACCCCATGGTGGGCGCCAATTATTTTAGCAAGATTTTACACGGAAGTAATATCTTGCCAGGGGATTATTTTGCAGGGTGATCAAACTCAATAATCAATGCCTGACTAGTAAGGTAAATAAGTAAAGAATATACAATAAAATGAAATACATAGATTTGTACGTGGAAAACGCTGAGAATAAGGGGAAAAACCACGGGCACCAAGCTAGGAGGGATTTTAACTATAGTTTTCTGTATCCTAAAAAGGAATCAGCGTGGAAGACTATTAATAAGTAAGAATGCTAGTGGAATTGATTAGAATATATAAAACAAAATAAGAGTAAATGAGTGAATTATTGATTGCCCTTTGTCTTCCTTTCCTTTGCTATTTATAGTAGCTTCTTCTGGTCTTCAACGGCTCTTCCAACGTTCATATGAACGTTCCTAGTTAATAGACCTTCCGCCCTATTTACCCGGAAGTGGGTATTTGACTTCACAATTTCCCGTCCTTATATTTTGCTTGGTTGACTACTTCATAGTTGTTGTAGTTTTGTATAGTAGGTCACCCGTGAAAATAGGAACTACTTTGTTGCATTATGATTTTTGCCTGACGCATTCAGGTGATATCCACTATATGGCTGATACGTATCCCTTCAAGTCTGGCCTGATAGGATGGCATGACCTGCCTTTCCCTCCTGGCTGGCGCCTGACTAAGTGAAGTATGTTTTGTGCTGGGTTGCCCCTGTCCAGGCTAGCCTGATAGTCTTCGCCTGACATTTGTGTAATCAGGCAGGAGAAATCTTGGCCCTACAATAGGCAAGATGAGATGCGAGCAATCTAGAGCTGGCTCGTCATCTAAGATGACGTGAATTCCCAAAGGGTTTGTTTTGTTGTTTGGTTTTGCTGGCGAAGGTAGGGGTAGTTCTCCTTTCTCGATCATGTCCTGGATAGCATGCTTAAGCTTGAAGTAAGTTTCGGTGTCAGCCTTTGCCTTGGTGATATTGGCATTAGGCGTTAGGGTTCCAAAGGCGGGTTTTCTTTTCTTTAGGCGGCTCCGGAGTGGACCCGATTGGTTGCAGTATTCCTTGTTCCATGAGCCTCTTCAAGGCGCTAGCAAAGGTCGATCCTAAGTTGGTGAATGTCCTTTGGGGACGTTCGGCTTTCTTTACAGTTGGCTTGAGGAGGTTGACCTCGTCGATTTTGTTTGCTTGACCGTAGGGACGAGATCCAGTTGATGTAGACCCCTAACAGCCCCTACCCGTGGTTTTGGCCAAGACGCCCTTGCATAGGTCATCCTCGATACGGGTCCCGAGGATATGCAGATCCTCGATGGTTTTGATCTTCTTGTACCATAGCAGGTTGGCATAAACCGGACGGAGATTATTAACGAATTTCTCTACCAAGGTTGATTCGCTTGGTTTGCTGACTAGTTGGGTGCTCACCCTTCTCTAGCGGGTTAGGAATTCGGTGAATCCCTCTTTGTCAATTTGGGTTAGGACCTCAAGGGTGCGGGTGTTGGCTTGAATTTCGACATTGTCGGCGTATTGCTTTACAAATTCAACGGCGACTTCGTCCCAAGTGATGATGCTCTTTAGGTTGAGGGAATAGTACCTTTGACGGGGAATTGGTTCCAAGGACAATGGAAAAATCTGGGTAAAGAGCTCTTGTTTGACCCCTTTGATGGACATGTAATCCTTGAAGGCCCAGATGTGGTTGAGTGGGTCCTCCACTCCTTTGAATCTAGGCACATAAGTTAAGGTGAAGTTGTCAGGTAGTTGATCCCCGACGGGCTCGAACCTCTGATTGTTTTCGAGGTGAATGTTGTTCCCCCGGGCCAAGAGTTGCTCTTCCAAGAGTTTAAGCCTTTTCTCAGTTTTGGTTGATGGCGGAGTGTTGTGTTCTCCGGTTTCCTTATTTTCCAGAGTGTCGATACGGATTTCAACACGGTCCAGATTGACCTTAAGGGCTGTGAGCAGGCTCGCTAGCTGAGCAGTTGTGAGATCTCTGTTGTCATCATTGTAGTTGTTGGACGAAGCTGAAGATGGGGCCATGGTTTTGAGGCAGAAAACAGCTCACGTTACATCCCTACCGATACGATTTAACGACTAAACACAGACAACTCATAGGACAAAAAGACACTTCGGACTCAACGAGACGAGGGCAACCGTGTGTGGTGCCTCGGTGCTAACTCGATTGATGGTGCGACGGTGTTGACTAAACTTCAACTCATGCTCAACGTAATGGCGTGACACCTTTGAACAAGTCTCTAGGCGAGACGACTCATAATTAAAGACCCATAAATACGTTTGCTTTCACTCGGTAGACACGAGGCGGAATTGGAGTAGTGGACTGAAATTTTCGAAAATAAAAATTTTCAAAAAAGGTACATTTGTTGCTTTTTAGACGGCTTTTGAAGAATAGGGATCTTCAAAAGTCAGCCAGTTGAAAAGGGTCGTCTTAGGTTTGTTTTCAAAAGACGGTTTTAAGTTAAAGTTGCGGCGGATTTGAAAACGATGCGTTGTTTCTGAAGACGGATTTTTGAAATTCAAAATCGTGTGTTTTAAAAATCGAGATTTGCAAATTGTTGTGGTCTCGAGAATGGTGTGTTGTCCTCGGGATTTAGAAAGTCCTCGAAAATGGTATGTCATTTTCGGGTTTTGAAAGGGCCATTATGTCGGTGCAAAAGTCCATTATATCGGTGCAAAAAGTCCATTTTGTCGGCGCTAAACGATTTAAAATACGTGTTTCAAATTTGTCATTACGACGGCATAAAAAGGTGCGTTTTTTGAAACGGTTGTAAGAACCGGGTTTTGAAAATCGTCATTACGACGGCATGAAAAAGGTATTTGCAATGGTTGGCGAAAGACCGAGGTTTAAAACGGCCATTATGATGGCGCAAAAAGGTGTTTTGAAACGGTTGTGAAAACTGGTTTTAAAAATCGTCATTACGACGGCATGAAAAAGGTGTTTTTGTTGAAATGGTTGTAAAAACCGGTTTTGAAAATCATCCTTACGACGGCATGAAAAGGTGTTTTTTTTAAACGGTTGTGAAAACCGGTTTTTAAAATGGTCATCACGACAGCCTAAAAAAGGTATTTTGTTGAAACGGATGTAAAAACCGGTTTTTAAAATCGTCATTACGACGGCATGAAAAAGGTTTGAAACGGTCAGCGAAGGACCGAGGTTTAAAATGGCCATTATGACGGCGCAAAAAGGTGTTTTGAAAGTTTGGAAATTCCACGGAAGGACTTCTGGTCACATAGCACATAAGCACTCACAGTTCATTATATTATACATAATACTGACACGGGTTTTGGCTTAAAAAGGGTGGTTACACACCAAGCAATCAATCCCCGATTTTCGAGAGGGACGCCAATCCAAACAAAGTGTGTAAGGTTGGTGCCCTAGCCTCGTTCACGTGGGAAGTGAATGCTCTTTGGTGAAACAAAATGGTGTAATGCTAATGGTATGCTTGATGCAATCATGATTCGAAACGGGGGGATGAGAAAACTCACGCCGACGGGACGAGCCAATTGGTCGATAAAGGTTAGGTTATGGGCCGGGACAAGGAACCCGACTTATGATCGTAATATCAATTTATACACTTTAACTAATACCTCGTTCGAGTTTCACCATCTATGGATCGCAAAGACACGAGTGTCTTATTTTTCCCCATCGGAGTCGCCAATCTGTGGACATGGGCCACCTACGCGCCAGGTCAACCCGTGGATGTGCAGCAGTCGGAAAGCCACACTCGGTAAGAACACGACATTGAAGTGATCGTGTCAGAAGTGATCGTGAAAGAACACGACATTGAATCCATTCTTGAAAATGGAAATACAGGTGGCACCCTCGAGTTATGTGGAGCTGTGGAGGATGGCCAACCGGCTGCGAGCGACGGCTGTGGAGGCTCTTTAAGGTGGCCTAAGATGGCAGGTATGAACCTCCCTTCTTTCTTCCTTGACAAACATGAGATATTTGAGGTACTTTCGGAGTACTTGCCTTTCTATGCTTTGTCATTCATCAGTTTTCTTCCTTTTAGAGGGGGCGGTTTAAATGCATGAATGCGCATCCACAAGTTTAAACCTAACATGCAAAAGTTTGCTATGTTAGTTGTTTATCTAAGTATCAAATAATTGATGTCAAGTTGGATTTAATGTTGATTTGCATGCAAGACGGAAATTAAACATCCATTTACCGAGTTAGGTTTGTGGTGCACAACATGATCCGTTGGTCTTAAAAAAGGGATGTTTTAGAATGCAAAGTGTAAAATGCAAACTCATCAATCTGATCCGTCCTGCGGGTTATCCGAAGTCGGGATCGCGCTAGACGAGTGCTGGAAAGGAAACGAGAGTAGCACCAGGCAGCCTATTGTGGCGCGAGCCATAAGGCGATGCAAGGAAGCCTGTCCAGACTTGAAATGTAGAAAGCAGGAGCTGTCTTGGGGCGTGAGCCATTAGGCGACCTATGGGGCCTCTCCTTGTTGTTTAAAATGCTTGTGAAATTGTTTGTAAAAGGGTGTTAAAACCCTCTTTTGTTAAAAAGGTCATTAAGACCGCTTTTGTCCTAATATGAAGAATGGGACTCAGAATAATTATCATTGTCTTGATAATATTCGATGTCGAGTTCGGTTTTGTAAGCATGACATGGATAGTTTTGTAAAAACAGGATGTAAAAATGCTTGTTACGAACTAATTATGTTAAGTTCATTGTTTTGTAATTCACGTGTAAAAAGTGCTTGATATGAACTAATTATATTAAGTTCATTATTTTGTGATTAGTCAAATTTTATCATCGTACTCGGGTTGAACCGACATGGTATGTAGAACCAAGGATGATTATTTGTATATGACTAATATGGTTTTTGCAAATGTAAACAAATGAATAAAAAGGCTTTAAAATACCCTTTAAAATGTAATTAACCAAATATCATCACAGAGTCACGGATTAAACCATCATGGCATGAAGAGCCAAGGGTGAATATGATTCATGGTTAAAAATGCTTGTTGTAAAAATGATTTGAAATATTTTAAATGGTAAAAACTGATTACAAATAACAAAATGAAAAGAAGGAAAGATCACCTCATGTTTGAGTTCTGACCTGGGGTGTCATAAGAGGCGGGAGCCACCTAGTTCTGACTAGGGGCTTTTATTTTAGGTCAAACCTCGATATTGGCTCAATCAATACGTATTTTGGAACATGTTATGCATGTTTTAGCACGTTAAAGTCATAAAAACAGATAAAAAGAACATAAAAGAAGAGGATTAATTACACCCTCATAATTAAATGCTAGGTTCCTTGACGAGAAGTCGATAAAGTGTAAAAACTTGTGTGTTAAAAAACTCGATTTAAAACTGTTTTGTAAAATATGGAGTGCTGCTTTGTTTTAGTGATTGTGTAGTTGGTCGAAGTGGTATGTCAAGTGATTTAATGCACGATGACGGTACTAAAAAATGTGTATGGCTCGTGTTTTCAATCGGTAGGTCGAAAATATGTATCGTTTGTTGACTCGAGAAGTCGAGGTCTAGAATTTTAAGGGAGAAAAGAAGGGGCGGACTCTCGCGTGCCTTCAAATGGTGGCATTTGAGGGGTATTTATAGAGGATTGTGTGTTTCTGTGCGTTTTGGGTGACGTGGCCACATGGGTTGCTTGAAGAGGCGCGAGCATGTCCGCGGGTCTTTAAGTTGTCTTGTCACTATCACGCATTTGGATTTCTGGTTTGTTCTATCCTTGGTTTTGTAGGACATGATTGTTGTACTTGACCATCAAGTATACCGTGTATACTTAGCATGGAAACATTGAAGGGTTTGCTTTTTTGTGTTTGACTCGATTTGACTCTTTGTTGGTGTCGGGATTTGAATTTTGAGGCGGTTTTTGGTCCGGTGTCGGTTTTGACTCTAGTTAGTGTCATTGTGACTCCGTCGTCGGGCATAAAATACTCCAGGTATTTTTGAAATGTTTTGAAAATGTTTTATCTTCGAAATCGTTTTTGAGTTTTCCGACGCGTAGTTATATAAACTGTCGATCAAACATAGCGATTCCTAAGCATGTTGTAGTCCGATAATCATCGGGTGTTTGTTGGGGATTCAACAGATACTTGGTGTCTACACATGTAGCAAATTAAAAACGGCCTAAACAGTATAAAATGCAACTTGACGAAGTCGAAAATTTAGAAATCTAGAAATGAAAGTAAAAAAAGAAAAAAAGTGGTGCCGCATAGTAAGCATGAAAAAATGACTCGACGCGCGACGGACAATGGGAGTGCTTCCCCTTAAAAAAAACGAAAATAAATGAAAAAAGTAAGTGTAAAAGAGTTGAAAATAAAAAAAAATGAGAGGGAGGGAAATGATTCCCCAAAAAAATAAAAATTAAATGAAATGAGTAATTGTGCTTGTGACGAAATGTAAAATGACGATAACGTCTTGAAAAGCGGGCCCGCATTGGATTCCGCAACGAAATAGGAGTTGAAATTTGGTAAGGAAAGAAAATTTCCGAATTGAACAAATATATCCCTATAGGAATAGGAAACATTAACTAAAACGGGAATAGGAAAGATCCTTGCGGGAATTAACAGAGAATAAGGCTGGGGAAGAGGAGCAACAAGGGTTGCGGTGCTTCCCAAGGGCGCAGCTGTTGCTACGTTTTCTCTTGAGCTGGTCTCTTCTTAAGCAGAATTAGAAAAGGCCGACAAGTATAAATAGAGGCCTCAGGTTAGCTTCTATGCTCAAAATTAACCCTTCTATTAGTCCGTAGCTCATCAAATACATATAGTTTCTCTCAAAAAAGTATTTCCAAAAAAATGGATATTTTTGAATCCCGACTCAAAGATAGGACCAATGAGTTTTCAAACACGGAGAAGCATGACAATGGGTATTTTTGGATCGATCATCAGTTTTATGCTAGTAAATGTGGTGAGCGTTTCTTGATGCTTGTCTTGAATATTAAAACCCGGATTATCACGTATTTGGCTTCCCCGGAGGCGAAATTTGTCCTTTTCCCGAAAAATTTCCAGCGATTGGAGGGTGGGATACGGAAAATCTTCCGACTTTGCCATGTAGCTCCCAAGGATATAAAAATAAATTTAGAGACCTCCTAGGACTGACCAAAGCTGAGGTGGATCGACTTGTAACCTCGAAGGGTGTACGAATGTTTGAATTTGTAGACCGTTTCATAGACAGGGAAGACCCTTCCATTTCCTATGCTGCGAGGCGCAGAGCCTTTGGATTTCGCCTTCTTCACTACTTTGTCTTAAAGGGCCATGTTGATGCGGAAATGAGAGGTGACCCACGTTTCTTGGGTATTATCGAGAAAATGGAACTACGCAACAGCCCAGCTTGCTTGGTATTAGTAGAGACCATCTTAGGGTTGGATAGCCGAAAGGCGAACCGTGGGCTCCTGTATCTAGGAAGTCCTATCATTTTATATATTTGGTTGATGGAGAGGTTGCGATTGATCGAGCATCCAGTTGATATTCCTAGATATCGATCATGATTTATCATGATGAGGACAAGGCTATACATGGTGGACTTCACTCGAGTGTGCAACTATTGGGAGAACAAACAATGTGTATGGCTCGTATTTTCAATTGGTAGGTCGAAAATACATGTCGTCTGTTGACTCGAGAAGTCAAGGTCTAGAATTTTAAGGGAGAAAAGAAGGGGCGGACTGTCGCGTGCCTTCAAATTGTGGCATTTGAGGGGTATTTATAGAGGATTGTGTAATTGTGTGCGTTTTGGGCGACGTGGCCACATGGGCTGCTTGAAGAGGCGCGAGCATGTCCGCAGGTCTTCAATTTGTCTTGTGACTATCACGCATTTGGATTTGTGGTTTGTTCTATCCTAGGTTTTATAGGACATGATTGTCGTACTTGAGCATCAAGAATATCGTGTATACTTAGCATGGAAGCATTGTAGGGTTTGTTTTTTGTGTTTGACTCGGTTTGACTCGTTGTTGGAGTCGGGATTTGAATTTTGAATCGGTTTTTGGTCCGGTGTCGGATTTGACTCTAGTTAGTGTCATTGCGACCCCGTCGTCGTGCATAAAACACTCCAGGTATTTTTGAAATGTTTTGAAAATGTTTTGTTTTCGAAATGGTTTTTGAGTTTTCCGAGGTGTAGTTATATAAAATGTCGATCAAACGTAGCAATTTTTAAGCATGTTGTAGTCCAATAATCATCAAGTGTTTGTTGGGAATTCAACAGATACTGGGTATCTACAGAACCCCCACTTTGACTGAGGCTGGAACAGGACGAAAGTCAAAGTACAGCCCCCAAGTCAATCGAGGATTTCTACCTTGAGACATGTGGTTTATGCCTATCCTAGTTAGTTCGTTGTGGGTGTCGGATTCTTACTTATACTGGACGAAGGCTGGCACCTCGGAGGAGCGCCAGAAGTTGAGAAAGCATGAGTCGATTGACTACAAGATCCGTGAAGTGGCGAAAGAGAACCGGAAATATTTGACCGAAGAAGAAGAAGAAGCTGGATTCCGAGTCGTCCGCCCGAAGAAGAAACCAAGGAATGATACTATTGAGAAGATGGTTTTGGATCGAAATGGAATGACTAGGCCTCGAGAAAGACCATTGGTGATTAGGTCGGAGATAACGCAAGAGCGTCCCCATCGAGGTCGAGACAAGAAGTATGATAAAAATGACAAAGGCAAAGGAAAGATGGAAGAATAGGAATAGCCTAAGTCTTTGATGTGAATACGAATCATCTTGATGAAATAATTCTCGAAACAAGCAACCAAGACAACCCGAGTCACCAAGCATGGATCGGTTCGAATAAGAGTCGAGAAAAGTGCATGATCACCCGCCAATGGGACGGGTAAAACCGTGTGGAGCAAGGATGGACCTCGAAAATGGGCTAGACCAAATGCTTTGAATAAACTCACCTAGTTTTTGTCATAGCCTAGTTTTTACAAAGGTCTTACCTAGTTTTTGGTTTAGTCTTGCTTAGTTCTTCCACATAGCCTAGAATTCACAACAAGGCATTAAAGACTAGCCTTGGGCATCAAGGATTTCGGCCTATATAAGGCTTGTAGTCCTCATTTGTTTATCATCCAATTTTGAAGTAAAAACTTGAGAGTATTCTCTAAAACTTGTCTTGTCTTCTTGTGTTGTTACACGAGTGGTTTGGATTAAGAGGTCGAAACGCGATTTCGCACCTTGCTTGAACGAGGGACGTGATCCTAAGTTTAAGTCGGATTGTTTGACGAGTATCAAACAATTCACCCATTGGCGTATCTATAGGTCTAGCTACGACAAATATCCCTTCTTTTCATTCAAATCTCGCTACGAATATACGGATTGATCGGGTTGCACCTAGTGTATTCGGATCCTTCGTCTATTTTCTAGTACAAGTTAAGACTTCCGCTTGCGATTCACATCAATTGTGGTATCAGAGCTTCGGCTCTTGATTTCCATTAATCGAGACGATCCATGGGTCTTGATTTATTTCCAAAAGAAAAAAAAAAAAGTTACTGTTCACGTCCAGTACTGTTCACGGTACTGTTCACCATCAAAAAAAAAAAAAAAGGATTTTCGAAATTTCAAGCAACCAACATCAAAAATGAATTTCGACGATCCCAACTTTCTCAAGAATCTTCAAAGGGCTTTAAAGAATTTACAAGAAAATGATCCCAAGTGGATGCCGAGACGAGAACGAGCCGCTGAAGAGTTCAAGGTCAGTGAACTACCCGAGTTCACGGGAGGCACGGAGCCCGAGGATTATCTCGATTAGGAGAGACATATCGAACGAATGTTTGATTTCAAAGGTCTGGATGACGCGAAATGCTGCAAGTACGCTATTCGAAGACTTAGTGGAGAGGCTTCACTATGGTACGAGAGTTTGAAAGTAAGGCGTGCTCGTGCTAGAAAAGAGAAATTATCATCTTGGGACTCTCTAAAACGCAAATTGCGCAAGAAATATGTTCCAGCAACTTATAGGCTCCCGCCTTATCGTAAGATCGCCAATCTTAACCAAGGGAGGCTTCGTGTCTTTGAATACATCGACGAGTTTGATAATCTCACCCTGATGAGAGAATTGGAAAAGAGTGAAGAATTAAAGATGGTTGAAGCACAAGGAAAAGCTAAATTGCCAACAATTTATGATGAGATGTTTGATGAGGAGGAACGATTGGGTGATGTGTTCAATTTCGAAGAAAGAGAAAAGGACGAGATTATAGAGCCATTGAGTGACGATGATCAAATTAAAGATGTGATTGAAGATGACATATTTACCAACTTGGATGAACCTCATATGGGAGTCGCTACTTTATTTGATCCAAATCTACCAATTGTCTTTGATGAAGAAATGGAAGAAGTTTATGACGAAACTCTCATGGAAGAAAGTGATCATACAAGTTATGACGATGCAACTCAAGACAATCTTGATCTTGTGCCAAACTCGGATGAGGAATTCAGGGATGTCTTTCCCAAGAACCTACCCGCTGGTTTACCAACTATTAGAGGGATCGAACGCCAAATTTATCACATTCCCAAAGCTTCGTTACCGAACAAAGCCGCCTATCGATGCAACCCAATGGAAACAAAAGAGTTGCAACGACAAATGGAGGAGCTAATGGATCGAGGCTATGTTCGTGAAAACCTGATTCCATGTGCCGTCCCTACTCTACTTGTCCCAAAGAAGGATGGGACGTGGCGAATATGCATTGATAGTCAAGCCATGACCAACATAACTATCAAATATCGTTTTCCTACCCCAAGGCTTAACGACATGCTTGATGAGTTATATGAGTCCGAGATCTTTTCTAAGATCGACTTGAGGAGTGATTATCACCAGATGCGAATGAGAGAAAGGGATAAGTGGAAAGCCACGTTCAAGACTATACATGGGTTGTACGAGTGGACCGTCTTGCCATTCGGATTGACCAATGCTCCAAGTACTTTTATGTGACTCATGAACGAGGTACTCAAACCTTTCTTGAACAGATTTGTTTTCGTCTATTTGGATGACATTTTGTGGTACAGTCGAACTGAGGAAGAACATTTCCTACACCTTCGAGAGGTGTTCGACATACTTCGTGGGCAGAAACTCTATGAAAAGAAGGAGAAGTGGTCGTTGTGGGTCAAGAGTGTCATCTTTCTTGACTATATGGTATCTAAAGACGGGGTTCCGGTTGATCAAACCAAAATTGAGGCAATCAAGTCGTGGCCTACCCCTAAGTCCATCACGGAAGTCCAGTCATTTCGTGAACTTGCTTCGTTTTATCGAAGGTTTATTCGGAACTTTAGTACCATCACTAGTCCCATCACCGAGTGTTTAAAGAAAGGAGCATTTGTATGGACCGCGGCCGCTCAAAGGGCCTTCGAGACGATAATTCAAGAGTTTTGTGAGGCACCGTTGTTGGCACTTCCAGATTTTACCCAACCATTTGAGGTGGAGTGTGACGCCAGCAGTGTTGGAATTGGTGTTGTGTTGGTACGAGGAAAGAAGCCCATCGCATACTTTTCCGAGAAGCTTGGTGGTGCTAGACTCAACTACCCTCCGTACGAAAAAGAGTTCTATGCGATCTACATTAACACGCAGCAGAATTTGAATCCAAGACATGCCGAATGGGTGGAGGTCCTACCAGGAGGCGATCACATTAATTTTGAGTCTCAAGTGAAAGAACCGTATCGATCACCAATTGATAAATACATTGATGAGAAGCTACATGGTGGGAACTCTAATTTCTTATTGAAGTCAATTTTCATGGGAGCTCATGATGATCTTGTTGCTTCGAGCAACCATTATTTGGATTTTGGTAGAATTGTGCATGGAAGGTGGTGGGAAGGAAATCACAAGAAAGTAAGGCACAAGCAAAGATGGCACAAAATGGTTGTGATTGACAATACTCATTACAAATTCAAATCACCGCAGAGGGATAAACATAAAGACTACATTGAAGATGATGAGCAGAAGAAAAGATCAACGGGGTGCGTAAACTGCTTCATGTTCTTAATCAAGTTTGAATCTAACTTCCAAATTTGTTTTGATCCCGGTGGCATCAAAGATGATTCGACTACGTGTTCGGGCTTGTTCGGGTTTATAATATTCATCTTTGATCCCGGCATACTGAGGCAAGAATTGAGGACAATTCCTTTTAAAGGGGGAGGAATTGATGTGAATACGAATCATCTTGATGAAATAATTCTCGAAACAAGCAACCAAGACAAGCCGAGTCACCAAGCATGGATCGGTTCGAATAAGAGTCGAGAAAAGTGCATGATCACCCGCCAATGGGACGGGTAAAACCGTGTGGAGCAAGGATGGACCTCGAAAATGGGCAAGTCTAAATGCTTTGAATAAACTCACCTAGTTTTTGTCATAGCCTAGTTTTTACAAAGGTCATACCTAGTTTTTGGTTTAGTCTTGCCTAGTTCTTCCACATAGCCTAGAATTCACAATAAGGCATTAAAGACTAGCCTTGGGCATCAAGGATTTCGGCCTATATAAGGCTTGTAGTCCTCATTTGTTTATCATCCAATTTTGAATAAAAACTTGAGAGTATTCTCTAAAACTTGTCTTGTCTTCTTGTGTTGTTACACGAGTGGTTTGGCTTAAGAGGTCGAAACGCGATTTCGCACCTTGCTTGAACGAGGGACGTGATTCTAAGTTTAAGTCGGATTGTTTGACGAGTATCAAACAATTCACCCATTGGCGTAGCTATAGGTCTAGCTACGACAAATATCCCTTCTTTTCATTTAAATCTCGCTACGAATATACGGATTGATCGGGTTGCACCTAGTGCATTCGGATCCTTCGTCTATTTGCTAGTACAAGTTAAGACTTCCGCTTGCGATTCACATCAGTCTTTATTAGTATTTATTATTTATTATTGTTGTAATAAACGGCGGAATTTTTAGAATCATAGCCTGCATTTATTTAAGCATTTTTATTGGATGTATTATTTAGCGTATTATTAATAGATGAATAAACTGGTTATTCTTAGTTAAAGACTTTAAATCGACTCCCTTTATTTATTCTTTCGAATTCCAAGTGCCAAAGCCAATGTCCTTCTACTTACATTTTGGATTAAAAAAGGTTAGGTTGTATCCTCTGAAGGATTGCCTACGTATACATTGAAAATGAAATCAAACCCAGAACGTAGTTCGAAATAGAAAATGTAAAGGAATAAATGTTCGAAGCAAGAGCTTGTAATGAAAATAGGGAATAAGCATGGTGCTTTGCTTACTCTTAAGAATACAATTAAGTTATTTTGATGATACTAAGGATAAAAACAAAAGATGGTAAAACGCAAGAGCCAGGTAACATGTATTTCGAGGCCGGCCGTGGCCGTTTATTACGTGTCGTAAGAGCAGCACGCAGATCCCGTGTGGTGCGTTTTCGAGGTCTATTCTGAGGGTAATATCGCTTGAGTTGGTCTATATTAGTCGGATTTGAAAACTCATTCCCGTCTAAGTCTGTAAATCTAACTGCACCGCCTGAGAGTAAATATTTGACTATACAAGGCCCGGCCCAATTAGGCTTGAATTTTCCCCTTGGGTTGACTGGAAGAAGAGCTCGGTCGGATTTAAGCACTAGATCTCCCTCTTTAATGTTTCGGGGTTTTACTTTCTTGTTGAAGGCTCTACTAATCTGTGCTTGATATGTCTAGACATTATGCAAGGCACGTAATCTTCGTTCGTCCAAGAGGACGAGTTCTTCATACATATCCATATTTTATTCTACTTCCGGGATTTGACTTTCAAGTAGAATGCGCCAGAGACTGGATCTCTAGCTCTAGTGGTTGTATAGGTTATATTCCATATGTTAGATAGAAAGGAGTAGCCCCAGTTGGTGTCCTGACTTAGGTTCGTCATCCCCATAATGCAAAGGGTATTTTTCTAGGCCAGTCTCGATAGTTTTCGGTCATTTTCTTGAGGATCATGATGACATTTTTGTTTGCAGCCTCTACTGCACCATTATTCTGAGGTCGATAGGGTGAAGAGTGATGATGCTCGATTTTATACTTGGTCAGCAACGTTTCGGTTTTCGCTTGGAAATGGGAGTCGCTATAGCTGATTATTTCATGTGGGCACCCATATCGACAGTCGATATTGGTTTGTATGAACTTAGCCACATGCTTCTATGTTTGAGCAGTATAGGACGCTGCTTCTACCCATTTTGTGAAGTAATCGATGGTTACCAAAATGAAACAATGACCACCCATTCCAGCTGGAGTGATCTTCGCGATGATGTCAATTCCCCAAGGAGATGTCATCGTGTATAGTAGAGATGGTGGGACGTGTTGTACATTCTCGAAGATATCGCAATTGTGGCAATGCCTTACGTATTTGATGCAATCTGTCTCCATCGTTGTCCAATAGTATCCTAGACGCATGATTTTCTTCGCCATCATTGGTCCACTCATATGAGGTCCGCATTCTAAATCATGTACTTCTTCCATAACCTTCTTTTCTTTTGAATGATCAAGGCAAAGAAAAATGGCTAATAAACGAATCGCTCGCTGTCCTCTCTTATCCATATCGAGTGGGTATGCATCGTTGAGCTTGTAATTCAAAATGTCTTGGTACCAAGGCTCCTCCTGATTTTCGTTTTCATTGGTAAGAAAGTGTACATAAGCAGGTTCGGACCGTCTCTCAATGCATAGTGGCATTTTTATCATGCTGTCGGGCATGTTGATCAAGGATGCAAGAGCGTCTGCAAACTGATTTTCTTCTCGAGGTAGATGCAAATAGACAACTTGGTCGTAGAATTGAGCCACTTAATCAATCCTGGCTTGATATGGTGCAAGGCTTTCACTTCGGATTTTCCAAGATCCAGTAATTTGATTGATGATTAAAGACGAGTCGCCATGGACTCAGAGTCTCTTGATGCCTAAATTGACTGCTGCGTGTAAACTGATGAGGGAGGTCTCGTATTCCGCCGCGTTATTAGTCATCTCGAAGTCGAGTTTGAAAGAAATGGATGTATGCTCGCCTTCATGAGGAATGAGCAATACTTCTATGCCATACCCTCTGAGATTGGAAGCCCCATCGAAGTAGAGGTCCCATGATTCTGTATTGGTGTGTAAATTATCTTCATCTAGAAATGACCATGTATCTATTACTTGGGTATCGTGAATTGGGTTTTCTGCGAAGAATTCGGCTTCTGCTCATCCTTTAATGACCTTGAAAGTTACATATTTGAGATCGAACTCTGAGAGCATCAAAGTCCATCTTGCTAAACGCCTATTTAAGACATGTTTTTCGAAAATGTATTTGATAGGGTCCATCTTTGAGTACACCTTAACGGAATAACTAAGCATATAATGGCGTAGCTTTTTGGTTGCCCACAAAAGAGCGAGGCGTGTATTTTCAAGTGGTGTATACTTAGTCTCATATTCCAAGAACTTCTTGCTATGGTAGTAGATAGCTCTTTCATCTTTCCCGACGGTCTGTGCGAGCATAGCCCTCATGGCTATTTCTTTGACTGTCAGGTACATAGTCAAAGGTTGGTCTTTCTGCGGTGGCATTAAAACAGGTGGCTTGGCCAAGATCTCCTTGATTATGTCAAATGCCTTTTGATAATCGTCGTCCCACCTGGTGTGGTTTGTTTTCTTGAGCTTTTTGAATATGGGTTCGTAGATAATAGTGAGCTTTAAAATCAAGCGACTTAAATACTGTACCTTGCCCAGGAAGCCCCGAACTTCCTTTTCTGTCTGCGGCGGTGGCATTTCGATTAGAGCCTGGATCTTGGATGGATCAATCTCTATTCCTCTATGACTGACTACATATCCCAATAGCTTGTCGGATGTGACTCCGAATGCGTTCTAAAGATTAAGTCTCATGTTATATTTGCGTAATCTGATAAAAAACTTGCGAATGTTGGCGATGTGGCCCTGCCTATCCTTGGATTTGACAATCATGTCATCTACATATACCTCTACTTCTTTGTGCATCATAACATGCAACAACATTGATTAACCCGAATTGCATAACGGTGTAGCAATAGGTACCCCATTGAGTGACGAACACCATTTTATGCATATCGTCTTCAGCCATTTTGATTTGATTATATCCTGCATACCCACCTATGAAAGAAAGGAGTGCGTGATTTGCTGTATTGTCCACTAGTATGTCGATGTGCGGGAGTGGGAAGTTGTCTTTCAGACTGGCGTTGTTCATATCTCTAAAATCAACACAAACCCAGATTCACCCATCCTTTTTGGGTACGGGGACTATGTTAGCCACCCAGTCTGAATACTCGAAAACTTTGATGAACCCGACTTTGAAATACTTGTCCACTTCCTCGTTAATCTTGAGAGCCTATTCTGTTCTCATTCAGCGAAGCTTCTAATTTACAGGTTTGAGACCTGGTTTGATTGCGATTTGATGTTCGGAATAACCATGTATATCCCTGGCATATCCTTTTAGGACCAAGCGAAAACGTCTTTGAATTCGTGAAGAATGTCGATGAAGCAAACCCCTTCAAATGGGTCAAGGGTCGTCCCTACCCTAAGTTCTTGGAGTTCTAAATATGTCCCTACGTTGATAGGTTCAGTGTTCTCTATAACTGGTGCCCCTTTCCCCTCCTTTAGTATTTCTTTAATTATGTAAGGCGATAGTTCGATTGAGTCTGGGTTAGGATTATCCTCAGTATCATCATAAACAGAATTCCAATCAAGATAACACGAAGAGGAAGCATAATCATATTTATTCATATTAATGTTTGAAAATAGCTGAAACAAAGAAGCCATGTGCGCGGTAGTTAGTGGAGGTAAAGGGACAGTTGCCGGGACATTCCTTAAGCTGCTATTACTAGACAACGCTAAGCTCGGAGAAATAATAGGGTGCGGAGTGACAACAGGAGGAGACTCTGTAACGACTTCTCTAGATTTAGACTCAGTTTCCGATTCTGACTCTGACTCTGACTCGAACTCATCATCCTCTGGTTCTCCTTTGAACATCTCTCCTTATCCAGTTGTGAGTTTGAAGAGCCTTCCCTTATTATTGGTCTATTTGATCAATTTTCCCCATCCTCTCTGCTGATTGGCAAAATTTGCATATGCGATGAGCGTTGCAGGGTTGAAATGATCATCCTGCAGTATCATGGTAATAATATCGAATCGATCCTCTCCGAACAAAAGGCTAACAACTTGTTCGTTGAGATAAGGTATCGAACGGGCTTTGATGGTAGGAACCGTTTCTTGAGGAATGAAGTAGCAGTCATGGAACACTTTGATTCCAGCTAGCTTGTTGCCTTTAAACATCCAAGGTTCAGGAAACTCGTGAAAAAGATTCATGGTCTCCTTCCTTGATGAAGTACCCATTTAGTGTAGGGTAATATGGTCGCATTTTGATCCCTTAATGTTTGCAATTGTGAACTTGAGCGAGCATTTCGAAAGTTTCTGCCTTTGTAGGCTTGTATCCTAATCCTAATGGTATGTTCTGGGAGTGACCCTCCTTGAAAGAAAGGAAAATGTTATTCTTGATTGGTTTTAGTGGCATTCCCGGGAAGTATCCCTGAGATTTGAGTATGTGGTTGACCACGATGTTAGAATATGGGTTGAAGTATGGAGGGGCCAATTCACTTTCTATAAGATTGATGATCTGGAATCCTCCTAGCTCGTGCACTGGATCTGACACAACTTGATTACTGGACATTTTCTCCATTACTGCCTTGTTGGGTGACGAAGTGATCGTCATTACTCGACCATCTAAAGGGATCTTGATCTTTTGATGAAGCGTGGATGTCATGGCTTTGGAAGCATGAATCTATGGCCTCCCTAGAAGTATGTTAAAGGATGCCTAGATGTCTACTGTTTAGAAATTGACCTTCCTTTCAATTGGCCCAGTGGCTATAGTAAGACTGACAAGGCCTATCACTTTACGCCGCGTCCCATCGTATGCACGAACACCTTGGTTAGTTTTTTTTATGTCGAACTTGTAAGCTGTTTTCAGCGGTATGACATTGACCGCGGAGCCATCATCCACTAGCGTCATAGGTACATTCTTTTAAAGACATGTGACAGTGATATATAAGGCCAGATTGTGAGCGACACCAAAAGGTGGAAAATCTTCATCTGAGAAAGTAACTGGGTTATTTAACTTGATTGAGTCCTGGAGGACTAGGTTGACCACATTGTCAGGACTAGAGTCATGTGCTATATTGAGTTTAGCTAATGCTTGCAATAAAACTTGGCGACGTGGAAATGAACTAGACACTAGTTTCCAGACTTAAAGATCAGCCTTTGTCTTCTGTAGTTGCTGCATTAGGTGAAAAGTGAATGAATCCTCATTGTTATCTGTTAGAGGTGCGTCATTGGTAGCTGAACAGTTTGTCTGTACCGAGGTGACATTTTGGTATGGGCGACCCGATCGAGTAAGATGATCCACGTCAAGATCTTCCAAGGCTTTGACTAAAGGATGTTCTTTGAGGTAAACATCTTCGTCCTTATATGTCCAAACGCCATTGATAGTGTTGAGCTCTTTCAAGCACAGAATTTCGGCCTCTAGACTGATAATCTGCTGAACAAAATCGTCAACTACCGTGATGACTTCTTGCATTGTAGATTCGTATGATAGAGTAGCAGACATTTGCGTGGCTTCTTGAGTTGAGATGTTGGGCTTTCGAAGGGATGACACAACATCTTCCAGTTCATCGACTTGTCTACTTACATTCTTTGCCCATACGACAAAATCCGCAATAGTGGGTGTGATGGTAGAGTAGGTTTCTCCGTGGTTAAGCATATTGATCTCATCTTCGACTGGAGAGATTTGGTGTCAACAATCCAAGGTGGACTCCTCATCCGAGATCATCAGAATTACAAAAGGATTCTTTGTGTTGTTAGGCTTACTCGCAGGAGGGATAGGAAAACGTTCATATTCGATCATGTCTTGGATAGCATGATTCAACCTGTAACAGTTTTCTGTGTCGTGTCCCTTACCCCTGTGATACTTACAATAAGCGTTGTTATCCCAAAATTTAGACTTCTTTTCTGAGTCAGGTGTGGGTCCTATTGATTGGATTCTACCCTGTTTCATTAGCCTTTTTAGCGCATTTGTATATGTGCCACCAATGTCAGTGAACTTTCTTGGTGTATTGTTCCTTTTAAATGACTCGACATGGTTTACATCATCAGTTTTGCTAGTGGGACGGTAGGAATGACTTCCAGCTGACGTTGAACCTTGATATCCGCGCCCTACAGTTTTGGACAAGATTCCTTTGTGAATACCGTCTTCAATCCTCGTACCTAGCATCGTTAAATCTTTGAAATATTTGATGTTTTGGTACCTCAATTGATTTGCATAGATAGGTCTTAGATTGTCCACAAATTTCTCCACAAGAGTGGCCTCATCTGGACGCTCAACAAGTTGGGTGTTAGTCTTTCTCCACCTACTTAGGAAGTCGGTGAAACCTTCTTTTTCGTTTTGGGTAAGAACCTCTAGAGTGCGTATGTTGACTTGAATCTTGGCATTATCTGCGTCATATTTAGTGAATTCGATGGAAGCATCATCCTAAGTAGTGATTTTCTTATGGTCTATTGAATAGAACCATTGTTTGGGAATGGTGTCGAGAGATGAAGGAAAGATCCTTAAGAACATCTTTGGCTCAATGCCTTTGATAGACATGTAATCCTTGAAAGCACGAATGTAGTTTAGAGGGTTTTCGTGCCCCTTGAACTTCGGGATGTAAGTCATGTTGAAGTTGGTTGGCAATTGAGTATTCACTGCTTCATACTTTCGGCTATTTTCCCTCTACATGTCATCCCCCTTGAGGTACATTAATTGCTCTTCCAGATATTGAAGACGCTTTTCTACTTCAATAAGGATAGGTGAAGAATCGTTTTCAGGCTTTCCGAAGGGTGGAGGATTGTCGTGCAAGGGGATGTCAGGAATAGGACCATCGGCGGGAGGAAGTTTCGCTTCCACGGCTACAATGTGGCCTTCGATCGTTTGGATACGAGCGTATGCGACATCTTGACTGGCTTTGAGCCGGAGTAGTGCGGCCAAAACTTGATTATTACCATTACCATCGTGTTGACCCTGGACGCTTCCTTGACTTTCGTTAGTTCCGACCACCTTGGACTGAGGATAAGAACCGTAGCGAATCAAGACACAATCGACTACATGGCACACTTACTCGAAGGAAACTAGAAGACTCGTGGGACGACTCAAAAAGGGAGGACATGTGTGTCCTTTGTGTCATGTCGGTTTTGAAAATATTGATTTCGAAAGGTTAACCTACACAATCATTGTGTGTGATTGTAGGAGTGTCGACTTTAAAATGATTTTTAAAATGCTTGATTTCTTGAAACTTTGACAGAGTTTTGACTTGATTTTATTGACTTTGAGTTTTTTTAGGCTATTTTTGAAAGATTTACATTTTACATTTTGAAGAAAGGGTTTTGAAAATTTTGTCATGGTTTTGTTTACAAAGGTGATAACATACAAGTTACAAACATAGGCATAGTTATTATAATGGTATGCTGAATGCTTTTAGAAGGGTTTTGGCTTAAAAGGTGGATTGTCATACCAAGCTATCGTACCCTGGCCGGTCTGTGGAGAGGTCTGTGCTAAACATGAGGCGGGTCGGTTCCTAGTCCATTCGCTCGAGTAGTGAAAGCTCTTGATACAAACATGCATAAGCATCGTGGTATGGTTGACTTCAATCGCTATCCATCTTTGGGCACAAATAGGAATTTGCACCGTCCAGACGAGACGATTGGTCGATTTTGTTGGGTTAAGCCTAGAAAGGCAAGCTAAAACATCCTAAGAAGATCGAGTAATGAAAACTGACAACTGTCTCATATAAATTATTCCCTAACCTTATTCAAGTTTTACCCTAGGTATACTAGACTTAGTCTAAGTGTATCATCCCCAGTGAAGTCGCCAAACTGTGGACAAAGCCACCCGCGCGTTGGTTTCGAGGCGGCAACGCTTCTCCCACGGAAATCCGGCGTGAGCCAAAGCTCTTCATGGGCCGTTACCGATTTGAAAGGCATTGAAACTGGTGAAAGGTTTGACAAGCCTGCATTTTTGGAGTCGACACCAATTTTTATAGAAGATTGGAACCGTTCGAATAATTCGCGCTATGTCAGAACACAAAGTAGTGACATGAACACTAAGAAATTCGTTACCCTTAGCATTCTATGTCTAGAATAACTCTCGTGATGCCAATGAACATGGATGTTCACAGAGATCTTGAGTAAGGGGTGAGGGTACGTATTACGAAGCTCTTTTATTCGAACACTTAATCCCGTCCGCCTCGATAGCGGCCTCTACTAATAATCAGGGAAGTTATTTATACTTGATATGTTGTCAGTTGTAATGCATGCAATGCAACATTCATCGTTTTAATCCTAGCATGTGAGATTAGACTAAGTCGGTGAACAAGCAATTTAGCACTCAATTCGGTCGAAGTTAGAAGTTAGATTGATTTACATGTGAATGAGCCAAGTAAGTAAATCATGGAGGAAATAATATGAAATAAATAAATACAATAAATAAATTACAATTGATTACAACGAATTGAATTGAATTTACGTCATAAATATGCTAAAGGGGATTTAAAAAGAAAATAAAATAAAATAAAAAAGAATTAAAAAGAATTAAAATATGACAACATGTCGAATTATAGGGATAATATGAGTAATAGTCGATTAGAAACTTAATTAGAAAACCTACATTAAAACGAGAACGAATTCAGAGGCATAAGTCAGCCCTGAATAGGCGCTACAACAAGTGCGTCCTCTGGAAGAGGCGTATCACCTGTTGCGGCTATTATAGAGCTGGGTTCTGACTGTGAAATTCAAACCCGTGGGTTAGTTAACGTTCGGTGATCGATTTATGTGGATTATTGATGTACGACTCAAATAGAAGTGATTTAGTCAGATTATATATTCTAATATCGTCACAAGTCAGATTATGGAGCAAGTTTAAATGAATTATTACAGCGATTTACATAATTATAATCTCGGGTTTTATAAAAGGTTAAAAACTTTGAAATTGAAAACAGAATTAGAGTAACGAAACTGTAAAATAGACAAAGTATGTAAAAACGACAAATTCAAGCGACTCGATATGGCAAAATCGAATCTCTAAAATCCGGATTTGAATTTATGACGAAAACCAGCAAATATTGATTATAAGGGATTTAGGTCGGAAAAAAGGTGAAACTTTTTTATAAAAACTAATTAGAAGATTATTAGACGAAATAAGACGAAGAGAATGAAGAAAGAAAGCAAAAGACGAAAGAAACAGAAACTCAAGGAAGAAGAAGAAATGCAGCAACTGAAAGCAGCCTCTGGAAGAGGCGCAGCAGATGTTGCGGCCTTTCCAGAAGGCGCATTAGTTGATGCGATTCTTCCCCACGTCATTTCTCTGCTGTTTCCGCCAAAAAGGTTTTAAAAGATGATTTTAAAAAAGACGGTTTGAGCATCTAAATGATATAAATTCTTACATATGTTGTATACAGAATTCCTGGAGAAGGTGTATTCATCTCAACAAACGTGGCTTAGCTTCTTTCTTAGCAAGAAGGTGTCTCAGCGCTGCATGGTCAGTAAAAACAGTAACTTCTGACCCTACCAAGTAAGAGCGAAATTTTTCTAGCGCATAAACCACAGCTAACAGCTCCTTCTCAGTAGTAGTATACTTCACTTAAGCCTTATCCAGAGTTTGGCTCGCATAGTAAATCACTTTCAAAGCTTTGTCTTTCCGCTGGCCTACCACCGCTCCTACTGCATAATCACTAGCATCACACATAATCTCAAATGGCAGCTCCCAGTTGGGAGGCTATATAATCAATGCTCAAATCAAGGCCTGCTTCAACCTGTTAAAAGCAGAAAGACACTCATCAGTAAAAACAAAGGGGCATCCTTAAGTAACAACTGTGTAAGTGGTTTAGCAATTTTTGAATAATCCTTAATGAACCGGCGATAAAAGCCAGCATGACCAAGGAAACTCCTCACTCCTTTAACATTAACAGGAGGAGGCAATTGCTGAATCACTTGCACCTTTGCCTTATCCACCTCAATGCCCCTATCAGAAACTAAGTGCCCTATGACAACTCCCTCGTTGACCATAAAGTGGCACTTCTCCCAGTTAAACACAAGATTAACCTTAATGCAGCGCTGCAACACTTTATCAAGGTTTGACAAATAGTTATCAAAATCACTTCCATAGACGCTAAAATCGTCCATAAAGACCTCCATATTAGACTCTATATACTCAGAAAATATCCTCATCATGAACCTTTAAAAGGTGGAAGGGGCATTACACAAACCAATAGGCATTCTACGATAAGCAAGAACACCTTGAGGGCAAGTGAAAGTAGTCTTTTCCTGATCATCCGGATGAATAGGGATCTGAAAGAACCCTGAGTACCCATCTAAATAACAGAAAAACATATGAGAGGCTAACCTTTCTACCATCTGATCAATGAAAGGAAGGGGAAAATGATTTTTCTTTGTGGCGGCATTCAGCTGTCTATAGCCTATGCACATCCGCCAGCCAGTTACAACTCTAGTAGGTATCAATTCGTTTTTGTCATTCTTAACCACATTAAACCCTCCTTTCCTGGGGACCACCTGAACTGCACTCACCCATTTAGAATGACCAACAGAGTAAATAATACTTGCATCGAGTAGCTTCATTACCTCAGCCATCACAACATCCTGCATCTTCTGATTCAGCCTGCGCTGACCTTGCCTGCAAGGTTTATGATCTTCCTCTAACTCGATCCTGTGCATACAAATATCAGGTCTAATGCCCTTTATATCATCCAAAGAATAACCCATTGCTTTCGTGTTTTTCTTAAGAACATCTAACAAAGCGGTCAGCTGCTTATCATCCAATTTGGCACTAACAATGACTGGATACTACTTTGTATCATCTAAGAATGCATATTTAAGATGAGAAGGAAGAGGCTTACGCTCAGGTACCTTTACCTCCATAGCGCGAAGAGTGTTTACCAATTGTTCTACCCTCTCTCCTTCAGCGTCGGTGAGTTCACGCTCATCTATTGCAGCTTCAAGCAGATCCAAAACAACGTCATTGTTCCCTAGGTTATCTGCACACTCATCTAACAACATCAAAGCTTCTAGCGGATCCTTAATCAAGGAATCCGACCCGAAATCATAAACAGACTCATAAACGATATCAACTGACTAACAAGTATCCTCTTTCATTGGTCGAGCAAGTGTACCAGGCAAACTAAAAGTGATGGCTTCATCCCCCACTACAAGAGTCAAATGCCCTTATTTGACATCAATAGTGGCCCCAGTTGTACATAAGAATGGTCTTCCTAGTACAATTGGGGTCCGGGTATCCTCAGCTATGTCTAAGACACTGAAATCTACTGGTATAAAGAACTTGCCTACTTTGACAGGCACATCTTCTAGGATACCTAGGGGTCGTCTAACCGATCTATCAACCATCTGGTGGGTGATATTAGTCATTTTAAGATGGCCCATATTTAGTTTCTTGCAGACAGAGTAAGGCATGACGCTGACACTGGCTCCTAAGTCACAGAGAGCCTTATCTATCACTTCATTTCCTATGGTACAGGTAATAGAGAAACTACCCGGGTATTTCATTTTAGGTGGAGCTTTATTGAGAATCAAGTTACTAGACTCTTGCATAAATGCAACAGTCTCAAACTCACTCAACTCTCTCTTACGCGTCAAAATATCTTTCATAAATTTTGTATAAGAAGGTACCTGGGTAATTAGGTCAGTAAATGGAACGGTCATCTGAAGATTCTTGACCACATCCACGAATTTACCGTACTGTCGTTCAACTTTAGCATCTTTCAGACGTCCCGGATAAGGAATTCTAGTAACAGTAAGCGGGTCTGCGACCTTCTCTTTACCTTTGTCTAAACGTGGCATCTCCGTAGCAAGGGAAAATGACACAGTAGCGTATTTCGACTTTGAAACAGCGTCTCCACTACTACATATACTCAATCGAGTAACATAACCACTCGATCGAGAACTTTCTTCGGGGGAACTGCTCGATCGAGGAACACAAACCTCTCCATCGAGAGCTTCAATTTGGGCACTCCTCGATCGAGAGCCTAAATCACTCGATCGAGGACTTTCAGAGGAAGAACCACTCGATCGGGAACCAGATTCACTCGATCGAGTATTTGGACGATGTTCAGCAGCGTCGTCGTCAATTTGTTCTTACAAAATAGTCTCCGGAATTTCATCAACCAGTATATCAGCATTTTCCGGCATTTTTGGTCCATCATAAGTAAGACCGCTTTGAATATTGATTGCATTAATTGGGTCACAAAGAGGTAAGTGACTCGCTTGGTTTAATTGCTCAGATGCAAGTTGTGCAACTTGATCCTGCAACTTCTTCATAGAACCCTCATTTTCTTCCGCATTTTTCTGGACTTGAAGTGCCAAAGATAGCACCAAGGATTTTAGCTCTGCTATTTTTATATTTGTAGAGGAAGGTTCATCTTGTTGCGGCATTGAATCAATGGGACTAGAAGTACTTGGTACGGCCATATCTTCATAAAATTGAGAGAATGAGACTCCTTGCTTGAATTGTTGATAAGCACGGACTCGCTCTACCTCTATCATACAAGTGATGGGATCATGTCCTTCCGCACCACATCTACCACAAATCACTTCTTGCTCAATCATAGCATGGACCAGCTCATGTTCACCTGTAATTTGTAAAATCTCCGGATTGACACACCTCTCATTAGGAACATCCACCACAACTACAAAAGATTCACCAGCTCTTTCATCCACTCGTCTACCTCCTCTGGGATTTTCATACTCAGCTACATGAATGGCCATATCTTCAATAAGATGCCATCCCTTATCATCTTCAAAAATTTTCTGAAATCTGCTTTTGGCTGCATTATCCAATATGGCTCTTTGATCAGCGTACAACCCATTGTAGAATTGGGTGCATAAGAACCATCGTTGGAAACCATGATGAGGTACAGAGCGAACTAGTTTCTTGAACCTAGTCTAAGCTTCATTCAGCTGTGTGAATGTAGTGATTTGGCCTCTTAATGCATTAGTGCGCTGCGATGGGAAATACCTTCTATAAAAGGCCAAGGCTAGGGAATTCGAGTCAGTAACACCAGCAGCTTCCCTATCCAAATCACTCAACCATTCCCGGGCGTCATCAGTTAAAGAAAAAGCAAAAAGAACTCCCTTGACCCTATCCTGTGTCACCCCATCAGCTAAAGGAATGGTGGAACAATACTCAGTAAAAAAACTTCATATGCTTACACGGATCCTCTCCAGCTACTCCCTTGAAAAGATTCCTCTCAACCAACTGAATATAGGCTGGATAAATTCCAAAGGTGCCTGAATCTGTAGTAGGAAGCAAGAAACCCTTGGGCAGAGAATCTACATTAGGTTCTGAGTGACTGGCGATGTTCGGCATTTTAGTAAGAGAAGTTGTAAGAACAGCAGATATAACAGTGCCCTCTTCCAGGACAGATTAACTGCAACACAATTATAGCACTAGAGCAGAATATGAGATCAGTCTGAAGGAATGAATTCCTTGAGACGAGAGACAAACTTAAAATAAAGCAACAAAATTACGCCACCTCCCCGGCAACGGCGCCAAAATTTGACACGGCTGTCGCAACCCTATCAAACATAAAACCAACCGGTCTCTATAAAATGTAGTAGAGGCAGTCGGGTATCGAATCCACAGGGAGATGGGAAAATGTATTCTAAACTAAGTCCATCTAAGTAACTTTTTCTTGGGGGTTTGATTGTTTATTCTAAGATACGGAGATGTAAAGGAAAGAGAAAGAGCAAAGAGAATTAAAGCAAAACTTTAACAAGAATAAATAGAGAAAAACAGTTAGGACAGTCGGTTCACCATGGTTTTCTAGGAGTCTAATCTAGGTTCATAGGTCAACACAAATTTGGTCTACAAGGTAATGAAAAGGTCCTCTTGGTCCGCTATTCGCCCTATGACATTACTAACTTAGCTTTCACCCTCATTAGAATGCCCTAATGTTCATTGCAGGTCTTACCCATTCCAATCTCTCGGTCCAGGTCAAGTTATACTTATTCAATTAGTTAAATGCGTCGACTCTAGCAACTAATCGCTATTAAATGCAACGATTAAAAACACGGACCTAATTTGCATCAAGCCCTAATCACATATTCATAATTTCCCTAATTACCATGGCTCCCCTATGGCCTAGCATAGAAGATTAGCTATGTATAAATATTGAGTAATCAATATCAATACATAAAACAAGAGAATTAAACATAGTGATAAATCGCTAGACAAAACAAAGAGGAAGAACCAAAAGAGAAAAGAGATTAAAAGAACAAGAATGATAAATGCAATAATAAACAATTCAATTAAATATTCGAAAATACCGATACAAGAGAGTTCCAAGCAATGGAGAATTTAGGTCTAAAGAATAAAGTTCTAAGAGAGGAGATGAGAGAGAGCCCCAGATGTGTCGTCGTTCCCTCTTATTTATTCCTAAATACCAAATAGAATATCCGAAATTTAACTAAAAGATTGCGTATTAGACAAAAGCTCTCGATCGAGTAGAAATAAACTACTCGATCGAGGACAAAACTCAACAAACCTCTCGATCGAGTAACACACATACTTGATCGAGGAACTCCATATACACCTATCTCGATCGAGTAACACAAGTACTCGATCGAGATCTTTCATCATCCATAGGTACTCGATCGACTGTTTTAGGCAACCAGTTTGGTCGATCGAGAGCAATAGCACCATATCAACGTAGGTGCATTCGAAGCATATTCCGGAAATCACCTCACGCATCTTTAAGTGACAGATTCCAAGCTCTGATTCTTCCTTCTCAAAAATGCATGCGATTGGGACATGTTCAGGCTTGATTTCGCTCCTTTTCGGTTCATACCTGCAATTAATACAAGACAAACCAAAGTAGACTATTTGGGGGACATTTGTAGCTAGATGCCACATAAATAACATAGAAATGCGTGTAAATATAGGGTAAAAACCTTATATAAAATACACGCATCAGTCAACATTAAATCCAACTTGACATCAATTACTTGATATTTGTATAAACAACCGACATAGAAAGCTCACATGTTAGGTTTAAACTTGTGGATGCGCATTCATGCATTTACCCGTTTTATCAACATTTGTATTTAACCAACCAAGACCGATCAGTAGAGGCCGCTACCGCGGGCGGGATTTGGTGTACGATTAAAGGGCTTCCCAATACGTACCTTCACCTCTTACTCAGAAACTTTGGATAGTGGACGACCTTATCCAGGGCGAACGAGAGTCATTCTAGAGATAGGATGCTAAAGAGGGACGACTCCTTATCTTTAGTACCTATGTCAAACACCGCTTTTTGCCTTGGTTGACCTAGGTATAAAGTGGATTCCAACGGGTTCCAAGCATCCCACAAATGCTTGGTGGCGACACCGAACATCTCTTACATCGTTTTGAGACCCTTGCTGAGACGAAACCGACCGATCTAAAGCGATCCGGTCGAAAGCATTTTTTTACGCCATCGAGCATGGCTTTAAGACTGCTGCACGTCCACGGATTGGCTGAGCATCGCAAGTGGCCTATGTTCATAGATTACGACTCCACTGGGGAAAACTAGGACACTTTTGTCTTTGTGATCCCTAGATGGTGAGACTCGAACGAGGTCTTGGTTGAAATGCATTAATTGATATTATGGTCATATGTCGGGTTCCTTGTCTGGGCCCACAACCTAACCTTTATCGACCAATTGGCTCGTCCCATCGGCGTATGTTTTCTCATCCCCGTGTTACGAATCCCGATTGCGTCAACTATACCGTTGACGTTACATATTTATGTTTCGTCAAAGAGCTTTCATTTCCTTCGTGCACGAGGCTATGGCACCCTCCTTACACATTTTGTTTGGATTGGTATCCCTCTCTGTAGATACCCAGTATCTGTTGAGACTCCAACAAACACCCGATGATTATCGGACTACAACATGTTTTGGAATCGCGGTGTTTGATCGACAGTTTGTGTACAACTTTACGTCGAAAAATTTAAAAACGATTTCGAAAATAAAACATCTCAAAACAATTCATAAATACCTAGAGTGTTTAATGCACGACGACGGGGTCGCAATGACACTAACTAGAGTCAAAACCGACACCGGACCAAAAACCGACTCAAAAATTCCAATCCCGACTCCAACAACGAGTCAAACCGAGTCAACCACAAAAAACCAAACATTTCAAACCTTCTACCTTAAGTTTTCCCGGATTCATGTTGGTCAAGTACCAAACATGTGACTACAAAACCTAGGATAGAACAAATCATGATTGCGTTTGTTGTGAAAGTGACAACATAGCTCGAAGACCTGCGACGTGGCTGGCGCCTCTTTGAGCAGTCCAAGTGGCCACGTCGCTCAAAACTCACACAACCACTCATTCTCCTATAAATACCCTTCAAATGCCGCCCATTTGAGAGTTACGCGAGTGTCCGCCCCCTCTTTTCTCCCGTCAAATTCTCGATTCGACTTCTAAAGTCACAATCCGACGCGTATTTACGACCTACCGATCGTAAACACGAGCCTTACACATTGTTTGGTACCGTCATCGTGCATTAAACCACTTGACCGACCACTTCGACCACTACACCATCACCAAACTTTTAAAACACTTTTTTACTTACCAAAACGGTTTTAAACCGAGTTTTTTCCGATCAAACGAGTTGTTACACTTACGTCGGTCACTCGCCATAACCAAACATGTAAGTATGAGGGTGTAAAAATCCTCTTTTATTATGTTTTCATTTGTTTCATGACTCTAACATGCTAAAACATGCATAACATGAACCAAAACATGGAATAAACGAGCGAAAACTGATTTTTGGTCTGAGGCAGAAGCCCCTTAGGTCGCCAACTAGCTCGCCCCTAATTGGGGTATTTAGACCAGAAATCAACCGTGTTTGTTCTCGTCATTTCCCTTAATCCATTTTTCATATTTGTAATCGGTTTTCACCATTTCAAGTATTTTCGAACCTTTGTTGTTTTATTTAACATATTTTAACCATAAAGCATTTTTCACCCTTGGTTCTTCATACCATGACGGTTAAATCCGTGTTTCGGTGATAATATTTGGTTAATGACATTTAAAAGGTATTTTAAAGCCTTTTATTTCATTTCTTTACATTTTCAAACAAGCATATTAGTCACCAACACAAAGTCATCCTTGGTTCTACATACCATGCCGGATTTTAACCCGGGTACGATGATGAGTACCGACTAATTACATTCAAATGGACTTAAAACAATTAGTCCATAATCATTTACAAAACTACTCATGTCAAGTTTGTCAAACCGAACCCGACACCGAATATTATCAAATAATGATGATTATTCGAGTCTAGTTCTTCAAATCAACAAATGCGGTCTAAACGACCCCTTTCAAATCAAACCGGGTTCAAATACCCATTTTAAACACGTTTTATAACGTTTTCTAAAAGGTCAGAACACGGTACATAAACCGTGGGCTAACCCGCGCCTAAACAGGCTCTCCATTTCTCACTTTCAAAACCAGAGGGAGGCCCCTTACACCGCCGGCTGGCTCGCGCCTCATATAGCCGTCTGGTACAGGGCTTGTTCCCTTCCAGCATTAGTCTAGGACGATCCTGAAAGAAAAGTAGATCTATATACTTAACATATTCATATATGTTTTAATTAATTTGTCATAAAATTAACTAATGATCTTATGCATGCAAACAAATAAACGAAATAAGGAAGAAACATCCATTCTTACATTGGAAATTTGGTTAATATGGGCACAAGAGAGATCACCTTTCTCTCTTGTTCTTGAGCTTTCCCTTTTGGATGAACAAAGACCCAAGTGGAGGATCTCTCCCAAGGATTTATACCCAAAGCTTACTCTTAATAAAATTAATACTATGAATACTAGATAATATTAATTTTGTAGAAAATTGACCCAAAATAATTTGGTTTTTGTCTCTAAAAACCGGTTTAGAGAGAAGAGAAGAGGAAGGTTTTTTTTCTTTCTAAAATTCTTATTTTAGATGAGTTAGTATGAATGAATAATACACACTCATGCATGTAGTGTATATCAAAAATATAAGACAAAAACCCTTTGCCTTTTCTTGTAGTAAAACCGGGTAGGAGGTGTGGAGGGGAACCAATGCATGCCTTTGTTTATCTTCACAATGCAAACTAGGGTTGCATGGCTAGGCTATTAGTGAATGATTATGTTTTCCACTAATTTAAACAACACAATATTTATCCTAATCCTCCCCTAATTTCGGTACCTTCATAAAATGGAACCCATTTTATTTTTGTCAAATTTGTCAATATGTCACATGTCATATGTTACATAAATTTGTTATGTATTTTTAACATATTAAAAATCAACGTATTAATAAAAATACGTCATATACAAAAACCGACTTAGTAATTCATAATTACTTGTACCAAAATATTTTACCAATTTACAAATCACAATAAATTGTATTTATAATAATTCATTCAAATTTAATTGTTTCCTTAAATAATAATTTCATCTGAGTAATGATACAATTCGATTACTCAGACCGTATCTCATTTAATCAAATTTCAATGTGATACGTAAATTTTACTTCCAAAATCGTCTGTCAATTTTCAAGTCATTTAATTAACTCGTAACGTTATATGATTAATTAAATGATCAATTAAGAGTGTTGCCCTATAGGTATGACCTAGGGGATCAACTGATCACCACCGTCGCCGCACAAGTAATGTCAAACTCTAGTCGGCCAATCATTACCGATATATGTTGATCGTTGTGATAAAATATTACTTCCCAATTGTATTCTTTATAATGAGACTTAAACATGTGATCATCATTATCAACAGTCGTGATCGCATTATTGTCGGAGGACACATATTCCAACAATCTCCCACTTGTCCTCGACAAGTGTGCGTCACCAATTCTCTTGTCCTATTACTATCTCCCACTCAATGCAAGGTGTCTTTCAGGTCGTACTTGCAAGTGATCATATCGAGAGTGGTTTCCTCGATCTGGAGAATAACTGATTGACCGGATTTATCCACCATGGATACATTCCGAGCGTGGCCACGCATTTCCAGTTCATTACTCCTCGACTGGCCCTGAGATATTGTTATAACCCTGACTAGGGATGGACAATTTCTATCGCACTCATTACCTTCGACTAGCCATAGCCATTTGACCCCATTTACGAAGGTCGTAGTAACACAAATCAAAGTTAATCTGAAACTGTGCCATCTTAGGCGAATAGTCCTTAGTCAAAAGAATCGAATCATTTAAATACTATAGCGGCTCTCGCCACGACCAGGCTGTATAAATTTGCCAGACCTCTATAAGCGGTCATTAGGCCCGACAATATGTTCCTAACAGTCTGCCTATGTGATCGACTAGTCATCTCACATGACTCTATGGCACTTGAACTTGCCATCAATCGCATCACACTCTAGTCACTTCGAGACGTCACCTCATGTAAGTAACTATGGGCAAATACTATGTTAATCCAAGTTCACTTTAACGGGGTTCAATTGTCTCTACAACCCGTTAGGATATAACAATGTATAAGGTGAGTTAATAATAACTCAAACGACAAATGTCGACATCACACTCGGGTAGTCAATACCATATTACAACCTTGTGATGCAAATCGTAAGTGTATAAACACTTGTTGATTGCAATAGAAGTTTAACATATCATGTGTCCATGTGTTAAAACTTCTTATAATCGCATTTTCCTTTACATTCATGTTCTCTCTCATAGCATGAATCTTACCAAGTACACATCAAGGTTCCCGACCTCGGTTTTGGTTCTTTATCTTGAAAGAACTTCCTTATCGATTATCACATAACGAACGAATTTGTGGTGAATGATATAACTTGTACTGATCAAGTACTCCATCCACACACAATGCACTAGGTACATGTTTTGTAGAGTGTTGCAACAATTTGTCAAGATTATTAGCTTAGCTTTTCTTACAAGTCCTAACATAGTTAGGAAAGATTAGTTTTGAGTAACTTCTTATTCAACTAAGTATCTTTCCAATAACCTCTTATTTCTCCTTTTGATTTGAAAAGTTTAGGATTTTCAAAAATCTTTACGTGTGTTCGAACTTTCTATAATATGTGCAACCTCTTAACACATAATAGAGTATTCCATCAAACACCGAAATCGCTCATCGGATTCTACTCGAGAATTCATGACGTTTCTATTATGGCTTACCAATGAATCATCATGCTCTCATGCATATGATTCACCATTGGACATGTGCATGATTATTCTAATGGCGGAAACATTAGTTACTAATAATCATGAGATCAACCGTTCATAGGTTCAATGAACGAACATGACTGCTAATGGCAATTCCATTTTCGTCTACATGAATAACCTATGTATATGTTGATACGATGTGTATCTCTTAATACTAATCCAATATTTCTTGATGTAATTGGATTCATCATAGTCCAAATTCATCCAGAATTGAAAACTCAAATACTTCTTTGTGAAAGAAGATATTAGCTCGTCATTCTTCAATGAGTGATGAGTTGTAAACATTCAAAGGATGAAGGCTCCCACTAAATTCCATGTCTTCACATGATAATTTCTAATGCTCCCACTTAATTCCACATGTTTCGAAATTGATCACTCAATTGAACATATTTCAAAATTTGGAATGTATGTTGCTTTGCAAAGTTATTAAGATGAAACCATATATGTTCCCATCATATCCTTTCAAAATTCCTATTTCGAAGAGGTCTCATTTTAACCTTATGGAAAGAGATTTTAAATCTCTAACACACTCATGTCATAATGATGTGTGGCAATGTCATTTATTAAATATGAGTAATACCTAATACACATCCTTCAAAATATCCCTTTTAGAAGAAGGTTTAACCAATTCATTTTCATAATGAGGTTAAGTAATGACATTTGCGTGGTTTAAAACTTTGGCTATTGAAGATATCGGTATATCAATCCTTGCAACCTCTAGTCATAAATATCGCTTATTACTAGGATGTTACATTGATTCATTTAGGCTCTTAAGTAAATCTCAAGGTTGAAACTATTGGTCAGAATTTTCATAAACTTAGTCAAAACTCTTGTTAAGACTTTACATTAGTCATTTTGTTCCAAAACTTTCTTTTGGTCTCCTCGTGTAGTTATCTTAAGAATATGCTCTTATGATTACTTCACTTGGTCTCTTTAGTCATATAGGACTTACTTGAGACCATAGATCTCATCTATTTGGTATACTATGTGAATAGATATACCCTTCATTCAAATCATTCTACCTTGCGTAGATCTCATTTACACAAGTACATAAATTTATCTTGTCTTGTGTGTTGTATCCTCATTTTTCTCCCACTCTATCTTTAGAATAAATACACTATAGATTCAAAGATAGCATATGAGACACAAATAATGATGTTGAAGTTATAAGGAGAACTATCTCATAGATTGACTAATAGTTATAGATTTCGTAAGTGTACTTGGTGATTGACATACCTTTAAGAGAGTTCACAGACTCAAAATTACTTTATAAATGATCATACACAAGCCTTAAGCATGTGGACATATAATGAAACCCTTCATTATATTTGTCTATTAGATCACTTTAAGTTATATGTTTCTAAGAGTAAGCATTTAAACATGAATTTTTAGAACAAAAGGATAAAATGATAAAACGGGTGACTTGGGTTGCAAACCAAGTCACCATTATCCAAAATACAACCCATTATCCAAAATACCTTTCCATGTCGAACACGGAAACTTAAGGTTCTAAAATTCAACAACATGAATAAAATAAGACAATAAAAAGCGAAGCTCCATGAAAGCTATTCCTAGCTCCTTGATGGTTTCTTAAGCTTGCTTTTCTTTTCCTTTGTCTTTGCTTGGTGGAGGCCCTATTTACAATAAAAAGGGAGATACATTATCACAACTTTGTATCATAATACCATAGTTGAATTAGAAACATAAAAGAAAGGATAGTCATTTACCTACTGGAGTAATCTTTCCAGCCTTAATATCACCAAGGTATTTGGAACAATTTCTTTTCCAATGTCCCATACCATTACAATAATGGCATTTATCAAGAGGACCCTTCTTGATTTTTGAAGTGCTAGCTTCACAAGTCCTAGCTTTGGTGAATGTGGGAGCTTGCTTCTTACCCTTCTTCCCATTCTTCTTGAACTTCCCCTTACTCTTAGTGCTTATGTAAAGCACATCCTTTGGGGGGTTCACATTTAACCCCATGTCCCTTTCGGCTTGCACAAGTAACTTGTGCAATTCTTCAAGAGACACATCCTTGTCTTGCATGTTAAAATTCACCCGGAATTGAACATATGCTTTGGCTTTGGACAAGGAGTGTAGAATCCTATCTACAACAAGTTCTTTGGGGATTTCAACCTTTTGAATCTTCAAGGTCTCGACAAGCTCCATAAGTTTGAGCACATGAGGGCTAAACTTTTGGCCCTCTTTGAAGTCGAGATCAAAGAATGCCGCGGCCGCCTCATATTGGACGATCCGCGGAGTTTGTGAAAACATTGTCACAAGCTTGGAGTAAATCTCATTAGCATTGCCCATATTAAAGGCTCTCCTTTGGAGGTCTGCCTCCATCGCAAATCTCAAGACATTTTTCATTAGGCGGACTCCTTTTGGTAAGCCTCATATGCTTCCCTAGTGGCGGCGGTCGACCTAGTAGTAGGTTCGGGTGGAGAGGCCTCGGTAAAGTAACGAAGCTTGTCGTCACCTTGGGCGGCTAATTTGAGTTGGGCATCCCAATCGGAGAAATTTGACCCATTCTTTTCAAGTTTACATCGATCCATGAAGGATCGGAGCCATGATGAACTAGCGAGAGGCGTGGCGTTAGGAGTTGGTGTTGCCATTTGTTATGAGAAAAAGAAGTGGTCTACAAAACAAAATAGAAGGAGTAAAACAAATGTCGTTTTAATAATACTCGTAAAAATGTAAGATTTAAACAAGCTTTATGCATTTTTCTAGTGACATCTACCCAACTAGATAAATGATTCCAAGACCCAAATTCATATCGACTTAGGCACGGTATGGCCGATGAAACCTTTATCAATATAACTCGGTGGATTAACGTTTTAATCGATTCTACTTTTAGAACTCTTGGTCGATAAAATTACTCTAATAATTATCTATAGCCAAAAACACATCCGACAAGGGCACGGTATGGCCGATGAAACCCTTATCGAAAAACTTTTGTTGAGTTCAATCCAAATTTCGAATAAATGTGTCCATGATCCAAATCCACATCAATTTAGGCACAGTATGGCCGATGAAACCCTCATTAACATGAACTCGGTGGATTAACATTCATCACCCACTTCCCCTACGTAACAAGGTTTGTACCCCGGTAGGGCCGAGTGCACTCCCTCGCGAAATAGGTTTTCATGGTTTCTACTATTTGGTAAGGCTATGTCTCAATTAATTGTTTTAGCGAGAGTTCATGTCAATTTATTATCTATCACGTTTTAAGTGAACTACGATAATTCTAATTGACACGGTCGATAAACTCGATGAGATGAGGATGCATGTTTTAGTTATGGCGATTTAGCGATGCATGTGACATATAAATAAAATGCAAACATAAAATAAATCCTAGTATGGCCTTCCTAAAATAGAAAAACTATTTAACTATTACATATTCGGAAACCAACTCCATTGGTCCCTTGAACTTCAGTTGTGGCACGCATCTCGAGGTAACACCGTCTTTATGTATCGCCATCTTGAAGAAATCCGTCTTTGGGAACTCCGAGATAAATTAAATTACATAGCAAATTACATAATTTCCTATTATACAGTTGTAACTAAAATAAAATAAATCTATTAAATTACAAAATGGTGATACGAGATCACAATAAATTACAACCGAATCGATATTCCCATACATTTCGGGAAATACCAATTAAAATCTAAGGCCATACTAAGTAAAAATTACATAATTCAAAAATTACATAAATTAATATTATGACAATCATAAAGAAAATACAGCATTATAATATGTATGAACATGCCCAATTTTATGCTAAATCGCCTTTAATTAGCCAATATCGTATATTACTCGGTTTTTACGGATTTGCGTGATTTCAACATTTTATAATCACAAAAATTACATAAATTCGTATTTATGCATAAGTTAATTACCCTAACCTCTTAGGACTCAAAATTTAGTCTTAACTAATTATTTGACCATAATTAACTCATATTTCTAAAAATTGTTCATTAATGGATCAAAAATTACAAAAATAAGCTATAAACTTCAAATAAATCACAAAATTTCAAATAAATTTGAAATTTGAAATTTAAACTCATGAACATTCTGGAAAAAATACCATGACACTCATAATGTTCAAAAACTTAGGTTAAAAATTTCGAAATTTTTCCGGAAAAACAATGTTGCGGTTTATCGGTTTTAACCAAAATAATCATAAAAACACGTGAAAAATTATATACATTAACTTTTCAATTTTAGATCTGAAAATGATAATAAAATGCAACATTGGACGTTTTTCCTTAGTCATAGATTATGTTTTATTAATTTTTCACTAATAATGTCACTATTTATGCTATTTTTCTTCAAAAATCCATAAATCATGCAAAAAGAATTCACTATAGCCCTTTATTTTACACACATCTTGCAAAATTGCATGTGACAACATACTAAATTTCTATGACCAGATTCGAAATTTATCTCATATAAACCTATTTTTCACCTAAATCCGAATTTAATAATGAAAAATCCATTTTTCGAGCATAAGAAGTCAAAAAATTATGAAAATTTACAGGCTATCTCAAAATAATATATGTGACAACATATCCAAAAATCACTGGAAAATTCGAAGTATAGCTAATTTTAGACGAAAATGACATTTTTACTCATAAAATCATATTTAAATGCCATTATCGTATAATATGAACAATAAAAATCCGTAAAATAACCAAAATATCCTAAAAACATTTTAGGACCAGAAATTTTAACATGCATGAATTAATTTCGTGATATATCATAATAACACAAATTATACAAGTTTTATTTGTTAATCTTTATAACTCGGAAAAACTTTTAACCGATTTGCATGCAAACAACCATGGCTCTTGATACCGATTGAAAGAAAAGTATATCTATATACTTAACATATTCATATATGTTTTAATTTAATTTGTCATAAAATTAACTAATGATCTTATGCATGCAAACAAATAAACAAAATAAGGAAGAAACATCCATTCTTACATTGGAAATTTGGTTAATATGGGCACACGAGAGATCACCTTTCTCTCTTGTTCTTGAGCTTTCCCTTTTGGATGAACTAAGACCCAAGTGTAGGATCTCTCCCAAGGATTTATACCCAAAGCTTACTCTTAATAAAATTAATACTATGAATACTAGATAATATTAATTTTGTAGAAAATTGACCCAAAATAATTTGGTTTTTGTCTCTAAAAACCGGTTTAGAGAGAAGAGAAGAGGAAGGTATTTTTTCTTTCTAAAATTCTTATTTGAGATGAGTTAGTATGAATGAATAATACACACTCATGCATGTAGTGTATATCAAAAATATAAGACAAAAACCCTTTGCCTTTTCTTGTAGTAAAACCGGGTAGGAGGTGTGGAGGGGAACCAATGCATGCCTTTGTTTATCTTCACAATGCAAACTAGGGTTGCATGGCTAGGCTATTAGTGAATGATTATGTTTTCCACTAATTTAATCAACACAATATTTATCCTAATCCTCCCCTAATTTCGGTACCTTCATAAAATGGAACCCATTTTATTTTTGTCAATATGTCACATGTCATATGTTACATAAATTTGTTATGTATTTTTAACATATTAAAAATCAACGTATTAATAAAAATACGTCATATACAAAAACCGACTTAGTAATTCATAATTACTTGTACCAAAATATTTTACCAATTTACAAATCACAATAAATTGTATTTATAATAATTCATTCAAATTTAATTGTTTCCTTAAACAATAATTTCATCTGAGTAATGATACAATTCGATTACTCAGACCGTATCTCATTTAATCAAATTTCAATGTGATACGTAAATTTTGTAGAAAATAACCAAAATTTTGTAGATAATATTAATTTTGTAGAAAATTGACCCAAAATAATTTGGTTTTTGTCTCTAAAAACCGGTTTAGAGAGAAGAGAAGAGGAAGGTATTTTTTCTTTCTAAAATTCTTATTTTAGATGAGTTAGTATGAATGAATAATACACACTCATGCATGTAGTGTATATCAAAAATATAAGACAAAAACCCTTTGCCTTTTCTTGTAGTAAAACCGGGTAGGAGGTGTGGAGGGGAACCAATGCATGCCTTTGTTTATCTTCACAATGCAAACTAGGGTTGCATGGCTAGGCTATTAGTGAATGATTATGTTTTCCACTAATTTAATCAACACAATATTTATCCTAATCCTCCCCTAATTTCGGTACCTTCATAAAATGGAACCCATTTTATTTTTGTCAAATTTGCCAATATGTCACATGTCATATGTTACATAAATTTGTTATGTATTTTTAACATATTAAAAATCAACATATTAATAAAAATACGTCATATACAAAAACCGACTTAGTAATTCATAATTACTTGTACCAAAATATTTTACCAATTTACAAATCACAATAAATTGTATTTATAATAATTCATTCAAATTTAATTGTTTCCTTAAACAATAATTTCATCTGAGTAATGATACAATTCGATTACTCAGACCGTATCTCATTTAATCAAATTTCAATGTGATACGTAAATTTTACTTCCAAAATCGTCCGTCAATTTTCAAGTAATTTAATTAACTCGTAACGTTATACGATTAACTAAATGATCAATTAAGAGTGTTGCCCTATAGGTATGACCTAGGGGATCAACTGATCACCACCGTTGCACGACAGTAATGTCAAACTCTAGTCAGCCAATCATTACCGATATATGTTGATCAGTTGAGAGTAAAATATTACTTCCCAATTGTATTCTTTATAATGAGACTTAAACATGTGATCATCATGATCAACAGTCGTGATCGCATTATTGTCGGAGGACACATATTCCAACAGATCCCGACTCCGGTTAAACCGGATATAGGACGGATCAGACGACTATTCAAACCATATTTGCAAAATGCCTTACTAAGACAAATGGATCACGTTATGCACCCTAAACCTAATATGGTAAATGGATGTTTAATTTCCGTCTTGCATGCAAATCAATCATTAATCCAACTCGACATCTTATACTTGATACTTGGATTAAATCAACCGACTTAGAAAGCTCTCACATGTTAGGTTTAAATCATTGGATGCGCATTCATGCATTTAAACCGTTTTATCAACTTTTGCATTCAACCAACCAAGATCGATCAGTAGAGGCCACTAAACGCGGGCGGGATTGGGTGTCTGATTAAAGGGCTTCCCAATACGAACCTTCACCTCTTACTCAGAAACTTTGGATAGTGGACGACCTTATCCAGGGCGTACGAGAGTCATTCTAGAGATAAGATGCTAAAGAGGGAGGATTTCCTTATCTTTAGTACCTATGTCAAACGCTGCTTTGTGCTTCGATTTGACCGAGGTATAAAGTGGAATTCGAATGGGTTCCAGGCATCCCACAAATACTTGGTGGAGACTCCGAACATCTCTAATCGTTTCGAGACCCTTACCGAGACGAAACCGACCGATCTAAAACGATCCGGTCGAAAGCATTTTTACGCCGCCGAGCGTGGCTTTCAAAAAGAGACCGTTGTACGTCCACAGATCGAAGTGGGCTTGCAGGTGGGCCATGTCCACAGATTGGCGACTCCATTGGGGAGAACTAGGACACTTACGTCTTTGTGATCTCTAGATGGTGAGACTCGAAGGAGGTCTTGGTTCGAATGCATTAATTGATATTACGGTCACGGTCGGGTTCCTTGTCCGGGCCCACAACCTAACCCTTTTCAACCAATTGGATCGTTTCGTCGGCGTGAGTTTTCTCATCCCCGCGTTTTGAATCCCGATTGAGTCAAGCATACTGTTGATGTTACACATTTCTGTTTCGTCAAAGAGCTTTCATCACTTTCGAGCACGAGGCTAGGATACCCTCCTTACACATTTTGTTTGGATTGGTATCCCTCTTGCAAATCGAGGTTTGATTGCTTGGTGTGTAACCCACCCTTCTAAGCCAAAACCCGTGTCAGCATAATGCATAATATAATGAAACTGTGAGTGCTTATGTGCTATCTGATCATAAGTCCTTCCGTGTCATTTTCAAACTTTCAAAAACACCTCTTTGCGCCGTTATAATGGCCATTTCAAACCTCGGTCTTTCGCCGACCGATGCACGCCTTTCTAGGCCGTCGTAATGACGATTTTCAAACCCGGTTTTGTATAACCATTTCAACACGCCTTTCTAGGTCGTCGTAATGACGATTTTCAAACCCGGTTTTGTATAACCATTTCAACACGCCTTTCTAGGCCGTCGTAATGACGATTTTGAAACTCGGTTTTGTATAACAATTTTAACACGCCTATCTAGGCCGTCATAATGACGATTTTCAAACCTAGTTTTGTATAACCATTTCAAATCACCTTTTTACGCTGTTATAATCGCCGTGTCTAGACACGGATTTTAACCCGTTTCGCGCCGACAATGGCTCTTTCAAAACCCGAGAAAAGCACACACCCTTTTCTCGAGACACTTTCGAGATCCCGAGGACCATACACCATCTCCGAGACCTCTTCAAACATTTCAAACTCGATTTTCAAAACATACAATTTTGAATTTCAAAACCGTCTTGGGAAACGATTCACTGTTTTCCGAGCTTACTCAAACTCAAACCGTCTTTTGCAAATAAACTTAAGACAAACTTTTTAACTGATCGACTTGCGGAGATTTCTATCTTCGGAAGCCGCCCATTTAAAAGCGACAAATGAATCTTTTTGAAAATTTCTATTTTCGAAAACTTCAGTCCACCATTCCAATTCCGCCTCGTGTCTATCGAGTCAAAGCAAACGTACTTATGGGTCTTTTCTTATGAGTCGTCTCACCACGAGACCCGTCCAATGGCGTCGCGCCGTCATGTTGGACTCGTGTGAAAGGTTCGGTCAAACACCGTCACATCATAAATTGAGTCAGCACCGAGGGACCACACACGGCGCCCCGTCTTGTTGAGTCTGTCTTTGTCTTGTCCTCTGCGTTGTCTGCGTTTAGTCTTGGAACCGTGTCGGATTGAGTTGTAATGTGAGCCGTTTTTCTACCTCAGAGCCATGGCCCCGTCTTCAGCTTCATCCAACAACAACAATGATAACAACAGAGATGTCACAACTGATCAGCTAGCTAGCCTGCTTACCGCTCTTAAGGTCACCCTAGACCGCGTCGAGACCCGTATCGACGCCCTGGAGAACAAGGAAACTAGGGAACATAATACCCCACCTCTGACTGAAACTGATAAGAGACTGAAACTCTTGGAAGAACAGCTCCTAGCCCGGGGTAACAATATCCATCTTGAGAATAACCGAAGGTTCGAACTGTCGGGGACCGGTTACACGACAACTTCACCCGATCGACATACCTAAGTTCGAGGGAGTGGAGGACCCACTCAACCATATCCGTGCTTTCAAGGACTACATGGCCATTAAGGGGGTCAAACAGGAGCTCTTTACCCGGATCTTCCCATCCTCTTTGGAGCCAATTCCTCGCCAATGGTACTACTCCTTGGACCCGAAAAACCTTACTACTTGGGATGAGATCGCAGTTGAGTTTGCCAAGCAAGTATGCCGACAACGTCGAAATCCAGGCCAACACCCGCACTCTCGAGGTGTTAACCCAAAACGACAAGGAAGGGTTCACTGAGTTCCTAACCCGTTGGAGGAGGGTGAGTACTCAATTGGTCAGTAAACCGAGTGAATCAACTCTGGTGGAAAAATTTGTCAACAATCTCCGCCCGGTTTATGCCAACCTACTGAGGTATCAAAAAATCAAAACTTTCCAAGATCTGCAGATTCTGGGGACGCGTATTGAGGACGACCTCCAAAAGGGTGTCTTAACAAAGACCACTGGCAGGGGTTACCAGGGATCCACCTCAACCGGATCTCGCCCTTACGGTCAGACAAAAAAGATTGATGAGGCCAACCTCGTCGAACCATCTGCCAAGAAAACCGAGTGCCCCCAGAGAGTGTTCACCAACATAGGGTCGACTTATTCAAGTGCCCTGAAAAGGCTCATGGACCAACGGAAGCTACAACCGATCGGACCCACCCCGAATCCGATCGACGCCAAGAATTCCCAATTTTGGATCCCCAACGCCTACTGCCAGTATCATCGAGGGAAGGGGCATAATACCGAAAATTGCTTCAAACTCAAGCACCTCATTCAAGATATGATTGAGAAGGGAGATTTGCTTATACCCCCACCAACTAAGCCGAACAACAAGACGAATCCTCTAGGAATTCACGCCATCTCTGACGATGAGCCGACCCTAGACCCCTCTCACCTCATCCTGCCAATTGACGACGAGGTGAATGTTCTGGAAAAGGATCCTTCAGACGGAGTGTTTGTGTTTAGGGCTGCCACCATGCTCACAATGTTTCAACAAGTTGAAGAGGCCATAGCCATCCTCTCTGAAAGAATCACCCGACTCGACGACGCCTACCGTCGACTCATCTTCAATCCCCCAACACCGCGCCCAAGGGAGAATTCCCCAAGCATTCAAAACTACCCACCCCAGGATGGATTGCTCCCGCGACCATTCTGGCATAAACCTCACGAAAATCACCTTCAAAATAAACACCTTCAAAATAACTACCCTCAAAATAACTTGTTAGTTATTTAGACCAAATTAATACTCATCTTATGATATTAAAATTACAAATTAATTTAAAGTGGTCTAAATCTACATGCATGCAAATAAAAGTATAAAAGAAAGTATTAAACCATCTTAAGACAAAAGTTCCTTACATTGTATAAGGTAAGTAAGGGCACTACAAAGGTCTCCTACCTTTGTAGTTCTTGAGCTATATGAATGTGGATGATCCTCCAAATACACCAAAATTACCAAAATAGGTAATCTCCTAAGGTGGCACCCAAGATAAGCCCAAAATACTACTAAAATTAATAACTAGTTAATAGTAGTAGTAACTTTGTAATATGTATATTTGATGTACTAATTAATATTATTACCTTGATAATATTATTAGTTTACTTTTATATGTGTTTATTGTAAAAGGATGAACAAAATAAGAAGAAAAATATGGTCTTTTGATGGTGTATATGAACCATCCACAACAAGCACACAAAGAACAATTTTTCTTCAAATTTCCAACCTAAGAAATGATGGAATGACTTAGGTATATATAGGCATGCAAATGTATACAATTCACATACATATGCTAGTGGGAAATGCCTACCTTTTCCACTCACAATGAGTGTATTAGTAGTGTATAAAAATCTGTCCAAATGGTTCCCTTTGGGTCCATTTCGATTTACGACATTTGCCCCACAAATGCTTATAAGTCTTATATTTAATTATCTGACATAATTAAATATTAATTTGAATATTTAACACTTAAATAATATAAATTAACTACCAATGACTATTTAACTATTAAGTAATCATAAGACCATTTTATTAACATACAGTGTGTCAATATTAACCAATTTAGCTAATTTTACAACCTCTTGTAAAATTTAATAGCTAATTAATTCCACCTCAAAACATATACACATATCGTATAAAATTAATTAATTAACAATTAATTAATAAATTCTAATAAATTTATTATTTAAATATCACATAATTAAATAACAAATCTCCTTGTCCCGAGTTCGTAACCCGTCATCAAATAATACATTTACGTGACTAATTAAAAGTCAAATAATACAAGGAATTAATTATCTCGTATCTCATATAAACAATTAATTTATTCTATTTGGGCGTCATCCTTTAGGTGTGACCTAAAGGGATCAGCTGATCACCGCCGTCACACGACAGTAATGTCAAACTCTAGTCAGCCAATCATTACCGATTAACGATGACCAGCTGACAAATAAATAAATAAATCCCTGATATTCCTTTTACGAGATTTATTATGTAAACGCACTTATTGTGGAGGTCACTACTCCAACAATCTCCCACTTGTCCGACACAAGTGTGCGTTACCAATTCTCTTGTCCAAAAATATCCCCCACTCAATGCAAGATGTCTTTCAGGTCGTTCTTGCACGTGATCATATCATAAAATGGTTTCCTCGATCAGGAGAATGACTGTCTGACCGGATAATTTACTATAGATCGCATCCGAGCGTGGCCACGCATTCACAATCATCTCTCCTCGACTGGCCTTGAGATAAAATATGACTTAAAAGGACAGTCCTGTTGACCTATTTTCTTTATTCGATACAGATCACAATGACCCAGTAAATGCTCATCGGCCTCCTTTTACGGTGCGACCTAGAACAAAAACCAAAGACACCGGAAAACCGTACCAACACAGACAAATAGTCACCAGTCTAAAGAATTGACTCGAAGGAATAAATAGGAATCCTCGCCACGACCTAGCAACAAAAGGACTCTATAAACGGTCACTGTCCGACAAATTGTCTCACAATATGCCTATGTAATCGACCAGTCATCACCATGACCATATGACAGTCGAACCTGTCATCTATCGCCTTACAATCTAGTCACTCCGAGACGTCACCTCATTAAGTAACTAGGGACAAAATACAATGTTAATCCAGTTCACTTAATAGGGTTCGACATTGTCTTTACAACCTATTTGGAGAAAACAAAGTATATAAATTCAGACATAAAACTGAATATAACGATAAATGCAACTTATCATATATGAAATAATAAATACAATATTTTGATTATTACATATCATATAATTTACAACAGTTCTGGCATTCGTCTCAATCCCATCGAAACTACATGACTATCATATTTAGATTGAGACAATGGCTTGGTTAAAGGATCAACGATGTTATCAGTTGTCCCAACCTTACAAACTGTAATTTCTTTCCTTTCTATTAAATCTCTAATTACATGAAATTTCCTAAGTACATGTCTAGACTTGTTACTAGACTTGGGCTCTTTTGCTTGAAAAATAGCCCCACTATTATCACAATACAAAGTGATAGGATCCTCGGCGGTCGGAACTACTTTAGTCCCTCTATAAATTGCCTAATTCCAAACAGCTTCCTTTGTAGCTTCGGAGGGTGCAATGTACTCAGCCTTCCGTTGTAGAATCGTGATCACAAACTCTTTGAAACTTCTCCAAAGAACCGCCCTCCGTTCAACAAAAAGACAAAACCAGCCTGGGATTTCAAATCATCCCTATCGGTTTGGAAACTGGCATCCGTATAACCTCTTACACGTAATTCAGATTCTCCTCCAAACACTAATAATGAATCTTTAGTCCTTCTCAAGTACTTCAGAATATTATTGACGGCTATCGAGTGACTCTCACCTGGAGTTTTCTGAAAACGACTCGTCATACTCAAAGCATACGAGACGTCAAAGCATACATGATCGATCCAACAGCGGAAGCATAGGGAATCGATTTCATGCGTTCAATATCCTTAGGCTCAGTAGGACATTGTGACTTACTCAAAGTGATCCCACTGCCCATAGGTAGAAAACCTCTCTTGGAGTTTTTCATATTGAATCGGCCAAGAATCTTATCAATATAGGCTTCTTGACTCAATGCTAATATCCTTTTGGATCTATCCCTATAGATCCGGATACCCAAGATGCGTTGAGCTTCTCCCAAATCTTTCATTTGGAAGTGATTTCCCAACCACTTCTTAACAGAAGCAAGCATATCAACATCATTCCCAATGAGTAATATGTCGTCCACATAAAGAACTAAGAAAACAACTTTACTCCCACTAAACTTCATGTATAAACATGGTTCCTCAACACTTCGAGAAAAACCATTCTGTTTAATAACATGATCAAAACGATGATTCCAACTCCTTGACGCTTGCTTAAGACCATAAATGGATCTCTTAAGTTTGCATACTTTGTTAGGATTTTTAGGATCCACAAAACCCTCAGGTTGTGTCATGAACACTTCCTCTTCCAGAAACCCGTTCAGGAAAGCGGTTTTGACATCCGTTTGCCATATCTCATAATCATGAAATGCAGCAATCGCTAACATTATCCGAATAGATCTAAGTGTAGCAACTGGTGTAAAAGTTTCATCATAGTGTAAACCATGAACCTGGGTGAAACATTTTGCAACCAATCTAGCTTTATAGACATATTTATGTCCATCCATGCCGATTTTAATCTTGAATATACACTTACATTGAAGAGGTCGAACATCTTTAGGTAAGTCAACCAGGTCCCATACCTGATTATCGTACATGGAATCCATTTCGAATTGCATGGCCTCGAGCCATAGCTTAGAGTCAGAACTCATAATAGCTGCTTTATAGGTCTTGGGTTCATCACTTTCTAAAAGTAAAACCTCATAGTCACCATCTTCCTCGATAATACCAAGGTATCTATCAGGCTGGCGACTAACCCTTTCTGACCTCCTAGGTTCAGAAGGAACAATAACTGATTCGGATGTAGAAGGAACATCTTCCTGTATTGTCATATAAGTTTGTGGCTCTTGAACTTCGTCAAGTTCAAATTTTCTCCCACTCTGTCATCTAGAAATAAACTCTTTTTCTAGAAAGACAGCTTCACGAGCCACAAACACTTTGTTCTCGTTACTATTGTAGAAGTAATATCCACAAGTTTTCTTAGGGTAGCCTACAAAAATACACTTTTCAGAACGAGGTGCAAGCTTATCGTCAGACTTGCTCTTGACATAAGCATCACAACCCCATACTTTCATGTATCGCAGATTCGGGACTTTACCTTTCCATATCTCATATGAAGTTTTGTCAGTTGCTTTAGTGGGACTTTTATTAAGTGATTGTACAGCAGATAAAATGGCAAAACCCCAGAATGACTTAGGTACTCTGTTTGACTCATCATCGATCGAACCATATCTAATAAAGTTCGATTCCTTCTTTCAGCCACACCATTTAATTGTGGTGTGCCAGGAGGAGTTAACTGAGATACAATACCGCAGTTTATAAGGTGACCTTTAAAGTCATTGCTTAAATACTCCCCACCACGATCTGATCGTAATGCTTTAATCTTCTTATTTAATTGGTTTTCTACTTCATTCTGAAAATCTTTGAACTTATCAAAAGCTTCACTTTTATACCTCATTAAGTAGATATACCCATATCTACTCATATCAACGGTAAAAGTAATGAAATAGTCATAATTACCTCTAGCAGTGACTGTCATTGGACCGCATACATCGGTATGTATTAAACCCAACAACTCACTAGCTCGAGATCCCTTTCCTAGTAAAGGTGAACGAGTCATCTTGCCAATAAGACAAGATTCACATGTACCAAATGATTCGAAATCAAAAGGTTTAATTACACCAGTCGACACTAGTCTTTTAATGCGCTTCTCGTTGATTTGTCCTAATCGACAATGCCATAAATAAGATTGATCAGGATCACCTGTTTTGAATCTTTTATTATCTAAATGATAAACATCGTTGCAAGTATCTAGAATATAAATACCATTGATTGAAATAGCTTGACTATATACAATCCCATTAAGGGAAAAAGTACAACACTTGTCTTTAATTACAAAGGAAAACCCTTCTGTGTCTAACACAGATACGGATATTATATTTCTAGATAATGTTGGTACAAAATAACAATTATTAAGATGCAACTGCATTCCTGAAGCTAAACTAAGTACAAAAGTTCCTACTGAGACGGCGGCTACTTTAGACCCGTTTCCCATTCGGAGATCGACATCACCCTTGTTTAGCTTTCTTATGCTTTTTAGGCCCTGCAAATGATTGCACAAATGAGAACCACAACCAGTATCTAATACCCAAGTTGTATTTGAAGCATAATTTATGTCTATCAAAAAAGACTCGGTTGAGAAATTACATGTTGGCTTCACAATGCCAGCTTTTATGTCATCCAGGTACTTAGTACAATTACGCCTCCAATGTCCCTTGTTATTACAGTAATTACAAGTATATTTAAGAGGATTACCCTTTATAGGTTTAGGCTTGGTAGAGCAATTCGCAATTGCTTTACCTTTGCCCTCTACCTGAATGAGCTTCTTACCTGCATTCCTCTTAAACTGCTTCTTCCCCTTCACATTTATCGCAAGCACATCTTTCCTTGTACTCCCACTCAATCCCATGTCCTTCTCTGCTTGCACAAGCAGAGAATGGAGCTCATGTAAACTCTTTTTCATGTTCGTCATATTGTAATTTACCCTAAATTGGCTAAATCCCTTGACGTGCGAGAGAGAGTGGAGCACTCAGTCCACCACAAGTTCGTCGGGGATCTTGCATCCCAACCCCTCTAAAGTTTCCACGTACTCAATCATTTTAAGTACGTGTGAACTTACAGGTTGACCATCTTTGAGGTTAGCCTCAAAGAAACGAACTCCGGTGTCATATTAAATTATTCTCGGGGCTTGAGAAAACATAGTAGAAAGCCTCGAGAATACTTCATGTGCATCGCGAAACTTGACACATTGCCTTTGTAAAGCAGGATCCATTGAAAAAATCAAAACATTTTTTTATTGCGACGGATTCCTTTTGATAATTTGAAAAAGCCTCCCTTACATCGGCAGTGGCCCTAGTACTAGGCGAAGGGGGAGAGGGATCGACAAGGTAGCGTAATTTGCCATCACCTGCGACAGCTAATCGAAGTTGTTCCTCCCAATCTTTAAAATTACTACCGTCGGCTTTTAAAACATATTTGTCCATAAAAGAACGTAGCCATGAATCTCTAGCTATGGTGACGGTTTCACTAGTAGAAGTCATCGTGATTACTACAAAGGAAATAAAGGAAAGATTAACATTTATCGTCTAGAAATATTTAACTTGTGAAACTATTTAACAGGTTCCCATTTATATAATGATCTCCCACTGAATTATATAAATGATCCAAGATCCAATTTTATATAAACACGGGCACGGTGGACCGATTCAACCCACATTTATATAAATTTGGTGAGTCAACAACTTTGACTGATTCTACTACTATAACTCTTGGTTGACGTATTTTCTTAAAATCTATCTTTTAGCCCCAGAATAAATATGGGCACGGTGGACCGATTCAACCCATATTTATCCCGTTGAGTCCAACCAATTTTCACGCGTAATAACTTTTATTACCCTACTTACCCAACGTAAAAAGAGTGTACCTCAGTGATCCGAACCTACCTCTAATGAAGAAGGGATTCATAGGTGCTATTATTTGGTAAGGCTTAATCTCAATTTTAAACAAATGTGAGAGATCTTATCAATTTAATTGTCTATCACTTTTAAGTGAACTAAATTGGTGAATGCTAGACAATTAAATCGATAACAACAAAAATAAAACATGTAGTGACGATTTGGCATGAATGCATAAATGAATTAAAACAAACAAGTCCTAATATGGCCACCTAGTTAATCTAATTAACTAAAATTATTACACTTTGGAAACCAACTCCTTGGTCCCTTGAGTCTTCATAAATTGGCCTCCTTCTTTAGGATTTGAACGCCTTTAAAAAAACACCGTCTTCATGAAAACTCCGTCTATAGATGCTTCATCTAATTACTAATAATTAAATTACATAACAATACCCTATTATACAATTTGTAATAAAATTAAAATAAAAACTATTAATTAATTACAAATTAGGCGATACGAAATCGCAATTAATTACAAAACAAGTCGATATTCCCTTATATTACGGAAAATACCAACTTCTACCTATGGCCATATTAGGAAAAATTACATAATTAAAATGATAAAAAAAACATTCATCCAAATGAATAATAAAATGCATTATGGAAAAATGACATGCCAAATCGTCTAACTTACCAACAACGATCATTTGAGCTTGCTTTGACGTAATTTTTACCAATAAAAATTCATAATCAATTCTTAAAATAATTTTAAGACTTACTCATCATACTAATCTGGTCTAATATCAAAATAATTATTCTCAACAATGATCTTGAATGTATATGGGAATTAAAACATAATTATGACAAAAATGATATAATAATTCACAATTATCATACAAAAATTCCATTTAATTTAAACATTTATGGAAAAATAAATTTGAAAGCCATGAACATTCTGGTCTTACACCAAAAATGCCATGCAAGTGAAAATTTTTGTTTTTAAAATTTATTTAAAACGATTTCACAATTTAATTGATAAACGGACAATTTTTACGATTTAATTCAAATCAAACCATAAAAATTGAAACAACTTTAAAATTAGGGATATTCTACATGGTACCCCTCTATTTTTCGACTTTTTACATGGTACCCCTACACTTTTTAAAATATACATGGTACCCCTAATTGTTGTCATTATCCCTAAGTGTACCCTTAAACTTTATTTTCCATCAATTAAACTCAGTTTTAGGCGTTAGGTAATGACTTGGACGCGTAACCAAACTTGTCATTTATTATCCCATGATATAAGGACTCTATTGGGCTCAATATCCATCTCGATCCTAATATTTATTGATATATATGGGCTAAAAAGTTTTTGACGGAAAATTTATTGATTCCTTGCCAAATTATCACGTCCAAAGATGGATATTGAGCCTAATAGAGTCCTTATGTCATGGGATGATAAATGCCAAGCTTGGTTACGCGTCCAAGTAATCATTTAACGCCTAAAACTGAGTTTAATTGACGCAAAATAAAGTTTAGGGGTACATTTAGTGATAATGACAACAATTAGGGGTACCATGTATGTTTTAATAAGTGTAGAGGTACCATGTAGAAAGTCGAAAATTGAGGGGTACCATGTAGAATATCCCTTAAAATTAAATTTTATACATTTTGGAACATTTTCCAGGAGCTAAAAATTCAAAAATTTTGAGCCAAAAAATTAAATCAATATTTATTTGCAAAATAACCATTATTTACCAATTTTTTATCAAATAAAAATTAATAAACAACCTAAATTAATCACATTAATTTAAAGTATCTACTTATCTCATAAATAGAACATGCAAGTAGTTATTTATAAATAAACATGCATAAAATTAACACGCAACCAAATTTAATTAACTCTTAATTAATTTTAATGCATTTTTACTCAATTTTATGCTATTTTAAGTTATAAAAAGTGGAAAATTTTTAATAAAAATCAAATTTTCGTCCCATATCATCTTAAGACCAGATTATTTACATGCAAGACCATATTATGTGATAAAACTAACTTTAGTAACATAATATCAATTTTATTAATTTATCTCATAAATTACTAAAATCGTCTTAAAACAACATGCATGTATTTAACAATGCTCTGATACCACTTGTTAGTTATTTAAACCAAATTAATACTCATATTATGATACTAAAATTACAAATTAATTTAAAGTGGTCTAAATCTACATGCATGCAAATAAAAGTATAAAAGATGGTATTAAACCATCTTAAGACAAAAGTTCCTTACATTGTATAAGGCAATTAAGGGCACTACAAAGGTCTCCTACCTTTGTAGTTCTTGAGCTATATGAATGTGGATGATCCTCCAAATACACCAAAATTACCAAAATAGGTAATCGCCTAAGGTGGCACCCAAGATAAACCCAAAATACTACTAAAATTAATAACTAGTTAATAGTAGTAGTAACTTTGTAATATGTATATTTGATGTACTAATTAATATTATTACCTTGATAATATTATTAGTTTACTTTTATATGTGTTTATTGTAAAAGGATGAACAAAATAAGAAGAAAAATATGGTCTTTTGATGGTGTATAGGAACCATCCACAACAAGCACACAAAGACCAATTTTTCTTCAAATTTCCAACCTAAGAAATGATGGAATGACTTAGGTATATATAGGCATGCAAATGTATACAATTCACATACAAATTCTAGTGGGAAATGCCTACCTTTTCCACTCACAATGAGTGTATTAGTAGTGTATAAAAATCTGTCCAAATGGTTCCCTTCGGGTCCATTTCGATTTTCGACATTTGCCCCACAAATGCTTATAAGTCTTATATTTAATTATCTGACATAATTAAATATTAATTTGATTATTTAACACTTAAATAATATAAATTAACTACCAATGACTATTTAACTATTAAGTAATCATAAGACCATTTTATTAACATACAGTGTGTCAATATTAACCCATTTAGCTAATTTTACAACCTCTTGTAAAATTTAATAGCTAATTAATTCCACCTCAAAACATATACACATATCGTATAAAATTAATTAATTAACAATTAATTAATAAATTCTAATAAATTTATTATTTAAATATCACATAATTAAATAACAAATCTCCTTGTCCCGAGTTCGTAACCCGTCATCAAATAATACATTTACGTGACTAATTAAAAGTCAAATAATACAAGGAATTAATTATCTCGTATCTCATATAAACAATTAATTTATTCTATTTGGGCGTCATCCTTTAGGTGTGACCTAAAGGGATCAGCTGATCACCGCCGTCACACGACAGTAATGTCAAACTCTAGTCAGCCAATCATTACCGATTAACAATGACCAGCTGACAAATAAATAAATAAATTCCTGATATTCCTTTTACGAGATTTATTATGTAAACGCACTTATTGTGGAGGACACTACTCCAACATAACTACCCCCATAAAAATCGCCCTCACAAAAATATTCCCTACAAGAAATACCCACCGAGGAATACCCCTCCAAGGTATCCACGAGACTCTGAAATTAACGGCATATGGAGGGATGATGTTGAGGATGTCTATATCCTCCCAGGGATGGAGAAGCGGACGAAAGAAATCGGACATCTCACCCGGTCCGGACGTCCCTATCAAAATCCGAACAATCCAACGGTCGTTCCAACAACGAATGACCAAATCGTCCCAGAGGTGGACACTCAACCAAAGGCCCCCGAGAACTCAATCCTGAAACAGCTCCAGAAAGCAAAAGCCAAAATCTCAATTTGGCAACTGATCGCAACGTCTTTTGAGCACCGACAGGCCTTGCTGCAGGCCTTGGGAAAATTAACCGTGCCCTCCACCTCCTCCCCAGAAGAAATAGTGGCGCACATGACGAGAGACGCCCCTGATCTGAGCAACCCGGTCGTCTTCTCCGACGAGGATATCCCCCCGTTTGGAGCCAATCATAACCTGGCCCTGTACATCACCGTACAATGCCTCCAGAAAAATATACCAATGGTCCTCGTGGATGACGGTTCCGCCGTGAATGTCATTCCTCTCAAAATTGCCCACATGCTGGGTGTCAAGGAATATGATTTGATCCCAACGAATCAAGGAGTACGCGCCTACGACGGCACTCGTCGCAAGGTCGCTGGGCTAGTCACTTTAACCGTCACAACTTGACCCTTAGAAAGATAAACCAGTTTTCAAGTGGTCGACATCGACGCGTCCTTCAACATGCTCCTGGGACGTCCCTGGATTCACGCCATCAAGGCGGTCACATCAACGCTCCACCATAAGATCTGGGTCCCCTTCAACGGGAAAACAATCACGATTCCCGCTTCCTCGATCAAAGGAGTTATGAGAAGGGGGATAGCCTCCCAAGCCATTGAGGAGGACGACAATGAAATGTGGGGTTTCCAAGCCGTAAACGCCATAACTGATGAATCGGCGACCTCTGAGTGTGACCCGTTCACCAACCTCACGGTCAACCGTATTATGATGCGCCAGGGTTACTTCCCCGGTTTGCCGCTCAATCCACTAAAGGACCCATTGCCTCCCTTGAAACAGGCTAAGGTCCCCAACATTCCCTTTGGGCTGGGGTACGAACCTACTGACCAAGATATCCGGGAGATGGACCTCCTAGTCCGAAAACGCAAGAAGCATGGAGTTATCCTCCGTCCCTACCACCTGACCCTCAACGGATACTTTGTCCCCGAGGAAGAGTCCGAGCTCTACCACGGCTTTCCGGAACCGATCTATGACTTTGTGTCCAAGGCTAGGTACCCGGGAGTGGAAGTCTTCCAGGACTACTACTTCATTCCCGACAACATCGAAGCTGCATCATTTGAGTCCAAGCCGTCACCATGCTTTGACGGACAAGCTGTCACACTCCTCTTTGGGGAAGATAACGTCAAACACCTCGACTATGAGGACATCATCAACATCGCCCTGAAGGACAATCAATTTGATCCGACCGCCTTGATCTCCGATACTGACCCGGAGAAAGCTACCCAAGGCTGGAGGATGACCGTCAAGTGGACCGATCGCCAAGGCCGCATTGTCAAGATAACAACTGGAGAAGGCCGTATGTTTAAAGAGGGAAGTGAAGAAGGATCTGAGTCCGAGTCTGAGTGGGAGTCAGAGTCTGTCATAGCTCCTAACGCTCCAAATGTCCCGGTCAAGGTCCCCTTCCCACTGTTTTATCACAAAGTCTTTGCTGATTCAGAGGCTGAGTCTACTAGGGTCACCCCCACTCCCATGAAAGGTGACGACCAGGGACCACTTCCTCTGTTGTGTCGCCTCTGACTGTCCACGAGATGTCTTTCCTTTCCGAGCTCTTCGCTCGTGTCAACTTAATGAACGCTAAGTTTGCTTATGACTCGTCTCAATTTAACTGCAATGCAATTCTGAATGACTATGAGGAATTTGACTTGAGTGACTACCCACCTCACTTAGCCAAAGAACTTGACAAACGGGAAACCAGAACCCCCATCATTGAGGAAACCGAACCTATTAACGTAGGAACCGATAATACACCTCAAGAACTTAGGATAGGGACAACCCTGAACTCCTCGGAAAGACAACAGTTCATTGACCTCCTCCACGAATACAAGGACGTGTTCGCCTGGTCTTACAGAGACATACCTGGGATTGACAGAGAAATTGCAGAGCACCGGATACCCATTAAACCCGGGGCTAAACCAGTGAAACAGAGGCTACGCCGGATGCGTCCTGAGTGGGCCCTAAAAATCAAAGAAGAAGTAGACAAACAGTTCAAGGCTGGGTTCATCAAAGTGTCTGAATACTCTGACTGGGTGGCCAACATTGTGCCGGTACCAAAGAAAGACGGAAGAATTCGGGTTTGCGTCGACTTCAGGGATCTGAACAAGGCAAGTCCTAAGGACGACTTCCCTTTGCCACATGTTGACATTCTGGTGGACAATACTGCCAAACATGCTCTCCTATCATTCATGGACGGGTATGTTGGGTACAACCAGATTAAAATGGCTGAGGAAGACATGCACAAAACTGCGTCCACTACACAGTGGGGTACATATTGCTACACGGTCATGCCTTTCGGCCTCATCAACGCCGGGGCAACCTATCAGAGAACCGCTACCACTCTCCTACATGATATGATGCACAAGGAAGTAGAGGTATATGTCGATGACATGATTGTCAAATCGAAAGAGCGGGACGGCCACATCAATGCCCTCCGGAAATTCTTCGCTCGTCTGCGGAAATACAACATGAGACTAAATCCTCAGAAGTGTGCATTCGGGGTCACCTCCGGAAAACTCTTGGGACATGTCGTCAGCAAAAGAGGCATTGAGATTGATCCAACCAAAATCAAAGCCCTTCAACAAATGCCTCGGCCTAGGAACGAGAAGGAGATTCGGGGATTTTTCGGTCAGGTCCAATACATCAGCCGGTTCATTGCCAAGCTTACTATTGATTTGTGAACCAATATTCAAAAAGCTTCGTGCCTCCGATCACACCGATTGGGAAGACGACTGTCAGAAAGCGTTCGACAGGATAAAGGAAATCCTATCCAAACCTCCTGTCCTCATGCCGCCTCAACCGGGGATTCCTCTATCCCTATACCTAACTATTACCAACACGGCCATGGGAGCAATGCTAGCACAAACAGGTGGCAACGAAGAGCGAGCCATCTACTACATCAGCAAAAAGTTCATTGAGTACGAGACGAGGTATACCCAACTGGAAAAGACATACCTTGCCCTAGTATGGTCAACAAAGAAACTGCGGCATTACATCCTCAGCTACAAGGTCCATATCTACTCCAAGATGGATCCGGTTAAATACATCTTCGAAAAACCCGTACTAAACGGAAGGCTGTCTAGATGGACACTCATGCTGTCCGAGTTTGACCTCAAGTTTGTACCCCTCAAGGTTATCAAGGAAGAGCGATTTTGCCGATTTCCTAGCAGAAAATCCCGTCAACGAGGATCTAACGACCGACACATGGTCACTTCCTGACGAGGACATCCTTTGTGCCGACTCCGACGCATGGGACCTATACTTTGATGGTGCATCTAATCTGAGAGGCTTCGGGGTAGGATCCTTCTAATATCACCAGAGGGAGAATACATTCCGATCTCGGTCAAACTAGACTTCACCGTCACCAACAATGCCGCTGAATATGAAGCATGTCTCATCGGCCTACAAGCAGCCATCACACTTGGCATCAAGAGACTGAGGGTCCACGACGATTCCTCACTCATCATCAATCAGGTGTCCGGATCATGGAAAATCCGATCTGACAGCTTAGCTCCCTACCAAGCGAAGATCAGTCAAGAGGCCGAGTTCTTCGACCAAGTCGACTAATTCCACTTGCCACGAGAGGAAAATTAATTTGCTGATGCCCTGGCAAAACTTGCCGCACTTGTCAACATACCTGACGACATGACGTCAATGGCTCAATGCCCCTATGCGTCGAAAGGCGGACCGAGCCAGCCCACATTTGTGCCATTATCGACGACGAGGAAAGCCATGATGAACCTTGGTACCAAGCCATCCTCAATTACAAAACCAAAAACGAACTCACTCCCAACTCTGATCAAAGAGGACAAAGAGCCATCCGTTTACTTGCATCACAATTTATGATGAACCAAAATCAACTCTACAAAAACACCCCAAGGAATTCTCCACCTTTGCATTGACCATCACAAAGCCAAGAAAGTCATAGGAGAGGTTCACGATGGAGAGTGTGGCCCTCACATGAGTGTAATCATGCTTACACATAAAATCACGCGGCTAGTTTACTACTGGACCACCATGGAAGCCGATTGCCGTAACTACGTCAAACATTGTCACAATTGCCAAATCTTCGCCAACATACAACACATACCACCATCCCTTTTGTACACCATGACGTCACCCTGGCCTTTCTCAACATGGGGCATCGACATCATCGAAAAAGTCAACCCTATAGGCACCAAGGGGCATTGCTTCGTCCTCGTCGCCATCGACTACTTCACCAAATGGGTGGAGGCGCAGTCATATGCAATCTTGACCGCCAAACAAGTGGCCAAGTTCATTCAAAACAACATCATCTGCCGATACGGGGTACCCCATGAAATCATCAGCGATCAAGGCTCTCACTTCCGGGCGGAAACTCAAGCTTTGCTGGACAAATACAAGATCAAACGACATCGATCATCCCCCTACCGCCTCCAAACCAACGGAGCGGTGGAGGCAGCGAACAAAACTCTTGTCACCATTATCAAGAAAATGCAAGACAACTACCGCGATTGGCCGAGCAAACTCCCATTCGCACCCTGGGGATACCGAACCTCCATTCGAACACCGACAGGCGCCACACCCTTCTACCTAGCATACGGTATGGAGGCGGTTCAACCGGTAGAAATAGAGGTCCCATCTCTACGCATCCTACTGGAAAGTCAGGTCCCTCAGGCGGAATGGACCCGTCGAAGGTACGAACAACTCACTCTTCTAGACGAACAGCGACTCAATGCCTTGCACAACGTCCAGTTATACCAACGACGTATACAACGGGCATTCAACAAAAAGGTTAAACCCAGAAACATCCAGGAGGGCGACTTGGTCCTCAAGTCAGTTCGAGCACCATTACCCGTCGATCCGAGGGGAAAATTCAAACCCAACTAGGCCGGGCCATACCTGGTTAAGAAAATACTTTCGGGGGGTGCAGTTAGAATGAGCGACCTAGATGAGGAGGACTTTACAAACCCGACCAACCTAGACCAACTCAAAAAGTACTACCCTTGAACCTTAGCAACCAACGACCTAGCCTAGTTTTACAACTAGCAAGCGACCTCAACCCTTTTCAAGTCAAGTTCCTCGACGTGTTCTGATTTGAAATTGCATGTTTTATCGAGTCTAAGCTGCGGCACTTTGCCCGTTTCGAATGTCCTTTGATCTGTCAAAGGCAACGTCCATTTGCACTAAAACAACAAACCCCCTGAACTACGAGCATGGTTTGATTTCACCTCTTCAGGTGAATACGTAGGCAGACCCTCTTACGCCTGAGGGATACAACCACAAAACCCAACTCAAATTTATAAAACATTTTGAACTACGATCATGGTTTGATTTCACCTCTCCCCGTGAATACGTAGGTAGTCCTTTCTTACACAAGAAGGATACAACCATTCCCACAATAAAAAACAACCATCCCCACATACAAAAAACATCCCCATCAAAAAAAAAAAGAAAAGGGAAAACCATTCCCTTTCCCCACAAAAATACAAAAATGAGCCTTTCTCCCTTTCCACAAAATACCACTTTTCCCAAGTGCAATTGTTTAGGATGATTCAAATCGAATTGCCTTTACCAAATGGATGGAAGAAACAAGTGTTCACAATTTTCGACACGGGCAATCCTCTTATTTAATTAATAGTGAATTTCAACAACAAATAAAGCTTGACAAGTCTACAACTTGTCAAAGCTAAGGTGACAACTAACGCACCTCACATAATAAAACTAGCATAAAACACACAACAACTAGCTAGTACAACATAATAAAAACTCACAACAATAATACAATATAATAATAAAGTGGGTAATGGAGGTCTTCACTCTTTCATTCTACCCTTGCCTTTTCCCTCGGGGTACATCTTCTCCTTGTTCTTCTTGTTGGCCCGCCTAGCATAGACTTCTTCCTCGGAACGGATCCTAAATGGATCTAAGACGGCGACGGCCTCCGGTCTAGCACAAGACCCCATGTTAGACCCAAAAAAGGCCAATGCACGGCCCACCATGTTCTTGGGGCCGGAACTCCTCCTCTTCGGTGGTCTCATCACATCGGGGGTAGCTCCATCAACATACTCCTTAAAGAAGGCACGATTGGCCTTGGCAACCTCTCGATACTTCAAATCGACAACCTCGTCCTTACGAAATTTGGATCTCTCCTCCAAGGACGGAGCTCGTGACCACTTGACATAAGCGGGAGTCACCCATGTCGTGACAGCTGGGTTTGGCACCTCCCAAAGCGGCCGAGTGGCCCACCACCTTTCAAAGAATTCCACAAGCTCGGAATTCCGGAAAATATTCTCTTGGACAAGAGTATCTTGAGCGGGCACCTTTTGTTAACGCCCCATTTGCCTCATGAGCCTTTCGGGATATATGAAGGAAACAACCTTCAAACCCACCACCATCAAAGAACGAGGACTAGCACCCGAAGCGGGCAACCCCGTGAAGGACCTCAAGTGCCACCACGGCACCACCCAACGGATATGAGGACCACCCTCCTCCGCCAATCTTGCGGCCCAATAGGCCTCGGTGGAAGCAAAACTATCCGGGTACAACTTCTTCCTCATAGTAAGGTGACGGAAGGAGTAAGAAGAAGGATTAACCGGAGGCTCAACATACATTAGCCTCTCCAATAGCCACACTTGGAGGATCCTTGGTAATCCAAAAGAGGGAGCATCTCCACAATAGCCTTCCTTGTCCAAAGCTTGGATAATCTCCCCAAGCACCAACCATGATGGATCTCTACCATGCTCTATTTTCTCAATCAGATGGATAAGGGTCATGCTACCATGGCATCTCGGCCCCTCCTTCTTCAAGACATCAACAAAGAGGTACACATGGACAAGGCAAAATGCAAGAGCCGTTCTCCTAGTCACCTCCTAGACATTAGCATCTAATCGGTTCGAAAAGATGTTGATAAGAGCCAACATGTCCACACCATGTGGAGCAAGACGAAAGTTGATTTGGCTTATTGACAAGCCCAACATAGAACGAAATTTCTCCTTGTAGCACAACCGAGTCGGAGGAAGCACCGGAGCACAACCCGGCCACCCACCAATGGCTCCAACTTCTTCGGCAAGAGGACAAAGCTCACTCTTCGGGAAAACGAAAACATGATGTTTCGAATCCCAAAACTGAGAACATGCTTCAAGAAACGAAGGTTGCACCTTGACTTGACGAAGCACCAACAATTGGCCAACTCCCATGCAAATGAGTTGATGCTTTTCGGGAGGCGACAAATCCCGGCACCATTGTCGCAATGCGTTCTGAAAAGCATCCATGAAATATTTTTGTGGAAGAAGAAGAGGTTTTGTAGCGATGTTTTTGTGTTTCGGATGATGAAACAATGAAGCGCAAATGTCCCTGTTTATAAATAATGATCAGCGCATTTCTCGGAAAAAGAAGAGAGCCGGCTTCCATCGCCAGGCTGCTCGCGCCTCTTTGGACCTTCTCCAAGATTCCCGCTGACGACTTGTCTCTTTCAGCTTGTGCTTTCTCTTGACACCTCAAACCTCCCGCCAGGAAGCTCGCGCCTCTTCGGGATGTTCCAAGGACATTTTGTGTTTCCTCACACTCACATTTCCTTGTTTTTGCGTTTCACGAAATCCAACACGGTTTCCATGACACAGCTTTAAACATGCAGATTTTTCTTTCTTTTTTTAAGGGGGGAAGGGCTAGTCTCCCCGATCCTCGACGGATCGTTTCCATGTCAGTCGAAATTCCGAAAATTTTTCGCTTTTTCGCAATTTTCCATCAAAAATCAAAATCGAAGATTGATAACACGACGTCAATTTTCCTCAAAAATTCAAGCACTCACAAATTCGAGTCTTGACCTCAAAAACCAAAAATCAAATATACTCGCAAAAATCCTTTTCTAAAATTCTTTCCTGACGGTTTGAGTTTGATTTTTTCGAGTCAATTTCAATAATTTCGATGCAATTTAATTCACAACACGAGTTAATTGCTCAAATTTTCAAATCAATTTCGTTTTGAATTCCGAACGTGACGACTAGTCATTTCAAAATTTCAAATTTTAACTTCAAGTCATCTTGGTTAACTTTTGTTTTTCAATCAAATGCTTTTACGTGTTTGCGTTTATGCGTATGTTGCATGTTTTCTACACTAACGACGCAGGAACTGGTGCAAAGCAAAAGGAGAATCAACAGCCGACAGCGCTCCTCCGAAACACAACACAAAAAGCCAAAAATCACAGAATGAACCACAATCCAAAAACACATATATACAAACCGCCTACGCAAAATACATCGACAAACGTCTATCATACAGACACTGGCCTAAAACAAACGTCTATCATACAGACACTGGCCTAAAACAAACGTCTATCATACAGACACTGGCCTAAGACAACAAACTGGGGGCTATCTACCACCTACCGAACTAGCACTCCTTACCCTTCCGATCAGAAAAGAAAGGGAGCAACATGGGAAACAGAGGAGCAACAGCGAAAGCAGAGGAGGTTACCATGACGATAACCCCCCGCTCCTGCTCCACGACAAAAAAGAAGACAGTGTCTTGCAGACTTCAGATAATGAGGAGGCCCAGAACCATGATGCGATGCACCGTTCCGATACTGAACCCCACTCATCAGCCACCCTGTCTATGAGCCACAACGAAAAGGACAAGCCGGCCATATCAGCCGCCTCTCCTCCTCTACGGAAGCTTCCTCTACCACCGCCTTGAATACGGCAGCCTCCTCGGCCGCTACAGCCCCTCCAGGATCGACTTCCTCCTCCAAAGCATCAATGACGGACCCCATAGGTCCCAGACTATACCCTGCGGTTAAAAAAGCAACATCCAAAAAACGTCAGCCGGAATTTCGGCATTACGACGGCATGAAATGGATAAATCCAAAAACAAAAAAAAACAACCTGCAATGCAAAAAACAAGGGCAATCCCGTCCAAAATCCAACCAAACAAAACCATTCACAAAAAAAAACACAAAAACGACTCGCCCCTCTTTTCAAGCAAAAGACGAGTCAAAATCACAAAAACGGCATTTCAAGACCCCTACAAGGTCCGCCAACAACCCAAAATACATTCCCGACACAATGGGGATTTTTCTACGGTTCAAAAAGGCAATTCATACGCTAATTTGAGCCCAAACCGGTCAAAGCTTCAAAACTCAATTCAAGCCCAAACAGGCGTTTATTTTGTCAGACGTAAGACCGTCGCAAAAGGCAAAAATCCAATTTTGCCCACAAGCATCCAACAAAGGTCCTTAAATGGCAAATACGGGTTTTCCCAACTACAATGCAACCAAGTGGGACCCACTACCCAAGCAAATAAACTTGGCATTGTGAAATGAGACGGTTTCTCGCCTCACTCACGTTTTTCGAGCATAGGGTGCGGGAACGGGGACCAAAATGCAAACTAAAAGCACCCCTATACTCCTAAACAGGTTTCTAACCTAATGCAAGCATCAATTTCACTCGAAATGGGCTCAATCAAAAACACCCAATTCGATTTTTTAGGGCAAAATTCGCCCTAATTCAATCAAGCTAAAAATCAACAATTTTAAATGGATTCAAGAGGAAATACTTACCTTGAGATGACATTGTTGATGAAGGCAAGAATTTGAACAAGCTAGAAGGTCCATCAATGGCGGATTTGGCTTTGTTTTGTCGAAGAGAAGGAAGACGAGATTATGGTTGACATGCGGTCTGACCTCGCGTCTTTTACAGAAAATAGGGAAGCCCCTTTGGTTCGCCAGGTGGCTCGCGCCTTAAGCAGGCCTCCCCCTTGCTCTTTCAGCGGATTTTGGGCTTTAGCCCAATTTCCCGTGACAAACTTCAAACTTTCATTTGACGATATTAAAGGTCGTCATTTTTCTCAAAAACAAATAGTGAAAATTCAAATTCGCTAATTTCGAAAGCTTTAAACGACGGCACATAAACCGTCTCTCCAATCGAATAGTGAAAATTTAAATTCACTATTTTCTAGAATTTTCAAGCAAACGGCGATCAAAACCGCCAATAATGGTGAAATCAAAATTCACCATTTTCCTTCAAAATTTCAAAAATAATAGCGAAAATTCAAAAACCGCTATTTCTCCAAATTTTAAGCGACGGCAATTAAAACCGCCATTTTCAAGATAATAGTTGGAAATTGAATTCCACTATTTTCAGCACACATGTCAACGGCGGCACATAAACCGTCACTTCAATTAATTGTGAAGATTCCAAATTCACTATTTCCATCAAATGTCAACGGCGGCACATAAACCGTCACTTCAATTAATAGTGAAGATTCCAAATTCACTATTTCCATCAAATGTCAACGGCGGCACATAAACCGTCATTTCAAACGTAATAGCAGTTTTAAAATTTGTTATTTTCTTTCAAAATTCAAACGAACGGCGATCAAAACCGCCACTTCAAGTTCAAAGAAAAACGACGAATGATGAAGATGCCAAATTCACTATTCTTTCAATTACCAGCAGGGGGCTTCCTCGCGGAACCCGCTCATTCCAAAAACAGTGGTAGTGAGAATCCATACTCACTATTTCCCCAGCGACACCACAAGTTCGCTACTTTCAAAACGAGCCCATTCGACGCGGCTACTCCCATGGTCCATTAACCGACCATACCATTGGCTAGCGAGCTTTTGTCCGCAACCTTTCAAGGACAGATCCCGAAGATGCCTCGGGTACATTTCCTTACCATTGGCTGGCGAGCCTTTATCCGCAACCTTTCAAGGACACATCCCGAAGATGCCTCGGGTACATTTCCTTACCATTGGCCGGCGAGCCTTTGTCCGCAACCTTTCAAGGACAGATCCCGAAGATGCCTCGGGTATATTTCCTTACCATAGCTGGCGAACCTTTGTCCGCAACCATTCAAGGACAGATCCCGAGGATGCCTCGGGTACATTTCCTCACCATGGCTGGCGAGCCTTTGTCCGCAACCTTTCAAAGACACATCCCGAAGATGCCTCGGGTACATTTCCATACCATTGGCTGGCGAGCCTTTGTCCGCAATCTTTCAAGGACAGATCCCGAAGATGCCTCGGGTACATTTCCTTACCATGGCTAGCGAGCCTTTGTCCGCAAGCATTCAAGGACACATCCCGAAGATGCCTCGGGTACATTTCCTTACCATTGGCTGATGAGCCTTTGTCCGCAACCTTTTAAGGACAGATCCCGAAGATGCCTCGGGTACATTTCCTTACCATGGCTGGTGAGCCTTTGTCCGCAAGCATTCAAGGACACATCCCGAAGATGCCTCGGGTACATTTCCTTACCATTGGCTGGCGAGCGTTTGTCTGCAAACCTTTCAAGGACACATCCCGAAGATGTATCGGGTACATTTTCTTATCATGGCTGACGAGCCTTTGTCCGCAAGCATTCAAGGACACATCCCGAAGATGCCTCGGGTACATTTCCTTACCACAGCTGGCGAGCCTTTGTCCGCAAACGCGCAAGGACATATCCGAAGATGCCTCACGTATGACTCCTTCTTATGGCTGGCGAGCCTTTGTACGTAGTTTAATGGACTTTAAACGACCCGCACGGACAGTCGACAGACTCTAAAATGTTCCTGACGACAGGTCCCTGACTCGTACCCCCGAGTCACCTTGGCGTCGCCCTTCCCGACGGCAGGTCCTTGGCCCGAATCCTTTCGAGCCGCCTCGACGTCGCTTGGGTCTTCAGGTTGTAATCTTCGATTGACCTGGGGGCTCTACTTTGACTTTCGCCCTGTCCAAGCCTCAGTCAAAGTGGGGGCTCTGTAGATACCCAGTATCTGTTGAGACTCCAACAAACACCCGATGATTATCGGACTACAACATGTTTTGGAATCGCGGCGTTTGATCGACAGTTTGTGTACAACTTTACGTCGGAAAACTTAAAACGATTTCGAAAATAAAACATCTCAAAACATTTCATAAATACCTGGAGTGTTTAATGCACGACGACGGGGTTGCAATGACACTAACTAGAGTCAAAACCGACACCGGACCAAAAACCGACTCAAAAATTCAAATCCCGATTCCAACAACGAGTCAAACCGAGTCAACCACAAAAAACCAAACATTTCAAACCTTCTACCTTAAGTTTTCCCGGATTCATGTTGGTCAAGTACCAAACATGTTACTACAAAACCTAGGATAGAACAAATCATGATTGCGTTTGTTGTGAAAGTGACAACACAGCTCGAAGACCCGCGACGTGGCTCGCGCCTCTTTGAGCAGCTCAGGTGGCCACGTCGCTCAAAACTCACACAACCACTCATTCTCCTATAAATACCCCTCAAATGCCGCCCATTTGAGAGTTACGCGAGTGTCCGCCCCCTCTTTTCTCCCTTCAAATTCTCGACTCGACTTCTAAAGTCACAATCCGACGCGTATTTACGACCTACCGATCGTAAACACGAGCCTTACACATTATTTAGTACCGTCATCGTGCATTAAACCACTTGACCGACCACTTCGACCACTACACCATCACTAAACTTTTAAAACACTCTTTTACTTGCCAAAACGGTTTTAAACCGAGTTTTTTCCGATCAAACGAGTTGTTACACTTACGTCGGTCACTCGCCATAACCAAACATGTAACTTTGAGGGTGTAAAAATCCTCTTTTATTATGTTTTCATTTGTTTCATGACTCTAACATGCTAAAACATGCATAACATGAACCAAAACATGGAATAAACGAGCCAAAACTGATTTTTGGTCCGCGCGAAGCCCCTTAGGTCGCCAACTAGCTCGCGCCTAAATGGGGTATTCAGACCAGAAATCAACCGTGTTTGTTCTCGTCATTTCCCTTAATCCATTTTTCATATTTGTAATCTGTTTTCACCATTTCAAGTATTTTCGAACCTTTGTTGTTTTATTTCACATGTTTTAACCATAAAGCATTTTTCACCCTTGGTTCTTCATACCATGACGGTTAAATCCGTGTTTCGGTGATAATATTTGGTTAATGACATTAAAAAGGTATTTTAAAGCCTTTTATTTCATTTCTTTACATTTTCAAACAAGCATATTAGTCACCAACACAAAGTCATCCTTGGTTCTACCTACCATGCCGGATTTTAACACGGGTACGATGATGAGTACCGACTAATTACATTCAAATGGACTTAAAACAATTAGTCCATATTCATTTTCAAAACTACTCATGTCAAGTTTGTCAAACCGAACCCGACACCGAATATTATCAAATAATGATGATTATTCGAGTCTAGTTCTTCAAATCAACAAATACGGTCTAAACGACCCCTTTCAAATCAAACCGGGTTCAAATACCCATTTTCAACACGTTTTATAACGTTTTCTAAAAGGTCAGAACACGGTACATAAACCGTGGGCTAACCCGCGCCTAAACAGGCTCTCTATTTCTCATTTTCAAAACTAGAGGGAGGCCCCTTACACCGCCGGCTGGCTCGCGCCTCATATAACCGTCTGGTACAGGGCCTGTTCCTTTCCAGCATTAGTCTAGGACGATCCCGACTCCGGTTAACCCGGATATAGGACGGATCAGACGACTATTCAAACCATATTTGCAAAATGACTTACTAAGACAAATGGATCACGTTATGCACCCTAAACCTAATACGGTAAATGGATGTTTAATTTCCGTCTTGCATGCAAATCAATCATTAATCCAACTCAACATCTTATACTTGATACTTGGATTAAATCAACCAACTTAGAAAGCTCTCACATGTTAGGTTTAAATCATTGGATGCGCATTCATGCATTTAAACCGTTTTATCAACTTTTGCATTCAACCAACCAAGATCGATCAGTAGAGGCCGCTAAACGCGGGCGGGATTGGGTGTCTGATTAAAGGCTTCCCAATACGTACCTTCACCTCTTACTCAGAAACTTTGGATAGTGGACGACCTTATCCAGGGCGTACGAGAGTCATTCTAGAGATAGGATGCTAAAGAGGGACGATTTCCTTATCTTTAGTACCTATGTCAAACGCTGCTTTGTGCTTCGATTTGACCGAGGTATAAAGTGGAATTCGAACGGGTTCCAGGCATCCCACAAATGCTTGGTGGCGACTCCGAACATCTCTAATCATTTCTAGACCCTTACCGAGACGAAACCGACCGATCAAAAAGGATCCAGTCGAAAGCATTTTTACGCCGCCGAGCGTGGCTTTCAAAAAGAGACCGCTGTACGTCCACAGATCGAAGTGGGCTTGCAGGTGGGCCATGTCCACACTCTCGAAAATCGGGGTTTGATCGCTTGGTGTGTAACCCACCCTTTTAAGCCAAAACCCGTGTCAACATGATGCATAATATAATGAAATAGCGAGTGCTTATGTGCTATGTGATCATAAGTCCTTCCGTATCATTTCAAACTTTCAAAAACACCCTCTTGCGCCGTTATAATGGCCATTTCAAACCTCGGTCTTTCGTCGACCGTTGCATTTCAAAAAGCACGCCTTTATAGGCCGTCGTAATGACGATTTTCAAACCAGGTTTTCTACAACCATTTCAAAAGCACTCCTTTTTAGGCCATAGTAATGACGATTTTCAAACACGGTTTTCTACAACCATTTCAAAAGCACGCCTTTTTAGGCCATCGTAATGACGATTTTAAAACCTGGCTTTTTAAAACCATTTCAAAAAAGCAACACCTTTTTACGCAGTTATAATCGTTGCGTCAAGACACGGATTTTAACCCGTCTCGCGCCGACACAATGGCTCTATCAAAACCCGAAAATGACACACACCCTTTTTCGAGGCCTTTTCAAATCCCGAGGGCCGTGCACCGTCCCCGGGACCACAACCTTTTCAAACCTTTCAAAATAAGATTTTCAAAACACACGATTTTGAATTACAAGGCCGTCTTCGGAAACAGCACATTGTTATCAGAGTCGTCGCATCTCGAACTCAACCCGTCATTTGAAAAAAAACTTAAGACAACTTTTTAACTGGTCGACCTTTTGAAGATCCCTACTCTTCGGAAGCCGTCCATAAAACGACAAACGTATCTTTTTGAAAATTTCTATTTCCGAAAATTTCAGTCCACCATTCCAATTCTGCCTCGTGTCTATCGAGTCGAATCAAACGTACTTATGGGTCTTTACTTATGAGTCATCTCACCTCGGAACTCGTTCAACGGCGTCACGCCATTACGTTGAACGCGGGTCAATGTTTCGGTCACCACCATCACACCATAAATCGAGTCAGGACCGAGGCACCACACACGCTTGCCCTCGCCTTGTTGAGTCTAAAAGTGTCTTTCCGTCTTTCGTGTTGTCTGCCTTTAGTCGTTAAACCGTGTCGGATTAGGATGTTACTTGATCCATTTTTTGCCTCAAAGCCATGGCCCCGTCTTCAGCATCATCCAACAACAACGATGACAATAGAGATCTCACAACTGCTCAGCTAGTCAGCCTACTCACCGCTCTTAAGGTCACCCTGGACCGTGTCGAGACCCGTATCGACATCTTGGAAAACAAGGAAGCCGGAGAACATAACACTCCACCTTTGACTGAAATTGAGAAAAGGCTCAAGCTCTTGTAGGAACGGCTCCTAGCCCGTGGTAACAACATCCACCTTGAGAACAATCATAGATTCGAACCCATTGGGGATCAATTGCTCGACAACTTTACCTTGACTGATGTACCCAAGTTCAAGGGAGTGGAGGACCCACTCAATAACTTTCGGGCCTTCAAAGATTAGATGTCTATCAAGGGGGTCAAACAAGAACTTTTCACCCGGATCTTTCTGTCATCCGGGGAACCAATTCACCGCCAATGGTACTATTCCTTCGACCCCAAGAGCATTACCACTTGGGACGAAGTTGCCGTTGAATTTGCCAAACAGTACGCCGACAACGTCTAAATCAAAGCCAACACCCGCACTCTCAAGGTCCTAACTCTGAATGCTAAGGACGGGTTCACGGAATTCCTAGCCCATTGGAGGAGGGTACGCACTCAATTGGTCAATAAGCCGAGTGAATCAACTCTGGTGGAGAAGTTTGTCAACAACCTCCGTCCAGTTTATGCCAACCTACTTAGATATCAAAACATCAAAACTTTCCAGGACCTACAAATCCTTGGAACCCGCATTTAAGACGACCTCCGCAAGGGCGTTCTAGCCAAAACCACTGGTAGAGGCTATCTGTAACACCCCAAGAGATTGAGAGGGTATTTGTCCTACATTGGAAAAATATGGTGTTTATCATGTGTTTATAAGAGATTCTACCCACCACTTAATAACAAGACCTTGTGCTTTTGGGCTTAAGTGAGGACAAGTACTGGGCCCAAAGGTACACATCCCATCTTATTGTGGTTGTGTTACGACTGTGGTGGGTCGGGTTGTTATAAATGGTATCAGAGCAACCCTACGACCGTGTTGTGAGCCTGTGGTCAGGAGTACCCGGGTCACCTTTCTAGCGGGGAAGGATTCTGGGCTTGACTGCGGTCAGCCTCCAGGCACAACGAGGACGTTGTGTTACTTAAGTGGGGGAGTTTGTAACACCCCAAGAGATTGAGAGGGTATTTGTCCCACATTGGAAAAATATGGAGTTTATGATGTGTTTATAAGAGATTCTACTCACCACTTAGTAACAAGGCCTTGTGCTTTTGGGCTTAAGTAAGGACAAATAATGGGCCCAAAGGTACACATCCCAACTTATTGGGGTTGTGTTACGACCGTGGTGGGTCGGGTTGTTATACCATCAGTGATCTACATCAACCGGGTCTCGTCCTTATGGCCAAACAAATAAAATCGACGAGGTCAACCTCCTCGAACCAACCACAAAGAATACTGAACGTCCTCAAAGAGTGTTCACAAACTTGGGAACAACCTATGCCAGTGCCCTAAAAAGACTCATGGACCAAGGGAAACTACAGCCGAGTGGTCCCACTCCGGACCCGTCCGAGGCCAAGAAAACCCGTTTCCGGAATCCCAACGCCTACTGCTAATACCACCAGGGTAAAGGTCATGACACTGAAGCCTACTTTAAACTGAAGCACGCTATTCAAGATATGATTGAGAAAGGGGAATTACCTTTACCTCCACCAACAAAACCAAATAACAAAATAAACCCCTTGGGAATCGATGTCGTCTTTAATGACGAGCCGACTTTGGATTGCTCACACCTCATCCAACCTATTGATGACAAGGTAAACGCCTTGGAAAAGGACACCCCGGACGGGATGCTCGTGTTCAGCGCTGCAACCATGCTCACCATGTTCCAACATGTTGAGGAAGCCATAGCCAGTCTCTCAGAAAGGATTACCTGACTTGAGGACGCCTACCACCGGTTGATTTTCATCCCACCAACACCAACGCCACACCCAAGGGAGGGTCCTCCAAGCACTTAAAACTCCTAGTTCCAGAAAGGATTGCTCCCGTGACCATTCTGGCATGCACCCCACAATAATCAAACCCACAATAATCAACCCCACAATAATCAAACCCAAAAAAACTACCTCACAAGAACATCCCCTACAAAATCTATCCACCAAGGAATACCCCTCCAAGGTACCCTCGTGATCCCGAAATCAACGGCATCTGGAGAGATGACGTAGAGAATGTCTACATTACTCCGGGAAAGGGCAACCAAGCAAAAGAGATCGGTCATCTTACCCGGTCCGGACACCCCTACCAAAATCCGAACAATACAACCATTCCAACAACGAACGACCAAGTCGTCCCAGACATGGACACTCAACCCAAGGATCCTGAGAACCCGATCCTTAAACCACTGCAAAAGGCGAAGGCCGAAATTTCAATTTGGCAACTGATTGCTACATCCTTCGAACATCGGCAACCTTTGCTACAAGCCTAGGGAAAGTTGACAGTTCCCTCTACCACCTCTCCGGAAGAAGTGGTAGCACACATGACAAGGGATGTCCCCGACCTGAGTAACCCGGTCATCTTCTCTGACGAAGATATCCCTCCATTCGGAGCCAACCATAATCTGACCCTGTACATCACTATACAGTGCCTCAAGAAGAATGTGCATATGGTTCTAGTGGATGACGGAACTGCGGTCAATGTCATTCCCCTCAAGACGGCTCATAAACTGGGCATCAAATAAGCTGACTTGGTCCCAACTAATCAGGGAGTACGCACCTATGACGGCACCCGTTGTAAGGTTGCACGACTTATCACCTTGACTATTGCAACTGGACCCTTGGAAAGACAAGCCAGTTTTCAGGTAGTCAACATTTACGCCTCTTTCAACATGGTTCCGGGACGCCCCTAGATACACGCCGCCAAGGCCATCACCTCAACCCTTCATCAGAAGATCAGGGTCCCTTTCAACGGCAAAATAATCAAAATTCCTGCATCCCCGATCAAAGCCATCATGAAGAAGGGAATAGCCTCTCAGGTCATTGAAGAGGACGATAGTGAAATGTGGGGATTCTAAGCTGTGAACGCCCTAACCAATCAATTAGCATCCTTCGATTGTGACCCATTCCCGAACATCACAGTCAACCGCATCTGTTGCACCAGGGTTATTTCTCGGGCCTGCCTCTCAATCCGATCAAGAACACCTTGCCTCCTATGAAATAGGCCAAGGTCCCCAACATCCCCTTCGGGCAAGGCTATAAGCCAACTGAGGAAGACATCCAGGAAACGAATCTCCTAATACAGAAGCGCAAAAAGCACGGAGTCATCCTCCATCCCTACCATTTGGCTCTCAATGGATACTTCGTCCCCGAGGGAGAATTCGAGCTCTACAACGACTTTCCTGAGCCAATCTACGACCCCGTAGCTAAGGTCAAACACCCGGGCGTATAGGTCTTTCAAGACTACTACTTCATCCCCGACAACACCAAAGCTACGTCAACAAAATCTGAGTCGACCCCGTGCCTGGACGGGCAACCCGTAAGTCTCCTCTTCGGAGAAGACAACATCAAGCACCTCGGCTATGAGGACATCATCAACATTGCTTTAAAGGATAACCAGTTTGATCCCACTGCCTTAATCTCTGATACTGACCTAGAGAAAACTATACAAGGCTGGAGGAAAACTGTCAAATAAACCGATTGCCAAGGCCGCATTCTCAAGATCACTACCGGAGAAGACCCTATGTTCAAAGAGGGAAGTGAAGATGAAGAAGAGTCTGAGTCAGAGTCTGTCGTAGCTACTAACACTCCGAATGTCCCAGTCAAAGTCCCCTTTACACTATTTTATCACAAACTTGTGGCTACCTCAGAGGTCGAGTCAATTAGGGTCATCCCCACTCCCATAGAGGGTAGCAACCTGGAGCTTGTTTCAGGAGCCACCTCCTCCACTACGTCGCCTCTGACTGCCCATGAGATGTGTGTCCTATCCGAGCTTTTCGCTCAGGTTGACTTAATGAACGCTAAGTTTGCTTATGACTCATCTCAATCTAACTGCAATGCCATTCTGAACAAATATGAGGAATTTGACTTAAGTGACTACCCACCACACCTAGCCAAAGAACTTGCCAAACAAGAGGATAGGACCTCCATCATTGAGGAGACCGAACCAATTAACGTAGGGACCGACAAAACACCTCAAGAACTTAGGATAGGGACCACCCTTGACCCTTCGGAAAGACAACAGTTCATCGACCTTCTACACGAATACAAGGATTTATTCGCATGGTCCTACAAAGACATGCATGGGGTCGACAAAGAGATTGCAGAGTACAGGATACCCATCAAACCCGGAGCTAAACCCGTAAAACAAAAGTTGCAACGTATGCGTACTGAATGGGCCTTGAAAATCAAGGAAGAGGTAGACAAACAGTTCAAAGCCGGATTCACCAAAGTTTCAGAATACTCTGACTCGTGGCCAACATAGTTTCTGTACCCAAGAAGGAGAATTCGGGTTTGCGTCGAATTGAGGGACCTGAACAGAGCAAGTCCAAAGGACGACTTCCCTCTACCACATGTTGACATCCTGGTGGATAACACCGCCGAGGACGCCCTATTATCATTCATGGACGGGTATGGTGGGTATAACCAGATCAAAATGGCTATGGAAGACATGCACAAGACTACATTCACTACACAGTGGGGTACATATTGCTACACTGTCATGCCCTTCGGTCTAATAAACGACGGAGCAACCTATCAAAGAACCGTCACCACTCTCCTACATGACATGATGCACAAGGAGGTGGAGGTATATGTCGATGACATGATCCTAAAATAAAAAGAGTGGGACGGCCACATCAGCGCCCTTCAGAAATTCTTCGCTCGTCTTCGGAAATACAACATGAGACTAAATCATCAGAAGTGTGCATTCGGGGTCACCTCTGGGAAACTCCTGGGACACGTCGTCAGCAAAAGGGGCATTGAAATTGATCCTACCAAGATCAAAGCTCTCCAACAAATGCCTCGGCTCAAGAACGAGAAGACGATTCGGGGATTTCTCGGTCAAGGATAGGAGGCTTGGATAGGATTTCCTTTATCTTGTAGAAAGCTTTTTGACAATCATCATTCCAATCGGTGTGATCGGAGGCGCGAAGCTTCGTGAGGATTGGTTCACAAATCATAGTGAGCTTGGCTACTTTCACCTGCCACGAGAGGAAAATTAATTTGCTGATGCCTTAGCAAAACTTACCGTGCTCGTCAACATACCTGACGACATGACATCGATGCCCCTGTGTGTCGAGAGAAGGAATGAGCCAGCCCACATCTGTGCCATCAACAACGACGAGGAAAACCATGTCGAACCTTTGTACCAAGTCATCCTCAACTACAAAACCAAACACAAATTCCCTCCTAACTCTGATACAAGAGGACAAAGAGTCATCCGTTTACTTGCATCAAAATTCCTGATAAACCAAGAACAACTATATAAAAGAACACCGCCAAGGGATCCTTCTCCTTTGCATTGATCACCACAAAACTAAAACGTCATGGGAGAGGTCCACGACGGAGAATGCGGCCCTCACATGAGCGCAATGATGCTAACCCGAAAGATCATGCAGTTAGGCTACTATTGGACCACCATGGAAGCCGATTACATAAACTACGTCAAACATTGCCACAATTTCCAAATCTTCGCTAACATACAACACATATCACCATCCCTTTTATACACCATGACATCACCCTGGCCTTTCTCGTCCTGGGGCATCGACATCATCGGAAAAGTCAACCCGACAGGCACCAAAGGGCATTGCTTTGTCCTTGTTGCAATCGACTACTTCTCCAAATGGGTGGATGAACAGTCCTATGCAGTCTTGATCGCCAAACAAGTGGCAAACTTCATCCCGGACTACATCATCTGTAGATATGGGGTACCCCATAAAATCATCAGCGACCAAGGCTCCCACTTTCGGGCGGGAACACAAGACTTGCTGGATAAGTACAAGATCAAACGACACCGATCATCCCCTGTAGATACCTCGTTTCTACACCTCCCGCCAAACACCTAGTGATGATTAGGCCGCATGTTTAGCATATGTCGCGATTTTATGACGTTTCGTAAATCAGTTAATAAAAGGTAATTCATACACTTGTGTCTACCCCTTGGTTGTCATCTAGGTGTCATTACGGTCGTTTTGGCAGTAATTAGAGTACATTTGGAGTCCGGGTAAAAAACCGTCTTCATTTCCTAAAACCGTCAAATCCTGAGTCAAAAGCAATGTGCTTGTCTACCTAAGGTTAGGATATCATAAAATGTTATGGGTATTTCTCATTTTGAGTCCCGTGTCACTTCTTTGGGACAAACGTTTAGTTTACATTACATCAATTGAATTCTTGCCAAAACTCTCTCACGAAACTTGTTCCAAGCAACACGGACAATAGTTAGACAATAAAAACGATACATAACCTAAATAAATTACGTAAAATGAAAGCAAAACAAGATAAAATGAGTTTATTGTCCGACCACGGACTGAAAGTTGAAACTTAACAATGAATCCATGGCTAAACCACGAGACTCAACAATCGATCATGGCCAAACAGTGAGTCTCAATGTTCAACCATGGCCAAACGTTGAGCCCCTACGTTTGGACCATGGAAAACGTTGAGCCCCTTCGTTTGGACCATAGCCAACTTTGGACCCCTTCGTTTGGATCATGGCTGAACATTGGATCTCAACATTTGGTCCATGGCTGAACGTTGGATCTCAACGTTTGGTCCATGACTGAACTTTGGGTTGCACAAATTTCAGATTTACGCAGAAAAATCGCAATGTTTGCTACTACTAAGTCAATACGTGACGTAAATCAACTTTCGAATAGATTTAACGATGCGCAAAAAAATTAAAATTAACCAAATAATGAAGCGATTAAGTTGTTTACGTACTGGTGATTCGGGATCCGTCATGTTAATTAATCTTGTTAATTGTTGTTGTTGGTTTTTTTAAAAAAAAAATTTAGTTGATTTTTACTACAATTTGAGAGAAATTTTTTTAGAGAAAGAAAGTAGTGTTAATGTGCAAGCGTAATTATCATCTTTTTAAAAAAAAACGTCGTCGATGAAAATCAGCCCTCTTTAATATACAGTATATGGGCCTGGTTTTTTCTTTTTGGTAAAATGTAAGTAGTATTATTATACGAAAGTGAATAACCAACAAATTACATAAACTGTTTTCTTATAACTTCAACTTGTAGAAAATATGAAGTAAGCATATATAATTAAATCCATTTTCTATAATCTTTATTAATCCTTCCATTGCTTTGCCTCATTTGCAACCTGATAGAAATATCATACATCACTGCCATGATCAGAATTTCTGGTCTGATCAACACCTCTTCAGTCTGCATTTGTTACGTGTTTCCCATATCTTATATATGGCATGTTGTATAATACTACTATATAATAGGGTGTAGGATTCTATTTGTGCCTAATTAATAAAGTAATTACCAGACAACATCTTAATGTTAAAATGGACTAAGTTAAGAAAGAATCTTTGGTTTTATTCTTCAGATTGATACCATCTTAAATATCGTTGCAGTAAAAAAAAGGGACGTGATAAATCCCGCACATCATTTTACTCAATCCCGCACTTAATTTCGCCTTATTCCAAGACTACTCCTCTCATATCTGCTCCTCATCAAAGGAGAAACAAGAGAGAGAAACAAGAGAAATTAAAAAGCCCCAAATATTTTTCTACCGGCATCCTCCCTCACCGCCGACCACCCCACCACACCCACATCCACCCGACGACCATCCCTTCACACTCCTGTCCTCGTACGACAACACTTTCCCCGCAGCCAACCATCCCGATTTGACAGCTCCTCCCCGCAGCCGATGATCCCGGAGTCGACAGCCCCCTCCCCACCTTTCTATCCCGTTTGTCTACCTAACTTGAAGACCTTGATATTGCGTACTATTTGTGGGATCAACTGGATCTCCTGGACATTTCTTCTCGTTCTCTTAAGAAACTGGTACTAATTATTTGGAACGACGATGAAGAGAATAACAGTGACCTTACGCATATTGATACCCCTAATTTGCAGTATTTTTAGTACAGCAACAATTTAGCTACTCAATACTGTTATACAAATATGAATGCTATCACATCTCTGTTGAAGCTCCTTTGTGGCATACGTGTTGTGAGGACTCTCTTCTAACCCAGCTTAAACTCTTCCGAATGCTGTCTAATGTGGAGCATTTATCTCTGGTTGAGAACTTTATGTGTGTGAAGTGGGTTTGAGTGTAATTGGAGCATTATTTGATTGGTTTTGCTGGAAATTTGGGGTATGCATCCGAGGAACAAGTATTTACAATGCTGGATCTCGCTGAATCGATTTTTAGTAAGCTAGATATCCAACCCAGGCTACAGTCTTTAGAACGCTGCAACAAATCTTTAGAACGCTGCAACGGATCGTTCTTTGGTGAAGCCAAGCGACGGGGACATAAGTCAGATGAACAAGTCTTGTTTGTAATCAAGCTGTTTGTACTTTTATGTTCTTGTTTGTTTTACTAAACATTAATTTTGGTTAATGTAATTGATGAAATGTAATCATATGGTTTTCACCTGTTGAAGACGAGTGTGTTGCAAAACTCGAGTACCCCGTATAATATATCTAAAACTAGTTGAAGACAAGAGTCATAAACAAATAGCTAAACAGTTCGACAACCCCCTCCTCAAAGCAAAGAGCTTGTGTAATGCCATGGAGAAAGAAGGGTTAGTAACATTATACCCACCATCAACCATCAAGTTAAGCCCATTCACATACTTCGCCTCATCACTTGCCAAATACAACGCCACGTTAGCCACATCCTCCGCTTCAGGGGTCACTCCTTTAAGCACTGCACTTTCACATAGCAACCCATCTATCACACCCTTATCAATTATACCCACCTCGTTCTGTAATTTACAACCGATGTTTCAACCTACAACCACCGCATATCGACCACCCTTCACTCGACGCCGACTTCTCCAACCACCATACTTCGGCCCGACGTCCCCACAACCACCCTTCAACAACCAATTAATCCAAACCCTAATTGCTATAAAAACCCTTATTTTTAATAGGAAATACATCGACTAAAAGACGGGGTGTTAATAAAAATTATTGATAAAAACGATCCATAATAGTCTAACGATGAGGGATTGAGTAGGTTAAGAGAGAGAAGTGTTTTTTATTCTTTAGTAGTCTTTTGAATTCTGTTTTTTTACCAAAGGGCAAATATGGAAAATTAGAATAAAATGTGTAGGATTTAGCAAACAAGTGTGTGGGATTTAGCATATACGTTAAAAAATTACACTCCATGGAGTAAAAATAAAATCTAGTAAACCACGGAAACTATGGAGCAGGCACACTAATCAGTTATCATTGCTATTTGAAAATTAACTACTTCTTTTATCCGTGAAATTCACGGGGCGCTATTAATATTTCACAATATGTTTGATGAAGTTGTAAAATTGTTTGAAAGAAAAATTTATTCGGTAGGTGTGGATCATAAATAATACTCCCTCCAATTTCATTTATTGTTTCTCTTCCCTTTCCATCCATTTCCCTTATTGTTCCCTCTTTCCTTTTTTGGACAACTTTGTGTGGTCCAAAATCAATTTGATGTGGGGTCATGTGTATTGTGTGGTCCAAATTGATTCCCTTATTTCTTATGCCAAAAAGAAAGGGGAACAATAAATGAAATTGGAGGGAGTAACAAATAACGAAAAATGTTTGGGTGAGTAGACCTGGTAAACGGTAGACCTGGCAAATCGGGTCAATGGGTCGGGCCAATTCGGGTCGGGTCATTTTGGGTTTCTAAAATATTCGGGTTAGTTCGGGTCGGGTCATTTCGGGTTTACAGGTCTGTTTCGGGTTTGTTGGTCGGGTTGTTTCGGGTCAAGCGGATCGGGTCATTTCGGCTCGGGTCATATTCGGGTCAATAATTAAGAAGGAAAAAGGCATTTCAAGTCTTTTGAGGCCAATTAAAGTTATGTTTTGTCGGGCCATTTTCGGTTTGGGTAGTTTTAGGTCGGGTCATTTCGAGTCGGGTTAATACGGGTCTATGAAAGCTTGGGTCATTTTCGGGTCGGGTCGGGTTAATTCGGGTTCCGGGTGTCATTCGGGTGTGGCAGTTCGGGTCAATTTTGGGTCTCGGGTCAGCCTTTTTGAGTCGGGTCAATCGGGTCGGGTTGATTTTTCCAGGTCTAGTAAACGGGTCAATCGGGTCGGGTCAACTTCGGGTCGGGTTATTTCGGGTTTGTAGAGTTCGGGTCAAATCGAGTCAGGTCGGGTCATTTCGGGTTTGGATCATTTTCTGGTCAACTATTATCAAGTTATTTGTGGATAATAATCAGTTTGCAACAATAAACATTCTTGTCGGGTTATTCCTGGTCGGGTCAATTCAGGTTCGTGTCTTAAGTTCGGGTGTCGAGTTCTTCGGATCGGGTCAATTTTTCCAGGTCTATGTGTAACACCCTGGCCCAAACCGGGTCGGGAGCGGTTACTTATGATAGCTCACCAGGTTGTGTACATGGCCCACAGATCAACACGGGTCCTTTAAAGCGCATTTTGTCCTCACTCATGCGCATCCCGAGAACCTTCCCAGGAGGTCACCCATCTGAAGACTACTCCCAGCCAAGCACGCTTAACTTTGGAGTTCTTTCGCATGGATGACCGTAAAAGAAAGTGCACTTTGTTGATATGAGTAGTACTTCCAATCCCTTTAAGCACTAGTCATATAAGCCTATCACTAAACCTCTTCAATTACCGTGGGGTGTTACAGTCACTCCCACTTAAAGAACGCAACGTCCTCGTTGCGCCTGAGAGCATAACCGCTATCCCATAATCCTCCCCGCTAGGTGTGTGATCACAATGGAGCGTATAACCACTGCCTCCGATCACCACACGGTCGCAGGGTTTCTCTGATACCACTTGTAACACCCTGGCCCAAACCGGGTCGGTAGCGGTTACTTATGATAGCTCACCAGGCTGTGTACATGGCCCACAGATCAACACGGGCCCTTTATAGCGCATTTTGTCCTCACTCATGCGCGTCCCGGGAACCTTCCCAGGAGGTCACCCATCCTAAGACTACTCTCAGCCAAGCACGCTTAACTTTGGAGTTCTTTCGCATGGATGACCTTAAAAGAAAGTGCACTTTGTTGATATGAGTAGTACTTCCAATCTCTTTAAGCACTAGTCATTTAAGCCCATCACTGGACCTCTTCAATTACCATGGGGTGTTACACTATGGGTGAGTAAGGATCCTCTTAATTTATTAAGAAGAAAAGAAAGGTCCATTACTTTTTTCAACTATCAAGATTTGCCCCTATAATAACTTAGCAGCAAGTCTCCCTTGTGACGAGTATATCCGTTACAAGCTTGCGACGGGTCAAATACTACCCACGTACATGGGTAGATAAGACAAAACAGAATGCTACTCCCTAGGCACTTTGCTTTTTGTCTTATCTCCCCATATGGATAGTATTTGACCCGTCACAAGCTTGCGAGAGATATGCCCATCACAAATAAAAATTTGTGATAACTTACGGTCTACTTATAAAAACTTCACTTTTCATTTTATACTCGTTTTTGTGCCGGATCATCCATTTCTTATCTTACAAAAAAAAAACCAAGAGTATCCTCATGCCATATTAATAGAGTACATCATGTCAAATGAGGAGGATGGCCAATGTCAATGTTGATCATTAATTTCTCCAAACAAAATATAAAGACACAAAGTACATAAGGGAGACCATTGTTTCTAATGCTTTCAATCTTAATGTTCCACTCGAGAATGAATCACAATCGTTTTGTGCGCTTACTTATTGCGGCCCCTTTGTTAGCCATGACCTTTGAGCTCGTAACCACTACAATTGCAAGTAAGAAGAAATACATGTGTTTAGTATGATGAGCATTAATCCTCTCCATTTCTTTTTGTCTTTATTTCCTTCCATTTTCTCTAATATTACTCTCTCCGTCCCAGTCAATAGTTTACACTTGTTTTATTTCCCCATCACAAAATAAAGCAAATGTAAATTATTCAATGGGACATGTGTTTAGTATGATGAGCATGAATCCTCTTCAGTTCTTTTTGTCTTTATTTCCTTCTATTTTCTTTAATATTACTCCCTCCGTCCCAGTCAATAGTTTACACTTGTTTTATTTCCCCATCACAAAATAATGCAAACGTAAATTATTCAATGGGGCAGAAGGAGTACAATATTAAATCATTATTCATTCTCTACCTCGCTAAATACCCCGTTATATTATTTCGTGTTAGGGTGCAAACCCTTGTCCCACATCGGTAGAATAAAGATGGAAAATCGTCTTTATAAGTGTCTACAAAGTATAATAGTACGAGGCCTTTTGGGAAGGAGACCAAGAGTAAATTCGTGAGGTCTTGGCCCAAAGCGGATAATATCGTACTATTATGGGTTGTGGACACCGGTGCAGCAGAGACCCAACACGTGATATTCACGCTTCCGCACAACAAGCGGTATCAGAGCCCAAGGTTCGACTTGGGCTAGACATAAGGATTGATCAGCAGGCCTAAGACTTGAAGTTGTACACTGTAAGGTATGGAACTCCTACGGGTTGAGTCCTTCAGCAAGCCCGGTCCAGGGTTAAATGGATTAAAGGCGTCATAGGCCTTGTGGGACAAAGACCATTTGTGTACTAGAACTGTTGATCAGGTGGACCCTTATCAGATTGGGTGCCATGGCATTAACATGTTGCTTTGGTGGTTTTGAGACTTCTTCAAGCTCAATTATAGCCTTTTCAAACTTCAAGTTGATGGTATCAATATGAGCACTAAGTTGAGCACCCAATTGAGTAATAGAGTCCACTTCATGCTTTCCTCCTCTAGTAGTCTTGCGAGGTCTACTATATTGTGAATTATGGACCGCCATTTCCTCAATCTTGTTCCAAGTTTGATTATCGTCAACTTCGGTGAACATACCATTTGATCCCATGTTCAGAATGTTTCGAGAGTCTTCATAAAGACCATTCCAAAATTTTTGTACCAAGAACCACTCACTAAGTCCATAATGAGGACATGAGCGACAAGTTCCTTTAAATCGCTCCCATGCTTCATACAAAGATTCTTCGTCCCTTTGCTTAAAACCCGTGATTTGAGCTTTTAACATGCTAGTCTTTTCCGGAGGGTAGAACTTTTTGTAGAAAGCAAGAACCAACTTCTTCCATGAGTCAATTCCAAGAGTAGCCTTATCAAGGCTCTTTAACCATTGTTTTGCTGTACCAATTAGAGAAAAAGGAAATAAGACCCATCGAATTTGGTCTTGAGTCACTCCGGTTTGTGAAATCGCATCACAATAGTCACAAAAAGTCTCCATGTGAGAATGAGGGTCTTCACTAGGCATCCCCCAAAATTGGCTTCTTTCGACTAATTGGATAAATGCGGATTTTGCAATAAAATTTCCGGTTAAGTGTTGTGGTGTGGGGGTACGATTGGGTAGGTTCTCCTCGGTTGGTACGGAATGTGATGAAAACTTAGGCATTGTGGGTTGATTGTATGGTTGATTTTGTGTTGGGTTCTCCAAACCTTGTCTTGCAAAAGGGTTGATGAACTCAAGAGTATTTGGTTGAATATCTACAACCTCACCAATACCTCTCAAAGTATTTCTAGCAAGTCTTCTATTGGTTGTCAAAGTCATTTCAATTTCGTGATCAATGGGTAACAAGTTACCTTGTGATCTTCTAGACATGCAAAATATCAAACAACTCGAAAACAATTAGAACAAACCCTGAGGAGTTTTACTTCCCCAAGGCAAAGAAAGACACAACTAATAACAATCAAAGAAAATCAAATCAAGTTAACACCGTCCCCGGGAACGGCGCCATTTTTGGTCGGTCCGCTTTGAGCTTAGATTTTGGTTACTTGTCGTTAGGAGCACCTAGACCAAAACAATATTTATAACTTCACAAATAACTCTACTACTAGTAAAGAGGCAAGTAAAGGTCGGAACCCAAGGGACGGGTATTGATGTAGGATTTTCGATTGCAAGTAGTGGTGCTTATAGGTGTCACAATTTGGGTTGAGATAAAAAGATCACTAAACTAAATAAAAATAAAAGTAAACAAGCAAGATGACTAAAACGAGATGTAAACAATTGATTAAAAGCACTAGGGTGTCATGGGTTCATAGGGGATTCATGGGAATTGATCATACAAACATATTCTCAAATTATAAGCAAGCAATTATTGTTGTGATAGGATCGAGTTGGTTTATATCTTATAACCCTAGGAAGGTTTGGGTCCCGGAGCCGAATCGATTAGATTATACACCTACAAGTCGAATTAATCTTCCCTACTCAACTATATGCATGGTCTAATGAGAATCGAGTTGGTTTATGTCTTACAAGTCTCATTGAAAAGGTAAGTGATTGGTAAAAAATGCAAGGATTCATAGGCTCGCATTTCATCAAACATAACATGTGCATAAGTTGAGATCACAACAAGCAAGCAAATAAATTATGTGAACATATTAGATTAAGCATGAATCATCCCTCATATTGGTTTCCCCTAATTCCCCATTAACCCCAGTTAAGGAAACTACTCACTCATTATCAAGTTTAACATGTTAACAAGGTTGTCAATCATATCAACAAAGCAAAACATGATGAATAAGTAAAGATGATTAACAATAATTAAAAAGGGATTAAGAGAATTATACGTAATGATGATTCCAAAAATAATAAGCAAAGAATAATAGAAGTACTTGATGAATGATTGGAAGGTTGTCAATCCTCCAAATAAACCCAAATAATCTTCAATTATCCAAAATAAAGGATGAAAAATATAGAAATTAAAGAAATGAGATTTGTATTAATACTTGATTAAAATTGGATTACAAGATTAAAGAGAGATTAGAATAATATAGACTACACTAAAGATTGATAAGAAGAACATGATAATCTAATTAGTATAATCGGGTATTTATAATGGAGATTAGGTGCACAAATTAGGGTTACTAAGGGCTTAAATGACGATTAAGTCCTTAAGAAAAGTTGAGGAAATGCTCCTCTCGAAGAAAGATGCGAGTCTCCTTTTTGCTAGTCTTTCGAAAATATGCGCATCCCGAGTAGAACAAGAAGAAGCTGGGCTGTACTGGAGAACAATTCGAGCGTCCAAAGGGTCGGGACGAGCGGATTCTGGAGGTGGTGGACGAGCGGCTTGGTGTGTGGGACGAGCGGATTCTGGAGCTCTTGGACGAGTGGCCTGGTGCTGGGATGCTCGGATTGTGGCTTTAGACGAGCGGCCCGATGTTGGGACGAGCGGATTCCAGTCCAGTGAGCTTTTTCTTCTTTCCTTCTTTTCTTCTTCCAACAATCCTCCGGGATTTTGTCGGAGATGCAAGGATCTTCTTCATCATTGCCCATCTACTACATTATTTACAAAGGCCTTCCAGTCTTGTCTTTTCTTTGATGCTTGGTCATTAGATTTGATCAATTTAGCTCTATTTTGCCACGAAAATGCAAGGTTTGCACTCCTCTCCTACCAAGGGAACAAAACCTCAAAGAATATGCAAAACAAAGGACTAAAGATAGTAAATGGCCAAAATATGCACTAAAAAGCATAGGAACGAGGCTAATTAGGGTACTAAATATGCTCAAATATTGGTCACATCAGTGTTTTCGTTCAAAAAAAAGAAACACAAATTAAGAACACAACAAAAATGATTCCAAGCTTGATGATAAATATGTGAAGATACCTGGAATGAAGGCAATAATTCCAAGAGCAAACCGGTCGTAAGCTTGTGATCTCTCGCCTCCCATATGATTAGTGAGAATGAAAACTGACAAGACGAGAAGTAAGCAACCAAGGGACAAAAGAAACAAGACTAGAAGAATTAATGGATCATTAGATCATATCCCTTTCCTCTAATATTATCAGCATCAGTATAGTTATAACTTGCATCATCCTCACCATCATCAAGTCGAGAATATTTGACATTACTCCTTGATGCCATTAAAGCACCAAAGTCGTAGGATTGTAAAATCCGAATGCAAGACTGCAATAGCCTAGCAAAAGGATAGAACATGAAGTTCGATTAAAAGGGCGTTTTACAAATTTACAGTGTGTATAAGGGACACTATATAAAAGTGTTATCATAGTATATTATGTCCCCTATCGGAGTTATATGGTCAAAGTATATCATATACTTAACGAAAATTGAGAAGCAAAATTTGTGAATTAAGGAATTAGTCACGTCCCCGATCGGGGTGACATGTCCCCGATAGGGGTAGTATGCTTTCTCTGTATTTCGTGCTTCTTAATCTGACTTTGGTGGTTGGTCATTGTTACCATTGGTTTAAAATGAAAAGGATCATACTTATCCTCTTTTTGGCAGAATGCATGCATTTGTGTGTTATTTACACACATATTATATACATATATATACAGAATGTTGATAAACATTCTGCACGTCATTTTTGCATTTCGCATTTGACATAAAACAAAGTAAAAAAAAAAATTCTCATTGTTCATTGTTCTTTGTTCTTGTCTTAAGACAAAAGAATCGTCTTATCATGCAAAGATTTCGTGTAACCCAAAGGCAATAGGGTCGAAATACTCTAAGGAAAGTGTGTTCAACACGATTCGATTAGGTGTAATATACCATTTCATTTTCATTTCTGTTTTATAGTGCATTTGTATTAGTTGTATTATTGTAATCTATTGTAATACAAAAACTACAACACTCGACGCCACTGCCGCCTTTTTTCTAATGTCGATCCCCTTCCCCCTCCCGTAGTCACTGTAACACCCCCATATACCAAGGAGCCTTAACAAGACCTTCCCTAGCATATAATGGCGTTATCATCTTGGTTGCCCGAGGACAGTAATAATCAAATGTCGATAAAAGAACAATTAAGTTAATTTACAAGTGATCAACAAAACTAAAGGTATATATAAAAGGTACAACTCAAAACACTATCAGCTATGTGAACTAGTTTTGTCGTGACTCATGATAGACTCATCCCGCCAAGCACCCAGTTATCATCCAGATCTCAACCTGCTAAGACTGACTGCTCACCATAGTAGATCACGGTAGACACAATAAAAACAAAGAACAAAACAAAACCACACAAGGTCAAAAACTGATGGAACAGGCATACAACCACAGACACAACGCAAGCACAACAACACACACACACACCACATCTCCTCCAATCAATCACCGTCACCGACTGTCCACTGGACTAGCCCTGCCTGTGGGAGACCGCAGCCGTACCAACCTAAGCCCCGCTCATCATACCGAGCGATAAACCCATGTCCATTAATGTGCACATCCCCTCCCATGGCCGGTTCCACGAAGGGCAAACTACGGGCGTGAAGCCAATCCCGCAAGTGACTCCACTCAGCCGAGGACGCACCTCGAGAACCATAGACAAACAATCCCAATCAACTGTATCACAACAACGATAATCAAAACAGCACAACACCATCCAATTACTACAATCAATCAACCATACCGACACTACATCAACCAAATCACATCAAAAGACACTCTAAACAACCAACAGTACTCAGTAAGCGAATCTACCTTAAGCGCACCGCAGCGATTCCGCGTCCGATCACATGATACCAATCAACCAATCAACACACCTATACAAACAGTACAATCATCTATCACTATCACTACAACCCTAACTGGAAACAACGATGACGATGATGATGACGATAACATACATATACATAGAAATCCGGCATCAAGACCGCTACCCAACTCAAGCATCCCATCCCCATGGTGTAAGCACCCTCCAAGAACTTTAAGGCAAGAACTATGGTGAAGGAGGAGGGGAGTGACGGCATCTAGGTTTAGGAAATGAAGTGCGGAAATGATTTGAGGTTTCACGAAACACGATTTATAATTCCCCGCTGCAAACCCGTTACTCGATCGACTAACTGACTTACTCGATCGAGTAACCCCTACTCGATCGAGCTCCCAAGCTACTCGATCGAGTACCCTCAGCTGGATCGAGTAACACACAAGCCAAAGCTCACATCGTCACCAGTCATCACTCGTAAGGTTTTCGAAGGTCAAGATTGGTGTCTAAGGCCGGTCAACGGGTCCCTAAAAGGACGTGTATTACAGTCTTCCCCCCTTAAAAAGAACTTCGTCCCCGAAGTTCGACTCATCCTCTGTGACACCCCCATACTCCAAGTGCCTTACCAGGACCACTCAGGTATAAAGATGTCACCATTTCGGTTTCCCGAGGCAATGATAATCATAAGACAATAACGAAACAACATTTAAATAGTATAAGTTTAGTGGATAAAATACAATCCAAACCAAATACCCAAAATACGGGTTACAAGCTCCCAAAACAACTGTCTAAGCCACTAAATGAAATGTCTGATAAACTACTCAAGCTACAGCGGAAGACTCTATCATCTGAAGGTGACACATTCCAGCTATCCCATGTATCTCGACTCATACCTGCTCAACAACTGCTCACCATCCCCGAATGGATCACCACAGTTTTAAAAACAATAAACGGGGTCAGTAATAATCACACAATTTATATAATCTCAACAACACAACAATCAACACAGCTCAACTGTCACAGATATACTCCGAACTCCATCACCAACTCCACAATAATGACTACACAGTAAAGTGTGTAGCCCTGCCAGAGTACCCATCGCAACAGGTTATTCCTCGCCGCCAGTGGGGGACCACAGCCGTTCCCACCTAAGCCCCGCTCATCTCCATCGAGCGATGAACCCAAATCCATTAATGTGCACATCCCTTCTGTGGCGGGTTCCACAGAAGGCAAATAATGGGGGTGAAGCCACTCCCGCAAGTGACTCCACTCAGCCAGGGACGCACCCCGAAGAACACAGACAGATACAATCAACCACATCTACTATCAACAATCAAAACCAACAATCGTCACAATACGAGTATGATAATATTCAACAATCACAAATCACAACCAACACATCATGTGACTAATACTGAGTAGGGAAACCCTACCTGGAATGCAATACAGTCAGACGGTCTCAACAACTGTTATCAAAAGGCCTCCTCTACAAATCCTCCTCATAACATACGATCATACAATTACTACCAATCATAAAAGACAACAAAACCCCCAAACCCCAAATTAGGGTTTAAAAAACCTTAACGAAATACCATAAAAACAGTACGTAGATCTTACCCTCGACGCAAGGATCTCAAGAATGCAAAGAACGATGAATTCCGACCTCTCAAGCTCCGGGATTTGTCAATAATGCGATGGATGCGAAGTACGTAGGTTGCAATCTCTTTTCAAAGTAATTAGGTTTGTAAAAAGTGTTTTATGAAAGTGACGGAAAGGTTTAAATATTAATTCGCATTATTAACAAAACCCGACAAAACACTACCCGTAAACCGGGCTACTCGATCGAGTAACTGACGTACTCGATCGAGTGCCGCCTACTCGATCGAGTACCAAGGCTACTCGATCGAGTACCCTACAGGTCAGAAACTATTTTAAACTGCAAAACACCCTTACTCCACAGAGTAAGGCCCACTCGATAGAGTACCCATAGACTCATAAAACCGTAGTATTACAGTCTTCCCTCTTTAAAAAGAACTTCGTCCCCGAAGTTCAAACCACAACAAAACAAAGACATACTACTACACTCCCGACACAACAACCAAAATAAAACTCAACATAAAAGCATGCTACTAACCAAACTCAACCCGACTCAACCACAACAAAACATACCGACACAACACAAAAAGGGTGTAAAAACTCTTAAAAACTCTTTGCGATCATCTCCTACCCCCCTAAAAGAAACAAGGTTACGTCCCCGTAACCATACATACCTGATCAAAAATAAAAGGATAACGCTCTCTCATGGCCTCCTCTGCCTCCCATGTAGCTTCCTCAACCTCGTGGTTAGACCAAGGATCTTAAGCAAAACTGTCTCACCACTCCTAGTCTTCCTAACCTTCCGGTCAAGAATCTGCTTAGGCACCTCAAGATAAGACAAGGACTCATATAGCTCTATGCTCTCTGCCTCTAACACATGTGACGGATCGCTCACATACTTGCGCAACTGAGATACATGAAACACATTATGCACTCTCTCCAACGTAGCTGGTAAAGACAAACGATAAGCAACCTCTCCAACCCGGTCTAAGATCTCATAAGGTCCGATGAACTTCTGACTCAACTTGCCTTTCTTCCCAAATCTCATAACCCCACGCATAGGAGACACTTTCAGAAGAACCTTGTACCCAACCTAAAACTCTATATCCTGGCGATGTAGATCTGTATAACTCTTTTGCCTATCCTGAGCCGCTCTCATCCTTTCCCCGATCATCTTAATCTGCTCAACCATCTCATGTACCATCTCTGGTCCTAGAACCATCGTCACAAGATCCTTTGTCGTCCCAACAAATCGGACTCCTACATCTCCTCCCATATAAGGCCTCAAACGGTGCCATGCCAATACTGGTGTGATAGTTGTTGTTGTAAGAAAACTCAATCAAATCTAATCTCTGTTCCCAACTATCACCAAAGTCCATCACACAATCTCATAACATATCCTCAAGAGTCTTGATTGTTCAATCTGTCTGACCATCTATCGCAGGATGAAACCCTGTACTCATCTTCAAAGTTGTTCTCAAAGATTCATGCAGCTCTTTCCAAAACTTTGAGATAAATCTCGCATCTCTGTCAGATACTATGTCCTTAGGGACCCCATGTAACTTCATCACATTCTTCCAATAAGCCATAGCTAATTGTGCCTTAGTCCATGTATCTTTCATTGGCACAAAATAAGCTGACTTGGTCAGTCGATCCACTATTACCCATATCATGTTGTTACCCTGTTGACTCTTCGGCAACCCCACGATAAAATCCATAGAAATGGATTCCCATTTCCACTCAGGTACCTCTAAAGACTGAATCTTACCTTGTGGTCATCGCTGTTCCCCTTTTACTCTCTGGCATGTCAAACAACGGGCCACAAACTCAGTTGTCTCTTTCTTCATCCCAGGCCACCAGAACGTGTTCTTTAAATCCTTGTATAGCTTGTCACCACCTGGATGTACTGAATACGGTGTACAATGTGCCTCTGTCATGATTGTCCTTTTCAGCTCCTCATCATTAGGGACACACCACCTACCATCAAACCTCAAACTACCATCTGAATGAATAGAGAATCTAGACACTGTCCCTTTCTCTACTCCAGCTCTCCACTCTACCATCTTAGGATCCAACACCTATTTACCTCGAATATCATCATAAAGATCAGGTTGTACTGTCAAATCTCTCATGGCATCCCCTCTTTGCATCATATGTAACCCAAACTTTCCCACCTCATCTCTCAACCTCATCAAAGATAAAGCTATACACAAAAAATGTACACTCTTTCTGCTCAAAGCATCCGCAACAACATTGGCTTTCCCTTCATGGTAGATAATATCCATGTCATAATCGCCAATCAACTTCATCCACCTCCTCTGTCTCATGTTCAACTCATTTTGAGTGAAGATGTACTTGAGACTCTTGTGATCAGAAAATACCTTAAAGGTCGCCCAAAAAGGTAATGTCTCCAAATCTTGAGAGCAAACACTACTGCACCCAACTCCAGATCGTGTGTAGGATAATTCTCCTCATAAGGCTTCAATTGCCTAGATGCATAGGCAATCACTTTACCGTTCTGCATCAACACACATCTCAACCCATTCTTTGAGGCATCTGTATAAACCTCAAAGTTCTCACTCCCTTCAGGCAATGCTAAGATAGGAGCTGTGGTCAAACGCTCCTTTAATGTTTGGAACGCCGTCTCACAACTCTCATCCCAACGAAACCTGTTCTCTTTCCTCATCAAAGCTGTCATAGGTCTAGCAATCTTGGAGAAATCCTTCACGAACCGTCTGTAATATCCGGCTAAACCCAAGAAACTCCTGATCTCAGCAACATTCTTTGGTGCTTCCCACTTGTCACCTTTGCCTCAATCTTTGCTTGGGATCCACAGCTACCCCATCCTTAGAGATCACATGCCCCAGAAAAGCAACTCTCTCTAACCAGAACTCACACTTGGACAGGTTAGCATATAACTCATGCTCCCTCAAGGTCTGCAACACAATCCTTAGATCCTCCTCATGCTCCTCCTTAGTTTTGGAATAGACTAAGATGTCATCGATAAACACCACCACAAACTTGTTCAAAAACTGACTGAAGATTCTGTTCATCAAATCCATAAACACAGCCGGTGCATTGGATAACCCAAAAGGCATCACCACATACTCATAATGGCCATACCTCGACGTGAAAGCTGTCTTTGGTATGTCCACCTCTTTCACCTGATGGTACCCCGACTTCAAATCAATCTTGGAAAAGACTGATGCACCACTCAACTGATCAAACAGGTCATCTATCCTTGGCAAAGGATACTTGTTCTTCACCGTCACTCGGTTCAGCTCCCTATAATCTATACACAACCTTAAGCTCCCATCTTTCTTCTTCACAAATAGAACTGGTGCTCCGCACGGTGATACACTAGGTCTAATGTATCCCTTCTCTATCAGATCATCTAACTGCTTCCTAAGCTCCTCCAACTCTTTAGGACCCATCCGGTACGGTGCCTTAGAGATAGGCCCCGTCCCCGATTTCAACTCAACCGTGAAATCTATCTACCTCTTCGGTGGCAACCCCGGAATCTCCTCTGGAAAGACATCTGCAAACGCATCCACCACTGGTATCTGATCAACTGTCGGACTCTCTATCCAGTCATCTCTCACATGGAACAAGATCAAAGGACATCCCTTCCTCAGATAGGACTTCAAGGTCACAGCTGCAATCAACTTAACTTTGGGTTTGACCACAAACCCACGATAAGACACACTAATGCCCTTAGGACCTCTCAAAGACACTTTCTTTTGATGACAGTCTATCTTAGCTTTGTACTTTCCCAACCAATCCATCCCAACTATCATCTCAAAACCGTCAAAAGGAAACTCTAGCAAGTCCACAGGTAAATCAACTTGCTCAACTATCATAGATACATCCCTATACAACCTCCCACATGATACAGACTCACCCGAAGGTATAAAAAATTTCTCACTTACAGACTCATATACCCTTAGACCCAACTGTTTAACATGACTCGAAGATACAAACGACTGAGACGCTCCCGAATCAAACAAGATAAAGGTATGAGTACCGTTAACAAGAAACGTACCAGTGATAACATGTGCGTCGTCCTCAGCTGCTTTCTTGTCCACCATATCTGACTTTTCATCGGTCTTGTCCACCTCCCTGGACAAGATCTTGGCCTCCACCTGGTTGCTCGACCTTCCGGTTAGACCATGACCCACCTGGGTCTGTTGCTCGCATAACTCTGTGCCGGCCCCTGAGAATAGCTCCCCTGAGCCGATCTCTGAAAAGCTCCCTGTACACTCGTGCACTCATGTCTCTTGTGGCCTACACCGCCACAACCAAAGCAGGTCATTCCCCAACTACCACTAGCGCTCCCTCGGCCACGCCCGAAGGAAGCCCCAGCACTGAACCCCGAACCAGAAGAAAACGCTCTAGCCTGATTGTGGTTGCCTTTCTTGTAATTAGATTGGCCACCACCCTCACTCTCAGCCTTCGTTTTCTCACCTCCTCTCTCCCGGGCCATCTCCACCAACCTCTCAGCTTTCCCAGCCCTCTCATAAGCTTCCTTAACATCCGTAAGGACTCCCACGGGTAACTTTTCCATGATCCTGGGGGTCAACCCCCTCTCAAATCTCAGCGCCAGGTTCTCCTCACTCAAACTCATGTCCTCAGCATATCTAGACTTCTCATTAAAATGCGTGTAGTACTTAGCTACCGACATATCATATGTCATCCTAAACCCATTAAACTCCTCCCTCAGCTTACTCCTCATATGCTCAGGTACAAACTCTCTCCTCATAGCCCTCCGGAACTCTTCCCAAGGTATAGCAGGCAGACCCTGCTTCGTATACATCTCTTTAGCACTCCCTTTCACCTTGTCCCACTACTCACCAGCCGCTTCCCTCAAGTAGAACGCAGCTTGTTCTACTTTCATCTCATCGGGACAATGTACGGATCCGAATGTTCTCCATCTCCCGATGCCAATTGTCAAGAAGAATTCGCTCCCCGGTCCCCTTATACTCTTTTGGGTTAAACGTCGCTATATAAAGACTGATCTTAGAGTGATCAACCTCCTTATCCTTTCCCACTCTCTTTAGAGCCTCCGTAAGAGCATCTTGATGCTCCAACATCTTAACTATATCGTCGATGTTCATGCTCTCAGCTCTCGCATACAAATCGGTTTTCTTTGGCGGCATCTTGAAACTATATAAGAAAAGGTAGATATAAACATACATACTATAACCCAAAACACGGAAACACCCTGCTCAGGACCCACTCGATCGAGTGCCTAAACCTACTCGATCGTGTAGAGGCTACTCGATCGAGTGCCCCGACTCCAGACCCAAAACAGGCCTTCTGTTCTCTAACATACTCGACCGAGTAGCCTGGCCACTCGATCGAGTGACCCCCTACTCGATCGAGTGCCCATATGTACTCGATCGAGTACCCAAAAACAGGCTTCTGGTCATAAAAACGTCAAAATACCCACTCGATCGAGTCAGACCCACTCGATCGAGTACCTCACCCACTCGATCGAGTACCCCTCGATCGAGTACCCCCTACTCGATCGAGTCATGCAGACTCGTGAATACTACCCGCATGTTATCTCACATAACCTCAATATACTATGCAGCTTCAAAATCTCAACATTATAACAACAACTACGCATGCAAATCTACGCAATTCCTCATACAATCAACAAAATAATCTACTTCATGTTATTAAATGCCACATAATAAACAACCATCATGCTTCTTTATGCAAACCAACATATATACACACCCCACCAACTTTTCAATCACGATTTCAATCCTCCACTCCCAACATCCAAACTAACAATTCACATACTCCAGCAATTCACAACATGAATAGTTTCGTTCACATACAAACTAACGGACACCACATACGACCTTGACATATACCCCCATGTGACCGGTTCAAAATTGTAGGGCGAGTTCGCGACTTTAGGACGTCTCCCAAGCCTTTGCATTAGCTCCTACAACCTTTACCCCGGGTTCATTTTAATTGACTCCCTATGTTCATTATATTCATTAGTTACAGGTTTCAGGATCGTGTCTCTGATACCACTTTGTGACATCCCCATACTCCAAGTGCCTTACCAGGACCACTCAGGTATAAAGATGTCACCATCTCGGTTTCCCGAGGCAATGATAATCATAAGACAATAACGAACCAACATTTAAATAGTATAAGTTTAGTGGATAAAATACAATCCAAACCAAATACCCAAAATACGGGTTACAAGCTCCCAAAACAACTGTCTAAACCGCTAAATGAAATGTCTGATAAACTACTCAAGCTACAGCGGAAGACTCTATCACCTGAAGGTGACACATCCCAGCTATCCCATGTATCTCGACTAATAACTGCTCAACAACTGCTCACCATCCCCGAATGGATCACCACAGTTTTTAAAACAATAAACGGGGTCAGTACTAATTACACAATTTATATAATCTCAACAACACAATAAACAACACAGCTCAACTGTCGCAGATATACTCCGAACTCCATCACCAACTCCACAACACTGACTACACACACTAAAGTGTGTAGCCATGCTAGAGTACCCATCGCAACAGGTTAATCCTCGCCGCCAGTGGGGGACCGCAGCCGTTCCCACCTAAGCCCCACTCATCTCCGTCGAGCGATGAACCCAAATCCATTAATGTGCATATCCCTTCTGTGGCGGGTTCCACAGAAGGCGAATAATGGGCGTGAAGCCACTCCCGCAAGTGACTCCACTCAGCCAGGGACGCACCCCGAAGAACACAGACAGATACAATCAACCACAACTATTATCAACAATCAAAACCAACAACCGTCACAATACGAGTATGATAATATTCAACAATCACAAATCACAACTAACACATCATGTGACTAATACTGAGTAGGGAAACCCTACCTGGAATGCAATACAGTCAGACGGTCTCAACAGCTGTTATCAAAAGGCCTCCTATACAAATCCTCCTCCTAACATATCATCATACAATAACTACCAATCATAAAAGACAACAAAACCACCAAACCCCAAATTAGGGTTTAAACAACCTTAACGAAATACCATAAACACAGTACGTAAATCTTACCCACGACGCAAGGATCACAAGAATGCAAAGAACGATGAATTCCGACCTCCCAAGCTCCGGGATTTATCAATAATGCGATGGATGCGAAGTACGTAGGTTGTAATCTCTTTTCAAAGTAATTAGGTTTGTAAAAATTGTTTTATGAAAGTGACGCATAAAACTGTAGTATTACATCCTCCCCCGCGACATATGACAACGAAACCATGGTCAACACCACCGTTCACCCGACACAGGTCAACATTATCGATTGAGAACATCATCCCCTTATGTATGCTCATCAGACATCATCATCATCCACCTTAACACATAATACACAACACGACTCTCAGCGAATCACCAACTTCTATTTGAATCACTGAACACATACTAACCACAAGAACGACTAACTCGACTATCACTTGCACTTACTACATGATATTATTCAAACGTACACCAACACAACTATCATACTATACTTGTATCCATTACTTGTCAACGATTACCAATTACAAAACATACAAAACAACGGTCCTACCATTGATTCACAACGATACACGATTTATTCGAGTCTATCACTTTAGCCACACAACACAACTCTACTGATAACAACTCTACTACCGCTAATAACATCTAATTCTCATGACAACATAACGAATAATTAGCTGAAAAAGAAGTATTACGACAGGCTATACTATTCAACAATTATAACTCTTACTCAATTACACAATAACCACAATAGAATTATCCAAGCAAATATTGAACACACTTCAAATGTCATGGAGATACTATAAAATATCACGAAAATACTGTAAAGTTGTTATAATTACGTCATTTTCCTTTTGCGACATTACTCTTCCCCTCTAAAAAGGAACTTCGTCCCCGAAGTTCACCATCAAACAACTTCCTGTCCCACAAACCAATACATATTATACCATATTGACATTACTTACAAACCACAAAGCAAACCTTGACTCATGACAACCCGTACACTTCTTGACATTACACTATTTGACTCGTATAAATATAAAACTACTGAAAGCGTGTATCACACCATAAGATATACCATTACCAACTAGCAGCCACGTCATCGATTACTTTGTTATACTATCACACCACTTTATGCAACAAAATTATAAACCTTGTACATTACTTACCCAAGGCGGCTTGATATAGTATACAAATTTATATAAATACCACCGAGAGTTGTACAAATTAACCAATAGGCATATTCGACTCATGACAGCCACAACACTTTCTTGACATTATGTAAACATGACTCACATGATATATATATATATATATATATATATATATATATATATATATATATATATATATATATATATATATATATATATATATATATATATATATATATATATATATATGCAACCATTAGCAATTTGAACAACACCACTTAGCACCTCCCACCAACTATCAGGCATGGCAAGAACTATTCCCTCATATGACCCTACCAAAATGCAACAAGAATTGTAACCATTGGCCAGTACGTTACTTGAAGCAATTTGATTTATCGTTTCAACCGATATACATAGCATTGAAAATTGTATACATTGCACGACCACACGTAATAATATAGCCATCGTTGAGGCTAAACAATGATATAAAACACTCCCAACAAGGAATAATATACCACATTTAAGGGCATGATGATTCAACCAAGTTTTAAAACGAAATGTAGCTGTAACAGTGCTACTCGATCGAGTTGGTAAGGCGCTCGATCGAGCTGGACTTACTCGATCAAGTTCATCAGCTACTCGATCGAGTAAGCTGAGAACAGAACAACCCCCCCCCCCAGTGCCACCCCTGTAGTTACTCGATCGAGTAGCCATAGGTCAAGAATCCTCTTAAAACGTGATGTGGCTCAAATTTGAGCACATTTAGTCCCCGAATTAACCTCATTCCTATGCTTTATAGTGCATAATTGGGTCATTTACTATCTTTAGTTTCCCATTTTACATATTCTTTGAGGTTTTGTCCCCTTGGTAGGAAAGGAGTGCTAACCTTGGATTTGTATGGCGAAATGGAGCTAAATTGATCGCATCTAATGACCAAGCATCAAAGAGAAGACGATACTAGAAGGCCTATGTAGATAATAAATTAAAATGGGCAATGACAAAAGGATCCTTGCATCCCCGGAATAATCCTTGCGGATTATGAAGGAAGAAAAGAAGAGAAGCAGTCTGCTGTGGGATCCGAGCAGATCACAGACGATCCGAGCGTCTCCAACCACCACCATCCGAGCGTCTCCCAGCCAAGACGCTCGTCTTGCACCCATAGGATCCGAGCGTATTCCTGACCAATCCGCTCGGATCACAGTCCAGAGAGCTCGTGCCACTTCCCAAGACGCGCGAATCATGGCGAGATTAGCAAAACGGAGATGCTCATTTCCTTCGAGAGGTGCATTTCCTCAACTTTTCTTAAGGACTTAATAGTCATTTAAGCCCTTAGTAACCCTAATCCTTGTACCTAATCTTTAGTATAAATACCACATTGTACTACTTAGATTAGCATGCTCTCTTAATACTTTCTTAATCAAGTTCAAATCATTCCTTAATCTTGTAATCAACTTTTAATCTAGTCTTAATACAAATCTCAATACTTAATCTTTCCTTAATTTCTCTATTGTTCTTCATTTATTTTGGGTAATTAGAAGATTATTTGGGTTTATTTGGAGGATTGACAACCTTCCATCAATCATCAAGTACTTATATTATTCTTTGATTTATTATTTGGAATCATCTTCATAGGTATAATTCTCTCTTAACCTTGTTTAATTATTGTTAATCATTTTCATTTATTCATCATATTTTGCCTTGCTAGTTTGATTGACAACCTTGTTAGCATGTTAAACTTGATAATGAGTGAGTAGTTTTCTTAACTAGGGTTAATGGTAAATTAGAGGAAACCAACACGGGGATTGATTCATGCTTAATCTAATATGTTTTCATAATTAATTTTCTTCCTTGTTGTGATTTCAACTTATGCACATGTTATGTTTGATGAAATGCGAGCCTATGAATCCTTTTATTGTTTACCCATGACCTATCTTTTCAATGAGACGTGTAAGCTTATACACCAACTCGAGTCTCATTAGATTATGCATATAGTTGAATAGGAAGGACTAAGTCGACTTGTAGGTGTTGTACAATCTAATCGATTCGGCTCCGAGTCCCAAACCTTCTTAGGGATTGTAAGCTTATACACCAACTCGATCCCATCACAACAATAAGTGCTTACATCTAGTAGAGAACATTTTTGTATGATCAACTCCCATGAATCCCCTATGAACCCATGACACCCTAGTTCTTTTAATCAATCGTTTACATCTCATTTTAATCACCTTGCTTGTTTTTATTACTTTGCTTTATATTGTTGATTAGTTTAGTTGATGTCCTATCTCAACCCAAATTGTGACACCCTAAGACACAACCATTTACAATTGAAAATCCTACATCAATACCCATCCCTTGGGATCCGACCTTTACTTACCACTTTGCTAAGAGTAGTTTGTGAAGTTATAAATATTGTTTTGGTTAGGTAGCTTTTGACGACAAGTTTTAACCGACACCAAAAATGACGCCGTTACCGGGGACGGTGTTAACTTGATTTGATCTTCATTAATTGTTTTTAGTTGTGTCTTTCTCTACCTTGGGGAAGTCAATCTCTTCAAGTTTGTTCTAATTGTTTTCGAGTTGTTTGATATTTTGCATGTCTAGGAGATCACAAGGTAACTTGTTACCTATTGATCTTGAAATTGAAAGAACTTTGACCAACAATAGAAGACTTGCTAGAGGTACTTTGAGAGGTATTGGAGAAATTGTGAACATTCAACCAAATAACATTGAGTTTACCAACCCTTTTGCAAGAGAAGGAGAGGATAACCCAATACAAAACCTACCACAAAATCAACCCACAATGCCTAAATTCTCATCACATTCCGTACCAACCGAGGAGAACCTACCAAATGGTACTCCTACACCACAACATTTAACTGGTAATTTCAGTACCAAATCCGCATTGATACAATTAGTTGAGAGAAGTCAATTTGGAGGGATGCTCAGTGAAGACCCTCACTCACATATGGAGATTTTTTGTGACTATTGTGATGCGATTTCTCAAACCGGAGTTACTCAAAACCAAATCCGATCGGTCTTATTTCCTTTTTCTTTGATTGGTACCGCGAAAAATTGGTTGAAAAGCCCAGACAAGGCTACTCTTGGTGTTGATTCTTGGATGAAATTAGCACTTGCTTTCTACAAGAAATTCTATCCTCCGGAAAAGACTAACATGTTGAGAGCCCAAATCACCGGGTTCAAACAAAGGGATGAGGAATCTTTGTACGAAGCATGGGAGAGATTCAAGGACACTTGTCGTTCTTGTCCACATTATGGACTTAGCGAGTGGTTCTTTGTAAAACAATTTTGAAATGGTCTTTATGAAGACTCCCGAAACATTCTCAATAGAGGAGGAAAGCATGAGGTGGATTCCATTACACAATTGGGTGCTCAACTACGTGCTCACATTGACACCATTAATTTGAAGTTTGAGAAGGCCATGGCTAAACTTTAAGAGGCCTCCAAATCACCCAAGCAACATGTTAATGCTATGGTGGCAAATCATCATCAATTCCAAGTGGAGTATGTGAGAGTTGTGGAACTTTGGGACATGACCAAAGTGAATGTAGGGGAACAAGTGAACAAGTGAATTCTTTCCAAGCATATAAGAGTGGAACCCCTTATTCCAATTATTACAATGAGAATACCAAATTTTTTACTCAAATGCAAAAAGATAGCCAAGCAAAAGATATCACCATCAACAATATACTAGCTCACACAAAGATGTTGGAGACACAAATATCTCAATTAGCATCTTCTAGCTCTCAAAGACAAAAGGGGCAATTACCACCTCTAATTAATGCCCCAAGACATGAGTCGGTGAGTGTCATCTATTTGAGAAGTGGTACAAGGAATGAAGGGCCGAAGAGGCCCATTAATGAAGATGTTGTGAATGCTAGTGACAAGGAAAAAGTTGTGGAAAACTCTAAGGAAAAAGAACCCATTCAAGAAGTTTCAAAGAAGAAGAATGAAGAGAAGGTTAAGGAGAAAGAGCCTATTGTGATTAAACTTCCATTTCCAAGTCATCAAACTAAGCCTAAGTTTGATGAAAAACTTGGAAAGTTCATGGAGATTGTGAAGAACTTGAAAGTCTCAATTCCATTCACGGAATTAATCAATCATGTTCCGGCCTATGTGTAATACATGAAAGATATTCTTACAAAGAAGAAATCCATCTGGAAGCTAGAGACTATTGCGTTCACTAAGGTGAGTAGTGCCATCCTACAAGGAAGTTCGCCTCCAAAACTCAAAGATCCGGGAAGTTTCTCTATTCCATGCACCATTGGCGACACGACAATCAACAAAGCTTTATGTGACCTTGGGGCAAGTGTGAGTGTCATGCCATACTCGGTGTGCAAAAGGCTAGGAATGGGAGAACTCAAGTGCACTAATATCACACTTCAAATGGCGGATCGATCAACGAACACACCTTTAGGGGTATGGGAGGATGTACCGGTAAGAATTGGCAAGTTCTTCATCCTGGTGGACTTTGTTATTGTTGACATGGAGGAAGACTCCAACATTCCTATCATTTTAGGAAGACCATTCTTACATACCGCGGGAGCGGTGATTGATGTGAAACATGGAGAACTCACACTTGAAGTGGGAGATGAAACAATCACTTTTAACCTCGACAAGACAATGAGAGCTCCCCGCTTACATGAGCCATGTTTCATGATCGATCATTATAGCCGAGAAAGTGATAGGAAGAAGTTGGCACCTCAATGCAAAGATCAAACTATGGGTAAAGAATCACCACCCATATGGAAGAAGAAATAGGATAATCTTCAAGATGCTTCGTCCAAAGAGAAAGGAAATTGCAACAATGAGAGCTTGAATAACTCACCACCACTCATGACAAGTAATGAAGAAGGCCTCATTGGCCATGATAACAAGAAAGAGGAGTTGTTTCCATAAACTCATGATACTATAGGGAAGCAAGCCAGTGAAGTATATGGTCTATGGGATGACGAATTCGATGGGTTAGTCAATCCCTACATTGGCAATGCTATAGACCAAGGCTTTGGTGGCCATTTTGACTCAAGTCACCACCATGAAGAACACAATGTGCAAAGGTCTATTGAAGATCTTTATAATGACAATGAACAAGCCTTCGACTACTTCCAAGGTGTTGAGCAACATCAACAACACCTTGGCTATGCCCCCTTGACATTTCATCTCAAGAGTGTGAGTTTGGTGGAGTCCTCCCTAAACCACCATTTGTAAATATTCTAACCCCTTAACTTGCATTTTTATTCTTGTATTGCATTTTTTTCAATTTTGGATTTACATTTGTACATTTTGATTAAGATTATCATTTTGAGAGAAAGTGAGGGACGGACTCAAATGTTTCTTGATGTGTAGTGTTTTCACTTAGTGTAGGGATAGCAATTGCCTAGGCTATCCGAGCCTTCGTAGTGCACCCACAATGAAGACCAAAGGAATGAAGAAGAAATGACTTGAGATATGAAAATACCCACTGGTGGAACTGAACGAGTGAGGTACAGGAATGATTCGAGCGTCCCAGAGGGAAGCCGCTCGTCTTGGATGAAATCCGAGAGTCCTGACAGTAAGACGCTCGTCTTGACAAAGCTGGAAAAAAAAAATTTGGTACTGTTCTACAATCCGAGCGTCTCCTCAAGAATCTGCTCATCTCAGTGGGAATCCGCTCATCCTGGTTACATCAAAATTTGGGATTTCACTCTGACTATGAATCCGAGCGTCCCCAGAACAATCCGCTAGTCTCAAGCCAGAATCTGCTCGTCTCCTCTTGAAGACGCTCGTCTCAACACGGGTTTCATTTTCTAATGCTGACTGAACTACAATCCGAGCGTCACGTGCCTAAGCCGCTCGTCTCCTACTACTGAATTGCAAAACACGGGATTTTAAACCCCGTTTCCCATTTCATTTCATTCTATTCAAAACACAAACACACATTCAAAACCCTCAAAACCCTCAATCCCTCCATCCATAAAACTGAATTTCCTCAACAAAATCAAACCGAAATTTCCTCAAAACTCAATCAAATCACTCCTTTATCAACAAAAAGTTATTCAAACATCAAAATCCTCAAAAATTGAATCGATTTTCTAGGGTTATAAGAAAATTTCAAATCCTAAATCGATTTGGGATTCATTGAAGCTTGAGGATACTAGAAGAATTCAAGCAAATCATTGGTTCTTGATACATACAAGGAGAAGAACAATGGCTAGAACTAAAGGTGGAAACAAGGCACCTACAAAATCAAATCTTTCAAAGAGGCAACAAGCTCTTCAAGCTTCCAAGGCTTTGGTGGTTCAACAAGCAAGAGTGGAAATTCAAGAAACTCCTCTTCCTATGGTGGAAGCTACTACTCCTATCCCGGTTATTGAGCAATTACATGAATATCCGGAGGTAACTTTCACATCCGATTCTCATAGGAAAATTTTTATGTCTCTTGCTAAGAAATCGATTTTGCCCACCAAGTTTATTTGCCAAGATGCTTTGACAAAATTGGGTGTCCTTGAAAGAACCAAGAACTTCTTTGAGTCTATGGGGTTGCTTACATTATTTGATATGCAAGAATTGACCTACCACTCCCTCACCTTAGAATTTCTAAGTTTATTGAAAGTCACAAAGGTGGAGACTCGAAGGAATATTGAATTCCGCCTTAAGAATGTGGATAGAAAGATGTCCTTTAATGAGTTTGGCAAGGTGTTCGGTCTTGATAATGACTCGAATTATGTGAAGAAACCTTCAAAACATGATCCCGCCCCTTTGTGGAAAGCTATCACCGGCAGAAAATTCGAATCATACCATGAGTGTCGTGCCCTTTATGTTCACCATCCGGGCATAAGGGTGTGGCACAAGGTAGTGGGAAATACTCTTATTGCTAGGAAGGGGACTAATCATTTCACCGAACTTGATTTCATCTATCTTGAGTCAACCTTGAATGTCGATAAGAAGTTCACCAAGAAATACAATATTTTATTAACTCTTAATCGAAAGGTGGCTTACAATCGACCATGGCAAAGAAGGTACGGACTTTATAGTAAATGGGGGATTCGTAACATGGTTGGTAAAGCACTTCAACCGGGATTTCAACAAAGATGGGACTTACAAGCCAGTTAAGGGAGGCCACCTCATTGATCTAGACACTATGGTTCATAAATTCCATTGGGTCAAGAATGACAACCTTGACAAAATATTTGAGTGGCTTACAAAAGATGCCAAGTCCTTCATTCTACCAAATAAGATTTGCCGACTCAAAGTCCGAAGCACAAACTATCTTCTTTCACTCTCCGGTGAAGCCGAGATGATCATACAACAACAAAGGGAATTCAGTGCCGAATCCTCCTCCTCCGCTATTGTGACTCCACCCTACCCGTTCACCTACTAAGAATTCCGACCTGAAGGTATTACGGTAGGTAACGATTACTTGACTCAATTAATGAAACACATGCATAAGCAAGCTTATGAAGACCGAGTCAATGCCTATAGAGCTCAATATCCGCCCCTCTTACACCTAGCTAGGCAAGGACTTCTTGACCCATCATGTCCTTTGCCTAGTTGGGCGGATAGGGAAGTGTTCTTCCTTAATGCTCCTAGGGATGCTAGCATGGGTGGTGAGGAGATTGTTGTTGAGAGTGAAGAAGTTGAAGAAGTTGACGAAGAAGAGGAAAATGAGGAGGAAGAGGATCAAAGTTCAAGTGATGATGGTGAAGCCTTCGGGTCTATGGAGGTAGATGATGATGATACTAGTGAGGAAGTTGATGATGATGATGACGATTGAAGTGATGTCACCATGGGCGAAAATTGAGGATTAGCAAGCTTTTTGGAGGATGTCATAATCCATTGTGAGTTTCCTACACCTCCTTTAGCTTTGTTCATTTCTCTTGTTTTTAATTTTTTTTATCTTGATCATGTCTTTGAGTCCTAGCAACACTCAAAATACTCCCACCTTGGTCCCATTAAGGTGTTGTAGATACCCAGTATCTGCTGAGACTCCAACAAACACCGGATGATTATCGGACTATAACTTGTTTTGGAATCGCGGCGTTTGATCGACAATTTGTGTGCAACTTTACGTCGGAAAAATTAAAACGATTTCGAAAATAAAATATTTCAAAACATTTCAAAAATACCTGGAGTGTTTAATGCATGACGACGGGGTCGCAATGACACTAACTAGAGTCAAAACCGACACATGACCAAAAACCGACTCAAAAATTCAAATCCCGACTCCAACAACGAGTCACACCGAGTCAACCACAAAAAACAAACATTCAAAACCTTATATGCTAAGATTTCCCGGATTTATGTATGGTCAAGTACCAAACATATGACTACAAATCCTAGGATAGAATAAATCATGATTGCTCTTGTGTGAAAGGGACAAGACAACTCGAAGACCCGCGACGTGGCTCGCGCCTCTTTGAGTAGCCCAGGTGGCCACGTCGCTCAAAACTCACACAACCACTCATTTTCCTATAAATACCCCTCAAATGCCCCCATTTGAGAACTTACGTGAGTGTCTGCCCCCTCTTTTCTCCCTTAAAATTCTCGACTCGACTTCTTAAGTCACAATCCGACGCGTATTTACGACCTACCGATCGTAATTACAAGCCTTACACATTGTTTGGTATCGTCATCGTGCATTAAATCACTTGTCCAACCACTTCGACCACTGCACCGTCACTAATCTTAAAACACTCTTTTTACATACCAAAACGGTTTCAAACCGAGTTTTTTCCGACCAAACGAGTTGTCACACTTACGTCGGTCACTCGCCATAACCAAACATGTAAGTATGAGGGTGTAAAATTCTCCTTTTATCATGTTTTTACTTGTTTCATGACTATAACATGCTAAAACATGCATAATACGATCCAAAACATGGGATAAACGAGCCAAAACTGATTTTTGGCCTGGGACAGAAGCCCCTTGGTTCGCCGGCTTGCCCGCGCCTAAATGGGGTGTCCAGGTCAGAACTCAACCGTGTTTGTTCTCGTCTTTCCCTTTTAATTCATTTTCATATTTGTAATCGGTTTTTACCATTTCAAATATTTTCAAACCTTCTTATTTTATTTTATTTCTTTTAACCATAAAACATTTTTCACCCTTGGTTCCTCATACCATGACGGTTAAATCCGTGTTTCGGTGATAATATTTGGTTAATGACATTTAAAAGGTATTTAAACCCTTTTATTTCATTTCATTACATTTTGGGAGGTATTTTAAAGCCTTTCATCATTTCTTTACATTTTCAAAATAAACATATTAGTCACCAACACAAAGTCATCCTTGGTTCTACATACCATGCCGGATTTCAACCTGGGTATGATGATGAGTATCGACTAATTACATTCAAATGAACTTAAAACAATTAGTTAATAATTATTCTTAAAGCTATCCATGTCAAGCCGAACCCGACACCGAATATTATCAAAATAATGATGATTATTCGAGTCTAGTTCTTCAAATCAACAAATGCGGTCTAAACGACTCTTTCAAACCAAATCGGGTCAAATACCCATTTTTAATACGTTTCATAAACGTTTTTCAAATGGTCAGAACACGGCATATAACCGTAGGTTGACTCGCGCCTAAAACAGGCCTTTCAATTCTCATTTTCAAAACCAGGGCCTGTTCCCTTTCCAGCACAGGGCCTGTTCCCTTTCCAGCACTCGTCTAGGACGATCCCGACTCCGGTTAGCCCGGATATAGGACGGATCAGATGACTATTTGCTTATCCGAAATCACATTTGCAAAATGCCTTACTAAGACAAATGGATCACGTTATTCACCATAAACCTAATTTGGTAAATAGATGTTTGATTTCCGTCTTGCATGCAAATCAACCATTAATCCAACTCGACATATTATACTTGATACTTGGATTAAATCAACCGACTTAGAAAGCTCTCACATGTTAGGTTTAAATTATTGGATGCGCATTCATGCATTTAAACCATTTTATCAACTTTTGCATTAAAGGGCTTCCCAATACGTACCTTCACCTCTTACTCAGAAACTTTGGATAGTGGACGACCTTATCTAGGGCATACAAGAGTCATTCTAGAGATAGGATGCTAAAGAGGGACGATTTCCTTATCTTTAGTACCTATGTCAAACGCTGCTTTGTGCTTCGATTTGACCGAAGTATAAAGTGGATTTCGAACGGGTTCCAAGCATCCCACAAACGCTTGATGGCGACTCCGAACATCTCTAATCGTTTCGAGACCCCTACCGAGACGAAACCGACCGATCTAAAACGATCCAGTCGAAATCATTTTTACGTCGCCGAGCGTGGCTTTCAAAAGACCGCTGTACGTCCACTGATTGGCTTGGCGTGCAGGTGGCCATGACTACGGACCGGTAGGCGGCCCAAATCCGCAGACCGAGACGTGGCCCATGTCCACAGATTGGCGACTTCGCTGGGGATAACTAGGACACTTACGTCTTTGTGATCCCTGGATGGTGAGACTCGAACGAGGTCTTGGTTAGAATGCATTAATTGATATTACGGTCACGGTCGGGTTCTTTGTCCGGGCCCACAACCTAACCCTTTTCGGCCAGTTGGCTCGTCTCGTCGACGTGAGTTTTCTCATCCCCGCGTTTCGAATCCCGATTGAGTCAAGCATGCCATTGACGTTACACATTTCTGTTTCGTCAAAGAGCTTTCATCACTTTCGAGCACGAGGCTAGGGCACCCTCCTTACACATTTTGTTTGGATTGGTATCCCTCTCGCAAATCGGGTTTTGATTGCTTGGTGTGTAACCCACCCTTCTAAGCCAAAACCCGTGTCAGCATAATGCATAATATAATGAAACTGTGAGTGCTTATGTGCTACTTGATCATAACTCCTTCCGTGTCATTTTCAAAAATTTCAAAATCACCTTTTTGCGCCGTTATAATGGCCGTTTCAAACCTCGATCTTTCGCCGACCGTTGCACGCCTTTCTAGGCCATCGTAATGACGATTTTCAAACTCGGTTTTTATAACCATTTCAACACGCCTTTCTAGGCCGTCGTAATAACGATTTTCAAACCCGGTTTATATAATCATTTCAACACGCCTTTCTAGGCCGTCGTAATAACGATTTTCAAACCAACTTTTTATAAACATTTCAACACGCCTTTCTAGGCCATCGTAATAACGATTTTCAAGCTCGGTTTTTATAACCATTTCAACAAGCCTTTCTAGGCCGTCGTAATGACGATTTTCAAACCCGGTTTTTATAACCATTTCAACACGCCTTTCTAGGCCGTCGTAATGACGATTTTCAAGCTCGGTTTTTAAAACCATTTCAACACGCCTTTCTAGGCCGTCGTAATAACGATTTTCAAACCCGGGTTTTATAACCATTTCAACACGCCTTTCTAGGCCGTCGTAATGACGATTTTCAAGCCCGGTTTTTTACAACCATTTCAAATCACCTTTCTTACGCCGTTATAATCGCCGCGTCTGGACACGGATTTTAACCCGTTTCGCGCCGACAATGGCTCTTTCAAAACCCGAGAAAAGCACACACCCTTTTCTCGAGACACTTTTAAGATCCCGAGGACCATACACCGTCCCCGAGACCTCTTCAAACATTTCAAACTCGATTTTCAAAACATACAATTTTGAATTTGAAAAACCGTCTTGGGAGACAATACACTGTTTTCCGAGCCGACTCAAACTTAATATGTCTTTTGCAAATAAACTTAAGACAACCCTTTCAACTGATCGACTTGCGGAGATCTCTATCTTCGGAAGCCGTCCATAAAGCGACGAATGAATCTTTTTGGAAATTTCTATTTTCGAAACTTTCAGTCCACCATTCCAATTCCGTCTCGAGTCTACCGAGTCAAAGCAAACGTACTTATAGGTCTTTACTTATGATTCGTCTCACCACGAGACTCGTCTCATAGCGTCACACCGCTACATTGGACTCATGTTAAAAGTTCGATCAACACCGTCACGTCATAAATCGAGTCGGCACCGAGGAACCACACACGGTCACCCTCGTCTTGTTGAGTCTGATCTTTGTCTCGTCCTTGTGTTGTCTGCGTTTAGTCTTTGAACCGTGTCGGATTGAGTTGTAATGTGAGCCGTTTTTCTGCCTCAGAGCCATGGCCCGGTCTTCAACTTCGCCTGTCAACAACAACAACAATGATAACAACAGAGATGTCACGACTGATCCGCTAGCCAGCCTGCTCACCGCTCTTAAGGTCGAGACCCGCATCGACGCCCTGGAAAACAAAGAAACTGGAGAACATAATTCTCAACCTCTGACTGAAACTGAGAAGAGGCTAAAGCTCCTGGAAGAACAACTCCTAGCCCGAGGTAACAATATCCATCTAGAGAACAACCGATGGTTTGAACCTGTTGGGGATCAATTACCTGACAACTTTACCCTGACTGATGTACCTAAGTTCAAAGGAGTGGAGGACCCGCTTAAACATATACGTGCCTTCAAATACTACATGGCCATTAAGGAGGTCAAACAAGAACTTTTCACCCGGATCTTTCCGTCCTCTTTGGAACCGATCCCTCGCCAGTGGTACTACTCCCTTGATCCAAAAAACCTTACTACCTGGGATGAGGCCGCGGTTGAATTTGCTAAGCAATACGCTGACAATGTTGAAATCCAAGCCAATACCCGTACTCTCGAGGTTCTAACCCAGAACGGCAAGGAGGGGTTCACCGAGTTCTTAACCCGTTGGAGGAGGGTGAGTACTCAATTGGTCAGTAAGCCGAGTGAATCAACTTTGGTGGAAAAGTTCGTCAACAATCTCCGCCCAGTGTACGCCAACTTACTAAGGTACCAATATATTAAGACCTTCCAGGATCTGCAAATTCTGGGGACACGCATTGAAGATGACCTCCGGAAGGGCGTCTTGGCCAAGACCACCGGCAGAGGCTACCAAGGATCCACCTCAACCGGATCCCGCCCCTACGGCCAAACGAACAAAATTGATGAAGTCAACCTCGTTGAACCATCTGCTAAGAGAGCTGAGCGCCCCCAGAGAGTGTTCACTAATATAGGGACGACTTACGCAAGTGCTCTGAAGAGGCTCATGAACCAGGGAAAGTTACAACCAATCGGACCCACCCCGGATCCGACCGATGCTAAAAAATCCCGCTTCTGGAACCCCAATGCCTATTGTCAGTACCATCAAGGGAAAGGGCATGATACTGAAACCTGCTTCAAACTCAAACACATCATCCAAGACATGATTGAGAAAGGGGATTTGCCTTTACCCCCGCCGACTAAGCCAAAAAACAAAACAAATCCTCTGGGAATCCACGCCATCTCCAACGATGAGCCAACTCTTGACTGCTCACACCTAATTCTGCCAGTTGATGATGAGGTGAACGCCTTGGAGAAAGATTCCTCGGATGGGATATTTGTGTTCAGTGCCCACTACAAGAAAAAGGCTGATTTGCAACGGACTAATTGCAACGAACTGTATAAGCCGTTGCTAAGTATTACTTGCAACAGATATTATTATATTTGGAACGGATATTAAATTATGCAACGGCTAAATGAAAATTTGCAACGGATATTAAATTATGTAACGGCTTAATGAAAATTTGCAACGGATATGCGTCATATCTATTTACCCGCCTAATAAATTTAAAGCTGGTTAATTTATGCAACGGATTTTGTAATGCCTATCCGTTGCATATTGGTTAAACTCCTACAATTCCCAATAAACCATCATGCGCGGGTTTTATTTCCATTTTCCCTCTTTATTAAAAACTAGTTTTATTCCACATATAAAAGAGAATGTATAGTAAACTTTAATATTATGCTTCTTAGCACTACTACAATTTTAGCCTAAGAGGACGCCCTTTAGAGGACGGTTGGGGACGGAACCGTCTTAATATTGGTCATAAATTTGGCGCCATCAGTGATCAAATAAATAGGACAATTAATGGAGACACCCGTCCTCGTTGTAAAAGTAACAAGGACGGTTGGTCAATAAAACCGTCCTCTTACTTATAAACAAGACGGTTATTTACGACAGGTGCCACATGGACCTCATTTAAGCAACGGATCATTCAGAATAAGGACTGGACATGATGAGGTTGGATTGTCTTAACTGATTCAGTTATCCGTTATGTTCCAGGTATCTATTGAGGCAGAAATTAGTGCCCTTCAATCTCAAGGTGAAACGGATATCAATAAAGATAAAATCTACCTTGAAAAATGCGGCTTTAATAAGAAGGGGTTAATTTTTGGTACTGGAGCCGCACGCGAGCATTACTTTGAACGCTCGGCTACTGGAAGTAGAGAGTCCAACAATATCGACCAGGATTATTCGCCCGGAATACTACCTCGACTTGTGAGCAAGAATGTTGAAACTGAGCTCCGCAACAAAGTGCTCGAAGACAAAGTACAAAGAATGGAGGCATTTCTACAAGCAAAGTTTGGGTCTGACTTTGACCCAAATTGTGATAGCAACCAGTTCCAAAATCGAGACGACTTCAATGATGATGGTGGAAGTGGCAACTCGACATCAATCCCAACTAATTAGCTAGATTACTCCATAATAGCTAGACAACGAAATTGCTTAGCAAATTATGTATGGATTTTTTTTGAGGATGTTTTCAATGTATGTACTCTTTTAAATTTGCTAAATGAACAATTTCAAGTTTCTATATTGTTGGCTTCTTTAAAGTTTATTGTTTAATTGTTTGATATCGTAACAAAATGGAGGAAAATGGATGCAGGAATGCTTGAATCTCCCATTTGTGTTTGCAACGGAAATTACAGGTTTTGTGACAGCTATCCATTAAATAAAAAAGTCAATGCATTTGTGTTTGCAACGGAAATTACAGGTTTTGTGACGGCTATCCATTAATTTAAAAAGTCAATTTGTTGACTTTTCCCTCTACTATGCAACGGAAAATATTTTTTTTGCAACGGAAATCCGTCTCATAATTGACCAAACAGGTGCCACATGGACCTCATTTAAGCAACGGATCATTCGTTGCAAAAAATATACGTCCGTTGCATAAAAATTAGCAACGCCGATCCGTTGCATAGAAATTACAGGTTTTGTGACGGATATCCGTTGCAAACTGTATATAAGCAACGGATTAGGGTTATTTCGCAACGGATTGGTCCCTTGCAAATAGGCCTTTTTCTTGTAGTGGCCGCCACTATGCTCACTATGTTCCAACAGGTTGAGGAAGCCATAGCCAGTCTCTCCGAAAGGATCACCCGACTTGACGATGCCTACTGTCGACTTATCTTCAATCCTCCGCCGCTACGCCCGAGGGAGAGTCCCACGAGCACCTCAACAATATGGATTGCTCCCGCGACCATTCTGGCATGCACCTCACAATAACCACCCTCACAATAATCAGCCCCACAAAAACTACCCTCACAAAAATTACCCTCACAGAAATATCCCTCACATAAACTGCCCGCCGAGGAATACCCCTCCAAGGTGCCTTCGAGATCCTGAAATCAATGGCATCTGGAGAGATGATGTTAAAGATGTATACCTTGTCCCAGAGAAAGAGAAACGGGCGAAAGAGATCGGTCACCTTACCCGGTCCGGACGCCCTTAATAGAACCCGAACAATCCAACGGTCGTTCCAACAACGAACGACCAAGTCGTCCCGGACGTAGACACTCAACCAAGAGCTCCTGAGAATTCAATCCTTAAACAGCTTCAGAAGGCAAAAGCCGAAATCTCAATTTGGCAACTGATCGCGACATTCTTTGAGCATCGACAGGCTTTGCTGCAAGCCTTGGGAAAATTAACCGTGCCCTCCACCTCTTCCCCTGAAGAAATAGTGGCGCACATAACGAGGGACGCCCCTGATTTGAACAACCCACTCGTCTTCTCCGACGAAGATATCGCTCCCTTCGGAGCCAACCATAACCTTGCCCTGTACATTACCGTGCAATGTCTCAGGAAGAATGTGCACATGGTCCTTGTAGATGACGGGTCCGCGGTGAATGTCATTCCCCTCAAGACTGTTCAAAAGCTGGGTATTAAGGAAGCTGATTTGGTCCCAACAAATCAAGGAGTACGCGCCTACGACGGCACTCGTCGCAAGGTCGCAGAGCTTATCACTCTGACCGTCGCAACCGGACCACTGAAAAGACAAACCAGTTTTCAGGTGGTCGACATCGACGCCTCTTTCAATATGCTCCTGGGACGTCCCTGGATTCACGCCGTCAAAGCAGTTACTTCAACTCTCCACCAGAAAATCAGGGCCCCCTTCGACGGGAAAACCATCACGATTCCTGCTCCCCCGATCAAATCCTTCATGAGAAAGGAAATAGCCTCCTAGACCATTGAGGAAGATGATAATGAAATGTGGGGATTCCAAGCCATGAATGCCATAACTGATGAATCAACACCCTTTGATTGTGACCCATTTGCGAACCTCACAATCAACCGCATCATGATGCGCCAGGGTTACTTCCTAGGTTTGCCCCTCAATCCACTAAAGAGCACCTTAACTCCCTTGAAATAGGCTAAGGTCCCCAACATTCCCTTCGGACTGGGATACGAGCCTACCGATGAAGATATCCAGGAGATGAACCTCCTAATTTGAAAACGCAAGAAGCACGAAGTTATCCTCCGTCCCTATCATCTGACCCTCAATGGATACTTTGTCCCCGAGGGAGAATCAAAGCTCTACCATGGCTTTCCGGAGCCGATCTATGACCCTGTGGCCGCATTCTCAAGATCACAACTGGAGAAGGCCCTATATTGAAGGAGGGAAGTGAAGAAGAATCTGAGTCTGAGTCGGAGTCAGAGTCTGTCATAGCTCCTAACACTCCAGATGTCCCAGTCAAGGTCCCCATCCCATTGCTTTATCATAAGGTCATGGCTGATTCAGAGGCTGAGTCTGCTAGGGTCATCCCCACTCCCACGAAAGGTGACAACCTGGAGCCTGTTCCAGGGGCCACCTCATCTGCTGTGTTGCCTCTGACTGACCATGAAATGTCTGTCCTTTCCGAGCTTTTCGCTCGTGTCAACTTAATGAACGCTAAGTTTTCTTATGACTCGTCTCAATTTAACTACAATGCAATTCTGAATAACTATGAGGAATTTGACTTGAGTGACTACCCACCTCACCTAGCCAAAGAACTTGACAAACGGGAAACCAGAACCCCCATCATTGAGGAGATCGAACCTATTAACGTAGGAACCGACAACACACCTCGAGAACTTAGGATAGGGACAACCCTGGACCCCTCGGAAAGACAACGGTTCATTGACCACCTCCACGAATACAAGAACGTGTTCGCCTGGTCCTACAGAGATATGCCCGGGATTGACAGGGAAATTACAGAGCTCCGGATACCCATTAAGCCTGGAGCTAAACCCGTGAAACAGAAGCTACGCCGGATGCGTCCTGAATGGGCCCTGAAAATCAAGGAAGAAGTGGACAAACAGTTCAAGGCTGGGTTCATCAAAGTGTCTGAATACTCCGACTGGGTGGCCAACATTGTGCCCGTACCAAAGAAAGACGGAAGAATTCGGGTTTGCGTCGACTTCAGGGATCTGAACAAGGCGAGTCCAAAGGACGACTTCCCTTTGCCACATGTTGACATTTTGGTGGACAATATTGCCGAGCATGCTCTCCTATCATTCATGGATGGGTATGCTGAGTACAACCAGATTAAAATGGCTGAGGAAGACATGCACAAGACTGCATTCACTACACAGTGGGGTACATATTGCTACACAGTCATGCCTTTCGGTCTCATCAACGCCGGGGCTACCTATCAAAGAACCGCTACCACTCTCCTACATGATATGATGCACAAGGAGGTAGAGGTATATGTCAATGACATGATCGTCAATCAAGAGAACGGGACGGCCACATCAACGCCCTCCGGAAATTCTTCGCTCGTCTGCGAAAATATAACATGAGACTAAATCCTCAAATGTGTGCATTCGGGGTCACCTCCGGAAAACTCTTGGGACATGTCGTCAGCAAAAGAGGCATTGAGATTGATCCAACCAAGATCAAGGCTCTTCAGCAAATGCCTCAGCCTAGGAACGAAAAGGAGATTCGAGGATTTCTCGGTCAGGTCCAATACATCAGCCGCTTCATTGCCAAGCTCACGATGATTTGTGAACCGATATTCAAGAAGCTTCGCGCCTCCGATCACACCGATTGGGACGACGACTGTTAAAAGGCCTTCGACAGGATAAAGGAAATCATGTCCAAGCCTCCTGTCCTCATGCCACCTCAACCGGGGATTCCTTTATCCCTATACCTGACTGTTACCGACACACAGCCATGGGAGCTATGCTAGCACAAACAGTCGGCAACGAAGAACGAGCCATCTACTACATCAGCAAAAAGTTCATTGAGTACGAGACAAGGTACACCCAATTGGAAAAGACATGCCTTGCCCTAGTATGGTCAACAAAGAAGCTGCGGCATTACATGCTCAGCTATACGGTCCACATCTACTCCAAGATGGACCCGGTCAAATACATCTTCGAAAAACTCGTACTAAACGGAAGGCTGTGTAGGCGGACACTCATGTTTTCCGAGTTTGATCTCAAATTTGTACCCCTCAAGGTTATTAAGGGAAGAGCAGTTGCCGATTTCCTAGCAGAGAATCCCGTCAACGAGGATCCAACGACTGACACATGGTCACTTCCTGACGAAGACATCCTTTGTGCCGATTCCGACGCATGGGACCTATACATCGACGGTGCATCTAATCTGAGAGGCTTCGGGGTAGGAATCCTTCTAATATAACCGGAGGGAGAACATTTTCCGATCTCAGTCAAACTGGACTTCGCCGTCACCAACAATGTCGCGAATATGAAGCATGCCTCATCGGCCTACAAGCAGCCATCACACTCGGCATCAAGAGATTGAGGGTCCATGGTGATTCCTCGCTCATCATCAATCAGTTGTCCGGATCATGGAAAATCCGATCTGACAGTTTAGCTCCCTACCGAGCAAAGATCAATCAAGAGGCCGAGTTCTTCGACAAAATCGACTATTTCCACTTGCCGCGAGAGGAAAATCAATTTGCTAATGCCCTGGCAAAACTTGTCGCGCTCGTCAACATACGTGACGACATGGCATCAATGCCCCTATGTGTCGAGAAAAGGAGCGAGCTAGCCCACATTTGTGCCATCAACGATGACAAGGAAAGCCATGATGAACCTTGGTACCAAGCCATCCTCAACTACAAAACCAAAAACGAATTCCCACCCAACTCTGATCAAAGAGGACAAAGAGCCATCCGTTTATTTGCATCACAATTCGTGACAAACCAAAATCAACTATACAAAAGAACACCCCAAGGAATTCTCCTCCTTTGCATTGACCATCACAAAGCCAAAAAAGTCATGGGAGAGGTCCACGACGGAGAATGTGGCCCTCACATGAGCGCAATGATTCTTACCCGGAAAATCATGTGGCTAGGTTACTACTGGACCACCATGGAAGCTGATTGCCGTAACTACGTCAAACATTGCCACAATTGCCAAATCTTCGCCAACATACAACACATACCACCATCCCTTCTATACACCACGACGTCACTCTGGCTTTTCTCAACCTGGGGCATCGACATTATCGGGAAAATCAACCCGGTAGGCACCAAGGGGCATTCCTTCGTCCTCGTCACCATCGACTACTTCACCAAATGGGTAGAAGCACAGTCATATGCAGTCTTGACCGCCAAACAAGTGGCCATGTTCATCCAAAACAACATCATCTGCCAATATGGGGTACCCCATGAAATCATCAGCGATCAAGGCTCTCACTTCCGGGCGGAAACTCAGACCTTGCTGGACAAATACAAGATCAAACTTCATCGATCATCCCCCTACCGTCCCCAAACTAACGGATCGGTGGAGGCAGCGAACAAGACTCTTGCCACCATTATCAAGAAGATGCAAGACAACTACAGCGATTGGTCGAGCAAACTTCCATTCGCACTCTGGGGATACCGAACCTCCATTCAAACATCGACAGGCACCACACCCTTCTACCTAGCATACGGTATGGAGGCGGTTCAACCGGTAGAGTTAGAGGTCCCTTCTCTACGCATCTTACTGGAGAGTCAAGTCCCTGAGGCGGAATGGACTCGTCGAAGGTACGAACAACTCACTCTTCTAGACGAACAACGACTCAACGCCTTGCACAACGTCCAACTATACCAACGACGTATACAACGGGCATTCAACAAGAAGGTCAAACCGAGGAACATCCAAGAAGGCGACTTGGTCCTCAAGTCGTTCCGAGAACCGCCACCCGTCGATCCGAGGGGAAAATTCAAACCCAACTGGGCCGGGCCATACCTGGTCAAGAAAATACTTTCGGGGGGCGCAGTGGGACTGAGTGACCTAGATGGGGAGGATTTTAAGAACCCGACCAACCTAGACCAACTCAAGAAATACTACCCTTGAACCATAGCAACCAACGATCCAAGCCTAGTTTTACAACTAGCAACCACCTCAACCGCTTTCAAGTCAAGTTCCTCAACGTGTTCTGATTTGATGTTGCATGTTTTATCGAGTCTAAGTTGCGGCACCTTGCCCGTTTTGAAGGTCCTTTGATCTGTCAAAGGCAACGTCCATTTGCACTAAACAAAAAAACCCCTGAACTACGAGCATGGTTTGATTTCACCTATTCAGGTGGATATGTAGGCAGTCCCTCTTATGCATGAGCGATACAACCACAAAACCCAATCAAATCTACAAAACATTTCGAACTACGAGCATGGTTTGATTTCACCTCTTCGGGTGAATACGTAAGCAATCCTTTCTTTCACAAGAAGGATACAACCATCCGCACAATCAAAAACAACCATCCCCATACGACAAAAACCCCCACATACAAAAAACATCCCCAAAAAAAAAAAGAAAAAGGGAAAAACATTCCCCTTTCCCACAAAATAAAAAAATAAGCCTTTCTCCCTTCCCACAAAAATTCCATTTCCCAAGTGCAAATGTTTAGGACGATTCATGCCGAATTGCCTTTACAAAATGGATGGAAGAAACAAGCGTTCACAATCTTCGACACGAGCAATCCTCTTATTTAATTAATAATGGGAGGGATTACAATTTCAACAACAAATAAAGTTCAACGAGTCTAAAACTTGTCAAAGCTAAGGTTTCAACTAGAACATCTCACATAATAAAACTAGCACAAAACACACAATAACTAGCTAGTACAACATAATAAAAACTCAAAACAATAATACAACATAATAATAAAATGGGTAGTGGAAGTCTTCACTCTTCCATTCTACCCTTGCCTTTTCCCTCGGGGTACATCTTCCCCTTGTTCTTCTTGTTGGCCCGCCTAGCATGGACTTCCTCCTCGGAACGGATCTAAAAAGGCGACGGCCTCCGGTCTAGCACAAGACCCCATGTTCGACCCAAAATGAGCCAATGCACGGCCCACCATGTTCTTGGGACCCGAGCTTCTCCTCTTTGGTGGTCTCATCACATCCGGGCTAGCTGCATCAACATACTCCTCAAAGAAGGCACGGTTGGCCTTGCCAACCTCTCGATACTTCAAGTCGACAACCTCGTCCTTACGGAATTTGGACCTCTCTTCCAAGGACGGAGCACGTGACCACTTGACATAAGCGGGAGTCACCCATGTCGTGGCAACGGGGTTTGGTACCTCCCAAAGCGGTCGAGTGGCCTACCATCTTTCGAAGAACTCCACAAGCTCAGAGTTCCGGAAAACATTCTCTTGGACAAGAGTATCTTGAGCGGGCACCTTTTGTTGACGCCCCATTTGCCTCATGAGCCTCTCGGGATAAATGAAGGAAACAACCTTCAAACCCACCACCATCAAAGAACGAGGACTAGCGCCCGAAGCGGGCAACCCCGTAAAGGATCTCAAATGCCACCATGGCACCACCCAACGGATGTGAGGACCACCCTCCTCCGTCAATATTGCGGCCCAATAAGCGTCGGTAGAAGCAAAAATATCCGGGTACAACTTCTTCCTCATGGTAAGGTGACGGAAGGAGTAAGAAGAAGGATTAACCGGAGGTTCTACATACCTTAGCCTCTCCAATAGCCACGCTTGAGGGATCCTTGGGGACCCAAATGAGGGAGCTTCTCCACAAGAGCCTTCCTTGTCCAAAGCTTGGATGATCTCTCCAAGCACCAACCATGATGGATCTCTACCATGCTCCATTTGCTCAACCACGTGGATAAGGGTCATGCTACCATAGCATTTTGGCCCCTCCTTCTTCAAAACATCAACAAAGAGGTACACATTGTTAGAAACCTATATCTCTTTACATAACATATTCATATATGTGATGATTTAATTTTAGTCATAAAATTAAATTATGATCTTATGCATGCAAACAATAAAAGAATAAGAAAGAAATCATCATCTTACATTGAAGATTTTGGATTATTTGGGCACAAGTGAGTTCTCCTACTCACTTGTTCTTGAGCTTCCTTAAATGGATGAACAAGGAATCAAGTAGAGAATCCCTCCCAAGGATTTATACCCAAAGTAACAACTTAATAAAATTAATATTATTATTACTAGAACAATACTGATTTTGTATAAAATTAACTCAAAAATCTTTATTTTGGTCTCTTAATTTTCGGTTAAGAGAGGAAGAAGTTTGGAGTTTTATTTCTCTAGTTTTCTTAGAGAGCTTTCTTATTTCTTACACTAGAAATATTGTGTGAATTATGAATGAAAAATAATAGAGAAAAATTCTCTATTTTGTCCTTCAAAAACCGGTGGGAAGGAGAGAGAGGGGGCCAATGCATGGTCAAGTTTTTCTATCCAAGAAAACATAGGCTTGCATGGCTATGGCTAGGTGCAATTATATTGTTTTCCACTCAAAAATATAACATAATTTAAACACCATATTCCCTCCTAATTTCGGTCCACTTAAGATAAAATGGACTCCATTTTATCCTTGTCAATTTGTCAATTTGTCACATGTCACATGTCATGTAAAATTGTTATGCATTTTTAACATATTAAAAATCAACGCATTAATAAAAATACGTCATATACAAAATCGACTTAGTAATTCATAATTACTTGAGCAAAAATAATTTACCAATTATAAATCACAACATCTTGTATTTATAATAAATTATTCATTCAAATGCAATTGTTTCCTTAAACAATAATTTCATCTAAGTAATAAAACAATTCAATCACTTAGACCGTATCTTATTTAATCAAATTATAATGAGATACGTAAATATTACTTCCAAAATCGTCCGTCAATTTTAAGTAATTTAATTAACCCGTATCGCCATACGATCAATTAAATATTCAATTAAGAGTGTTACCCTTTAGGTATGACCTAAGGGGATCAACTGATCACCACAGTCGCACGACAGTAATGTCAAACTCTAGTCAGCCAATCATTACCGATATGTGTGGACCAGTTGACAGTAAAATATTACTTCCCAATTGTATTCTTTAAAATGAGACTTAAACATGTGACCATCATGATCGACAATTGTGATCGCATTATTGTCGGAGGACACATATTCCAACAATCTCCAACTTGTCCTCGACAAGTGTGCGTCACCAATTCTCTTGTCCTATTACTATCTCCCACTCAATGCAAGGTGTCTTTCAGGTCGTACTTGCAAGTGATCATATCGAGAGTGGTTTCCTCGATCTGGAGAATAACTGATTGACCGGATTTATCTACTATAGATATCTTCAGAGCGTGGCCACGCATTTCCAGTTCATTACTCCTCGAGTGGCCCTGAGATATTGTTTTAACCCTGACAAGGGAGTGGACAATTCCTATCGCACTCATTCCCTTCGACTAGCCACAGCCATCATAATCCAAAATATGCCCATTTGACCCCATTTACGAAGGTCGTAGTAACACAAATCAAAGTTAATCTGAAACTGTGCCACCTTAGGCGAACAATCTTTAGTCAAAAGAATCGACTCATTAGAATACTATAGTAGCTCTCGCCACGACCAGGCTATATAAATTTGCCAGAACTCTATAAGCGGTCATAAGGCCCGACAAAGTGTTCCTAACAATCTGCCTATGTGATCGACTAGTCATCTCACATGACAGTATGGCACTTGAACTTGCCATCAATCGCATCACACTCTAGTCACTTCGAGACATCACCTCATACAAGTGACTATGGGCAAATACTATGTTAATCCGTGTTCACTTTAACGGGGTTCAATTGTCACTACAACCCGTTTGGATGTAACAATGTATAAAGAAAAGATAAAAGACAAATGTGATTATGAACATGAACAAAAACAACACTTTTATTTCATTTCAAAATCTAACATAAACTTGGTACACGTTTAAGTCCCATGGACGCAACATGTCCATCATGCTTGGCCTGCGATAAAGGCTTGGTGAGCGGATCGACTATGTTGTCATCCGTCCCAACCTTACATATCGCAATTTCCTTTCTTTCAATGAAATTTCTAATTACATGATATTTTCTAAGTACATGTCTAGATCTATTACTAGACTTAGGCTCTTTAGCTTGGAATATCGTCCCACTATTATCACAATAGAGAGTGATGGGATCATTGGCGGTAGGTACTACTCTTCGACCTTCCGTGAATTTCCTGATCCATACAGCTTCCTTGGCGACTTCCGATCCGCAATGTACTCGACCTCCGTTGTTGAATCCATGATCTGACTTCCTTGAAGCTTCTCCACCTACGGCACCACCATTGAGCATGAAAACGAAACCAGCTTGTGATTTCATGTCATCTCTATCTGTTTGGAAACTTGAGTCCGTGTAACCATTAACACGGAGCTCGGTGTCTCCTCCAAACACTAAGATAGAATCCTTAGTCCTTCTCAAGTACTTAAGGATGTTCTTGACGGCTATTCAGTGACTCTCACCTGGATTTCCATGATATCTACTCGTCATGCTCAAGGCATACGAGACATCAGGGCGTGTGCATATCATGGCGTACATGATTGATCCAACAGCGGAAGCATAAGGGATCATCTTCATGCGTTCAACATCTTGGGGTTTGGAGGGAGATTGAGACTTGCTCAATATAGTCCCAGTTACCATAGGTACCAATCCCCTTTTAGATTTGTCCATACTGAACCGTCAAAGAATCTTATCAACATAAGACTCTTGACTCAGTGCCAATATCCTCATGGATCTATCTCTATGGATCTGGATACCTAATATGCGTTGTGCTTCTCCTAAATCCTTCATTTGGAAGTGGTTACCTAACCACTTCTTAACAGAAGACAACATTGGAATATCATTTCCAATGAGTAGTATGTCATCGACATACAAGATTAGGATCACAACATTGCTCCCACTGAATTTCATGTATAAACATGGTTCCTCAACACTTCCAGTGAAACCATTCTCTTTTATCACATGATTAAATCGATGATTCCAACTTCTAGATGCTTGCTTAAGAGCATAAATTGATCTCTTAAGCTTGCACACTTTGTTAGGATTTTTAGAATCAACAAAACCTTCGGGTTGTATCATGTACACCTCCTTTTCTAAATGCCCATTTAGAAAAGCGGTTTCGATATCCATTTGCCATATTTCATAATCATGAAATGCGGCGATCGCTAACAAAATCCGTATGGATCTTAGCATGGCTACGGGGGCAAAGGTCTCATCATAATGGAGACCTTGGACTTGGGTAAATCCTTTTGCCACTAGCCTAGCTTTGTAGACATCATCATGTCCTTCTATGCCATTTTTGACTTTGAAAATCCATTTGCATTGAAGAGTTCTTACCCCTTTAGGCAAATCTACCAAGTTCCAGACTTGGTTTTCATGCATAGAATCCATTTCGGACTTCATGGCTTCAAGCCATAAGGAGGAATTTGGACTAGAGATTGCGGCCTTGTAGGTGGCGGGCTCGTCACTTTCTATAAGCAACACATCGAGTGTTCCGTCTTCTTCGATAAGTCCCACATATCGATCGGGATGGCGAATAACTCGGCCCGTTCTTCTAGGAGGAGGTGGGACAACCGCGTTAGATTACGAAGGAACATCTTCTTGCGTCTCTATCTCGGTTTGTTGCTCTTGAACTTCATCAAGTTCAAAATTTCTCCCACTCTGTCTCTTAGAAATAAACTGACTTTCTAAGAAGACAGCCTCGCAAGACACAAACACTTTGTTCTCTTAAGGTTTATAGAAGTAGTATCCTCGAGAGGTCAAGGGGTAACCTACAAAGATGCATTTTTCGGACTTTGGGGCAAGCTTGTTGTCGGTCTTAGCCTTGACGTAAGCATCACATCCCCAAATTTTCATGTAGGATAGATTAGGAACTCTTCCTTTATACATTTCAAATGGAGTATTTTCGGTTGCCTTTGTGGGACTATTATTCAAAGATATAACTGCCGTTTGGATTGCAAATCCCCAAAACGAGTTCCGTAACTCGGTTTGACTCATCATGGATCGAACCATATCAAGTAGGGTTCGATTTCTCCTTTCGACAACACCATTAAGTTGTGGTGTTCCAGGTGGAGAAAGTTGTGATATAATACCACAACCCTTCAAGTGTGAATCGAATTTAAGGCTAAGATATTCTCCACCACGATCGGATCGTAGTGCCTTAATCCTTTTGTTCAATTGGTTCTCTACTTCGTTTTGAAACTCCTTGAATTTCTCAAAAGCTTCACTTTTATGCTTCATTAAATAGATATACCCATATCTACTCAAGTCATCGGTGAAGGTTATGAAGTAGTCATAATTTCCACGAGCGGGGATACTCATTGGTCCACACACATCGGTGTGTATGAGTCCCAATAGTTCACTAGCTCGTGTCCCTTTACCACTAAAAGGATTACGAGTCATTTTGCCAAGAAGGCAATATTCACATGTACCATATGATTGATAATCAAATGGTGTAATCACATTACTTGAAATTAATCTTTTGATGCGATTCTCGTTTATGAAACCTAATCGACAATGCCAAATGAACGATTCATTTGGGTCACTTGATTTAAGTTTCTTTGATTGAATGTTATAGATATCATTAGTCGGATTTGAGGTTTCTAAAATTTAAATGCCATGAATGGAAGAAGCTTGGCCTATAACCAAGTCGTTCCTTGAAATAGTACAACGATTGTTCTTAATGACAAAACAAAAACCGTCCATGTCTAACATAGCGATTGAAATAATGTTTTTAGAGAGTGTAGGCACATAAAAACAATTATGTAAATACAACTCAAATCCATTAGGCAAAGCTAATACATAAGTTCCTTTGGATTCGGCCGCTACTCGAGCTCCATTTTCAAGGCGTAGATCCACATCTCCTTTGCTAAGCCTCTTCACGTCTCCTAAACCCTGTAAATGATTACAAAGGTGAGAACCACAACCGGTATCCAGTACCCATGTCGTAGTGGAAGTATAATTTATATCAATAACATAAATTTCCTTAGGAATTTTACCTTTTGGAACGATGATTCCTTCCCTTATATTTCGCAAATATACGGGACAATTCCTAAGCCAATGTCCCATGCCATAGCAATAATGGCACTCATCATCAACTTGCTTGAAGTTTTTCACTTTCTTTCCCTTATTTTTGAACCTTTTGCCCTTTGAAGCAAGAACTTGATTGCTTGAGCTCCCAGTAGTTTTGGCATCTTTATCTTCCAGAGACAAAGATCCTATAGATTTTATGAGGCGGTCTTCCTGAGACCGGCTCACACGAGATCTAGTAGTAGTAGGTGGTCTAGTAGAAGTGATGAAGTTGAGGTTTCCATCCGATCCTATCCCAAAATGAAGTTCTCTAGTAGTGTCGAAATCATTGTTGAAGCAAACGTCGTCAAAAACATTGTGACAAGACTCAATAGTTATCGGTGCGGTAGCGTTTGATGGATTCATTGTAATGAACTACAAGTATGGAGGAAAAGGAAATATTAACATTTGTCTTTTTAAATCATACATGTAAATAATTTAACAAGATATGAGCATTTATATAGTGACCTCTACCCAACTATAATAAATGATTCTGAGATCCAAATTCATATTAACTTGGGCACGGGGTAGCCGATGAAACCCTTATCAATATAACTTGGTGGATTAACCTTTTAATCGATTTTACTTTTAGAACTCTCGGTCGATAAAATTAAATTAACATTTATCTTTAGTCCAAAACACATCCGACAAGGGCACGGGGTGGCCGATGAAACCCTTATCAATACTTTTGTTGAGTTCAACCCAAATTTCGAATAAATGTGTCCATGATCCAAATTCACATTAACTTGGGCACGGGGTAGCCGATGAAACCCTCATCAACATGAATTCGGTGGTTAGACATTTATCACCCACTTCCCCTACGTAACAAGGTTTGTACCCCGGGGTGGCCGAGTGCACTCCCTCGCGAAATAGGTTTTCATGGTTTCTACTATTTCGTAAGGCTATGTCTCAATTGATTATTTTAGCGAGAGGTCATGTCAATTTATTATCTATCACGTTTTAAGTGAACTAAAGCGGTGAACTACAATAATAGTAATTGACACGGTCGATAAACTCGATTTAAATGATGATGCATGTTTTAGTTATGGCGATTTAGCGATGCATGCGACATATAAATAAAATGCTTAGCATAAATTTAAATCCTAGTATGGCCTTCCTAAAATAGAAAATCTAATTAACTATTACATATTCGAAAACCAACTCCATTGGTCCCTTGAACCTCGGTTTTTGGCACGCATCTCTAGGTAACACCGTCTTTAATAGATCGCCTTCTCGAGTGACACCGTCTTCAAGGATCTCCGGAATAATTAAATTACATAACAAATTACATAATTTCCTATTATACATTTGTAATTAAAATAAAATAAATCTATTAAATTACAAAACGGTGATACGAGATCACAATAAATTACAACCGAATCGATATTCCCATACATTTCGGGTAATACCAATTAAAAACTAAGGCCATACTAAGTAAAATTACATAATTCAAAATTACATAAAATAAAATTATGACAATCATAAATAAAATGCAGCATTATAATATGTATGAACATGCCCAATATTATGCTAAATCGCCTTTAAGGAGCCAATATCGTATATTAAACGGTTTTTACGGATTTGCGTGATTCAACCTTTTAAAATCACAATAAATTACATAAAATCATATTTACGCACAAGCTAATTACCCTAACCAACTTAGGACTCAAAATTAGTCTTCACTAACTATTTGACTATAATTAACTTATATTTCTTAAAATTGTTCATTAATGGACCTAAAATTACAATAAAGTGCTATAAACTCCAAAGAAATCATAAAAATTTCAAATAAATTCAAAATTTGAAATTTAAACTCATTAACATTCTGGAAAAATACCATGACACTCATAATGTTCAAAAACTTAGGTTAAAAATTTCGAAATTTATCCGGAAAAACAATGTTGCGGTTTATCGGTTTTAACAAATATAATCATAAAAACATGAGAAAAATTATATTTATCAACTTTTCAATTTTATATCTGAAATAGGTAATAAAATTCAACATGTGACGTTTTTCCTTAGTCATGAAGTATATTTTAGCAATTATTCACTAATTAAGTCACTATTTATGCTATTTTTTATCAAAAATTCATAAATCATGCATAAAGACTTCAATATAGCCTATTATTTTACACACATCTTGTAAAATTTCATGTGACAACATACTAAATTTGTATGACCAGATTCGAAATTTATCTCATATTAACCTATTTTTCATTAAAATTCGATTTTTATCATAAAAATCCATATTTCGAGCATAAGAACTCCAAAAATTATGACAATTTACAGGTCATCTAAAAATAATATATGTGAAAACATATCCAAAAACCACCTGAAAATTCGAAGTTTAGCTAATTTTAGTCCGAAAATGACATTTTAATCATAAAATCACATTTTTAATGCCATTATTATATAAGATGAACAATAAAAATCCATAAATTAACCAAAATATCCTAAATACATTTTAGGATCAGAAACATTAACATGCATAATTTATTTCGTGATATATCATAATAACACAAATTTACAAGTTTTATATGTTAATCGTATAACTCGGAAAAACTATAACCGATTTGCATGCAAATAACCTAAGGCTCATGATACCGCTTGTTAGAAATCTATATCTCTTTACATAACATATTCATATATGTGATGATTTAATTTTAGTCATAAAATTAAATGATGATCTTATGCATGCAAACAATAAAAGAATAAGAAAGAAATCATCATCTTACATTGAAGATTTCGGATTATTTGGACACAAATGGATGAACAAGGATTCAAGTAGAGAATCCCTCCCAAGGATTTATACCCAAAGTAACAACTTAATAAAATTAATATTATTATTACTAGAACAATATTAATTTTGTATAAAATTGACTCAAAAATCTTTATTTTGATCTCTTATTTTTCGGTTAAGAGAGGAAGAAGTTTGGAGTTTTATTTCTCTAGTTTTCTTAGAGAGCTTTCTTATTTCTTACACTAGAAATATTGTGTGAATTATGAATGAAAAATAATAGAGAAAAACTCTCTATTTTGTCCTTCAAAAACCGGTGGGAAGGAGAGAGGGAGCCAATGCATGGTCAAGTTTTTCTATCCAAGAAAACATAGGCTTGCATGGCTATGACTAGGTGCAATTATATTTTTTTCCACTCAAAAATATAACATAATTTAAACACCATACTCCCTCCTAATTTCGGTCCACTTAAGATAAAATGGACTCCATTTTATCTTTGTCAATTTGTCACATGTCACATGTCATGTAAAATTGTTATGCATTTTTAACATATTAAAAATCAACGCATTAATAAAAATACGTCATATACAAAATCGACTTAGTAATTCATAATTACTTGAACCAAAATAATTTACCAATTATAAATCACAACATCTTGTATTTATAATAAATTATTCATTCAAATGCAATTGTTTCCTTAAACAATAATTTCATCTAAGTAATAAAACAATTCAATCACTTAGACCGTATCTTATTTAATCAAATTATAATGAGATACGTAAATATTACTTCCAAAATCGTCCGTCAATTTTAAGTAATTTAATTAACCCGTATCGTCATACGATCAATTAAATATTCAATTAAGAGTGTTACCCTTTAGGTATGACCTTAGGGGATCAACTGATCACCACCGTCGCACGACAGTAATGTCAAACTATAGTCAGCCAATCATTACCGATATGTGTGGACCAGTTGACAGTGAAATATTACTTCCCAATTGTATTCTTTAAAATGAGACTTAAACATGTGATCATCATGATCGACAGTTGTGATCGCATTATTGTCGGAGGACACATATTCCAACACACATGGACAAGGCAAAAGGCAAGAGCCCTTCTCCTAGCCACCTCCGAAACATTGACATCTAATCGGTTTGAAAAGGTGTTGATAAGAGCCAACATATCCACACCATGTGGAGCAAGAAGAAAGTTGACTTGAATTGTCGACAAACCCAACATGGAACAGAATTTCTCCTTGTAGCACAACCGGGTCGGAGGAAGCACCAGAACACAACCCGGCCACCCACCAATGGCTCCAACTTCTTCAGCAAGAGGACAAATTTCACCTTTCGGGAAAACGAAAACATGGTGTTGCGAATCCTAAACCGAGAACATGCTTCAAGAAATGAAGGTTGCACCTTGACTTGACGGAGCACCAACAATTGACCAACTCCCATACAAACGAGTTGATACTTTTCGGGAGGCGACAAATCCCGGCACCATTGGCGCAACGCATTCTCAAAAGCATCCATGAAATATTTTCGTGGACGAAGAAGAAGAAGTTTTGTAGAGATGTTTTTTGTGTTTCGGATGATGAAACAATGAAGCGCAAACATCACTATTTATAAAAAAATGATCAGCGCGTTTTTCAGAAAAAGGGGAGAACTGGCTTCCATCGCCAGGCAGCTCGCGCCTCGTTAGGCCTTCCCCAGGATTCCCGCTTTTGACTTGCCTCTTTCAAGTTGTGTTTTCTCCTGACACCTCAAACCTCCCGCCAGGAAGCTCGCGCCTCTTCGGAATGATCCAGGACTTTTTTGTATTTCCTCACACTCACATTTCCTTGTTTTCGCGTTTTACGAAATCCGACACGGTTTTCATGACGCAGCTATAAACATACGGATTTTTCTTTCTTTTTTAAAGGGGGGAAGGGCTAGTCGCCCCGATCCGCAACTGATCGTTTCCATGTCAGTCGAAAAATTCCATGTCAGTCGAAATTCCGATTTTTTTCCCTTTTTCAAGATTTTCCATCAAAATAAAAATCGAAAATTGATAACATGGTGTCAATTTTCCTCAAATTTCAAGCACTCACAAATTCGAGTCTTGACCTCAAAAATCAAATACACTCGTAAAAATATTTTTTAAAATTCATCTGTGACAGTTTGAGTTTGAAATTTTTCGAGTCACAAATCAATTTCAGTAATTTCCGATGCAATTTAATTCAAGACACGAGTTAATTGCTCAATTTTCAAAATTACTTCCTTTTGATATCTAAACGTGACGATTTGTCGTGGAATTTTCAAATATCATTTTAAATTCCAAATTTTTTGGTTAAATCAAATGCTTTTACGTGTTTACGTTTATGTATATGTGCTATCTGTTGCCTGTTTTCTACACTAACGATGCAGGGACTAGTACGAAATAGAAGGAGAATTGACAGCCGACAGTGCTCCTCAGAAACACAACACAAAAAAAGCCAAAAATCACAAAATGAGCTACAATCCAAAAACACATATATACAAACCGCCTCACGCAAAATACATCGACACACGTTTAGTACGGACAACTGACCGTATAAACAGGATCCAGTACAGACATCTATCATTCAGACACTGGCCTAAGACAACGAATTGGGGGCTATCCGCCACCTACCAAACTAAGCACTCTCTATCCTCTCAAACAGAAAAGAAAGGGAGCAACATAAGAAACAGAGGAGCAACAACGGAAGCAGAGGTGATTACCATTATTGTAATACCTCGTTCTTGCTCCACGACAAAAATGAAGACAGTGTCTGACAGACTTCGGATGATAAGGAGGCCAAGAGCCATGATGCGACGCACCACCCCGGTGCTGACCCCCAATCATCAGCCATCCTGTCTATGAGCCACAATGAAAAGGACAAGCCGGCCACATCAGCCGCCTTTCCTCCTCTACGGAAACATCCTCCACCACCGCCTCGGATCAGGCAGCCTCCTCGGTCACTGCAACTCCTCTGGGATCATCCTCCTCTTCCAAAACCTCAACAACGGACCCCGTAGGTCCCAAATGGTACCCTACGATCAAAAGAAAAAAAAAACAAAAAAAAAAACGTCAGCCGAAATTTCGGCATTATGCCGGCGTAAAATGGACAAATCCAAAAATAACAACTACCTGCAAAGCAAAACAAGGGCAACCCCGCCCAAATCCAACCAAACAAAACAAAAAACAATTCGCAAAAAAAAAAACGCACAAAAACGACTCGCCCTTCCTTTCAAACAAAAGACGAGTCAAAACAACAAACAAAAATGGCACACCAAGACCCACACAAGGTCCGCCAGCAACCCAAAATACATTCCCAATGCAACGAAGAATTTTTTTACGGCTCAAAAAGGCAATTTATACGCCAATTTGTGCACAAGTCGGTCAAAAAATTCAAAAACGACCGCAAAGAGGCAAACGTGATTTTATCACGCCTCAAGGTGACCTATACTACCAATAAGGTCCATTTCAAGGCAAACTGACTCAATTTAAGCCCAAACAGGTGCTTATTTTGTTAGACATAAGACCGTCACAAAAGGCAAAAATTCCAATTTTGCCCACAATACCCAACAAAGGTCCATAATGGCAAATATGATCTTTCCCAACTACAATGCAACCTAGTGGGACCCACTACCCAAGCAAATAAACTTGGCCTTGTGAAATGAGACGATTCCTTCGCCTCACTCACGTTTTTCAGGCAAAAGGAGCGGGAACGGGGACCAAAATGCAAACTAAAAGCACCCATATACTCCTAAACAGGTTTCTAACCTAATGCAATCATCAATTTCACTCGAAATGGGCTCAATCAAAAACGCCTAAATTGATTTTCTAGGGTACAATTTTGCCCTAATTCAATTAAGCTAAAGACGAACAAATTTAAATGGATTCAAGAGAAAATACATACCTTGAGATGACATTATGGTTGATAGCACGAATGGAAGTGAGGAAAGGTCCAACAATGGCGATTTTTGTGGGATTTTCGTGTCGAAGGTTGAAGATGAATGAGGAATGAAATGCAGCCAAGCCTCGCGTCTTTTACACAAAAATAGGGAAGCCCCTTTGGTTCGCAAGGTGGCTCGCGCCTCAATCAGGCATCCCCTTGATTTTTCACCGAAATTTGGGCTTTAGCCCAATTTCCCATATTAAACTTTGAGTTTTCGTTGACGACATTAAAGACCGTCATTTTTCAAATACAAAAATAAATTGTGAAATTCCAAAATTCACTATTTCTTCAAATTTCAAAAATAAAAATGAAAATTCAAAATTCACTATTTCGTCAAATCTCAAAAATAATAGCGAAAATTCAAATCCGCTATTTCTTCAAATTTCAACGACGATAGTTAAAACCGTCAAATTTCAAAATAATAGTGAAATCAAAATTCACTATTTCCTTAAAATTCAAACGACGGCAATTAAAACCGTCAATTTCAAAAAATAATAGTGAAATCAAAATTCACTATTTTCCTTCAAAAAATTTCAAAAATAATAGCGAAAATTCAAATTCGCTATTTCCTTCACATGTCAACGACGGCAGATAAACCGTCACTCCAATTAATAGTGAAGATTCAAAATTCGCTATTTCCTACAAATGTCAACAGCGGCACATAAACCGTCACTTCATTTAATAGTGAAGATTCCAAATTCACTATTTTCTACAAATGTCAACGGCGGCACATAAACCGTCACTTCATTTAATAGTGAAGATTCTAAATTCACTATTTTCTACAGATGTCAACGGCAGCACATAAACCGTCACTTCAATTAATAGTGGAGATTCCAAATTCACTATTTCCTTCAAATGTCAACATCGGCACATAAACCGTCACTCCAAACGTGATACAAAATTTAAAATTTGCTATTTCCTTCAAAATTCAAAACAGACGGCGATCAAAACCGCCCCTCCAAATTCGAAAAGAACAACGAATGGTAAAGATTCCAAATTCACTATTCCTTCAAATACCAACAGGGGGCTTCTTCGAGGAACCCGCTCATTTCAAAAAACAGTGATAATGAAGATTCGAATTCACTATTCCCACGGCGGCATCATGAGTTCGCTACTTTCAAAACAACCCCATTTGACGCGGCTATTCTCACGGTCCATTAACCGACCGCACCATGGCTGGCGAGCCTTACTACGCACCATGGCTGGCGAGCCTTACTACGCGTCGCGGCTGGCAAGCCCTTCTCAATTACGCACCATGGTTGGCGAGCCTTATTACGCATCATGGCTGGCGAGCCTTATTACGCATCGCAGCTGGCGAGCCCTCCTCAGGTACGCACCATGGCTGGCGAGCCTTACTACGCATCGCGGCTGGCGAGCCCTCCTCAGATACGCACCACAGCTGGCGATCCTTTATCCGCAAACGTGCAAGGACGTATCCGAAGATGCCTCAGGTATGACTCCTTCTTATGGCAGGCGAGCTTTTGTACGTAGTCTAAAGGACTTTAAACGACCCACATGGATAGTCGGCAGACTCTAAACTGTTCCCGACGACAGATCCTTGGCTCGTACCCTCGAGTCGCCCTTTCCGAGGGCAGGTCCTTGGCCTGAATCCTTTCGAGCCGCCTTGACATCGCTTGGTTCTCCAGGTTGTAATCTTCGATTGACCTGGGGGCTCTACTTTGACTTCCGCCCTGTCCAAGCCTCAGTCAAAGTGGGGGCTCTGTAGATACCCAGTATCTGCTGAGACTCCAACAAATACCCGATGATTATCGGACTATAACATGTTTTGGAATCGCGGCGTTTGATCGACAATTTGTGTGCAACTTTACGTCGGAAAACTTAAAATGATTTCGAAAATAAAACATTTCAAAATACCTGGAGTGTTTAATGCACGACGACGGGGTCGCAATGACACTAACTAGAGTCAAAACCGACACCGGACCAAAAACCGACTCAAAAATTTAAATCCCGACTCCAATAACGAATCAAACCGAGTCAACCACAAAACACAAACATTCAAAACCTTCTATGCTAAGATTTTCCGAATTTATGTATGGTCAAGTACCAAACATATGACTACAAATCCTAGGATAGAACAAATCATGATTGCTCTTGTGTGAAAACGACAAGACAACTCGAAGACCCGCGACGTGGCTCGCGCCTCTTTGAGCAGCCCCGGTGGCCACGTCGCTCAAATCTCACACAACCACTCATTTTCCTATAAATACCCCTCAAATGCCCCAATTTGAGAACTTACGCGAGTGTCCGCCCCCTTTTTTCTCCCTTAAAATTCTCGACTCGACTTCTTAAGTCACAATCCGACGCGTATTTACGACCTACCGATCGTAAATACAAACCTTACACAATGTTTGGTACCGTCATCGTGCATTAAATAACTTGTCCGACCACTTCGACCACTACACCGTCACTAATCTTAAAACACTCTTTTTACTTACCAAAACGATTTCAAACCGAATTTTTTCCGACCAAACGAGTTGTTACACTTACGTTGGTCATTCGCCATAACCAAACATGTAAGTATGAGGGTGTAAAAATCCTCCTTTTATCATGTTTTTACTTGTTTCATGACTATAACATGCTAAAACATGCATAATACGATCCAAAACATGGGATAAACGAGCCAAAACTAATTTTTGGCCTGGGACAGAAGCCCCTTGGCTCGCCGGCTTGCCCGCGCCTAAATGGGGTGTCCAAGTCAGAACTCAACCATGTTTGTTCTCGTCTTTCCCCTTTAATTCATTTTCATCTTTGTAATCGGTTTTTACCATTTCAAAATTTTCAAACCTTCTTATTTTATTTTATTTCTTTTAACCATAAAACATTTTTCACCCTTGGTTCCTCATACCATGACGGTTAAATCCGTGTTTCGGTGATAATATTTGGTTAATGACATTTAAAAGGTATTTAAACCCTTTTATTTCATTTCTTTACATTTTGGGAGGTATTTTAAAGCCTTTCATCATTTCTTTACATTTTCAAAATAAACATATTAGTCACCAACACAAAGTCATCCTTGGTGCTACATACCATGCCGGATTTCAACCCGGGTACGATGATGAGTATCGACTAATTACATTCAAATGAACTGAAAACAATTAGTTCATAATTATTCTCAAAGTTATCCATGTCAAGCCGAACCCGACATCGAATATTATCAAAATAATGATGATTATTCGAGTCTAGTTCTTCAAATCAACAAATGCGGTCTAAACGACCCTTTCAAACCAAATCGGGTCAAATACCCATTTTTCAATACGTTTCATAAACGTTTTTCAACTGGTCAGAACACGGCATATAATCGTAGGTTGACCCGCGCCTAAAACAGGCCTTTCATTTCTCATTTTCAAAACCAGGGGAGGCCCCTTGTACCGCCGGCTGGCTCGCGCCTCATGTAGCCGTCCAGTGCAGGGCACATTCCTTTCCGGACTCGTCTAGGACGATCCCGACTCCGGTTAGCCCGGATATAGGACGGATCAGATGACTATTTTCTTATCCGAATTCGCATTTGCAAAATGCCTTACTAAGACAAATGGATCACGTTATGCACCATAAACCTAATTTGGTAAATGGATGTTTAATTTCCAACTTGCATGCAAATCAACCATTAATACAACTCGACATCTTATACTTGATACTTGGATTAAATCAACCGACTTAGAAAGCTCTCACATGTTAGGTTTAAATTATTGGATGTGCATTCATGCATTTAAATCGTTTTATTAACTTTTGCATTCAACCGACCAAGATCGATCAGTAGAGGCCGCTACCGCGGACGGGATTGGGTGTCTGATTAAAGGGCTTCCCAATACGTACCTTCACCTCTTACTCAGAAACTTTGGATAGTGGACGACCATATCCAGGGCGTACGAGAGTCATTCTAGAGATAGGATGCTAAATAGGGACGATTTCCTTATCTTTAGTACCTAAGTCAAACGTTGCTTTGTGCTTTGATTTGACCGAGGTATAAAGTGGATTTCGAACGGGTTCCAAGCATCCCACAAACGCTTGGTGGCGACTCCGAACATCTCTAATCGTTTCGAGACCCCTACCGAGACAAAACCGACCGATTTAAAACGATCCGGTCTAAAGCATTTTTACGCCGCCGAGCGTGGCTTTCAAAAGACCGCTGTACGTCCACAGATTGGTTGGCGTGCAGGTGGCCCGTGACTACAGACCGATAGGCGGCCCAAATCCGCAGACCGAGACGTGGCCCATGTCCACATGTGTCTTTTATTGTTCCCACCATGTAAAATCCAAAATGACAAAATTAGTTTCATGCATAGCATTCTTGTGCATGAACTTTACCATTTTTGACATTAGGAATAGTGTCTCATTTGGTTTGGGGGAGTTCAAGCATAAGCATTGGGAGTTAATTCAAATTATGCTCTCCAACCAAACAAAAATTCATGCATCATATAGTGTAGTGTAGTTTGCATCACTTGTTTATATGTCATATAGTTTGCATTTAGTGTAGAAATCATGCATTTTCATATAGCTTGCATAATTTTCTATTGTATTGGTCATTGAGGATAATGCCCATACTAGTGTGGGGATGGTAATTCTAACATGACTTTTTAAACAAAAATGATAAAAATTGAAAAATTGAAAAATTCTGAAAATACAAAAACATGTCTTTTTATTCCATAAAGCATAAAAACCATAAAAATTGAAAAATTGAAAAACCCAAAAACATGTTCATTTCATTTATAGTGTAGTCTTGTATATATATTGTGTTTTTATATATTGTGTTTGTCTACCCTTTTTCACATTGATCGACTATGCCACATCCGAGACATGAGGATAATGAAGACCGCATGGTATGATATTTCCAATCTCCTTTTTCCTCATTATGTTGATGATTATGTGGCTTTATTTTGATTGATGCGGTATAAACAATGTGATTATAGGATTGCATTTAGATTATTTGGCATACCAGTTGGTAGAAGCATATGCATTAGGTTGTATATATGTTAGTTGCATCATGGAATATAGTTGCATTTAGGAAAAATTTTGTGAAAACATCTATTTAAGAAGCTTGACAAGTGTATATAAGGCCCTTGTAGATACTTTTTCTTCTTAAGACTTTGCTTGTTAGAATACTTGTAAAACACCCTAGGATGTGTCATGCTAGTATCCTTTGACCCATGGATTAAGGCCTAGTCAAGAGTACCTTGTGGTGTGATAACTCCTTGGCTACCGTTTATTCCAAGGTGACCCTTGAAATCATGCAACCATCATCCATATTCTACCACATTTTTGTCATCAAAAAGGGAATAGACACAAAAATTGTTCAAATTTAAGATCAAAAAATGAAAAGAAAAGAAAAAGTTTGCATAATGCATCAAAGAAAAGAGGAGTAACAAAAATGAAAACTCCTATGCTTCAAATATAAGCACCCTCACTAAAAATGGGGTGACTTTGAAAATGTTCAAAAGAAAATGCAAGAAAAAGTTGAAATTGTCAAGTGTTGAAATGTCAAACATCAAAAGAAATGGCAAAGAAATGTTCTCAAAATGTCAAATGGCACAAGAAATTTGGGGGGAAAACAACAACAAAAGAAAACTCCTATATGAAACTCAAACACAAATGATCCCTTTATCCATCGAATCCACTTTTGTGCATGGTAGAGTGGGGACGACCCTTCTTCTTGCCTAGGCAAGAAGGGGAATTCCGCGATCCTCCAGTGTTTCTAACACCATAGGGAGTCTACTCTTGACGAAAGCATTTAACAATTGAGGACAAAGGTACCCTAGCTTGACACAACTTGGAAGTGATTTATTGGTATCCTTCTAAGCTTAGTAGTTTGAAGAAACCATATCTATAATGGAGTGTGTACCCTTAGATTGCTTCCCTTATAGATAATTTCTGCCACTTAGATGAGGAAAGTGACTATTCATTTTTGTAGATGCATCCATTACTTGTTTTGTGTGCTTTAATGCTTGGACGTGTCGCCATTTTGGCACGCCCCACCTTGCCTTGCAAGAAGGCATCCTACCTCATGGTTGTCTTGTTCTGAGTTGAAGGGGTAGAGTGAGACCCGCTAATTATCTAACATCGGCTATATTAGTAGGTTAGTTTAAATAAGGGTCCTAGTTTTTGTCACCTCTTTACTCGGGACGAGCATAGGTTCGGTTTGGGGATGTTTGATGTGGCTCATATTTTAGCACATTTAGTCCCCGAATTAACCTCGTTCCTATGCTTTATAGTGCATAATTGAGTCATTTATTATCTTTAGTTTCCCATTTTGCATACTTTGAGGTTTTGTCCCCTTGGTAGGAAAGGAGTGCTAACCTTGCATTTGCATGGCGAAATGGAGCTAAATTGATCGCATCTAATGACCAAGCATTAAAGAGAAGACGATACTAGAAGGTCTATGTAGATAATAAAGTAAAATGGACAATGACGAAAGGATCCTTGCATCCCCGGAATGATCCTCGCGGATTATAAAGGAAGAAAAGAAGAGAAGCAGTCTGCCGTGGGATCCGAGCGGATCACAGACGATCCGAGCGTCTCCAACCACCACCATCCGAGCGTCTCCCAGCCAAGACGCTCGTCTTGCAGCCATAGGATCCGAGCGTCTTCCTAACCAATCCGCTCGGATCATGGTCCAGAGAGCCCATCCCACTTCCCAAGACGCGCGGATCATGGCGAGACTAGAAAAACGGAGATGCTCATTTCCTTCGAGAGGAGCATTTCCTCAACTTTTCTTAAGGACTTAATAGTCATTTAAGCCCTTAATAACCCTAATCCTTGTACCTAATCTTTTGTATAAATACCTCATTGTACAACTTAGATTAGCATGCTCTCTTAATACTTTCTTAATCAAGTTCAAATTATTTCTTAATCTTGTAATCAACTTTTAATCTAGTCTTAATACAAATCACAATACTTAATCTTTCCTTAATTTCTCTATTGTTCTTCATTTATTTTGAGTAATTAGAAGATTATTTGGGTTTATTTGGAGGATTGACAACCTTCCATCAATCATCAAGTACTTCTATTATTCTTTGCTTTATTATTTGAATCATCTTCATAGGTATAATTCTCTCTTAACCTTGTTTAATTATTATTAATCATTTTTATTTATTCATCATGTTTTGCCTTGCTAGTATGATTGACAACCTTGTTAGCATGTTAAACTTGATAATGAGTGAGTAGTTTTCTTAACTAGGGTTAATGGGAAATTTGAGGAAACCAACATGGGGATTGTTTCATGTTTAATCTAATATGTTTTCATAATTAATTTGCTTGCTTGTTGTGATTTCAACTTATGCACATGTTATGTTTGATGAAATGCGAGCCTATGAATCTTTGCATTTTTTACCCATCACCTATCTTTTCAATGAGACTTGTAAGCTTATACACCAACTCGAGTCTCATTAGACCATGCATATAGTTGAATAGGACGGACTAAGTCGACTTGTAGGTGTTGTACAATCTAATCGATTCGGCTCCGGGACCCAAACCTTCTTAGGGATTATAAGCTTATACACCAACTCGATCCCATCACAACAATAAATGCTTGCATTTAGTAGAGAACATGTTTGTATGATCAACTCTCATGAATCCCCTATGAACCCATGACACCCTAGTGCTTTTAATCAATTGTTTACATCTCATTTTAATCACCTTGCTTGTTTTTATTACTTTGCTTTATATTGTTGATTAGTTTAGTTGATCTCCTATCTCAACCCAAATTGTGACACCCTAAGACACAACCATTTGCAATTGAAAATCCTACATCAATACCCGTCCCTTGGGATCTGACCTTTACTTACCTCTTTGCTAAGAGTAGTTTGTGAAGTTATAAATATTGTTTTGGTTAGGTAGCTTTTGACGACGAGTTTTAACGGACACCAGAACGCCATGTCAAGACCAAACAATCATATAAACACGAGTCGGGACGCTCTCCCGACCCAAAATCCTGCATAAACAGTCTAAAAAGTATTCAAAATACGGCATTATGGCCAACATACATACCAAAGTCTAATAAAGTACCAACCAAAACAAGTATTATCGACTACAAGTCCATGAAACGATATGAAAAGTAAAAGAGTATCATCACTCCATCGCCTGCTCATCCATCACCTCGTCACCACCATCACCACCAGATGTGCCTGCTCCAGCTGCGTCCTGACCTGCGACTCCACCCATGCCAACATCTGCTCCCACATGCCATGGGGCCAAACAACCGTAGGGATATGACTGAGGCGCTCCCCAAGTAGACCTCTCCACTCTATAAGAGTGGAAAACTCACCTGTCATCCTCAATGCCCCTCCACCACACGGGCTGAGCTGCCTCGGTCCCGATGCCCTGCACATATGTCATCTCATGGAGATTCCGGAGTGTCAAGGTAGTAGACACCCTCTCCGTGAGCTCGCTCACTCTCATCTCAGAGCAATAGAAGGGAGGGTAACCGGGGTACTAGTAGTGTGGAGGCACAGGCTGCGCCGACTGGGTCTCAGCCGCCCTCTCCCTCACTCATTGTGGTCTTCTCTCCATTCTAGGCTGGGAATCCTCAGGTCTAACACGATCCCCTTTCGTCGGCTCCGGCATCATCTCCACTGCCGCCGGTAAAGGCTCGGTCACGAGAAGGTGCTCGGGAGCAGGTATCCTCATCCAACTCATCCCCCAAACTCTCCATGCCAACCTACCATCCTCCAAAGTCCTCAACCATTTGAGGTCAAGAAAGAACTCGCTGTCCAAGGTCGGCACCGCTGGGGTAAAGGGTGTATATGCCGAGGAGGCCACAAAGGTGGTAAGCCTCTCCGCTAACCGAGTGGCAATGGCACCACAGCTCAGAAAACGAGCGTCAGAGGTGGCCATCAAGGCTAAGCTGGCACACACTATATCTGGGGCACTGAAGGTGACTCTCTGAGATCGGGTGGGGTTAAGGTAAGCCGCGAACAATATCACCTCATGTGAGTTTAACTTACTCACATCTTTCCTCTCATAAAGAAAACAGGTCAAAGCACAAAGAAAGATATTTAGGGTGACATGTTGAACATCGTTAATCAACATGTTGCTAGAGGTGGGGGCGGGTTTGCCGGTAAAGCAAGGCATAAGGCTACTAGCTCGACACTCAGTCGGGATGTTCCTAAGAGCTCCCTTCGCAGGTCTAGAAAGGCCAAGTTGGGTGGCAAACAAATCCATGGTAAGGAAGAAACTGGTGTTCATGAGGCGGAACTCAACGGTCTGTTCCACCGCATCATACTTGAAAGAACTCATGACCTCAAGGGTCAGAAAAGCATAAGAGTGTTTCCGGAGGCGGTACAACCCAGTCATCCCCAAGGTCTCAAAGATATGCCTAACATCAGTCTCAATCCCCAGGTCAGTCAAGAGAGTTGTGTCAATACAATGAGTGGGTCTCATCCGTCGTCTCTGTAAGGCAACAAAAGCATCTCTTTGCGTAAACTCCGCAAAGACAACAGAAGGGTACTCGGGTACCGCTGGGACCGTAGGTCCCTCACTCCCCTCACCTACCTCGGGCTCAGAAGCCCTCCCCCTCTTGCTCTGACGGGTTTCCACACTTGGTCTCGGGATCTGTTTTTAACACACATTTTAGATACATAACAACACATGCTTGGAACACATAAACCTTCATATAAGGACATTTAGAAGAATCACTATGTACACACTTTTACCAAACAATCCAAAAATTGCAATAATAAGCTCTAAAAAGGTCGTCAGACGGTCTCACAGCTACAACTAATTATGACAAGCATGGTATCAATTAACAACCCAACTACAACTTTAAATATTAAACTTCAAAATAGTTCCACAATTAGACATGTTTCACAATTCATATGGACAAATTTCAGTTTGGGGCACTTTTAAGACGGAGTTTTAAGGCAAAATTTGGAGTAGAAACCTCAAAATCAACTCTAAACATGATATATATAACATACATTACCCAATTTTCCCCCTTTCATATACAAAAGACAACCAAAATTCAATTCAAAATCTCAAACCCTAGAAATTTCGACACATACTTTCCCCCAAATTGATTCGATTTTTGCATATCTAACATCAATAATCAACAAATTGAAGCAAATAGATCATGTTGCAACAATTACAAGCAAGATTTGGCACATATAAATCGAATTTTCATCAAACACCAACTATTATACATGTTTTTTTAATTAATTGAAACATAAAAAGAGATGAATATTATTACCTTGAAAGATTGGCAAGTAAAGATGACGAATTAGACAAGTAAAACACCAAGATTCAAGCATCCAAAAAACAAGGGTTAGAGCAACTTAGAGAGAGATATAGAGGATTAGGGTTTAGGTGAATGAAAATAAATAAGAAGAAAAGAATAGAAAATAGGGTTTATGAATCCCGCAATTCTCCGGGTACTATTCACTTACTCGATCGAGTAAGTAGGTTACTCGATCGAGTGGCCTCTACTCGATCGAGTTGGAGCTACTCGGCCGAGTTTTCGTTGGCAGATCCAACTTTTTCGATGTTGTGGCTTCCTAACTAGATCGAATGAGGTCTACTCGATAGAGTAGATACTCTTACTCGGTCGGGCAAAAATAAGAACGAGGTCAAAAGTTACGAATTTAAGTAACGGTTCCTACAAAACAACTCGTGTCGATTCCAAAGTAAATTTGGAAATCGTCACAGATTATTATAATCATTCATGATGTATTACTGCTACTCAAATGCAACGCAACGATCTCATTCAACCAAGGTACATATCACTTCATTTTATAACGACATTACGCGAAACGATTGAACATACTATTGGCGTATTCATGCATACATTGACTCATTACTTTACCTCTAATCATGCATTTGCAATTTCAACAATACAACTTTTAATCATATCACTCTAAGCATTCATCTAACATTAAGCCATCACTTATCATCCAAGCTTACTAATAACTTATCCATGTCAAAATAAATTATCAGCTAGATTACTCAACTTAACTATGCCATATCATGAATGCATTCAACCATACATCCATCGTACTTATCAAATACTACTTGACAAACGTTACAACTAATTCAAACTTACTACTTACTATCATCACCACTTGCAAGACTCACAACTCCTTTATAACCAACACGCATAGAACGGTTTAGAAAACGCTACTATCACCACATCACACAACAATGTCACGTACTATAAACATTTCACCACTTCCACTACTCTCGTACACACTTCTACTCAACTACATACGTACATAGTTCCTCATCACAATCACACATACTAACATTAATAGACACTCCATCACCAATATTCTAACGTAACCATTATACACTAAGCACATAATTCCCGACTTGATATCCCATAACCGGTGACTAGCTTAAGCATAATAGGGCCATGATTTTGAAATAAGGGCGCCTACTCATCCAAAATCTAGCATCAGCTGGGGCTCACAATATACATACACCGGGTTCATTTTATTAGACTCACTACGTTTATTAGGCTCATTTGTTACAGGTTCCAAAATCGTCGCTCTGATACCACTTTGTAACACCCCATATACCGTCTTTTAATTCCGTCTTTTAATTATGTTTATTACATCGTATTATTATCGTATAAATTGCTAATTATGAAATAATTAGTATAGATACGAGTATGAGTTAAAGTGCTAATTTGAGTACCCACGTTGACTTGAGTTGGGGAAAGAAAGCCGCTAGATTGGTCGGTCGTTTTCCCTCCTCATTTACATATCCTCGTATTCAGATTCGGACAGAACTAAAAACCAACTAATTTGTTTTAATAAACGATTTTTATTGTATCTTGTTGTTGTTCTATGAAGGAGAACGGGATTCGTAGTATGGATGTGCCGATGGATAGCCTTTGTATGTTGGATTTGTCTTCTGTTAGGATAAGAATTATTCTATGTTTATCGCATGACGAATTTAACATGTTTGATTGATTTAATTGATTTAATCTTGTTTAAATTAGTTTGATTTGAGCATGATGATTGAATTTATGAACTATACTTGTTTTAATTTGTTAATGTTTATGTCTTTGATTATTAAAATATGTTAATTTGATTATTTTATCATGTTTTATTTAATAAATTCACATGTTTGTTAATTTATCTTATGCTAAAGAGTGAGAATATCTCTTTCCTTCCTCTCTTTGTTTGTTTCTTGATAGAATAGCTAAATGAACTTCATATGCTAAAATAACTTGACGAGTTAAATACATTAAATCGACATAGAATGAAATTCACATGTTAGGGTTTAAAACAATGATTGCATACTCGCATGAGATATGTATCCAGAATAGCCATCGTTTTATTTAGTAGAGACCGTTATATTTACGGGCGGGGTTGGGTGTTAATTAATGAAATTAAAATAGACTTCCCAACACGTAATCTCACAAGAACTTAAAATCTCTACAATTTGGTTTCTAAATTCCATTTAAAAATTTAGTCGCGGCTCTTTCAAAATCAAAAGTGTTTAATATGAAATAATAAACATAAAGTGGATGTAAATTCCCTTGTCCACACCAATCAACCAAGCAACACACCTATACAAACAGTACAATCATCTATCACTATCACTACAACCTTAACTGGAAACAACGTTGACGATGATGATGACGATAACATACCTATACATAGCAATCCGATATCAAGACCGCTACCCGACTCAAGCATCCCATCCCCATGGTGTAAACACCCTCCAAGAACCTCAAGGCAAGGACTATGGTGAAGGAGGAGGGGAGTGACGGCATCTAGGTTTAGGAAATGAAGTGCAGAAATGATTTGAGGTTTCACAAAACACAATTTATAACTCCCCGCTGCAAACCCGTTACTCGATCGAGTAACTGACTTACTCGATCGAGTGACCCCTACTCGGTCGAGCTCCCAAGCTACTTGATCGAGTAGCCTCAGCTAGATCGAGTAACACAGAAGCCAAAGCTCACATCGTCACCAATCATCACTCGTAAGGTTTCCGAAGGTCAAGGTAGGTATCTAAAGCCGGTCAACGGGTCCCTAAAAGGACGGGTATTAAAGTCACTTTCCCCCCACCTTTCAAACTCAAACCCCAACCTTATAACTACCACCAAACGAGCCTCAAATTACCCTCACACGCTTGAAATACCCTCTCACCCTCAAAACCACCTATGGGTGAGAGGATTAGAGTGTGTAGGGATAATTTGCGGTCGTTTGATGGTGGTTAGAAGGTTGGGGTTCAAATTTTGAAGGGTGTAGCAGAGAAAAGAATGTTTAAGGTTGTGTATGGTAGTACGATAGAACAGTCGGATGTCAGGCGTAGGATAGACAAATCGGTGGTGCCGGTGAAAATGTTGTTGACGGTGATTGATATCGAGTTTTGGTGGTGGTTGATGTTGGGTTTTAGTGGTGGGTGGTGGTGGTATATGGTGATATGAGTGGAGAGAATTAGGAAAAGGGTTTTGGTATCCTATGGGGTTGGGGGAATGGATTTTGGAGGTATAAGTGATTAAGAGGTGGGACTTATTCCCAAATATAGGTAAAGGTAAAGGAAAAACTGATACATTCAAACAATTTGTAAGAGAATGATTCTCCTTCTCTTTTATGAAACCTCTTAACTAAACGGCCCAATATGTTATCTTCTTGTTAAAAACAATCAAATTTATAAGAGAAGGTTTAGGCCAAAAGGTTTTTCGAAAGACCAACTCATGAGAAAATATAAGACAAATGATAATAATAAAATAAAATGACAGCTTCACCGGTAAAACGAGTCTCTTTCTTATGTCGGGTCTTCGCGTCTCGTATCAGGGAAAATAGTTGTTTTGATCGGTGTATCCAATCCAACAGCAAAAGGAAGACCTATTTGTTTGTCGCGTGCTACAGCTAAAAGGGACGAGGGCGGGAAAGGAGGTAAACTCCCCTTCTTAATCTCCTTAATTGGGTGGTCTAGATCGAGTGGTCAGCAAAATAAGAGTTTGGGCACCCGATCCCTAGGCTTATTATTAGTGGTCTAGTTTTATATGAAAATTGAGGAAAACGCGCGTGAACTACCTTACTTTGGGCTGCCCCCATTGAGGGCCCTTTTATTACATAGACCTATCTGACACCAAGAGGGGATCGTGTTGGTTAGTGTTTTACTTGGCAAATACCGGTGATGCCCCTTATACTTGCCCTAATAACTTCCCCATTTCACCTAGTTAGTTGGGACCAAATTGACGAAAATAGAACTATAAGACCGACCTAACGTGGACTAGGAGGGGTTACTTACGATAGCTCGTCGGGCTTTGTACATGGCCCACAGATCAAGACGGGTCTTTTTCAGCGCATTTTGTCCTCACTTATGCTCAATCTGAAAACCTTCCCTGGAGGTCACCCATCCTAAGACTACTCCCAGCCAAGCCCACTTAACTGTGAAGTTTTTTCCATGGTTAACCAAAAACAAAGTGTATTTTATTGATATGAGTAGTACTTTCAATCCCTTTAAGAACTAGTTATTTAAGCTTATAAATGGACCTCATAAATTAACGTTGGGTGCTACAATCGCCCCAACTCGAAGAATTAAACGTCCTCGTTATGCCTGGGAGCATAACTGCTACTCTAGAATCCTCCCCTTAGGTGGGTGATCACATTGGAGCGTATAACAACCGCCTTCGGAGCGTGTAACAAATCCTATCAATTACTACACGGTCGCAAGGTTGTTATGATACCACTTGTAACGACCCAACCTAACGTGGACCAGGAGTGGTTACTCTAGTAGATCGTTGTACATGGCCCACGGATCAACACGGGTCTTTTCTAGCGCATTTTGTTCTCACTCATGCACATCCTGGGAACCTTCCCAATAGGTCACCCATCCTAAGAGTACTCTCAGTCAAGCACAATTAACTATGGATTTATTTTGCATGGATAACCACAAAAGAAAGTGCACTTTATTGATATGAGTAGTACTTTTAATCCCTTTACGCACTAGTCATTTAAGCTTATCAATGTACCTCTTCAATTAAGTGTTACAAGAACAACATAAAGAATTTGGTCACTCATAAGAAGAAATTTGTACGTTACAAAATAGACCTATTAAACTTGGTAAACAATTCGGATTGTGGCGGGTTTGTGTTCGTATCCTATGTAAACGGGTCATGAACCTTGATAAGGCTAAAGTCGTATCACCTTAATCAAAGTAATACTATCTCAGTACTAACAAATAGCTAGTGGTAAGACAAGTATCGAATCCACAGGGAGGCGGTAATATTCAGTTCGCTAATATTTAAAGTGTCTTAAAGTAACCGTTTTTCTTGAAGATTTGGTTTGGTTTGTTTGCTAACAACTAATTGTAATAAAGTAAAGATCGCAAAACAATAATATTAAGAAGTCGAGGGAGCGGGTTCACTAGGTCAATTATTCGGAGGTGTATTTTAATCAATTGTAAGGTCAATCAAATTATCTAAGGTCACAAGATCGATTGATTCAATTATGCCCTTTAGATCCAGTTTAACATGAAATCGCAATAATTAAACTTTACCTATCTGATTATCGCAACCTATATTAATTCTAACCTAGTCGGTGAAAATATTAATTTGCTAGACTAATTATCAATTCAGCCCTAAATCAAATAATTAGAATAAGAACACTAATGAAATGCTAATTCATGCGATATTACTAACAGTTAAATCATTAATCTTCTTCTAATCAACCTAGATCTCCTTTACCCTAGATAAAGGATTTAGCTACTCATATTACTAAGATTAACAACAACAATAATAATTGAAAGCATAATTAAATACTTGAAATAAGAGCAAAGAAACAATAACATAAACTAGATTGAATAATTAATGAACAAAGATTAAAGTGTACCTTAACAAATTAATGAAGAACGAATTCTAGATCCGAAAGTATGCTAGCCAACAAAATACTTAGAGTTTTTGGAGTTATAAAAGTAATAAAAAGTGTAACCTAATAATCTCATACGAGTTTAGAATATATAATACAAATAAGACGACCTTTAGGAACTATCGGAAAAGTCAACAACGATAAAGATACTCGATCGAGCCTGCTCATACTCGATCGAGTACACACCACTCGATCGAGTACACAATCTTCTCAGCTTCTTTTCGTGTAATCTTCACTTCTCATCTTCAATTCTTCTAGTTTCTCGTTCCATGCCTCGTGTATTTTGTCATGCCTTATCCGCGGTGCTCAACTTCACTCGTTTTACCTCATAAATGCGTCATTCCTGCATTTTAACACAAAGTAGTGGCAGTATCAACATTCTAATGAAAAAGCCATATAAATGATATATTTAGCACGGAAACCGTATCAAAACCAACAAAAAAGGAGTCGTAAAAGTATATATAAATATGATTCATCACTCCCCCAAACCAACTCTTTGCTTGTCCCTAAGCAAAGCAAACACATAATATAAAATAGCAATCATACAAATGGTGAATGAATAACTCAGAGCTAATGTCGATGCACATACAAATCCCAAGCTATCCATATTTATAAGAAAGTAATGACCAAAATTGTGCCAATAAAACAAATTCAAAGGCACGGGTAATAGAAGAACGCAGCTCTACTCAAGATGTAACATGATACCGTAACTCAGCCAATTACCTTTCAATCTTGCAAGACAAATTAGTCAGATTCTCGCGGATTCACTCGTGCACTCATAAGGGGTAAGTTATATGTAAGATAGGAAGAATATAGACAGTCACTTAACTTATGAAACATGCATGTATTCTAATGTGATAGAAATTTCTCCAACTAATACGCATTCACAATAAAGATAAAAGTACATATATCAAGGACAATAGGGTGGCAATAGGCAAATGGTATAGAAGTGGTTTGTGCCAAGGCACGTATGGATATATGAGGCTAAGACGGTAGTCGCGGCACTAAACCAAAAACCATCTCTATGATAATAAACATGAATCATCCCAACTAGAAAAATCATCTCAACTTTGACAATACATGAGAGACTATGAATTACTCTTCAAAAATGCATTAGACTCTAGCACACCCCCTTCTAATTTTTTAACAAAATCAAATGAAGCAATCTTTTTTGTTTTTTTTTTTCTTTCTTTTTTTTCGACATCTTTTTTTTTTCTTATTCTTTTTTTTTCTTCTTCTTTCTTTTTCTTTGCTTCATATTTTTTGCTTCGTCTTATACAACATAAGAGGTTAACACAATTGCTACAAAATTTAAGCTACTACCCACATGACAATAAAAGTCCCAATCCCAACCAAAGTAGCAAAAATAGACATGAAACTCAAGCAACTGCGACTGTCCCGAAAAAGGAAGGCAAATTCTAGATTGTAGCTATTAGATGAGATATAAAACGGCTACAAGGGTTCAAACGGGCTAATAAAAAGGATAATGTATGGCTTATTTGAACGTTAATAACCACCTTTCCTCATGTACTTAATCATATGAACGCGCAAAAATTAAGAAACTAATGTCACACTTATACAGTTTGATATTACATTTTCCACAAGGAGAACCACACTCTTAAGCCTAATTGACAAATGCGACCAGTTTATTGATGTTCCTGGCCTAGGAAGCTCTATAAACCTCAGAAATTTAAGTGGTTTACCAACATAATATTGTCGAATTTACTTAGCATAAGGCATATTATTATGGTCAAGACTTGAGTTATGAGCTTTGTTTTCATGAATAAATAATCAAAATAATGTACATGGATAATTTGGGCAAAGTTGGTCTGGTCAGGGTGGGCTTTGCCCAAGCACAGATTTTTGAACTGGCTTATCTTTAGGCAGGGGCTCAATGTCAAGGACAAGCTCTTTAGGCATAGAGTAGCTTCTAATGACAGGTGTTGTGTTTGTTGTGCAGCGTCTAAGACTGTTGATCACCTGTTCCAGCAGTGTGCATATACTAAGAAGGTGATGAATGCTATCTGCTTATGGTTACTTATCCCGTGCCCAGCTGGTAATGGTCTGATTTGGGTAGGGAGAAGGAAATGAACTGCCCTCAAGAAAACTTGTTGTCTGGCAGCTATTATGGCAGTGTACTATATGGTGTGGCACCAAAGGAATGCAGCAAGATTTGAGGGATTGATTCAAAGGCCTGAGATCCTGAGTATGCAAGTTCAGCCTACTCTTAGGCGCGGGATTAGACTTTTAGATGTTGATAGTCTCACTTTGCGAGATAAGGAATGGATCAACTCAATTGCTTAATTTTTCTTTGTTGATCTAGTTTGTATAATTTATCCTCTTTGTAACACTTTTGAGCTTAATGAGAAGTACTTACATTTCACCAAAAAAAATGTACATGGATAACGGTACTGGGAATCAAATGCAAAAACAATGCAAATTATCATCACTGCTACTCAATTCACCAAGACTCGACCTAAAACAAAGTAAAACATGTTTTCGTATTTTTGAAAAAAATTTTATTGATTTTTTTAATTTTAAAGGCACACAACATAATTAAAAACACACACCAGAAATAAATCACACAACAAAATAAATATCCTCCCGAAAACCTAAATGTCACAGTGCCCTCATTGTGACGCCTACAACATAGCAATCACACAACAAACCCAGCAATCTAAAGGACACCACTAACAAAGGGAATAGGGAAAAAAACTAACAACCTAAAGATAATACAATAAAAGAAAGTACAAAGACAGATAATACCAGCTGTAACGCATAAGCTCCATCCCCCAAACCAGATGCAAAGTGGGGGATGTAGTGATCAGCTGTCACTACTACTCAACTCCATCATCATCATCATTGCCACCATGGATGGGATCATCAAACTCATCAACCTCCCTCAACAAAGTATCCCACCCTGGATCAGCAACACGGCCAGCACGGCTACCACATCGACCACCACGTCGACTATGGCCTCTAGTACGGCCACCTCTAAATCCACCAGCTATCCCAGAAGTAGAAGCTCCAAACTGACCACCATATCCCGAGGTCCCAGCACCAAACTGACCTCTCTGAGAAATAGAAACCCCAATATGATCCCCAAAACACACAACAGGCATATCGGGCCGGATAAGAGTGTAGAAAGGACGACCAAGAACACCATAATCCTCACTAAACTGACCAAACTCTGCAGGAGTGACACCACAAAGAAGAAAGACACGACTCTCATCCCCAGGAGTAGAGTAGTAACTCGGCGCAGTGCCAATGTACTGACGCCCCTCAGTCAAAGTAGTAGCCTCCATCTGCTCCCACAACCACCTGTTAGTCAAGGCAGTGTTTATCCCTTCATGTATCCTCACCTCCCTCTCCACAACTGGGTCAAAGTGATAACCATAATGTGAAGGAGATGCAAAAGAAGGGGCGGCATGTTGTGGCTGGAAAGAGCCAGGTAAGTAAGTAGATGATGCTCGGCACGGTCTACGACGCCCGTAGGTAGTGGTAGTAGTGTTAGAAGAAGGCAAGGTAACTATCAAACTATCAAGGATCAAGTAAGTACGGGGAGGAGGAGGACGAACAGACTCATCCTCTTCAAGAGCAGAAATAGGTGGTAGCCGGCATTTGGCCACTTCATCCATAAATCACCCCTTACCTTCCAGTAAATATCAGTGCCACCAACGATATCGATATAACGGACACCATATCGCAGATAGTCATCATCCATCAAAGGGGCATAGTCAAGCATTGGCTCATATGGAGCTTCACCTTGAAAGTTACAAATCCGACGAGCAATCTAGTAATGATAGCTCTACAGTTTAAATCAGCATGCTTCCCTGTCATACGGTCAAGAATAGAGCTGATCATATGGCCCAGGCCCGCTAGCCCGATCCGGCCCAACCCGATTTTTTCCTGGACTTGGGCGTTTATTTAAGCCCAAAAAAGCCCACGGCTCGGCCCATAAAGCCCTGATTCCAAATTTGGGCCTGGTATGGGCCGAGGACGTGGCCCGAATTTCGACCAAGCCCAGCCCGAAATGGATATCAAATTTGAAAAATAATATGCTTTGATATAATTTTCGTTGGTTTGTATTACATTTTTACTAATTTATGTATGGTATAGACTAGAATTATGCCTAAACAGGCTAACTGTTCTCCTAAATCATGAATCTTGGGCCCTTTTATTCATTTGATCTAGGAGTAATCTAACACAATTATGTAAATATGTAAATTGTTAATTGCAAGACATGTCAGACACATGATGACATGGACAAGAATTCAAGATTCCATGTATTGATAAAGGTTCTTTGGTGAAATGTTAGATAATTGGCTTTGATATATTTTACGTAGCTAACACAATTGTAAATATAACTCAAGGACTAGTTGAGAGGTCTAATGACTAATACACATCAGCATTGATAAAAACAATGTAACTATATATAAAAATCTTTCTATGATCACGCAAAAACAATGCTTCTTTTGACGAATTTTTGTTAAATCGTCAAAAAAGTTCAAAAGCCCGTTGTGACACGAAAAACCCGATAGCCCGCATGGGCTGGGCTTGGGCCTTTAAAATAGGCCCATCTATTTGGCCCGACCCAACCCTACCCGCTTGTCGGGCCTACTTTTGATGACTAAACCTGGTACAAACCCGACCCGACCCGACCCACGATCACCTCTAGTCAAGAGCACTACCAATAAGAACAGGAGGGCTAAACAAGAACGGTTCCTCCAGAAAAGGGTGCAAATAACTAGCAAGTAACAAAACTTCCATGGAATGAACCTTGCTCCTATCGTGCCTCCCATATAACAGATAGCTCATCATCCTCAAAAACAGCCTCAAACAAACATATTGTACATCATTCAAAGTTATAGCACTGACATCCACGTCAGCATAACCAATAAATAAGGGAAAGTAAAGAACAACAGATAATCCCGTAGAAGTAAACAAATCACCCCTAGTGTGAGAATCAATACTCAAATACTCAATAATTTGGGCAAAAGTCAAAGTACACTCAACATTAAATAATCTAAACTGAATCCTTTGTCGCGATGGATCATAGACATAAGAACTCAAAAACTCAAGGGTCAAGAGTCGATAAAAAAGCTCGTGTAGGTCAAACAAACCCAATAACCCGAGTTGAAAGAACATATCCTATATAGAAACCTCAATGTTAAATGTACGCAATACTTTTCGATCAACACACCGAGTTGGAGAGATACGACGATTCTCCATCAAATCCACAAATTTCTCCCTTTTCACATTGTCCTGAAATTCAATGAAAGGGTACTCCGGAATTGGTCCAAGCTCTTCTTCTTCCTCCTCAAAAGTCTCTACTATCACTGGTTAACAGACGGGAGCGCGCCTCTCCCGTTGTCTTTTGTTGTCTTTTCCTTGGTTTAACATACCTACAAAAGACACTCATACAATTACAAACCAATTTTTATGCCAAAATAGCTCACGTTTTTAAGCCAAAGTGAGTCGGAAATTTCGATCTCGGGGTCGAAAATCACACATAAGCTATGTAAATAGCAAGGAAATTTTAATTATTTGGCAAATAATGAAGATTCCAAGCAAATAAACACAATTACCAACCAATTTAGTGCATAAAATCAACCCGAAATTATGAACCCTAAATCTGAAATTTTCGAATTTAGGCCTTTAATTCATCAAATAATGGGTCAAATAGCAAGGAAATAGTAATTACATATAAGCAATGGAAGATTCAAAGCAAGAAATACAAGAAACAAGCAACAAATTGATAATTTCGAACCATATGAAAGCCTAATTCAGGATACTTACTTGAATTAATTTGAGCAATTAATCACACAAAGAAGCACAAAGGAGTGAAAGAATTTGCAATAAATCAATTTAGCACTAATTAGAATGAAGTTTGATGATGATATGAATGATTAAGAGTGATGGATAGCGTAAATCTTGGAGAGAAAAATGATAAGGCTAAAGTCGTATCACCCAAATCAAAGTAAAACTATCTCAGGACTAACAAGAATAGCTAGTGATAAGACAGGTATCGAATCCACGGGGAGGCGGTAAAAGCTAAGTCTAAGAGTATTTATGCTGTCTAAAAGTAACCGATTTCGGGGGGTTTTGTTTTAAGTTGATTCTAACAAACTAATTGCAATGTAAATAAAGGATGAATAACAATATTATTAAATGTCTAGGAATTAGGTTCACTAGGTCAATCAGTCGAGGATTATCAATCAATTACTAGATTTATCAAGTTGTTTAAGGTCATAAGATCGGTCGACTCCATTATGCCCTTTAGATCGATTCTAATATGCGGTCACTATGATTAGATACTTTCTATTTGATTATCGCAGCCTATATCAATTCTAACCCGGTCGGCGATAGGATCGATTCGCTACACTAATTAATAACTCAGGCCTCAAGTGATTAACTAGATGAATTACAATAATCAAACAACAACTTTAATGATATCAATAGCAACTAATTGATTTTCCCTTTTTAATTAACCTAGATCCCCTTCATCCTAGATGAGGGGATTAGCTACTCATGATTATAATAACAACAAAAAATATGATTAAAGATGAAAACATAATTGCAAGATGAAAACAATAATTGAAGAACATAAAACAATAATGATTAATTAACGAGGAAAGATTAGTACCATACAAGGGAAAGATTAGGGTTCCAGAGTGTTTTCCAGCAATATCCAAGCAAAATATAACGTACTCTAACAATAAAACACGAGTCTTTAATTTATAACAAAAGATTAACGTTTTAGGAAATTCCGTAAATAAACCCGCCAGAGGATCCTCGATCGAGTCAGAGGTGACTCGATCGAGGACAGCTGCTCGATCGAGTCAGCAGTGACTCGATCGAGGAACTTGCTTCACAGGTTCTTTCTTCTCTTCTTTCACTTCTAGTCTTCATGATTCCTCGTTTCCCGTGCCATGCTTCGTGTATTCTTCTATGCCGTCTCCGTCATGCTAATCTTAGCTTGATCATACTCATAACGAGTCATTTCTGCATCAAAACACAAAATAGCGGCAGTATCGACAATTCATTGAAATAAAGCATATAAATGATATGATAGGCACGAAACGGTATGTAAAACGGTATAAAGGGAGCTATAAAAGTATATATGAAAGTGATACATCAAACTCCCCCAAACCAAACCTTTGCTTGTCCTCAAGCAAAGCAATCAGGCCAAAACAAAGGACAACAAACATATGGTGAATGAATAACTCAGAGCAAATGTCTATGCACATACAAGACTCATTTGTCCATATCTATAACAAAGTAATGACCGAAGTTGTGCTAATAAAACAAATTCAAAAGCACGGGTAATAGACTAACGCAGCTCTTACTCAAGATGTGACATGATACCGAGACTCAACCAAATACCTTTCAACCTTGCAAGACCATTTTGTCGGATTCTCGCGGTTTCACTCATGCACTCATAATGGGTGAGATATATGTAAGATAGAAAGAAGTAAGACTCTCACTCAACTTATGAGATATGCATGCAATCTAATGTGATAAGATGTTCTCCAACTAATACGCATTCACGAAACAGACCAAGTACATGTATCAAGGACAGAATGGTGGTAAAGTGGCATGGGTATAGAAGTGGCTTGTGCAAAAGCACGTATGTGTATGTGAGGCTCAGACGGTAGTCGCAGCACTAGACCAATAGCCAAATCTAATAAGAAATAAAACAAACATCCAACTGGAGAAATAATCTCAACTTTGACAACATATGAGAGAAATGTAAAGGCTCTCCAAATGTGCATTAGACTCCAGTAATTACCACACACGACCTCCTAACAAATCCGAATGAAGCATACATTTTTTTCTTCTTTTCTCTTTTGAATCTTTTTTTTTTTGAAACTCTTTTCTTTTTCATCTCTTTTTCTTTTCTTTCTTTTTTTTTCTCTTTTTCGAGACTTTTTTTTTCTTCTTTTTTTTTTCTTTTTCTCGCTGCTTCATAATACTTCTCTTTTTCAACATAAGAGGTCACACAATTGCTACAAAAAGATAGCTACTACCCACATGACAATAAAAGTCCCAACCCAACCAAAGTAGCTATAACAATAAAGACTCAAGCAACTGCGACTGTCCCGAAAAAGGTAGGCAAATTCTGGAATGTAGCTAAGAAATAGGATATAAAATGGCTACATGGTTCAAACGGGCTAACAAAACTGGGTAATGTAAGGCTTATTTGAACAATAAGAATCGCCTATCCACATGTACTTAATCAAATGAACGCGCAAAAGCTAAGAAACTAATGTCACACTTATGCAGTTTGATATTACATATACCACAAGGAGACCACACTCATTAGCCTAAATAACAATGAGACCGGTTTATTAATGTTCCCGGCCTAGGAAGCTCTAAAGACCTCAGAAATTTAAGTGGTTTACCAACAAAATAAAGTCAAGTCTACTCGGCATAAGGCATATTGTGACGGTCAAGACTTGAGTAAAGAGCTTTGGTCATCATAGCTAACAGGTCAAAACAATGTACATGAACAACTAAATGAGACTCAAATGCAAAGATAAAGCAAGTTATCATCATTGCTATACAATTCACCAAGACTCGACTCAAAATAAAGAAAAGTAAATAAAAACATATTTTTGTATTTTATAATTTTTTCAATTTTTTTTTGAATTTTCTGATTTTTTTTTTCACACAACAATAAATAAAAGCACACAACAGAAATAAACACACTCCCCCAAACCTAAATGTCACAGTGTCCTCATTGTGACGCCTACAGCATAGCAATCACACAGAAAACCAGCAACCTATAGGACACTACTAATAAAGGAAAGAGGGTAAAAAGAAATGCAATAAAACAAAACAAGAAGGATAATACGAGCTGTAATGCAGTAGCCTCCCCCAAACCAGCTGGAAAGAGAGGGATGTAGTGACCAGCTGTCACTACTGGGCTCCAGAAGTATCATCAAAACCATCAATCTCGGTATAAAGGAACATCAACTCAGGATCAGGAACGGCACTACGACCACGACCTCTACCGCGAGTGGCTCTCCGAACACGGCCTTGACCACGAGTGCCTCCAGTAGCAGCAGCAGTGGAAGTAGAAGCACTAAACTGGCCAAACGGGCCTCTCTAGGAACAAGGGATACCGGTGTCCTCATAAAAAAGCAGTAAGTAGGTGAGGGGGCGGTGGAGTGTAAAAGGGACGCCCAATGCACCGAAGTCGGTGCTAAACTGTCCAAACTCAGTGGGAGTCACTCCGTAAAGATGGAACACACGGCTATCGTCACCAGGAGTAGTGTAGTAAGAAGGTGACACGCCGCGATACTGCCCCCCGGAAGCTAAAGTCATAACCTCCATCTGTTCCCACATCCTCCTCTCTGTCAAAGCAGTGTTGATGCCCATATGCATCCTCACTTCCCGTTCAACGACGGGGTCAAAATGGTAGCCCGGAGCATAGCCTGAAGTGGGATAGGCTGAAGGAGGTGGTGGAGGAGCGGGCTGGAAGGAGCCTGGCAGATGGGTAGTGGGTGCACGACGTCGCCGGCGCCCGCCGGTGGTGGTAGTAGTACTAGACCGGGAAAAGTAACCAAGAGATCCTCGGGAATCGGATAAGTAACGGGTGGGGGTCGCTCCACGGCCGTACTCTCCTCGAGGGGGTCAACAGCAAGCAAACGGGCGCAAGGAAGAAGCATGTATGACTCACCGCGGACCCTCCAGTAATGGTCCTTCCCATTCTTAATATCAAGATAAGAAATGTCATAGCGAAGGTGGTCATCATCAACAAGTGGCTCAAAGTCAGCCATGGGCTCATATGGGTCATCACCCTCAAAGTCACAAACAGCCCTAGCAATCTTGGTGACAAGAGCACCACAGTCAAGGTTCCCGTACCTCCCGATCATCCTATCAAACGCCGAACAGACAAGAGCAGGGGGAGAGAATTGGAATGTCTCCTCCCTATAAGGATTCAAGTAACTAGCAAGTATTAAGACCTTAATAGTGGAGGTCTTCCTCTTGTCGGACCGGCCATATAACAAATAGCTCAAATACCTCAAAAACATACGAAGACAAACGTGTTGGACATCTAACAAAGCCATAGCACTGACGTCCGCATCCATATAACCAGTAAATAATGGAAAATAGCGAACGACAGACAACCCACCAACACCATACAAGTCCCCGTCAGTATGCTTGTCTAATCCCAGGATTTCAGAAAGACGGTCAAAGGTTAAAGACCGTTCAACATTAAGCAAACGAAATTTGATGAGATGATCACTGGGGAAATAAGTAAAAGAGCTCAGAAACTCAAGGGTTAGGGCAGGGTAAGATAACTCGTGTAGCGTGAAAAGACCCTGCAACCCAATTTCATTAAACATACCATACATGATGTCATCGATCTTCAATGTGCGCAAAATTTTCCTATCCACGCATCTCGTGGCACTCATAGACTTACTTAGCAGGTATATAAACCTGTCTTTCTGGGCTTTGTCACGAAATTCGATAAATGGATAATCGTCTAAAGGAGACAAATCATCCTCCGAAGACACAATCTCCTCAGGAATCACCTCGGGTTGCTGAACCGGGGCTCTCCTTTCTCTAGTCCTCTTATTTCCTTGCCTTGAAGTCGACATTAGCTACATAAGAGCAAGTAGAAAATTAAACTTCAACAATGGCATAAAAACAGTCCCGTTTTTGGCAATAATGGGTCCAAAAAAATCAATTTTTAAGACTCCAAAAGACAATGAAAGCTTCCAAAAACATAGGGGAACATGAGTATGTATCAAATATGTAAGATTCCAAGCAATAGAACACAATTCTAACCAATTTAATGCAAAATTTCTACCCGGATTTTGAAGAACCCTAATTCCCAAATTAGCAAATTAGGCATGAATTTCAACAACTAAGGGGCTAGAAAGCAAGGAAATAGCAATTGTATACTAGCAAGGGAAGATTCAATACAATAAACTCAAGAAATAAGCAAGAAAAATCAGATTTTTCGAGACACGTAAAGGCAAAATCGCGACTTACCTGAGCAATTTAAGCAATGGAATTGAGAAAATAAGCACAAGAGAACGATTCAAACAAGTAATAAGCAAGTAAGCACAAATTTTAAGTGAGTTTTGATGATGATTGATGATGAATATAGAGAGAATGAGTAGTAGAGGAGGTAGAATGCAGGAAAGTAGCACGAAAAGAAGAAGGAAGTTGAAAGAAATTAGGATAACAAAAGCATAAAACCGGTGAAAATAAAACGCGGAACCCGGTCTAAATTGGATCCTCGATCGAGTCGCAGCTGGCTCGATCGAGGAACCAATTTCAGGACTACCCAACTTTCGTTTTAAACTTTTTTAAATTCTTCACTGGTTCCTCGATCGAGTCGCAAGTGACTCGATCGAGCTGATAGGTTCCTCGATCGAGTCGCAGGTGACTCGATCGAGGAAGCAGGCTGGGGCTCCTTTCTTCGTCTTTTGTTACTCATAGCTTCAATTCTCGTCAAAATTCCTGCAAAAGGCACTTGAAAACACATCAAGAACCCTCTCCTCATCTCTCAAAGTTCAAGGAACATAAGAAACAAACAACAAAACTTGAATTTAAAAACCTAAGTACAAACTAATAATTTACAAAATCCGAGCTGCCTCTCGGTAGCGCTGGTTTTTGCGGTCCCGCACGACCGTAATTCTTCATCAGTGAGATGAATCAATGGGGAAGAGCTCAAGGGCCTCTATTACCCCCTCAAAAGCACCTTCATAGTATGTCTTCAAGCCTTGCCCATTCACTGTGAAGGTCTTTCCTGTGTCAGAATGCAGTGTAACTGACCCAAATTTGTTCACATCAGTAACGGTGAACGGTCCAGACCATCTACTCTTCAATTTACCTAGAAACAAGCGCAAACGAGAGTTAAATAAGAGAACTTTCTCACCAATATGAAATTCCCTTTGCAAGATATGCTTGTCATGCCACTTCTTCGTTCGCTCCTTGTATACTTGAGCACTATCATAGGCATGCAGTCGAAATTCATCAAGCTCATTCAACTGCATCAGTCGCTTCTCACCCGCCAGTGAGGGATCCATATTCAGCTCTTTTATGGCCCACATAGCCCTGTACTCAAGCTCCACAGGTAAATGACAGGACTTGCCATAGACAAGTCGGTAGGTTGAGGTTCCAATCGGCGTTTTGAAAGCAGTACGGTAGGCCCACAAAGTATCATCTAGCTTCCGACTCCAATCCTTTCTATTCTTGCTTACTACCTTTTCCATGATCTGTTTCATCTCTCTGTTGGAAATATCTACCTGTCCACTGGTTTGAGGATGATAAGCCAATCCTCTTCGGTGTGTAACGCCATACTTCTTCAAGAGAGAATTGAGATGACGCTCATTGAAATGCTTGCCTCCATCACTGATCACTGCACGAGGCACTCCGAATCGTGGAAAGATAGTCTTCTGAAACAGCTTAACAACAGATTTAGCATCACAAGTGGGGGTGGAAATTGCCTCCACCCATTTAGAAACATAATCTACTGCTACTAATATGTATTGGATCCCAAAAGATGTAGGGAACGGCCCTTGGTAATCAATGCCCCAAACGTCAAAAATCTCTACTTCGGAGATTCCAATTTGAGGCATCTCATGCCTTTGCGAGATATTGCCCGTCCTTTGACATGCATCACAAGAACGGACAAAAGTAGTAGCATCCTTCAAGATAGTAGGCCAATAAAAACCCGATTGCATTACCTTAGCAAATGTCCTAGAAGGACCATGATGACCTCCATAAGAAGAAGAGTGACAATGAGAAAGGATGGCACGTACCTCACCCTCTGGAATACATCGTCTGTAGATACCATATGCGCACTCCCGGAACAGATATGGGTCGTCCCAGAAATATCGCTTCACGTCATGCAAAAACCTCTTCTTCTGCTGATAGGAAAGATCAGGAGGAAGCATACCTCCTACCAAATAATTGGCATAATCTGCAAACCATGGAGTATTTGCGGCTCTGACTAACAGTTGGTCATCTGGAAAAGAGTCATCAATGGGCAAGATCTCTCTTCCGAAAATCGCAAACGGACAAATGATCTGCAACAACATTTTCAAAGCACGGACTTATCACGGATTTCTAAATCAAATTCTTGTAACAATAAAATCCATCTAATAAGTCTAGGTTTAGCTTCTTGTTTGGTTAAAAGATACTTTAAAGCTGCATGGTCAGTGTGAACAATAACTTTAGAACCAACAAGATAAGCTCTAAATTTGTCTAATGAATAGACAAGCGCAAGTAGCTCCTTCTCTCGTAGTAGCATAGTTGATTTGGGCATCATCGAGAGTCTTGCTTGCATAGTAAATGGCATGTAACACCTTGACCTTTCGCTGCCCCAAAACAGCTCCAATCGCATAGTCACGGCATCGCACATAATCTCAAAGGAAGGCTCCAATCAGGAGATCGGATAATAGGAGTGAGATAAGTGCTTGTTTGATCTGTCAAAGGCTTGAATACACTTGTCAAGTAAACACAAAAAGGAGCATCTTTATGAAGAAGTGAGTTAGAGGTTGAGCAATTTTAGAAAAATCCTTTATAAAGCGGCGATAGAACCCTGCATGACCAAGAAAACTACGCACACTTTTGACATTAACCGGGTACGGGAGTTGCTCAATTACCTCAACCTTAGCTTTGTCCACTTGAATACCCTTACCTGACACCAAATGACCGAGTACCACCCCTTCAGTAACCCTGAAGTGGCACTTCTCCTAGTTGAGAACAAGGTTGCTCTCCTCACAGCGCTGCAAAACCTTAGTCAAGTTTTTCAAGCAAACATCAAAATCAGTACCATATACACTGAAATCATCCATAAAGACTTCCATGATAGACTCTATGTAATCAGAAAATATGGCCATCATACAACGCTGAAAGGTAGCAGGAGCATTACATAAGCCAAAGGGCATCCTCCTATAAGCAAATACACCATATGGACAAGTGAAAGTGGTCTTTTCCTGATCCTCAGGATGAATGGGTATCTGAAAGAAACCGGAGTAGCCATCTAGGTAACAGAAATAACTATGACACGCTAATCTCTCTAACATTTGGTCAATGTAAGGAAGTGGGAAATGGTCCTTTTTAGTGGCCGTGTTCAACTTCCTATAGTCAATGCACATCCTCCATCCTGTGACAAGTCTAGTAGCAATCAATTCATTCTTATCATTTTTCACTACTGTAGTACCTCCCTTCTTAGGTACAACTTGGACAGGACTGACCCATTTAGAATCAGAAATAGAGAAAATAATACCAGCATCAAGTAATTTCTGTACCTCTTTTCTTACCACCTCCTGCATTGGAGGATTTAGTAAATCTCGACCTTGTGCACTAGGCTTGTGGCCTTCTTCCAAGTGAATTCTATGCATACAAAAATCAGGACTGATACCTTTGAGATCGTCAATGCTATACCCAATGGCCTTTTTATGAGTTCTCAAAACAGACAACAAAGCAGATAGTTGACCTTCAGTTAGGCTAGCATTGACGATCACTGGGTTCATTTCACAGTCATCAAGAAATTCATATTTGAGATGAGAGGGAAGAGGTTTTAATTCAGGTTTCTTTACCTCAGTTACCTTAGGTGTGACACCCAAACTATATACCTTCTGATGTGGGCATTCCTCTCCAGTTAGAAGCTTCTCAATTCGATGAACTTCTGGACTCCATGAACCCGTCTGATCAGCTGGATCAGAAACCAGGGCAATCTCCAGAGGATCCCTGTCCAAACACATAGGAAGACACTCATCAATAGTAAAATCAACAACATCTATACTATGACAAGTCTCTTCTATCATGGGGTTTTTCAATGCTTTTTCCAAGTTGAAAATAATCGTATCATCCCCCGACTAAGGTCAATCTCCCCGCCTAACATCTATAACCGCCCCCGCAGTATGTAAGAACGGTCTGCCCAAGATGATAGGGATTTGGTTGTCTTCAGCCATGTCCATGACAACAAATACAACGGGGATGTAAAATTTCCCAATACGAACGGGAACATCCTCTAACACCCCCAGTGGGTGCTTAACTGATCTATCGGCCATCTGCAGTGTCATATTAGTAACTTTCAATGGACCCATATTTAATTTCTTACAGACAGAATACGGCATAACGCTGATACTAGCTCCTAAATCACAAAGAGATTTACTAATAAAAAGATGACCGATATGACAAGGGATAGAAAAACTTCCTGGATCCTTTAATTTGGGTGGTGTATTAATTGGCAACATGGCACTGCACTTCTGAGTGTAAGCAATAGTTTCCACCGCGTCAAAGGATCTCTTCCTTGTCAAAATCTCCTTCATGAACTTTGCATAAGCCGGCACTTGAGTAATCAATTCAGTAAAAGGGACACTTACCTGTAGATTCTTCACGACCTCCATAAACTTACCGAACTGCTTATCCAGCTTGGATTTTTGTTGTCGGTGAGGAAAAGGTAGAGAAATAGTTATGGGCTCGGCTTGCTTCTCCTTAGAAACAACTTTTGAAACACCGTCGGCTGGCAATATTGGATCCTCGATCGAGTCAGGGGTGACTCGATCGAGCTGGGTGGATCCTCGATCGAGTCGCCTTTGTGACTCGGTCGAGGAACCTTTGCGAGTTGACTTTTCGTCTTTTTACTTTTATCGTCAGCTCGTGTTTCAACTTCGTCGGGCTCTTTCTCATCATCACTAAGCTCCAAATTACCCAATCCTTTAGGATGCATGTAAGGGACTTCATCACATGATAATGGGCACTTCATTCTCAAGACTTTGCAGGTCGGGATTCGTATAAGAAGTACCGCTTCTCAGCTGAATAACATTAGCTTGCTCATGAGCTTGTTTGCCTTGAGGAGGAAGACCCACAGCCTGTTTTGATGGATTTTGAAGTGCCATCTGAGCCACTTGATTATCTAGCATCTTGTTATGGGCAATCAGCTCAGAAATTTGAGCCGTCTGCTTCTGCAGCATTGACAAAGTTTGTTGCAAAAGATTGCGCAACTCTGCCATATCATTGTTCGGAGCTTGTTGAGGAGTTTGCTGAGGAGGCTGTTGATATTGATTGTTAAACTGCTGGCCTCCTTGATTTTGCCTTTGATATCCCCCTTGTGACTGATTACCACGATTGTTGGGAGGGATATAAACATTCTTCTGCGGTTGTGACTGCTGCGGGTTTTGCACATTCTGACTAGACCATTGAAGGAAAGGATGTTCCTTCGTTCTCTCATTGTAAAATTTGGAGAAAGGTGTACCTTGTGCACCTTGTCTGTAAGCCTGAAAAGCATTAACCTGCTCAAATGTGCTCATACAATCAGCTGCACCATGACCATCTAAACCGCATCTAGCACAAGTCTCCTCTACTTGCTGACTCATAGCATGAACTCTCTCTTTACTACCCAATGATTGGGTAGTCTTTATCTCAGCAATTTGGGCTGAAATAGTCTCTTTGTCTTTGCCGAGCACTATCAACTCCGATTACCTCGCGTGCTTCCCTAGGATTTCCACACCTGGCGGTATGGGTAGCAATCTGATCAATCAACTTCCACGCGTCACCATCATTGGTGTTATCTTGAAACCTCCCATTCGCAGATGAATCCAAAAGGGCACGATGATCGTCAAACAACCCGTTATAAAACTGGTTGCAAAGGAACCACTTTGGGAAACCATGATGGGGAACTGATCGAACTAAACGCTTGAAGTGAGTTCAAGCTTCATTCAAATCTTCAGTAGCTGCTTGCTTGAAACTAGTAATTTGATTCCTCAAAGCATTAGTCTTTTGAGGTGGGAAGTACTTCTTGTAGAAAGCAAGAGCCAAGGAATTCCAGTCTGTAACTCCTTCAGTATCCATATCCATATCCCTCAACCACTCAGCAGCTCCATCTTTCAGAGAGAAAGGAAAGAGCACCTGCTTCACCTGATCTTGTGTCACTCCAGCTGATAATGGAATAGAACAGCAGTAAGTGACAAATTTCTCCATGTGCGTTGCAGGGTCCTCAGTTTGCCCCTCCAAACATGTTTCGTTCCACCAAATTGATGTAAGATGGCCGAATCTCGAATGTTCCATTGGTAGTAGTGGGCTGCTTGAATCCTTGTGGAATAGAAGCCAAGGTTGGCTCCAGTGGTAGCTAAGGTAGGCATGATGGGGGCTTTAGGACTTTCAGTAATAACTGGAATTTCAGGAATAGGAATTTCGTCCTCTTCCTCTTCGTAGGACCGATCGGCTGTCTCAGTTGAGCTCGCCGTTTCGACGTCAAGTATACTCAAGTCTTCTACTTGACCCACTTCTTGATTAAATTTCCGTCTGTAGCGAAAAGTCTTCTCAGGTTCAGGATCAAAAGGAATAATCTGGGACCTATTAGACCTGGGCATAAATGGAACTAACAAGAAAGTGTGAGAACGGTCTCAAGGAACTGGGTTCCCTGAGACAAAAAGACAAAATAAACACAAACAGACTAAACAATTGTTGCCTCCCCGGCAACGGCGCCAAATTTGATATGGCTAAAGTCGTATCACCCAAATCAAAGTAAAACTATCTCAGGACTAACAAGAATAGCTAGTGATAAGACAGGTATCGAATCCACAGGGAGGCGGTAAAAGCTAAGTCTAAGAGTATTTAAGTTGTCTAGAAGTAACCGATTTCGGGGGGTTTTGTTTTGAGTTGATTCTAACAAACTAATTGCAATGTAAATAAAGGATGAATAACAATATTATTAAAAGTCTAGGAATTAGGTTCACTAGGTCAATCAGTCGGGGATTATCAATCAATTACTAGATTTATCAAGTTATTTAAGGTCATAAGATCGGTCGACTCCATTATGCCCTTTAGATCGATTCTAATATGCGGTCGCTATGATTAGATACTTTCTATTTGATTATCGCAGCCTATATCAATTCTAACCCGGTCGGCGATAGGATCGATTCGCTACACTAATTAATAACTCAGGCCTCAAGTGATTAACTAGAAGAATTACAATAATCAAACAACAACTTTAATGATATCAATAGCAACTAATTGATTTTCCCTTTTTAATTAACCTAGATCCCCTTAATCCTAGATGAGGGGATTAGCTACTCATGATTATAATAACAACAAATAATATGATTAAAGATGAAAACATAATTGCAAGATGAAAACAATAATTGAAGAACATAAAACAATAATGATTAATTAACGAGGAAAGATTAGTACCATACAAGGGAAATATTAGGGTTCCAGAGAGTTTTCCAGCAATATCCAAGCAAAATATAACGTACTCTAACAATAAAACACGAGTCTTTAATTTATAACAAAAGATTAACGTTTTAGGAAATTCCGGAAATAAACCCGCCAAAGAGGATCCTCGATCGAGTCAGAGGTGACTCGATCGAGGACAGCTGCTCGATCGAGTCAGCAGTGACTCGATCGAGGAATTTGCTTCACAGGTTCTTTCTTCTCTTCTTTCACTTCTAGTCTTCATGATTCCTCGTTTCCCGTGCCATGCTTCGTGTATTCTTCTATGCCGTCTCCGTCATGCTAATCTTAGCTTGATCATACTCATAACGAGTCATTTCTGCATCAAAACACAAAATAGCGGCAGTATCGACAATTCATTGAAATAAAGCATATAAATGATATGATAGGCACGAAACGGTATGTAAAACGGTATAATGGGAGCTATAAAAGTATATATGAAAGTGATACATCAAAAAACAAAGAGGAGTGGCGGAATGAACAAGGAGAAGCAATAGAATATGAGAAAAAAAAAGGAATAAGGCGTCTTTCTAAAACGCGGAACCCGGTTCATTGTGGGTACTCGATCGAGCCTGGGTGTACTCGATCGAGTATCCAATTCCAAGAATCGCCAACTCTCGGCATTGCAATTTAATTTAATTTTTCAGGGTTCCTCGATCAAGTTCCAGTAGACTCGATCGAGTGCGCAATTTCTTTCCACTTTCTCGCCAATACGTCAATTTTTTCCTTGTAGTCCATCTTTTCCACAAAAAAACACTCCCAAATACATTATATTCTCTCCCTCACATCACTCATAATATAATTGAAATGCGATTAAATGAATTAAATTCCTAAATTATAAATTATTACAAGTCAAACTCCGGGCTGCCTCCCGGTAGCGCTAGTTTAAGCGGTCCTGCACGACCGTATTACCTCATCAGTAAGAGGAATGGTGAAGAGGTCAACGGCCTCTATCACCCCAAAGGCACCTTCATAATAGACTTTCAAACGTTTCTCATTCACTTTAAAAGTCTCACCTTTATCAGTTTGCAGTGTAACTGACCCAAATTTGTTCACTTCAGCAACAGTGAACGGTCCTGACCATCTGCTCCTTAGCTTACCTGGGAACAAACGCAAACGAGAATTAAATAATAATACCTTTTCACCAACATGCAATTCTCGTTGCAAGATGTGCTTGTCATGCCACTTCTTTGTTCGCTCCTTGTATACTCGAGCACTATCATAGGCATGCAGTCGAAACTCATCAAGCTCGTTCAACTGCATCAATCATTTCACACCCGCCAGTGAGGGATCCATATTTAGCTCCTTTATGGCCCACATAGCCTTATACTCGAGCTCCACAGATAGATGGCAAGTTTTGCCATAGACTAGACGGTATGGTGATGCTCCAATTGGGGGTTTGAATACAGTACGGTAAGCCCATACAGTGTCATCAAGCTTAGGACTCCAATCTTTTCTATTCTTGCTCACTACCTTCTCCAAGATTTTCTTCAATTCTCTATTAGAAACCTCCACTTGCCCACTAGTTTGTAGATGATAGGCCAATCCTCTACGATGTGTAATGCCATATTTCTTCAGTAAAGAATTAAGATGACGCTCATTAAAGTGCTTACCCCCATCACTAATGACTACGCGAGGGACTCCAAACCGTGGAAAGATGATCTTCTGAAAAAGCTTCACAAGTGCTTTAGCATCACAAGTAGGAGTGGCAAAGGCTCCACCCACTTAGAGATATAATCAACAACTACTAAGATATACTGATTCCCATGAGATGTAGGGAATGGCCCTTGGTAGCCAATACCCCAAACATAAAAAATCTCCAACTTTGAGATCCCAGTTTTAGGCATCTCGTGCCTTTGCGAAATATGAAAGGGATTCAAAATCCTCTAATTAAACTTGTTTAATTATAGATCTAAATTACTCATTGATTTAGATAATGATCTAGTGTATGCATAACATAAATTAAAGAGAAAAGTAAGAACAATGTTCCTTACATCGTAGAAAAATGGTTGTAGGGCACAAGTGAGGACTCCTTCCTACACTTGTTCTTGAGCTACAAGTTTATGGATGATCCTCCAAAATCCAAAAGTAGATATTCTCCTCTCGATTGCACCAAGACTATCCCTTAAATCTAATAATATATTAACTAGATATAATTATTAGAAAACCTTAAAATTTAATCTAACATTATTTCTTATTACTACTTTAGTAATCTAATATTAGATCTTTGAACAATTATAATTCTAAAACTAATTTTAGAGAGAAGGGAGAATAAGAGAGAGGTTGTCTAAAAAATGTAAGAATGAATAATATAAGAATAAGAACAATTCTTATTCTTATGGTGGGGGGGTGGAAAACCGGTGGGAGGGAGTGGTCTAAGGCCCCAATGCATACCCTCTAACTTTTTAGAATTGTTCTTCTCAAAATGAACTAGGGTGTAGTCTAGCATAGATGGTAATCATTGTGCTTTTAACAATTGAAAAATAATTAACCATTTTACCCTAATTACCTCTAAAATAACCGGTGCCCCTTTGTAAAATGGAATCCATTTTATTTTTTGTCAATTATCATTTTGTCATATAATGTGTAACATGTAACATGTTAATTAGTTATTAATGCATATTTAACAATTAAATATCACTACATATATTAATTTAACTATATATAACAATTGACTAGTAATTCATAATCACAAGTATATAAAATGGTTTATGTTAATATAATCTACAACATATTGTAATTATAATTAACCAATCAATCTTAATTTAATTGTTTGATAGACAATGTTTTAGTAATATAACATTTTAATTACTAAAACGAATTTTATTTAATAGAATTACAATAAGATATATATATTCTTACTCACATATATAAATTGTTAAATTTTAAGGAATTAATTAATCTGTATCAATATACAATTAATTAATTAATCTATTAAGGGAATCGTCCTTTAGGTGTGACCTTAAGGGATCAACTGATCACCACCGTCAAACGACAATAATGTCAAACTCTAGTCAGCCAATCATTACCGATTAATGTTGATCAGTTGACGTATATAAAAATGAATCATCTCTTTACGTATTCTTATTCTGAGTTTCAATAATGTGATCGCACTATTATTGAGGACACATACTCTAACAATCTCCCACTTGTCTGAGACAAGTGTGCGTCACCAATTCTCTTGTCCTATTACAATCTCCCACTCGATGCAAGGTGTCTTGGAGGTCGTTCTTGCAAGTGATCATATCAAGAGTGGTTTTCTCGATCTGGAGAGTAACTGTCTGACCAGAATTATCTACCATAGATACCTTCCGAGCGTGGCCACGCATTTTCAGTTCACTACTCCTCGAGTGGCCTTGATATTTTAAATAACCCTGACAAGGGGGTGGACAATTCCTATCGCACTATTCCCTTTGTCTAGCCACAGCTCATCATGACCCAAAAGATGTCCATTTGACCTCATTTACGAAAGTTGGAGAGCATAATTTAAAGTCACTCAGAAACTGTGCCAACTTGGGCGAACAGTCTCTAGTCAAAGAATTGACTCAAAAGAATACTATAGTAGCTCTCGCCACGACCAGGCTATATGAATTACCAGAACTCTATAAGCGGTCACTGCCCGACAGAGTGTCCCAAACAGTCTGCCTATGTGATCGACTAGTCATCTCTTATGACCTTATGGCACTTGAACTTGCCATCAATCGACTCACACTCTAGTCACTTAGAGACGTCACCTCATGTAAGTAACTAGGGGCAATTACTATGTTAATCCAGTTCACTTTAATAGGGTTCAATATTGTATTAACAACCTATTTGGATATAACAAAGTAATAGATGAATTTAAGAAACTCAAACGATAAATGCGATTATCACATATGAATAGTCAATACCATATTACTACTTCATATCTTATAATCTAAAGTGTACATTTTACATTTGTTAAAGTGCAATAAAAACTTAGTTAGTGGACATACCAAGTATCCATACAGTCCAACTTTATGAATTGCTTTTTCTTTCTATTCAATGTCATTTCTAATGTCATGAATTTCTATAAGTATATGTCTAGACTTCTTTTTAGATTTGGGCTCTTTAACTTGAAAGATGCTCCAACTATCATCATATAACTTGTGATAAAATACTTGGTGGAAGGATCTACCTATAGTCCCTTTATGAACCACCTTATCACAATGTACTCAGATTCCATTTGTAGAACTTGCAATGGTTGATACTAAAATATTTTTCTAGTCACTTACTCCTAAGTTAATAAAATCAGCCTAGGATTTCGATAAATCCTTATAGGTTTGGAAACTAGAGTTTGTGTATCCCTTCAACACATAACTAAGTATGTTATCCAAACATAAGAACCGATCCTCAGTTCTTCTCAGGAATTATAATGGATGTTCCTGAAGGCTTTCAAATGACCTTCATATGAAATAACTTGTCATTGACTTCTTATACTCCAAGCATATGATTCATCAGCGCATGTGCATATATTAGCATACATGATCGTTCTAATGGCGGAAACATTAGCAACCGATTTCATGTGATCAACAACTCCTTGGGTTCAGTGAATGACTATGACTCTATCATAGTAATTCCACTTTCATCAAAATGAATAACCTCCTCAACCTATGTTGATGTTAAACGGAGAAAGAATCTTATCAACATAAGATACATTATCTGAGTGCCAATTTAAATTTCCCTATGTCATAATAGATTTGGAATTTTAGAATGCATCATGTCAACTTTCATCGATAATTGAAAACCAAAACACTCCTTCATAGATGGTAGTGTCAGCATGTCATTCTCAATGAGTAATATGACATTAACATGAAAGACAATTACTCCCACTGAACTTCATGTCTAAACGTGGCAATTTCGTCTCCCACTTAAATCCATGTATACTCATGGCTTCTCGATAACTCGGGTGTAAACATTTCTTATCATATGATGGAAATGATCATTGCAATCTTTAAGTGTTAAATAAGACCTTGTGCTTATGTCATACACACACCCTTTTCTAAATACTATATTTAGAAATTGGTCTTAACTTGATTATACACACTATGTGATTATACACACTATGAGGTGTAGCAATGATGACATGGATCTTAGTATAGTTACATGTTAACTTAGCTTTGTAGACATCATCATGTCAATCTATGCAACTCTTTACCATAAAGTCCTACTTACTTTGGAGTGGTCAAAACAACTCTAAATAAATTTATCCTTTTGCACATATTTCACTTGGTTCATTAAGCTCTTATGTAAAATTGAATTGAAATTACTTGATACAGCCACTTCATAATCTTATTGAAGAACATTTTCTTTTGGTCTCCTCACTAGTCTGATGATTCACCTAAGAAAGCTTTCTTTTGGTCTCCTCACTAGTCAAGCTTTCTTTTGGTCTCCTCACTAGTCTTGAGTTTAACCTACTTTATTTTGGTTTCCTCACTAGTTCATAACTAGAATTATGTTTGTTGCTAATTTTCTTCCACTCTATCTTTTAAAAAAATACATCTATTTTTCTCGAAAGATAGCTTTATAAGCAACAATAATTTCATACTTATACTTATGAAGGTAGAAAATATTGCACATTATAACCTTAATTGATGACCCTCTTGTAAAGACATTGTTATCTAGTTTCAAGATAGACTAGTCCTTAAGGGTCTTAAGTCCTCCCATAGCTCGTATGGAGTCTTATTAGTGGTTACAAATCTGAGTTATAATTGGTGTAGCCAATTGATTTATAAAATTCTCTACTTTGAGTTCAAATAACTCTTTTTGACTTTACAATCGTTCTTTCTTATATCAAATAAGATGTGATATTTAGTCATAAAAGCATAAGGGGGAATCAAATTCATGGCTTATGAACTCATTACAATGATTCAATCGTTGTAATTCTTTTACGATCAATTTAAGTCAAAATAATTTATGTTTTTGATGTAAAAGGTGTATAATGACAAGTTTTAGAATAAAGAAATTCCATAAACCGAATGACTTGGGTTGAAAGCCAAGTCATTAAAATCCATACAACCATTGTTTGCAAAATGGAAATAAAACAAATTTCCATGTCCAACACGGAAATCAAAAGAAGTTCTAAAACAACAAGTCAAAATACAATAATACTAAGAAGACAATACAAAATAAAAGCCAAGCTTCCATAGGTCTTCTACTATGGGTGGTACCCTAGCATCCCTTGTTCAAGATCTTCCTCAAGCTTGCTTCTCCTTGCCTTTGTCTTTGCTCACATGCCCTAAATTACATTAAAGGGGTTGTGAATCACAACTTGTATCTAAATACCAAGGTTGGGATTTATATCAATAACACAATAGATTAGAGAATTCATTACCTACTGGAGTCACACGTCCAGCTTTGACATCTCCTAGATACTTCGGGCAATTACACTTCCAATGGCCCGTACCACAACAATAGTGGCACTTATCCATGGAAGAAGCACCCTTTTTGGGTTTTGATAAGCTATTCCCAATAGCTTTCCCTTTTCCCTTGTTGGGAGTGGGCTTCTTACCCTTGTTAGCGCTCTTCTTGAATTTCCCTTTTCTCTTATTATTAATGTCGAGCACATCCTTGGTCGCACTCACATTTAGACCCATGTCTCTCTCGGCTTGCACAAGCAAGTTGTGCAATTCATGGAGAGAGTTTTTCATGTTTTGCATATTGTAGTTTACCCTAAACTGAACATATGCTTTGATGCGGTTCAAGGAATGGAGCACTCGGTCAATAATGAGTTGCTTGGGAATTTCAACCCCTTGCAATTTGAGCGTCTCAACATGCTCAATCAACTTGAGCACATGAGGGCTAATATTTTGACCCTCTTTGATGTTGAGCTCAAAGAATGCGGAGGCCGCCTCATATTGGATGATCCTAGGAGCTTGTGAAAACATGGTCACAAGCTCGGTGTAGATCTCATAGGCGGTGCCTATCTTTATAGCACTCCTTTGGAGTTCGGCTTCCATAGAGAATATCAAGACATTCTTGATCGCGGCCGATTCTTTTAGGTAAGCCTCATAGGCCTCCCTAACCGCGGCGGATGACCTAGTAGTAGGTATAGCGGGAGCGACTTCGGTAAGGTAACAAAGCTTGTCGTCACCTTTCGCGGCCAAGCGGAGTTGTGCGTCCCAATCGGCAAAGTTAGTACCATTCTTTTCAAGTTTACATCGATCCATAAAGGATCGGAGCCAAGAAGCATTAATGAGTGGTGGAGCTGTTCCACTAGTTGAAGCGGATGAAATCGGAGTTGTCATTGCAAATTAATCAAATTGACTACAAAAAGGAAATGAAGGAAACAATTAACATTTATCATTTTACTTGTAAACATTTTTTAACAAGGTTTAAAAAATATGCATTTATATAATGACCTCGCACCTAAATTATATAAATGATTCCGAGATCCATCTTTACACAAACACGGGCACGGGAAACCGATATATCCCACACTTGCATAAATTTGGTGAATTAACTCTTTAATTGATTCTACTATAGAACTCTCGGTCGATGTATTTCATAAATTCCATCTCTAGCACCGGAACATAAGACTAGTCTTTATATCCCGTTGAGTCCAACCAAATTTCGCGTGTAATAACGTTTTATTACCTCACTTACCCAATGAAAAATAAAAGTACCCCGGGAAACCGAATCTACCCCAAATGTCAAAGGAATTCAAGAGTCCTACTATTTGGTAAGGCTAATCTCAATTTTAAATAAGTGAGAGGTCTTGTCGATTTATTATCTATCATCTTTAAGTGAACTAAGTCGATGAATACTCGATAATTATAATTGACAATAGTCGATAAGACGATAAAATATGCATGTGAAGTTATGGCGATTTGGCAATGCATGCAAACATATAAAGCAAGTAAATAAAGAAAAATAAAATTTTCTAGTATGGCCTTTCCTAAAATAGAAAATCTTATATTTTATTAAAAATTCGGAAACCAACTCCTTTGGTCCATTGAATCTTCATGTGACACGTCTCCCAAGGATAAACACCGTCTCGATCGGAACTCCTTTCCGAATGGCACCGTCTTTTGGGAACTCCGGAATTACAAATAATTAAATAATAAAATGTACATTGCAATTCCTATTATACATTTGTAAAATAAAATCTAATAAAAATAAAAGTGATACGAGATCACATTAAATTACAACTGAATCAATATTCCCTTACATTACGGGTAATATCGATTAAAACTAAGGCCATACTAAAATAAAATTACATAATTCAAAAGTATATAAATGAAATATGACATTCATCAAAGGAAAAATGCAGCATTATAATATGTAATTAACATACCAAATTATAGCCAAATCGCCCTATTTAAATTTATATCGTAAATACAATCCGGTTTTATGGATCTTAGCGATCTTTAACTTATTAAAATCGTAAAATAATACTAAAATCTAATTTTACTCCAAGTTAATTATCCTAACCTTATAGGACTCAAAAATTAGCCATCACTCAATTTTTGACAATAATACAACTTGATTTAACATTTATGCTCATAATAGACCTTAAAATCATAACTTTTATGAAATAAATCCAAAATAAATTACAATAATTTTGAATTTTGAATTTTTAATTTTAAATTTTTGAACATTCTGGAATAAATCCATGATACTCATAATATCAAAAATCTAGGTTAAAATTTTCGAATTTATTTCGAGAAAAATATAGTTGCGATTTATCGGTTTTATCAAATAAAATATCTAAAGCATATGAAAATTAATCCAATCAATGTTCCAACTTTGGATATGATATGTGGGATGTAAATTCAACCTAAAATAATTTTCTCATGCCATGTAATTTGTTTTAGCTATTTTGGCTAAAATAGTCACTATTTATGTCATTTTTATACTAAAAATTCATAAATCGTGCAAAATGAATCGTGTTCATCTCAAATTTTACACACAGTGAGTAAAAAGTGTATGTGACAACATATTCAAATTTCATGGCCTTTTTCGAAGTTTAACTATTTTTAAACCATTTTACCTCCATTTATTCCATTTTTATCACATAAAAATTATAAATCATGCAAAATAAATCAAATTTATACGAAATTTTACATACAATAAGTAAAATATGAATGTGAGGTCATATAAAAATTTGAAGGTCATAAATTAAGTTTAACTATTTTTAGCATTTTAAATACCATTTTATACATTAAAATGTAATAAAATCACTAAAAATCAATAAAATGAGCAATAAAATACCATAAATCATTAAAATGACCTAAATAAATTTTAGGACCAGAATATACAACATGAAAAAAAATTTGTGACTTTATAATATAATCACAAAATATCTAGTTTTATATGTTATACATTTAACTCGGAAAAACTATAAACCGATTATGCATGCAACGATCCAAGCTCTGATACCACTTGAAAGGGATTCAAAATCCTCTAATTAAACTTGTTTAATTATAGATCTACATTACTCATTGATTTAGATAATGATCTAGTGCATGCATAACATAAATTAAAGAGAAAAGTAAGAACAATGTTCCTTACATCGTAGAAAAACGGTTGTAGGGCACAAGTGAGGACTCCTTCCTACACTTGTTCTTGAGCTACAAGTTTATGGATGATCCTCCAAAATCCCAAAGTAGAGATTCTTCTCTCGATTGCACCAAGACTATCCCTTAAATCTAATAATATATTAACTAGATATAATTATTAGAAAACCTTAAAATTTAATCTAACATTATTTCTTATTACTACTTTAGTAATCTAATATTAGATCTTTGAACAATTATAATTCTAAAACTAATTTTAGAGAGAAGGGAGAATAAGAGAGAGGTTGTCTAAAAAATGTAAGAATGAATAATATAAGAATAAGAACAATTCTTATTCTTATGGTGGGGGGTGGAAAACCGGTGGGAGGGAGTGTTCTAAGGACCCAATGCATGCCCTTCAACTTTTTAGAATTGTTGTTCTCAAAATGAACTAGGGTGTAGTCTAGCTTAGATGGTAATCATTGTGCTTTTAACAATTAAAAAATAATTAACCATTTTATCCTAATTACCTCTAAAAAACCGGTGCCCCTTTGTAAAATGGAATCCATTTTTTTTTTGTCAATTGTCATTTTGTCATAAAATGTGTAACATGTAACATGTTAATTAATTATTAATGCATATTTAACAATTAAATATCATTACATATATTAATTTAACTATATATAACAATTGACTAGTAATTCATAATCACAAGTATATAAAATGGGTTATGTTGATATAATCTACAACATATTGTAATTATAATTAACCAATCATTCTTAATTTAATTGTTTCATAGACAATGTTTTAGTAATATAACATTTTAATTACTAAAATGAATCTTATTTAATCGAATTACAATAAGATATATATATATATATATATATATATATATATATATATATATATATATATTCTTACTCACATATATAAATTGTTCAATTTTAAGGAATTAATTAATCTGTATCAATATACAATTAATTAATTAATCTATTAATCGAATCGTCCTTTTGGTGTGACCTTAAGGGATCAACTGATCACCACCGTCAAACGACAGTAATGTCAAACTCTAGTCAGCCAATCATTACCGATTAATGTTGATCAATTGACGTATATAAAAATGAATCATCCCTTTACGTATTCTTATTATGAGTTTCAATAATGTGATCGCACTATTGTTGAGAACACATACTCTAACAAAATATTACCTGTCCTTTGACATGCATCACAAGAACGGATAAAACTAGTAGCATCCTTCAAGATAGTTGGCCAAAAGAATCCCGACTGCATCAGCTTTGCAAAAGTCCTAGATGGACCATGATGACCACCATAAGAAGAAGAGTAACAGTGAGAGAGAATGGCATGTACCTTACCCTCTGGAATACACCGTCTATAAATACCGTCTGCGCACTCCTGGCATAAATATGGATCATCCCAGAAATACCGCTTCACATCGTGCATAAATCTCTTCTTCTGCTGATAAGATAAGTCAGGAAGAAGAATACCTCCAACCAAATAATTGGCATAACCTGCAAACCACGGAGTGCCCGTAGTAATAGCAAGAAGATGGTCATCTGAAAAAGAATCATCAATGGACAATAGATCTTTTCCCGCAAATCTCAGACGAGACAAATGATCTACAACAACATTCTATGCACCCGACTTATCGCGAATTTTCAAATCAAATTCTTGTAATAATAAAATCCAACGAATAAGTCGCGGTTTATCTTCTTTCTTAGACAAAAGATACTTCAATGCTGCATGGTCAGTATGAACAATCACCTTAGAGCCCACAAGATAAGCTCTAAACTTGTCTAAAGAATAGACAATTGCAAGAAGCTCCTTCTCCGTAGTAGCATAGTTGATTTGTGATGAGTCATAATTATATACATATTTATGCCTCCCCTTAGTTACTTTTGATACGGTTTTCGTGCTAGTTTAGATTAATTACATACTTTTTATGCTAGAATGCCGATACTTCCGTTATTCGGTGTTTAATGCAGGAATGATGCATTTGTGGAGCAAAGGAATGAAATGAGCACCACGGAGTGGCCATGAAGGAATACACGGAGCATGGCACGAAAATCTAGAAGAATAAAGGAAGAGAAGTGAAGAAGACAACACGAAGAAAAGAGCTGAAACAGGGAGAGTCCTCGATCAAGCCCAAGCAGGCTCGATCAACTGAGAAATGTACTCGACCAAGTACACTCAGACTCGATCGAGTACACTTTAGTTTCAGGGTTTTTTCCGCAATTTTCTTAAGTCGGTTATATTTTACTATAAATACCCAATTCATACCCTATGTTATTTTTTTGTCTTATTTTACCTAGTTACGCTACTTTACGATAAATCCTCTCTAAAAACTCTTAGTTTAGATTATTGTTCTTACTTTCGGATCTAAGCATTCCTCTATTACAGTATTATTGTTAATCTTTCTTCTATTATTAATCATTCATTTACTGTTCATCTTTTGTGCTTTTAATTATGTCTTATATAATTATTATTATTATTGTTATTACCGTTAGTATGCGTAGCTAATTTCATAATCTAGGGTGAAAGGGGATCTAGGTTGTTAAAAAAGGGTTCATTAATAAATTGATTGTTAAATTGCTCTTGATTGTTGTTCAATTGTTGTCTTACATCCAATTAATTAATTACTGATCAGAATTGGTTAATTAGTCTTGCAAACTAGGATTTCACCGACCAGGTTAAGACTAGTATAGGCCACGATAATTGAATTAGACTGACTTAATAATAGCAATCGCATGTTAAGCTTAGATCTAAAAAGACATATTAGAATTGACCGATCGTATGACATGCAACAATATAAATTGCTCAATCAATGAATTAAATCTCACCCTTAGATGACTACCTAGTGAACCAGATCCCTAGACCTTTTAAATTATATTTGAGTTCACCCTTATTTTATATTGCCTTTAGTTGTTAGAAATTAAACAAACAAACCCTTCAAGAAATTGGTTACCTTTGAGACAAACTTAAATTTTAGCAAATAGAATAATTAACTAGCCTCCCTACGGATTCAATCTTTCTTACTGCTAGCTACTAGTTAGTTGAGAATAGGATTTATTTTGATAGGCCAACGACTGAAAATAGCCTCATCAAATTTGGCGTCGTTGCCGGGGAGACGACAATTTTTCTGTTTGTTTTTGTTTTTGTTTTTTGTCTTTTGTCTCAGGGAGCATCTATTCCTTGTGACAGATTGATATTTTTCTTGTTGTTTTCATGTATGCCCAGGTCTGACAGGTCGGAGATTGTACCTTTTGATCCCGAGCCAGAGAAGACTTTTCACTATAGACGAAAATTTCAAAGAGAAGTAAGTCAAGTGGAAGACTTGAGTACACTTGACTACGAGCGGTTTACTTTCGCAGAAGATTTGTCCTTTGAAGAGGACACATTAGTTTCTGCACCCGTTATCTCTACAACATTAAAGATGCCGACCCTGGCAAATCATTCCGAACCCACCATTGATTCTATTCCTAAAGGCTTTCAGCTCATTACCACTGATAAAGGAACATTTGAGATTAAACTGTCTTACATAAGCCTGGTAGAGAGAAATTTATTTGGAGAAAAACCTGGTGAGGACCCTGCCAAGCATATGGAGAAATTTGTCACATATTGATGTTCTATTCCTTTGACTACTGGGGTGACTCAAGATCAAGTCAAACAGACTCTTTTTCCTTTCTCTCTAAGATGATGCAGTAGAATGGCTACGTGACTTGGATATGGAGACCGAAGCAATCACTAGCTGGAATTCACTAGCTCTTGTATTCTACAAGAGATATTTCCCCCCACAGAAGACAAATAATCTAAGGAGCCAGATTACGAGTTTTAAACAAGGTCCTAATGAAGACCTTAATGAAGCATGGATTCGCTTTAAAAGATTGGTTCGTTCAATCCCTCACCGTGGCTTCGAGAAGTGGTTCCTTTGCAACCAGTTTTACAACGGGTTGTATGATGATCATCGATCTTTACTTGATTCTTCATCTAATGGGAGATTAAAGGATAATACCAATGATGATACTGCATGGAAGATGATTAATCAGATAGCCACCCATACTTCTAAGTATGATAACCCCAGAGGTAGTACAAGAGGAGGTGGCTCAGATAGTGTTGTTGCGGCACAGCTGGAGGCCTTAACTGCTCAAATAGGTGAATTGAAGACTACTCAATCTTTGGGTAATAAGCAAGAGATGGTTCATATGGTTCAACAAGAAGTGTCTTGTGAGAGATGTGGAATTGATGGTCATACTGCGGCCAAGTGTATGAGTACAATTGAACAAGTTCATGCTTTTCAGTCTTTCAAGCAAGGTACTCCCTATTCTAACTTCTTCCCTGAAAGGAGTCTGAATGCATATGCTCAAGCTCCGCAACAAAATGCTTATATTATTCCCCAGAATCATGATAATCAACCACAAGGGAACTTTAGTAGGCAAAATCAAGGAGGCTTTCAACAGATGCAACCTCCTCCTCAAGCTCCAAGTAATGACATGGCCGAGATGAAAGCTTTATTTCAACAAAGTTTATTAATTCAACAAAAGCAGACGACTCAAATTTCTGAACTTATTGCTCATAATAAGATGCTAGACACCCAAGTTACTCAAATGACGGCTCAAAATTCTTCAAAACAGCCCAACAATCTTCCTCCTCAAGGTAAACAAGCACATGAACAAGTTAATGCTATTTCACTGAGGAGCGGTACTTCTTATCAAAGTCCGGATGTGCCCATTGATGAAGCTGAGATCCCTTATATGCATCCTAAGGGATTGGGTAATCTTGAGTTGAGTTATGAATAGAAATAATTAAGCAAAGATAAAACACGGGATAAGCAAAAAGGCGTAAAAGCGAGAACAGCTATGTGTGCTCGATCGAGCCCAACCAGGATTGATCGAGTACACACCCCATAATTTGAATTTTCTCGTGTTTCAGCTACGGTATTGGAAGAAAATAGGATCCTCGATGGAGTTACCCCTAGGCTCGATCGAGTACACCCTATAATTAACAACGGTGCTTCGAAAAATACTTCTAAAGCAAAAGAAGCCGAGCCAATTAAAATTCAACTACCTTTTCCACACCGATTGCAGAAGTCTAAACTTGAACAACAGTTCGGGAGGTTCATAGAGGTAGTGAAGAATCTTCAAGTAAGTGTGCCATTTACTGAATTGCTCACTCAAGTGCCGACGCATGCTAAATTCTTGAAAGAGATCTTGTCCAAGAAGCGGTCTTTTGATGAAGTTGAGACGGTAGCATTCACTCAGGAGTGCGCAACCGCATTGCAAGCTAACACACCACCAAAGCTAAAGGATCCAGGGAGTTTTTATATTCCTTGTCATATTGGTAGTATAGCTATAGATAAAGCCCTTTGCGATTTAGCGGCTAGTGTTAGTGTCATGCCGTATTCTATATGCAAAAAGTTAAATATGGGTCAACTCCATGTTACTAGCATGACCTTACAAATGGCTGACAGATCTTTAAAGAGGTCATTAGGTCTCTTAGAGGATGTGCCAGTGAGAGTAGGGAAGTATTTTATTCCAGTTGATTTTATTGTTATGGATATGGCTGAAGACTACCAAGTACCCATCATTCTTGGTAGACCATTCCTTCACACTGCAGGAGCACTCATAGATGTTAGGGATGGTAGTCTGACACTAAGGGTTGTGAATGACACTATTAAATTTGTTCTTGATAACGCTTTAAAGCGTCCCCATTCAGTAGCTCCATGTTATATGCTTAATATTGATGTTCCACCTATTCATGATTCCTTTACTGTGTGTTCTGACAGGAATCAGTCGGACGCCCCTGCTGCTGTGTCAGGACCATGGAGCAAAGAGGTGGATGAGATAGAAAAGTTGATTTATGGAGATGAGCCTCATCCTGAGCCAGTTTATAACTTTGATGAAAATGTTGATATAGAAACTGAATTGGATGCCTTGGAAGCCTTGAAAGCCGAGATTTTCAGAGAGGAGCCCGTCAAAGTTTTTGTTGAAGTTCCTATGATGGATGAAGAGCCTTATCTCTTTCCTCATAATGATGACTTGAAGAGTGATGAGCATACTTGCTCGTATTTTATATTAGACTTTGAGTTTGATGAGCCAGAACTTTATTCATTGCTTATTTTCTTTTCGTGGACTATTTATTGGTGCTACTTGATGCGGTCGTTTCTACACCAAAAATAAAATACCTAAGTTACTGCTAACAGAAGTCAGCGGCAAGTAGGGTCGATCTCCACAGGGAGGCGGTGTACTATCTATTTGTCTATTTATCTGTCTAATGTCACTAATGGGGGTTTGAAAGTGATATTCTAACTAAAAGCTAAAGCGAGGGAAATAAATAAGAGAAATTAACGGCAAGAGAGAAGGGAGTATGCTAGGAGTCGGTCCACCGTGGCAGCTATCAGATCTTATATTATCGAGAATACTAAGGCGATTAGACTATTGATAAGAAGAGCTATGGTCGTCACCTTTCGGTCCTTAAACCGCCCTAGAGCGTAAACAGCTTAACTTTCGCCCTCACTGCTATACCCTATTGTAATTAAGCAAGCCTTCCCTTCCAATCTTTCGATCTAGGTTGGGGTTAACTAAATTTATGGTCTCCTGCATGCATTCATTCGACCGGATAACAGTTAAATTGCCTAATACAATTCCTATCGCAAGACTAATCTATTTAATACAATTAAAGCATCGCTACCACGGCTTCCCTAATCCTAACATACTAGGGGAATTAGCTATGCATGGAATAAATAAATACAATAAATAAATAGGGAGAGGGAATAATAAACATTAAATAAAAAGAGAGAAAAGAGAGAAGAAATTACTGAAATTAAGGATCCGGAAATAAGAACAGAGTAACAGTAATCAGCAATGTAGCAAAAGTGTCAGAGAGAAGGAACGAAGTAAAATTGTGTGTGTCTACAATGACAAACTGACTTCCTATTTATAAGAAAATAGGATTAGGATTAAACCTAATGACGGAATTAGACCTAAAAAGCCCAGCCCGAAGCAAAAATCCACTCGATCGACTAACTAAAGCACTCGATCGAGTGATATTCCTTAGCGTTCCTCTCGATCGAGAACAATTCCTCTCGATCAAGAATAGGTAGCTCTCGATCGAGCAAATTGGCTCTCGATCGAATAGAAGTAGTTCTCGATCGAGCACTTCTCAGCGCGTAATTCGCCGCGCACTGAACTTCAAACGGCTGCCATTTCTTCGTTACTTGGACAAATAAGGCGTGGTTGGTGGCGTTGGAAAGCTAAGAGGATAAGCTTTCACCTCCAACTGGAATCACCTTAATAACTGTTGCAGAACTCGAGATATGGCTCTTACAAACAGAAACTAGCAAATTGAAGCACTCTCTTGGCTCGCCTAACTTCCTTACTCCAATGCGCATCTCAAAATAGCACTTTCCAAGCTCCGACTCAACTCATCTCCTAAATGCATGCGTAGGGACATGTTTTAGGCTTGAATCTACTACTTTATGGTCCATTCCTGCAATTAAGACAAAATACACCAAAGTAGCATATTCGGGGCATTTCGTAGCATAAAACCACGATAAAAGCATAAAGATACGCGCATAAATTAGGCTAAAAAGACTATATAAAATGCACGTATCAAATCTCCCCAAACCAAACCTTTACTCGTCCCCGAGTAAACTAAAATGCAACTAAAGGAACGGAAAAAGATAACTCAGAGCTAGCTACAAATGCCCACTTAAGCCAATTTAATGCAAGCAAACTAACACTTATAGCAGACAGTCAAATGCAAACGAGTTATAGGATGTTTATAAATAAAGCTGAACCGTCGACCTTGCAAGACCTTTAATAATGGACTCTCACGGGTCACTCTTCTCTCATGAAGCAAAGGGCAAGCATAAATATGTAAGAGAGGAAGAAAAATAGTCGCTCACCTAGACTACGACCCACATAAACATGCATGCAACTAATATGATAGACAATTCTAGCTACCGTTCATACATTCCAACCAAACAAGGTCCGTCACAGCCGAGGGCTTACAAAGATATGGTAAAGTGAGGCAATGGGTAAGAAAGGCAAAACATGTTATGGGAATGTGGAGGTATAGGTGATCAAGCTAGTACCTAAACAGAACCATATATCAACATCCGATTCTTAAGCAATTATGGGATTAAGCACATGCCCTTCATTTGGCATAAAATCTCACCAAACCAAACTAGAAACACTCCTCAAATTATGTAAGATAGAACATAGGAGTAGAAACCGTCTCATCAACATCTTCTTTTTTTTCGATTTTTTTTTTCTTTCTATATTTTTTTCATTTTTCTCGGTTTCTTTTCATTTTTTTTCATTTTCTTTTTTTTTTTTTTTTCAACTTCTTTTTTTTTTCTTTTTTCATCACGTTTTTTTTCTTTTCATCATCCTCCCTTTCTTCATAGATTACCAACTCCGATTCAATCGAATATGCGCCAATATTTGATACAATGAAATATATACCGCAAAAACAATCTAAACTAGCTTGACAAGGCAGGCTAAATTTGGATGTAGCTAAGGGTCAACTGGCAAATTTGGCTAATGTGGAGTTAAATGGGTAAAAATGAAAGAAAGGGAATTTGTAAGCGCCTCCCTGCGTGTGACACCAACCACTAACCCGAATGTATGACGGCAAAAAGCAATTGAATCTCATGTACGTGCAAATTGATGAACATGTTATGCAAGGAGTATACTACTCACAATCCTACATGAAACTGGTCATAAATGACACCAGTTTATAAGGCTCTAAATCTTAGAAATTATAAGTAGGTTGCCAAAATTTCAGGTCAAGTCTATTCGTTCAGCTAAATTAAACATTAACTCGTAGATATGCAAAAGACAAAGCTAAAAAGATAATAGTTCAATGCAGGGCTTAAGCAAAAGACAATTGCAGAGCAATATCATCATGGAAATCTACCGTTCCGACTCAACCTATAAACGAAAAAATTTTTTTTTTGAATTTTAACAATTTTTCAGTTTTTTATTGAATTTTTTTGAATTTTAACGAAAATAAACAACAATGCAAACATAAACTTAAACGTGATAACTGAAATGCAATAAAAACAAAATGCAGACACAGATATGGATGCATAACCTCCCCAAACCAAACCGTACAATGCCCCCATTGTACCAAAACATGGAAAGGAAACGCAAACTAAAAGAAGAAGAGAGAGTAAGTGCGGAAAACTTACAAGATAGCGCGAAATAAGGGGACCTCCCCAAACCGACCATGAACATGGGAGGTTGCTAAAGGCCCGGAAAACCGTCTCAGGGAGCTAATCCAAGTCAATAGCACTCGATCAAGAGGAATAGTAGCTGATCGAGTTAACTGGGCATTCAAAAACTGCTCGATCGAAAGGTAACTAGGTCGATCGAGTGGTTCTCCTTTTGCAGGTGATCGATCGAGTAGAGGAAATGCTCGATCGAATGGATTTGGCAGCAAAAGTGCTCGATCGAGTACAACAAGTACTCGATCGAGTGATCCGCAGCGTATTCTGCGCATAATGCAATGAAAAACAGCCCCAACCGACAAAAACAAGCACACCGAGATAGTCTATGGTATAAAACCAATTATTACAACTCGAAATTAAACTAAAAAAACAAAATAAAATCGTAGGGTTGCCTCCGGGTAGCGCTAGCTTGATCAGTCCCAGCTCGACCTTCTTTTTCTTCGAGCCACTATAATTAGTTACAATCAAAGCAACTCAAAGCGCGCAGACAACTTTGTCAAATAGGCTGCGCATGTGCTACACAACAAAGATAAGTAGCACCAAAGTGGAATACGAAATAGGAAATAAAATTATGTAAGCATTTAAGTCTAACAAATTTCCTATGTGAGCTCCTAAATTTATCCACAAAATAAAGGAGCGCGGGAGCAATTGTCAATATATGGGGGTTCCGATTGATTAACGGTTTTGAGATGATAAGGACGGTGAAAATTCTTTAAATTAATCGACCATATGAGAGGAGGTATAACTTTAAAAGAAACAACGCGAGTCAAACGAGGCAAAATACTATTAGAACAAACAATAATAAAATTATCGTTTACTACCTCAGATCGGTCGCTCTTAATGACGGAATCATAGGTAAAAGAGTTTATTACCTCTTCCGTGCTAGGAGCAATTACCGTCTCAACTGCTTCTTCATCAACCTCCTCAGTGGAATCCATCCCGTAAATCGCAGCTTCAAGTGTATCCGACTCTTTGTGAATAGGGAGGTTTACCGTAACCTTCATCATCGTCAGACTCGTCATCCAAATCAAACCAAAATGACGAACCAAAGCTCCCAATGGCCATTTCAGTCGATCGAGCAGAATAATCACTCGATCGACCAACTTCCTCCCGCATTTCACTCGATCGAGTAACAACGTCACTTGATCGAGAACTATCCTCCTGCATGTCACTCGATCGAGAAGGGATATTACTCGATCGAGGACTGTCTTCTGGAAATTCACTCGATCGACCATTATAAGTCACTCGATCGAGTGATTCTTCCTGCATAGAGCTGAAATCTTCACGTGGGGCAGCGAAATATGAAAGGAACTCGTCGTCCGAATCATAGAAGTCATCCTCATCATTGGGCAACACGGTTTCCTCAGGAGAAAAACCGCTCTCAGCAAGGTAAACCTCTTCTTCTTGCATCTCAGCTGCTAACCGAGCTATTTGTGACTCCGATTCGGGGATTCGAGCGTCCATATACCTATCACTCTCTTGCATTTGTGATACAAGCATTCTCATTAAATATGTCGACTCGCGATCTCTTCTCTCTCCATCTCATTTGCTAATTGAGCAAGCTGAGACTCGAGCTCATCAAATCGCGAGACATATTCTTGCACTTGGAATGCAAGTGCCTCCATCAAGGATTTCAGCTCCGCAATGTCTTCTTCTTGTATATCAGGGGAATCTTGTTGCGGTGGCCATTGATAGGGCGGATGTGGCGGCACAACTACAGCTGCATTGTGCTCAGCAGAACCACATCTCCGAGCTTGAGATCACCGGTTGTTCCATATAATGGGACATCGGTGATGGGTCAAAGGTACTCAAGCCTTCCCTTTGATTGTCTTTCACCTAGAACTGTCTAGGTAGTACCTGTAAGGCCTATCAAAACAAAGACTAAACAAAAGATTAAAACGGCCTCAAGGGAAAAATCCCCGAGGTGAAAAGCAGATAAAATTTAACAAATAAATAAATAGATTGCCTCCCCGGCAACGGCGCCAAAATTTGATGCGGTCGTTTCTACACCAAAAATAAAATACCTAAGTTACTGCTAACAGAAGTCAGCGGCAAGTAGGGTCGATCTCCACAGGGAGGCGGTGTACTATCTATTTGTCTATTTATCTGTCTAATGTCACTAATGGGGGTTTGAAAGTGATATTCTAACTAAAAGCTAAAGCGAGGGAAATAAATAAGAGAAATTAACGGCAAGAGAGAAGGGAGTATGCTAGGAGTCGGTCCACCGTGGCAGCTATCAGATCTTATATTATCGAGAATACTAAGGCGATTAGACTATTGATAAGAAGAGCTATGGTCGTCACCTTTCGGTCCTTAAACCGCCCTAGAGCGTAAAAACGACTTAACTTTCGCCCTCACTGTTATACCCTATTGTAATTAAGCAAGCCTTCCCTTCCAATCTTTCGATCTAGGTTGGGGTTAACTAAATTTATGGTCTCCTGCATGCATTCATTCGACCGGATAACAGTTAAATTGCCTAATACAATTCCTATCGCAAGACTAATCTATTTAATACAATTAAAGCATCGCTACCACGGCTTCCCTAATCCTAACATACTAGGGGAATTAGCTATGCATGGAATAAATAAATACAATAAATAAATAGGGAGAGGGAATAATAAACATTAAATAAAAAGAGAGAAAAGAGAGAAGAAATTACTGAAATTAAGGATCCGGAAATAAGAACAGAGTAACAGTAATCAGCAATGTAGCAAAAGTGTCAGAGAGAAGGAACGAAGTAAAAGTGTGTGTGTCTACAATGACAAACTGACTTCCTATTTATAAGAAAATAGGATTAGGATTAAACCTAATGACGGAATTAGACCTAAAAAGCCCAGCCCGAAGCAAAAATCCACTCGATCGACTAACTAAAGCACTCGATCGAGTGATATTCCTTAGCGTTCCTCTCGATCGAGAACAATTCCTCTCGATCAAGAATAGGTAGCTCTCGATCGAGCAAATTGGCTCTCGATCGAATAGAAGTAGTTCTCGATCGAGCACTTCTCAGCGCGTAATTCCTGCTTCGCGCACTGAACTTCAAACGGCTGCCATTTCTTCGTTACTTGGACAAATAAGGCGTGGTTGGTGGCGTTGGAAAGCTAAGAGGATAAGCTTTCACCTCCAACTGGAATCACCTTAATAACTGTTGCAGAACTCGAGATATGGCTCTTACAAACAGGAACTAGCAAATTGAAGCACTCTCTTGGCTCGCCTAACTTCCTTACTCCAATGCGCATCTCAAAATAGCACTTTCCAAGCTCCGACTCAACTCATCTCCTAAATGCATGCGTAGGGACATGTTTTAGGCTTGAATCTACTACTTTATGGTCCATTCCTGCAATTAAGACAAAATACACCAAAGTAGCATATTCGGGGCATTTCGTAGCATAAAACCACGATAAAAGCATAAAGATACGCGCATAAATTAGGCTAAAAAGACTATATAAAATGCACGTATCACTACTTATGTTTGTGTGTAGCACATGCGCCACTTTTTGATTTACTACTACGTGCTTTAAGTTGTATTGATTATGCCTTGCATGGCACTTATTTTTAAATGCATAAATTGTCTCGCCAGGATGAGTACTCGATCGAGTGATGATGGGCTCGATCGAGTACCCTTGCATTTTGGGTCAGAATTGTAGCCAGATGATGATGGAATTGCGCGGTTGGTTATTTTCCCCTATGTGTCGTTTTTGTGTCGACCCACTTACATAAATGAGTCATTTAATCTCAACTTAAACCAATTAATTTCGTGTCGATCTTCATGTCGTATTATTTGTTTACCGGCTCTAGAACCTATAGTAATTTGCATACTTTATTTAGCAGTGACATAAATAAATGAGTTGCACAAGGTATTATATGACTGTTATACGTCCAACTATGTTAAATCATGCAAACGGGCTTAGACCACATCTAAATGAACTCACATGTGAGTGTCTCACATGGATAGAAGACGGCAAGAGTTTACCACTTTATAAGCTAAGGGGCCTCCACTTTATTACCAATCAATTTTAGAGTGGAACCTCCTTCGACTTAGACTTATGAAGTGAACTCTCTCTCTCTCTCTCTCTCTCTCTCTCTCTCTCTCTCTCTCTCTCTCTCTCTCTCTCTCAGGGCAGATCCATAAATGGCTGGATGTTTCTTAGACTGTAAAGAAGCTCAAGCCAAATAATAGGTAAAAAAAGCCTCGCCGAGCTGGCGAATAAAGGTCCAGTTTAATTTATCATACTCTGGTCTTTTTGTTGGAGTAAGTGTCCCCGACAATAATGCGATCACATTGTTGATCATATTGAGATCACACGTTTAAATCTCATATTAAGAATACATGAGAGAAAGTTATAATTCTTAGTCAACTGGTCCACACATATCGGTAATGATTGGCTTACTAAAGTTTGACATTACTGTCGTACGACGGTGGTGATCAGTTGATCCCCCAATTGATATGAATTTGGATCTCGGGATCATTTATAATAGTTGGGTAGAGGTCACTATATAAATGCTTAACACTTGTTTAAAATGTTAACAAGTATTATCAAAACAATAGATGTTTATTAATTCCTTCACTTTTATTTTGTAGACAAATTTCTTTTCTCTATTGCAATGGCAACTCTAAATTCAAACTCAACCACTAGCTCAAACACTCTCACCAATGTTTCATGGCTCCGATCCTTCATGGATCGTTGTAAATTAGAAAAGAATGGGTCAAATTTTGCCGATTGGGGCGCGCAACTTCGCTTGGCCGCGGAGGGTCACGACAAGCTTCGTTACCTTACCGAGGCCTCTCCCGCCGCACCTACCGCTAGGTCTACCTCCGCCGCTAGGCAAGCATATGAGACTTACCAAAAGGAGTCGGCCGCGATCAAAAATGTGTTGATCTTCTCTATGGAGGCCGAACTCCAAAGGAGTGCTATAAAGATTAGCACCGCCTATGAGATCTATACGAAGCTTGTGACAATGTTTTCACAAGCTCCGAGGATCATTCAATATGAAGCGGCTTTCGCATTCTTTGATCTCAACATCAAGGAGGGCCAAAACGTTAGCCCTCATGTGCTCAAGTTGATGGAGCATGTTGAGACCTTGAAAATGCAAAAGGTAGAGATTCCCGAGGAACTCATCATTGATCGAATTCTTCATTCCTTGAACAAGGTAAAAGCATATGTCCAATTCAGGGTGAATTTTAATATGCAAAACTTGAAAGTGTCCCATGATGAATTGCACAAAATGCATGTGCAAGCCGAGAGGGACATGGGGCTAAATGCTAGCATCACCAAGGATGTGCTCAACATTAATCAAAAGAGCAAAGGGAATTTCAAGAAAGGTGGTCACGAGGGAAAGAAGCAAACTCCCTACAAGAACAAAGGAAAGGCTTGTGAAGCTAGCTCCTCAAAACCCAAGAAAGGTGCCCCCTCCGGGGACAAATGTCACTATTGTAATGGTGTTGGGCATTGGAAGAGGAATTGTCCTAAGTACCTAGGCGACATCAAAGCTGGAAAAGTTATTCCAGTAGGTAAATAACCCTATCCCTATATTTTTATGTTTCGATCTCAACTTTGCTATTTTGATACAAGTTGTGATGATTACCCCCTTTTTATTGTAATTAGGGCATCCTAGCAAGGACAAGGTCAAAGAAAAGCAAGCCTAGAAGATCTTGATGGAAGCTAGATGTAGCCGCCCTTGGTGCTAGATCGATGGAAGCTTGGCTTTATTTTGTTTTTATTTTTATGTTGTATTTTGAAATTTTTAGAACTATTTTTATTGTAGGAAATATCGGTATACTTCCTTTAAGAAATTACGGATTATAACGAAATTATAATTATGAATACGAGTCATAAATGAAATAGCATAAACAAAATAGAGAGATTAAGAAATAACCTTTGGTCCTAGCAAAATTGGCCTAAGAACAATATCGAAATCGATATTCTCCTATTAGTTGCACCCAAAATGCTTTGAGAAATGCCCCTCAAATTGCTAGAATGAGATCCCCAAATTTTACTAATTAATTTAGGTTTTTTTTTTGTGATTTTTGATGAGAGAGTGATTAGGTCAAAATTAGGTTTAAAAGGATTAGTAGAAAATGATCTCCCTTTCTCCCTATTATAACCGAAATATGGGAGAGGAATAAGGGAAGATATTTCTTCCTTTTTTTCGGTTTTGACCACCGAAATAATAAGGAGGATTATCTCCTTATTTTCGGTTTTTCCACCTACCAAAATAAGGTGATTAAATCTTTTTTTTTTTTGGTAGTTTACAAAATGTATATAAAGTGTATAATTTATAAATTGTCATTTAATTTATTCCGTTTTAATCAGTCTACACACAACAGCTTGCAGTCGAGTTATTAATACCGGTCGGTAATAATTTATTATGACAATCTCGTATAATATATACTTTAATTATAAATATCGCATATTTATAATTAGCTAATTAAATATAACCGATTACATTTAATTACGAATTAACATCTTAATTCGTTTAAGCTAACATTATATACATTAATTAAATATAACATATTATATTCAATTTACGAATTGACAGTTAATTCGTTTCAGCTAAAATTATTTAATTGCATTAAATAATCGTCTCATCATCACTTTGACTAACTGTTTAGTCAAATACATGGACTAACCTTTTAGTCATATTAGGCATCAATGTGATTACATTTCCATAATCACATCTCTCAAACACATCCTTTAGGTGTGACTTTTAGGGACCAGTTGATCACCGCCATCAGCATGATAATAACGTCAAACTTTCCAGCAAGCCAACCGTTATTAGGTAATCGTTAATTAACTGATAAAATACAAAGTATACCCTTGTGATCCTATAAGAGATTTATAAATGTTATCACACTAATTGTGGAGGACACAAGCTCCAACAATCTCCCACTTGTCCTCACAAGTGTATGTGCGATAACCGAATCTCATATCCTAAAATTTCTCCCACTCAATGTAAAACAATTTGCAAAATCCGTATTCACAAAGGTCGTATTTTACAAGTGATCAATATCGAGAGTGGTTTTCCCGACTAGAGAGTAACTTAACTGATAAACGAATCATCATTCGAGCATGGCCATGCATTTTAGTTACAACTTCTCGAGTGGCCCTGAGAAATAACTAAACCTGATAAAGGCTGGGTATTTTCTTCAACTCGAATCCTGCAGATATAAGCACAGTATGAAATGACCCAGAAAAAATCTGCTTGGCCTCCTGTTACAGCAGACCATGCGAAAGAAACCAAAGTCACCCAAAAACTGCCTTAATCTCAAGAGACAGTCGATAGTTAAAAGAATCGACTCTAGGAACACAATGGACGTCCAATCCACGAACTGGAACCGAATGTTATTAAACATTTAGGACTCCATTACGTCGTCACAAAAATTGTCCTACGAGGTATCGTTATAACTCGTATCTGTGATCGATCAGCCAACTGTTTGACTTATGGCTCGTTGAACCCACCATCAATCGACTGCACAATATAATATCCAGAGTTATCAGCTCATGTAGGCGATTACGGACCAAAACAAATATAATGTAATTCAGTTCACTTTATGGCGTTCAATGTTGTCAGTGCAATCCACATGAAAAACAAAATATGATATAAAACGATGAAGTTATAAATAGTATATGACAAAGATAATGTATCGAATTCATAATCAACTACTACAACTCAGGAACACGTTTAATTCCCATGGAAATAACGTGCCCTTCATGCTTATCATAATTCAACGGTTTGGTGAGAGGATCCGCGATGTTGTCATCCGAAGCTATCTTGACAATCACTATCTCCTCTTGCTCCACGTAATCACGGATCAGGTGAGCTTTCCGATGTACATGTCTAGACTTGTTGCTAGACTTTGGCTCCTTAGCCTGGAAGATGGCACCTCTATTGTCACAATAGATGGTGATCGGGTCATTCGAACTAGGAACTATCGTAAGTCCTTGTAAGAATTGACGCATCCATATAGCTTCCTTTGCTGCTTCCGAAGCGGCATAGTACTCGGATTCAGTAGTAGAATCTGCTACAACATCCTGTTTGGATCTCTTCCAGCTAACCGCAGCACCATTAAGAGTGAAGACGAACCCGGACTGAGATTTTGAATCATCTCGATCCATTTGGAAACTAGCATCTGCGTAACCGATTGCGCATAGATTAGTATCTCCTCCATAAGTCAATACCCTATCCTTAGTCCTCCATAGGTACTTAAGGATGTTTTTAACTGCTATCTAGTATGATTCACCTGGATTCTTTTGGTACCGACTCGTCATACTCAATGCATATGCCACGTCTGGACGTGTACATATCATGGCATTCATGATCGATCCTATGGCTGATGCATAAGGAACACGACTCATGCGCTCAATCCCTTCAAGCGTCGTGGGTGACTGAGACTTGCTCAAATGCATCCCAGACGTCATTGGAAGGTTCCCCTTCTTGGAGTTGGTCATGCTGAACCTTTCAAGAATCTTATCCAAATAAGACTCATGACTCAGTGATAACGTGCGTCGTGATCTATCTCGATAGATGCGGATTCCCAATATGCGTTGTGCCTCACCCAGATCTTTCATCTGGTAATGGTTCTTCAACCATCCTTTAACCGAAGATAAGAGAGGAATGTCATTCCCAATCAAGAGTATGTCATCGACATACAATATCAAGAAAATAATCTTGCTCCCACTCAACATGGTTCCTCGACCGATCGAGTGAAACCATACTCTTTTATCACCTGGTCGAAACGATGATTCCAACTCCGAGAAGCTTGCTTAAGTCCATAAATGGAACCCTTAAGCTTGCATACTTTCTTAAGATTTTCTGGATCTATGAAGCCTTCGGGTTGTACCATGTACAACTCCTCCTCCAAATAACCATTTAAGAAGGCGGTTTTCACATCCATTTGCCAAATTTCATAGTCATGAAAAGCGGCAATCGCTAAGATTATCCGAATGGAACGCAGCATAACTACGGGTGTAAAAATTTCATCATAATGCAATCCGTGCACTTGAGTAAAACCTTTTGCCACTAGTCGTGCCTTATAGGTATCTGGTTGCCCGTCTACAGAACGCTTTATTTTGTAAAGCCATTTGCACTGTAGAGGTTTTACCTTATTAGGTAAATCAACAAGATCCCATACGTTATTCTCATACATGGAGTCCATCTCGGATTGCATGGCTTCAAGCCATAGCTTTGAGTCGGAACAGGTCATGGCTCCTTTATAGGTAGCGGGTTCATTACTCTCTAGGAGCAAAACGTCACTCTCCTCGACCATACCAACGTATCTGTCCGGAGGATTAGAGACTCTACCCGACCTCCTAGGTTCCTGAGGAATATTAACCGTATCAACAGTTGGAGGAACAACTTCCTTCATCTGTTCCTCGGTTGTTGGTTCTTGAATCTCCGACAACTCGAAGGTTCTATTACTTGTCTTGTTCTCGAGAAAGTCTTTCTCTAAGAACTTTGCACTAGCCGCAACAAAAACTCGATGTTCGGTAGGCGAATAGAAGTAATGACCAAACGTTCCTTTTGGATAACCAATAAAGTATGTCTTGACCGATCGCGGGCCGAGCTTATCCTCGTGTCTTCACTTGACATAAGCCTCGCAGCCCCAAATCCGAATAAAGGACAAGTTAGGTATCGTTCCCTTCCACATTTCATATGGAGTCTTGTCGACAGCTTTAGTCGGACTTCGGTTAAGTATAAGAGCAGCTGACAAAAGAGCAAAACCCCATAAGGAATCAGGTACTACCGTGTGACTTATCATGGATCAAACCATATCAAGTAGTGTTCGATTTCTCCGTTCGGACACACCATTTAATTGAGGTGTTCCAAGTGGAGTTAACTGTAAAACGATTCCACAGTCTTTAAGGTGTTGATCAAACTCATTTGAAAGATATTCGCCACCCCGATCTGAACGGAGTGCTTTAACCTTTCTTCCTAGTTGGTTCACAACCTTATTCTGGTATTCCTTGAATTTCTCAAAGGACTCACTTTTATGCTTCATTAAGTAGACATATCCGTATCTACTCAAATCGTCCGTGAAAGTGATAAAATATCTATAGCCATCTCTAGCGGTAATTGACATAGGTCCACATACGTCAGTATGTATGAGTCCTAATAGGTCACTAGCGCGCATTCCAACACCTTTGAAGGAAATTCGAGTCATTTTGCCGATAAGACATGATTCACACCTGCCAAATGTAGAAAAATCGAATGCGGGAATAGTCCCATTCTCGACGAGTTTCTTTACACGTTTTTCATTTATGTGTCCCATTCGATAATGCCATAGATAGGTTTGATCTTTGTCACCAACCTTTAATTTCTTATTATTCACGTGTAATATATATGTAGTTTGATCTAAGATGTAAATTCCATTCATGGAAATTGCTTTGCCATAAATCATTTCATCGAAAGAGAAAATACAGCTATTATCCTTTATTGAAAATGAAAAATCGTCTTTATCAAGTACGGAAACAGAAATAATGTTCTTAGACAAACTGGGTACATAGTAACAGTTATATAAATATAACTCAAAACCACTAGGGAGTTGGATTACGTATGTTCCCTTTGAGACTGCAGCAACTCTAGCTCCATTCCCGACTCGCAGTTCCACATCACCCTTTCCGAGAGGTGTGATGTTTTTTAGGCCTGCAAATGATTACAGATGCGAACCACAACCAAGATATCAAGTACCCAAGTTCAAACTTGCATGGTTAATCTCAATCATATGAATATAAGATGACATACCAACAGGAGTGACGCGGCCTGCTTTTATGTCCTCACGGTACACGGGACAGTTCCTCCTCCAATGTCTAGTCTTGTGACAATGGTGGCACTCAATATCACCGCCCTTGGTCTTTGCCTTGCCTTGTGAGCCACTAGTCTCACAAGGCCCACTCTTACCGTTTCCTGGCTTCTTAAACTTTGGCTTACCTACAGTTAGGTCGCCGGGAGCTTTGCCCTTACCCTTATTCTTGTTGGAAATCATGAGAACATCTTGCTTCATGCTCCCACTCAATTTCATATCCTTCTCGGTCTGTACGAGAGGTGAGTGTAGCTCATGAGGACTTTTCTTCATGTCATTCATGTAGTAATTTGCCCTGAAAAGGGCAAAACCATCATGAAGTGAATGAAGCATACGGTCAATGACTATGCTCTCACTGATTTTACAATCAAGTGCCTCCAATTTCTCGACATTCTCAATCATGTTAAGAATGTGTGGGCTAACCGGTTGGCCCTTCTGGAGTTTCGCATCAAAGAAGCGACAGGAATGCTCATAAGTAACGATTCTCGGTGCTTTTGAGAACTTGTTAGTGAGCGTGGTGAAAATCTTGTGTGCACCTTGGGCAATGAAGCATCGTTGCAAATTGGTTTCCATTGCAAAGATGAGTACGTTCTTTATCGCACCCGCTTCCATGACGAAGTCACTATAAGCAAGTGACTCGTTAACTCCAGCATTGGGGCCTGGGATTACCGGTATTGGCTCAGTTAAGTACTTGAGCTTACCATCAGCAATGGCAGCATTCCGCAATGATGCCTCCCAGTCCGCAAAGTTGGACCCGTCATTTTTCAGACGTGTGAACTGATTCATGTGGTCCATGAAAGCTTTCAGCCAGGACTCGCGTCCAAGTGTGGCACTTGGCATTGGGATTTCGTTATTTCCAGCCATTTGTTGTAACAGTATTATCAAAATAAACGTATTCTACACTGCGAAAAGAAGAATAAATATAATAAGCATAATCATCGTTATGATTTAAGTCTAAATGCAATACTGTTATAACGCGAAGACTCAAGCATTTATACAATTGACCTCCCTCAAGCATTATATAAATGATCCCAAGACTCAATTATCTGTAAATTGATAAGCCAACCTCTTGGCTAATTCTACTGTTAGAATTCTTGGTCGATAAATTTCTGTAAATTCTATCTTTAGTCGATCATAATCACGAGAAACTCTTCGGATTATAATGTTGAGGTAAACTAAGTCAACACAAACTACTTACCGAACGTAGAAGGGGTCATATGGAGAGTAAGGTCCTATATGCCTACCGACGAAGAAGGGATTCATAGTTGTTTGCCCTTATAAAGACTAGTCTCAATTTCAGTTTTAGAGGAAGATCCCATCAACTTTATTTTAATTCATTTTAAGTGAACTAATATCTAGCATGCGAGAATGAATAAACTAAGGTGATGGCTTAAAAGGTGTGACATCTGTATGTCTATAAAAACTAACATTCAACCTATATGAGTCAATTTTCATGCATTTTAGTAGGTGGTTTGGTTTAGGCGGAATATGATGCACTAACTATCATGTGAATGAAAAGCAATAAGAACGGTAAAACGTAAAACAAAAATAAAGTCCTAGTGTGGCCTATCCACCAAAATGAACATTAAATACAATTTTGGAATCCATCCTTGGACCCGAGAAGCTTGTCTTGATGTTCCATCTTGGTCCATGTAGCGGGAGTGAGCGATCCAATCTCCATCTTTAGTCTTCTTTAAAATTACAATTAAAATTACAAAATAAACCTATTTACATTCTAATTTCAAAACATAATACTTAAAGAAAATAATAGGAGATTCGAGATCTCAAAATTACATTAAAATTATGTTTCCTTCATTACGAAAACATAATTAACTAAGGCCACACTAGGTATTACAAATTACAACCGATTGCAAAAATACGTAAATAAAACCATTCAACGATTCATTCAACTAAAAATAAAAAATGCATCAACTATAAAATTAAACATTCAAGACATAATTTCTTAATTATGTAGATTAATTTATCCAAACCACCTATTTTAAATGATCAAATTATGTGACAATTCCTCAATTACTCACATTAATTTTAATCTTAATACATATTAATCTTGTAATATGAATTAATCCAACAATATTTTAAACCTCTTTAAAATAACATGGGTATCTCAAATTTGTGAACCTTTTCACAACAATTATACAAAATATAGAAATAATGTATAATTATAATCATTGGCCAAAATAAACAAAAAAAAAAAATTTATTATTTGCACACGGCATTCAGCCAAAAACACACAAAAAAAAAAAACAGTTTTTTTTTCCTTTGGCTCTCGGCAAAAAGCAAAAACAGTAATAACCTTTTTTTTTTATATATTTCGGCAATTACCCACAAAAAAACAGAAAGTTTTTTTTTTCTTTTCTTTTGTCTCGGCATTTCCACAAAACAAAAACAAGAACCCTTTTTTTTCATTCGGCAAAACTGAAAAAAAAAACAGTTCCCTTTTTTTTCTTCCTTGTGGCGTAATGCCCTAAATTGCAAAAAAAAAATATTTAGATGAACAAATTCGTTTATAGTTGCTATTAGAACAAGATTGCCATAATAATGAACATATAAATTAATGAAACATGATTCTAAACAACGATTTAAAACCATGTATGCCAAAAACTATATAGCAAAAACAAATTTAACATCATCAATCAAGACGATTTCCATTTACATTTTAATTTAATCCCCATTAAATCAAAACATCTACAAATTATCATATTATCATCTTAACCTATTAAAACAATAATATGAATAAATCAAAATGGAACAAATCATAAAAAAAAAAAAAAAAAAAAAACAGAAAACAAATCGGCAAAATAAAAAAAAAGTTCACGGCTAAAAAAAATTTCTGCCGAATTGAAATAATTTTTTTTTCTTCAAATTTTGTTTAAATTCAATTATGAAAATCATCAAAAATAATTTCGTGGTCTTGGCTCTGATACCACTTGGAAATTTTGTTGTTTCCTAAAACAATGGTTGTATTTTGGATATTAGTGACTTGGTTTGCAACCCAAGTCACTTATTGTATCGTATCGTTTGTTCTAAAATTTGTCATCATACACTACTTGCTTCGAGAAACGTTAAGATTTATCGACTTAAATTGATCGAATAGACAATTATAATGATTGAGTCATTATATATCCATAAGCTATGAATTAAATTCTCAATATACCTTTGTGACCAAAAGTCACAACTTACATTTATGAAATCAATTATGAAGTTATGATTGAGTTGTTGAACTCACACAAGGGAACGTTGCCAACCTTATTTGACACACCTATCATATTTAAATCACCTAGTCTATATTATCTTTCTAATATGTCTCGATTATAGCACTATTACGTTGATATGTACTACGTTTTTCCTCCTTCTCCATCACTATTTGTAGATACCTCATTTCTGCACCTCCCGCAGGCCACCCGGTGATGATTGGGCTGCATGTTTGGTACGCGGAACGATTTATGACAGTTCGTAAGTTTATCGTCAAGTGATAGCTCAAACACTTATGTCAACCCCTTGGTCGTCATCTACGCACCATTACAATCGTTTTGACAGTAATTAGAGTTCATTTGGAGTCCGGGTCAAAAATTGTCTTCATTTTTTAATAACCGTTTAAAATGCCGAGTCAGAATATTCTGGAATGTTTCGGATATTTCTATTCAATCTTTTAATCTTTGGTAAATTATATCCCGAAATTATTTTATAAATAATAAGGAAATCAAGATCAAACCGCAATTTCATAATAGAAACGCGGAAATCTTTCTTCCGCATGAAGAAACCCTTGGGGAAAGGACGCAGCAGGTGCTGCGCCTCTTCCTAGAGACGCAGTGGCTGGTGCGCCTCTTCCCCAGCTCCTTTCTGCATATTTTCAAATCTTTTCGAGATTTGCTTCCAAAGTTTCACCGAAACCCTAATTCCGTGATTAATATAAATAGGGACCTTCGTCCCTCATATTTCTCACGCGAGTGTCTGCCCTTCTCTTCTCCCTTTGCATTCTAAGACCACGCTCTTACTTTTTGGCGTCTACGTGCTTGAACTTTCGACCACGTAAGCTCGGATACTTCTGAGTACCAGCCTCGTTTTGCATGACCGACCAATTTGACCAACTCCACATCAATCAACTTAATCAATCTTGTTTAATTTCCTCTTAGAGGGCACTTTCGTCGTACATTCGAGTCGAGCAATCACTAAACATTAACTTAGTTAATCTCGTTTCGTCAAACATGTAAGTTCGAGGGTGTAAATCCCATCTTTTATTATTGTACTTTGTTTTTGTAATCATTATTGTAAGGTTTACATCGAAAATATGTTTAAAACCGATTTATAAAACCTTTGTTCAAACCCTTTTTAACGGATTAATGGGAGACAGATGTCGAGAAGGAACGCATCAACTGCCGCGCCTCTTCGAAGGGACGCAGCACCTGTTGCGCCTCTTCCTGAGGCTGCCGCATTTCCTGCTTTCCTTCTTCTTCCTTCGTCTTTTGTTCGTTCGTTTATTCTTGTTTCATCTTTGCTTGTTCTTATTTTATTGGCATGATAACTTTAACATAAAACTCATTAATAATTCATCTTTAAATTCCGGACTTAAATCCCTTGTAATTAATATTTGCGGGTTTTCGTCATTAAAACCAAATTCGGATTTTTAGAGATTCGGTTCATCAATATCAAGTCTCTGAAATTCATCTTTTGTATATTTTCATCTGTTAATTATCGTCATCATCATCAGTAGTTTAGCATTAATAACCTATTTAGTTTGTTTAATTTGTAATTAATCCTCATAATTAATCTTGCAATTAATTTGTTTTAATTAGTTTTATCTCTTGTTTTATTGTTTTTATGACCAATTCACATGTAAATAATATGCTAAACCACTTCTATCCGAGTCAAATATCGATAATCGAGCATTAAATTACCAATGAACATTAACGATATGTAATTCCGGCTTCACAGCCAGAATTCACATCAGGAACAGACGCAGTGAGCACTGCGCCTCTTCCAAAGGACGCAGCACTGTTGCGCCTGTTTCGGGTTGAATTCGCCCCTGAACTTCTCTTGTTGCTTTGACCTAGTTATTAGCTTACGTATTTAATTAACTATTACTCGTATTATCACCTAATAATTTGTTCGTTAATTTATTTTCCCTTTCTTTTCTAAAACCATCCGTTTTAAATGTATTTTCGACGTAAATCATTTAACCCGTTGTAATTATTGCAAATTTCAATTACTTTATTTATTTATTTATCATATTGTTTGTATGCTCTCACATTCAATTAACCTAAATTCTACCTCGACATTAATGCATGTTAAATTACGTGTCTACCGACTTAGTCTAAATTCACATGCTAGGATTAATCTAATGGATGTTGCATTGTATGCATATAACCGACAACATATCAAATATAGACGATTTCCCTAATCATTAGTAGAGGCCGCTATCGAGGCGGGCGGGATTAGGTGTTCGATCAAAAGAGCTTCCTAATACGTACCTGCACCCCTTACTCCAGATCTCTGTGAACATCTGTGTTCATTGGCATCCACGAGAGTCATTCTAGATATAGAATGCTAAGGGTAACGAGTTCTTGGTGTTCATGTCACTACTTTGTGTCTTGACATGACACGAGGTATTCGAACGGTTTCCAATTTTCCACAATAAATTGGTGGCGACTCCACAATTGCAAAGCTTGCTCGTTTTCACCGAGCGACCCCCGTGGGCCCGCGTCCACAGTTTGGCGACTCCGCTGGGATTAATACACTTACGTGTAGCCAAGGGTGAAACTTGAACAAGGTTAGAGAATAGTTTGTACAAGACAGTTGTCGGTTTTCATTACTCGGTCTTCCTAGATCATTTATTCGGCCTTCCTAGGCCCAACCCAACCAATTCGGCCAATCGTCCCGTCTAGACGGTCCAAATTCTTATTTGGGCCTAAGGATGGATAGTGATTGACGTCAACCATACCATGGTGCTTACTCTTGTTTGTATCAGGGGCTTTCACTACTTGTGGACGCGGGCCCATGGGGGCGCTTGGGGGAGAACAAGCGTTTGCATTTGTGGAGTCGCCACCAATTTATTGTGGAAAATTGGAAACCGTTCGAATACCTCGTGCCATGTCAAGACAAAAACTAGTGACCTGAACACCAAGAACTCGTAACCCTTAGCATTCTATGTCTAGAATGACTCTCGTGGATGCCAATGAACACAGATGTTCACAGAGATCAGGAGTAAGGGGTGAGGGTACGTACTAGGAAGCTCTTTTGATCGAACACCTAATCCCGCCCGCCTCGATAGCGGCCTCTACTAATGATTAGGGAAAATCATCTATACTCGATATATTGTCGATTATATGCATGCAATGCAACATCCAACGTTTTAATCCTAGCATGTGAAGATTAGACTAAGTCGGTGAACAACTAATTTATCATATAATTAATGTCAAAGTCGGGATTTAAGTTCAATTACATGTGAAGGCATACAAGTGATACAATAAAGAAAATTACAATAACAATACAATAAACAAAATTACAATAATTACATCAGATTAAATGATTTATGTCGAAAATACTTTTAAAACGGATAATTTGAAAAAGAAATAAATAAAAAAATTAATGAATAGGAATTAAGGTGATAATACGATTATTAGTAAATTAATACGTAAGCTAATAACAAGGTCAAGGCAAACCGGGAGTTCAGAGACAGAAGTCAACCAGGAACAGGCGCAGCAGAGCTGCGTCCTTTGGAAGAGGCGCAGCAGTTGCTGCGTCTGTTCCTTGGTTCAGTTCTGGCTGTGAAGCCGGAATTGCAAGTCATTAATGTTAATTGGTGATTTTAAGGCTTGATTATGAATAATTGACTAGGATGAAAGTGATTAGCAGGTTATTTACATGTGATTGAGGGTCATGAAAACAATAAACATGGATGAAACTAAGTAGAATGAATTATTTACAAGGTTTAATGAGGTTAAATAACAAATTAAACAAACCAAACAAATTAAATAAGTTAAACATGTTATTAATGATGAATTAATGATGGCAACGATGAACAATAGATGAAAAATATATCAATGACGAATTCCAGAGACTCAATATGGATGAATCGAACCTCTAAAAACCGAATTTGATTTTAATGACGAAAACCCGCAAATATGAATTACTTGGGATTTAAGTCGGGAATTATGATGAATTAAACATTAATGATGATGAATAATACATGCTACATGATAGAATTATTACACTTAAGTTATTATGTTCAGAGAATCAAAGAACAAACGAAAGAAAATAAAAGAGACGAATTGACAAAAGATGAAGGAAGAAGAAAGGAAGCATGTGCAGCAGGTGTTGCGTCCCTTCAAAGAGGCGCAGCAGTCGCTGCGTCCTTTCTCGACGGTCATCTTCTGGTAATCCGTGAAAAGAGTTTTACAACATGGTTTTATAAATCGGTTTTAGAAATACTTTCGACATAAATCTTACATCATGATTACAAAAGTAAAGAACAATAATAAAATAGGGATTATACACCCTCAGACTTACATGTTTGACGAAACGAGATGAACTAAGTTAACGTTTTAGTGATGCTCGACTCGAATGTAGACGAAAGTGCCCTCGTAAGAGGAATTAAAACAGATTGATTAATGTTGATTATGGTGGAGTTGGTCAAATTGGTCGGTCATGCAAAACTAGGCTGGTACTCAGAAAGATCGGAGCTTACGTGGTCGAAAGTTCAAGCACGTAGACGCCAAAAAGTAAGAACGTGGTCTAGAATGCAAAGGGAGAAGAGAAGGGCGGACACTCGCGTGAGAAATATGTGAGACCGAAGGTCTCTATTTATACTAATCACGCGTAGGAAATAGGGTTTTCGGAGAAACTTTGGAAGTGAATCTCGAAAAGATATGAAAAGATACGAAAAATACGCAGAAAAGGACTTGGGAAGAGGCGCAACAGGCACTGCGTCTCTTGGAAGAGGCGCAGCACTTGCCGCGTCCTTTCCCAAGTGGTTTCCTACTACGGAAGAAAAATTTCCGTGTTTAGTTTATGGATTAACGGATTAATCTTGTTTTCCTTAATATTTTGTGTGAATATTACGGGAAATTATTTACCAAAGATTAAAAGATTGTAAAATATGGAATAGAAATATCCGGAACATTCCAGAACATTCTGACTCGGTTTTGGAAAATGAAGACGGTTTTATGACACGGACTCCAAATGTACTCTAATTACTGCCAAAACGACCGTATCGGCACGTAGATAACAATTAAGAGGTAGACACAAGTGTTTGAGCAATCACTTGACGATAAACTTACGAACTGTCACAAATCGTTTCGCGTACCAAACATGCGGCCCAATCATCACTGGGTGGTTTGCGGGAGGTGCAGAAATAAGTTATCTACAGAGCCCCCACTGAGGCTTGGACAAGGCGAAAGTCAAAGTATAGCCATCAGGTCAATCGAAGATTACAACCTGACGACTATGGCGACGCGAGGCGGCTCAAGGGGTCTGAGCCAAGGACCTGTCGTCGGGAACAATTTAGAGTCTGTCGACTATCGGGGAGGGTCGTTTAAAGTCCATTAGACTACGTGAGGAGGCTCGCCCGCCATAAGAAGAGACCATACCTGAAATTCCTTGAAACTCCAGGGAAAACAAAACGCGATATTGGGAGAAGACAGTAGGACACAGTCTGGAACTGCTGGGAGAAATCTGCTTGTGGTCGGCTTCAAAAAAACTGCGGAAGGATTCGGGGTCGATGTTTGATCTCCATGTCTCGAGAGGGAATGACTGTCGGTCATGAACCCTTCGCTGGGGAAACATAATAGGGAACTGATCTCCATTTCTCGAGAGGGAATGTCTATCCGTGTACTCTCGCTGGGGGAACATAATCGGGAACTGATCTCCATGTCTCGAGAGGGAATGTCTATCCGTGTACTCTCGCTGGGGGAACAGAATAAAGGTGTGTCGAAACACCTGTCAAAGAAAGAAGCGCTCATTGTGACAAGCTAAGTCTTGGATAAAAATAAGGCGATAGTTTGCTGTTGGCTTGGAAGATGTGGATCCGGGTGAAGAATATACGTCAAATGGACCAAATATGTGATATAGCATCAAGGAAGAGGCGCACCAAAGATGGGCCCACAAAATAACGAACTCATAACGAATTTTTGAAAATTCGTATGAAGGGAGGCTGAGGAAGAAGCGCAGCAAGAGCTGCGTCCCTTGGAAGAGGCGCAACACCTGCTGCGTCTATTCGTGGACGTGTCTTTCCTGCGTAAAAACCCGATGAAACAGAGGGTTGATCTCATTTGTTCGAAACATAAGCTCTCAATTTCTCTCTCAAATTCCGACCATTTCCGTCAAAATTTGATCCAAAAGCTCGTATTTGCCATGACTAATCGAGGTATGTGTATCAATCTTGCATTTATCTTCCGTATTTGATCAAATGGGATCGACAAAATTAGGGTTTTCGACCCTAATTAGTCGAAAATTTTGGGCTTTCCCCCAAACGACTTTGCCTTGCAAAATTGACTTCGTGAACGGCTAATTGGTAGTATAAGGATCATAACCATGTATTTGTTTCGAATTTTCGTTGAGTTTTGAGCATTTGAGTGAAAATGAGACGGTTTCACGGCTAAACCGTAAATCGTTTCGAAAATAGCCTTTGGATTGCCCATTCGCGACGAAACTCGATATTTAGAATCCTTGTATCATGGGTAAAGTTCCTACCATTTCGGAATTTTGGTTTGTGACGGCTTTTTCAGGACACTTTCTATGGCATAATCGCCGTTAGGCTTCAAATTAGGCTGGACTAGGCTTCAAATTAGGCTGGACTTGACCCAAATTACCACATGAGCGGACGGGTTTGTGGGAAAATTGCCAAAGATGGAGAGAAAAGAGAGATTTTAGGGCTCCGAAAACTCGAAAAATCCCCTAATCAAGGCTTGTCGTCACTTGACGCGGCCTAAATTTACTTTAATTTTGCAGGTGACGAGGCTTCTACATCTGGGAGAGATCCCATAGACGTGGACACTGCTGTTGACCCTTCTCAGGTGCTTGAGGAAGCGTTAGAGGAGGCTTTCACCGCCGCGGTGATGGCTGCTGAGGACGAGGTCCCCGAGGAGGAGGCTGTTGAGGAGGAGGAGGTCCCGAGACGGGCCAATGTTGGACGGGGTGGTCGCCAGCTGAGGGGAGCACCTGCGTGGGCTGAGACTTGAGACAGTAGGCACCTACTTTGGGCTGCGGAGGGTCACCTGTCCTACAGGACGGTGAAGAGCTTGGTAAATAGAATTCATCACTCTTCATTCATCATCTTTCATTTCTGTTTGCCACTCCTTTTCTTCTTCGTCTGAGCTAAAGATAGCTTTTATTTCAAATCAACATAGGAGGCCGGGAACATCAGGTCGTTCTCGGGCTACACGACGGCGATGGGGTGCTACGAGAGGCTGTCGGCTGAGGAGCGAGCCATGATCGAGCGGGGAGCGTTCGGCGCCTTGGTGCAGGCCTGGAGGGATATTGCGAGGAGGATGCTTCGGTCTAACCTCAGTCTCGTCCGAGCTTTCTTGGACCGGTTTTGGGACACGACCTCCACGTTTCACATGCCTTTTGGTGAGGTGGGGGTTACGTTGGAGGACTAAGGCATGATTTCCGGTCTTCCGTTTGGGACTGAGGTGGTGGAGTGGCCGGATACAGCCATGAGGGTTGACTCGGCGGAGGCTGATCGGCTGGAACTTGGCGCCGAAGGCGGCTGCGGTACCTAGCTTGGTGCCTAGCTCTTACATGCGGGACTACTTTGCGGGGAAGACCCCGGTGTCAGTGGTGATCGAGGGGAGGGAGACGGCTCCTCCTCCCTGCACTGCAGAGCAGAGAGTCCGTTTGTGGCTCTGGTGGTTCTTGTCTTCGATCTATCTCGGAGACAAGGGAGAGAGGCTTTCGACGAAGCTTCTTCCCTTTCTTTCTGACCTGAGCGACCTAGGACGTTGGGACTGGGTCACTGCTGGTTTTGCGGTCCTCAACCGCTTCATGAGGGCCATGGTTCGTCCGGAGTTGATGGAGAAGGGGACTTCTCCCCGCTTTGTCGCCCCGGAGGCTGCCTTGTTGGAGGTATGAACCTTCACTTCTTTTCATGAAAGATCATTTCCTTTTCTTATCAAATCACGAAAGATCGTTGTTGATTATCTCGATTTACAGGTGTGGGTGTACTCCTACTTTCCGGGCCTCGCGCCCAAGAGGACGGAGCCGGTGGAGAGGGCCTATCCCGCTGTGAGGGATTGGGTGATGTGCCACACGAGGAGTCGGCGTTCCTTCCACGACGTCTGTCGGCGGGAAGTGAACGCTCTTCAGCTGGACGGTGTGAGTACTTCACCTTGCATTTGTTTGTCTCTCTTCTTTACTTTAGAACTGATCATAAGAATGACCCTTCGTTTGCTTTTCTAGTGGGTGCCCAGGCCTTGGGAGGAGTACGCTGGCGCTTCTCCTTTTGTGGCTGAGGTCCTTCGACCTAGGAGCTCGAGCCGGCTGCTGCTGAGGACATCGATGGGTCCTGTGTGGTACTTGGGTGAGCGCTTGGCTCGTCAGTGCTCTCGGGGCGTCTTGACGGTTCCCATCGATCCTCCTCGGACGATGTTTAGAGAGCCCTCTAAGGCTAAGCGGGAGGCTGACTTGGCTGGCGTCGGTGGCAACGCCCTCCTTCTTCCTGGCGAGGACTACTCGGCGTTCCTCTACGGGAGGTTGGCGTACTGACCGGTTGTGGTAAGTGATTTATCCTCTTTCATTTTTTATTGTTTGAGAATACGATGAAAGATCATCGGTTAACGGAAATCATTTTACTTTGCAGGAGGTCAAGGCGGCGGGCATCGAGCCCCCAGAGTACCCCGAGACCCTTGAGTACACCGACACGACGGGGATGACGACGATCTCCGACCTACGTGACTTACTTTGACGTGGCGGTGAGAGATGCTGGCCTGGACGAGTGGCAGCATCTGATTCGGAGGGTGAGTCTTCTAACTCGTATAGTTTTGTGTAAGAACACATTTCCTCGAGTTTGTCCAATCGCTAAGAATTTTCCTTTTGAAATGCAGGTTGCGTCATCCAGGTTCGTGGCTTTGTGGAGGGTAGCCAACCAGCTACGGGCTACTGCCGTCGAGGCACTTGCTGGCGGGCGAGGACGTCAGGTATGAACCTTCCGTTTACTTCATTTTTGAATTTTCTAATCTTCCTTTACGCTTGAAATGATTGACATGAGCCAGTTTTGTTGTTTGCAGAGGGAGCGTAAGCTGGAGCGAGAGCTTGCCCAGTCCCGAGAGGAAACGGCTCGCCTGCTAAGGGAGCTCGAGGTCCATGACACCGAGGTTGCTGCTCTCGAGGCGAAAGTTGCAGAGCTAGATGGCGACCACCAATAGCTTCCATGTTGCTTCTTGTTTTTTGGTTGTATTTTTGTACATTTATACATTTTAGGACCCACTTTTGGACATTTGGATCTTGTTTTGGGGCTCCAGCCCCCAGTTTGGTGTACATATCTCTTCCTGATTGTATATATGATGGCCTGAGTGCCTTTGCTGCTGGGTTGCTTTGTTTGTACCTGCAGGTTAGCTTTGAACAAGTTTGGTAGATGATGGTTTACGCCGTCATGCTGCCGAAATTTACACAGAAATCACATAGAACATGTATTTGTACATATGGCCTAAATTAGTGCAAAACAATGACTCAAAAATGCAAAAAAACTGGACCGGAAATGAAAATGCAAAAATTTGAAATGCAAAAAAATTGGACCGAAAATGAAAATGCAAAAATTTGGTCGAAAATGACCGGACGGTAGGGAGGGTTACCCCCTAAAAAAGAAAAAAAAGAAAAACATATAAGTTTGAAATGTGATGTGGAAGGAGAGTGAAATGATTCCCCAAAAAAGAAAATTAAAAAGAAATGTATAAGTGTGCTAAAATGTCGATATCGTCTCGAAATGCGTGTCCGCAAAATTAGGAAACGCGAAGTATGGCAACCTGTCGTATTTACCAAAATAATAACCCGTATGAATAGGAAATTATTCATTGAGGAATTTAGGAAAGATCCAACGCGGAGAATCACAGAAAGAGTGCTGAGGAAGAGGCGCAGCAAGAGTTGCGTCCCTTCGAAGAGGCGCAGCACCTGCTGCGCCTGTTCCCCAGTGTGTCCGTCCTGACGGATTTTAGGAAACAGCTTTTAGTATAAATAGAGACGTCGAGGGAGGTTTTATTCACATAATTCTTCCGTCTTTCTTCGTCTTATTACACAAATCTCCCAAAATAAGCATACATCATGAATACTCTTGAGATTCGTCTAAAAGAATGGACAAATGAGTTCTCCAATGTGGAGAAACACGACATGGGTGCTTATAATTTTGGATCGCTTTTGAGGTTGAAGTTGATCAAGGTAGTCAAACCATTTCTAGATGCTTGTCTTGACTATTAGGACCCGAATTATCATGTATTTGCCTTCCCTGGAGGCGACATTTGCCCATTTCCCGAGGAGATTGTTGCGATTGGTGGTTGGGACCCGGAACATTTTCCTGCTATTCCCTCCACTTCTCAAGGGTATAAGAACAAGTTTAGAGACTTGCTTGGATTGGCCAGAGTTGATGTTTACCGTCTTGTGACTTCTAAAGGAGTACGAATGTTGGATTTCATCGATCGATTTATCAATAGGGCTGATCCCACTCTCTCTTATGTTGCGAGGCGAAGGGCATTCGGATTTTTCCCATTACATGTGTATATCCTTCAAGGGCATGTTGATGAGGATATGAGGGGCGACCCTCGTCTTTTGAGCTTGATTGAGCAAATGGAGCTGCGTAGGAGCCCAGCTTGCCTGTGTTTAGGAGAGATCCTATTAGGCTGGGATAACAGGAAAGCTAATCGCGACCTACCTTACTTGGGAAGTCCCATTATTTTGCAGGTAAAAGAACCTCTCTTTTTTTTTTCTTCGCTTCTTTCTCTTTTTTTTTTTTTTTTTTTTATTCTTTGTTTTTCTTCTTCTTTTTTTTGTTGTTTTTTTCTTTTTTTTTTTATACCTGCTTTTGGTAGGTCTGGCTTATGGAGCGTCTTCGATTGATCGAGCCCCCAGTTAATGTTCCTGCTTATCATGCTCGCTCAATTGCAATGAGGACCAGGCTTTACATGGTGGACTTCACTCGAGTTTGCAATTACTAGGCGAATAAATTGAAGAGTGAAGATAGCCCCTTAATCAGATGGACCGTACCATGGTGGCATCTCAAATCTGTCACTGGAGTATCCTCCTTGGATCCTACCCGTTCTGTTCGCATTCCCGGCTTGAAGTTTATGATATGCATTTTCCCGGAGAGGTTGATGAGGCAGGTTGGATTGAAGCACGCAAACTGCCGTGGCGCTTACTACCGAGAGTCGAAGGGAATGGGCCATCAAATGGGCCCAGAGGAACATTTGGTTCTTGAATTCTTCCGTTAGTGCTCTATGGGTGTCAGATTCCTATCTGCGGTGGAGGAAAGCTACTACTCTGGAGGAGCGCGAGAGACTAAGGAAACGTGAACCTGATAACTACAAGGTTCGCGAGGTGGAAAAGGAGAAGGAGAAGCATCTGACTGAGGGAGAGGAAGAAGCCGGGCTTCGAGTTGTTCATCCTTCGAAGAAACCGAAGACTTCTCCTGCCGTCGAGATGGTGGTTGACAAAAATGGCAAAGCAAGACCACGAGAGAGACCATTGGTGATTAGGTCGGAAGTGGCGTAAGAGCGTCCGGCTCGAGGTCGGGACAAGAAGTATGAAAGGAATGACAAAGGCAAAGGGAAAATGGAAGAGTAGCCTAAGTCTTTATTATTATTTATTATTATTCTAATAAGAAGATGGGGTTTTTAGAATCCTAGACTATTTATTTTTATTATGTACGTACTATTATTATTAATGAGATAAAAAGGGTTAATTGGTTATGAAACCGTCATGATTTTCTTTTCATTATTCTTGTCGAATTTCAAATGCATTCGCTAATGTCCTTCTATTTACATTTTAAAGTAATTAAATGGGTTGTATCCCGTGAAGGATTGCCGACGTATTCATCAAAAAATGAAATCAAACCCTTGCGCGTAGTTCGAGTAAATGTAAAAGAATAATTGTTCTAAGCAAGAGCTTGTAGTGAACTTAGAAAATAAGCATGAGCTTTACTTACTCCTAAAATGCAATTTAGTTTATTTGATGATATGAGAATGACAAATTGACAAAGTGCAAGAGCAAGATGACATTAGCTTGATTCAGCTTGGCCAGGGGCCATTTATTTCGTGCCACAAGAGCGACACGTGAGGTTACGCGAGGCGCGTTTTTGCTCTTATTCTAGGCATAGTAACGTTTTAATTGGTCAAGGTTTGTTGGGTTGGCAAATTCGTTCCCATCTAGGTCTGTGATCCTAACCGCACCCCCCGGAAGTATGGACTTGACTAGGAAAGGCCCGGCCCAATTGGGTTTGAATTTTCCTCGTGGGTCGACAGGTAAAAGAGCCCTGATTGATTTGAGGACCAAGTCTCCTTCCTTGATGTTCCTTGGCTTGACCCTTTTGTTGAAGGCTCATTTGATACGCGCCTGGTATGTTTGCACATAACCTTCGTTCATCCAGGAGGATGAGTTCTTCGTATCTATCCCTCTTCCACTCGGCTTCGGGTATTTGACTTTCGAGTAAAATACGCAAGGATGGTATTTCTAGCTCGACTGGTTGTACAGCCTCTATGCCGTAGGTCAAATAGAAAGGAGTAGCCCCAGTGGTCATCCTAACGGATGTGCGGTATCCCCATAAGGCAAAGGGTATCTTGCTTGGCCAATCTCTATAGTTGTCAATCATTTTCTTGAGAATCGTGACAACGTTTTTGTTTGCTGCCTCTACCGCGCCATTGGTTTGTGGTCTGTATGGCGAGGAGTGGTGATGCTTGATTTTGTACTTGGCTAGAAATTGTTCAGTCTCAGCTTGGAAATGTGATCCATTGTCACTGATGATCTCATGTGGGCAACCATATCGACAGATAATATTGGTTTGTATGAACTTTGTTACGTTCTTGGTCGTAAGACTAGTGTAGGAAGCTGCTTCTACCCACTTGGTGAAATAATCGATTGCTACTAAGATGAAACAGTGACCTCCTGTTCCGGCTGGGGTGATTTTACCGATGATGTCAATTCCCCAAGCAGAGACTGGCCAAGGAGATGTCATGGTGTAAAGCAATGAAGGAGGTACATGTTGTACATTCCCAAAGATTTGGCAATTATGGCACTGTCTTACATATTTGATGCAATCAGATTCCATCGTGGTCCAATAATACCCTAAACGTGTGATTTTCTTTGCCATTATGGGTCCACTCATGTGAGGGCCGCATTCTCCATCATAGACTTCTTCCATCACTTTCCATGCCTGTGAATGATCAAGACAACGTAGGCTTACACCAAGAGGTGTTTTTTTGTATAGCTCTCCTTGCATGAGAACGTATTGGGAAGCTAGCAAGCGGATAGCGCGTTGTCCCCTTTTGTCCATTTCTGGTGGATAGGTGCCATTTAGTTTGAAGTTTAGGATTGCTTGGAACCAAAGCTCCTCCGTAATTTCCTCTTCATCGGTGATTTGGTGCACATAAGCTGGCTCTGATCGTCGTTCGATGCACAAAGGCATTTCTACCATGCTATCCGGCATATTAATCAAAGACGCAAGTTTTGCAAGAGCATCTGCAAATTGATTTTCTTCTCGAGGTAGATGTAAGTAGGTTACTTGATCGAAGAATTGGGCTACTTAGTCTATTCTGGCTTGATAGGGTGCCAAGCTTTCGCTTCGGATTTTCTAAGATCCCGTAATTTGATTGATGATCAAAGAGGAATCCCCATGTACTAGAAGATTCTTAATGCCTAAACTTACTGCCACTTGCAATCCAATGAGACAGGCTGCGTATTCTGCAGCGTTATTTGTCACCTCGAAGTCGAGTTTGACAGAGATTGGTGTATACTCGCCTTCAGGAGAAATGAGCAACAGTCCTATTCCAAATCCTCTTAAATTCGATGCCCCATCAAAATAGAGGTCCCAGGAGTCTACATCTGTCTGGAGTATATCCTCATCCGGAAACGACCAGGTGTCTATCGTTTGTGTATCATTGATGGGATTTTATGCGAATAATTCGGCAACGGCTCACGCTTTTATGACTTTCAAAGGCACATACTTGAGATCGAACTTTGAGAGCATCAAAGTCCATCTCGCTAAACGTCCATTGAGAACGGGTTTCTCGAAGAGGTATTTGACAGGATCCATTTTGGAGAATATTTTGACTGAGTAGCTAAGCATGTAATGGCGCAGCTTCTTTGTTGCCCACACAAGAGCAAGGCATGTCTTCTCGAGTGGTGTGTATTTGCACTCGTACTCCAAGAACTTCTTACTAAGGTAGTAAATTGCTCTTTCTTCTTTTCCTACAGTTTGAGCTAACATGGCGCCCATGGCCGTTTCAGTTACCGTGAGATATAAACCAAGAGGTTGATCTCGTTGAGGTGGCATGAGCACTGGCGGTTTGGCTAGTATTTCCTTGATTCGATTGAAAGCCTTCTGACAGTCATCATCCCACATGGTGTGATCTATTTTCTTTAACTTCTTGAATATAGGTTCGCAGATCATGGTGAGTTTCGATATGAATCGACTTATGTATTGTACCTTGCCTAGGAATACTCTAACTTCTTTCTCTGTTTGAGGTTGCGGCATTTCAATTAGAGCTTTGATCTTGGAAGGGTCTATTTCTATACCTCGTTGGCTAACAACGTATCCTAGGAGTTTGCCATATGTTACTCCGAATGCGCATTTCTGAGGATTGAGCCTCATGTTGTACTTCCGTAGCCTTGAGAAGAATTTGCGAAGGTTCGCAATGTGTCTCTCTCTTTCTTTGGACTTAACAATCATGTCGTCTACGTATACCTGAACTTCTTTATACATCATGTCATGTAAGAGCGTAGTTGCGGTGCGTTGGTACGTAGCACCGGCGTTGATCAACCCAAACGGCATGACCGTGTAGCAGTAGGTTCCCCATTGAGTGACGAAGGCGGTCTTATGCGTGTCTTCTAAGGCCATCTTGAACTGGTTATATCCTGCGTATCCATCCATGAAGAATAGCAACGCGTGATCCGCCGTATTATCCACCAATATGTCGATATGTGGTAGAGGAAAGTCGTCCTTAGGACTTGCTTTGTTTAAGTCTCTAAAGTCAACACAAACACGGATTCTCCCATCCTTTTTGGGTACGGGTACTATGTTAGTGATGTGACCATTATTTGAGCATATTTAGTCCCCGAATTAGCCTTGTTGCCATGCTTTTTAGTGCATATTTGGGTCATTTATTGTCTTTAGTACTTTGTTTTGCATATTCTTTGAGGTTTTGAACCCTTGGTAGGAAAGGAGTGAAAACCTTGCATTTTCATGGCAAAATGGAGCTAAATTGATTGAATTCAATGGCCAAACATCAAAGAGAAGACAAGACTAGAAGGCCTTTGTACATATTGTAGTAGATGGGCAATGATGAGAAAAGATCCTTGCATCCCCGACGAAATCCTCAAGGATTGTATGAAGAAAAAGGAAGAAAAGAAGAAAGGAGGAAGCTGACTCAGAATCGGAGCGGATTTCCTACTGGACGCCCGTCCAGCATAAGGAATCCGAGCGTCTTCCTCAGAGGGACGCTCGTCCAAAACCACCACAATTCGTCTGTCCACCCAACAAATCCGCTCGTCCAAAAGAGCCACAATCCGCTCGTCCCGTGCCCTGGACGCTTGGATTGTGTGACAGCTATCCCGTCTTCTACTTGTTCTATGAAGGATGCGCATACCTCGGGAAAGACTAGCAAAAAGGAGACTCGCATATTTTTCTGAGAGGAGCGATTCCTCAAGGACTTAATCGTCATTTAAGCCCTTAGTAAACCAAATTTGTGTACCTAATCCCCACTATAAATACCCCATAGTCTAATTAGATTATCATGTTCTTCTTAGCAATCTCTAGTGTAGTTTATATCAATCTAATCTCTCTTTAATCTTGTAATCAACTTTTAATCAAGTCTTAATACAAATCTCATTTCCTTAATCTCTCTTTTGTTCATCTTTCATTTTTGGTAATTGAAGATTATTTGGGTTATTATTGGGAGATTGACAACCTTCCAATCAATCATCAAGTATTGTTAATCATCTTCATTTATTCATCATGTTTTACTTTGTTGGTATGATTGACAACCTTGCTAGCATGTTCAACATGATAATGAGTGAGTAGTTTCCTTAGCTAGGGTTAATGGGTAATTAGGGGAAACCAACATGGGGGATGATTCATGCTTAAATTAATATGTTTTCATAGTTTATTTGCTTGCTTGTTGTGATCTCAACTTATGCACATGTTATGTTTGACGAAATGCGAGCCTATGAATCCTTGCATTTTTTACCCATCACCTATCTTTTCAATGAGACTTGTAAGACATAAACCAACTCGAGTCTCATTAGACCATGCATATAGTTGAGTAGGGAAGATTAAGTCGACTTGTAGGTGTTGTACAATCTAATCGATTCGGCTCCGGGACCCAAACTTTCCTAGGATTGTAAGATATAAACCAACTCGATCCATCACAACAATAATTGATTGCTTATAATTTCAGAATATGTTTGTATGATCAATTCCCATGAATCCCCTATGACCCCATGACACCCTAGTGCCTTTTATCAATTGTTTACATCCCTTTTTAATCATCTTGCTTGTTTACTTTCATTGCTATTTAGTTTAGTGATCTTCTATTCAAACCCCAAATTGTGACACCCCTAGACACCGCTACATTTAATTGAAAATCTCACTTCAATACTCGTCCCTTGGGATCTGACCTTTACTTGCCTCTTTACTAATAGTAGAGTTGTTTGTGAAGCTATAAATATTGTTTTGGTCTAGGTGCTCCTAATGACAAGTACCGAAAACTAAACCTCAAAGAGGGCCTGACCAAAAATGGCGCCGTTGCCGGGGACGGTGTTAACTTGATTTAGATTTTCTTATATTGTTTTTAGTTGTGTCTTTCTTTGCCTTGGGTTCGAGTTGTTTGATATTTTGCATGTCTAGAAGATCACAAGGTAACTTGTTACCCTTTGATCACGAAATTGAAAGGACTTTGACAAACAATAGAAGACTTTTTAGAGGTACTTTGAGAGGTATTGGTGAGGTTGTAGATATTCAACCAAACGCTATTGAGTTCGTCAACCCTTTTTAAAGAGAAGGTGAGGAGAACCCAACACAAAATCCAACACAAAATCAACCCACAATGCCTAAATTTTCATCACATTCCGTACCAACCGAGGAGAACCTACCCAATGGTACTCCCACACCACAACACTTAACCGGAAATTTCATTGCCAAATCCACATTTATCCAATTAGTCGAAAGAAGCCAATTTGGGGGGATGCCTAGTAAAGACCCTCACTCTCACATGGAGACTTTTTGTGACTATTGTGATGCGATTTCTCAAACCGGTGTAACTCAAGACCAAATTCGATGGGTCTTATTTCCTTTTTCTCTAATTGGCACCGCAAAACAATGGTTGAAAGGCCTTGATAAGGCTACTCTCGGAATTGACTCTTGGAAGAAATTGGCTCTAGCTTTCTACAAAACGTTCTACCCACCGGAAAAGACTAACATGCTAAGAGCTCAAATTACGGGTTTTAAGCAAAGAGATGACGAATCTTTGTATGAAGCTTGGAAGCGATTCAAGGGAATTTGTCGCTCATGTCCTCATCATGGACTTAGCGAGTGGTTCTTGGTACAACAATTTTGGAATGGTCTTTATGAAGACTCAAGAAACATTTTCAACATGGGATCAAATGGTATGTTCACCGAAGTTGACGATAATCAAACTTGGAACAAGATTGAGGAAATGGTGGTCCATAATTCACAATATAGTAGACCTCGCAAGGCTACTAGAGGAGTGGTACGAGGTATGAAGCACCTAAGAAGCAAGTTGAGGATGAAGTTGTGGAAGCTAGTGACAAAGAAGAAGTTGTGCAAAACTCCAAGGATGGAGAACCATCAAAAGAAGAAGTTTCAAAGAAAAGTGAAGACAAGGCCAAGGAAGAGGAACCCATTGTGATTAGACTTCCTTTTCCAAGTCGTCAAGCTAAGCCCAAATTTGATGACCAACTTGGAAAATTTATGGAAATTGTGAAGAATTTGGAAGTCTCGATTCCTTTCACGGAATTAATCAATCACGTGCCGGCATATGCAAAGTATATGAAAGACATCCTTACGAAAAAGAAGTCGATCCGAAAGCTTGAGACTATCGCCTTCACTAAGGTGAGTAGTGAAATCCTTTAAGGGAGTTCACCTCCGAAACTTAAAGATCCGGGAAGCTTCTCAATACCGTGTACCATGGGCGACACAACGATCAACAAAGCCCTATGTGATCTAGGGGCTAGTGTGAGTGTTATGTCGTATTTGGTGAGTAAAAGGTTAGGGATGGGAGAGCTTAAATGTACCAATATCACACTCCAAGTGGCCGATAGATCGACGAAGACACCATTAGGGATATGGGAAGATGTTCCCGTAAGAGTTGGGAAATTTTTCATCCCGGTGGACTTTGTCATTGTTGACATGGAAGAAGACTCCAATATTCCAATCATTCTAGGTAGAACTTTATTGCACACCGCGGGTGCGGTGATAGATGTGAAGCATGGAGAGTTAACTCTAGAAGTGAGAGATGAGAGCATAACTTTCAATCTCGACAAGACCATGAGAGCTCCCCGTTTGCATGAACCATGTTTTATGGTTGATCATTATAGCCGGAAGGATGAGAGGAAGAAGTCGGAATTCCAATGGAAAAAGAAAGTTGATTATGCTCCATCAAAAGAGCAAGAGAATAGCAACAAAAAGAGCTTGAAAAGCTCACCCATGACAAGTGAAGAGGATGGCCTCATTGGCCAAAACAAGAAAGGAGGAGAGTGGTCTCTATCAACTCAAGAGATTTTTAATGATCAAGTAGACGAAGTTTGCGGTCTTTGGGACAATGAGTTTAAAGGGATTTTCAATCCCTACATTGGTAATGATATCGATCAAGACCAACATAAAGGACAACAAGTGCAAAGATCTATTAAAGATCTTTATCATGATAATGAATAAGCATTTGACTACTTCTTCAAGGTGTTGAGTAACATCAACAACACCTTGGCCATGCCCCCATGGCATCTCACTAAGGATGAGAGTTTGGTGGAGTCCTCTCCAAACCACTATTTGTAAATATTTCTAACTCCCTAACTTGCATTTTAATTCTTACATTGCATTTTTGTCATTTTTTTGGATTTTTGTGCCTTGATCAAGATATTTATCATTTTTTAGAGAAGTGAGGGAGGGACTAATGATTTTATTGACGTGTAGTTGATGCGTGTCCTAAATATGATGTTTTACACCCTATTTTACACGCATTTCAGAGCTCATTTGTGTAGTTTAAGCTACTATTTCCCCTATTTCCGTCTACTTTTGTGTTTTTGTGCAATATTGCAGAAATGTGAAGAATCCAGCGGGAAATGAGCCAAATCCATCCCCGAGTACTTAACATTGCATTTGACATGAAGTAAAGACTCGGGAAGTAAACTTGGTGCGCGTATCGAGGCCCGAAAGACGAATTTGCGAAGCTTTTGGAGCCAAGTACCTGTTGAAGTGGTCGATAGACCGATGCTCTTGGTCGATATACCAGAGTACGATTGTCAAAAGCTCCTGTACAGCGCACCTTGGTCGATCGACTGACACACATGGTCGATCGACCACCCCATGAGCTGACGGAAATTAAAAGACGAGAAAGCCCAATGTAATTAGGTTTTTGGAATAAAAGTTACGTAAGACTATCTATATAACGTAACTTCAGGTTTTAGAAGATGATCATCGAATTAATTAGGGTTCAAAACACAGAAGTTGAACTTTTGATTATTTCATTAGCTTAGATTATTCTTTCGTCAATAAAGTTTTTTTTTATGCATTGGGTTTGATCTTTTCTCTTCAATCCTTTACGGTATTTCTCTGTTCCATTATTCAGTTTCGTTGCTTTCACTCATTCATAGATTAGAATTGCTAGTTTAGGTTTCCCAAAAGCCGAATTATCGTTTCATGTTAGTTAAATATTTTGTTAATTCTATCATGAATTCAGTAGCTTTATTCGTTAATCTTATTGTTGTTTTTATCATAATCATGAGTAGCTAAATCCTTTGTGCTAAGATGTAGGGGATCTGTAGGTTAGACGGTATTAACGTAGGTGACCTGCTGTCGGGCTCCGGTCGATCGACTGCTATACATGGTCGATCGACCAGGGCGTGTTAGATTTGCTTCGACTTAATTAATTTAATTGCTATATTTGACGAATCGAGTGCACGCGACTAGTTGAATGCTTAGGAATTGACCGACCCGATAAGATCGAAAGATAGGGGAGGGAAATAGACTACTTAATTAAGACGACTAAATTAATAAGATCGAGAGATAAGTTAATTTAGATTTTGAGTTTCATTAATCAAGAACGAAAGTTAGTATTAGTGAGATTAGGGCCCCGTAGCTTAGGCCGAAAGGTTGCTACCTGTTAAATTGGACCGAGAGGACTTTTTATTTTCCCGTCTAACATGCTTAAGACAGTTTACCAAGAGTTGCCGCCGTCGAAACTACAGTGAACCGATCATCTTAGCATCCTTTTAATATTTGATTTCATCTTATTTCTTTAATTACTCATTTATTTACCTTAGTTTAGTTTTAATTTGATTGCCTTTAGTTATAGAACTATTCAAAACAAACCCCCACTCATTTGTTACTTTAGACTAAAATTAGACAACTATTAATTGCAACGCCTCTCCGTGGTTCGACCCTGACTGCCACTAGCTATAGTAGTAGTTTGGATTTATAAATTTATCTTTGGTACTCTACGACGGTATCAAATTTTGGCGCCGTTGCCGGGGAGGAAATTGCTTAATTTTTAGTTGTGTTTATTTTAGTCTTTTTCTTAGTTAAAGGGACCTCTGTTCCTTAAACTCTTCTCATATTCTACTTGTAGTTTCCTCTTATGCGCAGGTCACAGGGTGGTGAATTACGACCGTTAGATGCTGAGATCGAAAGGACTTTGCGTGAGTTGAGACGATCATCTAGAGTATTGCCGTTAGAGGAAGAGCTGAGTACTCTGTCCAGTAACTACGAGAACGAGCTATTTGAGGAGGATCCACCTTCATCTCCTATTTCTACTTCTTCAGCTGAGACCGTTACATCTCCAGATATGGCTGAAGAAGAAAGTATAGCCAGTCACTCCGAGCCAAAAGCCGAAAATCTCTATAAGGGATTCGCATCACAAAATACCGGGACGGAAAGGAAATTCGAACCGAAACCGTCTTATATTAACTTGGTTGAGAGAAACCAATTTGGGGGAGCTGCAAATGAAGATGCGGCTAAACATATGGAGATATTCATTGACTACTGCTGTTCCATACCTCCACCAGCAGGTGTGACTCAGGACCAGGTGAAGGAGACGATGTTCATATTCTCGCTTCGTGATGTTGTAAGGGAATGGTACCAAGATCTGGATCGAGCTGCTAACGGGATTACTAACTGGAATTCGCAGGCCCTAGCATTTTACAAGAAATATTTCTCTGCCTCGAAGACCAATGCGATTAGAGCTCAGATCACGAGCTTTAAACAGGGTCCTGATGAAGATTTTCATGAGGCATGGGTCCGTTTCAAGAGACTAGTGCGAACCATTCCGCACCATGGGTTTGAGAAATGGTTTATGTGCAACCAATTCTACAATGGTCTTTATGATGATCAAAGAGCTATCCTAGATGCTGCAGCTAATGGGAGATTTCAAGAAAATAGCGGTGAGACAAAGGGGTGGAAAATCATTGATGACCTGGCCACCCATAAAGCTGAGCATGGGAATTCTAGAGGAAATCAGAGAAGATCGGCTGAATCTCCTGCTGTAGCTGCAATAGAAGCCCTTACTGCGAGATTCGACAATATAGATTTTGGGGGATCCCAAAAAGGAGGTATATATAAAGTTAATGCAGTTTCAGACGGTCCCTTTACATGCAAGAGATGTGGAGGAGAGGGACATGTTTCGGAATTTTGTACCAGTTCGAATGAAATATGTGTTGCCTTTCAACATTATAGGCAAACTGGTACTTATCCCGATCCCTCTAATGTCCACCCCAATTTAAGGTGGACTAACCAGAATGTCCTTAATCCGGGTCCACCACCGCAGCAGCAGCAGAATTATGTGCCCCCTCATAAGCAGCAGCAATATAAAAAGCTTCCCTATGTGCCTCAGCAGCATCAATTTCAAGGTTCTGATATTTCTGAATTGAAAAACATGGTTCAGAACTTGTCGGGTTTGCTGCAAAAGGAGTCTCTAGTTAGAGAGACTTCTACAAAAATGTTGGAGAGTCAAATTGCCCAATTGGCAAGCAAAAGTGAAACTCGAGCTCCAGGGCATTTACCGTCACAGCCAGATCAAAAAGAGACTCTAAATGCGATCACTTTGAGGAGTGGGTCTACCCTTGATGGGCCCGCTATGGTCGAAGATGTTACTGAAAAAGATGAGGCGGAACCAAGCAAGAAAAAGGTCGTAGTGAACAGTAGCAGGAAAAAGACGATCAGCAGGTATGTCGGTCGATCGACTGACACCTATGGTCGATCGACCAGCCCGCGTAACAGTACAGCTTCTGGTCCTGAGGAAGCCAGTCGATCGACTGACAGTGCTGCTGATCGTGAACCTTTTCGTCCTCCAATGCCAAATAACTTGAGGGACCACTTATTTCGGGGTACGACGACTCCGAAATTATTGAGGCAAGATCCAAATGCTGATGGGTCAGTTCCGGTACCAAAGTACGACCCTGCGACGATTAATGGTTCATTCCTGAGATGGTCTGAAGAAGGTTCGAGCTACAACAAGGACAAGGTAGTGGATTTTCAGTCTAAGTCCACTGATGCCGGTATGAAAGACCTAGAGGAGAGGGCTAAGTTGCTTCTTACAGCCCCTTATCCAGAGAGATTGGTGCCGACAAAAGAACAAGTATCATTTAACAAATTTGAAAATGTTATTCGTAGTTTATGTGCAAGTTCCTTTCTTAGAATTAGTTAATCAAGTGCCTGCTTACACGAAATTTATGAAGCAGCTTTTGTCTAAAAAGAAGTCACTTGATATTGTGCAATCTGTCGCACTAACTGAGGAGTCATGTTCCTATTTGACTCATACCGCACCTCATAAGTTAGCTGACCCTGGTAGCTTTTCTGTTCCTTGTAATATTGGTACTTTCTCAATTGAGAAGGCATTATGTGATCTAGGAGCTAGCATTAGTGTTATGCCTTTGAGTCTTGCTAAGAAAGTGAAATTGACTAGGTTTGCAGTTACTAACATGACGGTACAGATGGCTGATCGTTCTGCGGTCCAGCCTATAGGAGTCTTAGAGGGTATTCCTGTGCAAATAGGAAAGTTCTTTTTCCCAGTTGGCTTCGTTGTACTAGATATACCCGAAGATGCTCACATTCCTATCATTTTGAGTAGACCATTTCTCGCACACCTTTGGTGCGATTATAGATGTTGGCTCGGGGACATTGACCTTTAAAGTAGAGAAACAAATCCATTATTTTTTCCTGACCGCTAAGAAGAAATATCCTATGTGGCCAATCACTTGTAATACGATTTCGAGAAGAAATCTTATTTTGTGCTTTCGATATGCCCGCCCCTATGCCTGTTTCTGCTATAACACCTCCGCCCCAGATTGCGAGCAAATTGGAGGAAGATCCTTCTGTTTTGACTATTGCAGGAAATGGTTTGGGGAAGGAAGAGCCGCATGTTGCTCCAGCTGTTAAGGAGCCAATCGTTCAAAGAGGCGGCCTAGGATGTCTGAGCTATGCAACTGATGAGGAGCCTGATGAGGAGCCAGTCAAGGTGACGAAGTCCGATTTGGATTTTCATGAGCCAGACGAGGTCATTGATTGGGAAGATGTTAGAGATGCTGATCCGTTGAGTTCTGCGGATATTGGAGTCGTTAGGAGCCCCGCTGAGGAGATGAGCACTGTAGAGGCTACTTCTTGTAGCCAGACGCCGAGCAAGTGGGCCATTCCGTGGCCATTTTTTATCAACTATTAGTTGATTAAGACTTTTTTGAAGAAACATTTTATTGCTTCTTTTAGACTTTTTATTGCTTTGGTTTGCGCGAGACTTCGCTTTATTAAGTTTGCTTTGGATTTAAAGACTTTAGACTGTTACTTTGGGTTTTGCGCAATTTTGGGCGCATTATTATGTGTATTTGCAGGTTCATAGACCATATTAGCTTAATTTATTGAGCTAACTCGAAGAAATCAGCCACTTACAGCAGGTTTTTCAGTCGATCGACTGGCCATCTTGGTCGATCTACTGAGCCGCGATTCCAGGGGCTTCTGTTCTTGTCACCCCTGGTCGATCGAGTAGCTGCTATGGTCGATCGACCGCTTTCTGCTGCTGTACCTGCTTACGACTATTTCCCCTGCTGTGTTTGGACGATTTGCGGAGTTGAGGGAGTCTTTTCTCCACTATTCTCCGATCCATTTCTGTTTTCTTCTATTTTCCTTATTTTGCACATAATTTTGCGTTTCGTAAATTGCTTCTCGGAATTATGCGCGGTACTTTTGTTTCTTTTCAGGTACCTATGGTAGCACTGCTGGCTACTGAAACCTCTTAGCTCACGCTGGTTTGGGGAGGTTTCCTTTTGCTGCGCTTAAAGTCTTGTGAGTTTCCGAGTCCTTTTCATGTTTTATTTAGTTATTATTTAACGCAAATTCCCGTTTCCCTTTTATTTCATCATATGATTTTGCACAATGGGGACATTGTGTGATTTGGTTTGGGGAAGGGTTTTGCGCATTGCATTCACATGTTTTATTGCATTTCTGTTTCACGTTTATTGCACTTCAGTTTGCATTTGTTATTTCATTTCCTATATATATACAAAAATTCAAAAAATTTCAAAAATTTCAAAAATTTAAAAAAAAATTGCACGTTTATTTTAGCATATAGGTTGAGTCGGAACGGTAGTATTTCAGTGATGACATTGCATTTGCATCTGTTTATGCCTAAGCCTTGCTAATTGACATGTTATTAGTAGAATCATTTATGCATACCTACGAGTTTTCGTTAATTTATTTGCTGAATCTTGAGACTTGACTTAGATTTTTTGGCAAGCTACTTATATTTCTGAGTTTTAGAGCCTATAACTGGTGACATTCATGACCGGTTTATCTAGGAATGTGAGTAGTTACTCCTTGTGAGACATGTTACATCAATATGTATAAATATGAACTTTATCTGTTTAATACATGTATGCATTCGGGTTCGTGGTTAGTTGACATATGTGGAAGAGGTCACCCCTTTATTCATTTTGCCCATAAGCTCCACACTGCCAAAAATAGCCTTTTTGTCCCGTTACTACATCCTACATTTAGCCTGCCCTTGTCAAGCTAGTAGTTTATGTTCTTGGGATTGTTATTTCGTTTTTGGTAGCTAATGCTCATTTTGATATGATGTTGGGAAGATGAAAAGGACAAGAAAAAAAAAGAGAAAAAAGAAAGAAAAAAATGATTCGAGAAAAAAAAAAAAAGAGGATCAGTCGATCGACCGTCCCACTTGGTCGATCGACTGCTTGCTGCAGTAGCGAAAGAAAAAAATCAAAGTCGCATAATTCAAAGTCTTGTTAAATGGCGATTTTTGCTCCCATGTTGTATTTGTATCTTATGGGGAGTTGACTAATTGTGGAAATTGTGAGATTTGTGCTTCTAATTAGCACCGTTTCGATTGAAATCTTGAGCAAGAAGTTGGATGTTGTTATAACTTGGTTCCCTTAGTTACTAGCTTGGCTTTTAACTCTGTTTTTATCCAAATTTATCTTAGCCCTTCCTGCCCATACCTCACATATCCATATTTACCTCGGCATGTGTCATGGTCATTTGTCTGGTTGGAATGCATATGTACGGTTGTAGAGATCATTTTCATATTAGATTGCTGGCATGTTCTTATAGGTCGTAGTTAGGTGAGTGTCATTACAAAATTACTTCTTTCTATCTTTACATATATTCACCTGTGCTTATGTGTGATATGAGCGACCCGTGAGAGTCCATAATGATAAGCCTCTATAGTTGACGGTTCAGCAGTTTTTGACGACTACATAACTCGTTTGCATGATTCATATCGCTAATTGATTGTTAGTCGTTGCATTAAATCGGTTTAGGCTATTCGGTTTGCATTTCGCTCTGAGATTGAACTCGTTCCATTACGTTTTAGGATCAAGTCTAGTTCTTGCTTGGGGACAAGCAAGGGTTTGGTTTGGGGAAGTTTGATGCGTGTCCTAAATATGATGTTTTACACCCTATTTTACACGCATTTCAGAGCTCATTTGTGTAGTTTAAGCTACTATTTCCCCTATTTCCGTCTACTTTTGTGTTTTTGTGCAATATTTCAGAAATGTGAAGAATCCAGCGGGAAATGAGCCAAATCCGTCCCCGAGTACATAGCATTGCATTTGACATGGAGTAAAGACTCGGGAAGCAAACTTGGTGCGCGTATCGAGGCCCGAAAGACGAATTTGCGAAGCTTTTGGAGCCAAGTACCTGTTGAAGTTGTAACACCCCGTAATTTCGGACCGTTATGATATTGCGGAAGTAATTTATTAGTCAAGTTGAAATTAATATTAATGTATTTGAAGTAAAAATAATTCAAAGAAATATAATTCTATTATATTTTGAAGTAAAGTATTTATTTTGATAGTTTCGAAATGTTAAAAATAGTTTAAACCGTGTAAAAACCTTTTATTTCGAAATAAGGGTGATACCGTCGTTTAGTACCAAAATTAAATTTATATTTCCAAACTAAAACTATAGCTAGTGATAGTAAGGGTCGAACCACAGAGAGACAAGGTTGATTTTGTTTGCTATTTTTCAGTCTAAAAAGTAACGATAAATTGGGGGTTTTGAAATCGATTGATTAACTGGCTAATTGCTAAAATGAATATTCTTAACAAGATAAAAAGAGGATCGGGAATTTCGGTTCACCATGGCAAATAACAGGTCAGTCAAGCAGCAGAGATCTCATAATACGGTCTCAGGGAAAATAAGCTAGTCTTTCGATCAAAGCTCAAATAACCTCACGGTCCAATAATTCCCTAGAATTTATCAAAGCTTTCACTCAAGAGAAATTCTAAATCTAGCGATAAATCAAATTACCAATCTTGCGATCTAGCAAAGAAATCCATCAAACGATAACAAGACCAATACGGAAGAACTCATGCTACACAACTATCCTAATTTAATACCATGGCTCACCTTATTCCCAATCAAAGAATTACCTACGCATAATCATGACTACACTAATTGCGAAATTAATAAATAAGGACAAATTCAACATGATGGAATCTAACTAGAACAAAGGAGAGAAATTCAATTACTGAAATTAATTGATGAAACAAGGATTAAATTAACAAGCAAAAATAATAAAAGAAAGAATTGCATAAAAGGCTTACTAATTGAATATCAAGAACAAAGCATTCGAATCAAAGGGTTCCGTCTCAAGCTAGATCTGAAAACTTAGTTTTTTTCCAGAATGAAAAACATAACCTAAAAGTTGCTGCGTTCCCCTGATAAAAAGATACTGAAAGTTAATTACAAGTTGGGCTTTTAAAAGTCTAACACGGAAAATTAAACATCAGCTCGAAATCAGGTCGATCGACTGGTCTGCACGGTCGATCGACTGAACCTGCTGAACAGTAGCTTCTGTCTGAGCTCCAGTGGTCGCTCGACTGAAAGGCTTAGTCGATCGACTGATAATGCTGTGCAGTGGCTCCTTGATGCTTCCAAACAACTCTTCACTCCTTGCACGCATCTCAAGGTGAGTGAATGAACTCTCCTTCCTCTTAGTTTCCTTGAACTTGCTTCCGGAGGACGAACTTGGCTTGATTTAGCCTACTTCCACGCATTCCTACAATAAATCATAGAAAATGCAAAGTAAACCGTTTCGGGAGAAATAGTAGCCTTAAGCTATCAATTATGCATGGAAACACGTGCCAAAACCGCAGATAAAGTGTATAGAATATGCACGTATCAAATCTCCCCAAACCAAACCTTGCTTGTCCCCAAGCAAGCACTATGACCCGTATGAAACTAAATGGAAAGGAGTACATTTCAGAGCTAACTACAAGTCAATGCCAAACCATTTAATGCCCAAAGTCAACTACTGCGAAGCTTAAATCAAGCGAACAAATTTATGCATATCATAGAATTAAGTCGGGCGTTCGACCTTGCAAGACTCACACAATCGGACTCTCCCGGATCACTCTTCCCTCAGCAAAGCAGATGGTAAGATAATATGTAAAAGAGAGGGAAGAGAAGTATAGTCTCTCACCTAGACTGCGACCGACAAAACATGTATGCTTGACTAGCATGAATAATGATTCTATTTACCGTACATACGCATAACCACCGTCAAGGACTATCACATGCCGAACTATTGCACAATTTGGATATGTGGGGCTAAGTGGGAAAGAAGGGGCAAAACAATTATGGAAAAGTGAAGGTAAGAGCCAAGCTAGTACCTAATGAACCATTAGAAACCGAATCCCTTCCTCCAACTCAACAAAAACAAACGACCATGCCTTTATTGACTAGGCAACACACAAATCCAAACGGACGCCTCCAAATCAAGAGGTAAACACATGAGGTGTGTTTTTATTTCAGCCAAGACTTATTATTTTCAAGACTCTCTCTTATTTCCATTTTTCTATTTCTGTTTCTTTCTTTTTCTTTCATTTTCTTTTTTTTTTTTTTTTTCAAAATCTGAACTGGTGGTCGATCGACCAATGAGGGCTGTCGATCGACCACCCTGCACACTTCAGAGCATTCTGCCCAGGTAAACAACTTCTCTCTTTTTTTTCATTTTTTTCTGAATTTTTTTCTTTCTTCCTGTTTTCAGGCTGAAGTAAATCCGTCACTTCTCAAAAATACCCGCTCCAACATTACAAGAGCGAACCAAAACGGCTTAAATCAACAAATTCCTCTACTACTTCCTAGCTTGGCACAATGGTAGGCTAATTATGGGATGTAGTTGAGGGCAACTGGCAATTTTGGCTTATAGTGGAGTTAGTGGGGTAAAACGAGAAAGGGGAGGATGCAAAAGTTCTCTAAACATGCAATACCGACCACAAACCAATGCGTATAGGCAATAAGAAATCAAAACTCATACACGTGCAAAACATGAAATGAAGGGAGTAACTACTCTCAATCCTAAATTAACCGGTCATAAATGTCACCAGTTATAGGCTCTATATCTCAGAAGGTATAAGTAGTTTGCCAAAAGTAATGAGTCAAGTCTAATTGCCCGAAATGGATTCCATAACGAAATTTGAGAGATCACTTTTAAGTCTTGCTAAGCAGCTATGAAAAGGCAAGGAATGGCATATTTGACTAATAGAGCAAAATCATCATTAAAAACTCCAATCCGACTCAACTATATGCAAAAGTAAACGTGATATTTTTGGTTTTTTATGCATTTTTTCAATTTTTTTTTTTGAATGGTGAAAATAAAAACAAATGCAAGCAGAAATGCACTAAATATGTGACTGAAATGCAATAAAAAAAACAAATGCAGATGCAAAACAAAAGGCATATGCAAATACCCTCCCCAAACCAAAACGCACAATGTCCCCATTGTGCTCAACAGCAAATCACCAGCAGAAAAATGGGAGAATAAAAGCATAAAAAGTAAAAGGAGGCGAAAAGAGAAAGGAAAACAACTCACAAAATACGACCTCCCCAAACCAGCCAAAAACGGGGAGGTAACCAGCATCTAATCTCCACCCTCGTAGGAGGGGTCGCTGTCCTCGTCGGACCCCGACTCACTCTCCTCCTCCTCAGCAGCAGGAGTGGCTCTCCTGGAAACGGAGGGAGTGGCTCTCCTAGAAGTGGAGGGACCGTGAGTGGTGGTGGTAGGAGGGGGTCTCCTAGCGACCGAGGGTAGCCACCCACGGGGGAACAAAGTAAGAAGGGTGAGCCCGGTCACCCTTGGGAAGCATCCCCCGAGCTAGCTCGTCGTAGACCGGGAACGGGCGATGGCCGTGTCCAATGTGCTCGTTGAAGCTCCTGCACAAATAACCCAAGACACGTGACATTGCCCTCTGGTCCATGACCGGAGGGACAACTAAGGGAGTAGGTGGTCGAAAAGTGGAGGTGCCCAGCGGTGGGAGCGGTGGAGGTAGGGGATGCACGTGAAGAGGAGGCACGAGCCCTCCTCGAAGTGCCGCGAAGGCGTGGCCGCCACCAAAGGAAAGCTTGTAACTAGGCAAAGGTGGCCTAGCAGCCCCCTCAACAAAGTGGTGAGGGGCAAGACAGAGGGTAGCCGGTGACGGGGATGCGGTCACGGATGAAAGAGTCAATCTTCCACCGCATCGTCTATCGACCCAATAGACACCCGCGTGTAACGGAGGTCCATAAAGCGCAGCTCGGGGTCAATGGGGTCCTCCTGTCGAGGGAAACGTAAAACAAGGCGGTTGGCGATACGTGTCACCAAACCGCCTGGCAATGGTGGTCAAGGTGCCCTCACTTACGGTCCCGAAAGTGAGCGGCGGTCAAGTAGGCAATGTTATAGATGCGGGCTGTCCGACGCTCAACGTTCAGATAACCCGCCAAAATCGAAAGCTCAATATTATTCACGTTATTAGACTCTTTACGGCCAAAAATGGTATTACCCATTAGCCGTAGAAAATAACGAAGAGGGGGCAAGTGGACGGAAGTGCCCGTTCTCCTCGACCCGTAAGTGTCACCAATACAAGACCACATGGCCTGGTGAGTGTCAGAGGGGTCTGAGGTGCTATCCTCGAAGTACAGACCCAGAAAACCCGCAAAATTAGCAAGTGTCAGAGAATAATTAACATTAAAAAGTCGAAAGGAAATGCAGGGTTTGGTCTCATCAGCCTCAAAGGCTTTGGAATCAAAAGCATAAGAGGAAAAGAATTCAAGGGTCATAACATAATATGTGAACTCAGACATGTCCACAAGACCCGTCATACCCGTCCCATTTAGCAGGGACACGACCAACTCATAACAGCCTAGTTTCTCCAAAGTGTCTTTATGGAGAAACCGGGTGGCTGTGACCTTTACAGTCGAAACAAAGAAGGAGAATTTAGCGCGCTGAATAGGTTTTTCAAAGATAACCTGCGGATAGTCAGGTAGACTATCCGTAGTGGATTCTATCATCAGAGGTGGTCCGCGTGGCCGCTTAGCAGGCCGTTGGCTCGACTGCCCTTCCTGCATTGGCTCCTTTCCTTTTGTCATTCTTGTTTCTGCAAAAGGATCAAATTAGCAACAACCAACCAACTTAAGTTCCAATTTCTAGAAACCCGAATCAAAATCAGATGATCCGCGCAAATTAGGGTTTCGAAATTTTTTTGGGGAAAACAGAAATAACCATCTTCTAGTTGCTAATTAGTGTCGAAAATCAAAGGGGAAAGCCTAGAATAAGCAATTAAAGCATATAAATGACCAGAAGTCACACCCTAAAATCGTTTTCCCCAAATCGATTTTTTTCGACTCAAGGGCTCAGTACTCGAAAAGTGTGCATGGAACTTCAGCAAAGCTCGAACAAATAGCATAAAGATAAGATTAGAAACATACCTTGATGATTTCCTTGAAGATTAAAACAAGAAAGGCAGAGAATGAGGCGGATTTGCAGGTGAAAACGCGAAAAAGGGAGAGGATATAGGGTTTGCTCTTTTCTGATTTTGGGAACAATGAAAGAATGAGAAAATAAGGATAGAAACTTCCCTTATCAGCTGCCTCTGAACCCGCGGATTGGTCGATCGACCAGTTTGCTCGGTCGATCGACTGATCCTTCATTATCGTGGCTTCTGGACTCCCCTTGGTGGTTGATCGACTATGTGACCCAGTCGATCGACCACTTCCCTATGCACAGTAGCCTCTGTTCTCCTCGCTTCAGTCGATCGACTGAACCTCCTGGTCGATCGACTGTTTGAACTGGCAATTGGAATTAAAATCGTCAAAATTCATTTTGCCATCATAACTTCCTGTCTTTCTCTCGCAAAAATCCAGTAGACCACTTACGCACTTTGCATAAAATAAATTCCTGCAGAAATTATCAAAAGCGTACAATTTTCCCAAACCAAGAAATTGCAAATGCATGAAAATAAAAGAAACAAAACAAGAAAACTTAAAAGCAAATTGAATGAGACAACAAAACGGAAATCCTAAATTACAAAATAACTACAACCTGGGTTGCCTCCCAGTTAGCGCTGGTTTATGAGGTCCCGCACGACCTTGTTACCTCACTTCTCATCATCTGATAGCGGATCGAAGTACAAAACCTCGACCTTCCCAACATATGCATCTGATCCATGATAGTGCTTCACATATTGGCCATTTACCTTGAACCTTTCTCCAGCAGAGGTCTCCAATTCAACAGATCCGAACTTTGTGACAGCTGTGACCGTATAGGGACCGGTCCACCTGGATTTCAGCTTACCAGGAAACAAACGGATACGAGCGTTAAAAAGAAGTACCTTATCGCCAATATGGAACTCGCGCTTTATAATTCTCTTGTCGTGCCAGCGCTTTGATTTCTCCTTGTAGATCCTTGCATTGTCATAGGCCAGCAGCCTAAATTCCTCTAGTTCATTCAGCTGTGTCATGCGTTTCTCACGAGAGAGGTTAGGATCCAAATTCAAATCACAAATAGCCCACCAAGACTTACGCTCTAACTCAACAGGTAAATGACATGTCTTACCATAAATCAATCGGTACGGTGACATCCCGATTGGCGTTTTAAACGCAGTTCTATAAGCCCATAAGACATCAGCTAACTTGAGACTCCAGTCTTTCCGTGATTTAGAAACAACTTTAGCTAAGACTTCTTTCAATTCTCTGTTAGAAACCTCAACCTGACCACTAGTTTGGGGGTGATACCCCAAACCTCTACGATGTTGGACACCGAATTTAGTCAATAGAGCACTAAGTTGTTTCTCTTTAAAATGCATTCCCCCATCGCTAATGACAACCCGAGGGACACCAAAACGAGGGAAAATAATCTTTTTAAACAATTTAATCACGGCTTTTGCATCGCAATGGGGAGTAGCAATAGCTTCCACCCACTTGGATACATAATCTACAGCTACGAGGATATATTTATTACCTTGACTGCTCGGAAAAGGTCCTTGATAATCGATGCCCCAGACATCGAAAATCTCGACCTCAAGAATGCCTACCTGTGGCATCTCATGTCTCTTGGAAATATTCCCCGATCTTTGACAAGCATCGCATTCAGCAACAAAACTGCGACAATCTGCATGCAAAGTTGGCCAATAGAAACCAGATTGGAGTACCTTAGCTACGGTCCTGGACGGACCGTGATGACCATCATAAGCGGAAGAGTGGCAAGCCTCTAGGATATCCTTCACCTCCCACTGAGGTACGCATCTCCGGATGAGACCGTCTGCACATTCCTTGAAAACATAAGGATCATCCCAAAAATACTGTCTAGCATCATAGACAAACCGCTCTTCTTCTTCACGCCATGAAAGCTCGGGTGGTATTCTACCGTCACAAACAAAGTTAGCAAAATCCGCAAACCACGGAGGTGGATAAGACCCTGAAGTAGTAATAGCTAACAAACTCTCATCAGGAAAAGAATCATTAATAGGCAAAGAATCCTCCCTTTCTGTCAGCTGCAGACGAGATAAGTGGTCAGCTACCACATTCTCTGCTCCTTTCTTATCTCTGATCTCCAAATCAAACTCCTGTAAAAGGAGTATCCACCTCAAAAGCCTTGGCTTTGCATCTTTCTTAATAAAGAGAGTCTTCAACGCTGCATGGTCAGTGTAAACAATAACTTTAGAGCCTAACAAATAAGACCGAAATTTGTCTAAGGCAAAAACAACAGCTAGAAACTCTTTCTCAGTGGTAAAATAGTTGACTTGAGCCCCATCCAGAGTTCGGCTCGCATAGTATATGGCATTCAAAGCTTTATTCTTTCGCTGTCCCAGAACTGCACTGATCGCATAATCGCTGGCATCACACATGATCTCAAATGGGAGGTCCCAATCAGTAATTTGAATGATTGGCGCGAGAAACTAGGGCCTCCTTTAACCTGTTAAAAGCGACATGGCACTCATCAGTAAATTCAAAGACAACATCTTTAAGAAGCAATTGTGTAAGTGGTTTAGCAATTTTTGAAAAATCCTTAATGAAACGCCGGTAGAAACCAGCGTGACCTAGGAAACTCCTCACTCCTTTAACATTCACGGGAGGAGGTAATTGCTCAATCACCTGCACCTTTGCCTTGTCAACATGTATACCTTTATCAGAAATCAGATGCCCTAACACAACTCCCTCATTGACCATAAACTGACACTTTTCCCAGTTTAAAACAAGATTAACATCTATACAATTTGCATGACTTTATCAAGGTTAGCTAAACAACGATCAAAGTCTTGCCATAAACCGAGAAATCATCCATGAATACTTCCATAATATTCTCTATATAATCAGAAAAAATCCCCATCATGCACCTCTGAAAGGTAGCGGGGGCATTACACAATCCGAAAGGCATTCTACGATAAGCAAAAACACCGTGGAGGTAAAAGTAGTCTTACTCGATCGTCCGGATGAATAGGGATCCGAAAGAACCCTGAATATCCGTCTAGAAAACAGAAAAATTTGTTAGAAGCAAGTCTTTCAGTCATTTGGTCAACAAAAGGGAGGGGGAAGTGGTCTTTCTTAGTGGCGGCATTTAACTGTCTATAATCAATGCACATCCGCCACCCCGTCACTACTCGAGTTGGTATTAATTCATTTTTATCATTTTTAACCACGGTAGTCCCTCCTTTCTTCGGGACTACCTCGAATCGGGCTAACCCACTTGGAGTTGCCAATTGTATAAATAATACCTGCATCGAGTAGTTTCATCACCTCGGCCATAACAACTTCCTCGCATCTTTGGGTTCAACTTGCGTTGACCCTGTCTATAAGGCTTGTGGCCTTCTTCCAACTCTATCCTGTGCATACAGACATCGGGTGATGCCCTTAATGTCATCCAAAGAGTAACCCAAAGCCTTCCTGTTTTTCATAAGTACACACATCAAAGCGGATAGTGGTCATCGTTAAGCTTAGAGCTAACAATAGTGGGTACTTGCTCCGTATCATCTAGAAAAACATACTTAAGATTAGGGGAAGTGGCTTACGCTCTGGCACCTTTACCTCTACAAAGATAGACAGAATCGGCTTCAATGGTGTAGCAAGTGTTCACCAAGTTATCGTTGGCCAGGCTCAAAAGCATCTCATCTTCTTCTTCATTGAGCTCGTAGCTCTCCATTGAGGCAACCAAAGCGCCGGCTCCTCAAAGCATTCTCCACTGTATTACCGCACACTCATCCGAATGGGTTAGATCGGCTAAGGGATCCTTGGCTAAGGATTCCCTCCAATTACAAGTAACAATCCTGTCAACAACATCAATAGAATAACACGTATCCTCATCGGCGAGGTTCAGTTGCCTTGTGAGCAAGACTGAACTCAATGGTGTCATCCCCTACCTCTAAGGTGATGGTTCAGCGTTTGACATCTATCACAGCCCCAGCTGTATGTAAGAACGGTCTGCCTAAAATAATAGGTATCTGACTATCCTCTACAATGTCCAAAACAACGAAATCGACAGGAATAAAAAACTTACCCACTCGAACGGGTACATCCTCTAGAACACCTATAGGTCTCTGAGTCGATCTATTTGCCATTTGAACGGTAATATCGGTCACCTTAAGTCTACCAATGTTTAACCTTTCGCAAACAGAATACGGCATGACACTAACGCTGGCCCCTAAGTCACAAAGGGCCTTTCCAATTACGTGGTTACCTATAGTGCAAGGAATTGAAAAACTACCCGGGTCCTTTAATTTAGGTGGCACATTAACTTGTGAAAGAACATTACATTCCTCCACAAACGCAACATTACCATCATCACGAAAATTTCTCTTACGATTCAAAATATCTTTCATAAATTTAGCGTAAGAGGGTACAGGTAATTGAAAGTGAAAGGAACCGTTACCTCGAGATTCGGACCATCTCCGAAACTTACCAAACTTACGCTCCAGCTTGGTAGCCTTCAAACGCTCCGGATACGGATCGCAACACCGGCCGTAGGATCAGTAACCTTCGGCTTCCGTAGGTTTAAAACCCCGTCAAATCATCAATGAGTGACGAATCATGCAAACTAGTTGATCGATTTGCATCTCGCTCTGGAGATCGATCGATCGATCGGGTATGGGTAGTCGATCGACCAAGTATGCCGGGCGTGAACAGTTCTGTCCATAATTATCGTCATCGGTATCTCGATCGATCGACCGAGGATGTTGATCGATCGATTTGGATATCTTTGGTGTGAATAGTTTCGACCGAAACTATTTTGTCAACGATTGATCGATCGATCGGGAATGCAGTCGATCGACTGAATTATCGGCATTCAGACTCGTTTTTGCATCGAATTCAAACGAGCTTCTTCATCATTTCCCGAGTCTTCCTTTGGCTTGTCGGGACTTTCATAAGAAAGGCCACTTCTGAGATTGATGGCATTGATCGTCTCAACCGGCCCTTCACATTTAATTGAAGAATTAGCGGCTTGCTTAGCCTCCATATTCTCCAATTGTTTCATAAAATTCTGTGAGGACTCAATCCCGGCTGCTTCCATATTCGCCACTTGAACCAAAAGGAGTTGGACCATCTCCCTTAACTTCTCGATCTCATCTGAGTTTTGAATAGGAACTTCGACTTTCCCCTTGGAAGCTTCAGAAGTCTCGAGCTTCTCGAGACGGGTAGAAATGGAAGTTATAAGTGTCACAACAGCAGTCATGTCTTCACTTTGCCTTCGTGACTTACCACGTGAACTTCCGAACTCAGCTTTATGGACTGCCATCTCCTCAATGGTGTTCCAACCTTTGCTTTGACCGGTATTATTTTGAAACCTGCCATTAGCAGCTGCATCCAAGATGACCTTATAATCATCATATAAAGCATTGTAAAATAGATTGCAAAGATACCATTGCTGGAAACCATGATGAGGGACAGCTCGGACCAAACTTTTGAAACGTCCCCATGCTTCACAAAAATCTTCGTCGGCTCCTTCTTTGAAAACTCGTGATTTCACTCTTCAAGGCATCGGTCTTGAAAGCGAGAAGTACATCTTGTAGAAGGCTAGTGCTAAAGATGTCCAATCGTGTGACTCGCTTGCTACTCTATCGAGGTAGCGATACCAATCTCGCGCCGAATCCTTCAAGGAGTATAAGAACATGAACCTCTTTACTTCATCTTGAGTTACCCCATCCGGTATAGGTATTGAACAGCAATAGTCCGTGAAAATTTCCATATGTTTTGGGGGTCTTCATCGCAGACCCAAGAACCGATTCCGTTCCACTAAATCAATATAAGAGGAACGAAACTCGAATTTACCGGTAGAAGGGGTAGGTAACTGTTGCCCCTTTGGAAGGTGGTGCTCCTTTGGCTGAAAATTATCATATATCGTAGCCATAACTTCCAAAATGAGAGTACTCAAGTCTTCCTCTCAAAAACCTGTCCTCTAACTGTGCAAAAGCAAAACTAGAAGCAAAGGTAAGCAACGGCCTCAAGGAACAAAAGTTCCTTGAGACAAGGAAAATAAACTAAAATAAAGCAAACAGAATTACACCGTCTCCCCGGCAACGGCGCCAAAATTTGATACCGTCGTTTAGTACCAAAATTAAATTTATATTTCCAAACTAAAACTATAGCTAGTGATAGTAAGGGTCGAACCACAGAGAGACAAGGTTGATTTTGTTTGCTATTTTTCAGTTTAAAAAGTAACGATAAATTGGGGGTTTTGAAATCGATTGATTAACTGGCTAATTGCTAAAATGAATATTCTTAACAAGATAAAAAGAGGATCGGGAATTTCGGTTCACCATGGCAAATAACGGTCGGTCAAGCAACGAGAGATCTCATAATACGGTCTCGGGAAAATAAGCTAGTCTTTCGATCAAAGCTCAAATAACCTCACGGTCCAATAATTCCCTAGAATTTATCAAAGCTTTCACTCAAGAGAAATTCTAAATCTAGCGATAAATCAAATTACCAATCTTTCGATCTAGCAAAGAAATCCATCAAACGATAACAAGACCAATACAGAAGAACTCATGCTACACAACTATCCTAATTTAATACCATGGCTCACCTTATTCCCAATCAAAGAATTACCTACGCATAATCATGACTACACTAATTGCGAAATTAATAAATAAGGACAAATTCAACATGATGGAATCTAACTAGAACAAAGGAGAGAAATTCAATTACTGAAATTAATTGATGAAACAAGAATTAAATTAACAAGCAAAAATAATAAAAGAAAGAATTGCATAAAAGGCTTACTAATTGAATATCAAGAACAAAGCATTCGAATCAAAGGGTTCCGTCTCAAGCTAGATCTGAAAACTTAGTTTTTTTCCAGAATGAAAAACATAACCTAAAAGTTGCTGCGTTCCCCTGATAAAAAGATACTGAAAGTTAATTACAAGTTGGGCTTTTAAAAGTCTAACACGGAAAATTAAACATCAACTCGAAATCGTCGATCGATCGCGATGCACGGTCGATCGATCAACTCTTGAACAAGTAGCTTTCATCCGAGCTCCGGTGGTCGATCGATCGAAAGGCTTAGTCGATCGACTGATAATGCTGTGCAGTGGCTCCTTGTTGCTTCCAAACAACTCTTCACTCCTTGCACGCATCTCAAGGTGAGTGAATGAACTCTCCTTCCTCTTAGCTTCCTTGAACTTGCTTCCGGAGGACGAACTTGGCTTGATTTAGCCTACTTCCACGCATTCCTACAATAAATCATAGAAAATGCAAAGTAAACCGTTTCGGGAGAAATAGTAGCCTTAAGCTATCAATTATGCATGGAAACACGTGCCAAAACCGCAGATAAAGTTTATAGAATATGCACGTATCAAAGGGCATATCGGGAAAAATGGCAACTCTGTGAAAATTGGGTAAACGGTTTTGGAAATGGGTCATATGAGTACTCAATCTTCTTGTAATCTCGTGTTTAAGAACTTTGGCCTTGTCGGAATTTGTATTTGACAAATGGTTCTAATTATCGTCGAATCGAGCCAAAACCGACTAATGAAATTCCGCCAAATCCCGCTCCTCTTTCTCCTTTCTCGGCACACCTCCTCTTCCTCCTTCCCATTCCTTCCTAGGACTTCCTTTGTTCTTCTTTTGTGCCTCTTGACCGAAATCCACACAAAAAAAAAAAAAAATAAGATAATCTTACAATCGTAATTTCATCATAATTTCTTCGTTTCTAGTCCGATTTTCGCAAAATTTATATTTTCGGAATCCTCTCTTCAATATCTACATCCTAGTATGTTTTAATTTCAGTTTTCATTATGTTGATTTAAGATGATTTTGGGGCATAATTTCGGTTTTAGTGATTATTGTTGTGTTTTTGTTGTTTTTAATAGGTGAAGATTATGAGGATGATATAGGGGACTCCTATGTAGTAGAGGATGATGGGTAGCTACTGTTTTTAGGGTTTTCTCAAGGGTTATTTGCCTTTTTCTAGCTTAAGGTAACATATTTCGAGTTACTCGACGATTAAATGTCACATTCTTTGCTTTTTGTATGATTTTGTGATTGTTAATTGAGTGGTTTATTTCACATGATAATATGGGTTAAATTCATGTCTAATTCATGTCTTTTGTATGTTTAAGTTCACATATTAGTATGGGAATGAATTGGGAATGACTAATTGATGCTTGAGCGATGTTAAACGAACAAAAATGGAGAAATGGAGGGTTTGGGGTGGCGGCCCACTAGGCCAAAGAGGCCGGCGGGCCTGTGCAGGCCCACGGCTGCCTTGGGGTTGGCCCGGGTCGGCCCGTTGCTTGATTCGCGGTTTTTCATGCGTTGTTCGTCGTTTCGGGTTAATTAATGTTATATTTAGTATAAGTAGTAAATGGGTAATCATATGAAATGAATAATGTTAGTAGTGGATATAATGATGTTGGTAAAATTGTGCTTATATTAGTAGTTTGCACATGTTAGAATAGGTTATAATATGAAATTGTAATGAATAGGCTTAAAATGAATTTTATAGCGATAATTGTAATGTTTGGATGATTATGCGGAAAACTGAACCTTAGTCCCTTTGACTGAATCGATGTCGATCAATTGTGTGATTGGGTCGGCCGCGATTGAACCCGTACTGTCAAGTGGGGTTGCGGGTAAAAATTCGGTTGGATGAAATTATTGTGTAAATTGGATAATTGGCCTTACTCTTGTTTTAGGTCATTTATTATGTTTTTATTTCACATATGTTGTTGGTTGATTTGAATGGTTTCTTATGTTGTAGAAACGGCCCTAGATTCCCTGAAACCTTTAATATTGTCAAGTTTGGACTCTTTGCCTCTCTTTTGGTTAATTGGGTGTCCTACTTGTCTTGTGTGGTGTGGGCTAAAGTATTCAAGCCGGGACCTAGATTGGTTTTATTTAGGTCCTAGGTGAGTATTTCGGCCTTCATCATAGATAGGCCATTATAGTCCTTGACGAGTGTGTGTTCACTGCTTGATAGCCTCTGTGTTCCTGACTTGGTGGGTTTATATCCAAGTTGGGGCATGACCTCGTTACTTATTTTGATAGTAAGTGGTCAGCTTAAGTACTAGCCAACCCTTTGGTGGACTCCTTAGGGTACTCACTTTGTTTTAGAAAAATTGTGGGTCTTGGGTGCGGTGGTGTGTATCCGCATGTCTAGGTCTGCTTAGATTTTAGGCTAGGGTTGTGTTGTGTCTTGGCCATGTTTTGATAGAACCTCTGAGCCATGATACCGGTTCGATTACCTTCCCTACCTCGTGGTATAGACTCGATTCTGAGTGACTATTGACCGTACTAAGAAATTATGCCTGTCTTTGATATATTGTCCTTTCTTGTTTGGTGATTTTATGAATTGAAATAGGTGAGATGCAAGCCGGTTACAATTGATAAAGTTTGGATTACTGCTTGTTATATGTTTCACATGATAGTTTAATTTGGTCAGTTTAGAGTTCACTTGTTAGAATATTTGATATCTAGATTATTTGTGATGTGGTTTACATGTTACGTTACATGTTACATTAAATATGACATTTCGTGGCTGGGAGGACTCGAAGTTACTCCCCACTGAATTGTGGCTTTCGTGTTTGTATAAAATGCGATTGACAGGTTGATGATGATTAGATGGGGTCACAGACGAGCTAGTGAGCAAAAGAACCTTGGACTTAGTTTGGCTATTTTGTAGTAAACCTTTAAACATTTGGTTGTGTTTATATTTTGAAGGGACATATGTCTCCCTCTCTTATTTTGGTTTGTATCACTTTATTCTCGCGACTTTAGCATGTTATGTAAATTAGGGTGTTAGTATTTGCAGGTTTTGGCACTCTTCATTTGGAAGTGTTTGTGGTTCGTTTAGAAAAGTTTTTAAAATTACGGGTTTTATCTCGGTTGAACCAATTACAAACATATCTGTCGGTTTTTCCGTAAAATTTTACGTGTTTATTTTACGCTAAAAATGAGGGTGTCACGAGTTGGTATCGAGCTTGTTTCTCCCGACGCACGTTTGTGCACCCCAATATAAATAATTTGACCTTAAAATAATAAACTTGAGAGATGGGTAGGATGGGTAGATTTAGGATTTTATGTTGTAGTCTCTTTGTGATTGCTCTTTGGTAGGTTCTAACATGTTTGTTGATTGTCATTTAATGAGTGTTGTGTCCTTGGATCAATGATTGTGAGCTTAACAATGTGGTGATCAAGATTTGGTGCCTATTCTTTGAGGATTGAAGATTTGTTCAACTTTGAAGAATGTTTCTACTTCCTCGAAGATGTTTCTCATTCTTTGTGTACCTTGCCCCGTTCTTTACTTCTTAATGCCTACTCCTTCTTCTAAATCCTCTTTTCTTATTCCTTGTAAGTCACTTTTATATTCTCTAACTTGTCCTTTGTTCCTTGCTTATCCTCCCTTAACGCCTTTTGATGGTACTCTTTCTTTTGAGGAATGTTGACCTTGGTTGGAAATTTAATCTTTGAGGAGTTTGTTGGTGTTTGACCCTTTCCTGGTTTTGAGAGGATTTGATGTTGGAAAGACTTAGGTAGTGTGATGAGACATACTTGATGGTTCTTAAACCCATAGATCCTTGATAAAGTGAGTGCGTTGGATTGGTGGATTTTGTGTGCCAAGTGTGAGTTGCATTGGTTACTAAGGTTATGGAACATGACATTGTTGTTTATGTTTGGGATACTAGTGCTTAGTACTTGACTTTAAATGTATGAAACTGAATGGTGAATTTGAGGATATAGGATTGATCGAGTAGTCGAGGTTGTGGTTGGCTTCCATAATCACTTTGGATATGAGGGTTTGATAATGTATAAGTTACCATGGGAGAAATGTTAAATGTGGGATTATTAGTTGGTTTTAGCGAGTGGTATTGATTACTACTTGAGGTATGGTTGTCACCAATTATTAGGTTAAAGAACATAGTTTCAATTTATGGTTTTAGGAATTTTGAGGTGATAAAGTGTTGTTACATTTAAGCCCTTGTTTCTTGAGGAATTTGATGGTAAGTAAGTTTTAAGATGTCAAATGTGAAAGAATACTCTTTGGGATGTTGATGACCATAATGGATTGGTGATGTGATCTGGTATTAGTTGGCTCTTGAGATTTCTTGAGTTGAGAGAGACTTAGTATGGAGAAGAATTTGTTAACCCTATAGTTTTATAGACCTTGAGGTCGCGTTGGGTACTTGAGATGATGTGATGATGTTGTAGCTGAGTGTAGTTCCGCTTTTGGGAATCCTTAATAAGTAAAAGGATAGAGAAACTTGAGATCCTATTGATTTTTCAGATTTTGGGTTGGTATGTTACTACCTTGTTTTGAAAGGAGAACTTTGGGGAATATTTGAGGAACCCATAATTGACCCTAGTTGGATACGAATATAGCTTTGTTGGAAGCCTTGACCTTAGGCTTGTGAAATTGTTTCTGTATGTTTGAGGATTTGGAGAGATGAGATCACACTTATAGTGGAGTACCTTGTTTCAGGGAATAGATTAGGATGAGGTAACATGAGCGATTGAGGAAACCCTTGGGAGTGATGTGGTTATGAGTTTTTTTGTTAGGAAGTTTTTGGAACCGTTTTGAGTGTTGTCTAAATTCCCTTCGTCCTTGATCATAAGCTCTGAGGAGCGCTTGGTTAAGCGGTAATCCTTTCATTATGCCACTTCTGTTCTCCTCTCCTTCTCTTTAGCGTTCGTTGAACCCTGTATTTATGCCAAAGTTTACATATCTTCTTCTAGCCCGAGATATCTTCTTAACTCGAGTACCTCTTATTTCTGTCAACCATTATCTTTACGGTCCGACTCCCTAGTTTCCTAACTTGTCATGCTCATGTACCCTTCGAAAATATTTTACCGTTTCTCTATTCCGTTATCACTCCTTATCTACTTAGTATAGTTGGTACCTTGTTGACCATGTTTACAGAGTTAGTGGGATGTGATTTGAGGATTTTTGTATTTTGGTTTTTGTCGGGAATTGGTGTAGGAGTTTGTGTCTGTATTTGACCATGTAATATGAGAGCTAGATTTTTGATGGAACTCTTATGATGGCAATGTTGTAGTCTCCTTGCGATTTGAGGTTCGCGTTATTTGGTGGTATAAGACTCACTTTGGTTTCGATTTGATGATGAGACTAATGGGATTAGTTTACCTTGGTGGAGTATTCTTATGGTTATTTTGGATTTGTTTTGGGCATTGTTCGTTCGGGGATTGTTCGTTTGTCATCTGAGCCTTACGTTACGATATTGGGGATTGATAGCTAAGTTAGTGGAATGTTATTGTAAGTTTGGACCTTATATTTAATTCTTTGAGGAATATTTCTATTGGAATTGGAATATTGTTGGGAAGTAGGATAGTGAATCTTGAGTAAACTGATCAGATGATTTGTGTGATGAACCCATTTATCTTATAGTTAGTTCTAATTATGGATCGGATAGTGCAACTTGTTGCTTGCGGGTTGGTTTCAAGTAGGAATGCGTTTGGGAATGTTGAATCTTGGTAAGGGTATAATATTGTTACTAGTTTCGACTTTGGATTTTGATTTTGTTCGGTGGAGGATATTGGTGGAAACATTTTGATTGGGAAATTGTTAAGTTATAATTGTAGAGGATATGATTGTCTCAAAGATTAGCTTATAAGTAGACTTGTCGTTGAGTGGTTCTGATGGCTCTTTAGATTAGTGTGGCCTCTGGTTGTTGCCCTGTTGATGTTCGGAGGACCTAGTAGGATGACTCTGTGGTTGGAAATTGAGTGAACCTTTCTCGAGGTACCGATCTTCCTAATTCCGATCTCCGACAATTGTCATTCTTGCTATTCTGGCTTGTTCCGTTGGGTTCGCCTTTTTGGAACTCATTTGACTTTCTGAGTAAAGCGTCTTGTTCATTGACATCTTTGTTGACTTCATCCAAAAATTCCACCTTCAAGAGTTCAGTTCCTTCTGATCTGTTGGTTGTGAGTTCCCTATCGCGAGTTGCACTCCGCGTTCCCGAGTGGTTTTCCATCTTGCATAGATTCTATCTAGTTTGAGTAAACTTTTGGTTCAATATTTTGAATTGGGAGTTAAATCTACAAATTGACCTCTTTCTATAACATTTGAAAATGATTCCTCACTCTCTTTCAACTTTAGTGTTCGATTTGATACCTAAGCTATTTCTCGTTTTGTGTAAGTTCGGACCAATGTGAGTTAACTTTTCAATTCATTGTTAAACTTTGTATTAGATTTGGAAAACTTGACTTTTGGAAAGTTTGAAAAATGATTTACCATTTTTCTATAACAATTGCATTTAACCTTTCGCTTTCATTTTGTTTTGGCGTTGATTCGTTGTCAGGATTCGTTATTAGAGATGTCTAGTAACTAGTTCTGCACTTATCGGCGAATGATTTCGTATTTTGATTTGTCCCAGATAATAAAACTTTGAACTAGAATTTTGAAAATACTTTTATGATTTTTAATGATTTTAACATTAATGAGTGTTAAATCTCGTTATTGGAGACGTCCCAATAATGGGTTTTCTCATTTATTGGTGTAGAAATGTTTTTATATCTTGATATGAAGTGTGGATGTTCTTGTCTGATCAACAAGAGTATCACCGTTTCATTGGAAAGATACCTATACTTTTCTTATGACTATATTATTAAGATGTTGTTTACTATAATTTCTCCTCTAAGTTTCGAGGACGAAACTTTTTAAAAGGAGGGGTGATTGTAACACCCGTAATTTCGGATCGTTATGATATTGCGGAAGTAATTTATTAGTCAAGTTGAAATTAATATTAATGTATTTGAAGTAAAAATAATTCAAAGAAATATAATTCTATTATATTTTGAAGTAAAGTATTTATTTTGATAGTTTCGAAATGTTTAAAAATAGTTTAAACCGTGTAAAAACCTTTTATTTCGAAATAAGGGCATATCGGGAAAAATGGCAACTCTGTGAAAATTGGGTAAACGGTTTTGGAAATGGGTCATATGAGTACTCAATCTTCTTGTAATCTCGTGTTTAAGAACTTTGGCCTTGTCGGAATTTGTATTTGACAAACGGTTCTAATTATCGTCGAATCGAGCCAAAACCGACTAATGAAATTCCGCCAAATCCCGCTCCTCTTTCTCCTTTCTCGGCACACCTCCTCTTCCTCCTTCCCATACCTTCCTAGGACTTCCTTTGTTCTTCTTTTGTGCCTCTTGACCGAAATCCACACAAAAAAAAATAAGATAATCTTACAATCGTAATTTCATCATAATTTCTTCGTTTCTAGTCCGATTTTCGCAAAATTTATATTTTCGGAATCCTCTCTTCAAGATCTACATCCTAGTATGTTTTAATTTCAGTTTTCATTATGTTTATTTAAGATGATTTTGGGGCATAATTTCGGTTTTAGTGATTATTGTTGTGTTTTTGTTGTTTTTAATAGGTGAAGATTATTAGGATGATATAGGGGACTCATATGTAGTAGAGGATGATGGGTAGCTACTGTTTTTAGGGTTTTCTCAAGGGTTATTTGCCTTTTTCTAGCTTAAGGTAACATATTTCGAGTTACTCGACGATTAAATGTCACATTCTTTGCTTTTTGTATGATTTTGTGATTGTTAATTGAGTGGTTTATTTCACATGATAATATGGGTTAAATTCATGTCTAATTCATGTCTTTTGTATGTTTAAGTTCACATATTAGTATGGGAATGAATTGGGAATGACTAATTGATGCTTCAGACGATGTTAAACTGAACAAAAATGGAGAAATGGAGGGTTTGGGGTGGCGGCCCCAGCCAGAGCGAGGCCACGGCTGCCTTGGGGTTGGCCGGTCGGCCCCGTTGCTTGATTCGCGGTTTTTCATGCGTTGTTCGTCGTTTCGGGTTAATTAATGTTATATTTAGTATAAGTAGTAAATGGGTAATCATATGAAATGAATAATGTTAGTAGTGGATATAATGATGTTGGTAAAATTATGCTTATATTAGTAGTTTGCACATGTTAGGATAGGTTATAATATGAAATTGTAATGAATAGGCTTAAAATGAATTTTATAGAGATAATTGTAATGTTTGGATGATTATGCCGAAAATCGAGCCTTAGTCCCTTTGATGAATCGATGTCGATCAATTGTGTGATTGGTCACCGCGATTGAACCGTGCATCGCCGCAGGTGGGGTTGCGGGTAAAAATTCGGTTGGATGAAATTATTGTGTAAATTGGATAATTGGCCTTACTCTTGTTTTAGGCCATTTATTATGTTTTTATTTCACATATGTTGTTGGTTGATTTGAATGATTTCTTATGTTGTAGAAACGGCCCTAGATTCCCTGAAACCTTTAATATTGTCAAGTTTGGACTCTTTGCCTCTCTTTTGGTTAATTGGGTGTCCTACTTGTCTTGTGTGGTGTGGGCTAAAGTATTCAAGCTGGGACCTAGATTGGTTTTATTTAGGTCCTAGGTGCGTATTTCGGCCTTCATCATAGATAGGCCATTATAGTCCTTCACGAGTGTATGTTCACTGCTTGATAGCCTCTGTGTTCCTGACTTGGTGGGTTTATATCCAAGTTGGGGTATGACCTCGTTACTTATTTTGATAGTAAGTGGTCAGCTTAAGTACTAGCCAACCCTTTGGTGGACTCCTTAGGGTACTCACTTTGTTTTAGAAAAATTGTGGGTCTTGGGTGCGGTGGTGTGTATCCGCATGTCTAGGTCTGCGCAGATTTTAGGCTAGGGTTGTGTTGTGTCTTGGCCATGTTTTGATAGAACCTCTGAGCCATGATACCGGTTCGATTACCTTCCCTACCTCGTGGTATAGACTCGAGATTCTGAGTGACTATTGACCGTACTAAGAACTTATGCCTGTCTTTGATATATTGTCCTTTCTTGTTTGGTGATTTTATGAATTGTAATAGGTGAGATGCAAGCCGGTTACAATTGATAAAGTTTGGATTACTGCTTGTTATATGTTTCACATGATAGTTTAATTTGGTCAGTTTAGAGTTCACTTGTTAGAATATTTGATATCTAGATTATTTGTGATGTGGTTTACATGTTACGTTACATGTTACATTAAATATGACATTTCGTGGCTGGGAGGACTCGAAGTTACTCCCCACTGAATTGTGGCTTTCGTGTTTGTATAAAATGCGATTGACAGGTTGATGATGATTAGATGGGGTCACAGACGAGCTAGTGAGCAAAAGAACCTTGGACTTAGTTTGGCTATTTTGTAGTAAACCTTTAAACATTTGGTTGTGTTTATATTTTGAAGGGACATATGTCTCCCTCTCTTATTTTGGTTTGTATCACTTTATTCTCGCGACTTTAGCATGTTATGTAAATTAGGGTGTTAGTATTTGCAGGTTTTGGCACTCTTCATTTGGAAGTGTTTGTGGTTCGTTTAGAAAAGTTTTTAAAATTACAGGTTTTATCTGGTTGAACCAATTACAAACATATCCTGTCAGTTTTTCCGTAAAATTTTACGTGTTTATTTTACGCTAAAAATGAGGGTGTCACAGAAGTGGTCGATAGACCGATGCTCTTGGTCGATAGACCAGAGTACGATTGTCAGAAGCTCCTGTACAGCGCACCTTGGTCGATCGACTGACACACATGGTCGATCGACCACCCCGCGAGCTGACGGAAATTAAAAGACGAGAAAGCCCAATGTAATTAGGTTTTTGGAATAAAAGTTACGTAAGACTATCTATATAACGTAACTTTAGGTTTCAGAAGATGATCATCGAATTAATTAGGGTTCAAAACACAGAAGTTGAACTTTTGATTATTTCATTAGCTTAGATTATTCTTTCGTCAATAAAGTTTTTTTTTTTTTGCATTGGGTTTGATTATTTCTCTTCAATCCTTTACGGTATTTCACTGTTCCATTATTCAGTTTCGTTGCTTTCATTCATTCATAGATTAGAATTGCTAGTTTAGGTTTCCCAAAAGCCGAATTATCGTTTTATGTTAGTTAAATATTTAGTTAATTCTATCATGAATTAAGTAGCTTTATTCGTTAATCTTATTGTTGTTTTTATCATAATCATGAGTAGCTAAATCCTTTGTGCTAATATGTAGGGGATCTGTAGGTTAGACTGTAATACCCCGTAAATTAGTAATGATTAATGAGAATAGTTTATGTAATTTAAATAATTAATTAATGGAATTTCTAATAATGGTTGCGAGAAAGACGTTAATTAAATAATAAAATAAGTAAACAAATCGGGAATTGGGTTTAGCTAGTAACTAAGTCTTGGGCCGTTGTTGTAAATAAATATGGGCTGATTATATTAGGCCTAGTATGAGTAGTAGTCGGGATGTAAAGCGGGATTTAATAATAAAGTAATAAATATAAATTGGTAATTCCTAAAAATAATTAGAAAAGGGCAATAGTTTGCTAATTGGCCTCATATACTCCCTAAACCTAGACTATAAATACTTAGTAAATCTGAAAAGTAATTCATAAAAGAAGAAGAAGGAGATTTAAGAGACGGAAGGAACAATTAGCGATAAAAGGTAAGAGCGTCTCACAATTTAATGTATTGACTTTGTAACTAATACAACTCGTAAATTAGACCACCATATGACATGCTTTGACCGTGACCTTGGCCGTGGACCACCAGGTGGTTGACCGGACCTTAGTTTGACCGTCATTGACCGTCAGGGGTGGAGTAATTGTTGGGTTTTCGTTGGGTGGTTGTGGTGTTTAAACCATGAGTCTTGCACGATTGAGACCCTTATCTCGCTTGACTTGAAACCAGACCTGGGTTGGCTGGGTCATGGGTCGTTAGTCGACCCTGGTGACGGGTTTTGGATGGCCGTAGGTGGTGGGTTGGGTGGTGCCTCACCGGAAATTCGTTTGAGGTTTGGTCGTTGTGTAAAGCCATGATCTTATACGGTTTTGACCACCGTTTTGTCACACGGGGACCTAACCGGAGCTAGGGTTGGTACTGGGGTGTTGGGTCGACCACAGTGGGGGTATTGGTAGGGTGGCTGGTGGTGGTTGGTGCTGGTGGTGGTCGAAAAAATGCGAAACAGGGGAAAATAGGGGGAATTGTTGTGACAGTTTTAGGGCGGCTGCTGTGACCGGTGTGGTTGCGATTAGGGGAATTGGATGGCACCTATAGAACCACCGTGTGTCATAGGTGACAGTGGTGATGGTCGTGGGTGGTATGGGGCAGCGTAGTGGTCGTGGTATGGCGAGTTGCGAGGTGGTGAAGGGTGTTGTTGTGTCTTTATATTTAGTGTGTGGATGGTTAGGGCGAGATCATGTGGCCGTGTGTGGTGGATGGGGCTGGTGTTTGGGGTGTGTCTGGGTTGGCAGCAGTGGGTACTCACGGTGGGGTCTGGTGGTAAGATTGGTGGTTGTCGGGAATGGGAGTTTAGGATAGGTTTTTGTGGGTGGTTCATGGGTTAATTACATGGGTGTTGGTCACGGTTTCTAAACCGTGTATTGGGTGTTGTTGAGTGTTTTTGTGACGGGTATTAATTGGTTATTCGGGTGACTCGGGTTTGTTTCGTAAGCGGGTTTTAAAGTCGTAAACCTATAATAATTATAATAAATAATTAATTGGAATGATTAATATAATAAAAGGAGTAAATAAATAAATAATTTAATTGAATTGAATTATAAATATATTATTTATCTATAGGTGACGGACTTGTGGAACGGGTTTGTTGAAGAATATTTTTAGTAGATTGCATTATTCGGAATTGCTTGCCAGGTAGGAATTTCCTACTCAACTCGGGTTTTTATTATTAAGTGAATGGATGTTTAAATGTGACGGTTGATGAGACTAAGATGAACAATTGTGATTTATGATTGGAAAAGAGTATTTGAGTATGTTAAATTGTTGGTTGAGCAGTAAGACGGGATTGTCATTGAGTATTGGATTGTTGGAGAGTTGATTATTCAGTTGAGCATAACACGGAGCGTGTTACTGCCAGTTGTGCATAGCGAGCAATCGTTATGCGCAGATGAGCATAGTAAGTAATTACTACGCTAGAGAGAGAGACAGTTGTGCATAGTAAGTAATTACTACAGCCAGGTGAGCATGGTACGTAAGTACTACTGCCATTGAGCATAGCACGGTGTTAAGGGAGTTGTGCTCGCCAAAGTGACGTAAGTGAATTGTACGGATGAAGTGACGAGAATTTGAAGAATGTTTATTTTGGTTGGATTATTATTATCGTTGTTTAGTTTATTCCTACTCAACCTCGCAGTTGACTGTGTATTCGTGAACACCTGCGGTGAACCATAATGGGGAGCAGTTTTGACAGGTACTAAAGATTAGTTGACTTGGGAGCTATGGGATACGTGAGGACTTGGCCAATCTACCTAGAAGTCTAGACCACATAGAAGATTTTATCACTTTATTTATTTTCCACTGCGAGTTGTATTTATTTTATATTAAGTTTAGTTGGATAATTTGTAATAAAAATGTAATCGTTAAAGTTTTAATTAAAGTACTTTGTTTTGTTGTACTTTGTTATTCACTACCTCGGGAAACCGAGATGGTAACAGTCCTATTTATTTGGGAATGTCTAGCTAAAGGCTCTTAAATAAATGGGGGTGTTACAAAGTGGTATCAGAGCAAAAACGATCCTCAGGCCTAACCAATGAACAATAATGAACATAGGACGAATCTAATAAAATGAACCCGGGTAGAAACTGTTAGGAGCCCACATAAGGCTTGGGATGAGTTAGGGGCCCCCTCACACCAAACTTCTGGCCCTTTCAGTTTTGAACCGGTTTCCTTGAGAGATATTACAGAGTAGGGAAATTTAAAATGAATATTGTTTATTTTGTCGTAGGAGTTTTGGTTGCTTTGTTTGAATATTATTTTCATTGATGACTGAGTTTACGGGACATAACCTTAATTTTTAAGGGGTGTGGAATGGATGAAATGAAGAGTTGATGTTGAATTGTTTTGATCATGAGCATGAAAGTAATTATAAATTGATATTGATTATATGGTTGAACGTTGTGTGATAGTAGAATCATGTCTAGTGATATGCGGTTGTGTGAATCCCAAAGCCATGTTATTTAAAATATATTATGAAATGATTAAGCTTGTGATATGAATGCTTTAGAGTATATACTAGTCGTGTGTGAAAGTTTATCGACCAAGTTGTGTTGATATAGGAGTAAGAGGGTGTTAATAAGGGCTTGTGACCTAGTAGAAAGGAACCTAGAGCTGAACTTTATTCCGTCAGATTTTACCTCTATTTGATTTAGTTTCCATTTGACCTTCGTTCATCATACATGGTTGAAATATTTATGAGTGATAACCCAGTGAGTTAGCTTACCAATGCCGTTGGTCTTAGGTTTAAAATTTTTACGGTTTGGGAGAAATAAATAATTTAGTGGACAATGGTCGGAATATTCCTGTACAGTTAAGTTTTCGACAAACAATTTTGTAAAATTTCTCATTTGATACATACTTAATATTTTTGCTTAACTACAACTCCACTGTTTAAAAGATTCAAATATGTTTCCAAATTGATAAGGCGCGTGGCAAGGTAAATTTTTGACAATTAATAGTGATTTTTACATGTTGACCCAAGTTTTTGACAAATTGCTGATCAGTTTCTGTTTGGACCCACTGAATTGTAAAAATCTTTATAAAATGGTTGTTCGAGATTTGGACTTGATTATTTTTCCCATGTTTTGAAAACTCTTTATATTTTCTGGAAAGTATAAAAACTCAACGTAAAACGTAACGGTTATTTAATGACGATTTTTGAAATTTACAGCTTGACTTTGATTTCCGAAAACGCGAGTCTACCAAAAGTTTAATATAAATGTTTTGTTGATTCCTAACCTATGATAATTGGGAGGTAGGAGTGATGATTGGAGGACCTAAAGAGGGGTGAGAAAGGATAGAATTGACCAAACCTTGTTTTGTAAGTATAGAATATTTAAAAATGTTTAGCCATATTTCCTCGGGTAGAAACTTATGTTGTCTTGTTTTGCTTATTATAGAATCATGCCTCCAAAGAGATCTGCACCTACACCCTCTACCATGTCCCAAGAGGAGATTGACCGTTTGATATCCATGAATGAGGCTTTGACTGCGGCACTGAAAGCTAAAGGGTCGGTTCAGGATCCAGCAAAGATGAGTGCTAGTATCGCAAGGCACAACCCGACAAAGTATGACGGATTAGGTGAACCATCTTTACTAGGAGATTGGCATAGGGAGTTTGATAACCTTTTTGAGTTGCTAGGATGTCCTGCAGAGTTGCAAGTAGATCAAGCTGCTTACTATTTGAGGGGAAAAGCGGGTTTGTGGTGGAATCGTAGTAAGGAAGTCTTAAGGGAAGCTTGGAGGGAGAGTGATGAACCTTTTATCACTTGGAAGGGTTTCAAGGAGAATATGAGAGATGTATTTGTACCAGAACATATTAGGAGTAAGATGAGAGCTGAATTTGATTCTTTCAAGATGACTGAGGAGATGACAGTAGAGACTTATTATAACAGGTTTATGGAATTGTCAAAATATGTAGCTGATTTGAATTTTAGTGATGAGATGTTGGCACTCAGATTTGAAAAGGGATTAACAACCACTATTAAGAAGAGGCTTGCAGCTGGTCAACCAAGTATCATGGATGATGTTTATCAACGAGCTGGGCACGCAGAGAGGATTGCAGATATGTTAAAGGAAGAGAGGAGGGAGAAGGAGGAAAAGAAGGAAAAGAGTGAGAAGAGAAAGGTTGAGTCATCAAGTGAGGTAGTTGGGGGTACTAAGAAAAACAATACTCAATCTAAACATTTTTCACCCGGAGGGTTTAGTTATAGTGGAAGTGTAACACGAAGTGGAGAAGGAGGCTCAGGTCAGATTCCAGTTCGAGGATAGAGATGTTTTAACTGTAATAAAATGGGGCATAGAGCTTTTGAATGCAGGAGTGCACCTAGGGGAAGTAATGAAAATAGGAACCAAGAGGGTTATCGAACTCCCGCACCAAGTATTGGGGGAAATAGGAATGCAGGCAATGGAGTACCCAGAGGAGTTACAACAATAGGCAAGGCAATGGGGGCAATCAGAGTAATGGTGGAAAGACTTTTGGTACAGCTAGTACAGTGCAAGGGAATGGAGAGAAGGGTAACTAGTTTATTGAGCGGATTAGAGTCTTAAAATTTATATAAGTATTTAAGTTGTCAGTAGTTTAATAAAGTAATTGTAGTTCCGAAACTTCGGGACGAAGTTTATTTTTAGGGAGGTAGAATGTGACATCTCCTGTTTTAAGTTTGTTTTGTGATACATTTTCATGTTTTGAATTAGTTTTGTGATACGATTTGATAAGTATGATATGGTTTGATAATGATTAAGTAAGTTAATTATGTTGCAATGATCATAAGTTGGAATGAGGCTCGGTTGTGCGGATCTTTATAAATGTTGTTTTTGTAGTTATGGGCGAACTTCGGGACGAAGTTTATTTTAAGTGGGGAAGACTGTAATACCCCGTAAATTAGTAATAATTAATGAGAATAGTTTATGTAATTTAAATAATTAATTAATGGAATTTCTAATAATGGTTGCGAGAAAGACGTTAATTAAATAATAAAATAAGTAAACAAGTCGGGAATTGGGTTTAGCTAGTAACTAAGTCTTGGGCCATTGTTGTAAATAAATATGGGCTGATTATATTAGGCCTAGTATGAGTAGTAGTCGGGATGTAAAGCGGGATTTAATAATAAAGTAATAAATATAAATTGGTAATTCCTAAAAATAATTAGAAAAAGGCAATAGTTTCCTAATTGGCCTCATATACTCCCTAAACCTAGACTATAAATACTTAGTAAATCTGAAAAGTAATTCATAAAAGAATAAGAAGGAGATTTAAGAGACGGAAGGAACAATTAGCGATAAAAGGTAAGACCGTCTCACAATTTAATGTATTGACTTTGTAACTAATATAACTCGTAAATTAGACCACCATATGACATGCTTTGACCGTGACCTTGGCCGTGGACCACCAGGTGATTGACCGGACCTTAGTTTGACCGTCATTGACCGTCAGGGGTGGAGTAATTGTTGGGTTTTCGTTGGGTGGTTTGTGGTGTTTAAACCATGAAACTTGCACGATTGAGACCCTTATCTCGCTTGACTTGAAACCAGACCTGGGTTGGCTGGGTCATGGGTCGTTAGTCGACCCTGGTGACGGGTTTTGGATGGCCGTAGGTGGTGGGTTGGGTGGTGCCTCACCGGAAATTCGTTTGAGGTTTGGTCGTTGTGTAAAGCCATGATCTTATACGGTTTTGACCACCGTTTTGTCACACGGGGACCTAACCGGAGCTAGGGTTGGTACTGGGGTGTTGGGTCGACCACAGTGGGGGTATTGGTAGGGTGGCTGGTGGTGGTTGGTGCTGGTGGTGGTCGGAAAAATGTGAAACAGGGGAAAACAGGGGGAATTGTTGTGACGAGTTTTTAGGTAATTTCTTTGTGACCGGTGTGGTTGCGATTAGGGGAATTGGATGGCACCTATAGAACCACCGTGTGTCATAGGTGACAGTGGTGATGGTCGTGGGTGGTATGGGGCAGCGTAGTGGTCGTGGTATGGCGAGTTGCGAGGTGGTGAAGGGTGTTGTTGTGTCTTTATATTTAGTGTGTGGATGGTTAGGGCGAGATCGTGTGGCCGTGTGTGGTGGCTGGGGCTGGTGTTTGGGGTGTGACTGGGTTGGCGGCAGTGGGTACTCACGGTGGGGTCTGGTGGTAAGATTGGTGGTTGTCGGGAATGGGAGTTTAGGATAGGTTTTTGTGGGTGGTTCATGGGTTAATTACATGGGTGTTGGTCACGGTTTCTAAACCGTGTATTGGGTGTTGTTGAGTGTTTTTGTGACGGGTATTAATTGGTTATTCGGGTGACTCGGGTTTGTTTCGTAAGCGGGTTTTAAAGTCGTAAACCTATAATAATTATAATAAATAATTAATTGGAATGATTAATATAATAAAAGGAGTAAATAAATAAATAATTTAATTGAATTGAATTATAAATATATTATTTATCTATAGGTGACGGACTTGTGGAACGGGTTTGTTGAAGAATATTTTTAGTAGATTGCATTATTCGGAATTGCTTGCCAGGTAGGAATTTCCTACTCAACTCGGGTTTTTATTATTAAGTGAATGGATGTTTAAATGTGACGGTTGATGAGACTAAGATGAACAATTGTGATTTATTATTGGAATAGAGTATTTGAGTATGTTAAATTGTTGGTTGAGCAGTAAGACGAGATTGTCATTGAGTATTGGATTGTTGGAGAGTTGATTATTCAGTTGAGCATAACACGGAGGGTGTTACTGCAAGTTGTGCATAGCGAGCAATCGTTACTGCCAGATGAGCATAGTAAGTAATTACTACTGCCAGAGACAGTTGTGCATAGTAAGTAATTACTACAGCCAGGTGAGCATGGTACGTAAGTACTACTGCCAGTTGAGCATAGCACGGTGTTAAGGGAGTTGTGCTACTGCCAGTGACGTCAGTGAATTGTACTGATGAAGTGACGAGAATTTGAAGAATGTTTATTTAGGTTGGATTATTATTATCGTTGTTTAGTTTATTCCTACTCAACCTCGCGGTTGACTGTGTATTCGTGAACACCTGCGGTGAACCATAATGGGGAGCAGTTTTGACAGGTACTAAAGATTAGCTGACTTGGGAGCTATGGGATACGTGAGGACTTGGCCAATCTACCTAGAAGTCTAGACCACATAGAAGATTTTATCACTTTATTTATTTTCCGCTGCGAGTTGTATTTATTTTATATTAAGTTTTGTTGGATAATTTGTAATAAAAATTTAATCGTTAAAAGTTTTAATTAAAGTACTTTGGCTTGTTGTACTTTGTTATTCACTACCTCGGGAAACCGAGATGGTAACAGTCCTATTTATTTGGGAATGTCTAGCTAAAGGCTCTTAAATAAATGGGGGTGTTACATAGACGGTATCAACGTAGGTGACCTGCTGTCGGGCTCCGATCGATCGACTGCCATACATGGTCGATCGACCAGGGCGTGTTAGATTTGCTTCAACTTAATTAATTTAATTGTTATATTTGACGAATCGAGTGCACACGACTAGTTGAATGCTTAGGAATTGACCGACCCGATAAGATCGAAAGATAGGGGAGGGAAATAGACTACTTAATTAAGACGACTAAATTAATTAGATCGAGAGATAAGTTAATTTAGATTTTGAGTTTCATTAATCAAGAACGAAAGTTAGTATTAGTGAGATTAGGGACCCGTAGCTTAGGCCGAAAGGTTGCTACCTGTTAAATTGGACCGAGAGGACTTTTTATTTTCCCGTCTAACATGCTTAAGACAATTTACCTAGAGTTGCCGCCGTCGAAACTACAGTGAACCGCTCATCTTAGCATCCTTTTAATATTTGATTTCATCTTATTTCTTTAATTACTCATTTATTTACCTTAGTTTAGTTTTAATTTGATTGCCTTTAGTTATAGAACTATTCAAAACAAACCCCCACTCATTTGTTACTTTAGTCTAAAATTAGACAACTATTAATTGCAACGCCTCTCCGTGTTTCGACCCTGACTGCCACTAGCTATAGTAGTAGTTTGGATTTATAAATTTATCTTTGGTACTTTCGACGGTATCAGTAGTGCTTTACATTAGTGTGGGTATAGCAATTGCCTAGGCTATTCATGCCTTTGTAGTGCCCCTACAATGAAGAACACGGGATTTGAAGAATGAAAATGACACGGGTTATGCAAGTGTACGGATGGACCTGAATCCGGGTAAACCAGGAGGAATCCGAGAGGCTTCTGGGTAATTCGCTCGTCTTATAGGAATCGGAGCACCTATGGAGGAATCTGTCCGTCTAAATGAGCTGCAAAATGAAAAAATTTGGTCTGTAAGAGAATCCGAGCGTCCTAGCTGAGAAGACGCTCGTCTGAAACTGGCCGCTCGTCTTTGTAGAAAGACGCTCGTCTTTCTGCCAGTGCAGATTAAGAAAAGTTCATGTAAGAGAATCCGCTCGTCTTAAAGGAAAGCCGCTCGTCCGGAATTGCAGAATCCGCTCGTCTTCACTGAAAGACGCTCGTCTTTAGGCGAGTTTTCTTGAAGCCAATTTGAGCAGAATCCGAGCGTCCCGACGGGAATCCGCTCGTCTTCCCCCTGCAGTTTTGAATTTTTCGGGTGTTTTAATACCCCTTCCCACATTCATTTCATTCATTCATTCATTCAAACCTACCCATAAACCCCAAAACCCTCACCCTCTCCATCACCAAAAACAAAATTTCCTCAACCAAATTCAACAAAATCAAATCCAAACTTCCTTACAACAACAATTAATCACTCCTTTTGCAACAATAATCAATCCAAGCACCAAATTCTTCAACCTTTGAGTCGATTTTTGAAATACAAAGACAAATCCTTTCATCTTAAATCGATTTGGGTATAATTAGAAATTGAAGATTCTCAATCTTTTCTTGGTGTAATCAACAATGGCAAGAACAAAAGGAGCAACAAAGGCACTCAAGGCAAAGACACTTCCGAAAAGGCAACAAAGCCTTCAAGCAAAGAAAGTTTCAATGGCTATGGTGGTCTCTAATGCAAACTTGGAAGTTCAACAACAACAAGATCCTCCCTTGGAAGCAACAACATCAACAACTCCGGAAATTGCTCAATTATCCAACTATCCGGAGGTAATTTTCATTTCTAACTCCCATAGGGATACATTTGCCAAGTATGCTAAGAAAGCCATTTTGCCCACTAAATTCATTTGTGAAGATGCCTTGAACAAATTGGGTGTCCTTGAACAAACAAAAGCCTTCTTTGAAGCCATGGGGTTGGGTAAATTATTTACTACAAGAGAATTGACATACCCCTCCCTTACCTTGGAATTCTTAAGTTCATTGAAAGTGACTAATGTAGAGACTAGAGAATACATCGAGTTTCGTCTTGCCAATGTGAATAGGCGCATCACCTTTGATGTTTTGAGTAAGGTATTAGGCCTTAGTGATACACCATATTATCACAAGATGCCCGAAAAGTATGACCCCGCTCCTCTTTGGGAGGCGATTTCCGGGAAAAATTTGTGAGATTTCATGCTTGTCGCGCTCTATTAGTCCACCATCCAGGCATTAGAATGTGGAACAAGGTCATCGAGAATACTATAATAGCAACAAAAGACACTAATCACTTTACAAAGCTCGATTGTGTTCTACTTGAGTCGGCCTTAAATGTCGGAAGGGAATTCACTAAGCCCTACAATGCTCTAAAGCTTTTGATGGAAAGATGGCTTAATTTTGATTGTGGCAAGGAAGGCACCGCTCATATTGTAAATGGAGGTGTAGTTACTCTCTTGGCCAAGCACTTTGACGCAAATTTCAACAAGGATAGCACCTATGTGGCGATCAAAGGGGGTCATCTCATTGACATGGATGCCATGATTTACAAGTACAAGTGGGTCAAGCATAATTCTCTTGACACCAACTATGGGTGGCTAACCAATGATGCTAGATCTTTCACTTTGCCTTCCAAGATATGCCGATTAAGTGCTCATCGAACAAACTACCTTCTTCCACTCTCCAAGGGCGCTGAGTACATCATCCGTCAACAAAGGGGCGAAATTGAAGAGCCCTCCTCCTCCATTGTCACACCACCCTACCCATTCAAATATCAAGAGTTCAAACCCAAATATGTTGAAGTGGGAAATGACTACATGACTCTCCTCATGCAAGAGATGCAGAAACAAGCTTATAATGATCGAGTAGATGCATACTTGGCCCAATATCCACCCCTCCTTCATTTAGCTAGGCAAGGACTACTTGATCCATCATGTCTTTTGTCTAGTTGGGCGGATAGGGAAGTCTTCTTTCCAAGCACATCTAGGGGTGAAAGACCGGGTGAAGATGAGAATGTCGATGATGAGGTTGTTGATGATGAGGGTGTTGATGAAGAGGTAGATGAAGAAGAAGAGAGTAATGAAGATGATGAAGGAAGTGAGCAAGATCAAGGAAGTGAAGATGAGAGTGGAGATGAGTCCGCTTCTATAGAAGAAAATGATGACAATGATGATATGATGGAGGACTAGCAAACTTTGGAGGCTCCTACCCTCTTGTGGTTTGTCTACTTCTTTCTTTGTTTTCTTTATTTTTATCTTGATCATAGTTTGGAGAGTCCTAGCAACAACAGGACTAACACCTCGGCCCCATTGAGGTGTTCTTTTTATTGTTCCCACATGAAAAATCCAAAATGACAATATATAGTTTCATGCATTGCATCTTGTGTGCATGAACTACCCCAAAATTTAAGACATTAGAAATAATGTCTATCTCGGTTTGGAGAAGTACATGCATACGCAACGGGAGGTAATCTAAATTACGCTCTCCGTCATAAACAAAAGCCCATGCATCATGTAGTGTAGCTTAGTATAGCTTGCATTTAGTATAGAAATCATGCATCATACTTGCATAATTTCCTATCATATTGGCCATTGAGGACAATGCCCATATTAGTGTGGGGATGGGAAATTCTAACTTAACTTTTATTCAAAAATTTCGAAAAAAATTGAAAAAATTGAAAAATTGAAAATCCAAAAACAAGTTCATTTCCTTTGTAGTGTAGACTTGTATATATTGTTTGTATATATTATGTTTGTCTATCCTTGTTCACATTGATCAACTATGCCACATCCGAAACATGAGGATATTGAAGACCGCATGGTATGATATTTCCAATCTCCTTTTTCCTCTTTATGTTAATGACTATGTGGCTTTATTTTGATTGATGCGGTATAAACAATGTGAATATAGGACTTGCATTTAGATTATTTGGCATATTAGTTGGTAGAATCATATGCATTAGGATGTATATATGTTAGTTGCATCATGGCATGTAGTTTGCATGTTAGAAAATTTTGCGAAACCGTCTACTTGGGAAACTTGACAAGTGTATATAGGCCCAAGTAGATGCTTTTTCTTCTTAAGACTTTGCTTGTTAGAATACTTGTAAAACACCCTAGGATGTGTCATGCTAGTATCCTTTGACCCATGGATTAAGGCCTAGTCAAGAGTACCTTGTGGTGTGATAACTCATTGGCTACCGTTTATTCTAAGGTGACCCTTGAAACCATGCATCTATCATCCATGTTCTACCACATTTTTGTCATCAAAGGGAATGGGCACAAAAAGAAATTGATTTGAGTTCAAGAAATGAAATGAAAAGTGAAAAGAAAGTTTGCAAAATGCATCAAATGAAAAGAGGAGCAAAAATAGACTCCGAAAGCTTCAAATATAAGGCATCCTCACTACATATGAGGTGACTTTGAAAATGTTCAAAAGAAATGCAAAAAGTTGAAAGTTGTCAAATATTGAATTGCCAAAAATCAAAAGAAATGGCAAAAGAAAGTGTTCTCAAATGTTATATGCCACAAGAAATTGGGGGGAAAAACAAAAACAACAAAGCAAACTCCCAAATGAAACTCAAATTCTATCAATCCCTTTATCCATCGTATCCATTTTTGTGCATGGTAGAGAGGGGACGACCCTTCTTCTTGTCTAGGCAAGAGGGGGAATTCCGCAATCCTCCAGTGTTTTTAACACCATAAGGAGTCTACTCTTGACGAAAGCATTTAACGATTGAGGACAAAGGTACCCTAGCTTGACACAACTTGGAGGTGATTTCTTGGTATCCTTCTAAGCTTAGTAGTTTGAAGAAATTGCATCAATGAAGGATTGTGTACCCTTGAATTGCTTCCCTTGTAGATAATTTCCGCCACTTAGATGAGGAAAGTGGCTATTCTTTTGTAGATGCATCCATTACTTGATTTTATGTGCTTTAATGTTTGGATGTGTCGCCATTTTGGCAAGACCCACCTTGCCTTGCAAAAAGGCATCCTACCTCATGGTTGTCTTGTTGTGAGTTGAAGGGGCGGAGTGAGACCTGCTAATTGTCTCGTATCGGCTATGCTATTAGGTTAGTTTAAATAACGGTCCTAGTTTTTGTTACCTCTTTACTCGGGACGAGCAAAGGTTCTGTTTGGGTATATTTGATGTGACCATTATTTGAGCATATTTAATCCCCGAATTAGCCTTGTTCCCATGCTTTTTAGTGCATATCTGGGTCATTTATTGTCTTTAGTCCTTTGTTTTGCATATTCTTTGAGGTTTTGATCCCTTGGTAGGAAAGGAGTGCAAACCTTGCATTTTCATGGCAAAATGGAGCTAAATTGATTGAATTTAATGGCCAAGCATCAAAGAGAAGACAAGACTAGAAGGCCTTTGTACATATTGTAGTAGATGGGCAATGATGAGAAAAGATCCTTGCATCCCCGACGAAATCCTCAAGGATTGTATGAAGAAAAAGGAGGAAAAGAAGAAAGAAGGAAGCTGACTCAGAATTCGAGCGGATTGCCTACTGGACGCCCGTCCAGCTCAAGGAATTCGAGCGTCTTCCTCAGAGGGATGCTCGTCCAAAACCACCACAATCCGCCCGTCCACCCAACAAATCCGCTCGTCCAAAAGAGCCACAATCCGCTCGTCCCATGCCCTGGACGCTCGGATTGTGTGACAGCTATCCTGTCTTCTACTTGTTCTATGAAGGATGCGCATACCTCGGGAAAGACTAGCAAAAAGGAGACTCGCATATTTTTCTGAGAGGAGCGATTCCTCAAGGACTTAATCGTCATTTAAGCCCTTAGTAAACCCTAATTTGTGTACCTAATCCCCACTATAAATACCCCATTAGTCTAATTAGATAATCATGTTCTTCTTATCAATCTTTAGTGTAGTTTTTATCGATCTAATCTCTCTTTAATCTTGTAATCAACTTTTAATCAAGTCTTAATACAAATCTCATTTCCTTAATCTCTCTTTTGTTCATCTTTCATTTTGGGTAATTGAAGATTATTTGGGTTATTATTGGGAGATTGACAACCTTCCAATCAATCATCAAGTACTTCTATTATTCTTTGCTTTATTATTGGAATCATTAGTAGGTATAATTCTCTTAATCCTTTTTTAATTATTGTTAATCATCTTGATTTATTCATCATGTTTTACTTTGTTGGTATGATTGACAACCTTGCTAGCATGTTCAACATGATAATGAGTGAGTAGTTTCCTTAGCTAGGGTTAATGGGTAATTAGGGGAAACCAACATGGGGGATGATTCATGCTTAAATTAATATGTTTTCATAGTTTATTTGCTTGCTTGTTGTGATCTCAACTTATGCACATGTTATGTTTGATGAAATGCGAGCCTATGAATCCTGGCATTTTTTACCCATCACCTATCTTTTCAATGAGACTTGTAAGACATAAACCAACTCGGGTCTCATTAGACCATGCATATAGTTGAGTAGGGAATATTAAGTCGACTTGTAGGTGTTGTACAATCTAAACGATTCGGCTCCGGGACCCAAACTTTCCTAGGATTGTAAGATATAAACCAACTCAATCCATCACAACAATAATTGCTTGCTTATAATTTCAGAATATGTTTGTATGATCAATTCCCATGAATCCCCTATGACCCCATGACACCCTAGTGCCTTTTATCAATTGTTTACATCCCTTTTTAATCATCTTGCTTGTTTACTTTCATTGCTATTTAGTTTAGTGATCTTCTATTCAAACCCCAAATTGTGACACCCCTAGACACCGCTACTTGTAATTGAAAATCTCACTTTAATACCCGTTCCTTGGGATCCGACCTTTACTTGCCTCTTTACTAATAGTAGAGTTGTTTGTGAAGCTATAAATATTGTTTTGGTCTAAGTGCTCCTAACGAGAAGTACCGAAAACTAAACCTCAAAGAGGGCTCGACCAGTTAGCTACCCAGTCTGAGTACTCGGAAACTTTGATGAACCCGGCTTTGAATTGTTTATCGACTTCTTCTTTGATCTTGAGAGCCCATTCTGTCCTCATTCTTTGAAGCTTCTATTTCACGGATTTGAAACCTGGTTTGATTGGGATTCTATGCTCTGCAATGTCCTTGTCGATCCCTGGCATATCTTTGTAGGACCAAGCAAAAACGTCTTTGAACTCGTGTAGGAGGTCTATGAAATTGGCCCTTTCGGCGGGGCTCAAGGTTGTCCCTATCCTAAGTTCTTGGGGTCCTAGTTCAGTTCCCACGTTGATGGGTTCAGTATTTTCTATCACTGGTCCCCCTTCCCCCTCTTGTAGTATTTGTTTGGCTATGTAGGGAGGTATTTCGATTGAGTCAGGGTCTGGGTCATTCTCATTATCATCGTAAACAGAATTGCATTCAAGATAACACGAAGAGTAAGCAGAACCTGATTTATTCATATTAAGATTTGAGAAAAGTTGAAACAAAGAAGCCATCTGATCTGTGGTCAGTGGCGGTAAAGGGACAGCGGTTGGGACATTTCCCGAACTACTATTACTATTTGACACTAAGCTAGGAGAAACGAGGGGAGTGGGAATGACGATAAGAGGAGACTCTCTAGGAACTTCTCTAGACTCCGACTCTGACTCTGACTCAAATTCATCGTCTTCTGGTTCTCCTTTGAACATCTCTCCTTCTCCAGTAGTGAGCTTGAAGAGTCTTCCTTGATTGTTTGTCCACTTGATCGATTTTCTCCATCCTTTCTGCTGATTGGTGTTAGTTTCTGTGTCCAGTGTGGCAATGATCTCATCTATGATGCTTTCGGCGCTCTTGATTAAGGGAAGATCCTGGAGGTAGACATCTTCCTCGCTATCCGTCCATATCCCGTTGATCACCTCTTCTTTTGGGGAGATAAGATGTGAGCAATCTAAGGTAGATTCGTCACTTGTGATCATTAGAACTCCAAGAGGATTCTGAGTGTTATTAGGTTTACCTCCAGGTGGTATTGGTAGACGACCGTCTTCAATCATATCTTGGAGTACATTTTTCAATTTGTAGCATTTCTCTGTATCATGTCCCTTACCTCTATGGTATTCGCAGTATGAATTCTCATCCCAGAATTTGGACTTCTTTTCTGGTTCGGGTGTAGGGCCTATGGGTTGAAGTTTACCCAGCTTTATCAACCTTTTCAGAGCGTTGGAATATGTGTCCCCTAGATTTGTGAATTTCATTGGAGGGATACTCTTCTTAGATGGCTCGAGGAGATTAACTTCATCAGTCTTGCTAGTAGAGCCGTAAGAACGACTTGTTGAGCCTTGATATCCACGACCTATCGTTTCGGACAAGAGCCCTTTACGGATGTCATCTTCGATCCTTGTCCCTAGTACGATCAAATCTTTGAAGGTCTTGATGTTTTGATACCTCAAATGTTTTGCATAGATGGGCTTTAGGTTGTCCACGAATTTCTCTACGAGGGTAGCTTCATCCGAACGTTCAACAAGTTGAGTACTAGTCTTCCTCCACCGACTTAAGAAGTCGGTGAAACCTTCATTGTCATTTTGGGTAAGAACCTATAAAGTGCGCATGTTGACTTGGATTTCAGCATTATCCGCATACTGTTTAGCAAATTCGATTGCGGCATCATCCCAGGTAGCGATTTTCTTGTGTTCCAGCGAATAAAACCATTGTTTTGGGATGGTGTCCAGAGATGAAGGAAAAATCCTTAAGAACATCTCGGGTTTAATGCCTTTGATAGATATGTAATCCTTGAAGGCACGGATATGGTTCAAAGGGTTTTCATGCCCCTTGAATTTAGGGATATCCGTCATGTTGAAGTTGGCTGGCAACTTGGAACTCACAGCCTCATATTGTTATTGTTCTCCATGTAAATGTCATCCCCATTGAGATACATCAATTGTTCCTCCAAGTATTGGAGTCGTTTCTCAGCTGTAGTCATACTTATGGGAGGGTTTTCGTCACTGAAGTTGTTCACGAAGTCATCGGCTATCTCAATTTCTCGAGGAGAGATCCTCATTTCCACGGCATATATTCGGCCCTCAATGGTGTCAAGACGATCATATACACTTGGTCTTGAGTAATTTGGATACGAGCTAGCGCGGCTAGGATTTGATCATTACCATTCTGGAGTTGGTTAAAGATCGCGTCGCTTGTTTCAGGCATCTTGGAAACTGAATAAGAGATCGACGACGAATCAAAACACGATCGACCATTCTAGCACACTTACTTAAAAATAAATGTTTTGACTCGTGAAGTGGGAGTGTGCCACTTGTGTCAAGTGAGTTTTGAGGAAATGACAAAGTTTGAAAAATGTTGGTCCTAGTCAACTTTAGTGTAGTTGTAGGAGTGGACTCGAAGTGAGGTTTTGAAATGGGTTTTGAGGCCTGAATTTTGACTCGACAATTGGACAGAGTTTCGGCTTGTTTTGCGCTAATATTAGGCCAAAGTTTCGAAAATTTACATTTTGAAGAAGGATTTTGATTTTACAAAAATCGTATTGGTTTTGTTTAGAAAATGGTGATATCACATATGGTACAAACAATATACAAGCATTATAAGGGATGTTGAGTGCATTTAGAAGGGTTTTGGTTTAAAGGGTGGGTTGCCATACCGAACAATCAAACCCGAAGTCTGTGGAGAGGCTCGTACCAAACAGGAGTAAGGCCGATTCCTAGTCCATTTCCTCAAGTAGTGAAAGTCCTTGATACAAACAAGAGTAAGTACCATGGTATGGATGACGTCAATCGCTATCCATCCTTAGGCCCAAATAAGAATTAGGACCGTTTAGACGGGACGATTGGTCGAATGGGTTGGGTTGGGCCTAGGAAGGCCGAATGAAACGATCTAGGAAGACCGAGTTATGAAAACCGACAATTGTCTTGTACAAACTATTCCCTAACCTTGTTCAAGTTTCACCCTTTTGGCTACACGTAAGTGTATTATCCCCCGTGAGTCGCCAAACGTGGACGCGGGCCCACGGGGGCCCTTGGGGGAGAACAAGCGTTTGCATTTGTGGAGTCGCCGCCAATTTATTGTGGAAAATTGGAAACCGTTCGAATACCTCGTGCCATGTCAAGACACAAAGTAGTGACATGAACACCAAGAACTCGTTACCCTTAGCATTCTATGTCTAGAATGACTCTCGTGGATGCCAATGAACACGGATGTTCACAGAGATCTGGAGTAAGGGGTGAGGGTACGTATTAGGAAGCTCTTTTGATCGAACACCTAATCCCGCCCGCCTCGATAGCGGCCTCTACTAATGATTAGGGAAAATCATCTATACTCAATATATTGTCGATTATATGCATGCAATGCAACATCCAACATTTTAATCCTAGCATGTGAAGATTAGACTAAGTCGGTGAACAACTAATTTATCATACAATTAATGTCAAAGTCGGGATTTAAGTTCAATTACATGTGAAGGCATACAAGTGATACAATAAAGAAAATTACAATAATTACATCGGATTAAATGATTTATGTCGAAAATACTTTTAAAACGGATAATTTGGAAAAGAAATAAATTAACAAATTAACGTACAGGAATTAAGGTGATAATACGATTAGTAGTTAATTAATACGTAAGCTAATAACTAGGTCAAGGCAAAACGGGAGTTCAGAGACAGAAGTCAACCAGGAACAGGCGCAGTAGAGCTGCGTCCTTTGGAAGAGGCACAGCAGTTGCTGCGTCTGTTCCTTGGCTCGGTTCGGGCTGTGAAGCCGGAATTGCAAGTCGTTAATGTTAATTGGTGATTTTAAGGCTTGATTATGAATAATTGACTCGGATGAAAGTGATTAGCAGGTTATTTACATGTGATTGAGGGTCATGAAAACAATAAACATGGATGAAACTAAATAGAACGAATTATTTACAAGGTTTAATGAGGTTAAATAACAAATTAAACAAACCAAACAAATTAAATAGGTTAAACATGTTATTAATGATGAATTAATGATGTCAGCGATGAACAATAGATGAAAAATATATCAATGACGAATTCAAAAGACTCAATATGGATTAATCGAACCTCTAAAAACTGAATTTGATTTTAATGACGAAAACCCGCAAATATGAATTACTTGGGATTTAAGTCGGGAATTATGATGAATTAAACATTAATGATGATGAATAATACATGCTACATGATATAGAATTATTATACTTAAGTTATTATGTTCAAAGAATCAAAGAACAAACGAAAGAAAATAAAAGAGGCGAATTGACAAAAGACGAAGGAAGAAGAAAGGAAGCAGGAACTGCGGCAGCCTCACGAAGAGGCACAGCAGGTGCTGCGTCCCTTCGAAGAGGTGCAGCAGTTGCTGCGCCCTTTCTCGACGGTCATCTTTTGGTAATCCGTGAAAAGAGTTTTAAAACATGGTTTTATTAATCGGTTTTAGAAATACTTTCGACATAAATCTTACATTATGATTACAAAAGTAAAGAACAATAATAAAATAGGGATTATACACCCTCAGACTTACATGTTTGACGAAACGAGATGAACTAAGTTAACTTTTTAGTGATGCTCGACTCGAATGTAGACGAAAGTGCCCTCGTAAGAGGAATTAAAACAGATTGATTAATGTTGATTATGGTGGAGTTGGTCAAATTGGTCGGTCATGCAAAACGAGGTGGTACTCGAGAAGATCCGAGCTTACGTGGTCGAAAGTTCAAGCACGTAGACGCCAAAAAGTAAGAACGTGGTCTAGAATGCAAAGGGAGAAGAGAAGGGCGGACACTCGCGTGAGAAATATGTGAGACCGAAGGTCTCTATTTATACTAATCACGCATAGGAAATAGGGTTTTCGGAGAAACTTTGGAAGTAAATCTCGAAAAGATATGAAAAGATACTAAAAATACACAGAAAAGGACTTGGGAAGAGGCGCAGCAGGCACTACGTCTCTTGGAAGAGGCGCAGCACTTGCTGCGTCCTTTCCCAAGTGGTTTCCTCCTGCGGAAGAAAGATTTCCGTGTTTCGTTTATGGAATAACGGATTAATCTAGTTTTCCTTAATATTTTGTGTGAATATTACGGGAAATTATTTGCCAAAGATTAAAAGATTTTAAAATATGGAATAGAAATATCCGGAACATTCCAGAACATTCTGACTCGGTTTTAGAAAATGAAGACGGTTTTATGACCCGGACTCCAAATGTACTCTAATTACTGCCAAAACGACCGTATCGGCACGTAGATGAAAATTAAGAGGTAGACACAAGTGTTTGAACGATCACTTGATGATAAACTTACGAACTGTCACAAATCGTTCCGCGTACCAAACATGCGGCCCAATCATCACCGGGTGGTTTGCGGGAGGTGTAGAAATGAGGTATCTACACTACTCGAGGAAATGGACTAGGAATCGGCCTTACTCCTGTTTGGTACGAGCCTCTCCACAGACCCCGGGTTTGATTGTTCGGTATGGCAACCCACCCTTTAAACCAAAACCCTTTTAAATGCACTCATCATCCCGTTATAATGTCTGCATAAATGCTTGTATTGTATGTGATCACCATTTTCTAAACGAAACCATGACGAATTTTGTAAAATCAAAACCTCTTTTAAAATGTAAATTTTCGAAAAAGGCCAAATTTAGCGCAAAACTAGTCGAAACTCTGTCCAATTGTCGAGTCAAAAATCAGGCTTCGAAGCCCATTTCAAAACCTCACTTCGAGTCCACTCCTACAACTACACTATAGTTGACTAGGACCAACATTTCCAACTTTGTCATTTCTTCAAACCTCACTTGACACAAGTGGCACACTCCCACTTCACAAGTCAAACCTTTTCTTTGAGTAAGTGTGCTAGAATGGTCGATCGTGTTTTGATTCATCGTCGATCTCTATCCAGTTTTTAAAGATGCCTGGAACTAGTCACGCAAGTGTTAATGGACAACCACCGAATGGTAATGATCAAATCCTAGCCACGTTAACTCGTCTCCAAGCTAGCCAAGACCAAGTGTATAATCGCCTCAACACGATCGAGGGCTGAATTGTTGCTGTAGAAACTAGGTTGCCTCCTGCAGAAAATGAAGTGCCTCATGAATTTGTGAATGACTTCGCGAATGAAAATCCACCACCTTTTGTGGGAGCACAAGAGGTCAACCCTCCCGTAGGTCTGACTGAAGCTGAAAATGTTGGAAAATGTGTCCTCCGACAATAATGCGATCACAACTGTCGATCATGATGATCACATGTTTAAGTCTCATTTTAAGAATACATGTGGGAAGTAATATTTTTATCGTCAACCCGGTCCACACATATCGGTAATGATTGGCTGACTAGAGTTTGACATTACTGTCGTGCGACGGTGGTGATCAGTTGATACCCTTAGGTCATACCTAAAGGGTAACACTCTTAATTGATTATTTAATTGATCGTATAACGATACGGGTTAATTAAATTACTTAAAATTGACGGACGATTTTGGAAGTAATATTTACGTATCTCATTATAATTTGATTAAATAAGATACGGTCTAAGTAATCGAATTGTTTTATTACTTAGATGAAATTATTGTTTACGGAAACAATTAAAAGGAATGAATTGATTATTATAAATACAGAATGTTGAAATTTATGACTCGGGATCCCATTACGGTACGAGTAATTATGAATTACTAGGTAAACTTTATAAGTGACATATTGTGTTAATATGTTGATTTTTAATTGTTAAAAATACATTTTATATACCTAATGTCATGAAACATGTTACATGTGACAAATTGACAAAATAATGTGTAAAATGGATTTTCCGTTTTACACTATATGTACTGAAATTTAGGGTGTATTAGGCTAAATATTGTGTTGATTATTTTAAGTGGAAAGCATAATCATTAACCTAATACATAGTCATGCAAACCTAGTTGTTTTTGTGAAGAGCACCTTGATCATGCATTGGCCAACACCACCCCACCCCACCCGGTTTTGTCATAGAGAAAGGCCAAGGGTTTTTCTCTATAATTTATCTAATATAAACTACATGCATTCTAGTGTATATTCATTCATTTCAAACATCTAAAAATAAAGAGTTTTTAGAGAGATTATTACTTCTTCTTCTCCTTTCTCTTAACTGAAAATAAGAGACCAAATTCAATATTTTTGGATCAATTTTATTTAGATTAATATTGTTCTAGTATTAATAATATTAATCTTATTAAGGGGTTACTTTGGGTATTCATCTTTGGGAGAGATTCTACCCTTGAATCTTTGTTCATCCATATTAGGAGAGCTCAAGAACAAGTGAGTAGGAGAACTCATTTGTGCCCAATAATCCGAAATTTCTATTGTAAGAATGACGATTTCTTCTTTATCTTTATTCATGTTTGCATGCATAAGATCTAAATTAATTTTATGATTAAATTAAATTGTAACATATAATAATATGTTGAGTAGTATGAGATATAGATTTCTAACAAGCGGTATCAAGAGCCTTAGGTTGTTTGCATGCAAATCGGTTATAGTTTTTCCGAGTTATACGATTAACAAATAAAACTTATAAATTTATGTTTATTATGATATATCACGAAATCAATTATGCATGTTGAAGTTTCTGGTCCTAAAATGTATTTAGGATATTTTGGTTAATTTATGGATTTTTATTGTTCATTTTACATAATAATGGCATTAAAAATGTGATTTTATGATAAAAATGTCATGTTTGGACTAAAATTAGCTAAACTTCGTTTTTTCTAGTGGTTTTTGGATATGTTTTCACATATATTATCTTATGATGACCTGTAAATTGTCATAATTTTATGAGTTCTTATGATCGAAATATGGATTTTTCATGATAAAATCGAATTTAAATGGAAAAATAGGTTAATATGAGTAATATTTCGAATCTGGTCATAGAAATTTAGTATGTTGTCACATGCAATGTTACAAGATGTGTGTAAAATATTTGGCTATAATGAAGTCTTTATGCATGATTTATGAATTTTTGATGAAAAATAACATAAATAGTGACTTTAATTAGTGAAAAATTGCTAAAACATACTTCATGACTAAGGAAAAATGTCACATGTTGCATTTTATCATATATTTCAGATCTAAAAGTGAAAAGTTAATAAATATAATTTTTCTCATATTTTTATGGTTATTATTGATAAATCCGATAAACCGCAACATTGTTTTTCCTTGATAATTTTCGAAATTTTTAACCTAAGTTCTTTAACATTACGAGTGTCATGGTATTTTTCCATAATGTTCATGAGTTTAAATTTTGAATTTTGAATTTATTTGAAATTTTTATGATTTATTTGAAGTTTATGGCTTTTTATTGTAATTTTAAGTCCTTTTATGAACAATATTAAGAAATATAAGTTAATTATAGTCAATATGTTAGTGGAGACTAATTTTGAGTCCTAATATGGTTAGGGTAATTAACTAATACATAAATATAATTTTATGTAATTTATTGTGATTTTAAAAGGTTGAATCACGCAAATCCGTAAAAACCGTTTAATATACGATATTGGCTCCTTAAAGGCGATTTAGCATAAAATTGGGCATGTTCATACATATTATAATGCTGCATTTTATTTATGATTGTCATAATTTTATTTTATGTAATTTTTGAATTATGTAATTTTACTTAGTATGGCCTTAGTTTTTAATTGATATTACCCGAAATGTATGGGAATATCGATTCGGTTGTAATTTATTGTGATCTCGTATCACCGTTTTGTAATTTAATAGATTTATTTTATTTTAATTACAAATGTATAATAGGAAATTATGTAATATGTTATGTAATTTATTTATTCCGGAGATCCTTGAAGACGGTGCCACTTAAGAAGGCGATCCATTAAAGACGGTGTTACCTCGAGATGCGTGCCAAAACCGAAGTTCAAGGGACCAATGGAGTTGGTTTCCGAATTTGTAATAGTTTATTAGATTTACTTTTTTTTAGGAAGGCCATACTAGGATTTATTTTTATGCTTTGCATTTTATTTATATGTTGCATGCATCGCTAAATCGCCATAACTAAAGCATGCATTATCATTTTAATCGAGTATATCGACCGTGTCAATTACAATTATCGTAGTTCACCGCTTTAGTTCACTTAAAACGTGATAGATAATAAATTGACATGACCTCTTTCTAAAATAAACAATTGAGACTTAGCCTTACCAAAAAGTAGAAACCATGAAAACCTATTTCGTGAGGGAGTGCACTCGGCCCTACCGGGGTACAAACCTTGTTACGTAGGGGAAGTGGGTGATAAATGTCTATTAACCGAATTCATGTTGATAAGGGATGAATCGGCCCTACCGTGCCCAAGTTGATGTGGATTTGGATCATGAACACATTTATTCGAAATTTGGATTGAGCTCAACGGAAGTATTCGTGACCGTAGTCGCATGTGTTCCGGGCTAAAGATATATGTCAATGTAATTTTATCGACCAAGAGTTCTAAAAGTAGAATCGATTAAAGCGTTAATCCACCGAGTTATATTGATAAGGGATGAATCGGCCCTACCGTGCCCAAGTTAATATGAATTTGGGTCTTGGAATCATTTATCAAGTTGGGTAGAGATCACTAGATAAATGCAATAAAACTTGTTTAAATTAAATTTTTACGAATATTATTATTTTGAAAACGACATATGTTTTATTCCTTCTATTTTGTTTTGTAGACCGCTTTTATTTCTCATAACAAATGGCCACTCCAAACACCAACGCCACACCTCTCACTAATGCTTCATGGCTCCAATCCTTCATGGATCGTTGTAAACTTGAAAAGAATGGGTCAAATTTCTCCGATTGGGATACCCAACTCAAATTAGCCGCCCAAGGTGACGACAAGCTTCGTTACCTCACCGAGGCCTCTCCACCCGAACCTAATGCTAGGTCGAGTGCCGCCACTAGGGAAGCATATGAGGCTTACCACAAGGAGTCCGCCGCAATGAAAAATGTGTTGATTTTTGCGATGGAGGCGGATCTCCAAAGGAGAGCCTTTAAAATGGGCACCGCTAATGAAATCTATTCCAAGCTTGTGACAATATTTTCACAAACTCCGAGGATCGTCCAATATGAGGTGGCCGCGGCATTCTTTGATCTCGACTTCAAAGAGGGCCAAAAGGTTAGCCCTCATGTGCTCAAACTTATGGAGCTTGTCGAGACCTTGAAAATTCAAAAGGTTGAAATCCCCAAAGAACTCATTGTAGATAGGATTCTACACTCCTTGTCCAAAGTCAAAGCGTATGTTCAATTCCGGGTGAATTTTAACATGCAAGACAAGGATGTGTCTCTTGAAGAATTGCACAAGTTACTTGTACAAGCCGAGAGGGACATGGGGTTAAATGTGAACCCTCCAAAGGATGTGCTTAACATAAGCACAAAGAGTAAGGGGAAGTTCAAAAAGAATGGGAGGAAAGGTAAGAAGCAAGCTCCCACTTTCACCAAAGCAAAGGCTAATGATGCTAGCACTTCAAAAATCAAGAAGGGTCCTCTTGATAAATGCCATTATTGTAATGGTATGGGACATTGGAATAGAAATTGTTCCAAATACCTTGGTGATATTAAGGCTGGAAAGATTACTCTAGTAGGTAAATGACTATCCTTTCTTTTTATGTTTCTAATTCAACTATGGTATTTTGATACAAAGTTGTGATAATGTATCCCCTTTTTATTGTAAATAGGGCCTCCTCTAAGCAAAGACAAAGGAAATGAAAAGCAAGCTTGATAAAATCATCAAGGAGCTAGGAGTAGCTACCAATGAAGCTTGGCTTTTATTATTGTCTTATTTTAAGTTGTGTTTCGGATTTTTAGAACTATTTTGATTTCCGTGTTCGACATGGAAATGGTTGATCCTTTCTAAACAAGGGTTGTATTTTGGATTATGGTGGCTTGGTTTGCAACCCAAGTACCCCTCTTATCGCATTTGTTTGTTCTAAAAAAAATTCGTCTTTATATGCTTGCACATAGAAACATATGATCATCTACTTAAAGTGATCCAATAAGACAACTATAATGATGGGATTCATTATATGTCCACAAGCTTAAGGCTTGTGTATGATCAATTATAAAGTGATGTTGAGTTGATGAACTCTCTTAAAGGAATGTCAATCACCAAGTACACTTATCAAATCTAAAACAATTAGTCAATCTATGAGATAGTCCTCCTTATGCTTCAAAATCATTATTTGTGTCTCATAAGCTATCTTTGAATCTCTAGTGTATTTATTCTAAAGATAGAGTGGGAGAAAAATGAAGACACAAAGAAAATTTGTGCAAATTTGTGTACTTGAGTAAATGAGATCTACGCAAGTATAAATGATTTGTATACCTATATAGATAGTGTACACGAATAGATGAGATCTATGGTCTCGGATAGATGAAATCTACATGACAAAAGAGACCAAGTGAAGTAATCAAAAGAATATGTTCTCAAGATAACTACACGAGGAGACCAAAAGAAAGTTTTGGAAGAAGAATGACTAATGTAAAGTATTATCAGGAGATTTGGCTATACTCAAGAGATTTGGCTAGTATATGAACGACTTTTGACAAATAGTTTCAATATTGATATTTACTTAAGAGCCTAAATGAAACAAACTTGCATCCTTGAAAGTAAATGAGATTTATGACTAAAAGTTGCAAAGAAAGATATGCCGATATCTACGAAAGCTGAATTAATTGTTAACCACGCTAGTGTCATTACTTAACCTCATTATGAAAATGAAATGGTTAAACCTCCTTCCGGAAAAGGGTATTTTGGGAAGGACGTATATTAAATGAAATTCACATTTAAATAATGACATTGATACGCATCATTTTAAAATGAATGAGTTAGAGATTGAAATCTCTTTCCATAAGTTTAAGATTGAAACCTTTTCTAAATAGGTATTTTGAAAAGATATGTTGGGAACATTTGGTTTTATCTTAATAACTTGGCAAAGCAAAATATATATTTCAATTCTTGAAATGTTTCGATTGAGTAGTCAAATACGAAACATGTGGAATTAAGTGGGAGTTGGAAATTATCATGTGAAGACATGGAATTCAGTGGGAGCAATCATCTTGTAAAAATTTATAACTCATTACTCATTGAGAATGACGAGCTAATACTATCTTTCACAAAGAAGTATTTGAGTTTTCAATTCTGGATGAAAATGGACTATGATGAATCCAATCACATCATAAGATGTTGGATAAGTATTGAGATATACACATCGAATCAACGACAAACGTAGGTTATTCATGTCAATGAAAATGAAATTGCCATTAGCAGTCATGGTCATTCATTGAACCTAAGAATGGTTGATCACATGATTTTAAATTACTAATGTTTCTGCCATTAGAATAATCATGCACATGTCCAATAATGAATCATATGCATAAGAGCATGATGAATCATTGGCAAGCCATAGAAGAATCGTCATGAATTCTCGGGGAGAACTAATGAGCGATTCCAGTGATGGACAGAACACTCAGTTATGTGACAAGAGGTTGCACATATTGAAGTTCGATCACACGTAAGGATTTATGAAAATCCTAAGCTATTCAAGCTAAAAGGAGAAATAAGAAGCTTGGAAAGATACTTAGTTGAAGTAAGAAGTTACTCAAAACTAATATTTTCTAATATGCTAGGACTTATGAGAAGTGCTAGGCTAATCATCTTGACAATTGTTGCAAGACCCTGCAAAACGTATACCTAGTGCATTGCGAAATGGTAGAACACTTGATCAGTGCAAGTTATATCATCCACCACAAATTCGTTGGTTATGTGATAAATAACAAGAAAGTTCTTTCAAGATAAAGAATCCAAACCAAGGTTGGGAACCTATATGTGTACTTGGTAAGGTTCATGCTATGAGAGATAACATGAATATAAAGGAAAATGCTATAAAAGGAGTTTGAACACATGGACACATGGTATGTTAAACTTCTATTGCAATCGACTAGTGTTCACACACTTACGATATGCATCACAAGGTTGTAATATGGTATTGACTACCCGAATGTGATGTCGATATTTGTCGTTTGAGTTATTATTAACTTGCCTTATACTTTGTTACATCTAAACGGGTTGTAGAGACAATTGAACCCCGTTAAAGTGAACACGGATTAGCATTGTATTCGCCCATAGTTACTTACATGAGGTGACGTCTCGAAGTGACTAGAGTGTGATGCGATTGATGGCAAGTTCAAGTGCCATGGAGTCATGTGTGATGACTGGTCGATTACATAGGCAGACTGTTAGGAACACTTTGTCGGGCCTTATGACCGCTTATAGAGTTCTGGCAAATTTATATAGCCTGGTCGTGGCGAGAGCTACTATAGTATTCTAATGAGTCGATTTTTTTGACTAAAGACTGTTCGCCTAAGATGGCACAGTTTCAGATTAAATTTGATTTGTGTTACTACGACCTTCGTAAATGGGGTCAAATGGGCATATTTTGGGTTATGATGGTTGTGGCTAGTCGAAGGGAATAAGTGCAATAGGAATTGTCCACCCCTTGTCAGGGTTATAACAATATCTCAGGGCCACTCGAGGAGTAATGAACTGGAAATGCGTGGCCACGCTCGGAAGATATCTATGGTAGATAAATCCGGTCAATCAGTTATTCTCCAGATCGAGGAAACCACTCTCGATATGATCACTTGCAAGTACGACCTGAAAGACACCTTGCATTCAGTGGGAGATAGTAATAGGACAAGAGAATTGGTGACGCACACTTGTCGAGGACAAGTGGGAGATTGTTGAAATATGTGTCCTCCGACAATAATGCGATCACAACTGTCGATCATGATGATCACATGTTTAAGTCTCATTTTAAGAATACATGTGGGAAGTAATATTTTTCGTCAATCGGTCCACACATATCGGTAATGATTGGCTGACTAGAGTTTGACATTACTGTCGTGCGGCAGTGGTGATCAGTTGATCCCCTTAGGTTATACCTAAAGGGTAACACTCTTAATTGATTATTTAATTGATCGTATAACAATACGGGTTAATTAAATTACTTAAAATTGACGGACGATTTTGGAAGTAATATTTACGTATCTCATTATAATTTGATTAAATAAGATACGGTCTAAGTAATCGAATTGTTTTATTACTTAGATGAAATTATTGTTTACGGAAACAATTAAAAGGAATGAATTGATTATTATAAATACAGAATGTTGTAATTTATGACTCGGGATCCCATTATGGTACGACTAATTATGAATTACTAAGTAAACTTTATAAGTGACATATTTTGTTAATATGTTGATTTTTAATTGTTAAAAATACATTTTATATACCTAATGTCATGAAACATGTTACATGTGACAAATTGACAAAATAATGTGTAAAATGGATTTTCCATTTTACACTATATGTACCGAAATTTAGGGTGTATTAGGCTAAATATTGTGTTGATTATTTTAAGTGGAAAGCATAATCATTAACCTAATACATAGCCATGCAAACCTAGTTGTTTTTGTGAAGAGCACCTTGATCATGCATTGGCCAACACCACCCCACCCCACCCGGTTTTGTCATAGAGAAAAGCCAAGGGTTTTTCTCTATAATTTATCTAATATACACTACATGCATTCTAGTGTATATTCATTCATTTCAAACATCTAAAAATAAAGAGTTTTTAGAGAGATTATTACTTCTTCTTCTCTCTTCTCTTAACCGAAAATAAGAGACCAAATTCAATATTTTTGGGTCAATTTTATTTAGATTAATATTGTTCTAGTATTAATAATATTAATCTTATTAAGGGGTTACTTTGGGTATTCATCTTTGGGAGAGATTCTACCCTTGAATATTTGTTCATCCATATTAGGAGAGCTCAAGAACAAGTGAGTAGGAGAACTCATTTGTGCCCAATAATCCGAAATTTCTATTGTAAGAATGACGATTTCTTCTTTATCTTTATTCATGTTTGCATGCATAAGATCTAAATTAATTTTATGATTAAATTAAATTGTAACATATAAGAATATGTTGAGTAGTATGAGATATAGATTTCTAACAGAAAAACGACTCCAATATTTGGAGGAACAACTGATGTACCACAAAGGGGATGATATCTATAGGGAAAACAACCGCAAGTATGAGGCCGTGAGTTCCAAATTGCCAACCAACTTCAACATGACGGATATCCCGAAATTCAAGGGGCATGAAAACCCTTTGAACCATATCCGTGCTTTCAAGGATTATATGTCTATCAAAGGCATTAAACCCTAGATGTTCTTAAGGATCTTTCCTTCATCTCTTGACACCATTCCTAAGCAATGGTTCTATTCCCTAGAACACAAGAAGATTGCCACCTGGAATGATGCCGCGATCGAGTTTGCTAAGCAATATGCGGATAATGCTGAGATCCAAGTCAATATGCGCACCTTAGAGGTTCTTACCCAAAATGATAAAGAAGGCTTCACCGACTTCCTAAGTAGGTGGAGGAAAACTAGTACCCAACTTGTCGAACGTCCAGATGAAGCTACCCTCGTGGGAAAATTCGTGGACAACTTAAAGCCCATTTATGCAAATCATTTGAGGTACTAAAACATTAAGACCTTCAAAGACTTAACTGTACTAGGGACAAGGATCGAAGATGACATCCGTAAAGGACTCTTGTCCAAAACGGTAGGTCGTGGATATCAAGGCTCAAGAAGTCGTTCTTACGGCTCTACTAGCAAAACTGATGAGGCTAACCTTCTCGAACCATCAAAGAAGAGTATCCCACAAAGAAAGTTCACAAATATTGGGGATACATACTCCAATGCTCTGAAGAGATTGATGAAACAGGGTAAGCTTCAACCCATAGGGCCTACACCGAAAAGAAAAGAAATCCAAGTCCTGGGACGAGAATTGCAGATCTGCGAATATCATAGAGGTAAGGACACGATACAGAAAAATGTTACAAGCTAAAACATGTACTTCAAGACATGATTGAAGACGGTCGCCTACCAATACCGCCTGGAGGTAAGCCTAACAATACTCAGAATCCTCTTGGAATTCTGATGATTACAAGTGAAGAATCTACCTTAGATTGTTCACACCTCATTTCTCCAGTCGAAGATGAGATCCATGCAATAGAAGATGAAGGGAACTACTCCACCATTTCCCCTACTATCACCGACTTTATCGCATGGGCAAAGAGTGTGAATAGGCAAGTCTCAGAATTAGAAAGTGTAGTGGCAACCCTACGTAATCTAAATACAACACCCAAAGAACGTGCGCCACTAAATCTCTCTCAAAATGATACAATGCAAGAAGTAATAGCTGTGGTTGACGAACTAATCGACCAAATCATCCAATTGGAGGCCGAAATCATGAGGTTGAGAGAGCTTGCTACTGTCAATGGAGTATGGGCCGACGATGATGAAGATGAATACCTCAATGAACACTACCTAGTCAAAGTCAGTGAGGAGATAATCCAAAATAGTGAGGAGCAAGATATAGACCACCTTACTGGTTCGGGGCGTCCATATCAAAACATTTCTCAAAATGGTCCCACAGCAAATGGTCCAATCACCAATACCAACGTTGTCACGCCAAATGATAACGAAGATACCTCTACTGACCATTTACTAAAGCAACTACAGAAGACAAAGGCTCTTCTTTCAGTCTGGCAACTAGTTGCAAGCTCGTTCCCACATCGCCAAGCTTTACTCCAAGCTTTGGCCAAATTAAACGTGGCTCATAACTCCACACCCGATGACGTAGTCAACTTGGTCTTCCAAGATTCGCATAAGCTAAGTAACCCTGTTACTTTCTCGGATGAAGATTTGCTACCTTTCGGCACTAGTCATAACTTGGCTCTATACATTACTGTCATTTGCTTAAAAAAGAAAGTGCAAATGACTTTGGTAGATGATGGTTCGGCAGTCAACGACATACCATTGAAAACAGCGTACAAATTAGGCATGATGGAGTCAGATTGGACCCCTACCAACCAAGGTGTTCGCGCATATGATGGTACACGATGAAAAGTGGTAGGACTAGTTAACCTTACCATAGCCACAGGGCCAATTGAACGAAAGGTTAATGTAACACCCCCATTTATTCGGGAGCCTTTAGCTAGACATTCCCAAATAAATAGAACTGTTACCATCTCGGTTTCTCGAGGTAGTGAATAACAAAGTCCAACTCACCAAAGTACTTTATATTAAAAACTTAATGATTACATGTTTATTACAACTTAACGAACTAAAACTTAATATAAAATAATTACAACTCGCAGCGGAAATAAATAAAGTGATATAAATATTCTATGTGGTCTAGACTTCAACTATGGTCCAAGTCGAGCTCTCATCCCAATGCTCCCGAGTCAGCTAATCTTTAGTACCTGTCAAATCTGCTCCCCATAAAACGGTTCACCGTAGGTGTTCACGAATACACAATCAACCGCGAGGTTGAGTAGGAATAAATACTAACAACAAAAACATATGATAACAATCCAATTTCCTTTTTACTTTGCACAACCCCCTGACCACGTGCTCCATCCTTTTCTTAGCACACCTCCCTTAACAACGTACTCATATTTCTTTGGTACCCCTCCCTTAACAATGTACCGCCAATATGTAATAGTACCCCTCTCTCACAACGTACATATTACCATCACCCCAGTGTACAAACTCCCTCAACAACGTACAACTGACTGTCACACAGCTTTTCACAATAATCACGTTCACAACCAACGATAACAATTCAAGTCACCTCATCACAATTTAACCAACACAATTCAATATAATTCACCCTTCCAACAATTACGATATCATTAATCAACATATGCAATATAATTCTCCCTTCCAACAATTACGATTATATCAACCAACACAATTCACATACGATCAATTCACTTTACCGTAAACCATCCAACAAACATTATCAAGTAAAAGTTGAGTAGGATTTATCCCTACCTGATAAGCTATATCCAATTAAGTAGCTCAAGCGATCCAATAAATTTAAAGCAACTGAACCCGACTATAATTCTTCACAATCGTCACCTAACATAAAATATTATGATTCAATTATTTAATTGTTATTCCATTTATTATATTAATTATTCAAATTAATTATTTATAATTATTAAAGGTTTATGATATTAAAAACCTGATTCAATTATAATCCGAGTCACTCGATTTAACCAATTAAAAGCCGTCACAAATTACCCAATTAATAAATCCCGTCTTAAACCTAAAACCCAACACCAATTATAAAAACAAAAAGTCATAAACCCACACCCACAAAACCCGTGAAAACACCACCAAACCTACACAAATCCCGTGTCCAACACCTTCCCCAAACACCCACTTAAACACACCCATGCACGGCCACCAAGACTGCCACCCTCGCCTACCGTGTGCCTCCACTGCCACGACCCCCGATGACCTGAAAACACTAGCCCAACCGTCCCCTACAACTCGCAAACTCCCGCCCTACTAACCACTAACAAAACCAATTACCGAAAACCCGACAAACACCAACTCCACGTTAAAACCCCTATCTACGACCACCACTACCACCACTAATGGTTACCATCATTCCCCACCGTACCCAAAACAACCAGCAAACATCAGCTAAGCCACCACCAGCTACCCATAACCCTTCACGCCATAACCATCCCTTCTAAACCTAAAACTAGCAACCAAACCACCACCCCGACAGCCAGTGGTCACCACCGTGGTCTCCATTGACCCAAGATGGTCCCACCACTGACCATGACCCCACCAAGGGATCCCACAATCACCAAAACCAACACAACAACTCCTAAAACCCCTCCCCCTGTTTTCGTGAACTTCCGGCTACCACCTCTACAAACCGCCACCTTTACCACCCCAACATCCACCAAAACGGTCGCCTAACTACCCCCGTCACAACCCCACCTTACCCAGGTCAAGTCTCGGCCATTAAAGGGTTCAATTACCCATCCCAAACCCCACGACCAACTCATAACACCTCCTTGACCAGCCACCTGCCACCGCCACCCTAAGCCTTCCCAGACACCACCACCACACCCATTCCAACCCTTGCAATCCCACGTACCACTTCCCAAAGTTTGGTCTGATTCCATCAAGGTTTAGGTCAGTTTCTAAGTGTCTTAAGATCGTCTCACATTCAGCTGTATAAGAAAATAAAACGAGATTATAAGTTGTTACCTATTAATTACCGCTTGCTAATTCCGTCTCCAAAAGCTCCTCCTCTTAATTTGTGATTTATTTCTAAGACTTAATAGGGTATTTATAGTGTAGGATTATAGAGAATGCGAGGTTAATTAGGAAACTACATAATTTACCTTATTCTAATTAGTATAGGAATTACCATTACCATTATATTATTATTATTTTTTTTATTTTTTTTTTTATTATTATTATTATTAGATGGGCGCAGCTTTCATTAAAAAAAAAAGTAAAAGTTTACATGAAATTGGTGGGGAGCCGAGATACAATCTGGGCTCTCACACTCTTAGCAATAGCAAAGCTAAGTCTAATAAAAATGTAAGCGGCCACCCGAGCCCCCGCATCCTGAGATACCGAGAATTTCTGGATCCGCTTGAGCAAGGCCACATACAATATTTACTAATTTATTATTGCCATAACTTTATTATTATTATTATTATTATTATTATTATTATTATTAATATAACTATTATTACCTTTATATATTATTATTTCTATATTATATTATTATTAACTTCCCGATACAAATCCCGATCACACTCATACTAGATGAACCATAAAATTCAGCCCAAATAACAATGGCACACGGCACAATGCTAATTATTAGCTAAACCCAATTCCCGACTTATACACTTAATTTATTATTTAATTAACGTCTTACTTGTATTTATTATTAGAAATGTCTTTAATCAATTATTAAATTACATAAATTATTCTTATAAATTATTATTAAAATACGGAGTATTACAGTCTTCCCCCCTTAAAATGAACTTCGTCCCGAAGTTCACCCACAACTACTACCACAACACACATAGACATTTCATAACTAAGCATCATCCAACACAATTATGCATTTTACGATTTTCAATCATGCCAATCATATAACAAGGTATCACAATAATAACCCAAAACATTTGTAGTATTACATTCCTTCCCCCTAAAAATAAACTTCGTCCTCGAAGTTCGGAATGTCAAACAATAGGAACAACCACGTCATTGTTGTAATGCCACAAAATAAAGAATACACACTGTAACATGTATACAGGCTTAGGGAAACACATTCCTCATATCACTAGTCATATCTACTTCACATAATTTATAACATCAAAATATCAAGAGATGAGAAAATGACTTTTAGAAACTTTAGCATAGAGCTTCCATTTTCAAGAATAACAAAACATATTACAATTTCCAAAAATCGTTAATAAATAATAACTTAATGACTCCTTGAGTACTTATACTTTTTGGAAAATACAGAGAGTTAGTAAACTATGAGAAAAATAATCAAGCCAAAAACTCAAAAGATCAATTTATAATGCATTTTACAAACTACTTGGTCAAAACAGAAGTTTTACAGCAACTTGTCAGAAACTTAGGTCAAATTGTAAAAATCACTATTAATTGTCAAAAATTTAAATTACGACATGGCTTATCAATTTGGAAACTTACATAAGTCTATTAAACATTAGAGTTGGAATTATAACAAATCATTATGTAGTTTTTAAATGGAAAATTTTACAAAAACATGGCACGAAAATACCACTGTACAGGAATATTCCGACCACTGTCCACTAAAATATTTATTACTCCTAAACCGTATATTATTTGAACATGATACTAGAGGCATATGAAAGCTAACTCACAAGGGTATCACACATAAAAATCTCGGACAAGAATTTTAAACAGACAGTAAATGGCATCCAAACCAATCAAGGGTAAAAATTTTGTGAAATCAACCAAAATCACATTCTTCACAATTCCACAATTAATACTTTACATGTTTAATCATATTCACACCTTCCACATACATGACAACATACTTCCTCATATTAACATGTTTATAACAATGCTTACAATAATTCATGTCACACCCCTCCTCCGTAAAATAAGGTTACGCCCCCGTAACCGCAATCATCAATGACAACAATATGCAATCAAAACAAACAAAATTCCTAAGAGAAATATACTATATTCATTTTAAATTACCCCACACTCTCAAGTATTCTCTCAAGGTTCCCGGTTCAAAACTGAGAGGGCCATGGTACGAATTAAGGCGCCCTTCTTAACCGCACTAAGAGGGGCTCCTAACAGTTTCTACCTGGGGTTCATTTTATTTAGATACATCCTTTGTTCATTATTATTCATTAGTTAGGCCTGAGGATCGTTTCGCTCTGATACCACTTTGTAACACCCCCATTTATTCGGGAGCCTTTAGCTAGACATTCCCAAATAAATAGAACTGTTACCATCTCGGTTTCCCGAGGTAGTGAATAACAAAGTCCAACTCACCAAAGTACTTTATATTAAAAACTTAATGATTACATGTTTATTACAACTTAACGAACTAAAACTTAATATAAAATAATTACAACTCGGAGCGGAAATAAATAAAGTGATATAAATATTCTATGTGGTCTAGACTTCAACTATGGTCCAAGTCGAGCTCTCATCCCAATGCTCCCGAGTCAGCTAATCATTAGTATCTGTCAAATCTGCTCCACATAAAACGGTTCACCGCAGGTGTTCACGAATACACAGTCAACCGCGAGGTTGAGTAGGAATAAATACTAACAACAAAAACAAATGATAACAATCCAATTTCCTTTTTACTTTGCACAACCCCCTGACAACGTGCTCCATCCTTTTCTTAGCACACCTCCCTTAACAGCGTGCTCACATTTCTTTGGTAACCCTCCCTTAACAACGTACCGCCAATATGTAATAGTACCCCTCTCTCACAACGTACATATTACCATCACCCCAGTGTACAAACTCCCTCAACAACGTACAACTGACTGTCGCACAGCTTTTCACAATAATCACGTTCACAACCAACGATAACAATTCAAGTCACCTCGTCCAAATTTAACCAACACAATTCAATATAATTCATCCTTCTAACAATTACGATATCATTAATCAACATATGCAATATAATTCTCCCTTCCAACAATTACGATTATATCAACCAACACAATTCACATACGATCAATTCACTTTACCGTAAACCATCCAAAAACATTATCAAGTAAAAGTTGAGTAGGATTTATCCCTACCTGATAAGCAATATCCAATTAAGTAGCTCAAGCGATCCAAGAAATTTAAAGCAACTGAACCCGACTAAAATTCTTCACAATCGTCACCTAACATAAAATATTGTGATTCAATTATTTATTTGTTATTCAATTTATTATATTAATTATTCAAATTAATTATTTATAATTATTAAAGGTTTATGATATTAAAAACCCGATTCAATTATAATCCGAGTCACCCGATTTAACAAATTAAAAGCCGTCACAAATTACCCAATAAATAAATCCCGTCTTAAACCTAAAACCCAACACCAATTATAAAAAAAACAAGTCATAAACCCACACCCACAAAAACTCGTGAAAACACCACCAAACCTATACAAATCCCGTGTCCAACACCTTCCCCAAACACCCACTTAAACACACCCATGCACGGCCACCAAGACTGCCACCCTTGCCTATCTTGTGCATCCACTGCCACGACCTCCGATGACCTGAAAGCACTAGCCCAACCGTCCCCTATAACTCGCAAACTCCCGCCCTACTAACCACTAACAAAACCAATTACCGAAAACCCGACAAACACCAACTCCACGTTAAAACCCCTATCTACGACCACCACTAATGGTTACCATCATTCCCCACCGTACCCAAAACCACCAGCAACCATCAGCTAAGCCACCACCATCTACCCACAACCCTTCACGCCATAACCATCCCTTCTAAACCTGAAACTAGCAACCAAACCACCACCCCGACAGCCAGTGGCCACCACCGTGGTCTCCATTGACCAAAGATGGTCCCACCACTGACCACGACCCCACCAAGGGATCCCACAACCACCAAAACCGATAAAACAACTCCTAAAACTCCTCCCCCTGTTTTCGCGAACTTCCGGCTACCACCTCTACAAACCGCCACCTTTACCACCCCAACATCCACCAAAACGGTCGCCTAACTACCCCCGTCATAACCCCCACCTTACCCAGGTCAAGTCTTGGCCATTAAAGGGTTCAATTACCCATCCCAAACCCCACGACCAACTCACAACACCTCCCTGACCAGCCACCTTTAGCCACATACACCACCACCCTAGGCCTTCCCAAACACCACCACCACACCCATTCCAACCCTTGCAATCCCACGTACCACTTCCCAAAGTTTGGTCTGATTCCGTCAAGGTTTGGGTCAGTTTTTAAATGTCTTAAGATCGTCTCACATTCAGCTGTATAAGAAAATAAAACGAGATTATAAGGTGTTACCTATTAATTACTGCTTGCTAATTCCGTCTCCAAAAGCTCCTCCTCTTAATTTTTGATTTATTTCTAAGATTTAATAGGGTATTTATAGTGTAGGATTATAGAGAATGTGGGGTTAATTAGGAAACTACATAATTTACCTTATTCTAATTAGTATAGGAATTACCATTACCATTATATTATTATTATTATTATTATTATAATAATAATAATAATTATTATTATTATTATTATTATTATTATTATTATTATTATTATTATTATTATTATTATTATTATTATCATCATCATCATATATTATTAGTCTTAACATAACTAGGATTCCCTCATACAATATTTACTAATTTATTATTGCCATAACTTTATTATTATTATTATTATTATTATTATTATTATTATTATTATTATTATTATTATTATTATTATTATTATTATTATTATTATTATTATTATTATTATTATTAATATAACTATTATTACCTTTATATGTTATTATTTCCATATTATATTATTATTAACTTCCCGATACAAATTCCGATCACACTCATACTAGATGAACCATAAAATTCGGCCCAAATAACAATGGCACACGGCCCAATGCTAATTATTAGCTAAACCCAATTCCTAACTTATACACTTAATTTATTATTTAATTAACGTCTTACTTGTATTTATTATTAGAAATGTCTTTAATCAATTATTAAATTACATAAATTATTCTTATAGATTATTATTAAAATACGGAGTATTACAGTTAACTTCCAAATAGTGGACAATGAAGCATCCTTCAACATACTTCTAGGAAGACCTTGGATTCACGCTTCCAAAGAGGTAACATCCACCCTCCACCAGAAAATCAAGATCCCACTAGATGGTAAAGTGGTGATGATCACTTCGTCACCCATCAAGGCGGTAATAGAAAAGAGGTCAAGCAACCAAGTACTTGCAGATCCAGTGAGTATATGAGCTTGGGGGCTTCCATAACATAAACCTTGTAGAGAGTGAGTTGGCACCTTTGTATTTCGATCCCTACTCGAATTTAGTGGTCAACCACCTACTCAAATATCAGGGATAGTTCCCGGGAATGCCATTGAATCCTGTCCAAAGAAATACCTTTGCACCTTACAAAGAAGGCAACTCGCAAAGGATACCACTAGGATTAGGATACAAACCCACCAAGAAAGAAGCTCTAGAGATGCTCACTCAATTCCAAAACCGCAAGAACGTGGGGATCCAAATGCGACCCTATCTCCCTACCCTAAATGGATACTTCGTTAGAGAAGGGAGTCAAGAACTCTTTCACGGGTTTCCCGAGCCTTGGCACTACATAGGAAAGCAACTAGCTGGAATCGAGATCTTTCACGATTTCTACTTTATTCCCACAGAAACGGTTCCTACCGTCAAGACTCGTCAAGCACCTTGCTTAGACGAACAAGCTGTTAGCTTACTATTTGGAGAAGATCGGTTTGTTAGAGCCGCGCAGGACGAGATCATTACCATGATACTTCAAGACGATCACTTCAACCCTACGGCTTTTATCACAGAAACTATTTCGAATCAACAGAAAGGATGGAGAAAATCGATCAAGTAGACGAACAACCAAGGAAGACTCTTCAAGCTCACCACTGAAGAAGGAGAGATGTTCAAAGGAGAACTAGAAGACGATGAATTCGAGTCAGAGTCTGAGTCTGAGTCCGAGTCAGAGTCTAGAGAAGTCCCTAGAGAGTCTCCTCCTATCGTCACTCCCACTCCCCTTGTTCCTCCTAGCTTAGCATCGAGTAGTAACAGCGGTTTGGGAAATGTCTCAACAGCTGTCCCTTTACCGCCACTGACTACTGAACAGATGGCCTCTTTGTTTCAACTCTTTTCAAATTTTAAATAAATCAGGTTCTACTTACTCTTTGTGTTATTCTGAATGCAATTCTGTTTACGATGATAATGAGGATGACCCAGACCCAGACTCAATCGAAATACCTCCTTACATAGCCAAAGAAATACTACAAGAGGGGGAAAGGGGACTAGTTATAGAAAACACCGAACCCATCAACGTAGGAACCGAACTAGAACCCCAAGAACTTAGGATAGGGACGACCTTGAGCCCTGCCGAAAGGGCCAGTTTTATAGACCTCCTACACGAGTTCAAAGACGTTTTTGCTTGGTCCTACAAAGACATGCCAGGGATCGATAGGGACATTGCAGAGCACAGAATACCAATCAAACCAGGTTTCAAACCCGTAAAACATAAGCTTCATCGAATGAGGACAGAATGGGGTCTTAAGATCAAAGAAGAAGTCGAAAAGAAATTCAAAACCGGGTTCATTAAAGTATCCGAATACTCAGACTGGGTAGCCAACATAGTACCCGTACCCAAGAAGAATGGGAGAATCCGTGTTTGTGTTGATTTCAGAGACTTAAACAAAGCGAGTCCCAAGGACGACTTTCCTCTACCACATATCGACATATTGGTGGATAATACAGCGGATCATGCGTTGCTATCCTTCATGGATGGATATACAGGGTATAATCAGATCAAGATGGCCATAGAAGACATGCATAAAACTGCCTTCGTCACTCAATGGGTGAAGTGAAACTCTCAAGACTCGAAAATGACTCGATTTGGACAGTGATTTGAACCGTTTAATTGTGATAAAAAGGACTAAAAGCCGAACAGAAACTCTGAGGACTGCAATCGAACAGTCGTCAGAACTGTTTGGCGCCACGGAAATCCTGAACTCTACAATCGAATAGAGTAAAAGGCGTGATTGGGATATGACTTAATCCAAGCAATAAGCCACTAGATTAAGCCTAAGGGAAATTTCAAGCACTAAGCAAAGAAATTAACCAAACCTCAAGCACTAAGCAAAGAGGACTATTCAAGCACTCAGCAAAGAATAGGTTTTGATGAAGAAAACACTTGGTTTCTTACTCATTCTTTAATTCACTCAATCTGATTTTTACACTAAGGAATGCCTTGCTTTTATAGGCCAAGCTAAGCAATCCTATCCATCCATATAACCTATCATCTAATGGCTCAAAAGCACCTAGGAAAACCGGTACAAAAGTGGCCCTAAAGCCTTACACAAGTTCTTACACAAGCTAAAAATCAAAAGCTAAAAACAAGGAAAATAAACTAGTAAGACAAGGATGATGTAAACATAGAGGAAAACCCTTTTGGAAGCTTCAAGGTCCGGCCACCCAAGCATAAAGGAGCTAGAGCATGTAAGAAAAATTCAAGGGATTGTCTTGGACAAATTGGGAAGCTTGAAAGCGACCTTTGTCCTTGATGTTGCAAACCGTGCAAAAAGGGGCCACCGGTTTTGTTCCTTGCATTCCTTTATGATTATCACCTTCCCAAGACACAAGCGCTTAGAAAAAAATACTCTATACTCATCATAGAAGGGTCTAGAGTCATAAAATAGCACATCTTGTTAGACTTATTTGGAGTTGGACCTTGAATTGTGATGATGTCCAAAACCGGGCTTGACACCAGTCTCAGGAAACCAGGTGCATCTTGTAGAGGGCATATCTCATAGCTCACAATGAATGTAAGGGATCCTGATAGCTCATTTGAAATCTAACGGAGTTAACTTTCACCTCCAAAAAGAATCAACCTTAGACATTGAGTAAATCTCGAGTTATTGAACTTTTAGTGCACATAGGTCATGGGCTGTTCCGAAATGCGTAGTCTGTTTGCATCGACCATAACTCAAGATATAAAATAGCTATGATGGTAATTCCAAATCCCTAATTTAGATAAGACCTTAAGGTTTCCAATGGAATAGGAATCATATGACTCGAACCGTTAGAACTTGAGATATAGAGATTGGAAGTCAGGCATGCCGGAATAGTACTTCAAAAAGCGATGAAACACTTTCAATTGTTAACCATTCCTTGGACTGTTTCTTTTGGCCTTAAAATGAATCAAAATGAAATAATATTGAAACAATTTTGTTTCAAACTCCCTTTCTTGAAAAGAATTTGTCCTCAAATTCTGTTGGTTCAAATTAAAGAGACTTGTTGCCAAGACTTTTGTCTTACCACTTATCAAAGCACCTAGCACACTTCAAGAGATGGCTCTCATGACTTCCTCCCGGATCATAGACTAGAATGGTGAATAGCAAGAGAGGTGTCGTGCCATTCCCAACTTCATTTTGCTCACTCACCCAAATACCTCTTAGCCTCCTTGGAATAAAGCTCAAAGTTTCATGGTTAGGTCGGAAGTGAGTACCACCATCAAATAGAGACTCTCCTCTTGCTTCATCCGAATCCTTGATTGAATACCAACAAATGCCACCATTGAACATGCCCACGGACTGTCCAATCCCTATAGTTTGAAGGTCAAGTAGTCCTTGATCGACAATCACATCTCTCGGTTCCAAATCAGTTGCTTGTTCATTGATGGTCACATGGGAGAGGATATGGCTATTCTCCTCCTCACTAGTAGGCTTATATGTTGGGTTGAAAAGGGTTTTAGTTTCAAAACATGGACTCTCAAATGTAGCACTACATGGGTTAATCATCTCACCACAAATGCTAATGACTTTTGGCTCAAGGGATTTAGACTTAGGACAAGTAATGCTCAAGCATGGCACAACATCTCCTTGGTCTAAACTCTCCTCTTTCCCATCTGTTTTGGCTACCTCTAAACTAACCCCTTTAGCTAAGACCTTATGGTTTTTAGGCCTTGCTAAGCCCTCCTCAACATACAAAGCCAACCCAAGCAATTCTCCATATCAATGCACCATTTCTAAGTTAATTTTTCGAGCAATTTCAGATTTCAAGCCAAGAAAAAATCTGATTTTTTTGAAAGGATTAACTTCATTGACACACACAAAATGTAGTTCCTCAAATAATCTAGCATACTCATGAACACTCAAGGAATTTTGTTTAAGGGTTTTAAGTTTAGCCCATAATTCATTCATGGTAGAGCAAGGTAGAAACTTTAGTCTCATGTTCTTTTCAAGTTTAAACCAAGACCTAATTTTACCCTTCCCTTTCACCATCCTTGCAAAATTAAGAGCATTATACCAAAACAAAGCACTACCCTTTAAACAAGACACAACCAACTCAAGCTTCCTTTCCTCCGAAAAATACTTGCCCTTAAAATAGCATTCAACCTCATATAACCAAGACACAAAGGCCCTACTGTTTTCGCCATTAAAAGAAGGAAGTAATGGTGTTTTACCTTTGCCTCTAAGGGTGGGAGAGTACTTAGGATAGTCACGGGGCAATTGATGCTCTCCACGGCTCAAATCTGGTGGTTTTGGTTCCCTCGGAACTCCATGACAACCGGTTGCACTCCTTGTAGGCACATCACCTTTAAGCCTTCTTATTTGGGCTTGAAACTTCACCTTAGTTGCTTGTAAGGACTTGGAAGTGGAACCAAGGTCACAAGGCTCAATCTTTGAGCATGGAACATAAGGAACATACTCCATTGCTACTGATTTTCCAATGGGAAAACCGAATGACAACACTTTAATAAAAACAGATTTTTCAAACAACAAACCAAAGTTTTGATAAACTCTCTTCACTCATTGGGTTTATTTTTGTGTTTTTGTTGTAGTTAGGATACAATGAACTCACAAGAAAAGCTTCTACCCAAGACTAACACAACAATGGAATTGTGTTAAACCTTTGCTCTGATAACCAATTTGAAGTGAAACTCTCATGACTCGAAAATGACTCGATTTGGACTGTGATTTGAACCGTTTAATTGTGATAAAAAGGACTAAAAACCGAACAGAAACTCTGAGGACTGCAATCGAACAGTCGTCAGAACTGTTTGGCACCACGGAAATCCTGAACTCTACAATCGAATAGAGTAAAAGGCGTGATTGGGATATGACTTAATCCAAGCACTAAGCCACTAGATTAAGCCTAAGGGAAATTTCAAGCACTAAGCAAATAAATTACCCAAACCTCAAGCACTAAGCAAAGAGGACTATTCAAGCACTCAGCAAAGAATAGGTTTTGATGAAGAAAACACTTGGTTTCTTACTCATTCTTTAATTCACTCAATCTGATTTTTACACTAAGAAATGCCTTGCTTTTATAGGCCAAGCTAAGCAATCCTATCCATCCATCTAACCTAGCATCTAATGGCTCAAAAGCACCTAGGAAAACCGGTACAAAAGTGGACCTAAAGCCTTACACAAGTTCTTACACAAGCTAAAAATCAAAAGCTAAAAATAAGGAAAATAAACTAGTAAGACAAGGATGATGTAAACATAGAGGAAAACCCTTTTGGAAGCTTCAAGGTCCGGCCACCCAAGCATAAAGGAGCTAGAGCATGTAAGAAAAACTCAAGGGATTGTCTTGGACAAATTGGGAAGCTTGAAAGCGACCTTTGTCTTTGATGTTGCAAACCGTGCAAAAAGGGGCCACCGGTTTTGTTCCTTGCCTTCCTTTATGATTATCACCTTCCCAAGACACAATCTCTTAGAAAACAATACTCTATACTCATCATAGAAGGGTCTAGATTCATAAAATAGCACATCTTGTTAGACGTATTTGGAGTTGGACCTTGAATTGTGATGATGTCCAAAACCGGGCTTGACACCAGTCTCAGGAAACCAGGTGCATCTTGTAGAGGGCATATCTCATAGCTCACAATGAATTTAAGGGCTCATGATAGTTCATTTGAACGCTAATGGATTTAACTTTCACCTCCAAAACGAATCAACCTTAGAAATTGAGTAAATCTCGAGTTATTGAACTTTTAGTGCACATAGGTCATGGGCTGTTCCGAAATGCGCAGTCTGTTTGCATCAACCATAACTCAAGATATAAAATATCTATGATGGTAATTCCAGATCCCTGATTTAGATAAGACCTTAAGATTTCCAATGGCATAGGAATCATATGACTCGAACCGTTAGAACTTGAGATATAGAGATTGGAAGTCTGGCCTGCCGGAATAGTACTTCAAAAATCGATGAAACACTTTCAATTGTTAACCATTCCTTGGACTGTTTCTTTTAGCCTTAAAATGAAACAATATTGAAACAATTTTGTTTCAATGGGGCACCTATTGCTACACGGTTATGCCATTTGGGTTAATTAATGCCGGAGCTACATATCAACGCACCGCAACTACACTACTACATGACATGATGCATAAAGAAGTTGAGGTATACGTAGATGATAAGATTGTCAAGTCCAAAGATAGAGAGGGGCACATTGCGAACCTTCGTAAATTCTTCTCAAGACTACGAAAGTACAACATGAGACTAAATCCACAGAAATGTGCATTTGGGGTAACATCCGGCAAACTCCTGGGGTATGTTGTTAGCCAACGAGGGATAGAAATAGACCCTTCCAAGATCAAAGCTCTAATCGAAATGCCGCAACCTCAAACAGAGAAGGAAGTTAGAGGATTTTTGGGCAAGGTGCAGTACATAAGTCGATTCATATCGAAACTCACCATGATCTGTGAACCTGTCTTCAAAAAGCTAAAGAAAACAGATCACACCATGTGGGATGATGACTGTCAAAAGGCATTCGACCGAATCAAGGAGATACTAGCCAAACCACCAGTGCTCATGCCACCCCAACGAGATCAACATCTTGGTTTATATCTCACAGTAACTGAAACGGCCATGGGTGCCATGCTGGCCCAAACTGTGGGAAAAGAAGAAAGAGCTATCTACTACCTTAGTAAGAAGTTCTTGGAGTATGAGTGCAAGTACACACCACTCGAGAAGACATGCATCGCTCTTGTGTGGGCAATGAAGAAGCTACGCCATTACATTCTTAGCTACTCCGTCATAATATACTCTAAAATGGATCCTATCAAATACCTCTTCGAAAAACCTGTTCTCAATGGACGCCTAGCGAGATGGACTTTGATGCTCTCAGAGTTCGATCTCAAGTATGTACCTCTGAAAGTTATAAAAGGGCGCTTTGTCACCGAGTTCTTCGCAGAAAATCCCATCAATGATGCACAAACAATAGACACCTGGTCGTTTCCGGATGAGGACATACTCCAAACCGATGTAGACTCCTGGGACCTTTATTTTGATGGAGCGTCGAACCTAAGAGGATTTGGAATATGAGTGTTGCTCATTTCTCCTGAAGGCGAGCATACACCACTCTCTGTCAAACTCGACTTCGAGGTGACAAATAATGCGGCAGAATATGAGGCTTGCCTCATTGGACTACAAGCAGCGGTAGGTTTAGGCATCAAGAATCTTCGGGTACATGGAGATTCATCTTTGATCATCAACCAAATTACGGGATCTTGGAAAATTCGGAGTGAAAGCCTAGCACCCTATCAAGCCAGGGTAGACCAAGTTGCCCAATTCTTCGATCAAGTAACGTACCTAAACCTACCTCGAGAAGAGAATTAATTTGCAGATGCTCTTGCAAAACTCGCAACTTTGATTAATATGCCGGATAATATGGTAGAAATGCCTTCATGCATCGAACGACGGTCAGAACCAGCTTATGTGCACCAAATTACAGATGAAGAAGAAAACCCATAGGAACCTTGGTTCCAAGCAATTCTGAACTTCAAACTCAACGGCACCTATCCACCAGACATGAACAAAAGGGGACAATGTGCTATACGCTTACTAGCCTCCCAATACATCCTCATGCAAGGAGAATTATATAAAAGAACACCTCTTGGTGTAGTCCTGCGTTGCCTTGATCATTCACAGGCACGAAAAGTGATGGAAGAAGTCCATGATGGAGAATGGTGGCAAAATACTATTCATACGGCCAAGAACGTGGCAAAATTCATACAAACCAATATCATCTGTTGATACGGTTGCCCACATGAGATCATCAGTGACAATGGGCCACATTTCCAGGCTGAGACTGAACAATTTCTAGCCAAGTACAAGATCAAACATCACCATTCCTCGCCGTATAGACCAGAAACTAACGGTGCAGTAGAGGCAGCAAACAAAAATGTTGTCACAATCCTCAAGAAAATGATTGACAATTATCGAGATTGGCCAAGTAAGATACCATTTGCCTTATGGGGATATCGCATATCCGTTAGGACACCCACTGGGGTCACTCCTTTCTATTTGACCTACGTGGTACCCTCAAACTTTGCCATTTTGCACGTGGTACCCAACTTTTTAAGTTTGTGTACATGATACCCTTCATGTTTGATTTTCATGCACAACATGCCCTTTTTGTCGCTATTAGAAAACTCGATTGCGCATAACTACTAGACCGGAATTTAAAATCGGCCAATTTTTTTCCTAAAATGATTATCTCATCATAATCTATGATTTGTGAAAAAAAAAATTGCCGACTGACATTTTATAGGGCTTTTTTTAACGAAAATATCAAATCAACCATATCTTCGATCTTAAATTTCTGAATAACCATTTTCATTTTATCATTTTATGGATCTCAAAGAGGTAATCAATTTGAAAAAAAAAATTAGTCAATTCCAATTTCTGGTCTATAATTTATGCTCAATTGAAAATTTGAAAAACGATAAAAAGAGCACGTTGTGCTTGAAAATCAAATCTCAAGGATATCATGTGCACAAACTTAAAAAGTTGGGTACCACGTGTAAAATGGCAATGTTCGAGGGTACCACGTGAATTTTCCGTTTTTTTTTTAAATGAATACGTAGGCAATCCTTCACAGGATACAACCCACTATTATTTTAAATGTAAATAGAAGGACATTTGCATATGCATTTGGAATTCGACAAGAATAATAAAAGAAAAATCACAACGGTTGCATAACCAATTAACCTTTTATTTATTTCCTTCCATAATAATAATAGCATGCCACATAATAAAAATAATGCTAAAATAATTAGGCTAGGAATCTAAAAACCCCACCATTTTTATTACAAACAATAATAATAATAATAATAATAATAATAATAATAATAATAATAATAATAATAATAATAATAATAATAATAATAATAATAATAATAATAATAATAATAATAATAATAATAATAATAATAATAATAATAATAATAATAATAAGATTTGGGATCATATGAGAACAACCCTTTAGGTGAGAACGGTGAGAACACTTTTCAACCATTAGATTTAACTCCACTAAATCTAATCTAAGGGTTGTGATTAACTCTATTATACAACCACCTATACAACCCAATCCATTGACCGACATTGACCGCCGGAAAAGTCAACGCCACCGGTCAACGGCGGTCAACAACGGTGGTTTGGCCGCCGGTCAAGGAAGGTCAACGTCCGGACAAATTCAGTGACCCGTCGGAAAAGTCAACGCCACCGGTCAATGGAGGTCAACGACCGGACAAATTCAGTCAACGGTCAATGGTGGTCGGTCAACGGCGGTGGCTGGCAGTGGCCGGCGGTCGGTCAGCGGTGGTTAACGGCCAATAGTCAAAGATGATAAACCACTTAGTGAAACTTCAAAAAGGTTGTTAGTGAGGTTTGAACCCATGACCTCTTGGTTGAGATGCTCTTGCTATTACCACATCGTGCCACAAGCATCTTGTTGTTATTTTTGTATCTCTTTTGATATATGTGTATATGTTAAGACCTGAGTTAAAATAATATGTACCTATAATAATTATTAAATGTACGTCTAACTTATATACAATTTACATTCAGTATAAAATCAATGTAATGCTTAGTTAGTTAAATATATTTGATAAAGATTGAACAAAATATCGTATGTACTTATGATAATTTGTACTTATTATTTACATAATTATTATAAAATTTACATTTGTTATAGGTTATAATATTTTAATGAAAAATGTACGTACAATTTATTTATGCCGAAGGTACATTTTATTTTCATTGGAGGTACATAATATATTCTTATATGACATGTCACGTATATTTCAATTATCTATTAAATTCATATCATTAATTCGTTAGGTTCATTATATATATATATATATATGTGTGTGTGTGTGTGTGTGTGTGTGTGTGTGTGTGTGTGTGTGTGTGTGTGTGTGTGTGTGTGTGTGTGTGTGTGTGTGTGTGTGTGTGTGTGTGTGTGTGTGTGTGTGTGTGTGTGTGTGTGTGTGTGTGTGTGTGTGTGTGTGTGTGTGTGTGTGTGTGTGTGTAAAGTGTACATTGACCATATGATATAGGTACATCTTATAATAACTATGGGTACATATCAAAGTATTTATTATTATTTAAATTATTTATCAATCACGTTTCAACAAATCATCAAGTACCTTTAATTTGTTTAGGAGGTACATTCAATATATCTACAATAGGTACATTTATTAACGATTATAGATTCATATCATGTTTATTTTAATTAATTATCTTGCACGGATGAATAAATCATTTACATTTTATGTATATGAGAGGTACATTAAATTTATAATATAGGTCCATATAATACTTATTAAAGGTACATATCATATTTATTTTAATTAATTATCAATTATGACTCGATTTTTTATTATGTACATTTTATTTATATAAGAGGCACATTAAATATATATTATAGGTACATATAATAAATATTAAAGTTACATACCATGTATATCTTAATTAGTTACAAGGCATGTTTCAATAGTTATTCAAGTACATTTTAATAATATAAAAGGGACATGAAATATATAATAAATGTACATTTTAATAATTATAGCTACATATCATATTTACTACAATTGTTTATTTACTTTATTTCACTTACTCATCGGGGACACATTATATATATTGGAGGTACATTAAATATAAAGTATAGATACAAAGAATAATTAACAAAAGTACATAAAATATGTTGTTCAATTTTTATCAAGTACACTTAACTAACTCATCATGTACATTGATTTTATAAGGAATGTACATTAAATATAAACTGGAAGTACATTTAATACTTATTAGAGGTACATATTGTTTTAACTCAGGTCTTAACAAAGATATATATTAAAAGAGATACAAAAATAACAATAAGATGCATGTGTCACAGTGGTAAAAGTAAGTGCATTTCAACCAAGAGGTCATGGGTTCAATCCCCATCAACAACATTTTTGAAGTTTGAAATTGTTGATCATCATTGACCATTGGTGGCTGTTGACCACCTTCAACCACCGTTGAACCTCCGCCTTACCAGCCACCGGCCACTATTGACCGGCGTTGACCACCACCGACGACCACCGGCGGCCACCATTGACCGGCAGTCAACCACCCGGCGTTGACCACCACCGGTGACCACCATTGACCGGCAGTCAACCACCCTTGACCGGACCAACGACCACCGGCAGCCACCATTGACCGGCAGTCAGCCACCCTTGACCGGTGTTGACCTTTTGTTCATTGACTTTTGGGTGGATTGTGTGTAATATTAAAGCTTAACCTTTAAGATGATGTTAAATCTTGTCCCTTAGATCAAAATTGAATGGTAGGGATTGGTTCTCACCGTTCTCACGATAAGCCCGTTCTCAGGAACTCTTAATAATAATAATAATAATAATAATAATAATAATAATAATAATAATAATAATAATAATAATAATAATAATAATAATAATAATAATAATAATAATAATAATAATAATAATAATAATAATAATAATAATAATAATAATAATAATAATAATAATAATAATAATAATAATAATAATAATAATAATAATAATAATAATAATAATAATAATAATAATAATAATAATAATAATAATAATAATAATAATAATAATAATAATAATAATAATAATAATAATAATAATAATAATAATAATAATAATAATAATAATAATAATAATAATAATACTAAGACTTAGGCTATTCTTTCATTTTTCCTTTGCCTTTGTCATTCTTGTCATATTTCCAATCTCGACCATGAGTCGGGCGCTCCTGCGCTATCTCATATCTAATCACCAATGATCTCTCTCGTGGTCTAGCCTTGCCATTCTTATCAACCACCTTCTCGACGACAGGAGAGGTCTTCGATTTTTTCAACGGATGAACAACTCGGAATCCGGCTTCTTCCTCTCCCTCGGTCAAGTGCTTCTCTTTCTCCTTCTCTACGTCACGAACCTTGTAGTCAACAGGCTTCCGCTTCCTTAGTCTCTCAAGCTCCTCAGGAGTAGCCTTCCTCCACTGCAAGTAGGAATCTGATACCCATAATGCGCTAACAGAAGAGTTTAGGAACCACATGTATCTTTGAGCCCATTTGATGGCCCACTCTCTTCGGCTCTCAGTAGTAAGCGCCATGGCAGTTTGAGGAACAGTGTCAAGCCTCGAAATCATCTGCTTTAATCCAACCTGCCTCATCAGCCTCTCGGGGAAGATGCATATCATGAATTCCAAGCCAGGAATGTGCACCGATTGTTGGAATATGTGTCCTCCGACAATAATGCGATCACAACTGTTGATCATGATGATCACATGTTTAAGTCTCATTATAAAAAATACAATTGGGAAGTAATTTTTACTGTCAACTGGTCCACACATATCGGTAATGATTGGCTGACTAGAGTTTGACATTACTGTCGTGTGACGGTGATGATCAGTTGATCCCCTAGGTCATACCTATAGGGCAACACTCTTAATTGATCAATTAATTGATCGTATAACGTTACGAGTCAATTAATTTAATTAAAATTGACGGACGATTTCGGAAGTAATATTTACGTATCTCATTGAAATTGATTAAAATGAGACACGGTCTGAGTAATCGAATTGTATCATTACTCAGATGAAATTATTGTTTAAAGAAACAATTAAATTTGAATGAATTATTATAAATACAAATTGTTGTGATTTATAATTGGTAAAATATTTTGATACAAGTAATTATGAATTACTAAGTCGATTTTTGTATATGACGTATTTTTATTAATACGTTGATTTTTAATATGTTAAAAATACATAACAAATTTATGTAACATGTGACATATTGACAATTGACAAAAATAAAATGGATTCCATTTTATGAATCTGCCGAAAATAAAGAGGAGGATTAGGCTAATATTGTGTTTGATTATGCTAATGGAAAACACAATCATTTCCCTAATAGACTAGCCTTGCAACCTAGTTTACATTGTGAAGATAAACTCTTGCATGCATTGGCTCACTCTTTTCTTCCCTCCTCTTCCCTTACCCGGTTTTCCATAGGAAAATCAAAGGGGTTTTTTGCCTTATATTTTGATAAACAATACATAACATTGTTGTTGTAATTTTTCATTATTCATTCATCTAAAATTTGAGTTTTAGAGAGATAAAAAGCTTCCTTCTTCCTCCTCCCATAAACCGAAAATATTAAGTGTCCTATAATATTTTTGGGTCAATTTTTCTTACAAGATTAATATTGTACTAGTATTTATAATATTAATTTTAATTAAGAGTGTGCTTTGGGTATAAATCCTTGGGAGAGATCATATACTTGGATCTTAGTTCTTCCACTAAGGAAAGCACAAGAACAAGAGAGAAAGGAGATCTCTCTTGTGCCCATATAAACCAATATTCCAATGTAAGATGATGATTCTTTCTTTATATTGTTCATATGTTTGCATGCATAAGATCATTTAATTAATTTTATGACAAATTAAAATAAAATATATATGAATATGTCAAGTATATAGATCTACTTTTCCTTCAATCGGTATCAAGAGCCATGGTTGTTTGCGTGCAAATCGGTTAAAAGTTTTTCCGAGTTATAAGAATAACATATAAAACTTGTAAAATTTGTGTTATTATGATATATCACGAAAATCATCATGCATGTTAAAATTTCTGGTCCTAAAATGTTTTTAGGATATTTTGGTTAATTTACGGATTTTTATTGTTTATATTATACAATAATGGCATTAAAATATGATTTTATGAGTAAAAATGTCATTTTCGGACTAAAATTAGCTAAACTTCGAATTTTCCAGTGATTTTTGGATATGTTGTCACATATATTATTTTGAGATGACCTTTACATTTTCATAATTTTTGGACTTCTTATGCTCGAAAAATGGATTTTTCATTGTTAAAATCGGATTTAAGTGAAAAATAGGTTAATATGAGATAAATTTCGAATCTGGTCATAGAAATTTAGTATGTTGTCACATGCAATTTTACAAGATGTGTGTAAAATAATAGGCTATATTGAAGTCTTTTTGCATGATTTATGGATTTTTGAAGAAAAATAGCATGAATAGTGACTTTATTAGTGAAATATTAATAAAACATACTCTATGACTAAGGAAAAATATTATATGTTGCATTTTATTATCTTTTTCAGATATAAAATTGAAACGTTGATGTATATAATTTTTCACATGTTTTTATGATTATTTTAGTTAAAACCGATAAACCGCAACATTGTTTTTCCGGATAAATTTCGAAATTTTAACCTAAGTTTTTTGAACATTATGAGTGTCATGGTATTTTTCCAGAATGTTCATGAGTTTAAATTTAAAATTTTGAATTTATTTGAAATTTTGTGATTTATTTGAAGTTTATAGCTTATTTTTATAATTTTTAAGTCCATTAATGAACAAATTTTAGAAATATGAGTTAATTATGGTCAAATAATTAGTGAAAACTAAATTTTGAGTCCTAAGAGGTTAGGGTAATTAACTTATGCATAAATATGAATTTTTGTAATTTTTGTGATTATAAAATGTTGAAATCACGCAAATCCGTAAAAACCGGTAATATACGATATTGGCTACTTAAAGGCGATTTAGCATAAAATTGGGCATGTTCATACATATTATAATGCTGCATTTTCTTTATGATTGTCATAATTTTAATTTATGTAATTTTTGAATTATGTAATTTTTACTTAGTATGGCCTTAGTTTTTAATTGGTATTTCCCGAAATGTATGGGAATATCGATTCGGTTGTAATTTTATTGTGATCTCGTATCACCATTTTGTAATTTAATAGATTCATTTTATTTTAGTTACAAATGTATAATAGGAAATTATGTAATTTATTATGTAATTTTATTCATTTCGGAGTTCCCAAAGACGGATTTCTTCAAGATGGCGATACATAAAGACGGTGTTACCTCGAGATGCGTGCCACAACCGAAGTTCAAGGGACCAATGGAGTTGGTTTCCGAATATGTAAAAGTTAAATAGTTTTTCTATTTTAGGAAGGCCATACTAAGATTTATTTTTATGGTTTGCATTTTATTTATATGTCACATGCATCGCTAAATCGCCATAACTATAACATCCATCATCATCTAATCGAGTTCATCGACCGTGTCAATTACAATTATCGTAGTTCACCGCTTTAGTTCACTTAAAACGTGATAGATAATAAATTAACATGACCTCTCACTAAAACAATTAATTGAGACATAGCCTTACCAAATAGTAGAAACCATGAAAACTTATTTCGCGAGGGAGTGCACTCGGCCATCCCGGGGTACAAACCTTGTTACGTAGGGGAAGTGGGTGATGAATGTATATCCACCGAATTCGTGTTGATGAGGGTTTCATCGGCCATCCCGTGCCCAAATTAATGTGAATTTGGATCATGGACACATTTATTCGAAATTTGGATTGACCTCAACGGAAGTATTCGTGACCGTAGTCGCATGTGTTCCGGGCTATAGATAAACATTAGAGTAATTTTATCGACCAAGAGTTCTAAAAGTAGAATCGATTAAACGTTAATCCACCGAGTTATATTAAGGGTTCCATCGGCTATCCCGTGCCTAAGTTGATATGAATTTGGGTCTTGGAATCATTTAACTAGTTGGGTAGAGGTCACTAGAAAAATGCATAAAACTTGTTTAAATTAAAAATTTTACGAGTATTATTATTAAAACGACATTTGTTTTACTCCTTCTATTTTGTTTTGTAGACCACTTCTTTTTCTCATAACAAATGGCAACACCAACTCCTAATGCCACGCCTCTCGCTAATTCATCATGGCTCTGATCCTTCATGGATCGATGTAAACTTGAAAAGAATGGGTCAAATTTCTCCGATTGGGATGCCCAACTCAAATTAGCCGCCCAAGGTGACGACAAGCTTCGTTACCTTACCGAGGCCTCTCCACCCGAACCTACTACTAGGTCGACCGCCGCCACTAGGAAAGCATATGAGGCTTACCAAAAGGAGTCCGCCGCAATGAAAAATGTCTTGATATTTGCGATGGAGGCGGATCTCCAAAGGAGAGCCATTAAAATGGGCAACGCTAATGAGATTTACTCCAAGCTTGTGACAATGTTTTCACAAACTCCGCGGATCGTCCAATATGAGGCGGCCGCGGCATTCTTTGATCTCGACTTCAAAGAGGGCCAAAAGGTTAGCCCTCATGTGCTCAAACTTATGGAGCTTGTCGAGACCTTGAAAATTCAAAAGGTTGAAATCCCCAAAGAACTCATTGTAGATAGGATTCTACACTCCTTGTCCAAAGTCAAAGCGTATGTTCAATTCCGGGTGAATTTTAACATGCAAGACAAGGATGTGTCTCTTGAAGAATTGCACAAGTTACTTGTACAAGCCGAGAGGGACATGGGGTTAAATGTGAACCCTCCAAAGGATGTGCTTAACATAAGCACAAAGAGTAAGGGGAAGTTCAAAAAGAATGGGAGGAAAGGTAAGAAGCAAGCTCCCACTTTCACCAAAGCAAAGGCTAATGATGCTAGCACTTCAAAAATCAAGAAGGGTCCTCTTGATAAATGCCATTATTGTAATGGTATGGGACATTGGAAAAGAAATTGTTCCAAATACCTTGGTGATATTAAGGCTGGAAAGATTACTCCAGTAGGTAAATGACTATCCTTCTTTTATGTTTCTAATTCAACTACGGTATTGTGATACAAAGTTGTGATAATGTATCTCCCTTTTATTGTAAATAGGGCCTCCACCAAGCAAAGACAAAGGAAAAGAAAAGCAAGCTTAAGAAACCATCAAGGAGCTAGGAATAACTTTCATGGAGCTTCGCTTTTTATTGTCTTATTTTAAATTATGTTTTGGATTTTTAGAACCTTAAGTTTCCGTGTTCGACATGGAAAGGTATTTTGGATAATTGGTTGTATTTTGGATAATGGTGACTTGGTTTGCAACCCAAGTCACCCGTTTTATCATTTTATCCTTTTGTTCTAAAATTCATGTTTAAATGCTTGTTCTTAGAAACATATAACTTAAAGTGATCTAATAGACAAATATAATGACGGGATTCATTATATGTCCATATGCTTAAAGCTTGTATATGATCATTCATAAAAGTGACCTTGAGTCTACGAACTCTTGTAAAGGTATGTCAATCACCAAGTACACATACGAAATCTAAAACTATTAGTCAATCTATGAGATAGTTCTCCTTATAACTTCAACATCATTATTTGTGTCTCATATGCTATCTTTGAATCTCTAGTGTATTTATTCTAAAGATAGAATGGGAGAAAAATGAGGACACAACTCACACCAAGATAAGATTGTGTAAATGAGATCTACGCAAGAGAGAATGATTTGAATAAAGGTATATCTATTTATATAATATACCTAATAGATGAGATCTATGGTCTCTAGTAAGTTCTATATGACTAAAGAGACCAAGTTAAGTAATCATAAGAGTATGCTCTCAAGATATCTACACGAGGAGACCAAAAGAAAGTTTTGTGTTCTCAAGATAACTACACGAGGAGACCAAAAGAAAGTTTTGTGTTCTCAAGATAACTACACGAGGAGACCAAAAGAAAGTTTTGGAACAAAATGACTAATGTAAAGTCTTAACAAGAGTTTTGACTAGTTTATGAAAAATTTTGACCAATAGTTTCAACCTTGAGATTTACTTAAGAGCCTAAATGAATCAATGTAACATCCTAGTAATAAGCGATATTTATGACTAGAGGTTGCAAGGATTGATATACCGATATCTTCAATAGCCAAAGTTTTAAACCACGCAGATGTCATTACTTAACCTCATTATGAAAATGAATTGGTTAAACCTCCTTCTAAAAGGGATATTTTGAAGCATGTGTATTAGATATTACTTATATTTAATAAATGACATTGCCACACATCATTATGACATGAATGTGTTAGAGATTTAAAATCTCTTTCCATAAGGTTAAGATGAGACCTCTTCGAAATAGGAATTTTGAAAGGATATGATAAGAACATATATGGTTTCATCTTAATAACTTTGCAAAGCAACACACATTCCAAATTTTGAAATGTTTTCAATTGAGTAATCAATTTCGAAACATGTGGAATTAAGTGGGAGCATTAGAAATTATCATGTGAAGACATGGAATTTAGTGGGAGCTATCGTCCTTTGAATGTTTACAACTCATTACTCATTAGGAATGACGAGCTAATATCTTCTTTCACAAAGAAGTATTTGAGTTTTCAATTCTGGATGAATTTGGACTATGATGAATCCAATTACGTCAAGAAATATTGGATTAGTATTAAGAGATACACATCGTATCAACATACACATAGGTTATTCATGTAGATGAAAATGGAATTGCCATTAGCAGTCATGGTCGTTCAATGAACCTATGAACAGTTGATCTCATGATTATTAGTAACTAATGTTTCCGCCATTAGAATAATCATGCACATGTCCAATAGTGAATCATTTGCATGAGAGCATGATGATTCATTGGCAAGCCATACAAGAAACATCATGAATGCTCGAGGAGAATCCGATGAACGATTTCAGTGTTTAACAGAATACTCTATTATGTGTTAAGAGGTTGCACATATTATAGAAAATCCGAACACACGTAAAGATTTATGAAAATCCTAAAATTTTCAAGTCAAAAGGAGAAATAAGAAGTTTGGAAAGATACTTAGTTGAATAAGAAGTTACTCAAAAAACTAATCTTTCCTAACTATGCTAGGACTTGTAAGAATGCTAGGCTGATCATCTTGACAAATTGTTGCAAGACTCTACAAAACATGTACCTAGTGCATTGTGTGTGGATGGAGTACTTGATCAGTACAAGTTATATCATTCACCACGAATTCGTTCGTTATGTGATAATCGATAAGGAAGTTCTTTCAAGATAAAGAACCGAAACCAAGGTCGGGAACCTTGATGTGTACTTGGTAAGGTTCATACTATGAGTGATAACATGAATATAAAGGATAATACGATTAAGAAGTTTGAACACATGGACACATGGCATGTTAAACTTCTATTGCAATCAATAAGTGTTTACACTTACGATATGCATCACAAGGTTGTAATATGGTATTGACAACCCGAGTGTGATGTCGACATTTGTCGTTTGAGTTATTATTAACTCACCTTATACATTGTTATATCCAAATGGGTTGTGGAGACAATTGAACCCCGTTAAACTGAACGTGGATTAACATTGTATTTGCCCATAGTTACTTACATGAGGTGACGTCTCGAAGTGAGTAGAGTGTGATGCGATTGATGGCAAGTTCAAGTGCCATAGAGTCATGTGAGATGACTAGTCGATCACATAGGCAGACTGTTAGGAACATTTTGTCGGGCCTAATGACCGCTTATAGAGTTCTGGCAAATTTATATAGCCTGGTCGTGGCGAGAGATACTATAGTATTCAAATGAGTCGATTCTTTTGACTAAAGACTATTCGCCTAAGATGGCACAGTTTCAGATTAACTTTGATTTGTGTTACTACGACCTTCGTAAATGGGGTAAAATGGGCATATTTTGGGTTATGATGGCTGTGGCTAGTTGAAGGGAATGAGTGCGATAGGAATTGTCCACCCCTAGTCAGGGTTATAAAATATAGCAGGGCCACTCGAGGAGTAATAAACTGTAAATGCGTGGCCACGCTCGGAATGTATCCATGGTGGATAAATCCGGTCAATCAGTTATTCTCCATATCGAGGAAACCACTCTCGATATGATCACTTGCAAGTATGACCTGAAAGACACCTTGCATTGAGTGGGAGATAGTAATAGGACAAGAGAATTGGTGACGCACACTTGTCGAGGACAAGTGGGAGATTGTTGGAATATGTGTCCTCCGACAATAATGCGATCACGACTGTTGATCATGATGATCACATGTTTAAGTCTCATTATAAAGAATACAATTGGGAAGTAATTTTTTATCATTTGGTCCACACATATCGGTAATGATTGGCTGACTAGAGTTTGACATTACTGTCGTGCGACGGTGATGATCAGTTGATCCCCTAGGTCATTCCTATAGGGCAACACTCTTAATTGATCAATTAAGTGATCGTATAACGTTACGAGTCAATTAATTTAATTAAAATTGACGGACGATTTCGGAAGTAATATTTACGTATCTCATTGAAATTGATTAAAATGAGACACGGTCTGAGTAATCGAATTGTATCATTACTCAGATGAAATTATTGTTTAAAGAAACAATTAAATTTGAATGAATTATTATAAATACAAATTGTTGTGATTTATAATTGGTAAAATATTTTGGTACAAGTAATTATGAATTACTAAGTCGATTTTTGTATATGACGTATTTTTATTAATACGTTGATTTTTAATATGTTAAAAATACATAACAAATTTATGTAACATATGACATGTGACATATTGACAATTGACAAAAATAAAATGGATTCCATTTTATGAATGTGCTGAAAATAAAGAGGAGGATTAGGCTAATATTGTGTTTGATTATGCTAATGGAAAACACAATCATTTCCCTAATCGACTAGCCTTGCAACCTAGTTTACATTGTGAAGATAAACTCTTGCATGCATTGGCTCACTCTTTTCTTCCCTCCTCTTCCCTTACCCGGTTTTCCATAGGAAAATCAAAGGGGTTTTTTGCCTTATATTTTGATAAACAATACATAACATTGTTGTTGTAATTTTTCATTATTCATTCATCTAAAATTTGAGTTTTAGAGAGATAAAAAGCTTCCTTCTTCCTCCTCCCATAAACCGAAAATATTAAGTGTCCTATAATATTTTTGGGTAAATTTTTCTTACAAGATTAATATTGTACTAGTATTTATAATATTAATTTTAATTAAGAGTGTGCTTTGGGTATAAATCCTTGGGAGAGATCCTATACTTGGATCTTAGTTCTTCCACTAAGGAAAGCACAATAACAAGAGAGAAAGGAGATCTCTCGTGTGCCCATATAAACCAATATTCCAATGTAAGATGATGATTCTTTCTTTATATTGTTCATATGTTTGTATGCATAAGATCATTTAATTAATTTTATGACAAATTAAAATAAAACATATATGAATATGTCAAGTATATAGATCTACTTTTCCTTCACCGATCGGGTAGGATCCAGAGACGACGCTCCAGTAACAGACTTAAGATGCCACCAGGGTACAATCTATCTAATCAGGGATCCATCCTCGTTCTTCAACTTATTCTCCCGGTAGTTGCAAACCCTAGTAAAATCCACCATGTAAAGCCTAGTCCTCATTGCAATTGAGCGAGCATGATAAGCAGGAACATTAACTGGGGGCTCGATCAGTCGCAGACGCTCCATAAGCCAAACCTACCAAAGCAGGTATTAGTATCCAAAGAAAAAGAAAAAGAAAAAAAAGAGAAAAAAAGAAACACGAAAAACAAAAAAGAAAGAAAAAGTTGTTTTCTTTTACCTGCAAGATGATGGGACTTCCTAAATAAGGAAGGTCGCAGTTGGTTTTCCTGTTATCTAACCCCAATAGGATCTTTCCTAAACATAGGCAAGCTGGGCTCCTGCGCAGCTCCATCTGCTCAACTAGGCTCAAATAGCGAGGATCACCTCTCATATCCTCGTCAACATGCCCTTGAAGGACATAACCATGCAATAGGCAAAACCTAAATGCCCTACGCCTCGCCACATAGGAGATAGAAGGGTCTGCCCTATTTATAAATCGATCGATAAAATCAAGCATTCAGACTCCTTTTGAGGTCACAAGACGATCAACCTCACCTCTTGTCAATCCAAGCAAATCCCTAAATTTATTCTTATATCCTTAAGAAGTAGAGGGAATAGCAGGCATATGTTCTGGGTCCCAACCACCAATTGCAGCAATTTCTTCAGGAAACGGACAGATATCACCTCCAGGGAAGGCAAACACATGGAATTTCCGGTCCCAATACTCAAGACAAGCATCCAAGAACGGTTTGACGACCTTAATTAGCTTCAAGCTCAAAATCGATCCAAAGTTGTAGGCACCCATATTGTGTTTCTCCACATTTGAAAATTCGTTGGTCCATTCTTTGAGACGGATTTCAAAAGTATTCATGATGTATGATTAATTAGAGAGTTTTTATGTAATAGACAGAAGAAAGACGAAAGAATTATGTGAATAAAACCTCCATCGACGACTATATTTATGCTAAAAGTTGTTTCCTAAAATCTGTCAGGACGGACACAATGGGAAAAGGGCGCAGCACCTGCTGCGCCTCTTCCTGAACTGTATTTTTGTGATTTTTCGCGTTGATTCTTTCCTAATTATTTAACGCATAATTTCCTATTCGTATGGGTTATTATTTTTGGTAATTCTGTCCAATTACCGTATTTCGAGTTTCCTAATTCCACGGGCACGTATTTTGAGGCGAGATCGGCATTTTCGTCAATTCAGCACACTTGCCCATTTCTTTTAAATTTTCTTTTTGGGGAATCATTTCACTAATTTAATTACTTATTTTTCAAACTTATCCATTTCTTTTTAATTTTTCTTTTTGAGGAATCATTTCACTCCCGTTTCATATCACATTTCAAACTTATATGTTTTCATTTTCTTTTTTTTAGGGGGTAACTCTCCCTACCATCCGGTCATGTTCGGCAAATTTTTTGCATTTTTTTGAGTTTTTGTCTTGCGCTAATTTAGGCCATGTGTACAAATATGTGTTTTATGTGCAATTTCTATGTAAATTTCGGCAGTATTTGACGGCATAAATCGTCATCTACCAAACCTGTTCAAAGCTAACCTGCAGGTACAAACAAGACAACCCAGCAGCAAAGGCACTCAGGCCATCATATATACAACCAAAAAGAAATATGTACACCAAACTGGGGGCTCGTGCCCGAAACAAAGTCCGAAAGTCCAAAATAAAGGTCCTAAAAATGTACAAAAGTGTATGCAGTACAGCTAACAACAAAAACAACAGGAAAACAAGCGAACTACTGCTGGTCGCCGCCCAACTCGGTAACTCTCGCCTCGAGAGCAGCAATCTCGGCGTCGCGGACCTTTAGCTCCCTCAGCAGGCGAGTTGTCTCCTCTCGGGACTGCGCTAGCTCTCGCTCCAAGTCACGCTCCCTCTGCAAATGACAAAGAATTGGCTCATGTCAATCATTTCAAACATAAAGAAAATTTAAAAACGAAGTAAACGGAAGGTTCATACCTGACGTCCTGGACCGCCAGCAAGTGCCTCGACGGCAGTATCCCGTTGCCGGTTGGCTACCCTCCACAAATCCACGAACCGAGATGGCGCTACCTGCATTTCAATAAACAAGGATTCTTAATGATTTGACAAAGTTAAACAAATGTATTCTTATACAAAAGCTAATTAAGTTGGGGAACTTACCCTCCGGATCAGATGTTGCCACTCGTCCAGGCCAGCATCTGTCACCGCCTCGCCAAAGTCGCGAAGCTCGGAGATCGACGTCATCCCGCCGCATCAGTATACTCGAGGGTCTCGGGGTACGCTGGGGGCTCGACGCCCGCCGCCTCAACCTCCTAAAAAATTCAAATGGTTTCAATTAATCGATGATCATTCATCATGTTTTCAAACCAATCGAAAGAAAAGTGAAGTACTTACCACGACCGGCCAGTACGCCAACCTCCAGTAGAGGAACGTCAAGTAGTCCTTGCCAGGAAGTAGGGGAGCATCACCACTGACGTCTGCCAAGTCAGCCTCCCTCTCAACACGTGGAGTTCAACATCAATCTCAAGTTTTACCGAAGTTTGTTTGAAGACCGACCCAAGCAAATTTTTCCCAGCGAGAGTTCAAGATAGCCAATTGTCCCTCTCAACACGTGGAATTCAACATCAATCTCGAGTTTTACCGAAGTTTGTTTGAAGACCGACCCAAGCAGATTTTTCCCAGCGAGAGTTCAAAACAGCCAATTGTCCCTCTCAACACGTGGAGTTCAACATCAATCTCGAGTTTTGCCGAAGTTTGTTTGAAGACTGGCCCAAGCAGATTTCCCCCAGCCGTTTCTACCGACGTCCTGCTGCCCCCTTCAATCCTTCAATATTACGTTTTGCCTTCCCCTTGGAGTCCGACGGAGTAAGGAATCTCAACGAATCTCAGGTATGGTCTCTTCTTATGGCTGGCGAGCCTCCTTATGTAGTCTAATGGACTTTAAACGACCCTCCCCGATAGTCGACAGACTCTAAAATGTTCCTGACGACAGGTCCTTGGTTCAGACCCCTTGAGCCGCCTCGCGTCGCCATAGTCGTCAGGTTGTAATCTTTGATTGACCTGATGGCTATACTTTGACTTTCGCCTTGTCCAAGCCTCAGTCAAAGTGGGGGCTCTGTAGATACCTCATTTCTACACCTCCCGCAAGCCACCCGGTGATGATTGGGCCGCATGTTTGGTACGCGGAATGATTTATAACAGTTCGTAAGTTTATCGTCAAGTGATAGCTCAAACACTTGTGTCAACCCCTTGGTCGTCATCTACGCACCATTACGGTCGTTTTGAGAGTAATTAGAGTTCATTTGGAGTCCGGGTCAAAAACCGTCTTCATTTTCTAATAACCGTTTTAAATGCCGAGTCAGAATATTCTGGAATGTTCCGGATATTTCTATTCCATATTTTCAATCTTTTAATCTTTGGTAAATTATATCCCGAAATTATTTTATAAATAATAAGGAAATCAAGATCAAACCGCAATTCCATAATAGAAACGTGGAAATCTTTCTTCCGCAGGAGAAAACCATTGGGGAAAGGACGCAGCAGGTGTTGCGCCTCTTCCAAGAAAGGCATTGGCTGCTGCGCCTCTTCCCCAGCTCCTTTCTGCATATTTTCAAATCTTTTCGAGATTTGCTTCCAAAGTTTCACCGAAACCCTAATTCCGTGATTAGTATAAATAGGGACCTTCGTCCCTCATATTTCTCACGCGAGTGTCTGCCCTTCTCTTCTCCCTTTGCATTCTAAGACCACGCTCTTGCTTTTTGGCGTCTACGTGCTTGAACTTCGACCACGTAAGCTCGGATCCTTCTGAGTACCAGCCTCGTTTTGCATGACCGACCAATTTGACCAACTCCATATCAATCAACTTAATCAAACTTGTTTAATTTCCTCTTAGAGGACACTTTCGTTGTACATTCGAGTCGAGCAATCACTAAACGTTAACTTAGTTAATCTCGTTTCGTCAAACATGTAAGTCTGATGGTGTAAATCACATATTTTATTATTGTACTTTGTTTTTGTAATCATTATTGTAAGGTTTACGTTGAAAATATGTTTAAAACCAATTTATAAAACCTTTATTCAAACCCTTTTTAACGGATTAATGGGAGACAGATGTCGAGAAGGAACGCAGCAACTGCTGCGCCTCTTCGAAGGGACGCAACACCTGCTACGCCTCTTCCTGAGGCTTCCGCAGTTCCTGCTTTCCTTCTTCTTCCTTCGTCTTTTGTTCGTTCGTTTATTCTTGTTTCGTCTTTGCTTGTTCTTTTTTCATTGGCAGGATAATTTCAACATACAATTCATTAATAATTCATCTTTAAATTCCCGACTTAAATCCCTTGTAATTAATATTTGCGGGTTTTCGTCATTAAAACCAAATTCGGATTTTTAGAGATTCGGTTCATCAATATCAAGTCTCTGAAATTCATCTTTTGTATATTTTCATCTGTTAATTATCGTCATCATCATCATTAGTTTAGCATTAATAACCTATTTAGTTTGTTTAATTTGTAATTAATCCTCATAATTAATCTTGCAATTAATTTGTTTTAATTAGTTTTATCTCATGTTTTATTGTTTTTATGACCAATTCACATGTAAATAATATGTTAAACCACTTCTATCCGAGTCAAATATCGATAATCGAGCATTAAATTACCAATGAACATTAACGATATGCAATTCCGGCTTCACGGCCAGAATTCACTTCAGGAACAGACGCAGTGAGCACTGCGCCTCTTCCAAAGGACGCAAAGCCTTTGCGCGCTTTTATTCGGTTGAATTCTGCCCCTGAACTTCCGTTGTTGCTTTGACCTAGTTATTAGCTTACGTATTTAATTAACTATTACTCGTATTATCACCTAATAATCTGTTCGTTAATTTATTTTTCCTTTCTTTTCTAAAACCATCCGTTTTAAATGTATTTTCGACGTAAATCATTTAACCCGTTGTAATTATTGCAATTTTAAATTACTGTATTTATTTCTTTATCATATTGTTTGTATGCTCTCACATGCAATTAACCTAAATTTCTACCTCGACATTAATGCATGTTAAATTACGTGTCTACCGACTTAGTCTAAATTCACATGCTAGGATTAATCTAATTGATGTTGCAATGCATGCATATAACCGACAACATATCAAATATAGACGATTTTCCTAATCATTAGTAGAGGCCACTATCGAGGCGGGCGGGATTAGATGTTCGATCAAAAGAGCTTCCTAATACGTACCCTCACCCGTTACTCCAGATCTCTGTGAACATCCGTGTTCATTGGCATCCACGAGAGTCATTCTAAACATAGAATGCTAAGGGTAACGAGTTCTTGGTGTTCATGTCACTACTTTGTGTCTTGACATGACACGAGGTATTCGAACGGTTTCCAATTTTCCACAATAAATTGGTGGCGACTCCACAATTGCAAAGCTTGCTCGTTTTCTACCCGAGCGACCCCCGTGGGCCTGTGTCCACACTATTAAATTGTTTTGTGGCTCAAAAGCTATCTTTCAAGAAAAAGGGCATTTTTCATAAAGATAGAGTGGGAGTGAATTTAGCCACAAACTCTTCGCATAGAGGAGACCAAAAGAAGATGTTCTTGAGGAAACTACGTGAGGAGACCAAAGAAGATGTTCTTGAGGAAACTACGTGAGGAGACCAAAAGAAGATGTTCTTGAGGAAACTACGTGAGGAGACCAAAAGAAGTTGTTCTTGAGGAAACTACGTGAGGAGACCAAAAGAAGATGTTCTTGGATTGTAAGATTTTAATCGATTGAGGGATATAACTAGAGATTTTAATATTCGACTTTTTACTTAAGAGCCTTATGAAACTAAAATAATTTCTATGGAAGCAAATGGATTTATTTGGGATAGATTTATTTAGGATTGTTGAGATCAATCCAAGGTAAATAGATATTTATAATTAAAGGTTGCATAGAGTGGCATGTAAATGTCTACAAAAATTAAGTTAAGTGTTAATATGCTAAAGACTCAAAATCATTGCTATACTTCATTATGAAATAAGTAAGTTATTAAGACCACGTTCCAAAATGGGTATTTTGAAAGGGAAATGTGAATGACATATATGGTTTTAACTAACACTTTGAATAGCAATGATTATTTCAATTCATAAAATGTTTCGAATGAGTTGTCAAAAACGAAACATGTGGAATTGAGTGGGAGTCCGTAACAGTTATGTTTAGACATGAAGTTTAGTGGGAGAAATCATCCTTCATGAATTGCATAACACATTACTCATTGGGAATGACGAGCATATACTGTCTTTTATAAAGAAATATTTAGGTTTTCAATTCTGGATGATATTGGACATCATGTGAATCTATTAAAACATGAGATGTTGGATTGGCACTTAGATAAGTATCTTATGTTGATTATGATTCTTCATCTTAAAGAAATCAATCAGTTAAGTAGGTTATTCATGTCGATGAATAAAGAATTACCATGATAGGGTCATGGTTATTTAAAGAACCTAAGAGTTGTTGTCTACATGAATTCGATAATCAATGTCTCCACCATTGGTATAGTCATGTAATGCCATTATGCACATGTCCTAGATGAATTAAATGCTTGGAGCATGATAAGTCGATAACAAGTTAACCCATATGAGAGTCATTGGTAAACCTCAAGGAACCGTAATGAATTCTCAACGAGAACTAATGGTCTGTTCTGGAGTTTGGAAGGATACTTAGTTGTGTGTTAAAAGGTTACACAAACTCAAGTTTCCGAACTCATTTGGATTTGTAAAAATCCTAGGCAATTATTGACATAAGGAGTAAGAGACTTGAAAAGTGTATTTTATTGTCATCCATTGCAAAATTCTACGAAATGACCTAAGTACGTTGTGATTAGGTGGTGAACTTCAAAACTATAAATAGTGTTGTCCACAGAAACCCACATCACGGGTTATGTGATAACTGTAAGAGCTCCTTTTAAGCTAAAGAACCTATGTCTAGTTTGAAGTCTAGACATGTACTTAGTAAAATTCATGCTATAAGGGATAACATGAAATTGAAGGAAATCGCAATTTACAAAGTTTGAACACTTGAACACATGGTATGTTCACAAGCTAAATTTATATTGCATTAGGCAAGTGCATAAGTGCCCTCATGATTATAATACATTGAGTGGTAATATGGTATTGACTACTCATGTGTGATAATCACATTTATTGTTTGAGTTATCATTAACTCATCTTGTACTTTGTTACATCCAAATGGGTTGTTGAGACAATATTGAACCCCATTAAAGTGAACTGGATTAACATAGTATTCGCCCCTAGTTAATTATATGAGGTGACATCTCGAAGCAACTAGAGTGTGATGCGATTGATGGCAAATTCAAGTGCCATTGAGTCATAAGGGGTGACTAGTCGGTCACATAGGCAAACTGTGAGGGACACTCTGTCGGGCTAATGACCGCTTATAGAGTTCTGGCCAATTTATATTGCCTGGTCGTGGCGAGAGCTACTATGGTATTCTTATGAGTTGATTCTTTGACTAATGACTGTTCGCCCAAGGTGGCACAGCTTCAGAGTAACTTTGATTTATGTTCCTACGACCTTCGTAAATGGGGTCAAATGGGCTTATTTTGGGTTATGATGAGTTGTGGCTAATTGAAGGAAAAAGTGCAATAGGAATTGTCCATCCCAGTCAGGGTTATCTTATATCTCAAGGCCACTCGAGGAGGAATGAACTGGAAATGCGTGGCCACGCTCGGAAGGTATCTATGGTAGATAATTCCGGTCAGACAGTTGTTCTCCAGATCGAGGAAACCACTCTAGATGTAACATCCCCATTTATTTAGGGGCTTTTAGCAAGACATTCCCAATAAATAGGACTATTATCATCTCGGTTGCCCGAGGTAAATGATACAAATTAAAACAAACCAAAGTACTTTAATAACTTTAACTAAAGTAACGATCTTATTACATTGCCAACCGATTAAATTTAAACCTTAACATTACAATTTACTACGCAGCGGAAATTACATAAATAAAGTTGTATAAGTCAACTAAGTGATCTAGACAGCAACTATGGTCCAAGTCAAGCTCACATCCCAATGCTCCCAAGTCAGCTAATCTTTAGTACCTGTCAAATCTGCTCCCCATTATGGTTCATCACAGGTGTTCACGAATACATTGTCAACCACGAGGTTGAGTAGGATAATCACACAACATTAAATATAGAAACTTAACAGATGTAAACACGTGGAATAAATACCACCACCAATTCCCATCATATCCACACTAGTCGTCTCGGTCCGTGACCGAGACTCCACCACACCGTCGTCCCGCCAACTCCTGGCCCGGGGATAAACACAAATGTCGTCCCAGTCCGAGACTGAGGATACCTCATAACTCATTGTCGTCCCAGTCCGAGACTGAGGATACCCAATAAGATAGTATGCCAATACGAATAATCCAATCCAATAAAGCAATAATAATTTACACATCCATTCAATCCACAAAAGAACACGAGTTGAGTAGTTATCCAACCCGGTAAGCAAATACTCCAATTACGCACTCCAATGATGCAATCCAATCAACAAATAAAGTTTCTCAATAAAACCGTCACCTAATACAAATAATAATTATAATTACTAATTATATACTTTATTCAAATAATTCCATTAATTATAAATTAGTTAATTAGTTAATTATAATCTCGTATAATATAATTCAAAGACTTGTTTCAATAAGCCAAAACCCGATTACCATTAATTCCCGTGTTAACCCGTCTTAAATAATTAATAAATCAAACTCAATACCTAATACCCATAAAAGCACGTGAAACAGCAACATACACACCCCCATAATACACAAGCAAAACCGTGTTTGACACCCTTCCTTTACGCGTCTTTTCCCGATACCAACAACCACAAACGACACCACCCAAGCCCGCCAATCTCTAGCTCGCACTACAACGCATCCTGACAACCAACAACCACCAGCCAACTGTCCCCCACCACCCTCAACTAAGACGCCCTAGCTACCTCAACCATGAACACCAAATACCGAAAACCCGACACTCTCAATAACACACCACACGACACACCCCACAACCACGACACTACTGACCACCAGCGTCCTCCACCAAATCCAGCCACCATGACCACGCCCTCGCCCTTAGCCATGGTCCCAACCGAACCCAGCAACACCCCTTTACACACGCCCCCTAAACCAACCCGACACCCACCTTTACACCAAACCCCACTACCTCTGGCCACCACCATTGTCACCACTGACCCACGGTGGTTCCAGGGGTGGTCCTACTTCCCCTTGACCCACTGCATCAACCACCACAGCCACCTAAACCCGACAACAACTCACCCGTAACACCCTCCCCTGTACTCCCCTGTTTTCACGCTTTTCCGGCCACCCTGCCACCATGGTCCCACCCCGGACCCTGTAACCACCACCAGTCAACTCGTTTATCCTCCACGGTCCCAACCAACCCGAGTTCGAGTCTAAATACCCACGGTAAGGTGTATAAGACCGGGTTACGCGAATAATTGCGGTTTCCTCTTATCTCCGGCCACCATCACCACAAACCGCCACCTAAAGCCACCCCAACACCACTACCTAAGTCGACTAGCCGCCCACGAGTCAACCACCCAGGTCTGGTCTCAAAACAGTCACGGTAAAGGGATAAAATCCGTATAAACACACACTGCATATCCCATTCAACCACCCCCGAAAACACCAGCAAACCACCCCCTTCCCGTCAGTCAACGGTGGTCCAACATGTTTCCGGTCACTCCCTGATGTCCCACGTGAAGGAAAAGTAGATCTATATACTTAACATATTCATATATGTTTTATGTTAATTTAATCATAAAATTAATTGGTGATCTTATGCATGCAAACTATAAACAATATAAAGAAGAAATTTTTATCTTACATTGGAATTTCGGTTTATTAGGGCACAAGAGAGATCTCCTTCTCTCTTGTTCTTGTGCTTTCCTCAATGGATGAACAAAGATCCAAGTATAGGATCTCTCCCAAAGTTTAATACCCAAAGCACACTCTTAATAAAATTAATATTATGAATACTATTACAATATTAATTTAGCATAAAAATGACCCAAAATAAATTGGTTTTTGGTCTCCTAAAAACCGGTTTAAGAGAGGATAAAAGGAAGTTTTTATCTTTCTAAAAATTCTTAATTTTTGATGAATGAATGAATAATACCAATACCATAATATATTATGTATTGAATATGATAAATATAAGGCAAAACCCTTTGCTTTTCTTTGTGTAAAACCGGGTGGAAGAGGGAGATGAGGGAGCCAATGCATGCACTAGTTGTTCTTCACAATGACAAATAGGTTTTGCATGGCTAGTCTTTAGGTAATCATCATGCTCTCCACTAATATAATCAACACAATATTAGCTTAAACCTCCTCTTAATTTCGGCACTTTTGTAAAATGGAATCCATTTTATTTTTGTCAATTTGTCAATATGTCACATGTCATATGTCACATAAAATTGTTATGTATTTTTAACATATTAAAAATCAACGTATTAATAAAAATACGTCATATACAAAAATTGACCTAGTAATTCATAATTACTTGTACCAAAATGTTTTACCAATTATAAATCACAACAATTTGTATTTATAATAATTCATTCAATTTCAATTGTTTCCTTAAACAATAATTTCATCTGAGTAATGAAACAATTCGATTACTTAGACCGTATCTCATTTAATCAAATTTTAATGAAACACGTAAATATTACTTCCAAAATCGTCCGTCAATTTTAAATAATTTAATTGACTCGTAACGTTATACGATCAATTAAATGATCAATTAAGAGTGTTGCCCTTTAGGTATGACCTAGGGGATCAATCGATCACCACCGTTACACAAAGTAATGTCAAACTCTAGTCGACCAATCATTACCGATATGTGTGGACCAGTTGACAGTAAATATTACTTCCCAATTGTATTCTTTATAATGAGACTTAAACATGTGATCATCATGATCAACAGTTGTGATCGCATTATTGTCGGAGGACACATATTCCAACACCACGGTCATGGTGACGGTCTTAGTTCGTCAAACGGTGGTCTAGTCTACGAGTTATAACAATTACAAAGTCAATACATTAAATTATAAGACGGACTTACCTTGAGACGATAATAAAAGCTAAATTCTTCCTCTTTATGCCTAGATCTCCCTTTATGTGTGATACTTGTGCAATTATATGAATAAAACTATATGGTAGGTCTATCTTTGCTTTTATACTAGCAGAAGGTAGTCTTATTAGGAAACTTACTAATTAACAATATGTATTCTATTATTATTATTATTATTATTACTATTATTATTATTATTATTATTATTATTATTATTATTATTATTATTATTATTGTTATAACATAACTATCGTTTATTATTATTATTACTATATGAATTATCATATATTATTATTATCCAATTGCCATATCGACTCGTTATTCCATTATTTATTATTTTATTATATCATCCCGTCTTATTCACAATCACTAATTATTAATCATAAACATCTTAATTAATTATTAAAAAACCGCGAAACGTAAATATAAATTCCATAAAATTACGGGTATTACAGTCTTCCCTCCTTAAAAAGAACTTCGTCCTCGAAGTTCACCCAGACTACCCAAAACATTAACTCCATACATCCCAATAGAAATGCTATCATCCCACACTTATTTTATAAGGACAATCGCACATGTATAATATATAAAGTATTGATAAAAATCGTATAAAATCACATAAGCAAAGTTTAGTAACTCAAAATAATTGTAGTATCACATTCTACCCTCCTAAAAATAAACTTCGTCCCGAAGTTTCGGAACTACTACTACTTAATTAAAACAAACAACAACTTAAATACTTTTTAAATGATAAAACTCTAAGCCTCTCAACAAATACTAGTTATCCTTCTCCCCATTCCCTTGTACCGTACTAGCTGTTCCAAATGCCTTTCCACCACTACTCTGGTCACCTCTATTGCCTTTTCTATTGTCATAGCTTCTCTGGTTACTCCAACCTCCTGACTTTTGATTGCTCCCATAACCTGACATAGGAGTATAGTAACCTCCATCACGATTCCCATTGCCATAGCTTCCCCTTCCATTACTAGACTTTGTCGTCGATCTGCATTCCCTTGCCTTGTGTCCATATTTGCCACAAGAGTAGCATGCTTGAAACATTGAGGTACCACTTCCACGAACAGCTCCCATGCTCCCACCATACCCAAATCCACCATATGTCCTTTTACTTCCCTCATCACTCACAACTTCAGTCTTCCTTTTATCCCCATTTTCCTTCTTCCTTCCTTCTCCTTCTTCTCTTCCTTTAACATATCTGCAATCCTCTCCGCATGCCCAGCTCTCTGGTAAACATCATCCATGGTACTTGGCTGACCAGCTGCAAGCCTCTTCTTAATAGTGGTTGGTAATCCCTTTTCAAATCTAAGTGCCAACATTTCATCACTAAAATTCAAATCAGCTACATATTCTAACAATTCCATAAACCTGTTATAGTAAGTCTCTACTGTCATCTCATCAGTCATCCTAAAAGAATCAAATTCAGCTCTCATCTTACTCCTAATATGTTCAGGCACAAATACAGCTTTCATAGTCTCCTTAAACCCTTTCCAAGTGATAAAGGGTTCACCACTCTCCCTCCAAGCTTCCCTTAAGACCTCCTTACTACGATTCCTCCACAAACCCGCTTTCCCCCTCAAATAGTAAGCAGCTTGGTCTACTTGCAGCTCCGCAGGACATCCTAGAAAATCAAAAAGGTTGTCAAACTCCCTATGCCAATCCCCAAGTAAAGATGGTTCACCTAATCCGTCATATTTCGTTGGGTTATGCCTTGCAATATTAGCACTCATCTTTGCTGGATCCTGAACTGACCCCTTAGCCTTTAATGCCGCAGTCAAAGCCTCATTCATAGCTATCAAACGGTCAATCTCCTCTTGGGACATGGTAGAGGGTGTAGGTGTAGATCTCTTTGGAGGCATGGTTCTATAAAAATAAAACAAGACGACATAAGTTTCTACCCGAGGAAAGATGACTTAACATTTTAAATATTCTATAGTTACAAAGATAAGGTGTGATCAATTCTATCCTTTATTACCCCTATTTAGGTCCTCCTATAATTACTCGTACCTCCCAAACATCATAGATTAAAAATTGATAAAACATTTATATTATACTTTTGGTAAAACTTGTGCTTTCAGAAATCAAAGTCAAGCTGTAACTTTCAAAAATCACCATTTAATAATTGTTACATTCTACGTTGAGTTTTTATACTTTCCAGGAAATATAAAGAGTTTTCAAAATATGAGAAAAATATTAAGTCAAAATCTCGAATAATCAATTTATAAAGATTTTTACAATTCAGTGGGTCGAAACAGAAACTAGTCAGCAATCTGTCAAAAAACTTGGGTCAACTTGTAAAAATCACTATAAATTGTAAAAAATTTACCTTAAAAAGTGGCTTATAAATTTGAAAACATATTTGAATCATTTAAACAGTGGAGTTTGAATTAGGCGTAAATCGTAAGTACAAATTAAATGAGAAATTTTCCAAAATCGTTTGTCGAAAACTTAACTGCATAGGAATATTCCGATCATTGTCCACTAAATTATTTATTTCTCCCAAACCATAAAACTTTTTAATACGAGACCAACGTCATTGGAAAGCTAACTCACTGAATTATCACTCATAAAAATTTCAACCTTAGACGATAGACAGATATCAAATGGCAACTAAATCAAAGAGGGGTAGAATATGACAAATAAGGTCAAGCTTCTACATTACATTTTACTAAATCATAAATCCTTATTAACACCCTCCTATACTTGTAGTAACACAACTTGGTCACTAAAATTTTATACATGACTAAGCATCTATTCTAAAGTATCCCTATCACAAATTCAATCATTTAATAATATTGTCAAATAACATGGTTTCGGGATTAACATAACCGCATATCGCTAGACATGATACTACTATAATCATCTAATCAAATAATCAATACCAATTCAACAATTACTTTCATGCTCATGATCAAAACAATTCAATATCAAATCCTTATTTCATCCGTTCCACTCTCTTTAAAATCAAGGTTACGTCGGTCATCAACGAAATCGATATACATCCAAGGCAACAATTACTCCTAAGAAAATAAACAAAATTCATTTTAAATTTACCCCACTCTTCAATACCTCTCAAGGTAACCGGTTCAAAACTGGAAGGGCCGGGGTTCGGAGTGAGGGTACCTTCTCATCCTAAGCCAAAAGGGGCTCCTAACAGTTTCTATCCGGGTTCATTTTATTAGACACATCCTAAGTTCATTTATTAAATTCATTGGTTAGGCCTGAGGATCGTTTTGCTCTGATACCACTTTGTAACACCCCCATTTATTTAGGGACCTTTAGCAAGACATTCCCAATAAATAGGACTGTTACCATCTCGGTTGCCCGAGGTAAATGATACAAATTAAAACAAACCAAAGTACTTTAATAACTTTAACTGAAGTAACGATCTTATTACATTGCCAACCGATTAAATTTAAACCTTAACATTACAATTTACTACGCAGCGGAAATTACATAAATAAAGTTGTATAAGTCAACTAAGTGATCTAGACAGCAATAATGGTCCAAGTCGAGCTCACATCCCAATGCTCCCAAGTCAGCTAATCTTTAGTACCTGTCAAATCTGCTCCCCATTATGGTTCATCACAGGTGTTCACGAATACACTGTCAACCACGAGGTTGAGTAGGATAATCACACAACATTAAATATAGAAACTTAACAGATGTAAATGTTGGAATATGTGTCCTCCGACAATAATGCGATCACAACTGTCGATCATGATGATCACATGTTTAAGTCTCGTTTTAAGAATACAATTGGGAAGTAATATTTTACTGTCAACTGGTCCACACATATCGGTAATGATTGGCTGACTAGAGTTTGACATTACTGTCGTGCGACGGTGGTGATCAGTTCATCCCCTTAGGTCATACCTAAAGGGTAACACTCTTAATTGATTATTTAATTGATCGTATGACGATACGGGTTAATTAAATTACTTAAAATTGACGGACGATTTTGGAAGTAATATTTACGTATCTCATTATAATTTGATTAAATGAGATACGGTCTAAGTGATCGAATTGTTTTATTACTTAGATGAAATTATTGTTTAAGGAAACAATTGCATTTGAATGAATAATTTATTATAAATACAAGATGTTGTGATTTATAATTGGTAAATTATTTTGGTACAAGTAATTATGAATTACTAAGTCGATTTTGTACATGACGTATTTTTATTAATGCGTTGATTTTTAATATGTTAAAAATGCATAACAATTTTACATGACTTGTGACATGTGACAAATTGACAAATTGACGAAGATAAAATGGAATCCATTTTATCTTAAATGGACCGAAATAGTGGGTGTATTAGGATAAATATTATGTTGATTAATTAAGTGGAAAGCATAATCATTTTACCTAATTACTAGCCATGCAAACCTAGTTGTTTTTGTGAAGAGCAACTTGATCATGCATTGGCCAACACCACCCCACCCTACCCGGTTTTGTCATAGAGAAAAGCCAAGGGTTTTTCTCTATAATTTGTCTAATATACACTATATGCATTCTAGTGTATTATTCATTCATTCCATCATCTAAAATATAGAGTTTTAGAGAGACAAAATTACTCCTTCTTTTCCCTTCTCTTAACCGAAAATTAAGGGACCAAAATCAATATTTTTGGGTCAATTTTATTTAGATTAATATTGTTCTAGTATTAATAATATTAATTTTATTAAGAGGTTATCTTGGGTATTATTCCTTGGGAGGGATTCTAAACTTGAATCCTTTGTTCATCCAATATTAGGAGAGTTCAAGAACAAGTGAGTAGGAGAACTCACTTGTGCCCAATAATCCGAAATTTCCAATGTAAGAATGATGATTTCTTCTCTATATTTACTTATGTTTGCATGCATAAGATCTAATTAATTTTATGACTAAATTAAATTGTAACATATAAGAATATGTTGTATTATGAGATATAGATTTCTAACAAGTGGTATCAGAGCCTTAGATTGTTTGCATGCAAATCGGTTATAGTTTTTCCGAGTTATACGATTAACAAATAAAACTTATAAATTTGTGTTTATTATGATATATCACGAAATCAATTATGCATGTTAAAGTTTCTGATCCTAAAATGTATTTAGGTTATTTTGGTTAATTTATGGATTTTTATTGTTCATTTTATATAATAATGGCATTAAAATGTGATTTTATGATAAAAATGTCATTTTCGGACTAAAATTAGCTAAACTTCGTTTTTTCCAGTGGTTTTTGGATATGTTTTCTCATATATTATTTTTAGATGACCTGTAAAGTTTCATAATTTTATGAGTTCTTATGCTCGAAATATGGATTTTTCATGATAAAAATCGAATTTAAATGAAAAATAGGTTAATATGAGTAATATTTCGAATCTGGTCATATAAATTTAGTTTGTTGTCACATGCAATTTTACAAGATGTATGTAAAATAATTGGCTATAATGAAGTCTTTATGCATGATTTATGAATTTTTGATGAAAACTCACATAAATAGTGACTTTAATTAGTATAAATTGCTAAAACATACTTCATGACTAAGGAAAAACGTCACATGTTGCATTTTATCTCATTTTTCAGATCTAAAATTGAAAAGTTGATAAAAATTATTTTTCTCATATTTTTATGGTTATAATTGAAAAATTCTATAAACCGCAACATTGTTTTTCCTTGATAAATTTCGAAATTTTTAACCTAAGTTTTTGAACATTATGAGTGTCATGGTATTTTTCCAGAATGTTCATGAGTTTAAAATTTCAAATTTTGAATTTATTTGAATGTTTTGTGATTTATTTGAAGTTTATGGCATCTTATTATAATTTTGAGTCCATTTATGAACAATTTTAAGAAAAATAAGTTAATTATTGTCAATAAGTTAGTGAAGACTAATTTTGAGTCCTAAGATGGTTAGGGTAATTAACTAATACATAAATGTGATTTTATGTAATTTATTGTGATTTTAAAAGGTTGAATCACGCAAATCCGTAAAAACCGTTTAATATACGATATTGGCTCCTTAAAGGCGATTTAGCATAAAATTGGGCATGTTCATACATATTATAATGCTGCATTTTATTTATGATTGTCATAATTTTATTTTATGTAATTTTTGAATTATGTAATTTTACTTAGTATGGCCTAAGTTTTTTTTTTTTAATTGATATTACCCGAAATGTATGGGAATATCGATTCGGTTGTAATTTATTGTGATCTCGTATCACCGTTTTGTAATTTAATAGATTTATTTTATTTTAATTAAAAATGTATAATAGGAAATTATGTAATTTGTTATGTAATTTATTTATTCCGGAGTTCCTTGAAGACGGTGCCACTCAAGAAGGCGATCCATTAAAGACGGTCTTACCTCGAGATGCGTGCCAAAACCGAAGTTCAAGGGACCAATGGAGTTGGTTTCCGAATTTGTAATAGTTTATTAGATTTACTATTTTAGGAAGGCCATACTAGGATTTAATTTATGCTTTGCATTTTATTTATATGTCGCATGCATCGCTAAATCGCCATAACTAAAACATGCATCATCACCATTTTAATCGAGTTTATCGACCGTGTCAATTATAATTATCGTAGTTCACCGCTTTAGTTCACTTAAAACGTGATAGATAATAAATTGACATGACCTCTCGCTAAAATAATCAAGTGAGACATAGCCTTACCAAAAAGTAGAAACCATGAAAACCTATTTCGTGAGGGAGTGCACTCGGCTTTATCGGGGTACAAACCTTGTTACGTAGGGGAAGTGGGTGATAAATGTCTACCCACCGAATTTATAAAGATGAGGGTTGTTTTCGGCTCTACCGATGCCCAAGTTGATGTAAATTTGGATCATGGACACATTTATTCGAAATTTGGGTTGAACTCAACGAAAGTATTCTCGACGGTTGCCGGATGTGTTTCGGGCTAGAGATAAATTTTAATGTAAATTTATCGACTAAGAGTTCTAAAAGTAGAATCGATTAAAAGGTTAATCCACCGAGTTATATTGAAAAGGGTTGTTTTCGGCTTTACCGATGCCTAAGTTAATATGAATTTGGGTCTTGGAATCATTTATCAAAGTTGGGTAGAGGTCACTAGATAAATGCAATAAAACTTGTTTAAATTAAATTTTTACGAGTGTTATTATTTTGAAAACGACATATGTTTTATTCCTTCTATTTTCGTTTTGTAGACCACTTTTATTTCTCATAACAATGGCCGCTCCAAACACCAATGCCACACCTCTCACTAATACTTCATGGCTCCGATCCTTCATGGATCATTGTAAACTTGAAAAGAATGGGTCAAATTTCTCCGATTGGGATGCCCAACTCAAATTAGCCGCCCAAGGTGACGACAATCTTCGTTACCTCACCGAGGCCTCTCCACCCGAACCTAATGCTAGGTCGAGTGCCGCTACTAGGGAAGCATATGAGGCTTACCACAAGGAGTCCGCCGCAATGAAAAATGTGTTGATTTTTGCGATGGAGGCGGATCTCCAAAGGAGAGCCTTTAAAATGGGCACCGCTAATGAAATCTATTCCAAGCTTGTGACAATGTTTTCAAAAACTCCGCGGATCGTCCAATATGAGGCGGTCGCGGCATTCTTTGATCTCGACTTTAAGGAGGGCCAAAAGGTTAGCCCTCACGTGCTCAAATTAATGGAGCTAGTCGAGACTTTGAAGATTCAAAAGGTTGAAATCCCCAAAGAGCTCATTGTAGATAAGATTCTACACTCTTTATCCAAAGTCAAAGTGTATGTTCAATTCCGGGTGAATTTTAACATGCAAGACAAGGACGTGTCTCTTGAAGAGTTGCACAAGTTACTTGTGCAAGCCGAAAGAGACATGGGGTTAAATGTTAACCCACCTAAGGATGTGCTTAATATAAGCACCAAGAGCAAAGGGAAATTCAAAAAGAATGGGAAAAAGGGTAAGAGGCAAGCTCCCATGTCCACCAAGGCTAAGACTTTTGAAGCTAGCACTTCCAAGACCAAGAAGGGTCCTCTTGATAAATGCCATTATTGTAATGGTGTTGGACATTGGAAAAGGAATTGTTCCAAGTATCTTGGTGACATCAAAGCTGGAAAGATCACTCCAGTAGGTAAATGACTATCCTTTCTTTTATGTTTCTAATTCAACTATAGTATTTTGATACAAAGTTGTGATAATGTATCCCCTTTTTATTGTAAATAGGGCCTCCTCCAAGCAAAGACAAGGGAAAAGAAAAGCAAGCTTGAGAAATCATCAAGGAGCTAGGAGTAGCTTCCAATGAAGCTTGGTTTTTTATTATTATCTTATTTTAAGTTATGTTTCGGATTTTTAGAACTATTTTGATTTCCGTGTTTGACATGGAAATGGATTTTGGATCCTTTCTAAACAATGGTTGTATTTTGGATAATGGTGGCTTGGTTTGCAACCCAAGTCACCCCTTTTATCGTATTTCTTTGTTCTAAAAATTCGTCTTTATATGCTTGCACATAGAAACATATGATCATGTACTTAAAGTGATCCAATAGACAACTATAATTATGGGATTCATTATATGTCCACAAGCTTAAAGCTTGTGTATGATCAATTATAAAGTGATGTTGAGTTGATGAACTCTCCTAAAGGAATGTCAATTACCAAGTACACTCATCAAATCTAAAACCATTAGTCAATCTATGAGATAGTCCTCCTTATATTTCAAAATCATTATTTGTGTCTCATAAGCTATCTTTGAATATCTAGTGTATTTATTCTAAATATAGAGTGGGAGAAAAATGAAGACACAAAGAATACAAAGATAATTTGTATACTTGAGTAAAGGAGATCTACGAAAGAAAGGATGATTTGTATACCTAAATAGAAAGTATACACAAATAGATGAGATCTATGGTCTCGAATAGATGAGATCTACATGACAAAAGAGACCAAGTGAAGTAATCAAAAGAATATGTTCTTAAGATAACTACACGAGGAGACCAAAAGAAAATTTTGAAAGAAAAATGACTAAAGAAAAGTCTTAACAAGAGATTTGGCTAGTTTATGAACAACATTTGACCAAGAGTTTTAATTTTGATATTTACTTAAGAGCCTAAATGAAACAAAGTTGCATCCTTGAAAATAAATGAGATTTATGACTAAAAGTTGCAAAGAAAGATATGCCGATATCTATAAGAGCTAAGTTAACTGTTAACCATGCTAGTGTCATTACTTAACCTCATTATGAAAATGAAATGGTTAAACCTCCTTCCAGAAAAGGGTATTTTGAGAAGGCTGTATATTAAATGAAATTCACATTTAAATAATGACATTGCTACGCATCATTAAAAAATGAATGAGTTAGAGATTAAAATCTCTTTCCATAAGTTTAAGATTGAAACCTTTTCAAAATAGGTATTTTGAAAGGATATGCTGGGAACATATATGGTTTCATCTTAATAACTTGGCAAAGCAAAGTTCTTGAAATGTTTCGATTGAGTAGTCAATTGCGAAACATGTGGAATTAAGTGGGAGTTGGAAATTATCATGTGAAGACATGGAATTTAGTGGAAGCAATCATCTTGTAAAAATTTATAACTCATTACTCATTGAGAATGACGAGCCAATACTATCTTTTACAAAGAAGTATTTGAGTTTTCAATTCTAGATGAAAATGGACTATGATGAATCCAATCACATCATGAGATGTTGGATAGGTATTGAGATATACACATCAAATCAACGAGAATCGTAGGTTATTCATGTCAATGAAAATGGAATTACCATTAGCAGTCATGGTCGTTCATTGAACCTAAGAATGGTTGATCACATGATTATTAGTTACTAATGTTTCCGCCATTATAATAATCATGCACATGTCCAATAATGAATCATATGCATAAGAGCATGATGAATCATAGGCAAGCCATAGAAGAATCGTCATGAATTCTCGAGGAGAACTAATGAGCGATTCCAGTGATGGACAGGACACTCTGTTATATGACAAGAAGTTGCACATATTGAAGTTCGATCACACGTAAGGATTTATGAAAATCCTAAGCTTTTCAAGCTAAAAGGAGAAATAAGAAGCTTTGAAAAATACTTAGTTGAAGTAAGAAGTTACTCAAAACTGATATTTTCTAATATGCTAGGACTTATGAGAAGTGCTAGGCTAATCATCTTGACAATTGTTGCACGACTCTGCAAAACGTATACCTAGTGCATTGTGAGTTGGTAGAACACTTGACCAGTGCAAGTTATATCATCCACCACATATTCGTTGGTTATGTGATAAACAAACAAGAAAGTTCTTTCAAGATAAAGAACCCAAACCAAGGTTGGGAACCTTTATGTGTACTTGGTAAGGTTCATGCTATGAGAGATAACATGAATATAAAGAATAATGCAATTAAAGAAGTTTGAACACATGGACACATGGTATGTTAAACTTCTATTGTAATCGACTAGTGTTTACACACTTACGATATACATCACAAGGTTGTAATATGGTATTGACTACCCGAATGTGATGTCGACATTTGTCGTTTTAGTTGTTATTAACTCACCATATACTTTGTTACATCCAAACGGGTTGTAGAGACAATTGAACCCCGTTAAAGTGAATGCGGATTAGCATTGTATTCGCCCATAGTTACTTACATGAGGTGACGTCTCGAAGTGACTAGAGTGTGATGCGATTGATGGCAAGTTCAAGTGCCATGAAGGCATGTGAGATGACTAGTCGATCACATAGGCAGACTGTTAGGAACACCTTGTCGGGCCTTATGACCGCTTATAGAGTTCTGGCAAATTTATATAGCCTGGTCGTGGCGAGAGCTACTATAGTATTCTAATGAGTAGATTCTCTTGACTAAAGACTGTTCGCCTAAGATGGCACAGTTTCAGATTAACTTTGATTTGTGTTACTACGACCTTCGTAAATGGGGTCAAATGGGCATATTTTGGGTTATGATGGTTGTGGCTAGTCGAAGGGAATAAGTGCGATAGGAATTGTCCACCCCTTGTCAGGGTTATAAAAATATCTCAGGGCCACTCTAGGAGTAATGAACTGGAAATGCGTGGCCACGCTCGGAAGATATCTATGGTAGATAAATCCGGTCAATCAGTTATTCTCCAGATCGAGGAAACCACTCTCGATATGATCACTTGCAAGTACGACCTGAAAGACACCTTGCATTGAGTGGGAGATAGTAATAGGATAAGAGAATTGGTGACGCACACTTGTCGAGGACAAGTGGGAGATTGTTGGAATATGTGTCCTCCGACAATAATGCGATCACTGGTTGTCGATCATGATGATCACATGTTTAAGTCTCGTTTTAAGAATACAATTGGGAAGTAATATTTTCTGTCAACCTGTCCCACACATATCGGTAATGATTGGTGACTAGAGTTTGACATTCTTTGTCGTGCTTGACGGTGGTGATCAGTTCATCCCCTTAGGTCATACCTAAAGGGTAACACTCTTAATTGATTATTTAATTGATCGTATGACGATACGGGTTAATTAAATTACTTAAAATTGACGGACGATTTTGGAAGTAATATTTACGTATCTCATTATATTTTGATTAAATGAGATACGGTCTAAGTGATCGAATTGTTTTATTACTTAGATGAAATTATTGTTTAAGGAAACAATTGCATTTGAGTGAATAATTTATTATAAATACAAGATGTTGTGATTTATAATTGGTAAATTATTTTGGTACAAGTAATTATGAATTACTAAGTCGATTTTTTACATGATGTATTTTTATTAATACGTTGATTTTTAATATGTTAAAAATGCATAACAATTTTACATGACTTGTGACATGTGACAAATTGACAAAGATAAAATGGAATCCATTTTATCTTAAATGGACCGAAATAGAGGGTGTATTAGGATAAATATTGTGTTGATTAATTAAGTGGAAAGAATAATCATTTTACCTAATTACTAGCCATGCAAACCTAGTTGTTTTTGTGAAGAGCAACTTGATCATGCATTGGCCAACACCACCCCACCCTACCCGGTTTTGTCATAGAAAAAAGCCAAGGGTTTTTCTCTATAATTTATCTAATATACACTATATGCATTCTAGTGTATTATTCATTCATTCCATCATCTAAAATATAGAGTTTTAGAGAGACAAAATTACTTCTTTTCCCTTCTCTTAACCGAAAATTAAGGGACCAAAATCAATATTTTTGGGTTAATTTTATTTAGATTAATATTGTTCTAGTATTAATTTTATTAAGAGGTTATCTTGGGTATTATTCCTTGGGAGGGATTCTAAACTTGAATCCTATGTTCATCCAATATTAGGAGAGCTCAAAAACAAGTGAGTAGGAGAACTCGCTTGTGCCCAATAATCCGAAATTTCCAATGTAAGAATGATGATTTCTTCTCTACATTTACTTATGTTTGCATGCATAAGATCTAATTAATTTTATGACTAAATTAAATTGTAACATATAAGAATATGTTGTATTATGAGATATAGATTTCTAACAGTAAACACGTGGAATAAATACCACCACCAATTCCCATCATATCCACACTAGTCGTCCCGGTCCGTGACCGAGGCTCCACCACACCGTCGTCCCGCCAACTCCTGCCCCGGGGATAAACACAAATGTCGTCCCAGTCCGAGACTGAGGATACCCAATAAGATAGTATGCCAATACGAATAATCCAATCCAATAAAGCAATAATAATTTACACATCCATTCAATCCACAAAAGAACACGAGTTGAGTAGTTATCCTACCTGGCAAGCAAGTACTCCAATTACGCACTCCAATGATGCAATCTAATCAACAAATAAAGTTTCTCAATAAAACCGTCACCTAATACAAATAATAATTATAATTACTAATTATATACTTTATTCAAATAATTCCATTAATTATAAATTAATTAATTAGTTATTTATAATCTCGTATAATATAATTCAAAGACTTGTTTCAATAATCCAAAACCCGATTACCATTAATTCTCGTGTTAACCCGTCTTAAATAATTAATAAATCAAACTCAATACCTAATACCCAAAAAAGCACGTGAAACAGAAACATACTGGTCAGACTATATTTTTCGGTTACTTGTCGTTAGGAGCACCTAGACCAAAACACAATTTATAACTTCACAAACAACTCTACAATTAGTAAAGAGGCAAGTAAAGGTCGGATCCCAAGGGACGGAAATTGAGATGAGATTTCTATTGCAACTAGTGGTGTCTTAAGGGGTGTCACAATTGGGGTTTGATGTAGAAGATCACTAAACTAAATAGCAATGAAAGTAAACAAGCAAGATGAATTAAAAGGGGATGTAAAACAATTGATAAGAGGCACTAGGGTGTCATGGGTTCATAGGGGATTCATGGGAATTGATCATACAAACATATTCTCAAGTTATAAGCAAGCAATTATTGTTGTGATGGATCGAGTTGGTTTATATATTACAATCCTAGGAAAGTTTGGGTCCCGGAGCCGGATCGATTAGATTGTACAACACCTACAAGTCGACTTAGTCTTCCCTACTCAACAACATGCATGGTCTAATGAGACTCGAGTTGGTTTATGTCTTACAAGTCTCATTGAAAAGATAGGTGATGGGTAAAAAATGCAAGGATTCATAGGCTCGCATTTCATCAAACATAACATGTGCATAAGTTGAGATCACAACAAGCAAGCAAATAAACTATGAAAGCATATTAATTTAAGCATGAATCATCCCCCATGTTGGTTTCCCCTAATTACCCATTAACCCTAGCTAAGTAACTACTCACTCATTATCATGTTGAACATGCTAGCAAGGTTGTCAATCATACCAACAAAGTGAAACATGATGAATAAATAAAAGTGATTAACAATAGTTAAAGAGGGATTAAGAGAATTATACCTACTAATGATTCCAATAATAAAGCAAAGAATAAAAGAAGTACTTGAATGCTTGATTGAGAGGTTGTCAATCTCCCAATAATAACCCAAATAATCTTCAATTACCCAAAATAAAGGATGAACAAGAGAGAGATTAAGGAAATAAAACTTGATTAAATGTTGACTACAAGATTAAAGAGAGATTTGATTGATATTAACTACTCAAACGATTGCTAAGAAGAACATGCTCTTCTAATTAGACTAATGGGGTATTTATAGTGGGGATTAGGTGCATGAATTAGGGTTAACTAAGGGCTTAAATGACGATTAAGTCCCTTGTTGAGGAAATGCCGGTCTTTTTGGAAAGACTCCGGTCCTAGAAGAAGATGTGCATCCTTCCTTGAAGCTTAAAGAAGACGAAATGGGTCTGCCTGGGAATCCGGGCGTCTTTAGCACGGGACGGGCGGATTTGGTGGTTTCTGCCCGGGCGTCTTCTGGAGATTTTGCCCGGGCGTCTTGGTGGTGAAGACGCACGGATTGTGGGTGGTGGACGGGCGGCTTCAGGGGAAGACGCACGGATTGTTAGGCAGTCTTATTTCTTCTTCTTTTCTTCCTTTTTCTTCATAAAGTCCTTGGGGATTTCCTCGGGGATGCAAGGATCTTTTCTCATCATTGCCCATCTACTATAATATGTACAAAGGCCTTCTAATCTTGTCTCACCTTGATGCTTGGTCATTGAATGCAATCAATTTAGCCTCATTTTGCCATGAAAATGCAAGGTTTGCACTCCTTCCTACCAAGGGATCAAAACCTCAAAGAATATGCAAAACAAAGAACTAAAGACAATAAATGACCCAAATATGCACTAAAAAGCATGGGAATATGGCTAATTCGGGGACTAAATATGCTCTAATTATGGTCACATCAAATATCCCCAAACCGAACCTTTTCTCGTCCCGAGTAAAGAGGTGACAAAGACTAGGACCATTATTTAAACTAACCTTATAACATAGCCGATATGAGACAATTAGCGGGTCTCACTCCCCCCCCTTCAACTCACAACAAGACAACCATGAAGTAGGATGCCTTCTTGCAAGGCAAGGTGGGTCTTGCCAAAATGGCGACACATCCAATCATTAAATCACATGAAATCAAGTAATGGATGCATCTACAAAAGAATAGCCACTTTCCTCATCTAAGTGGCGGAAATTATCTACAAGGGAAGCAATTCAAGGGTACACACTCCTTCATAGATGCAATTTCTTCAAACTACTAAGCCTAGAAGGATACGAATAAATCACCTCCAAATTGTGTCAAGCTAGGGTACCTTTGTCCTCAATCGTTAAATGATTTTGTCAAGAGTAGACTCCCTATGGTGTTAGAAACACTGGAGGATCGCGGAATTCCCCCTCTTGCCTAGACAAGAAGAAGGGTCGTCCCCTCTCTACCATGCACAAAAATGGATATGATGGATAAAGGAATCGATAGATATTTGAGTTTCACTTTGGGAGTTTGCTTTTGTTTTTGTTTTTCCCCCCAATTTCTTGTGGCATTTGACATTTGAGAACACTTCCTTGCCATTTCTTTTTTATTTTTGGCATTTCAATACTTGATATCTTTTCAACTTTTTGCATTTTCTTTTTGAACATTTTCAAAGTCACCCCATATGTAGTGAGGGTGGCTTATATTTGAAGCTTTAGGAGTTCTATTTTTGCTCCTCTTTTCATTTGATGCATTTTTTTTTTTTTTGCAAACTTTCTTTCACTTTTCATTTTATTGAACTTAAATTGATTTCTTTTTGTGCCCATTCCCTTTGATGACAAAAAAATGTGGTAGAACATGGATGATGGATGGATGCATGGTTTAAAGGGTCACCTTGGAATAAACGGTAGCCAAGGAGTTATCACACCACAAGGTACTCTTGACTAGGCCTTAATCCATGGGTCAAAGGATACTAGCATGACACATCCTAGGGTGTTTTACAAGTATTCTAACAAGCAAAGTCTTAAGAAGAAAAAGCATCTACTAAGGCCTATATACACTTGTCAAGCTTCCCAAGTAGACGGTTTCGCAAAATTTTTCTAACATGCAACTACATGCCATGATGCAACTAGCATTTATACATCCTAATGCATATGATTCTACCAACTAATATGCCATATAAACTAAACACAAGTCCTAAGTTCACATTGTTATACCGCATCAATCAAAATAAAGCCACATAGTCATTAACATAAAGAGGAAAAAGGAGATTGGAAAGATCATACCATGCGGTCTTCAATATCCTCATGTCTCGGATGTGGCGTAGTCGATCAATGTGAACAAGGATAAAACAAATACAATATATACATGACTACACTACAAAGGAAATGAACTTGATTTTGGTTTTTTCAATTTTTTCAAATTTTTATGGTTTTTCGAATTTTATGATTTTTTTGGGTTTTTGAATAAAAGTTAAGTTAGAATTCCCCATCCCCACACTAATATGGGAATTGTCCTCAATGGCCAAAATGATGGGAAATCATGCAAGCATGATGCATGAATTCTACTCTAAATGCAAGCTACACTAATCTACACTACATGATGCATGGTTTTTTGTTTATGACGGAGAGCGTAATTTAGATTACCTCCCGTTGCGTATGCATGTACTTCCACAAACCGAGTTAGACATTATTTCTAATGTCCTAAAGTTGGGGTAGTTCATGCACACAAGATGCAATGCATGAAACTAAATTTGTCATTTTGGATTTTCAAAGTGGGAACAATGAAATAAGAACACCTCAATGGGGCCGAGGTGTTAGTCCTCTATGTTGCTAGGACTCTCCAACCATGATCAAGATAAAGTAAATAAAACAAAGAAAGAAGTAGGCAAACCTCAAGAGGGTAGGAGCCTCCAAAGCTTGCTAGTCTTCCACCATATCATCAGTATCATCATCTTCCTCAATAGAAGTGGACTCATCACCACTTCCCTCTTCACTATCTTGCTCACTTTCTTCATCATCCTCTTCTTCTTCTTCACTAGCCTCTTCCTCAATGCTATCAACAACCTCATCACCGACAACCTCATCGTCACCCGGAATCTCACCCCTAGATGCACTCGGAAAGAAGACTTTCCTATCCGCCCAATTAGGCAAAGGACATGAAGGATCAAGTAGTCCTTGCCTAGCTAAATGAAGGAGGGGTGGATATTGGGCTAAGTAAGCATCTTCCCGATCCTTAAAAGCTTGTTTGTGCATCTCTTGCATGAGTAGAGTCATATAGTCATTGCTTGCTTTAACACCTTCGGGTTTGAACTCTTGGTACTTGAATGGATAGGGTGGTGTGACAATGGAAGAGGAGGGCATTTCAAATTCACCCCTTTGTTGTCGGATGATGTATTCGGCTTCTTTTGAGAGGGGAAGAAGGTAGTTGGTCCGGTGGACACTGAAACGGCATATCTTGGAAGGCAAAGTAAAAGATCTAGCCTCATTTGTGAGCCACCCATACTTGGTGTCAAGAGGGTTATGAGTGACCCACTTGTACTTGTTAATCATGGCATCCATGTCAACGAGATGACCCCCCTTTTTCGCCACATACTTGCTATCCTTGTTGAAATTCGGATCAAAGTACTTAGCCAAAAGAGTGACTAGACCTCCATTTACAATAACGGTGGTGCCTTGCTTTCCACAATCAACATTTAGCCATCTTTCCACCAAAAGCCTTAGAGAATTGTAAGGCTTGGTGAATTCCCTTCCAATATTTAAGGCCGACTCAAGAAGAACACAATCGAGCTTGGTAAAGTTGTTGGTGTCTTTTCTTGCAATGATGGTATTTCCGATGACCTTATGCCACACTATAATGCCCGGATGGTGGACTAATAGAGCGCGACTAGCATGATAGTTCTCAAATTTCCTTCCGGAAATTGCCTCCCAAAGAGGAGCGGGGTCATACTTGCCGGGATTCTTGAAATAACTAGGTGAATCACTAAGACCCAATGCTTTACCCAATTCATCAAAGGTGATACGCCTACTCACATTAGCTAGGCGGAACTCGATGTTTTCTCTAGTCTCTACCTTAGTAACTTTCAAAGAACTCAAGAATTCTAAGGTAAGGGAGGGGTATGTCAATTCTTTTGTAGCAAACAATTTTCCCAACCCCATGGCTTCAAAGAAGGCTTTGGTTTGTTCAAGGACACCCAATTTGTTCAAGGCATCTTCACATATAAATTTGGTGGATAGAAAGGATTTTCTAGCATACTTGGCAAATGTTTCCCTATGGGAGTTAGAAATGAAAATTATCTCCGGATAGTTCGAAAGTTGAGCAATTTCCGGAGTTGTTGATGTTGTTGCTTCCAAGGGAGGTTGTTGTTGTTGTTGAACTTCCAAGTTTGAACTAGCTACCACCATAGCCAATGAGGCTTTCTTTGCTTGAAGACTCTTTTGTCTTGTTGAGAGTGCCTTTGCCTTAGGTGCCTTTGTTGCTCCTTTTGTCCTTGCCATTGATGATTTAACCAAGAAAAGAGTGAAAATCTTCAATTTCCAAGTATACCCAAATCGATTTTAAGGTGAAACGCTTTGCCTTTATAATTTCAAAAATCGACTCAAAGGTTGAAGATTTTGGTGCTTGGTTTGATTTTTGTTGAAAGAGGAGTGATTGATTGTTGTTAGAAGGAAGTTTTGATTTGATTTTGATTGAATGTGGTTGAGGAAATCTTGTTTTGGTGATGGAGAGGATGAGGGTTTTGAGTTTTGGGGTTTATGGGTAGTGTTTTGAATGAAGGAATGAAGAAATGAATGTGGGATGGGGTATTTAAAATACCCGAAAAATTTGAAATAGCAGGGGAAGACGGGCGTCTTTCCTTCGGGACGCTCGGATTCTGCCTGTTTTGGTTTGAGAATTCTCACCTAAAGACGGGCGTCTTTCAGCAAAGACGCTCGGATTTGTCAATTGCGAGACGGGCGTCTTCTGCTGAAGACGGGCGGATTCTCAGACAGTGAGATTTCTTGTTTTTCACAGGCAAAAAGACGGGCGTCTTTCCTTTCAAGACGGACGGATTTCTGAAGACGAGCGTCTTCTCTTCCAGGACGCTCGGATTTATCAACAGTCCCAAAATTTCAAATTCTCAGCTTAGATGGACGGGCGGATTTTGACAAATATGCCCGGATTGCCTGAAGACGGGCGGATTCCCATGAAAACGCTCGGATTCTGCCCCTTTTACCCGGATTCAGTTCCATCCGTGTACTTGCATATCCCGTGTCATTTTTTATTCTTCAAATCCCGTGTTCTTCATTGTAGGGGCACTACTAAGGCATGAATAGCCTAGGCAATTGCTATCCCCACACTAAGATAAAGCACTACACATCAATTAAATCATTAGTCCCTCCCTCACTTCTCTAAAAAAATGATAATTATCTTGATCAAAGCATAAAAATCCAAAAATGACAAAAATGCAATGTAAGAATTAAAATGCGAGTTAGGGAGTTAGAAATATTTACAAATGGTGGTTTAGAGAGGACTCCACCAAACTCTCATCCTTAGTGAGATGTCATGGGGGCATGTCCAAGGTGTTGTTGATGTTGCTCAACACCTTGAAGAAGTAATCAAAAGCTTGTTCATTATCATGATAAAGATCTTCAATAGACCTTTGCCCTTGTTGTCGGTCTTGATCGATAGCATTACCAATATAGGGATTGAAAATCCCTTCAAACTCATCGTCCCAAAGACCACAAACTTCATCTACTTGATCACTAAAGATCTCTTGAGTTGATGGAGACAACTTTCCCATTTTCTTGTCTTGGCCAATGAGGCCATCCTCTTCATTGCTTGACTTTGGTGAGCTTTTCAAGCTCTCTTTGTTACAATTCACTTGCTCTTTGAATGGAGCATCTTCAATTTTCTTCTTCCATTGGAATTCCGACTTCTTCCTATCATCCTTCCGGCTATAATGATCAACCATAAAACATGGTTCATGCAAACGGGGAGCTCTCATGGTCTTGTCAAGATTGAAAGTTATGCTCTCATCTCCCACTTCTAGAGTGATCTCTCCATGCTTCACATCAATCACCGCACCCGCGGTGTGTAAGAAAGGTCTTCCTAGAATGATTGGAATGTTGGAGTCTTCTTCCATGTCAACAATGACAAAGTCCACCGGGATGAAAAATTTCCCAATTCTTACGGGAACATCTTCCCATATCTTTAATGGTGTCTTCGTCGATCTATCGGCCATTTGGAGTGTGATATTGGTGCATTTAAGCTCTCCCATCCCCAACCTTTTACTCACCGAGTACGGCATAACACTCACACTAGCCCCTAGATCACATAAGGCTTTGTTGATCGTGGTGTCGCCAATGGTACACGGTATTGAGAAGCTTCCCGGATCTTTGAGTTTTGGAGGTGAACTCCCTTGAAGTATTGCACTACTCACCTTAGTGAAGGCGATAGTCTCAAGCTTCCGGATCGACTTCTTCTTTGTGAGGATGTCTTTCATGTATTTTGCATAGGCAAGACGTGATTGATTAATTCCGTGAAAGGAATTGAGACTTCCAAATTCTTCACAATTTCCATAAATTTTCCAAGTTGGTCATCAAATTTGGGCTTGGCTTGACGACTCGAAAAAGGAAGTCTAATCACAATGGGCTCCTTCTCCTTGACCTTGTCTTCATTTTTCTTTGAAATTTCTTCTTTTGATGGTTCTTCATCCTTGGAGTTTTGCACAATTTCTTCTTTGTCACTAGCTTCCACAACTTCATCCTCAACTTGCTTCTTCGGTGCTTCATACCTTGTACCACTCCTCAAGTGAATGGCACTAACCGTTTCATGTCTTGGGGGATTACTTTGAGGTGGTAATTGCCCCTTTTGTCTTTGTGAGCTTGAAGATGCTAGTTGAGTCAATTGGGTTTCCAACATTTTGGTGTGAGCTAGGATGTTGTTGATGGTGGTTTCCTTTGCTTGACTATCCTTTTGCATTTGAGTGAAAAACTCTTGTTGACTCTTTTGCATTTGGAGGACCGCTTTTTTAACATCAAAACCTTGGTCATTTTGTTGATTGTATGGAGATTGATTTTGGTAACCTTGGTTTTGGTTGTAAAAGGGTCTTTGATTTTGGTTTCTCATGGGAGGTGGGGTGTATGTTGGTTGAGGGTTTTGAACATTTTGGCTTTTGTATGAGAGATTTGGATGGAATTTGGTGTTTTCATTGTAATAGTTTGAATAAGGGGTACCACTCTTGTATGCTTGGAAAGCATTTACTTGTTCATTTGTTCCCCTACATTCACTTTGGTCATGTCCCAAAGTTCCACAATTCTCACATATCCCACTTGGGATTGATGAAGATGCCGTCATGGCATTAACATGATGCTTTGGTATTTTGAGGCTTCTTCAAGTCTAGCCATAGCTTTTTCAAACTTCAAATTGATGGTATCAATGTGAGCACTAAGTTGAGCACCCAATTGAGTAATGGAGTCCACTTCATGCTTTCCTCCTCTAGTAGCCTTGCGAGGTCAACTATATTGTGAGTTATGGACCGCCATTTCCTCAATTTTGTTCCAAGTTTGATTGTCATCAACTTCGGTGAACATTCCATTTGATCCCATGATGAGAATGTTCCTTGAATCTTCATAAAGACCGTTCCAAAATTGTTGTACCAAGAACCACTCGCTAAGTCCATGGTGAGGACATGAACGACAAATTCCCTTAAACCGCTCCCAAGCTTCATACAAAGATTCTTCATCCCTTTGCTTAAAGCCCGTGATTTGAGCTCTTAGCATGTTAGTCTTTTCCGGTGGATAGAACTTTTTGTAGAAAGCTAGAGCCAACTTCTTCCAAGAATCAATTCCGAGATTAGCCTTATCAAGGCCTTTTAACCATAGTTTTGCGGTGCCAATTAGAGAAAAAGGAAATAAGACCCATCGAATTTGGTCTTGAGTTACACCGGTTTGAGAAATCGCATCACAATAGTCACAAAAAGTCTCCATATGAGAATGAGGGTCTTCACTAGGCATCCCCCCAAATTGGCTTCTTTCGACTAATTGGATAAATGCGGATTTGGCAATAAAATTTCCGGTTAGATGTTGTGGTGTGGGAGTACCATTGGGTAGGTTCTCCTCGGTGGGTACGGAATGTGATGAAAACTTAGGCATTGTGGGTTGATTTTGTGTTGGATTTTGTGTTGGGTTCTCCTCACCTTCTCTTGCAAAAGGGTTGATGAACTCAATAGTATTTGGTTGAATATATACAACCTCACCAATACCTCTCAAAGTTCTCCTAGCAAGTCTTCTATTGGTTGTCAAAGTTCTTTCAATTTCGTGATCAAAGGGTAACAAGTCACCTTGTGACCTTCTAGACATACAAAATATCAAACAACTCGAAAACAATTAGAACAAACCTTGAGGAGTTTTACTTCCCCAAGGCAAAGAAAGACACAACTAATAACAATATAAGAAAATTTAAATCAAGTTAACACCGTCCCCGGCAACGGCGCCATTTTTGGTCGGACTATATTTTTCGGTTACTTGTCGTTAGGAGCACCTAGACCAAAACACAATTTATAACTTCACAAACAACTCTACAATTAGTAAAGAGGCAAGTAAAGGTCGGATCCCAAGGGACGGAAATTGAGATGAGATTTCTATTGCAACTAGTGGTGTCTTAAGGGGTGTCACAATTGGGGTTTGATGTAGAAGATCACTAAACTAAATAGCAATGAAAGTAAACAAGCAAGATGAATTAAAAGGGGATGTAAAACAATTGATAAGAGGCACTAGGGTGTCATGGATTCATAGGGGATTCATGGGAATTGATCATACAAACATATTCTCAAGTTATAAGCAAGCAATTATTGTTGTGATGGATCGAGTTGGTTTATATATTACAATCCTAGGAAAGTTTGGGTCCCGGAGCCGAATCGATTAGATTGTACAACACCTACAAGTCGACTTAGTCTTCCCTACTCAACAACATGCATGGTCTAATGAGACTCGAGTTGGTTTATGTCTTACAAGTCTCATTGAAAAGATAGGTGATGGGTAAAAAATGCAAGGATTCATAGGCTCGCATTTCATCAAACATAACATGTGCATAACTTGAGATCACAACAAGCAAGCAAATAAACTATGAAAGCATATTAATTTAAGCATGAATCATCCCCATGTTGGTTTCCCCTAATTACCCATTAACCCTAGCTAAGTAACTACTCACTCATTATCATGTTGAACATGCTAGCAAGGTTGTCAATCATACCAACAAAGTGAAACATGATGAATAAATAAAAGTGATTAACAATAATTAAAGAGGGATTAAGAGAATTATACCTACTAATGATTCCAATAATAAAGCAAAGAATAAAAGAAGTACTTGAATGCTTGATTGAGAGGTTGTCAATCTCCCAATAATAACCCAAATAATCTTCAATTACCCAAACTAAAGGATGAACAAGAGAGAGATTAAGGAAATAAAACTTGATTAAATGTTGATTACAAGATTAAAGAGAGATTTGATTGATATTAACTACTCTAAATATTGCTAAGAAGAACATGCTCTTCTAATTAGACTAATGGGGTATTTATAGTGGGGATTAGGTGCATGAATTAGGGTTAACTAAGGGCTTAAATGACGATTAAGTCCCTTGTTGAGGAAATGCCAGTCTTTTTGGAAAGACTCCGGTCTCTAGGGAGACTCCGGTCTCTAGAAGAAGATGTGCATCCTTCCTTGAAGCTTGAAGAAGACGAAATGGGTCTGCCTGGGAATCTGGGCTTCTTTAGCACGGGACGGGCGGATTTGGTGGTTTCTGCCCGGGCGTCTTGGGAGTGAAGACGGGCGTTTCTGGAGATTTTGCCCGGGCGTCTTGGTGGTGAAGACGCACGGATTGTGGGTGGTGGACGGGCGGCTTCAGGGGAAGACGCACGGATTGTTAGGCAGTCTTGTTTCTTCTTCTTTTCTTCCTTTTTCTTCATAAAGTCCTTGGGGATTTCCTCGGGGATGCAAGGATCTTTTCTCATCATTGCCCATCTACTATAGTATGTACAAAGGCCTTCTAATCTTGTCTCTCCTTGATGCTTGGTCATTGAATTCAATCAATTTAGCCTCATTTTGCCATGAAAATGCAAGGTTTGCACTCCTTTCCTACCAAGGGATCAAAACCTCAAAGAATATGCAAAACAAAGAACTAAAGACAATAAATAACCCAAATATGCACTAAAAAGCATGGGAATAAGGCTAATTCGGGGACTAAATATGCTCTAATTATGGTCACATCACATACACACCCCCATAATACACAAGCAAAACCGTGTTTGACACCCTTCCTTTACGCGTCTTTTCCCGACACCAACCACAAACGGCACCACCCAAGCCCGCCAATCTCTAGCTCGCACTACAACGCATCCTGACAACCAACAACCACCAGCCAACTGTCCCCCACCACCCTCAACTAAGACGCCCTAGCTACCTCAACCATGAACACCAAATACCGAAAACCCGACACTCTCAATAACACACCACACGACACACACCACAACCACGACACTACTGACCACCAGCGTCCTCCACCAAAGCCAGCCACCATGACCACGCCCTCGCCCTTAGCCATGGACCCAACCGAACCCAGCAACACCCCTTTACACACGCCCCCTAAACCAACCCGACACCCACCTTTACACCAAACCCCACCACCTCTGGCCACCACCGTTGTCACCACTAACCCACGGTGGTTCCAGGGGTGGTCCTACTTCCCCTTGACCCACTGCATCAACCACCACATCCACCTAAACCCGACAACAACTCACCCGTAACACCCTCCCCTGTACTCCCCTGTTTTCACGCTTTTCCGACCACCCTGCCACCATGGTCCTACCCCGGACCCTGTAACCACCACCAGTCAACTCGTATATCCTCCACGGTCCCAACCAACCCAGTTCGAGTCTAAATACACACGGTAAGGTGTATAAGACCGAGTTACGCGAATAATTGCGGTTTCCTCTTATCTCCGGCCACCATCACCACAAACCGCCACCTAAAGCCACCCCAACACCACTGCCTAAGTCGACTAGCCACCCGCGAGCCAACCACTCAGGTCTGGTCTCAAAACAGTCACGGTAAAGGGATAAAATCCGTATAAACACACACTGCATATCCCATTCAACCACCCCCGAAAACACCAGCAAACCACCCCCTTCCCGTCAGTCAACGGTGGTCCAACATGTTTCTGGTCACTCCCTGATGTCCCACGGTCATGGTGACGGTCTTAGTTCGTCAAACGGTGGTCTAGTCTACGAGTTATAACAATTACAAAGTCAATACATTAAATTATAAGACGGTCTTACCTTGAGACGAAAATAAAAGCTAAATTCTTCCTCTTTATGCCTTAGATCTCCCTTTATGTGTGATACTTGTGCAATTATATGAATAAAACTATATGGTAGGTCTATCTTTGCTTTTATACTAGCAGAAGGTAGTCTTATTAGGAAACTTACTAATTAAAAATATGTATTCTATTATTATTATTATTATTATTATTATTATTATTATTATTATTATTATTATTATTATTATTATTATTATAACATAACTATCGTTTATTATTATTATTATTATTATTATATGAATTATCATATATTATTATTATCCAATTGCCATATCGACTCGTTATTCCATTATTTATTATTTTATTATATCATCCCGTCTTATTCACAATCACTAATTATTAATCATAAACGTCTTAATTAATTATTAAAAACCCGCGAAACGTAAATATAAATTCCATAAAATTACGGGTATTACACTAGATATGATCAAATGTAAGTACGACCTGCAAGACACCTTGCATTTAGTGGGAGGTAGTAATAGGACAAGAGAATTGGTGACGAACACTTGTCGCGGACAAGTGGGAGATTGTTGGAGTAAGTGTCCCCGACAATAATGCGATCACATTGTTGATCATATTGAGATCACATGTTTAAATCTCATATTAAGAATACATGAGGGAAAGTTATACTTCTTAGTCAACTGGTCCACACATATCGGTAATGATTGGCTGATTAGAGTTTGACATTACTGTCGTACGAAGGTGGTGACTAATTGATCCCCTAAGGTCATACCTATAGGGTAATGCTCTTAATTGATTACTTAATTAATCGTATGCCGATAATGGTTAATTAAATTCCTTAAAATTGACGAGTGATTTTGTGAGTAAAATTACGTGTCTTATTGTAATTTGATTAAATAAGATTCGGTCTAAGTAATCGAATTATTTTATTGCTTAGATTAAATTATTGTTTATGAAACAATTAAAATATAGAATGAATTGCCTATTATAAATATAAGAAGTTGTGATTTATAATTCTATGACCCATTTTAAGTAATTGTAATTGTGAATTACTATTTAATTTTGCATGTGATTTATTTCATTTATATAATGATTTTTAATTTGTTAAAAATGCATTATTTAAATGACATGTCTAGGAACATGTCCAATTTGTCACACAATACAAATTAACAAATTGACAAAGTTAAAATGGATCCATATTATACATATGTGCCGTGTAAAATGGGAGAGGAGGGAAAATTTGTGTTTTGTTATTTTAATTAGTGGGAAACATTATCATTGCCTACTAATTATAGGATTTTAAGCCTATACTCTTGTGAAGAGCAACAAGCAAAAGCATTGGGCACTCTACCCATGCTAAAACCGGTTGTCTCCCCCCTTATACACTCAAGTAGTGTATTTTCTTTTACACTAATTTCATTCTTATTAGTTTACAACTTGAGAAAAATAAATCTCTCTAGTTTTTGTTGTTGAACAAAAATAAAATCTCACAAAACCTCTTCCTCTTGACCGAAATATTCAAGAGCAATAATACAATTATTTTGTGTCAATTTTAAGGTAGTTTACATTAATACTAGTCTAATATTAATTTAAACTATTAAGGGTGTTATCTTGGTACAATCTTTAGGGAGAGATTCTATACTTGAATCTTGTTCATCCATAAGGAAAGCTCAAGAACTAAGTAAGGTAGGTGACCTTACTAGTGCCCAAATATCCGAAATATCAAATGTAAGGAACCGATTTTCTCCTTACTCTTGTATTTGTTTTACATGCATAAGATCTTGAATTAATTTTATGACTAAATTAATTATTCACATATTCAATATGTAAAGTAATGAGATTAATGAATTTGAACACTTTTTGTCATGGGCTATGATACCATAATAAAATATTAAAGGGATACATTTATAAAGATAGTTTGTATTATTGAATGATTTGTTTTGATCCTTACAAATACAATTGACTCGTTATTCATAGAGATACATATTTAAACCTAATTCTAAAACCTTCCCAATTATTTTTTCTTTCGCCCAAATTATTTGTTTGCCTTTTTTATTGTCTGTGAGTAATATTTTAATCATAGACAAACAAATGATTGAGACAGACGAAATATCTTATATCTATATATAAAACTGGGTTGGGAAGCTGTGGATGCGCCACGTGACATACTCAGCCTTAATTACAATCATTAATGACAGCTTAATCATTAGATAGAGGCATTAATGTAGCATAAATATCAGCAACAATTTAATAAAAGTTAGGGTAAATTGATTATTACTCTCTTATTTAATCCAATTTTTAAAACTTACTCCCTTATATAATTTTTTTTTAAACTTACTCCCATCACATGTAACTTTCATCAAATATTGCTCCCATTTTAATGATTCTGGTCACAGAAAAGATAATATTCCGTCCAAAATTTGAATTTGGTACTAACTCTTGTTGCTTATGATTGTATTGTCTTTTGCCTTATTATATGACCAATTTAAATTAAAATCCGTCCTCCCAAATTTGTTAAACAATGATAGATAGCTTAATGGATTTAAAAAATTTCGGACGAAGGAGATTGATATAAATTGGTCATGTAATATAGCAAAGGACAATACAATTATAAAGAACAAAGTTAGTACCAAATTTCAAATTTTGGACGAAATATTCTTTTTTCCGTTATCGGAATAATTAAATGGGAGCAATATTTGATTAACGTTGCATGTGCTGGGAGTAAATTTAAAAACAAAATTATATAAAGGAGTAAGTTTCAAAAATTGTATTATATAAGGGAATAATAATCAATTTACCCTAAAAGTTATTTATTATATTTACATTAAAGAAGTACGATGATTAATTATTTCGAGAAAATTTTGAAAAAAAAATATTTTTATCACGAAAAATACTTTCGTATGAGTATAATTTTTATTATACTTATTATGATATTGTATTCAATCAATTGTGCATTCCCTAAGTAAATTTATTGTGTATATTGCATAAAAAAATAAAATGAATAAAACAATTACTTACATATTTAAATCCATGTAAATAGTACACTCAAATAGTGAAATAAATTTTCTTGCAAAAAAAAAACGTAATTTATTTTCGTAGTACGTCTTTTACTCATTTCAGTACATTTTGCACGTTACTTTCCATTCATATGCCCTTAACAAAAAAAACAACAGAAACTAAACCTAATTCCCTGAGATTGGAATACCAAAACTATTAATCAAAGTCTATCAAAATTCACGCTTAAGAACCTTAATTTGATCTAACAACATGAATTCAATTTGTTGATTATAATCTGTCGGCAAAATTAATGATTTGTAAAGAACCTTGTATGCATTTTAGGGTTTGAGATTGGTAGGATGAGGGAATGGTTATTCGAATGAGGGAATGATTGGGTGAGTGGAAGGCAGCCAACCACCACCGACCCCGGACCTCACCACCCCAACTACCTCCGTTGATGGGCGCGTGTGTTAGGGCCTGCCGGTGACAAGATCATTGGCTGTTGCAGGGGAAGCGCGTTGACCAGACGGTTTCGCATGGATCATGGAGGGTAGTTGTGGCAACCGTCATATGGGGTGCCGACTATCTCACTTGCGCACATCACCGGAGGGTTGTTCGGTGGTTATGGGAGGGATAGTGCTTGTGATAGGAGGTAGTAGGGGAGTTGGCGGTGGACTTGGGTGGTTTCTTTCTTTTTTACTGTAATATGTAGTACAATCATTTTCATTTTTCTCTCATACAGTACTGTAATGAGTAAAACTTTACAGGGGCAAAATAGGAAAAAGTGTACTGTAATGAGTAAAACATGTACTGCAAAAATCAGCACCCAAAAAAAATAATGAAATAAATTTGCAACATAGGGCTTTTCTACACGTATATAGAAAAAAAAAAAAGCAATGATTAATTTTATGTAGCATTGAGTAAAATGAAAAGTTATATAATATTCCGCAGTTCCTGGACTATACAACTGGATGTACAATGCTATTGTACATCTAAGGTTATTTTAGCCTTTTCTCAATTAATTTTGCAATTTTGCAGAAAAGAAAAAAAGAAGAAGAGAGTAACGTAATCCAATTTTCAATCCAATCCCCCTTCTCTGGGACTGCTTCCATATTTTCTAACTCCTCTACATCTTCCTCGATCATCCAGTTAATCAATCATCTTCTCCCTTAAATTATTATAATTAATTGACTATGCGGAACAAATCATATGACGGGATTTCTGAGCATCATCTTAAGGAATTTTTTTATCCAAAATTTCTAATGCATGAAAAAAGTTGAAGCTCGTATTATTTTTTCATTACCTCGTATTCTTATCTTAATAGTTTGTATTCTTATGTGCTCGTATTTAAAAGCTCGTAATCCTTTTAAACTCGTATTCTTTTTATATTAGCTCGTATTCTTATATACTCGTATTTTAAAGTTCGTGATCGTCCTTTTAACTTTTAAGCTCGTATTCTTTTTATATTAGCTCGTATTCTTGTCTTAATAGCTCGTATTCTTATGTGCTCGAATTTTTAAGTTCGTGATCCTTTTAAGCTCGTAATCTTTTTACATTAGCCCGTATTCTTATCTTAATAACTCATATTCTTATGTGCTCGTATTTTTTAGCTCGTATTCTTTTAACACAAAATAATAGCTCGTATGATTGGTGTATAAATTACTTCAAAGTATTGTTAGATGCATTTTTCCTTCTTGATGATGATGTAAATTGCTTCTTGTTCACCGAAATATTGTTAGATGCGTTTTCCCCCTTGATGATGACGTTATTGTTTCTCTTTCACCATTTTAGAATCAAAATTAGGAAGAAGGGAGGTTTGTCGAGTGTCATTTAAGAGAAATCTAGAGAAGGGAAATAAGAGGGTTTGTCGACTGAAGAAAAAAACAGAAGTAGGGAAAAAGGGGATGGGTAGATTTATTTTTATTTTTATTGGGGTTTAGATGGTTTGATATACAATATAGGAGCCTGTTGTATAATGCTACTATATAACAGGATGTACGATCCTATTTGTGTAATATTCTGTGTATACAAATATGGAGTACATACAAATTTATGTAAAAGTTGAATATCCATATAAACTATTTTCATTTTCTTTACATGTATATTAATATAATATAATGTGTCAAAATACATTTTAAATAATTTTTTATATCGTAAAGTTGTGATAACAAGATTTTAAAGCCTTATCGTACAAAGCAAATGCTATCTTGTTTTATTATAAAATGCCCAAATATCTTTACTTTTCTATATATAATATATCGTATTTTCTAATTATATGATACCGATATCTCGAAATATCACTAACAAACTGTGGTATTTGGGTGAATAGTAAAGTAAAAAGTGGTGAAAGGTAGATGCTAAGCAAAAAGCAAGAGGTGAGCACTAAAAAGCACTAGTTGGATAGTATTAGATGCATGGCTTTCGCCTTTCGATTACTATATACAGTTAGTCTTGCTGAATACGGGTCGGAGCAAGTGACGGGTAATGTCACTCATAAAACGGATAGGGTGATAAGGTGGGGCACCCTCATGTGCTTCCCTCTCTCCTCTATTTGGGTCATTTGTAAGAGGAAATGGTATCCGTTACTCCGGAGTAACGGATATGTGCCGTCTTCGATAAGATTTTGTGTACTATATAAACTGGATATATAGTTTACCAATTTCTTGCACTCTCAAACCCAACTTTAATTTCTCCAACTAGTTTTATACCCGTGTAAAAAAATGCACGGATTTACTATTTAAATTTAGTTAATTATAAAACGATAAATAAAAATAAACAGATTATTATTAAAATCTATATTATATGTTCACATATGAAATTAGCTATATTAATATTAATTATTATTAATCACAAATGAGTATTGTAAACTTTTGAAAATATGAAATTGGTTATATATAAAATATACATAATGTAAATTTTAAGGTCATATAAAAAGAAATTGATATTGTAAACTTTCTAAAATAAAATGAGAAATTGATGGAGTTTTTTAGTGGTGGGGTGGGCAGTAAGTGGATTATACATCTAATGTAATACATCAGATGGTATAGTTTTTGAGCATTAAGATAAAGTTTTTGAGTTTTAATTTAAATTTTTTGAGTTTTATTATAAAGTTTTTGAGTTCATTTATTTAAACACTAATCTCAAAAAGTTACATTATAACTCAAAAAAAATTCATATAAACTCAGAAAAATTTGCTTTTTAACGTCATAAAACTAAAATGTAATTTATAAACTCTATAGAACTCCAAAAAAACTACAAAAAAAAACTCAAAAACTCATCAAGTGTGAGGTAGTACATCTGATGTACATTTTACATCATCTCCTCATGTTAACATTTCTTATCTATTCCTTTCTTTAGTTATCCTGCATTCTTATACTTCATCCGTTCCAATGAGTTCTATACCTTTGCTTTATACACGTAAATCAATACACGTTTTCCTTTGCTCATATTTTTAGCTACACATTACTAAAAATTATAAAAATTTGATATTAATAACGTACTCGATAAGACAATTTTAAAAAAATATCACATGACTATCTTTTATGCTATATATTAGAAGTTATAATGAATATTCTTTTTACTTATGAATAGTGAAAAAAAAACGTATACAACTCATTGGAACAGAGGAAGTAGTAATTTTATTGCAATGACCTTCAACTCGTAGCATTATGTACGATTTACATCAACTATGGATTACACAGATTTTACTAGGAATTTCACCTACCACCTTACTCCATACTTCCGATGTCAAAAGCGCCATTGTGATGTCGTATTTTTATTTTTGGCCTGCGGTTACATTTTTTGTAGTTCAATTATAATGATTAAAACTTCTACCAGGGAAAGAAAGAGATGGCAATTTCATATATCAACACCCGTCAAATGGAGATTATTAAGAAGATGAAGGAGATGGCTGCCACAATACTATCCAAGGTGAACGCAAAATCTGGCGATTCTGATGAAGACGAAGAAATAATAGAAGAAGAAGAAGAAGAAGCGGCTTTGGCAAGGGTTGTTTTGGTTAATAGTATGATCGATCGAGAAAATTACATGCATTATCAGGGAAGCAAAGATTGGTCTGGATCAAGGGACGGTCCCAACAACCCTGCTATGGTCTGGATCAAGGGACGGTCCCAACAACCCTGCTATCATTCAGTCCGGCAATTCTGGCAAGTTTTCACATTGGGAGCTTTACCCAAGTAATCCTGAGGGCAGCATTGGGGCAGTGGTGTATGTCGGCAACGCCATCCGAGGCGCACCAAATGATTGTGCATGGCTTGTTGCATGGAACAACCCGGGTTATTACCGTAATCCATCACAAACAAATAAGGTACAAGTGTACAACAAATATGACCGTCAACTTTTAAATTGTGAAAAGATTATATGATCCATTTCCTAATCATCTACAACTCTGCAAGTATCTTAGGTTTACGTGGAAGCAGGGCACATAAGCAAGTATGGTGAAGGAAATATAGATTGGGACGACATAAGATCGAAACTAATGAGATCATCACAACAAAGCTACTACGAGGACAATGAGACTGGGGGTAGAGCATACGCAGAGATTGGTAATGCTCATCTTGTTGTAGTCCCAGCTATTTTTGGTGTTTCCCGGTAGGGCGGTAAGAGTTGCTGTAGACCAGTACACAAACAAGAAATAAAATGGCTGGCACTTTGGTTATTTTCAGTTAATAAAGAGGTTCAAATGGATTTGTTGACGCTGTAGTTCATCGATGTTCTGAAATGCGACATGTTCTAATGGCCGGTTGCAGAATAACATCCACATACAATATTATCACAAACAAAAAACTTAGATCAAGTCACCACCATGTCATCGAAAGTACATACGAATTCCAATAATTCACAATGAAATTTACTCTCAAAATTACGTTAAATAATTACTACTATACTCCGTACAATATATTATTTTCAAGTGGCCAACTAACAACCAAGGAAGTATCCAAAACACACGGCTTCCAAATTTCACGACGTATTTTTCGCCGATCAGGGGCATTTTCCTTTCAAAACGATAATCCATGCCTCCCAAGATTCGACAAAAAGCGGGTGGCAACAATTATGTAGAACTAAATATATGTATCACAAAAGTAAAAAAGTCAAGTGATTAAGTACAGAGGTTTTAGGAGAAAGCATATCATACCAACTAAAATACGCATACCAAAAACTATAGGTGCAACTGCAAAGGGGGTTCCAATTTTCAATACGATGTCAAGCCTTGAGTACTACACCCATGGAAGCCGAACACCCACTCAAAGCTCCGAATATACCTTGTAGCCTTGTACGTGTGGTTCAGTAGCTCAACTCGAGTGTTTTAGAGCCACCAGCATCTTCCCCCCACTCTTCATAAAACCCATCCTCTGTAACGTCATTTTTCAGAATTGTGGCCACTTTTCATCTTCTGTGTCGGCGAACTGGTGACCTTGACCTTGACCTCTTGTCCCTAGGAGGAAGAAAACTTTGAATTTAATACACATTTCATTTCCTGATCTGTCACCCTTAATAATCAGCTATGCAGACTTTCCGCCAACACACAAACACTTGAAACCAAACACCAAAGATCCTTCAATGTACCAAAGATACCACAAAAATCCCATATTTCCCAAAATAAAAGATGTTTATAGTGCTTATCAATTTTGAAATATCTTCAATTTTGCCCAAAACTAACTAATTCCTTCGACAAAAAAGTTAGTTTTTGGCAAAATTGGAGATATTTCACGATGCACAATAAAACGTCTTTTATTTTGACACAAAATGGGGTATATAAATGGTGGGAGTTTTGAAATTGAGGGCAAAAGGGTGAGACTTATTAATTAACTCTAAAATTTAAACACAAATAGAGAGCACATTTATGTTAAGAGAGGGATCCACATTAAATGATTAGAAAGTGACAGCCATGAGAGGTCTGTTGAATGAGCCAAGGTCAGTTGAAACTTCAAACACATTACTCTCAATTTTCATAGAGGGTCTGTTGAATGAGCGAAGTATTTGTTTGCCTTAACTAAGCAGATCAGCTCAGAGGCACTTGATTAGCATTCTGCAGTGTTGGACACAGAGCACCACGCAATCCTTCATCTGTTCATCAGATGCCAACAACATGCTTAACTGATCTCAGAATTATCAAATGCGAAGAAGCGCACTGAGACAATGAGGGCCAGAGGCGAAGGCAAGCGCCTTACAGGCAGGAGGCGCACAGTTTTTGGAAACAAATTTGCATTTCCTAGATAAAATTTGTGCAATACTTCCTTTTTTTTTGGAATTTTGAGGTTAACATCTAGATGTTAGGGATCATGTGCCAAATAGAAGTGCATAATACGAGGAGAAGAAAAACAAATATTAAAATTAGATAGTAGTGCCCCTGGAGCATCCACAAGGGTGAGGTTCCTCATAATATCTCACTCTTTCTCATTCGTTCACCTCACTTTTCACTAATTTTTCAGTCTAACCTCCCCATTTTATAACATCTATGCAAAAAAATGGGTTATAACATCTATGCAAAAAATGGGGTTCCCCAACAACGCTAATTTACGTAGATTAATTTGGAAACCTCCCCATAAACATTAGAAGTTTGGTTGTGTTTTTATTTGGGAACCTCCCCCAAACTAGAGGCACCACAAATATGTTGCTCGGACTCTTCGAGATTACCTCACGTAACCGTGTCGGACACTCGATACTATATTCGGACACTTCATTTTAGACCTATTTTTTCCATAATAGAGACGAATCCGGCACTTGGACACGCACCCGTGTCGGATACTTCTAACCGAGTCCAAGCAACATAGCCCCAAATAGTGGGGAACCACCTGCAACAATGAGGATCCCCATTTGATGAAACGGAACTGTGGGGAAGTAAGAAAAACTCTAAGAGGATACTCTCATGGATGTACCTTTTCTACAAGGAACACTAAGGCGCACAGAGGCATTTTGGCTAGTGCATCATAGAGGGTTGAGTTTAAGCGCGCCTGAGGCACGCCTTTTGAAACTAAGAGTCTGATCTTCACTGGATACATTTAAAGGAACATAAACAAGGCTTTTTGGATATCCGATCCGAAAGTTAAGTTTGGTTTGGATATCTGATCCGAAATCTTTGGTTTTGGTTTGGATATGGATATTAGAATTAAAACATTTGGATATCTGATCTGATCCGAAACTATAGTTTCTAGTATAATTTCGAGAAAATAAAATTTTATTTGATACAACAACTTAATTAATGTTTAAAATATTAGAGAAATATCTAGGTGGTACTTCAATTTTATAGCGAGAACATTGGAATAAGAATACGAAAGAAAATCATCATGTAAAACTATGAATATAATCGTGTTTCAAACTTAATTTTAAAGTAAATTCAAAAGTATGGATATCCGCATCCGATCCGATTATTTTGGATACCCGAACATTGGATATCCGGGACATTTGGTTTGGATATTGGATATCTAATTTCAGGATTTCTAATATGGATATCCGATCCGAACTAGTACTTTGGATCAAATACCCGATCCGTACTCTGCCCTAGCTATGCCAACATGGAAAGGGAAACCAAACAAACACAAATATGAAAATGAACGTTTAGAAGGACCGTACCCTCCTTACCCCCACCCAATCGGCAGGGGGAAAAGCGAGAATGCCACAAAGCCAACTTCGGTGACAGCAATACAAAATAGTCCCTCCTATCACATTTTTTCTTCCCATCACTTTTGGGCACTCCATTTTAGGAGCCCATACGTTATTCAATAAAAAGGACAAGTGGGTCGTAATTAGAACAAACCCAACTTAACTAACCAGCCCTTTATTAAACAATCTCGCACCCTAATTGGCACAAACCCCCTAACACAACCCACACAGACCACCCAGATCCACCATCCACCACTAGTCACCATTCTGACCACCATCACAGCCACGGGCAGAGGATGAAAGAGTGGAGGGATGCGCATGGACGACAGTGGGGTCAGAGGGAGAAGAACAAACGCCACCACCCCGTCACAACCATTGTCGTCGAATTATATTTGAAGGTAAAGAGTCTGAAAGAAGGGCTTAGAATGATGAGGGATGATGTCGGGGTTTCGGAGAGAGATGGGACTGTGTGTTGGTCGGAGGAGAGAGGGTGGGATATATTCGTTGGCGGTCGGCGTTTGTGCCGGAGGACAGAGAGTCGGCATCTAGAGTAAGTATGGTGATGCATGGGCTGACAATTTGCTAGCTAGGATGGTGGTGGTGGGCTGGAATGGGGAGGCGCAAGGGATGGGGCTAAGGATTTATGGGTGGTGGGGAGAGGTGAGGATGAAACATTAATGAAGTTAAGTAGGGAGTTGGGTATATAGTGGGTCTAACTAGTAATTAGTAACAGCATTTCTGCAAATTTAAAATAGTTCTTAGGATAAATTTGTAACTTCGTAACAAAAGAACTTGCAGAGTACTACATAATATATATGGAAAGAAAAGAGATGGGAAGAACAAATGAAGTGGGCCCCAAAGGGAAAGTGGGAAGAACAAATGTGATGGGAGGGAGTAGTAGTTACAGAACAGTAGTGAAATTACCGACTCATTCGTAGGAGATACTTTTAGGCAGCACACTTCATTACAATAAGAAGGTATCTAATGATAAGGTTAGAGAGTAAAAAGCTATCACCTTATTCTTTTCGATGTAGCATCTTAATTCGTTATGTCTATAAAAATATGATTGGTCACTAAAACAGAGGCCAAAATATGAATCAATAAGATTTCAGGTCTTCTATAGACACCGAAGCTACCAGATGCACTTTCAGTATGGGGATAAGTCGCATAAAAAAAGGTCGGATAACACATACAGAGAAACAGATAAATGACAGGGAGGAACTCGTGACAATTTTCTTCTTACTGAGTATATTGACGGTAAACCATACCTTCGTCTAGACCGGTCTGGTGATGGGGACAAGTTACGCTTTTTTGAGTGATTTCTCCTGCAAAGTAAAACAAAAAATCAGGCACCTGTGGCCTATTCCATGTACCAGGGTCAGAGGAGTGAACAGTGAAGTATAAAAGTGCCATATGATCAACCTTCTAGAGTCCTCTGATGATTCATCACTTGAATCATCGGTCAGAATTGGACTTCCCTTGATTGGTTTACTCCTGCCACCAAGTGGAGATGAGTGCCTTCTTTTGTGTCTACTAGTCTCACTTGACTTGTGCCTAGATTTATCAGTCTTTTCTTCCTTTGTTCTTTCTCTTTTCATGTCTACATCATCTTTACTGCTGCTTTTCTTTTCTCTATGGCTTTCATGTCTGCTATCTTTACCTTCACGGTGAGGGGATCTTCTTCTCGAACTAGATTCCCTTGCTTTCTCTACATGGCGAGGGGACCTCTGTTTGTTGTCTCTCTCTCTTTCTCTTTTATTACTATCCTCTGCTTTGTCCTTATGTTTTTCATCTCGCCGATTAAAACTCTCATCCTTCTCACCTTCCATTTCCTTATTGCTATTTGTCTCCTTATAATTGTCTCTTCCAGATGAACTCCTCTTACTATCATGTCTCTCATGTCTTTTGGCACCTCTTTCCTGAGAATTATCTGTGTCTGACATTCTATGATTAAGAATTTTTGTGGAATTATCAGGTTTATTAAGGGTTTCTTTATGGCCATTATTTGTTGACTTATCATCATCTCCACTTTTAGCTGGATCCTTGCTAACCTCATGATCATTTAACTTAGAAGCTAACAAACCATGATCAGCATGGACCCCGATTGGTCTACCGTTATTATTATCAATTTCAGTGTAGGCTGTATTTTTTCTGTGCCCTCCAGCTTCTATCTGAACAGGACCTTTTTCACCGGCATCACCTGGCCCACTACTGTCGAACTTGGGTATACTTGAGGCCTGGATCCCATCATCTTCATCAGATGCATAATTAGCAAGACCTAAAACATTCCCAGCTGATCCGGAACTTGTTTCTCCACTAGCATGTTCCTTAGACTTCTTTGCCTTAGTTGGAATGACAACCTTTGCCGATGCCTTAGGAGCCGATATAGGAGGTGGTGGAGGAGGCGACACCTTGGAAACTGGGACGCTGTTGTCTGAGACAACAGCTGTTAAGAAGCGCATTGACACAATGAAGAAAAAGTTAGATTATAGCAACAGAAAGTAATGAAAGAAACAGCATTTAACACCACAAGAGTCACCATTAGCAGTATAATCATCTTCACTGAGTACTTTTGTGGCGATTTCATCAAAAAGATCATCTGTCACCTATACACAAAAAGCGTTAATACAACCCAGAAGCATAAAAGTAAACAAACACAACTTCTAGGCTGTTACGGACTGGTAACAACCTTTAAAAGCACTTCCGTCAAAACACGTTTTATCTCCTGATTGATGGCTGCAGTTCTTTGTGCATCTTCCTCGTCCTAAAAATTAGTATTTAGCAGTGAACAAATCAACTTAAAACATGTGGTATTAATTTAACTATTCAAATTGAAGATCAGCTACCTCGTCTTCATCTTCTTCAGTTGACCTAGCTGAATCCATGCTTTTGTTGTCAGATTGGTCACCTCTTCCAATTGGGTTATCAATCAATTCTTCTCCAATGGATTCAGTCCTTTCTTTAAAATGCTCTGGTTCTGAAGTCGCAATTGTAGCTTTAGTCTTGATTATTTCCTCTCTTAACCAATCGGGTACTGCAGCCTGAGAAGAATGGACGAGGAAGGAAAAAAGTTCATTTATTATTAATTGACTGTATGATGTAACAAACTATAAATTTGAAAGAAGGATACCTTTTTAGGATGTTCAGAACTCAAGGGAACTCCATAAGCATCTATGGGAAAAGTTGCAGCAGGATGAAGAGCAATCCCCGCTGTCAGACTAACATGAGTAGGAACTTGTGGTTGGAACCCTGCGCCTGCTCCAAACAGTGGTGGATGTTGTCCAGGAAGTGGTGGCCCACCAACATAGTCATGCTGCAATGACACTAAATTTAAATTTATGTATACTAGCAGCAACAAAAGAGATAACTTAAAAGGCACACAATGACCTGAAGAGCTGGTGGAAATGCAGGTGCAATTGGTAGATAGGACGCACTTGGTGCAACTGGAGCTGTCCAAGAATGCGAAGAAGACATATCAGAAATAGAATATGTTCCTCTTGCAAGCGGTGAGGAATCAGGATAGCTAGACAACATGTTTGGATCATTTCCATGACTGAATCTTGATGCAAAATCAAGAGGTTGATCCATTGGTTCGAGTGAATGATTTCCATATGCAAACTGGGCATGGTCAACTGGCATTACCCTATCATCAGCAGGAAGTAATGAATTCCCATGTTGCTTTCCACGTGAGACATCTTCGTTACCTGCCATATGTTTGAAAATCAGCCGTCTGATGATAACACTAGGGAATACCATAGTAAATACCTCTTTTTCTTTCAAGTAACGAAAGATAACAATAAAATACACTAAAATTCTGGTTAGAGACTAACGTTTTATCTTTTATGCAAAGCAAACGTTCCTTCGGAGTCTCAGTGTATATAAATTGTATAGCATATCTAAAAGCAAGGGAGAGCCTAACAAAAACTCTGTCCCTTTACTATTCAACCAACTTCCAAATTTGAAGACCCAAGAAATTGTCCACTTATCTTTCCCGACTCTCAAATATCATACAATAACCTAATTTTTTGGACCAAGAAAATAAAGGATCCAACTTTCCGCAACGGCCCAAAGGACTACTAGTTGTACATGGAGGTATAAATAAAATCTAAACATGAAAGCTCAAAAACAGATCACATAACTAGGATAGCTGGACAAATAACATGCACTGCCCCCAATTAGTCTGATCTCCCTGAGGGTTGATAATGTACAGTGATAGAAGGAAAAAGCCAAAACATTATACTCCCTCCATCTCGTTTATATTGTCCCCTTTGACTAGAGGCTGGAATCAAGAAATAATGACAAAATATCATTATTACTCCTTAACTTAGAGTAATACATTACCCTTAGAATGCCTTCCCACTAGAGTTTGTTATTCAAGTAGGCATAGGAATGTAAGTTCTCCTTTTTATTTTACAAAAAGACGTATGTCTAGTTTTATGACTTTCATATCTTTATTTTTTAAATTATCTATCATGTTTCCTTTTCCCATTTTCTATTTCTTCTAGAGTATTTTTTGTCAACACTACCTAAAATTTAACCCACTTTGTAAGGAACTACCTAAATTTTTATTTTTTTGCAACACTGCCCAAATTGATTAAATTCAACCATGTTTGTTGAAGACCACCAAAACTCATTTTCCGTCAAAAAAGTCAATTTTCCGTCATTGGCTCAAGCACATTACTTTGTAAATGAAAACTAACTGCCACTTTATCTTCCCTCCATTATCATTTTGCTTTAACTTTTATTTCATAAATCTTATCTTATGGCAAAATCTAATCGGACAAAATGATGGCAAAATGTTGTTTTTTTATGTAATTAGACTAAATGTGATATTTTTACTTATATTAGATAGAATAGATCATGTAAAATCTTACCTCCGAATATGGGCCTAATGATCTTGAATTTATAGGTGGTATAACAAGTAGAAGAAGAGAAGCATGGAACAAAGGACAATAAAGATCTATCAAGAAAAAATATCAAAGTGAAAATGAATAAGAAAGAAAGAAAATAGTTTGGTTTTCTTTACTAAATTCTAAAGATATTGGTGTGAAAAAAGGTGGGTGAGAAATCAATTTAAATAATGAAAGTCGTGTGGTAATGTTAGTCAATGATGGAAAATAACATTTTGACGGAAAATGGGTTTTGGTAATGTTGGAAAATCGTGGATTCGTGGTTAAATATTACGTAGTGTTTGATTAAAAAAAAAAAAAAAAAAAAAACTCTTTCTTCCATTTTATTTAATTTATGGAACTGGTCGATGACGTTTCGAAAGATATTCATCTTAGCCTACCCCAAATCATTTGGGATTAAGGAGTTGGTGTTGTGTTAAACAATTTTATAACTTAACCAACAAATTAGGCCATTACCCAATGCCTCAAGAACTCCTCTATCACAGACGGAGTATGGGGGTTGTATGTGCTTAGTCTTCCCTCTGTGATAACACAACAACGAGATTATTTCTCGATGAACCATTATGAATTTTGCATCGATAATCGACTAATATGTCGCAATGGGAAGGAAATCTTGAGTTTCATGAAAAAAAATTGCAACACTTTTATTAACTATGTGAGACAACAGTCTCTGCAATAGAGCTTCAATTTTCTGTATATTCTCTGAGCGCTTCAAAATAAAATCAATAAATGATTAGTACAAGTCAGGTAGAAAATGACTGGCAAACTATGTTGAATATTCATGTGAGCACATTCACATGAAAACTCAAAACTCCAAGTGAATTATTACCTGGAATAGAAGAATAACTAGAAGGTACCTCCTGCTGGTGAACTGAAGAATTTGTTTGGCCTTGGAGGTTAGCATATGAGAAATGCGACTCTGAAGTGTATGAGCTGACTGGTGCAGGCCCTGGCTCCTGCTGATGAGCTGCAGGTGGCCTATGCAAAGGTCCAGCAGGTCCTTGATAACTTGAAAAGCCAGATGTAGGGGCGGAAGCTTGTTGAACATCTTGGAAATGAGATTCAGAAGGCTGTGAATACTGGTTTGCATAGGGAGATGGATCTTCATGTTGAGTGGCTGAAGTATAGTGTGACTGTGGTTGCTGGTTATCCATAGCAGACCTCGCAGATGCCCAAGCTTTTGCCTTGGCTGCCCAATCTTCCTCAGCGCTATAAGCTGTTTCAAATAAATGACAAGTGTCAGATTATCAACAGAGTCTAGACATGAAAAACATTCGAGTGAATTTTTACAAATGGATGATTGTGAATGTGAACAGTTGATCTAATCATAAAAATGCACGTAAACCCCAAGTGTAACTCCAATAAGGTGGCCAAAACCACACAGGAAAATACATACAGAATTAAAGATGAAGAAAAACAACAATGAGTACAATTTAATAATTCATGAACATGGAGATGTTTGAACATAGATATAGGAAGCAGGAATAAGCAAAGAATCTGTTCTTGTGTCAAACCTTTAGTTCCCTCAGAGCAAATAATGAAGAGGGTTTTAGAAGCAGAAAAAAGTAATAGCCAGAAGAAGCATAAAATGGTATTAATAACAAGACAAGAAGACGTACCTGGTGGATATTCCCAACCGGAATGGTGATTCCAATTTCCATTTCCCCAATCCTGTGGATGAAAAGAGACATCGGCTGTTAAATGAGACATGTGGCTTATAAAATGATGTTCAGGGGACTAGTAATGATGGAATAAGATAGGAAACCACCGAGATACAAGTGATGAATGCGAGTATAATTGGAAGGAAGAGACTCCGTATACAAATAAAAAACAAAACCCTAAAAAAGAAGTAGTACCTGAGTAGAGTAAGGAGGAGGAGGGGGAGGGAGAGGTTGTTGTTGGTGGTGGTGGTGCGTAGGATATGCAGGTGGTGGCGGCGGAGGAGGAGGAGGTGGGGCCCATTGAGTATGATGTGGGGAGGGGGAGTATTGAAGGTGAGAGGGATGCCATGAGGTTGTTGTCGACTGCGAAGAAGGAGGAAGAGGGTATTGTTGTTGATACGGGTGCTGCTGCTGCTGGTGCTGATGAAATTGGGGATCTGACGCTGTCGACGGTGGTGCTACTGGTGGTCGCATGTACCCGTGCTGTCCCGCCGGATACGATTCCATGTCTCTCCCTCTCTCTCGTCTCCTGCTACTTTCTCACTAAAGCTTGTGCTTTTCGGGGTGTTTCTGCGTCAATGCTCGCTCCTATTTACGAATTGAGTCATTTGACCAATTTTATTAATTTTGTAAGGGTGAGAATTAAGAGATGGTTTTCGGGAAACCAGGAAAGGGTAGGGTATGAAAAAAATCTATATCTATATCAATACTATATACTAGATTTCATGTCCGTGCGTTGCACGGTATTTAAAAACGTTCTATTTAATAGCGAGTTATTTATTTTAAAGTGTGAAGTTGTTCCGTACTTCCATTTTATGTGTCAAGTTGTTTTAGTAACACACTAACACCAAAACTGAATATTGTGATTTGCGAGATTCCGTTTCAAATGAAATAAACAAATTTTAGATGAACATTTCATTAATTTGCCTTCAGCACTATAGAAGAGATTGATCTATCTAACTGATGCGGACATCGACGACCTTAGCTCGTTGCCTAGTACGTTGGGATGCGTTTGTATGGTGTCATGGGTCGATTCCATATAGCAGCTTGGTGTGATGCATATTTTAACAAATAAAATGGGTGTGATATATAAAATATCCTTTTTAGCTTATTTAGCTTATGACTTTAATTAGTGGAGTCATTGAATGGTTGTAATAAGTAGTTTTAAACTCAGCTAGTTAATATCCATAATTAGCTAGTTAATGTTTAGGGGTTTCAAGGGACCTTTCGTTGGTCTCCTTGTACTATTTAAGCTTGCTTTTGTGTGGAATAAAGGACACTGAAGTTTCCACAAAAAAGTCTCCAAAAAATTAATCTGCAATTGTCGAGTACAATTTCTGATTTGTGACATCGCTTGAACGCGTCTTTCTTGCGTTGTTTCTTTGAGTTTCGAGTCAATAGGTCTTGGCTTGGTCTCGTAATTTGTCGAGTTATAGGTCTAGCTTGTCAAATATATCCTTGTTCTTTACTTCCGCTTTTAAATTCGTATCATAAGTGGTATCAGAGTTTCGGCTCTTGATTTCCATTAAATCGAGACGATCCTATAATATCGTTTTAATCAAAAAAAAATCAAAATACAAAACTCAATGGCAGAGTACGATGAAGATACACTTCTGGAAAACCTCCGAGACTTGTTGCGTAATCGACCTACGGGCAGTCGATCCGGCCCTAGGCCAAAACAAGATGAATTCAAAATTTCCGAACTGCCGTAATTTACAGGAGGTGCCGACCCAGAGAACTATTTGGAGTGGGAACGGAAAATCGAACGAATGTTTGATTTTAAGGGTCTCAATGATGAAAAGAGATGTCGATATGCCATTCTCAAATTGGGTAAGGGCGCATCACTGTGGTTCGAAGGGATAAAGACCCGACGGGAGCGCGCGGGAAAGGATAAAATTTCTTCTTGGGATTCTCTGAAGCGTAAACTCCGTAAACGGTATGTACCCACGACCCATAAGGTTTCTACTTATCGAAAAATTGCCGAATTTAGGCAAGGAAAATTGACTGTTGGAGAATACATTGATGAGTTTGAAAACTTGACTTTAATGGGGGAATTGGAAGAAAGAGAGGAACAGAAGATGGCAAGGTTTTTAAGGGGTTTGGATTTCAGTATTGCTATAGTGGTAGAATTGTATCCATATTCCGATTTTGATACTTTGTGTGGACTTTGTCTGAAGCTCGAGTCTCAGACCAAACCGAAATACGGGGGGAGTTCGAACACAGACTTCGGAAAAACCAAACCCTGGTCTAAGCCCGAATCACCTTCAAAATATAATTCCCCTGCCTCGACCAGTAACTCAAGCAAGAATTCTACCTCAGACACAACAACTACCCCAAAAACAACTAGTTCGTCCAAAGAAACCTCCCTTTCCAAGGTCAGATGTTTTAAGTGTTAGGGGTTCGGACACTACCAAAATTCGTGTCCCAACAAGCGAGTAGTGACCTTGAGAGAGGCTGTGGCCATCCGCGACGAGTTGTTAGACGAGGAAGAAAAGGATAGGTTGGGGCACATATTTAATTTTGATGACGGAGGCAGTGAGGAAGAGAGATATTGAAGAGAGAATTGAGATGAAAAAAAAAAAGATCTATGCGTTCGATAAAAATTGTTAGAGTTTGACGCGATCAAGCTTTAGCCCGAGTAATATTCAATAGGTCTTGAGTATTCTCACCATTACTCGTGTTATAGGTCTAGCACCGAGTACACATCCCATTGACTTGAATTCGACACATGAATTCAAGGCAAATATCCTTTTGTTTTATTTTTCTGTTATTCCGCTTCCGCATTTTCGCATCATATGGTATCAGAGCTCCTGTGTTTGATTCTACCTTGGTTCTTAGAACTCTCCAAACAAGGTTGTTCCCACTGAATCAGACCAACGAAATTAGCTATTTCATACTAAGTGTAGGGTGGGAGACAAGTGGTGTAGCGTGATAATAGACGGGGGTAGCTGTACCAACGTGGCGTCTAGTGAAATGGTGTCAAAGTTGGGTTTACTGACCACGGTTCATCCAAAACCATATGCCCTCCATTGGCTCAGCTCGACGACGGTAATAGCGTGAAGGTGACTAAGCAAGTCATAATTGGGTTAACCATGGGCTCCTATGATGACGAGGTTCTTTGCGACGTCATTCTGATGGACGCATGTCACATTTTATTAGGACGTCCTTGGCAATTTGATAGGGACGTGATTCATAATGGAAGGAGTAATGAATACGAGCTTCGGGATAAGGGTAAGAAAATAATTTTGAGCCCCATGACTGCACAGGAGGTTCGTTCCATGAACACCAAGGCAAGGAATAAGTCGAGTCATTACATGTTGATCAACGAACGGGATGTTGAGCAGGTAATAGAGCAAGGAAATCTGGTCTATTTGCTTATTGTTAATGACGTTTTTAATTTAGTTTCAGAGGCTGCCTTGGAAAGCCCCATTGCCGAATTATTAGAAGAATATGGGGATGTTTTTCCCGACGATTTACCGCCGGGTTTGCCGCCTGTCCGTGGCATAGAACATCAAATCGACCTTGTGTCGGGTGCTCCATTACCTAATAAAGCCGCTTATCGTTGCAGCCCGGAGGAAACCAAGGAATTACAATGACAGATTGACGAGCTCATTACCCGTGGGTTTGTTCGAGAGAGTTTGAGTCCGTGTGCCGTCCCCGTCTTGTTGGTTCCAAAAAAGGATGGTACTTGGCGTATGTGCGTGGATAGTAGAGTGGTAAATAACATCACTGTTAAGTACCGCTTCCCGATGCCGAGGCTCGATGATATGCTCGATGAGCTTTGTGGTTCCATCATATTTTCAAAAATTGATTTGCGAAGCGGCTACCATCAAATTCGGATGCGGAAAGAGGATGAGTGGAAGACGACTTTTAAAACAAAACATGGATTATACGAGTGGATCGTCATGCCATTTGGGCTCACTAATGCCCCGAGTACTTTTATGCGGCTCATGAATGAAGTTCTCAAGCCGTTTCTTGGCCAATTCGTGGTAGGCTATCTTGACGATATTTTGGTATATAGCAAAAGCGTGGAGGATCATTTGTTGCATTTGAGGCAGGTTTTTGACGTTTTACGCTCTCAAAAATTATATGGGAAAAGGGAGAAGTGTTCTTTTCTGGTCGATCGAGTGATATTTTTGGGGTATGTGGTCTCGAAAGATGGAGTCTCAGTGGATCCTACCAAAATAGAAGCAATCAAAACTTGGCCGACTCCTAAAACGGTTAGTGAAGTGCTTTCTTTTCATGGTTTAGCTTCGTTTTACCGTCGTTTTATTAGAAATTTCAGTTCGATTGCTAGCCCAATTACTAATTGTATGAAGAAAGGGGTATTCGTGTGGGGTAAAGAGGCTCAAGCGGCTTTTGAGCTAATTAAAGAGAAGTTGTGTTCCACTTCTATTTTAGCTCTACCCAACTTTTCTCAACCTTTTGAGGTCGAGTGTGACGCTAGTGTTATCGGGATTGGTGCGGTATTGATACAAGGGAAGAGACCGATAACTTATTTTTCGGAGAAATTAAATGGCGCGCGCTTGAACTATTGTACCTACGACAAAGAATTTTATGCCATTGTTTGGGCATTAAGACATTGGAGCCACTACCTCCGTCCTAGCCATTTCGTGTTACACTCCAACCATGAGTCGCTCAAATATATTAATGGCCCACAAAAATTGAGTCCAAGGCACGCAAAATGGGTGGAATTTTTGCAATCGTTCCATTTCTCTTCGAAGTACAAAACTGGCAGTAGCAATATCGTAGCCGACGCGTTGTCACGACGTTATACTCTATTAGCTACGTTGGATGTCAGGTTGTTGGGCTTTGAATCCTTGAAGGACTATTACCAAGGGGACGCTGATTTTGGTCCTGTTTTCGAAAAATGTAAGGGAGGTGCATTTGACGAGTATTTTCTGCAGGATGGTTTCCTGTTTCGAAATAACCGATTGTGTGTTCCCAAGCATCCGGTCAGAGAACTACTCATTTGCGAGGCACATGGAGGTGGGCTAGTCGGTCACTTCGGTGTAGCGAAAACAGTAGCAGTCATTAAGGAACATTTCTTGTGGCCAAAACTTTTAGGTGACGTAATGAAAATAGTGGGTAAGTGTGTAACTTGTCAAATGTCCAAAAGCTCTTTTAGGCCTGGTCTTTATACGCCACTGCCCGTTCCGGTACGACCTTGGGAGGATTTGTCGATGGACTTTATTGTCGCTTTGCCCCGAACTTCTAGGGGGAAAGGACGCTATTATGGTCGTAGTGGATCGGTTCTCTAAAATGGCGCATTTCGTGGCTTGTCACAAAACCGATGATGCTAGTCATGTGGCAGATTTGTTTTATAAGGAGGTGGTCCGTTTGCACGGCATTCCCAAGACGATTGTGTCGGATCGCGATTCCAAATTTCTTAGTTACTTTTGGAATACTCTTTGGAGGAAGGTGGGCACCAAGCTTCTCTTTAGTACGTCCCATCATCCACAAACGGATGGGCAAACGGAGGTCATGAACCGCACTTTGGGTACTTTGTTACGCGGGTTGGTAAGCCGTACTCAGAAAGATTGGGATGTGAAACTTTCACATGCCGAGTTTGCCTATAATAGGTCTCCTACTTATGCCACGGGTCATTCTCCGTTCGTAGTGTACGGAATTAATCCGTATATGCCACTGGATTTGGTTCCTTTACCCAAGGACGAATTGGTTCACAAGGATGCGGAAGCTAAGCTGCAATCTATGTTGAAACTGCACCAACAAGTTTATGATCGTATTAAAATAGTGAATGACACGTACCAGCGAAAATCGAACAAAAGGAATAAGCCACGAGTGCTCAAGGCTGGCGAGTTGGTTTGGGTTCATTTAAGGAAGGAGCGGTTTCCAAGCAAGCGGAAAAATAAACTCATGCCACGAGCCGAGGGACCGTACAAGGTAGTTGAACGTGTGAATGATAACGCTTACAAAATTAAACTCCCCGGGGAATACGGAGTTCACGCAACTTTTAACGTGGATGATTTTGTAATACCCCGCATTTTAGACGGTAGAATTATATTAAAATGTGTTTTAAATGATATTTAATAATTTAATTAACTGGATAATAAATTTGTAAGACGAAAATAAAATAATTAAATAATACTTGAAACGGAAGTAATGTGGGCCGTGTATATTAGGTATGTAGTCGGGTTTGTAATTGTTGGTAATTACTAATACTAATATGAGAGTAATTAAAAAGAAAAGGGAAAATAAAGATAATTACTTTAAAGAAACTTCCTCCCTCTTTCCTTCCCACATCTATATAAATAAGATGTTATAACTACCCATAAGCATACAAAAATATAAAAACACAATAATTGATCTAAGGCAAGGGAGAGAAAGATCTAAGGGAGAAAAGTAAGAGAATTCATTCAATTATTGTTGCCTCAAGGTAAGACCGTCTCAATTTATATTTATATAGTCGTATTTAATTAAATTATCGTTTAAACTCCGTATGGACCACCGTGAACCGTGCCGTTACCCTCATTAGTTGGCCTTGACCGTGGGGATGTTAGTGGGACCTGTCGTGGCTGTTGTCGACCACCGTGGAAGGCGAATTTCGCGTCTAAAATTATGGTTGCCGTGGATTTAAGACGAGGCTTGAGACTTGTGTGTTTGACGAATAAACGTGGGACCTGGGTGGTTGGCTAAGTCGGCTGGGGTAGGTCCTAATTGTAGTGTCGGGGTCGCTTGAGGTGGTGGTTGGTGCGGTGAGTTGTCGGGTTGTGGTGGTTCTCGCGGGTTTAAGATGTTTAGGTGGGTTGTGAGTCGTTTGGTGGGTCGTGTATGGTTGTAGCAGGTGGTGGAACCACCGTGGGTCAAGGGAGACCACGGTGGTGGCCACGGGTGGTCATGGTGGTAGTAGGGTGGTGAATTGGTCGGGTTTGTTGTTTTCGTGTCGGGTTTTCGGGGTTGTTCAGGGCGTGATTTCACGGCCTGTATAGGAGGTTTCAGGTGGTGGTTAAGGGCTTCGGGGGTTGGCCGTGGTGCAGGCTAAAGCGTGGTAGGATTGGGTGGTGGTGTCGGTGGCTAAGGGTGTCGCAATAGGCTGGTTTTGGTGAGGGGTTTGGGACTCAGTTTTTACCGTGTTTGGCTGAGTTGATTGTGCTTGTTTCACACAGGTTTCACGTGTGGGTTTTGTGGGGGTGTGCATGAGTGTTTTATTTTATTTAATTAGTTAGTAAGTCGGGTTTACGTAATCGTTCCACGGGGAAAATAATTAATTAAATTATATTGTAATTAATTAATTAAACTAATATAATGAATTGAATAATTAATAATTAAATTATAATATTTCGTTTAGGTGACGGTTTTGAAGTGGAGTATTTCTGATTATTTTATTGGACTGCTTTATTGGATTTGCCGCTGAAGTAGGTTATCTACTCAACTCGAATATGCTTTGGTGTGATAATTGTTAGTTGGAATTGGATGTTTGATTGTTGAATGTTGTGTTTATTAATTAATTTATTACTATCCATATTGTATATTGTATTGATGTTTTGAAGGCCCGGTCCAAGGGTGGCGGGTAAAATGAAGAACCGGTCCACGGGTGGGGGTATATAAAAGGGTGTCTCGGGATTGATGTTGATTATTTTTATAAGGGTGTCTCGGGTTACTGATAAGGGTGTCTCGGGTTATTTATATGGGTGTCTCGAGTTGTGTATGGAGGATGTGTGGAGATTTGGAGTTGTGATCGGGATTGATCATTTACATGTTTATTCTGTATTATTGTTGTACTGTTCTTGTTGTTTAGATATTCCTACTCAACCGTTGGGTTGACCGTGTATTCGTTAAACACCTATGATGAACCAATAATTGGGGAGCAGATTGATTTCAGGTAATTGAGCGGGCTTAGAAGGGGAGCTGAAGGGCGAGAGGATATGGCATTTACTTAGCTGTCTAGATCACCTTAGAAGAATAAACAATATTTATTATTCGTATTATTTAGTTTTCCGCTGCAATTGTATTTATTAATTTAATTATTTATTTTGGATTATGTAATAAGGCCATTTAAACGTTTATTTATTTAAAGTACTGTGGTTTCATTTACCTTTGTATTCACTACCTCAGGTAACTGATATGGAAACACGTTCATTTATTTAGGATTGCCTAGTAAAGGCACTTAAATAAATGGGGGTGTTACAAAGTGGTATCAGAGCGTACGTTCCTCAGGCCTAAAACAAATGAATCCAATGAATTTAGGATGAGTCTAATAAAATGAACCCGGGTAGAAACTGTTAGGAGCCCCCTTAAGGCTTGGGATGAGTTAGGGGCCCCCTCACACCAAACTTCCGGCCCTTTCAGTTTTGAACCGGTCACCTTTGAGAGAATTGAACAAGTGGGGTAAATAGAGAATATCTTCTGTCTTAAGGGTCAATTATCTGTCTTAAGATAGAAATTTCTAACCTTGTTGCAGGACGCGGATTGAGGTAAGTAATATATGATAGCATTTTGGCCTAGGGCCTTTAGAATTGGAGTAACTATTGGGATTTGTGTGGAAATTTGGGTGATAATATGCATCAAATAGTGAATTGAATTATTTGGTTGAAATTATATAAATTGATTTGAATTAATAGCGTGAATTATTAATCTACATGAATGGATGTTGTGTGAATTAGAAATATTATGTCTAGTGATATGCGGTTATGTGATCCCTAAGCCATGATTAGTGTAGTAATTTAATGATTAAGCAATAAGTTTTGTAGATGATGATTAGTTGAACGGTTAACAACCGTAGGGGTGTGGCGGTTTTGGACGGTCGTGGGTCACGTGGTTGGCTGGCTTTAGGCCAGTCCAGTCAACCACATGTTGTTTTGTTTGCAGGTGTATTAATTAAAACCTTAGGCCAAAATTCCTGAGCAAAAGCTTATGTGTGTATTTTCTTTCCTTTAATATCAGAACCATGCCTCCAAAGAAAGCTACATCTAAAACTACACCCACTTCTATGTCTCAAGAGGAGATCGATCGCCTGATTGCTATGAATGAGGCCTTGACTGCTGCATTGAAAGCCAAGGGGTCAGTGCAAGATTCAGCTAAAATGAGTGCTTCTATTGCGAGGCACAATCCGACGAAGTATGATGGTTTGGGAGCACCTTCTTTATTGGGAGATTGGCACAGAGAATTTGATAACCTATTTGAGCTATTGAAGTGTCCTGCGGAAATGCAAGTGGATCAAGCTGCTTATTATCTAAGAGGGAAAGCTGGTATGTGGTGGACTAGAAGCAAGGAGGTTGTGAGAGAGGCTGCTGCAAATAGTGGAAGTGATTATGTGAGGTGGTCGGGATTCAAGAAGGTTATGAATGTTGTGTTCGTTCCAGAGCACATTAAGAGCAGAATGAGAGCAGAATTTGACTCTTTCAAAATGACAGATGAGATGACAGTGGAGACCTACAACAATAAGTTCATGGAGCTATCCGAGTATGTTGCAGACTTAAACTTCAGTGATGAGATGTTGGCACTTAGATTCGAGAAAGGGTTGACCACAAATATCAAGAAGAGGCTGGCAGCTGGGCAACCAAGTAACATGGATGACGTGTATCAAAGAGCTGGATATGCGGAGAGGATTGCAGATATGCTTAAGGAAGAGAAGAAAGAAAAGGGTGAGAAGAGAAAGACTGAGGCTGCAAGTGAGAATGCTGGGAATAAGAAACAAAATGTGAATCCATACCGATCTTTTTTCTCAAACAATGGGCAGAATGGGAATGGAAACCATGGAGGTTTCGGCAGAGGAGGAACTTCGGGAGGTGGTGTGCTTACTTGCTTTAGATGTGGGAAAGTGGGTCATAAGATTGCTGATTGCAGAGTTCATGTGGGAAGTCAAGGAAGGGGTTTTGTAAATGTGAACCAGAGTGGAGGCTATTGTACTCCTATGCAGAATTATGGAAATTATAATCCAAGATCTGGTGGTGGCAATTATCAGAGGAGCAACAACAATTATTCTAATCAAAATCGCTTCAACAACAATCAAAGCAATAATTTTCATAAGATAATGAACAGTGGAAATCAGCAGAATGGGTCAGCATCAGCTAGCCAGAGTGGAGCTAAGAGCAGTGGGAAATTATTTATGATGGAAAAGGAAGCTGCTGAGGAAGATGCTCATCATGTTGTCACGGGTACATTTCTTGTTAATTCTGAGTCTACCTTTGTTTTATTCGATTCGGGAGCTACCGACTTTAAATTTGAAAGAATATGATGAGATAAAAGACCTAGTTGATATACCTTCGGGGGAGTCCATACCTTGTAGTTGTGTGTATAGAGATGTGTCAGTTAGAATTGGGGAAGCTATCTTTTTGACCAATTTAATTGATTTTCCTTTGGGTGGTTTTGAGGTCATTTTAGGGATGGATTGGTTGAGTAAATATAAAGCCTTTATAGATTGTCATCAAAAGAAACTAACCTTGAGTGGACCTAAGGGAAAAAAAGTGTCTTACAAGGGATTTGTAGTGAAACCAAAAATAAAACTTATCTCAACAGTTACCTTAAAATCTTGTTTGAGGAAGAGAGGTGAGTTGATCTTGTGTCATGTGAGGGACACGCGAGAGGAGGTGCCTGGGACGGCATCTATAACTGTTGTGCAAGATTTTCAGGATGTGTTTCCAGATGATATTCCAGGGTTACCACCTCAGAGGGATATTGATTTTGGCATTGACTTAAAGCCTGGGGCGGGACCAATTTCTAAAGCACCTTATAGGATGAGACCTAAAGAGTTGGAAGAGCTTAAAAAGCAGTTGGAGGAATTGTTGGATAAGGGTTACGTGAGGCCGAGTGTGTCACCTTGGGGAGCACCTGTGTTATTTGTTAAGAAGAAAGATGGGAGCATGAGGTTGTGTATTGACTATAGAGAGTTGAATAATGTGACTATCAAGAATCGTTAACCTTTGCTGCGGATTGATGATTTATTTGACCAGCTGAGTGGGGCTGGAATATTTTCTAAGATTGATTTGAGGTCGGGGTACCATCAGTTGAGAATTAAGAATGAAGATATTCCAAAGACTGCATTCAGGACAAGGTACGGACACTACAAATTTGTTGTTATGCCATTTGGATTAACTAATGCATCGACAGTCTTCATGGACTTGATGAACCGTGTGTTTAGTCCCTATTTGGATCAGTTCGTGGTTGTCTTTATCGATGATATCCTGGTGTATTCTAAAAATAAAGAAGAGCATGAGAAGCATTTGAGGATTGTGTTGCAGACCCTGAGGGAAAATAATCTTTATGCTAAGTTGAGAAAGTGTGAGTTCTGCTTAGAGAAAGTTGCCTTTCTGGGGCATGTGGTGTCAAAGGAGGGAGTGTCCGTGGATCCAAGCAAGATTGAGGCAGTGTCCAAGTGGGAGAGACCAAAGAATGTGGGGGATATTAGAAGTTTTCTGGGGTTGGCTGGCTATTATAGGAGGTTTGTAAAAGACTTCTCAAAAATAGCTAAGCCTTTGACTACCTTGATGAGGAAGGAGAATAAGTTTCATTGGGATGAGAGTTGTGAGAAGGCATTCCTAACCCTGAAGGAGCGCCTGACTACAGCTCTTATTTTAGCCTTACCCGAAGGGAGTGAGAATTTTGAAGTTTATGCAGATGTTTTGAAGAATGGTTTGGGATGTGTGCTTATGCAGAATGGGAAAGTAATAGCCTATGCCTCAAGACAGCTGAAGCAGTATGAAGCAAATTATCCAACTCATGATTTGGAATTAGGAGCGGTGGTTTTTTCCTTGAAATTGTGGCGTCATTATCTTTATGGAGCTACTTTTAAGGTACTTTCTGATCACAAGAGCTTAAAGTACATTTATACTTAGAAGGAGCTAAATATGAGACAGAGGAGATGGATTGAGTTAATTGGAGATTATGACATGGACATAATTTATCATGAAGGGAAGGCTAATGTGGTGGCGGATGCACTTAGTAGGAAATCTGTCCATGCTTTGTGTACTGCCATGTCTAGGATGAAATTGCGTGAGGAAGTGGAAAAGATGGGCATTTATATGATCAAGAAAGGAGAAACAATTGGAGATTTGACCATTGAGTCAGAGTTGTATGAAGAGATCAGGAAGAAGCAAGAAGGAGATGCGAGAGTGGCACGGTGGAGAGAGGTCGTGGGTGAAGCCGTGGTAAAAGGCGGGAAGAAGCGGTTTCACGAGGGTAGTAATGGTGGTTTGAGGTTTGATGGGAGATGGTGTGTCCCTGATGATGAAGAATTAAAAAGAAAGATCTTAACTGAAGCTTATTTTACTCCATATTCTGTTCATCCTGGAGGAGATAAATTATATAAAAATTTGAAGAAGACTTTTTGGTGGCCTAAGATGAAGAAAGAGGTTGCTGAGTTCGTTGCTAGATGTTTGGTTTGTCAAAGAGTGAAGGGAGAGCATAAGAGACCACAAGGTAAAGTCCAGTCCTTGGATGTGCCTGAGTGGAAGTGGGAAAGCATTTAGATGGATTTCATTGTGGGGTTGCCTAAGACTCAGAGAGGGAATAACATGATATGGGTTATTGTGGATCGATTGACTAAGTCAGCTCACTTCATTCCTATGAAAGATACTTGGAGTAAAGCTGAGTTGGCTAAAGCTTATGTCAAAAATGTGGTGAAGCTTCATGGTGTGCCAAAGGATATTGTTTCTGATCGTGATTCAAGGTTTATATCTTAGTTCTGGCAAGAATTGCAATCTTTGATGGGGACTCAGTTGAAGATGAGTACAACATTTCATCCAGCTACAGATGGTCAGACAGAGAGGACTATTCAGACCTTGGAGGATATGCTGAGAGCTTGTGTGATGGAGTTTGGTGGATCATGGGAGGAGAGGTTGGATTTGATTGAGTTTTCATATAATAACAGTTATCATGTTAGTATTGGCATGGCACCTTTTGAGGCATTGTATGGCAAGAAGTACAGGAGTTCTGTGTGTTAGGATGACAGGGCAGATGCAGTTGTGTTGGGACCTGAGATGATACAAGAAATGGTGGAGCAAGTGCACATTATTCGTCAAAAGATGCGTGCAGCGCAAGATAGACAGAAGAGCTATGCAGATTTGAAAAGTAGTGATATAGAGTTTGCTGTGGGAGATAAGGTGTTGCTTAAAGTGTCTCCTATGAGAGGTGTGATGAGGTTTGGGAAGAAAGGGAAGTTGAGTCAGAAGTATATTGGGCCATATGAGATCTTAGACAGAGTTGGAGAGGTAGCTTACCGTTTAGCATTACCTCCAGCTTTGGATAGAGTGCATAATGTTTTTCATGTTTCACAATTGAGGAAGTATGTGAGTGATCCTACTCATGTGCTGGAGCCTGAGCATGTTGAGATTGATAAGCAGTTATCTTATGTTGAGGAGCCTAAGGAGATTTTGGATCGAAAAGTGAGAAAGACTCGTAATGGTGAGACAACTCTAGTGAAGATTTTATGGTCTAATCATAAGGTGGAAGAAGCTACATGGGAAGCTGAAGCTGTTATCCAAGAAAAGTATCCTAGTCTTTTTGTTTGAGTTAATTGGTTACGGGGACGTAACCCTTTTTTTAGGGGGATAGGATGTAACATCTCGTATTTTATAATATTTTTATGATAAATTTAATAATAAAAGTATCTTGTGAAGGATTTAATAAGAAATTTAGTTGGAATTTATTTGAGATATTATTTCTGTTGTTTGGGTATTTTGGTGAACTTCGGGACGAAGTTCTTTTTAAGGAGGGAAGACTGTAATACCCCGCTTTTTAGACGGTAGAATTATATTAAAATGTGTTTTAAATGATATTTAATAATTTAATTAACTGGATAATAAATTTGTAAGACGGAAATAAAATAATTAAATAATACTTGAAACGGAAGTAATGTGGGCCGTGTATATTAGGTATGTAGTCGGGTTTGTAATTGTTGGTAATTACTAATACTAATATGAGAGTAATTAAAAAGAAAAGGGAAAATAAAGATAATTACTTTAAAGAAACTTCCTCCCTCTTTCCTTCCCACATCTATATAAATAAGATGTTATAACTACCCATAAGCATACAAAAACATAAAAACACAATAATTGATCTAAGGCAAGGGAGAGAAAGATCTAAGGGAGAAAAGTAAGAGAATTCATTCAATTATTGTTGCCTCAAGGTAAGACCGTCTCAATTTATATTTATATAGTCGTATTTAATTAAATTATCGTTTAAACTCCGTATGGACCACCGTGAACCATGCCGTTACCCTCATTAGTTGGCCTTGACCGTGGGGATGTTAGTGGGACCTGTCGTGGCTGTTGTCGACCACCGTGGAAGGCGAATTTCGCGTCTAAAATTATGGTTGCCGCGGATTTAAGACGAGGCTTGAGACTTGTGTGTTTAACGAATAAACGTGGGACCTGGGTGGTTGGCTAAGTCGGCTGGGGTAGGTCCTAATTGTGGTGTCGGGGTGGCCTGAGGTGGTGGTTGGTGCGGTGAGCTGTCGGGTTGTGGTGGTTCTCGCGGGTTTAAGCTGTTTAGGTGGGTTGGAGTCGTTTGGTGGGGCGTGTATGGTTGTAGCAAGTGGTGGAACCACCGTGGGTCAAGGGAGACCACGGTGGTGGCCACGGGTGGTCATGGTGGTAGTAGGGTGGTGAATTGGTCGGGTTTGTTGTTTTCGTGTCGGGTTTTCGGGGTTGTTCAGGGCGTGATTTCACGGCTTGTATAGAAGGTTTCAGGTGGTGGTTAAGGGCTTCGGGGGTTGGCCGTGGTGCAGGCTAGAGCGTGGTAGGATTGAGTGGTGGTGTCGGTGGCTAGGGGTGTCGCAATAGGCTGGTTTTGGTGAGGGGTTTGGGACTCGGTTTTTACCGTGTTTGGCTGAGTTAATTGTGCTTGTTTCACACAGGTTTCACGTGTGGGTTTTGTGGGGGTGTGCATGAGTGTTTTATTTTATTTAATTAGTTAGTAAGTCGGGTTTACGTAATCGTTCCACGGGGAAAATAATTAATTAAATTATATTGTAATTAATTAATTAAACTAATATAATGAATTGAATAATTAATAATTAAATTATAATATTTCGTTTAGGTGGCGGTTTTGAAGTGGAGTATTTCTGATTATTTTATTGGACTGCTTTATTGGATTTGCCGTTGAGGTAGGTTATCTACTCAACTCGAATATGCTTTGGTGTGATAATTGTTAGTTGGAATTGGATGTTTGATTGTTGAATGTTGTGTTTGTTAATTTATTACTATCCATATTGTATATTGTATTGATGTTTTGAAGGCCCGGTCCAAGGGTGGCGGGTAAAATGAAGAACCGGTCCACGGGTGGCGGTATATAAAAGGGTGTCTCGGGATTGATGTTGATAATTTTTATATGGGTGTCTCGGGTTACTGATAAGGGTGTCTCGGGTTATTTATATGGGTGTCTCGGGTTGTGTATGGAGAATGTATGGAGATTTGGAGTTGTGATCGGGATTGATCATTTACATGTTTATTCTGTATTATTGTTGTACTGTTCTTGTTGTTTAGATATTCCTACTCAACCGTTGGGTTGACTGTGTATTCGTTAAACACCTGTGATGAACCAATAATTGGGGAGCAGATTGATTTCAGGTGATTGAGCGGGCTTAGAAGGGGAGCTGAAGGGCAAGAAGATATGGCATTTATTTAGCTGTCTAGAGCACCTTAGAAGAACAAACGATATTTATTATTCGTATTATTTAGTTTTCCGCTGCAGTTGTATTTATTAATTTAATTATTTATTTTGGATTATGTAATAAGGCCATTTAAACGTTATATTTATTTAAAGTACTGTGGTTTCGTTTACCTTTGTATTCACTACCTCAGGTAACTGAGATGGTAACATGTTCATTTATCTAGGATTGCCTAGTAAAGGCACTTAAATAAATGGGGGTGTTACAGATTTGTCGCCATATCTCGATGATGACGGTCTAGCCAAATTGAGGTCAATTCCTTTTAAAGGGGGAGGAGATGATGCGGACATCGACGACCTTAGCTCGTTGCCTAGTACGTTGGATACAGGGGACACTTACTCGGTTGCGGTGGTTCGATGCGTTTGTACGGTGTCATGGGTCGATTCCATATAGCAGCTTGGTGTGATGCATATTTTAAGAAATAAAATGGGTGTGGTATATTAAATATCCTTTTTAGCTTATTTAGCTTATGACTTTAATTAGTGGAGTTGTTGAATGGTTGTAATAAGTAGTTTTAAACTCAGCTAGTTAATATCCATAATTAGCTAGTTAATGTTTAGGGGTTTCAAGGGACCTTTCGTTGGCCTCCTTGTACTATTTAAGCTTGCGTTTGTGTGGAATAAAGGACACTGAAGTTTCCACAAAAAAGTCTCCAAAAAATTAATCTGCAATTGTCGAGTACAAATTTTGATTTGCGACATCGCTTGAACGCCTCTTTCTTGCGTTGTTTCTTTGAGTTTCGAGTCAATAGGTCTTGGCTTTGTCTCGTAATTTGTCGAGCTATCGGTCTAGCTTGTCAAATATATCCTTGTTCTTTACTTCCGCTTTTAAATTCGCATCACTAACAGCACTCGCACTGAGATAAACATAACATCAACAAAACCAGTTATTAGTTACTGAGTTTTGACTTGATATTTATCCCTTATCAAATAACCATATCATAAGCACATTAGTTTAAGGGGAAAAAAAATATAAAAAGTACATAATAAGCATGAAATCAAAGACTCAAATAAGATCTTTTCGAAAGTGCACATTGATACTTTGTGTTTGGTTTATAGGGATGTCATATTCGTAAATCTCAAATAGAGGTGAATGGTGATGTCAGAAATTCTCGTTAGAGACTATATTTGGTTAACTGTTAGCGATTTTACATTATTTTTTACTCCTACTTATCATAACTCGTTATCACACTTCGATAGCTAGGTCGACTATCTCATTAACATCATTCTCTAAAATATGTAAGTAACTGATATTATATCACCTTTCATTGCCAATCCGATATACGTTTATCAATTACATACATATGTTTATCATTATTTTGATAATTGAGTAAGTTGCTATTATCTATAAATGTCATACTTACAATAACGTAATGTAGAGTAAGTTGCTAGTTTGATGATTGTCTTTACACGGATGTAGAAATTCGGTTCCTTATTTAATTAAACTTGCTTTTAAGGCAGTTGTTTTTGTAGTATGTCCGTCTGTAAGTCAAACTCATCATATAATGAATTGCCATAACTTTTAATACTCCCTCCAATCCAATCCAATCCAATTTAAAGATAACATTTACTGTTAATATGTATAGTTTGTTAATTGTTAGCAAATTTGCATTATAGTGTACTCCCACTTATCATAATCGTTATCACATATCGAGATGTCGACTATCTCATTAACACCGATCTCCAAAATATGTGAGAAAATGTTACTTCCTCCGTCTTATTAATTTGTTTACCTTTCTTAATTTTTCCGAGGAGTATTTTAATCAAAGGTAAACAAATAACTCAGACAGAAAAGTATCAATTATATAACTTTACGTATCAAATAAAATTGTTTCTATTATAAGTGCATCATGGAATCTTACAACATCTAAGAAGAATGAACACGTCATGTTGTCTATGATCCCATATTAATGTCGTTGAACTCCTCAGGTCCAAACATTAAGAAACTTGGCAACTCTTCCTAGTTATACGTACTGTGCATAATAACAATGTCATATAAATATATATATAACACTACTTTTCACCAAAAAAATAAAGAGAGAAATGTAATATTACTAGTTTTTCTCAATTAATTGTTTACATTTAATTAAAATATTCGGTATTACTCATAAAAAATAAAAAAGATAAAAAATGAGACGGATGTAACGGAAACATATCACTCAGAAAAAAAACTTACGATTTATAAAATCTTACATGTTGGGAATTGAATAATATATTACATCTGCGAATACAACAAATTACGTTAGATGTTGTACATACAATTAAAAACAAATATAGATGCGGTGTATGTCAAATGGGCAGCATAACAAAAGTGAAGAAATAAGCATAATGAGAGAGTAAAACAACAAAGAAGATAGAATCTATAAAATATAATTAAAAGGCTACCCTAAAATGACAAATAAACGCCACGTAGACAAAGCCACGTAGGATCCAAAAATGCCACGTAAATGTGAGCATTAAAACTCATTGCCACGTAATTGTCTTATTTTATAGATTTAATTCATTTTTCTATAAATTAATTTAATTAATGTAACCCTTATAAATTTACATCAAAATTTCATAATTTATAATCAATATTGACATTTTAATTGAATTTTTGTAATAAAAACAAAATGTCATAATTTATAATTAAAATTGACACTTTAATTGAAATTTTGGTAATAAAACATGTTAATAAATTAAAACTTTTCATATTACTTAACATGCACCCACCATTTTTATTAACACTTTTTCCTATTTAATTCATTTTTTTAATTAAACATTATAATAAATTGATTAAAACTTTTCATAATACTTAACACCCACCAAATTAATTAAAATTTCTTCCTATCTAATTAATTTTTGTAATATAATATGTTAATAAATTGATTATATTTCTTTATACTACTTAATACCCATAATTTTCATTAACATTTTTCCCTATTTAATTCACCTCTTGAGTTGCTCAACAATCAATTATCTAATTTAATAATACCACAAAATAAATTAAAAATAAAATTAAAATATGGGAGTTTATGGTTGTGTGATGGCTATAAAACCTATAATACCTATGATAGTTTCTATTCACAATATTTATTGAAAATATATTGCTCATTTGCCCATGAGTTTCTAAGTTGTGGATTGTATTTTATGGTTTAATTTATTTATTTGATTATAGAGAGTATATTGAATATTATTATTGAGTATTGTTGTTGTTATGTTCAATAAAGTATATTTTAATTTGTTGTGTTATTGGTTTTATAAATCCTTTGATTTATATTTTAGTTCATGTTTTCCATTTGGTTTAATTTCAATGATTTACATGTGACAATGTTGATTCGTTTGTGAAGTTTTTGCCATGTTAATGTTTTACCTTTTGGTCAATATATTTTTTATATGAATTTTAAAGCATCGTGAAATGTATGTGAATGCAGATAAGACAAAGCATCACGTGGGTAATCTGAAGAGGGAAGAAATACAAAAGGCACGAAACTGAGGTAAAATCTATTTATACAATATAATTAAAAGGCTACTTAAAATATTTAATTTTAATTCACATGACATTTTTATAGAGGTTAATACTAATTCATCTATATTAATTACTTAATTATTTATTTTTATACAATATTATAAAAAGGCAAAAATATGTATTAAAAAGTTAATTATCTCCAAAATTGTCACATGCTTATAAGTACCAAAAAAAATTAAAAAAACAGTAGTTGCAATCACTAAAAAACTAATATAAACTCTTTATTTTCCTATCATAAATTTGGTTATTAATCTACCTATTTATTTAACTTTAATTCCATAAGATAATTAAAAAGCAAGCGATACTATCTACCATTATTATTCTGCATGTCATATTTTAATTTCGGAAGATAATTTTTAAACCATTCTCATGCATAGTAGATTGTGTAAATAATAATAATAATAATAATAATAATAATAATAATAATAATAATAATAATAATAATAATAATAATAATAATAATAATAATAATAATAATAATAATAATAATAATAATAATAATAATAATAATAATAATAATAATAATAACAATAATAATAATAATAAAGCAAACCTTTCACATTCCATTTCTCCTCACACCATATTTATGTCTATATTAGACTTCATAATACTGATAAAAATCTATAACTCTATAATCTATAAATCTAATTAAAAGGCAAGCCAAACTATCTACCATAATCTATATGTCATATTAATTACAAACGATAATATCTTAAACCACTCTTGTATAAAGTAGATTTTGTAAAAAACAAATTATAATTATTAGTAATTAAGCAAACCTTATACATTCCATTTCTCCTTACTCCTTATTTATGTTTATATTAAATTTTATAATAATGAAAAAATGATGCTCAAAACTCAAAAGTCATGAACCTTGATTCATATTTATACTTATATTAAATTTGATAATAATGAAAAAAAATCTATAAATCTAATTAAAAGGTAAGCCAAACTATCTACCATAATCTATATGTCATATTTAATTACAAACGATAATATCTTAAACCACTCTTGTATAAAGTAGATTTTGTAAAAAAAAATTATAATTATTAGTAATCAAACAAACCTTATACATTTCATTTCTCCTTACTCCTTATTTATGTTTATATTAAATTTCATAATAATGAAAAAAATGATGCTCAAAACTCAAAAGTCATGAACCTTGATTCATATTTATACTTATATTAAATTTGATAATAATGAAAAAATCTATAAATCTAATTAAAAGGCAAGCCAAACTATCTACCATAATCTATATGTCATATTTAATTACAAATGATAATATCTTAAATCACTCTTGTATAAAGTAGATTTTGTAAAAAAAAAAAAAAATTATAATTATTAGTAATCAAGCAAACCTTATACATTCCATTTTTCCTTACTCCTTATTTACGTTTATATTAAATTTCATAATAATAAAAAAAATGATGCTCAAAACTCAAAAGTCATGAACCTTGATTCATATTTATACTTATATTAAATTTGATAATAATGAAAAAATGATGCTCAAAAGCCATAAAGGCATCCTCAATTGTTTATATATTTTTGTTGGAAAGCAAAATTTATAAACCAAAATTTTTCTCATCCCTATCGTTAGTAGAACTAAATGTGTCACTAATCTTCCTATGATTCTATTCCAATTAAGGTAAATGTATTAAGGTTTTAGATTATTAATTAATTTATTTCTTTTTTAGTGCAAGTTCCATTGGTATGAAGTTTTGATCACATTTTTCAACTTCATCGTATGTATTTGTTTTGTTCTCATTTAGGGTCTACCAAGATTTGTGGTGTTGACCTATTCAAAGGTTAACATACTTTTCTTTCTCTATTTAAGAGGAAGTTTAAATTAATAACGATAATATTGTATAAAACAAATTCCCTTTGTTTTTTGTTGGTTAATTCGCACTAATTACTGAGTTACTTTTTTATAGGGACGATTCATTGGAGAAAGAAGATTATATGGAGAAGTAAAATATTAGGATTGCTTAAAGAACCATATATTAAAAACTAAGTGTAAGATTGACGACATCAATGTGAATGAGTAATAGTTTTTTAGTTTTTTTTTTCCAACTGTATTTTTTATTTTGGTATTTGTTGATTTTTTTTCATCATTTTACCTTTGAAAAAATAGCACTCTTTAATTTATCGACTTTGATCTTTATGTTAACATGTCAATGCCCGTATTTTTAGTACACGATTTATCATAAATTATTCATGAGGTAATCTTACTATGTGATTTGATATTTTATAAAGTCTCAATTACTAAAAACATCACACTAAAAATAAAATATCTCGTGAAATCACGGGTCATAAAACTAGTTGGAATTGAAACAAACAAAGAAAAAAATATAATAGTTGCTGCGAGAACATTGTGACTTATGAATACAACCATATATATACAATTAATTAATTCTCTTAATTAGTTACACCATCTCATAAGAATTCTATCTCACATTCAACACTAATTGATTGGGAAAGAAAAGAGCTGAGATATAGTCATAGAAATGAGATTATGATTGGTTTAATATTGTTTTAACTAAACATAAAACTTTATCTATATTTGTATTTTTCATTGAATTTTTATCTTTTAATTTTCCCATTTATTTATTTATTTTAAAGTGTTTTATATTAGTTGGAGTCTCTTAGAATGCCTGAAAAAAGTCTCTTTTATATATATCTATTGATTAATTCCAGAAACTAAGGGACTTAAATTTAATTAAAAAAATCTATACAAATTAATTATACTATATAGTTTTAAATCATGGCACTATGTGATGGACCCGATCAGGGGACTTCAATGTAAATACTATATAGTTTTGGTTGAAGTATAAATTTAGAGAACACTATAATATGGTGATTTTTCTTAAAATAGCATGCCCCCCTTATGGTATTAATTACTATAAAGAAGTTAATTATTTAACATACATGAATATAATATAATATAAGTATTTTATATTTTGGAAAATATTAAAAGGTAAATAAATCAATCTAAATTTTCAAAAAATATAATATTCCATAATTCATTAGATTTGTAATTTAATTAGTAAATAATAAGGATTGCTCTTAAATAATATTCTAATCTAATATTTCAGATTTATTTAAATATATAACTCTAATACAACTAGATAATCAACTACTATGATATGATTGGTCGTGGTGTGTGGTACTCGTCGTCAAAAGTCACATAACCAAAACAATATTTATAACTTTACAAACTACTCTTAGTAAAGAGGCAAGTAAAGGCCGGATCCCAAGGGACGGGTATTGATGTAGGATTTTCAATTGTAGATGGTTATGTCTAAGGGTGTCACAATTTGGGTTGAGATAGGAGATCAACTAAACTAATCAACAATATAAAAGTAAAGTAATAAAAACAAGCAAGATGATTAGAATGAGATGTAAACAATTGATTAAAAGCACTAGGGTGTCATGGGTTCATAGGGGATTCATGAGAGTTGATCATACAAACATGTTCTCTACTAGATGCAAGCACTTATTGTTGTGATGGGATCGAGTTAGTGTATATATTACAATCCCTAAGAAGGTTTGGGTCCCGGAGCCGAATCGATTAGATTGTACAACACCTACAAGTCGACTTAGTCCTTCCTATCCAACTATATGCATGGTCTAATGAGACTCGAGTTGGTTTATGTCTTACAAGTCTCATTGAAAAGATAGGTGATGGGTAAAAAATGCAAGGATTCATAGGCTCGCATTTCATCAAACATAAAATGTGCATAAGTTGGAATCACAACAAGCAAGCAAATTAATTATGAAAACATATTAGATTAAGCATGAATCAATCCCCATGTTGGTTTCCCTTAATTCCCCATTAACCCTAGCTAAGAAAACTACCCACTCATTATCAAGTTTAACATCCTAACAAGGTTGTCAATCATACTAGCAAGGTAAAACATGATGAACAAATGAAAATGATTAACAATAATTAAAAGGATTAAGAGAGAATTATACCTATGAAGATGATTCCCAATAATAAAGCAAAGAGTAATAGAAGTACTTGATGATTGATGGAAGGTTGTCAATCTCCCAATAAACCCAAATAATCTTCTAAATACCCAGAATAAATGATGAACAATAGAGAAATTAAGGAAAGATTAAGGAATGAGATTTGTATTAAGACTAGATTAAAAGTTGTTTACAAGATTAAGATGAGATTACTAATTGATTACAACTTGATTAAGAGAGCATGCTAATCTAGGTAGTACAAAGGGGTATTTATACTAAAGATTAGGTACATAAATAGGGTTACTAAGGGCTTAAATGACTATTAAGACCCTTAAGAAAAGTTTAGGAAATGCTCCTCTCCAAGGAGATGAGCATCTCCGTTTTGCTGGTCCCGTGTGGATATGCTCGTCCCGAGCGGCTTGGGTGCTGGCACGGTGGGTTATGTCAGGAGATCCGAACGGATCATTAGGGGAGACACTCAGATCCTAGGGCTTCAAGACGAGCGTCTTAAGCTTGGGACGCTCGGATTGTGGTGCAGGGAGACGCCCGGATTGCTGGCAATCCGCTCGGATCCTGGGTCAGACAACTTTTCTTCTCTTCATTCCTCAACAATCCGCGGGGATCTTGTTGAGGATGCAAGGATCCTTTCATCATTGCCCAATCTACTTTATTATCTACATAGGCCTTCTAGTATCGTCTTTCCTTTGATGCTTGGTCATTAGATGCGATCAATTTAGCTCCATTTCGCCATGTAAATGCAAGGTTTGCACTCCTCTCCTACCAAGGAAACAAAACCTCAAAGAATATGCAAAATGGTAAACTAAAGATAGTAAATGACCTAATTATGCACTATAAAGCATAGGAACGAGGCTAATTCGGGGACTAAATGTGCTCAAATATGAGTCACATCAAACATCCCCAAACCGAACCTTTGCTCGTCCCGAGTAAAGAGGTGACATAAACTAGGACCCTCATTCAAACTAACCTACTAATATAGCCGATGTGAGACAATTAGCGGGTCTCACTCCGCCCCTTCAACTCATAACAAGACAACCATGAGGTACGATGCCTTCTTGCAAGGCAAGGTGGGGCTGCCAAAATGGCGACACATCCAAGCATTAAAGCACACAAATCAAGTAATGGATGCATCTAAAAAAATGAATAGCCACTTTCCTCATCTAAGTGGCGGAAATTATCTAAAGGGGAAGCAATCCAAGGGTACACATTCCATTATAGATATGGTTTTTTCAAGTTACTAAGCCTAGGAGGATACCAATAAATCACCTCCAAGTTGTGTCAAGCTAGGGTACCTTTGTCCTCAATCGTTAAATGCTTTCGTCAAGAGTAGACTCCCTATGGTGTTAGAAACAATGGAGGATCGCGGAATTCCCCTTCTTTCCTATACAAGAAGAAGGGTCGTCTCCTCTCTACCATGCACAAAAGTGGATACAATGGAAAAGGGATCAATAGAACTTGAGTTTCATCTGTGATTTTGCTTTTTGTTGTTGTTTTTCCCCCCAATTTGTTGTGGCATTTGACATTTTGAGAACATTTCTTTTTGCCATTTCTTTGATGTTTGTCATTTTTAAAACTTGACAATTTCAACTTTTTCTTGCATTTCTTTCGAACATTTTCAAAGTCACCTCATTTGTAGTGAGGGTGCTTATATTTGAAGCATAAGAGTTTTCATTTTTTTTACTCCTCTTTCCTTTTGATGCATTTGCAAACTTTTTAGCTTTCATTTCAATTCTTGAACTCAAATTTGAACAATTTTTGTGCCCATTCCCTTTGATGACAAAATGTGGTAGAATATGGATGATGGTTGCATGGTTTCAAGGGTCACCTTGGAATAAACGGTAGCCAAGGAGTTATCACACCACAAGGTACTCTTGACTAGGCCTTAATCCATGAGTCAAAGGATACTAGCATGACACATCCTAGGGTGTTTTACAAGTATTATAAGAAGCAAAGTCTTAAGAAGAAAAAATATCTACAGGGGCCTTATATACACTTGTCAAATTTCCCAAATAGATGCTTTCACAAAAATTTTCCTAAATGCAACTATATGCCATGATGCAACTAACATTTATACAACCTAATGCAAATGCTTCTACCAACTAATATGCCAAATAATCTAAATGCAATCCTATAATCACATTGTTTATACCGCATCAATCAAAATAAAGCCACATAATCATTAACATAAAGAGGAAAAAAGAGATTGGAAAGATCATACCATGCGGTCTTCAATATCTTCATGTCTCGGATGTGGCGTAGTCGATCAATGTGAAAAAGGATAAACAAACACAATATATACAATACTACACTACAAAGGAAATGAACGTGTTATTGGGTTTTTGTATTTTTTAAATTTTTATGGTTTTTATGATTATGAAATAAAAGACATGTTTTTGTATTTTTCAAAATTTTTCAATTTTTATCATTTTTGTTTTAGCAAGTCATGTTAGAATTTCCCATCCCCACACTATTATGGGCATTGTCCTCAATGGCCAATACAATAGGAAATTAAGCAAACTATATGAAAATGCATGATTCCTAAACTAAATGCAAACTATATGATATATATATATATATATATATATATATATATATATATATATATATATATATATATATACAAAAGTGAATGCAAACTAAGCTATGCTATATGATGCATGAATTTTTGTTTGGTTGGAGAGCATAATTTAAATTAACTCCCAATGCATATGCTTGAACTTCCCCAAACCAAGTGAGAGTGAGGGGGTTCATGCATAAAGAATGCTATTCATGTAAACTAAAATTGTCATTTTGGATTTTTTATGGTGGGAACAATAAAAGACACCTCAATGAGACCGAGGTGGGAGTCCTCTAAGTGTTGATAGGACTCAAAGAAATGGTCAAGATAAAAATTCAAGAAAAACAAGAGAAATGAACAAAGCTTAAAGGAGGTGTAGGAAACTCACCAAGTATTGTGGCATCCTCCCAAGAGCTTGCTAATCCTCAATCATCGCCCATGGTGACGTCACTACCATCTCCATCATCATCATCATCATCATCCTCACTAGCATCATTGTCATCATCTACCTCCATAGACTCGGAGGCTTCACCACTATCACTTGAGCTTTCTTCTTCTTCCTCAATTCCTTCTTCTTCTTCACCTTCTTCATCTTCTTCTCCACCACTCTCAACAACAACCTCCTCATCACCCATGCTAGCATCCCTAGGAGCATTAGGAAAGAAAACTTCCCTATCCGCCCAATTAGGCAAAGGACATGATGGGTCAAGAAGTCCTTGCCTAGCTAGGTGTAAGAGGGGCGGATATTGAGCTCTATATGCATTGACTCGGTCTTCATGGGCTTGCTTATGCATTTCTTGCATCAAAAGAGTCAAGTAATCATTCCCCATCGTAACATTTTTGGGTTGAAACTCATGCTAGGTGAACGGGTAGGGTGGAGTGATTATAGAGGAGGAGGGCTCGACAATGGCCTCCCTATGGTGTTGCATTATGGACTCGGCTTCCTCGGAGAGTGGGAGAAGATAGTATGGGCTACGGACATTGAGCCGGCAAATTTTGTTCGGTAGAATGAAGGACTTGGCATCTTTTGTAAGCCACTCAAATTTGTTGTCAAGATTGTCATTCTTGACCCAATGGAATTTGTGAACCATAGTGGCTAGATCAATGAGGTGGCCGCCCTTAACTGGCTTATAAGTACCATCTTTGTTGAAATTCCGGTTGAAGTGTTTTGCCAACCAAGTTACCAATCCCCCATTTACTATAAAGGCCGCACCTTCCTTGCCATGATCGATATTAAGCCACCTTTCGATCAAAAGTTGAAGAATATTGTACTTCGTGGTGAACTTTCTATCAACATTCAAGGTTGACTCGAGATAGATAAAATCAAGTTCGGTGAAGTGGTTTGTTCCCTTCCTAGCAATAAGAGTATTTCCCACTACCTTGTGCCACACCCTTATGCCCGGGTGATGAACATAGAGGGCACGACATTCATGGAAGGATTCGAATTTCCTCCCGGTAATAGCTTTCCACAAAGGGACGGGATTATATTTTGTTGAAGGTTTCTTCACATAAGTCGAGTCATTATCAAGACCGAAAACTTTGCCAAACTCATTAAAGGACATCTTCCTATCCGCATTCTCAAGGCGGAATTCAATGTTCTTTCGAGTCTCCACCTTTGTAACTTTCAATGAACTTAGAAATTCCAAGGTGAGGGAGGGGTAGGTCAATTCTTGCATATTAAACAATGTAAGCAACCCCATAGACTCAAAGAAGTTCTTGGTCCTTTCAAGGACACCGAATTTGGTCAAGGCATCTTGGCAAATAAACTTGGTGGGTAAAATCGATTTCTTAGCAAGAGATACAAAATTTTTCCTATGAGAATCGGATGTGAAAGTTACCTCCGGATATTTTTCTAGTTGCTCAATAACCGGGATAGAAGTAGTAGCTTCCACCATAAGAATAGGAGTTTCTTGAATTTCCATTATTGCTTGTTGAACCACCAAAGCCTTTGAGGCTTGAAGTGCTTGTTGCCTTTTGGAAAGGTTTGGTTTTATAGGTGCCTTGCTTCCACCTTTGGTCCTAGCCATTGTTCTTCTCCTTGTATGTATCAACAACCAAATATTTGCTTGAATTCTTCTAGTATCCTCAAGCTTCAATGAATCCCAAATCGATTTAGGATTTTTGAAATTTGCCTTTAACCCTAGAAAATCGATTCAATTTTTGAGGATTTGGATGTTTGAATGGCTTTTTGTTGATAGAGGAGTGATTTGTTTGAGTTTTGAGGAAATTTGGAATTGATTTGTGTGGACATGGGCCACGGGGGCGCTTGGGAACAAGCGTTTGCATTTGTGGAGTCGCCACCAATTTATTGTGGAAAATTGGAAACCGTTCGAATACCTCGTGCCATGCCAAGACACAAAGTAGTGACATGAAGACCAAGAACTCGTTACCCTTAGCATTCTATGTCTAGAATGACTCTCGTGGATGCCAATGAACACGGATGTTCACAGAGATCTGGAGTAAGGGGTGAGAGTACGTATTAGGAAGCTCTTTTGATCGAACACCTAATCCCGCCCGCCTCGATAGCGGCCTCTACTAATGATTAGGGAAAATTGTCCATACTCGATATATTGTCGATTATATGCATGCAATGCAACATCCAATAAATTGATCCTAGCATGTGAGAATTAACTAAGTCGGTGAACAAGTAATTAGCACATAAATTGGGGTTGAAGTGAATGTTAGATTAATCACATGTGAATGACAAGTAAATAAATCATACATAATAAATACGAATACGAAATAAAGAAATAAATTACAATTGATAAACTTGAATTTACGTCATAAACATGCCCAAAAGAGTTTTAGAAATAAAATAAAAGAATAAATGAAAATTAGAAAATTGGAAAAAACAAGGAAATTGGAAATTGATTTAAATTAAGAAAACTAGAAAATAAGAAAATTTGAAGAAAAGGAAAATTTGGAAAATAAGGAAAATATGGAAAATATGGAAATTTGGAAAATAAGGAAAATTTGGAAATTTGGACAATAAGGAAAATATGGAAATTATGGAAAATATGGAAATTATGGAAAATATGGAAATTTGGAAAATATGTCGAATTATGGTGATAATAAGAATAATGGTTAATTAAAATCCTAATTAGAAACCCTACATCAAAACGAGAAGAGTTCAGAGGCAGAAACCACCTCAGAACAGGCGCAGCATCTGCTGCGTCCTCTGGAAGAGGCGCAACACTTCATTCGTCTGTTCTTGAGTTGGGTTCTGACTGTGAAAGTCAGACTCGCGGTTTTTTAATGTTCGTTGGTTAATTTACATTGATTTATTGATTGGTAACTCGAGTATAAGTGATTAATTGATTTACATGCATCTGGGATCGTCATGAAGTGAAAGAAAACAATTTAAAACGAATTATTATAAGTTAGATATTATTTACGATGTTGGAATTGATTTATTTACAAACTTGAAGTTAATGGTGGAAACAAAAGATTACGAACTGATGAAGAAAATAGATTTAAAACATGTATCAAAGACGAAATCAAGGGACTTGATACGAACGAATCGAGTCTCTAAAATCCGAGTTTGAATTTGTGACGAAAACCCACAAATATTAATTATAAGAGATTTAAGTCGAAAATTATTGAAAAGGATTCATAAAAACTAATTTGAAAATTATTAGGTGAAATAAGGGAAAGAACGAAGAAAGAAAAATAAAAGACGAAAGGAACAAAAACCCGAGGAAGAAGAAGAAGAAGTGCATCAACTGAAAGCAGCCCCTGGTGCTGCGCCCTTTCCAAAAGGCGCATCAGTTGATGCGATTCTTCCCCACGTCAGATATGTGTTATTTCCGTTAAAAGGGTTTTAAAAAGGTGATTTTAAAAGACGGTTTCGAGCATGCTTATGACATAAATTCATACATTAATTATAATATAGAAAATAATTACATTAAATAAAATTGGGATTTTACACCCTCAGACTTACATGTTAGCGTCACGAGATTTAACTAAATCGATTTTTAGTGGTAACTCGACTTGATCTATAATGCAAATATGAAAGTGCCCTTGAAAAAGGATTTAAAAGCAAATTGAATTGATTAATTGATTATGGTGTAGTGGAGTTGGTCAAATTGGTCGGTCATGCAAAACGAGGATGGTACTCGGAAGGATCCGAGCTTATGTGGTCGAAAGTTCAAGCACGTAGGCGCCAAAAGGCAAGAGCGTGGTCTTAGAATGCAAAGGGAGAAGAGAAGGGCGGACACTCGCGTGAGAAATATGTGAGACCGAAGGTCTCTATTTATACTAATCACACGACGACATTAGGAAAGGAGAGAGATTCGGAAACAACCGACTTAGGTTAAACACGGAAACTTGGATAAAAGGAAAACCTTGAGGAAAAGGCGCAGCAGGTGCTGCGTCCCTTGGAAGAGGCGCAACACTTGCTGCGTCCTTTCCTCAGCGGGTTCCTCCTGCGCAAGAAAGCGCGTTTGACAGCCTGTCGTATTTTAGGCATAACTTTCTCTAAAAGACTCGGAATAAGGTGATTTCAGTGGCGTTGGAAAGCTAAGAGAAAGATCCAGAACTTTATGTGAAATAGGCCTGACCCAAAAAAAGTCGTTATCACCTCGTAAAACGGGCCTAAAGGTCGGTTTATCATTTTAGATAAATGAAATGCACATTTTGTAATGTAAACTTTTAGTTTAGCCTAATGAAGTGACATGAGACTCAAAATGAGATATAATCTCAACATTTTATGACATCCTAACCTTAGGTAGACAAGCACATTGCTTTTGACTCGGGATTTGACGGTTTTAGGAAATGAAGACGGTTTTTGACCCAGACTCCAAATGTACTCTAATTACTGCCAAAACGACCGTAATGACACCTAGATGACAACCATGAGGTAGACACAAGTGTTTAAGTTACCTTTTATTAACCGATTTACGAAACGTCATAAAATCGCGACATATGCTAGACATGCGGCCCAATCATCACTGGGTGTTTGGCGGAAGGTGCAGAAACGAGGTATCTACAGAGCCCCCACTTTGACTGAGGCTTGGACAAGGCGAAAGTCAAAGTATAGCCCTCAGGTCAATCGAAGATTACAACCTGACGACTATGGCGACGCGAGGCGGTTTAAGGGGTCTGAACCAAGGACCTGTCGTCGGGAACATTTTAGAGTCCGTCGACTATCGGGGAGGGTCGTTTAAAGTCCATTAGACTACGTAAGGAAGCTCGCCAGCCATAAGAAGAGACCATACCTGAGACTTCTTCCTCGAGACGTTTCCGGAGTTGCGTAGGAGCTAAGGTTAAGCGTAGGAGCTAAGGTTAAGCATAGGAGCTAAGGGTAAGACCTAAAAGATATATAAGGATTGTGCTAGGGTGTGGGACCCTAAAGGAAAGCATCAACGGGAAGGAGGCCAAATATAAGTTCAACCTAAGGGGTAACCAAGGTTTGGGTGTAGGAACTCTAAGAAAAGGTGATCCTAAAGGAATATGATCCTAAAAGGAAAAGACGATCCTAAAGGATTGTGATCCTAAGGGGAAAAGTGTATGAACTCTAGGGAGTTTGGGAACCTAAAAGAAGCTAGGTGTATGAACCTGGGTATACGAACCTAAAAGGACGGCTGGTATGAGAACTTAAAGGCTTGTGAACCTAAGAGGATTTGGGATTCTAGGGTTAAGTTTAGGAACTACTAGGTTACTAATTCTTGTTTTAAACGCGTGCGTTTAAGCTTTCTGAGGTATGAGAACTCCAAAAGGATTTATGGGTTTATGAACCTAAGGTCGTTGGTGTGGGGGCTTAAAGATTTATGAACCTAAAGGAAGCCATTTTGGGATCTATTAATCTAGAGGTAATAATCCTAACTTTGGGTTTACGAACCTAAGGAAGGAGGCGCTGGTTTGGGAACTTCTGGAGAACGACACCTTTGCCGAACTCCGTGAGGAAACAAAAATGTCAAGGGTAGCAGGACGAGGCGGAATCGCCGGGAAGCTGCTTGAGTCGTCTTCAAACAAACTTCGATAAGTCTTGGGGTTGATGTTGATCTCCACGTATTGAGAGGGATGATTGTCTATCCGTGTACTCTTGTTGGGGGAACATAATCGGGAACTGATCTCCATGTCTCGAGAGGGGCGATTGGCTGTCCGTGTACTCTCGCTGGGGGAACATAATCGGGAACTGATCTCCATGTCTCGATAGGGGCGATTGGCTGTCCGTGTACTCTCGCTGGGGGAACAGAATAGAGGTGTAACACCCCATACTCCAAGTGCCTTACCAGGACCACCCAGGTATAAGGATGCTACCATCTCGGTTACCCGAGACAATGATAGTCAAATAAACAATAATGAAACAACGTTTAAATAGAAATACTTTAGTGAAAGGTTACAATCCAAAAACCAAACCAAAATACGAATACATGTCTTAAACCAACTGTCTAATCAGCTAACTGAAATGTTTATTAAACTACTAGCTACAACGGAAGACTTCTATCATCAGATCGTGGCACATCCCAGCTATCCCAGTAACTCGACTCATACCTGCTCAATAACTGCTCACCATCCCCGAATGGATCACCACAGTTTTTTAAAACATTAACCGGGGTCATTACTAATCACACAATTTATATAATCAATAGTACAGTAAACAACACAGCTTAAGAGTCACACACAATCACCCACACCAATCAATCTCCGTCACCGACGATCGTCCACCGGACCCGCCAGCCTGGGGGACCGCACTGTACCCACCAAATCCCCGCTCATCATGCCGAGCGATAACCCTGTCCCATTAATGTGCACATCCCCTTTCGTGGCGGGTTCCATGAAGGCGAAACTAGGGCGTGAAGCCACTCCCGCAAGTGACTCCACTCAGCCGAGAACGCATCTCGAGAACCAGAGACAAGCAATCGGCAATCACAATACAACATCAACAACCGTCTGAATCAATCAACAATCACTAACTACAGCACAATCACCACACATTATGTAATTAATAATTTGAGTAGGGAAACCCTACCCGGAAAGCACAACACAATCGACGATCTCACACCGATATCAAAACGCTTCCTCTACGAATCCTCCTCCTAACATACAAACATATAATCACTACCAATCATACAAAACAACAAAACCCCCAAATCCCAAATTAGGGTTTAACCAACTTTAATGGAATGCTATAAAAACGGTATATAGGTCTTACCCTCGACGCAAGGATCACAACGGTATAAAGAAAGGTAAAATCCGACCTTCCAAGCTCCGGGATTTGCCAACAATGCGATTAAAGCGAATGACGTAGTTTGATTTCTCTTCTCACAGTGATTAGGTTTTAAAAAGTGTTTAAAGAACAATGACGGAAGTAATATATACTCTAATCGCATTATTAACAAAACCCGAGAAATTATCCCTCAGAACCCGCTACTCGATCGAGTAGCTAAGGCACTCGATCGAGTGCCCCCTTACTCGATCGAGTATCCACGTTACTCGATCGAGTACCCAACAGGTCAGAAACTATTTTAAACTGCAACTCACCCTTACTCGACAGAGTAAGGCCTACTTGATAGAGTACCCAGAGACTCATAAATACGTAGTATTACAGTCTTCCCTCCTTAAAAAGAACTTCGTCCCCGAAGTTCAAACCACAACAAAACAAAGACTCACACTACAACACTCCCGACTCAACAACCAAAACAAACTCAACATAAAACATGTTACTAACCCAAACTCAACCCGACTCAACGAGAACAACTATACCGACATAACACAAAAAGAGTATAAAAACTCTTAAAACTCTTTGCGATCATCTCCTACCCCCCTAAAAGAAACAAGGTTATGTCCCCGTAACCATACATACCTGATCAAAAAGGAAAGGGTAACGCTCTCTCATGGCATCCTCTGCCTCCCATGTAGCTTCCTCAGTCTCGTGGTTAGACCAAAGGATCTTATGCAAAACTGTCTCACCACTCCTAGTCTTCCTAACCTTCCGGTCAAGAATCTGCTTAGGTACCTCAAGATATGATAATGACTCATCTAGTTCTAAGCTCTCTTCCTGTAACACATGTGACGGGTCACTCACATACTTCCGCAGTTGTGATACATGAAACACATTATGCACTCTCTCTAACGCAGCTGGTAAAGCCAGACGATATGCAACCTCCCCAACTCGCTCTAAGATCTCATAAGGCCCGATGAACTTCTGAATCAACTTGCCTTTGTTCCCAAATCTCATAACCCCACGCATAGGAGACACTTTCAGAAGAACCTTGTCCCCAACCTGAAACTCTATATCCCGGCGATGTAGATCTGCATAACTCTTTTGCTATCCCGAGTCGCTCTCATCCGTTCCCCGATCATCTTTATCTGTTCAACCATCTCATGTACCATCTCTGGTCCTAGAACCATCGCCTTGCCTCAAAGACTGTCGTCCCAACAAATCGGACTCCTACATCTCCTCCCATATAAAGCCTCAAACGGTGCCATGCCAATACTAGTGTGATAGCTGTTGTTGTAAGAAAACTCTATCAAATCCAACCTCTGTTCCCAGCTACCACCAAAGTCCATCACACAAGCTCGTAACATATCCTCAAGAGTTTTGATTGTTCTCTCGTCCCGACTGTCGTCGTAGGATGAAAAGTGTACTCATCTTCAAAGTTGTTCCCAAAGATTCCTGCAACTCTTTCCAAAACCTTGAGATAAATCTCGCATCTCTGTCAGACACTATGTCCTTAGGGTCTCCATGTAACTTTAGCACATTCTTTCGATAAGCCAAAGCTAATTGTGCTTTAGTCCATGTATCCTTCATTGGTACAAAGTGAGCTGACTTGGTCAGTTGATCCACTATCACCCATATCATGTTGTTACCCTGTTGACTCTTTGGCAAACCCACGATAAAATCCATAGAAATGGATTCCCACTTCCACTCAGGTACCTCTAAAGACTGAATCTTACCTTGTGGTCGTCGCTGTTCCCCTTTAACTCTCTGGCATGTCAAACAACGGGCCACAAACTCAGCTGTTTCTTTCTTCATCCCAGGCCACCAAAACGTGTTCTTCAAATCCTTGTATAACTTGTCACCACCTGGATGTACTGAATACGGTGTACAATGTGCCTCTGTCATGATTGTCTTTTTCAGCTCCTCATCATTAGGGACACACCACCTACCATCGAACCTCAAACTACCATCTGTATGAATAGAGAATCGGGACACTGTCTCTTTCTATACTCCAGCTCTCCACTCAACCATCTTAGGATCCAAAGCCTATTTACCTCGAATATCATCATAAAGATCAGCCGCATGTCAAATCTCCCCACAAAGATCCCCTCTCTCGCATCATATGTATCCCAAACTTCCCCACCTCATCTCTCAACCTCATCAAAGATAGAGCTGTACACAGGGAATGTACACTCTTCCTACTCAAAGCATCTGCAACAACATTGGCTCTCCCTTCATGGTAGATAATATCCATGTCATAATCGCCAATCAGCTCCACCCACCTCCTATGTCTCATGTTCAACTCCTTTTGAGTGAAGATGTACTTGAGACTCTTGTGATCCGAAAATACCTTAAAGGTCGCCCCATAAAGGTAATGTCTCCATATATTGAGAGCAAACACCACTGCACCCAACTCTAGATCATGTGTAGGATAGTTCTCCTCATACGGCTTCAATTGCCTAGAAGCATAGGCAATCACCTTACCGTTCTGCATCAACACACATCCCAACCCATTCTCCCAACCCATTCTTTGAGGCATATGTATAAACCTCAAAGTTCTCGATCCCTTCAGGCAATGCTAAGATAGGAGCTGTGGTCAAACGCTTCTTTAATGTTTGGAACGCCTTTTCACAACTCTCATCCCAGCGAAACCTGTTCTCTTTCCTCATCAAATCTGTCATAGGTCTAGCTATCTTGGAGAAATCTTTCACGAACCGTCTATAGTATCCAGCTAAACCCAAGAAACTCCTGATCTCAGCAACATTCTTTGGTGCTTCCCACTTTGTCACTGCCTCAATCTTCACTGGATCCACAGCTACTCCCTCCTTAAAGATCACATGCCCTAGAAAAGCAACTTTCTCTAACCAGAACTCACACTTGGACAGCTTAGCATATAACTCATGCTCCCTCAAAGTCTGCAACACAATCCTCAGATGCTCCTCATGCTCCTCCTTAGTCTTAGAGTATACTAAGATGTCATCGATAAACACCACCACAAACTTGTCTAAAAACTGTCTGAAGATTCTGTTCATCAAGTCCATAAACACAGCCGGTTCATTAGATAACCCAAACGGCATCACCACGTACTCATAATGGCCATACCTCGACGTGAAAGCTGTCTTCGGTATGTCCACCTCTCTAATCTTCACCTGATGGTACCCCGACCTCAAATCAATCTTAGAAAAGACTAATGCACCACTCAACTGATCAAACAGGTCATCTATCCTTGGCAAAGGATACTTGTTCTTCACCGTCACTCGGTTCGACTCTCGTAATCTATGCACAACCTCAAACTCCCATCTTTCTTCTTCACGAAAAGAATTGGTGCTCCCCACGGCGATACACTAGGTCTAATGTATCCCTTCTCTATCGATCATCTAATGTTTCCGAGCTCCTCCATCTCTTTAGGCCCATCCCAGCACGGTGCTTTAGAGATTGGCCCCGTCCCCGGTTTCAACTCAACCGTGAAATCTATCTCCCTCTTCGGTGGCAATCCCTAATCTCCTTTGGAAAAACATCTGCGAACTCTCCCACCACCGGTATCCGATCAACCGTCGGACTCTCTATCCTGGGTCATCTCTCACATGGCACAAGATCAAAGGACATCCCTTCCTCAGATAAGACTTCAAGGTGACAGCTGCAATCAACTTAACTTTGGGTTTGACTAGAAACCCACGATAAGACACACTAACACCCCTAGGCCCTCTCAAAGACACTTTCTTTTGATGACAGTCTATCTTAGCTTTATACTTTCCCAACCAATCCATCCCAACTATCATCTCAAAACCGTCAAAAGGAAACTCTAGCAAGTCTACAGGTAGATCAACTTGCCCAACTATCATAGACACATCTCTAAACAACCTCCCACATGATACAGACTCACCCGAAGGTATAAAAACTTTCTCACTTACAGACTCATATACCCTCAAACCCAACCGTTTAACATGACTCGAAGATACAAACGACTGAGACGCCCCCGAATCAAACAAAACGAAGGTATGAATACCGTTAACAAGAAAAGTACCAGTGATAACATGTGCATCCTCCTCACCGCTTTCTTTTCCATCATGAACAACTTTCCATCGGTCTTCCGTCCACCTCCTGGACAAGATCGGGCCGATGTGGTCGGCTTAGCACCCGACCCCTCATTGTTGTTGTTGTTCGTAGCTGGTTTCTGATAAGAACTACCGCCATTGCGGTAACCTCCACCCCGATAGCTCTGACTTCCCCGGTTAGACCATGACCCAGACGGTCTATTGCTCGCATAACTCTGTGCAGGTCCCTGATAATAGCTCTCCCGAGCCGATCCTTGAAAAGCTCCAGGCATACTCGTGCACTCATGTCTCTTGTGGCCTACACCGCCACAGCCATAGCAGGTCGTCCCCCAACTACCACTACCACTACCACTACCACTCACACGGCCACGCCCAAAGGAAGCCCCAGCACTGAACCTTGACCCAGAAGAAAACCCTCTAGGTTGGGTGTGGTTGCCTTTCTTATGACTAGATTGGCCACCACCCTCACACTCCGCCTTTCTTTTCTCACTCACTCTCTCCTGAGCCATCTCCACCAACCTCTCAGCTCTCCCAGCCCTCTCATAAGCTTCCTTAACATCGGTAAGGACTCTCACGGGTAACTTATCCATAATCTTGGGTGTCAACCCTCTCTCAAACCTCAGCGCCAGGTTCTCCTCACTCAAACCCATATCCTCAAAAGATACCTAGACTTCTCATTAAACGCTTGTAGTACTCAAAGAATCGACATATCGATGTCATCTTAAACCCATCAAACTCCTCCCTCGCCTTACTCCTCACATGCTCCAAGACAAACTCCTTCCTCATAGCCCTCCGAAACTCTTCCCAAGGTATAGCAGTAAGCCCGGTTCACATACATCTCCCTAGCACCCACCTTCACCGTATCCCACCACTTTCCACCGCTTCCCTCGGGTAGAACGCAGCTTGTTCTACTCTCATCTCATCGTGACAAAGTGAACAGTGTCTAGTATGTTCTCTATCTCACGATGCCGATTATCAAGAAGGTTTGGTTCCCCGGTTCCTGTGTACTCTTTTGGGTTGAACCTCGCTATGTAGAGACTGATCTTAGAGTGATCAACCTCCTTTTCCTTTACCACTTTCTTTAAGGCCTCAGTAAGAGCATCTTGATGCTCCAACATCTTAACGACATCATCTATGTTCATGGTCTCAGCTCTCGCATAGTAAGCGTTTCTCTTGGACGGCATCTTGAAACTATATAAGAAAGGGTAGACATAAACATACGCACTAAAGCCTCAAAACACGAAAGCGGACTGCCCAGAACGCACTCGATCGAGTGCCTAAACCTACTCGATCGAGTAAGAGGCTACTCGATCGAGTGCCCACCATACTCGACCGAGTGCCTCGACATCAGACCCCAAACAGACCTTCTGATCTCTAACATACTCGATCGAGTAGCCAGGCTACTCGATCGAGTAACCCCCTACTCGATCGAGTGCCCAAGGTACTCGATCGAGTGCCCAAAAACTCGATTCTGGTTGCAAAATCGTCAAATACCCACTCGATCGAGTCAGACCAACTCGATCGAGTCATGCTAACTCGAAAATGCTACCCGCATGCTATATCATATCCCAACATATTCTATGCAACTTTACAACTCAACATATAAAATAGCTAAGCATGCATTTCTACCAAGCTTTTTATATGATTAACAAAACGATTATATCTTGTTATCAAACGCCACATAGTAAACATCCAACATGCTTCATGTTCAAACAACAGTTCTATATACTTCATCAACCTTTCATTCACAAACTCAACCTCCTACTCCAAACATCCAACAATTACAACACACTTCATCACATCCACACACAAGCTAACAAACAACACATACGACCTTGACATACACCACCCATGTGACCGGTTCAAAATTGTAGGGCGATTTCGCGACTTTAGGACGTCTCCCAAGCCTTTGCATTAGCTCCTACAACCTTTACCCCGGGTTCATTTTAATTGACTCCCTATATTCATTAGGTTCATTGGTTACAAGTTTCAGGATCGTCGCTCTGATACCATTTTGTAACACCCCCATACTCCAAGTGCTTTACCAGGACCACCTAGGTATAAGGATGCTACCATCTCGGTTACCCGAGGCAATGATATTAAAATAAACAATAATGAAACAACGTTTAAATAGAAATACTTTAGTGAAAGGTTACAATCCAAAAACCAAACCAAAATACGAATACATGTCTCAAACCAACTGTCTAATCACCTAATCGAAATGTTTATTAAACTACTAGCTACGCGGAAGACTTCTATCATCGATCGTGGCACATCCCAGCTATCCCAAAGAACTCGACTCATACCGCTCAATAATCGCTCACCATCCCCAAATGGATCACCACAGTTTTAAAACATTAACCGGTCAGTAATAATCACACAATTTATATAATCAACAAGACAAAGAAACAAACAAACGGCTCAAGAGTTACACACAATCACCCACACCAATCAATCTCCGTCACCGATCGTCCATTGGACCACCGCCAGCTGGGGGACCGCAGCCGTACCCACCAAATCCCCGCTCATCATACCGAGCGATAACCCTGTCCCATTAATGTGCACATCCCCTTCCGTGGCGGGTTCCACGAAGGGCGAAACTAGGGCGTGAAGCCACTCCTGCAAGTGACTCCACTCAGCCGAGAACGCATCTCGAGAACCGAGACAAATAATCAAAGAATCACAATACAACATCAACAACCGCCGAATCAATCAACAATCACTAACTACAAGACAATCACCACACATTATGTAATTAATACTGAGTAGGGAAACCCTACTTGGAAAGCACAACACAATCAGACGATCTTACAGCTAATATCAAAACGCTTCCTCTACGAATCCTCCTCCTAACATACAAACATATAATCACTACCAATCATACAAAATAACAAAACCCCTAAATTCCGAATTAGGGTTTAACCAACTTTAATGGAATGCTATAAAAACGGTATATAGGTCTTACCCTCGACGCAAGGATCACAACGGTATAAAGAAAGGTAAAATCCGACCTTCCAAGCTCCGGGATTTGCCAACAATGCGATTAAAGCGAATGACGTAGTTTGATTTCTCTTCTCACAGTGATTAGGTTTTAAAAAGTGTTTAAAGAACAATGACGGAAGTAATATATACTCTAATCGCATTATTAACAAAACTCGAGAAATCATCCCCCGTAAACCGGCTACTCGATCGAGTAGCTAAGGCACTCGATCGAGTGCCCCCTTACTCGATCGAGTATCCACGTTACTCGATCAAGTACCCAACAGGTCAGAAACTATTTTAACTGCAACTCACCCTTACTCGACAGAGTAAGGCCTACTCGATAGAGTACCCAGAGACTCATAAATACGTAGTATTACAAGAGGTGTCGAAACACCTGTCAAAGAATATTCGCTCATTGTGGCAAGCGAGGTCTTGATAAAGTATTGCTTCTGATACTTACTTGCATGGTTAGTAGCCACACAAGAATGCAATCTAGTATATGCACGTAAGCGATTATCACATGGACCTCGAATGAGGAAACACATAGGTTTTGCAAAAGTTGTTTCTTTTTAAAAGTAGTTTAAAACTTGTTCAAAGAAGTTTGTCGTTTGTAATGCCGTTATGCATATTCAATGGACTTTAGACATAGGACTTGACATGACACATACCTTATATGGACACGACGCGAAATGTAGATTTAGCTTGGACTGACGCGACACAGGGATGACTCTAACAGACTTTGTTTAAGTATGCGCAACCCCTAGCCAAGTGTGGGTGACAATGCGTATCAGTTCCAAAGGTATAAGAATTGCAAGAATGATGAAGGCATATAAAGGCAAGGCATGAGCCATGGATCATCTGTCTAATTGGACGTCTTTATCGTTTGTTGTAGAAGAGACTCCTCTTGAGGCATGATAACTTGGAGAATCGATCTAAGATCTTTGTCATTGTCCGGACCGAGTACTAGCTAGACTTAGAGGAATAAAGGGAGGGTGGCATCTTGGAAGAGAAGCCTCCAGGACGAGAAGATGACTCTGGACTTTGGTAAAAAAGGAGACTGGGCAACAAGAAGGAGCCCCCAGTAAATAGGTGTTGGTTATGGAAGGGATGTTAATTGAGGTTGGAAGTTTGTGAATTAGAGGGATGGTTGAGATGGTTGTGTCCTTGAGGACTGCCTACGTATTCACGTGAAGTAAAATCAAACCAGATCGTAGTTCTGAGGTTTGGTTAATTTTGTTTGGGTGTTGCGGTTGTATCCTTCTTGTGTAAGAAAGGACTGCCTACGTATCCACCTGAAAAGGTGAAATCAAACCATGCTCGTAGTTCAAGTGTGTGCCTAAGCTATGTTGTTAGGACCTTAAAGTGCAGGGGTCACAAGGGTATATTCCTTTGGTGACTCGAAGAATCGATTTGAGATAACTCCCTCTGATCATAGACCAAAGAGGTATAATTAATTTTGTAAAAATTTCCTTGTCGTGTGAGCACACTTAGTGGACCCTAAGGATGATACGGGTTCGTCCCATTCTAGGTGAAAAAGTATTCGAAGACTCGTTTCTGGGTCAAGGTGAAACTGGATTGGATATTTGGAATGTGGAGCTCGGAAATAAGAGGCTTTGATGAAACAAATCTCTGGAGCTCGATTTTGTGGTGTTAAGGCTTTATGGGGCTATGGCTTGTAATATGGCTTGGAAATGGAGTCTCTTGGCTTGATGTAGCCTGAGCACATTAGGGTAGGCTAAAATGACGTGGGTTCAAGTTTCCATGTCTTGGCCCTAAAGGATGGGTATATTTGACAAGCTTGAGAAGATTCTCAAAATTCCTAACTATCTCCCTGGTAACGGTCTCGAGAAGGACTTAGGGTGTGTGATGTGTGAAAGGCTAAGTGGGTTGCTAGCTAACCATCTTTATTGATGTCTTGATTCTATACTGTAACTTGATTCTATATAGACTTCAGGAGTATTCCGTTTAGTCTTTGATTTCAGACTTGTTCTTGATTTAGACTCAGATTCTTGGTCTAGAATATATCTTTGCTTCTTGCTCAGATTTTTGATTCGGTTTTTTGAGGATAACATTGACTTCCGATATTGACTTGTTTGATTGAGCCTTCTCTTTTGACTCTTTTGTGTTGGATTATGGGCATAAGTGTGGCCTTGGATATCGACCTCAGTTTCTCTTGATTGAGTCTTTTGTCTTTCATCATGGCTCGTATCGTCTTGGATGGACTTGGGTCAGACTAGCACCTTTAGTGTGAAACGGGTTGGTCTTTAGTAACAGGGGTTGTTTATTGTGGGGAATGGGCTTACCTTCCGTCATGGATCATTAATAAGGGATATGGTCTGGATTCGTCCTAGAATCTCTTGAGATATGCTCGTCCTAGACTAGGGTTATATTGAGGTTTCTATTGCCAGACATGGAATAGGTAAGGAAACTGGACACAGAGTTTCGGGTCCTCTACTACTTGGAATGGAACATCGTTTAAGCGCACTCACATCGACTTGGAACGTGTGGTTGTTCATTTTAAAATGTCTTAAATCAATTCTTGTTGTCACAGGAAATGGTAAAGGAGAAAATATGATAGAATATGTGGATTGAGAATTGTACTTTTATTGCAATGAATAATGAATGTATTTAATGTAGACTCGAGAAGACATGTGACTCATGGTTTAGCCCCCAGGTTGCCACTAGAAATAGAAATGAAGAAAGACGCTAGAACAATTTTATGGGATAGAAAGCCTAAGACTCGGACTCTGACCCAGACTTTGACGCAATCTTAGATCCAGACTCGTAATTATCGGCCCATGCTTGAACATTTTCTCTTCCAGCAACTGGCTTCAGCATCTGACTTTGAGCATTCACCCATTTGAGCACCTCATACTCATCATTGGGAATACTAGAAGGATTACAATCAAGAAGAGTTTCTTGATAAGTGGTATATCCATGAGGATTGCCTAAGCTACCTTGTGGGTTAAAGGTTGAGAGGGACAACCTCCCACTTTCGATCATATCCTGAATGACATGTTTTAATTTGTAACATTTCTCTGTATCATGCCCTTTGCCTCTATGGTATTTGCAGTAGGCATCTCGTCCCAGAATTTGGATTTCTTCTCTGGGTTAGGCGTAGGTCCTATAGGCTTCAACATTCGTTGTTCCATGAGTCTCTGAAGGGCATCGACGTATCTAATACCAATGTCGGTAAATTTCCTAGGAGGTGTGCCCTTCTTGTTGAAAGCCTTTGTGAATGACCTTGAAGAGTTGTTAGGTTTCTTTGATGAAGGCTCTATGAGGCTGCCTTTGTTGATTTTGATTCCTGGATGAGAAGAACTAGGAATAGATTGCTCGCTTTTTGCTTTCTCCTTAAGACTGTCAAGTTGAGGGTTTGTCTGGACACTTTTCATTTTGAGAGGTTGGGCATCAAGCTTCTTACCCATTTCGGCGAACTGGTTTTCTATGTTGGAAAGCCGAGATTTTAGGCTATCAATAGCTCCCTCTATTTTGGAAAATTTGTTGTTGAAGGCAATGGAAAGCATGAGCATTCCACTTTGGATATCGTCGTCTTCAAGCACGTTGACATCTCCGTTGTCATAAGGATCGAGGAGATGAGAACAGTCTAGAGATGATTCTTCGTCTTATTTAATGATATTAGACCCAAGAGGGTCGATTTTCTTAGATTGCGCGACAGAAGGTGGCTTCGGAAGCTTGCCTTCTTCGATCATATCTTGGATGGTGTGTTTCAAGAGAAAACACTCTTCAATATCATGGCCTATACCTTGGTGATATAAGCAGTATTTGTTGCCCTTCCAGAGGTTCACCTGTTTCTCTAATGATGGATCCGGAGTCGGCCCTATTGGATGTAGCTTGCCTTGGGCAGAGAGCCTCTTCAAAGCATCGGCATAAGACATGCCTAAATCGGTAAGCACCCTTTGATGCCTCCCAGGTTTCCTTCCAGCTGTTATCGGCTAGGACGATGGTTATTGCAAGAGGTAAGCTTTGGACGACCTAGACTAGAGGTTTCTCTAGCTGGTGTGTTCTTTTCCACCATTCTATTCTCGAGGATGAGGACGCGAATGCTCAAATTTTCCACTGTAGCTTGAACTCCTAGGACCATGGCATAAACGTCTTGGAGAGACACGGTGATTGTGGCTTGATCTGCCTCGTGACTTTGCTGACTGACAGAACTTGCTGAATTCCTACTCGACAGAAATGACGCGCATTACAACTCGATTCGACATAGGATCACGTATACTAAGGCAACAAATAAAGGAAGGGACAAGATGACAAATCTAGACGTCGACTTGTGAATTCATGAAATGTCATGAGCGACTTCTCGTGTTTGAATTCACGGTGCTTGACTTTTAATTTTAGACTCGAGTGTTAACTTTGACGGAGTGACCCTCATGTGATTGACCTTATTGACGGGATTGATGACACATGTTAATTCTAATTTGTGTTGTTTAAGACAGACTTGACTCGAGGTTCGGGTATGTGTGTCCCGAACGTGTCATTAGAAGAATTCAAGAAACGGTTTTTGGAATGACTTGATGTGTTAGCCTCGAGTGCGTGAGGCGAGGAGTGGAAATGTTTAGATCCTAATTGAGTTGGGGTAGGGAGTCCAAAATGACGGCGTGACGCCTTAGGACTTGACTTGAATTTTGAAAAGACCCAAAATGTAAAGGAAGACGAGTTTATGACTCGACAGAGTTCCGACTAGGACATAGTCGGTTTGAACTTTGACTCTAACTTAGCCCAATTGAATTTACACATTTACATTTACATGTTGGAAAATATTTTGTTTTTTTTTGGATTTTTTTTGGTTTCTTTTTGGTTTTTTACGTTTTTTTTTGTTTTTGTATTTGGTTTTGAAATGGGTTTTAGGCCCGAAGTTTGACTCGACATATGGACAGAGTTTAGGCTTATTTTGCGCTATTTTGAAAATATTTATATTTTGAAAATGATTTTATTTTACAAAATGGTTTTGTTGACAAAATGGTGATCACATATGATACAAACATATATACATGCATTATAACGGGATGCTGAGTGCATTTAAAAGGGTTTTGTCTTAAAAGGGTGGGTTGCCATACCGAACGATCAAACCCGGGGTCTGTGGAGAGGCTCGTACCAAACAGGAGTAAGGCCGATTCCTAGTCCATTTCCTCGAGTAGTGAAAGTCCTTGATACAAACAAGAGTAAGTACCATGGTATGGATGACGTCAATCGCTATCCATCCTTAGGCCCAAATAAGTATTAGGACCGTTTAGACGGGACGATTGGTCGAATGGATTGGGTTGGGTTGGGCCTAGGAAGGCCGAATAAAACGATCCAGGAAGACCGACTTATGAAAACCGACAATTGTCTTATACAAACTATTCCCTAACCTTGTTCAAGTTTCACCCTTTTGGCTACACGTAAGTGTATTATCCCCAGCGGAGTCGCCTAAATGTGGACATGGGCCACGGGGGCGCTTGGGAACAAGCGTTTGCATTTGTGGAGTCGCCACCAATTTATTGTGGAGAATTGGAAACCATTCGAATACCTCGTGCCATGTCAAGACACAAAGTAGTGACATGAAGACCAAGAACTCGTTACCCTTAGCATTCTATGTCTAGAATGACTCTCGTGGATGCCAATGAACACGGATGTTCACAGAGATCTGGAGTAAGGGGTGAGAGTACGTATTAGGAAGCTCTTTTGATCGAACAGCTAATCCCGCCCGCCTCGATAGCGGCCTTTACTAATGATTAGGGAAAATTGTCCATACTCGATATATTGTCGATTATATGCATGCAATGCAACATCCAATAAATTGATCCTAGCATGTGAGAATTAGCTAAGTCGGTGAACAAGTAATTAGCACATAAATTGGGGTCGAAGTGAATGTTAGATTAATTACATGTGAATGCCAAGTAAATAAATCATACATAATAAATACGAATACGAAATAAAGAAATAAATTACAATTGATAAACTTGAATTTACGTCATAAACATGCCCAAAAGAGTTTTAGAAATAAAATAAAAGAATAAATGAAAATTAGAAAATTGGAAAAAATAAGGAAATTGGAAATTGATTTAAATTAGGAAAACTGGAAAATAAGGAAATTTGAAGAAAAGGAAAATTTGGAAAATAAGAAAATATGGAAAATATGGAAATTTGGAAAATATGGAAAATATGGAAATTATAGAAAATATGGAAATTATGGAAATTATGGAAAATATGGAAAATTGGAAAATATGTCGAATTATGGTGATAATAAGAATAATGGTTAATTAAAATCCTAATTAGAAACCCTACGTCAAAACGAGAAGAGTTCGGAGGCGTAAACCACCTCAACAGCGCAAAGATCTCGCTGCGTCTTCTAGAAGAGGCGCAAAGACTTCCCGCGTCTGTTTTGAGTTGGGTTATTTGACCGTGAAAGTCAGACTCGCGGTTTTTTAATGTTCGTTGGTTAATTTACATTGATTTATTGATTGGTAACTCGAGTAGAAGTGATTAATTGATTTACATGCATCTGGGATCGTCATGAAGTGAAAGAAAAAATTTAAAACGAATTATTATAAGTTAGATATTATTTACGATGTTGGAATTGATTTATTTACAAACTTGAAGTTAATGGTGGAAATAAAAGATTACGAATTGATGAAGAAAACAGATTTAAAACATGTATCAAAGACGAAATCAAGGGACTTGATATGAACGAATCGAGTCTCTAAAATCCGAGTTTGAATTTGTGACGAAAACCCACAAATATTAATTATAAGGGATTTAAGTCGAAAATTATTGAAAAGGATTCATAAAAACTAATTTGAAAATTATTAGGTGAAATAAGGGAAATAACAAAAAAGAAAAATAAAAGACGAAAGGAACAAAAACCCGAGGAAGAAGAAGAAGTGCATCAACTGAAAGCAGCCCCTGGTGCTGCGCCCTTTCCAGAAGGCGCATCAGTTGATGCGATTCTTCCCCACGTCAGATCTGTGTTATTTTCGTTAAAAGGGTTTTAAAAAGGTGATTTTAAAAGACGGTTTCGAGCATGCTTATGACATAAATTCATACATTAATTATAATACAGAAAATAATTACATTAAATAAAATACATTAAATAAAATTGGGATTTTACACCCTCAGACTTACATGTTAGCGTCGCGAGATTTAACTAAATCGATTTTTAGTGGTAACTCGACTCGATCTATAATGCAAATATGAAAGTGCCCTTGAAAAAGGATATAAAAGCAAATTGAATTGATTAATTGATTATGGTGTAGTGGAGTTGGTCAAATTGGTCGGTCATGCAAAACGAGGCTGGTACTCGGAAGGATCCGAGCTTACGTGGTCAAAAGTTCAAGCACATAGGCGCCAAAAAGCAAGAGCGTGGTCTTAGAATGCAAAGGGAGAAGAGAAGGGCGGACACTCGCGTGAGAAATATGTGAGACCGAAGGTCTCTATTTATACTAATCACACGACAGAATTAGGAAAGGAGAGAAAGATCCGGAAACAACCGACTTAGGTTAAACACGGAAAATTGGACAAAAAGAAAACCTTGAGGAAAAGGCGCAGCAGGTGCTGCGTCCCTTGGAAGAGGCGCAAGACTTGTCGCGTCCTTTCTCGCCGGGTTCCTCCCGCAAGAAAGCGCGTTTTGATGACTGTCGTATTTTAGGCATAACTTTCTCTAGAAGACTCGGAATAAGGTGATTTCGGTGGCGTTGGAAAGCTAAGAGAAAGATCCAGAACTTTATGTGAAATAGGCCTAACCCAAAAAAGTCGTTATCACCTCGTAAAACGGGCCTAATGGTCGGGTTATCATTTTAGATAAATGAAATGCTCATTTTGTAATGTAAACTTTTAGTTTAGCCTAATGAAGTGACATGAGACTCAAAATGAGATATAATCTCAACATTTTATGCTATCCTAACCTTAGGTAGACAAGCACATTACTTTTGACTCGGGATTTGATGGTTTTAGGAAATGAAGACGGTTTTTGACCCAGACTCCAAATGTACTCTAATTACTGCCAAAACGACCGTAATGACACCTAGATGACAACCATGAGGTAGACACAAGTGTTTGAGTTACCTTTTATTAACCGATTTATGAAACGTCATAAAATCACGACATATGCTAGACATGCGGCCCAATCATCACTGGGTGTTTGGCGGGAGGTGCAAAAACGAGGTATCTACAATTTGGGTGAATTTGGTTGAGGAAATTGATTTTTATGGTTGGAGAGATTGAGGGTTTGGAGGTGTGTTTGTGTTTTGAATGAGTGAAATGAAATGGGAAAAGGGAGGGGGGGGGGTGTTTAATCCGTGTTATCAGCGCAGGGGAGACGAGCGCCCGCGCAGACGGACGCTCCGGATTCTTTGTCACCGATTTAAAATGCAACCGTCTGGCCGAGACGAGCGTCTTCAGTAGGAGACAAGCGCCTTGTTGTTAGGAGACGAGCATATTCTTTTGAGGACGCTCGGATTCTTGGTCAGGGAGAAATCCCAGATTTTAATAGAAGCAGGACGAGCGGATCCTCACTGAGACGGGCGTCTTGGTTGAGACGAGCGGATTTCTTTAGGAGACGCTCGGATTTTCAGCCAGCGAAAAATTTTCCTTTCCAGCTCTTTTAGGACGAGCGTCTTTCTCACAGGACGCTCGGATTGCAGCCAAGACGAGCGGATTCTTCTTTAGACGCTCGGATTGCCCCTGTACCTCACGGATTCAGTTCCACCCGTGGGTATTCCGTAACCCAAGTCATTTCCTCTTCGTTCCTTTGATCTTCATTATGGGGGCACTACGAAGGCTTGGACAGCCTAGGCAATTGCTATCCCCACACTATGTCAAAACACTACACATCAATAAACATATAAGTCCCTCCCTCACTTTCTCTCAAAATGATAATCTTGATCAAAGCATAAAAATATAAATCCAAAATTGACAAAAATGCAATACAATAAGTAAAATGCAAGTTAAAGGGTTAGAATATTTACAAATGGTGGTCTAGGGAGGACTCCACCAAACTCTCATTCATGTATGAGATGTCAAGGGGGCATAGCCAAGGTATTGTTGATGTTGCTCAACACCTTGAAGAAGTAGTCGAAGGCTTGTTCATTGTCATTATAAAGATCATCAATAGACCTTTGCACATTGTGTTCTTCATTATGGTGACTTGAGTGGAAATGGTCACCAAAGCCTTGGTCCATGGTCATAGCATTGCCAATATAAGGATTGACTAACCCTTCAAATTCATCATCCCATAGACCGCATACTTCATTAGCTTGCTGCCCAATAGTATCATGAGTTGATGAAAATAACTCATCTTCCTTCTTGTCATTATGACCGATGAGGCCTTCTTATTCTCTTGTCATGAGTGGTGGTGAGCTATTCGAGCTCTCATTCTTGTTGAAACATTCTTGCTCTTTGGATAGAGCATCTTGGAGATTATCCACTTTCGTCTCCCATATGGGTGGTGATTCTTTACCCATAGCTTGTTCTTTGCATTGAGATGCCAACTTCTTCCTATCACTTTCTCGGCTATAATGATCAACCATGAAACATGGCGCATGTAAGTGGGGAGCTCTCATTGTCTTGTCAAGGTTAAAAGTGATTGTTTCATCTCCAACTTAAAGTGTGAGCTCTCCATGTTTCACGTCAATCACCGCTCCCGCGGTGTGTAAGAAAGGTCTTCCTAAAATGATAGGAATGTTGGAGTCTTCCTCCATGTCAACAATAACAAAGTCCACCGAGATGAAGAACTTGACAATTCTTACCGGCATATCCTCCCATACCCCTAAAGGTGTCTTCGTTGATCGATCTGCCATTTGAAGTGTGATATTAGTGCACTTGAGTTCTCCCATTCCTAGCCTTTTGCACACCGAGTATGGCATGACACTCACACTTGCCCCAAGGTCACATAGAGCTTTGTTGATTGTAGTGTCGCCAATGGTTCATGGTGTTGGAATATGTGTCCTCCGACAATAATGCGATCACAACTGTCGATCATGATGATCACATGTTTAAGTCTCATTTTAAAAATACATGTGGGAAGTAATATTTTATTGTCAACTGGTCCACACATATCGGTAATGATTGGCTGACTAGAGTTTGACATTACTGTCGTGCGACGGTGGTGATCAGTTGATCCCCTTAGGTCATACCTAAAGGGTAACACTCTTAATTGTTTATTTAATTGATCGTATGTCGATACGAGTTAATTAAATTACTTAAAATTGACGGACGATTTTGGAAGTAATATTTACGTGTCTCATTGTAATTTGATTAAATAAGATACGGTCTAAATGATCGAATTGTTTTATTACTTGGATGAAATTATTGTTTACGGAAACAATTGAAACGGAATGAATAAATTATTATAAATACAGAATGTTGTAATTTATGACTCGGGAACCCATTACGGTACAAGTAATTATGAATTACTAGGTTAATTTTATAAGTGACATATTTTATTAATATGTTGATTTTTAATTGTTAAAAATACATTTTATACACATAATGTCATGGAACATGTTACATGTGACAAATTGACAAATAAATTGTAAAATGGACTTTCCATTTTACAATATATGCACCGAAATAATGGGGTGGGTTGGGGTTTGTATTATGTTTTATAATATATATAAGAAGCATAATCATTAACCTAATTGATAGCCATGCACACCTAGTTGCTTTTGTGAAGAGCATCTTGGTCATGCATTGGCCCTTGCCACCCCCTATACCCGGTTTTCCTAGAGAAAAGACCAAGGGTTTTTTCCTCTATTTTTCCTAATATACACTATAATGACAAGAGTGTAACATTCATTCTTTTTCAACATCTAAAACTTATAGAAATTTTAGAGAGAAAAATTACTCCTTCTTCCCTTCTCTCTGGACCGAAAAAGCAAGAGACCAAAATAATATTTTGGGTCAATTTTTATTAAGATTAATATTGTTCTAGTTCAAATAATATTTATCTTTTAAGAGGTTATCTTGGTTATACATCTTTGGGAGGGATTCTAAGCTTGAATCTTTGTTCTTCCATATAAGGAAAGCTCAAGAACAAGTGAGAAGGAGAACTCACTTGTGCCCTAAATCCGAAACTACTATAGTAAGAATGACGATTTCTTCACTTGTCTATTTTAGTTTGTATGCATAAGATCTAGTTTTAATTTTATGACTAAATTAAAATGTAACATATATGAATATGTTGAATAATGAGATTAATATTTTCTAACACATGGAATAGAGAAACTTCCCGGATCCTTTAGTTTTGGAGGTGAACTTCCTTGTAGGATGACGCTACTCACCTTGGTGAATACAATAGTCTCTAGCTTCCGGATGGATTTCTTCTTTGTAAGAATATCTTTCATGTATTTCACATAGGCCGGAACATGGTTAATCAATTCGGTGAATGGGATTGAGACTTCCAAGTTCTTCACAATCTCCATGAACTTTCGAAGTTGTTCATCGAACTTAGGCTTAGCTTGACGACTTGGAAATGGAAGTCTAATCACAATAGGCTCTTTCTCCTTAGCCTTCTCTTCATTCTTCTTTGAAACTTCTTGAATGGTGGGTTCTTCTTTTTTCTTATAGTTTTCAACTCCTTCCTTGTCACTGGCATTCACAACATCTTCATCAATGGGTCTCTTCGGCCCTTCATACCTTGTACCACTCCTCAAATGGTTGGCACTCACCGACTCATGTCTTGGGGGATTACCTTGAGGTGGTAATTGCCTCTTTTGTCTTTGAGAACTAGAAGATGCTAATTGAGACATTTGGGTCTCCAACATCTTTGTGTGAGCTAGTATGTTGTTAATGGTGATGTCTTTTACTTGGTTATCCTATTGCATTTGAGTGAAAAATTCTTGTTGGTTCTTTTTCATTTGGAGGACCGCTTTTTGAACATCAAAACCTTGGTCATTTGTTTGATTGTATGAAGGTTGATTTTGATAACTTTGGTTTTGATTGTAAAAGGGTCTTTGAGCTTGGTTTCTCATTGGAGGTGGGGTGTATGTTTGAGGGTTTTGAACGTTTTGACTTTTGTATGAAAGATTGGGGTGGAATTTGGTGTTCTCATTGTAATAGTTGGAATAAGGGGTGCCACTTTTGTATGCTTGTAAAGAATTCACTTGTTCCCCTACATTCACTTTGGTCATGTCCCAAAGTTCAACAACTCTCACATACTCCACTTGGAATTGATGATGATGCTACCATAGCATTAACATGTTGCTTGAGTGATTTGGAGGCCTCTTCAAGTTTAGCCATGGCCTTCTCAAACTTCAAATTAATGGTATCAATATGAGCACTAAGTTGAGCACCCAATTGAGTAATGGAGTCCACCTCATGTTTTCCTCCTCTAGTAGCCTTCCGAGGTCTACTATATTATGAGTTATGGACCGCTATTTCCTCAATTTTGTTTCATGTTTGATTGTCATCGACTTCGGTGAACATACCATTTGATCCCATATTGAGAATGTCCCGGGAGTCTTCATATAGACCATTCCAAAATTGTTGTACAAAGAACCACTCGCTAAGTCCATGGTGTAGACAAGATCGACAAGAGTCCTTAAATCTCTCCCATGCTTCATACAAATATTCCTCATCCCTTTGTTTGAACCCGGTGATTTGGGCTCTCAACATGTTAGTCTTCTCCGGAGGATAGAATTTCTTGTAGAAAGCAAGTGCCAATTTCGTCCAAGAATCAATACCAAGAGTAGCCTTATCTAGGCTCTTCAACAATTGTTTCGCGGTACCAATCAAAGAAAAAGGAAATAAGACCCATCGGATTTGGTCTTGAGTAACTCCGGTTTAAGAAATCGCATCACAATAGTCACAAAAAGTCTCCATATGAGAATGAGGGTCTTCACTAGGCATCCCCCCAAATTGACTTCTCTCAACCAATTGTATAAATGCGGATTTGGCAATGAAATTACCGGTTAAATGTTGTGGTGTAGGAGTACCATTTGGTAGGTTCTCCTCGGTTGGTACGGAATGTGATGAAAATTTAGACATTGTGGGTTGATTTTTTGGTGGGTTTTATATTGGGTTATCCTCTCCTTCTCTTGCAAAAGGGTTGATGAACTCAATGTTATTTGGTTGGATGTCCACAATCTCACCAATACCTCTCAAAGTATTTCTAGCAAGTCTTCTATTGTTGGTCAAAGTTCTTTCGATTTCAAGATTAATGGGTAACAAGTTACCTTGTGATCTCCTAGACATGCAAAATATCAAACAACTCGAAAACAATTAGAACAACCTTGAGGAGATTGACTTCCCCAAGGTAAAGAAAGACACAACTAAAAATAATTAAAGAAAATCAAATCAAGTTAACACCGTCCCCGGCAACGGCGCCATTTTTGGTCGTGGTGTGTGGTACTCGTCGTCAAAAGTCACCTAACCAAAACAATATTTATAACTTTACAAACTACTCTTAGTAAAGAGGCAAGTAAAGGTCGGATCCCAAGGGACGGGTATTGGTGTAGGATTTTCAATTGTAGATGGTTGTGTCTAAAGGTGTCATAATTTGGGTTGAGATAGGAGATCAACTAAACTAATCAACAATATAAAAGTAAAGTAATAAAAACAAGCAAGATGATTAGAATGAGATGTAAACAATTGATTAAAAGCACTAGGGTATCATGGGTTCATAGGGGATTCATGTGAGTTGATCATACAAACATGTTCTCTACTATATGCAAGCACTTATTGTTGTGATGGGATCGAGTTAGTATATATCTTACAATCCCTAAGAAGGTTTGGGTCCCGGAGCCGAATCAATTAGATTGTACAACACCTACAAGTCGACTTAGTCCTTCCTATCCAACTATATGCATGGTCTAATGAGACTCGAGTTGGTTTATGTCTTACAAGTCTCATTGAAAATATAGATGATGGATAAAAAATGCAAGGATTCATAGGCTCGCATTTCATCAAACATCACATGTGTATAAGTTGGAATCACAACAAGCAAGCAAATTAATTATGAAAACATATTAGATTAAGCATGAATAAATCCCCATGTTGGTTTCCCCTAATTCCCCATTAACCCTAGTTAAGGAAACTACTCACTCATTATCAAGTTTAACATGCTAACAAGGTTGTCAATCATACTAGCAAGGTAAAACATGATGAACAAATGAAAATGATTAACAATAATTAAAAGGATTAAGAGAGAATTATACCTATGAAGATGATTCTCAATAATAAAGCAAAGAGTAATAGAAGTACTTGATGATTGATGGAAGGTTGTCAATCTCCCAATAAACCCAAATAATCTTCTAATTACCCGAAATAAATGATGAACAATAGAGAAATTAAGGAAAGATTAAGGAATGAGATTTGTATTAACACTAGATTAAGAGTTTATTACAAGATTAAGATGAGATTACTAATTGATTACAACTTGATTAAGAGAGCATGCTAATCTAGGTAGTACAAAGGGGTATTTATACTAAAGATTAGGTACATAAATTAGGGTTACTAAGGGCTTAAATGACTATTAAGATCCTTAAGAAAAGTTGAGGAAATGCTCCTCTCCAAGGAGATGAGCATCTCCGTTTTGCTGGTCCCGTGTGGATATGCTCGTCCCGAGCAGCTTGGGTGCTGGCACGGTGGGTTCTGTCATAAGACCCGAGCGGATCATTAGGGGAGACGCTCGGATCCTAGGGCTTCAAGACGAGCGTCTTAAGCTCGGGACGCTCGGATTGTGGTGCAGGGAGACGCCCGGATTGCTGGCAATCCGCTCGGATCCTGGGTCAGACAACTTCTCTTCTCTTCATTCCTCAACAATCCGCGGGGATCTGGTTGAGGATACAAGGATCCTTTCATCATTTCCCAGTCTACTTTATTATCTACATAGGCCTTCTAGTATCGTCTTCCCTTTGATGCTTGGTCATTAGATGCGATCAATTTAGCTCCATTTCGCTATGTAAATGCAAGGTTTGTACTCCTCTCCTACCAAGGAAACAAAACCTCAAAGAATATGCAAAATGGGAAACTAAAGATAGTAAATGACCCAATTATGCACTAAAAGCATAGGAACGAGGCTAATTCGGGGACTAAATGTGCTCAAATATGAGTCACATAAAAAATAGTAAACACCCATATGAGTAGTAAAAGCAACATGTTAGAACACATTTGTTGATGATGACATGCCTATTTTAACCATGCTTTAAGATGTTCCATTTCAAGATTTAGTCCTCTTCCCCAATCAAGAATTAATCAATGTTCAAGGTCAAGAAGTATTGATGAAGCTACCCAAGAATTGTGTTGTAATAAGAGTCACTTATGTAAGTGTAAGAGAGTATGGTACTAAGGCAACAGTAAGCAGGACTGTTGTTTAACAACAGTCTGCTTTCCAAGGCAACAGTAAGCAAGACTGTTGCTTTAGCTCGTGTCACTTGAAGGACGTCTTCAATTTCAAAATTACTCATATTTCCAAATACAAACTTCTATCTTTGAAATGTTCATTTCTGATATTTGAATTTTATGAAAGGTTGTTTTTAAGAAAAGAATATTCAAATGGCATATTTCAAAAGGTTTTATCTCAAATTAGCAATACCTTTTATCATAGCTTTTGGAAAGAGGAACTTGTTTTTTTCCAAAATTGTTTCTCTTAAAATGTCTTCACTTGGTTGTCAATCTTGCTTTGATTGATTTTCAAAGGCCTTTTAAAGATAATAACAAAGCTGTTTTTCTTCTTCAACCTTTGGAAGAATGCCCCCTTTTATGCAAACTTGGTTAAGTCAAAAATATTTGTTTTCTATCATATGTCTTGACCTCTAAACCCTAGCTTGCTTCCCTATAAAAGGAGAACTCTTCTCCTTCATTTCTTAAGACTTTCCTGAGAATTTCAAAGTGTTTTGCAAAATTTTTTTTAAGAACTTAAAGCTTTTTATTTCCTTTGCAAAATATTTCTTCGTCTTCCAGTGACAACAGTCTTTACTACCGTTGCTTTAAGTATTGCATTCTCTTACCTAGAATCGTTTGATCAATAAGTTGTCCTTATCAATTCTTTCATAGAATCAGTTTGAGGAAACTTAATCTTGTAAACATTCTAGTTAGAGTCTTGAGTTTCTAGACGGAGTAGTCTTAGAACTCGTGTCGCAACCGGAGTAGGTTGTTGGTCCTTTTATTGTAAGTGTTTAAGTAGTCGGAGTAGATCACTTCACTTATTAATAAAAGAAGATTGGACGTAGGCCCTTAGAGTGTTGACCGAACCCAATTTAAAAATATCGTGTTGATCTCTCGTTAATTGTATTTCCGCTGCATTTATCTTTCTTATTCCTCACTCACGTTTTTATTTAACAACAGTTCCTGATACTGTTGCTTTTTCGTCAGTAGCCTTATCTCATGTGCTAAGACAAACAAGCAACAGTCAGATCAACCGTTACCTTACAACAATCATTCTTAGCAACGTGATACACTCTTAATGAATCAATTTATTTGATGTATCCACTTGTTCTTCATTTTATCAATCAACTTGCTTTAATTCAATAAAGACTAAGTTGAAATTTTAAATTAGTACCTAATTCACCTCCTCCCCCTCTTAGGTACTTAGAATCCTAATCTCTTCAATTGATATCAGAGCCTCGTGCTCTTGATCAAGGCTAATCGCCTTAGAGTTTGATTCTTGGGATATGGATTCCTCAAAATACTCCAAGATCCCGGTCTTTACCGGTGAGAATTTTGGGTGGTAGAAGCTCAAAATTGAGCACTATATCAAAAGTATCGATTATCAATGTTGGAAAATCATTGAGGACGGACCTCTTGTTATTGAGGAAACCGACATTATTATGGGTTCTACTAAAATCAAGGCTGAGAAAGATTGCAATGAAAATGATTTTAAATTGGCCGAAAAGAACTCGAAAGCAATGTCGATTCTTCAACGGTGTGTAGGAGACGCCGAAGTAAGTCGGATATTCGGATGTCCTATGGCCAAGCTAAATTGGGACTCCCTTGTTCTTGCCTATGAAGGGACGTCTCAAGTTAGAAAGTACCATATTGATCTTCTCATGCAATAATATGAGATGTTTTACATGGCAAAGGACGAGTCAATAAATAGCTTTTCATCTCGCTTTTCGTGTATTATCAATGAACTAAAAAGTCTAGGGAGAAATTTCGAGTCCGAGGACATCATTCGAAAAATTCTTCATAGTCTTACCACTAAATGACAACCTAAGGTAACCGCCATAGAGGAAACCAAAGATTTATCCATTCTATCTCTTCATGAACTAATGGGATCACTAATGGCTCACGAGTTTAATCTCAATAAGCATTCTAGTGAATCTTCAAGGGGAAAGAGTCTTGCTCTAACATCCTCTTCAATTGATGATGAGGATGAAGAGGAAGATGAGTTTGCTTTGTTATCTAGGAACTTAGATGGAATGGTGAATGGCCATGGACATAAAAGGTTCAACAACAATTACACGAAAAAACATTTTCCAAAGAAAAGACCCTCAACTACTATTGGATGCTTTAAGTGTGGTGACAAATCACATCAAATTAAAGAATGTCTTAAGTGGGATGAGATTAAGTCTAAAGATAAGCGAGATAAGGCTAAAAAGGACTACAAGAACCGGTTCATGTCCGCCATTTGTGGGATGTCCGACTCCGAGGACGATGAAACCATCAAGGAGGAACTAGAGGCTAAAATGTGTCTTACAAATCATCTCAAGGACAAAGTCTCCAAACCCTCCAAATCTGAACATCTTAGATGTCTTATGGCTCATCCTAATAATTCCGACTCGGATTCCGACAATGAGGTAAAACTTCTAAAAGCCAAGGCTAGGACTTACTCCAAAGAAAAAGTATGTAAGCTTCTTGATAAACTCTTTGATAAGTGTCATTCACAAACTAAAAAAATTGATCTCATGCAAGATGAAATGAAGGAAATTGCTCAAGAAAACTTTCACCTTAAAAATGAACTGAAGGCAACGGACAGTGTGACTGTTACTTAGGCATACAATGAGGTGAAATTGATGACTTAGTTGATGACCAAAGAACGTGATGAACTTCTAAATGAACAATCCATATCTAAAGGTGTAATTGATGACTTAGTTGATGAGATAGAAGAACTTAAAACATCAGTGTCTCAGTTTGTTGCCTCTGACAGTGTCAAGGAAGTGTCAAATGAACTAGTCACTAATTTATCTAAAGAGAATGAGTGTCTTAAAGTCAACTTAGACGCCTACAAAAGGGAGATTAGAATGCTTCATGAAAAGTTTGTCAAACTTCAAAATGAATCTCCCGAATGTAGCTCATCTAGATCCAAATTTGTTCATTTAGATAGATGCATCTCGAGTCTTAAGATTAATGTTCAACATAAATCTGAAACTTTCACGAAATTAAAATCTGAGTATGTCTTAATGAAGAAGGAGTTCGAAAACTCTAAAGAAAGGAACAAGTATCTCACCTTTAAAGTTGAGGAACTAAAAAGGGAACTTGTTGAGGCTAATAATGTGTCAAAAAATTGGGAAGGAAGTCAAAATGTCTTAAATTTCCTCACTAATCAGTCCAAGAGATGTGATAAAACTGCCGGTCTTGGTTTCAAATGGAACAGTCAGTCCGACTGTCGCCTTAGAAAACCGGATCCAACTCAAACCGACTTTCGAAGAAGGAAATATGTTGGTCTTCCCGAGTACATCATTTGCAACTATTGTGATAAAACCGGTCATGTCTTTAATGCTTGCAAGAAAAGACATAATGACATTAACAAAAACATTAAGGTTGTAAAACAAATATGGATTCGAAAAGATATGTTGAGAAATGTAAAGGATAAGAAGGGACCCAAATTTATTTGGATTCCTAAACTCAAAGTCTAATCTTGTGTAGGGCTTGGTGAGAGGCGGCCACAATTGGTACTTGGATAGTGGATGTTCTCGTTACATGACGGAAGATAGAAGCCAATTCCTCTCTCTATAAGCTTATGATGGTGGCAAGGTAACGTTTGTCGACGACAAGAAAGGTGAAATAATAGGCATTGGGAAGGTTGGTAAGTCATCGTTACTTTGTGTCGACAATGTGCGGCTTGTCAAAGGTTTGAAACATAATATCCTTAACATCTCTCAACTATGTGATAGAGGTAATATTGTGGAGTTTAGTGCTAATTTATGTCGAATAATTGATGCCACAACTCATGATATTATTCTCGAAGGAAGACGTGTTAAAGACGTGTATTTAACCGATTTAAACATGTTATCCGGTCATACCATGTCATGCATGAGTGTAATGAAAAACTGTAATACTACGGTTTTCTATGTCGTTGGGTACTCTATCGAGTGGGGCTTACTCTGTCGAGTAAGTATTTTTTAATACGAAACAGTAGGCTACCTGATGGGTACTTGATCGAGTATGTTGGGCACTCGATCGAGTAAGGGTCACTCGATCGAGTAAGTGACTTACTCGATCGAGTAAGTGAGTCTTACGGGTTATTTTAGCCGGGTTTTGTTAATAACGCGTGATTATTATAAAAGGGTTCCGTCATTCTTTTAATCACTTTTTCACCTTTCTAAAACCTTTCAAAAGAAAAAAGAAGTTACGTAGTTCTCCTTCATCGCGTTATTAGCAAATCCCAAGGGTTAGTGTAGATACCCGTATCCGTCGATATTGGAATTTATAGAGAACCCGACAAACACCCGATGATGATAGGACACATGTATTCTTTAGTTGTCATTGTCATTATTTGGAGCTCGTTTTACGATGTAGAATGGGTGTCGTCGATGAAGTATTTTATTAATTTAAATGATATTTAAATTAATGTTTTTTTAGTGAGTTCATTTTATTAATTTAAATGATATTTACATTAAAGCCTTTTTTAGGTAAATTCAATTTATTTTATTTTATTTTGAATTTATTTTCCCAAGTTTATTTTATTGAAAATAAAATAAATATTTGATTTGAAAAATCATTTTATGAGTATATTTGATTTGAAAAGTCATTTATTTTAATGGTTTATTTGATTTGAAAAATCGTTTTTTAAAAGCGAAGAAAACTCGTTTTTAAGCATGTGTTTTTGAGCTCGTTTTTAGCTCGGTTTTTGAGCCTGTTTCCTTTGCGAGTTGGCACGAATATCGAGTACACTAACCCACCTAGACCAATACCCATCCACCCTTGTTCTAACCCCCCATACCACAGCCCAAATCCTCGTCCCAAACCCCTCACAAGCAGCCCGCATAAACCGAGCCCCCCCCTGTTTTGGCAGCCAATTCGCGAGCCCAAACCCGCTCCAAACACTACCAAGACCCGTACCCATTAACCCTAACCCATACCCTAGTATCCTACCCATATTATCCTACCTTAATCACCAAGAAAACTCCCCTCAAACCCTCACAAAAACGGCTGGACAGCAGCCATCCGTGAGCAAGCCCGATTGCTCCTTCCTCCCTTTTAACCTATTTTAACTCCTTATAAATACCACCCCTTCACCATACATTCATTCCTGTAAGTTCTCCATACATCCTACCATCACCCATAAGCTTAAAACCTCAGAAACAAACCCTAATTGCCTCCCAAAAACCCTAAACAAAACCGACACACAAACTGAAACTGTTTGTGTGTCCTCTTCGAAAACCCATTCGTTCCTCCATCAAACATCCATAAAAACTCGAGTTTCTTGTTCCTAATTAACCACATAACATCCATCTACACATTAGATAAAGATTTACGAGCCAAATTGCCCTTGAGAGTACACGAAATCCCTCGAAAAACAGAGTGAAATAACACTCTGTTTTCGCGGTTTATTCTTGTCTGTCCAGTTCTGTTTGTGCTCGTTTTTCATGCCCAATAACCCAAAACAAGCAGGGGTTGCTTTAAGATCCCTGTTCTCCTCTCTTTCTAGTTTTCAAAACATCTTTCAAATCGAATTTTCGTCGTGAAACGAGGGAGATATCATCGTTTGAAAATCGTTGTCCAGAAAGTTTCCAAAACGCGTGTTTGCTTTATTCTTCGTCGACGACGGCCTCTCGAGATAAAATCTACCATCGATTACGACCCAAGACGGTGTCAACGATACATGTAGGTTGAGGGTGCATCAAATCCTCTTCTTTTCCCTTTTATTTCGTTTGTTTTACGTTTTTTTTATTGTCTTGTTTTTGTTTGTTTTTCGTTTTGTTTATCGGTTGTTCTAACTAATTATGAAACTAGTTTAGTCCGAGTATGAGTTAAAGTACCACCATGAACACCCGCGTTGACTTGAGATGGGAAAAGAAACCGTTACTTCTGTCGGTCGTACACCCCCGTCTCATTTACATATCCTCGTGTTCAAGGTAGGGCATAAATAAAACAAGTTTCTAACTTCGCTCTTCGCTTTCGTCCCCCTTTTTGTTTCGGCCAAATCGACATACCCTAGGACCCGTTGTATGTTAGTTTAACCTCTGATTGTTAACCTATGACGTATTTAGATGACATTAAATTAATTTAATAACCTAATTAGACACATTAGGGTGCATCGACATAGCTTTAAAAATCAACTAACAATTCTGTAAATAATTGAACGCATCTTTCTTATCACTTGATTTCTCGCTAGCATAGGAGTGCGTGATTAGCACCTTCCTATTAACACTCGACGAGTAAGCGTTAATCTTATGATATCTGACCTAATTGGACCTTTAGGCCGTGTAGAATAACATACTTTGTGCGACAATCAATCAACTTTGTTTCTAACTCGTTTTCTAACTTGTTTCCTATCCCTTTTCGCAAACTTTCGATCTAACCAATGAACTTATCTTAGGAACTAGGTTGACCTTATCTTGGCCGTTGGTTTGGGCCGTGGCTTTAGGCCGTGGGGTTAGCCACGTCTTTCTTTGTCTCGCTTGTTTTTTACCTTTTGTTCTTTGTCGTTTGTTAGCTTGTAATGTATCGTTTGTTTATCGAGTTGTAATTTTCGAGTTTGTTTTACTTCTTTTGAGTCAAAACCTTTTCAAAAACCTTGGTCTTGTTTGGTTAGACGGTTGTTCCCCAATGCTTGTAGGAGCGTAGTAAACCGCATGTTGTCTAAAGCAACATGGCCCGGTTTATGCTAATGCATGCTTTGGTGCGTAGCCCTATGTCTAATTCGATGAGATTAAGCGCGAGCACGCATTACGAGGAGTGACCCAAGGCCGTGGGTCATGTGAGCCGTGGGCCACCCCTCATGTGCACGGTTTTCTAGGCCAAACGGCCGTGTGTGTTGTCGTGTATTGTTTTGTATGTAGCATTTGTATTTAGATCGAGTTGTATCTTTAATTTCTCGTTGTGTCGGCATGAAATGCCCGGGTTGTAATAGGTAGATCCCAACGGCTCCCCCATTCCCCCTTTAAGCCTTGTTTGTTTGTATGTTGTTAGATTAATCAACCCACATGCTAAATTACAACTTTGACAAAGTTAGTTTAGTTGCATCTAAAACGACATAGAAATTGTTGTCACATGATAGGGTTAAAACAACGTTTGCATATCATACATCGTAGTAGCTATGACCTTGTTTGAACTCCGACACTTGACTTAGTAGAGGTCGTTATCGACGGGCGGGGTTGGGTGTCCTTATGGGCTTCCCAACACGTACCCTCACCCCTTACTCAAGATCTATGGTTTGTGGATCCGTCTAAATACCATTGGATTACGAGAGTCATTCAAATCGAGTGATATAGGGTACAAGTCTTTATCTTTAATCACTCGTAGTCGATTGGCTTTATGCTTTTCGATGAAAGGTGTAAAGTTGACTTGAACGGTTCCAAGTTCCCAAAAAACTTGGTGGCGACTCTAATATGTCTTAATTCGATTCGAAAGAACCTCGAGTCGATTATGCCTGGTGTGGATCCCGCGGACGCAGCCTCCCGAGGGCCTTGTCCACGTTTGGCGACTCCACCGGGGAAAAGAGGACTAGTTACACTTTGTTTCTAGGGTCTTTTCCTCCGAGGTGAAACTTGAAAAGAAAGTGTTGGAAAGTAAAACATTACTCATAGTGCTACGATTCATGCATAAACCCTTAAGGACTTGCCGGGCCGTCCCGGCGTTTCTTCGTGATGCGTGGGGGCGACGTCCCACTATGCCGGGAAGCGCACATTGCTCGCTTCCACTTCGCCTCGCGTGGTTCTTGATGGTGGGGACGATCTTCTAGGTACTTTACCTTAAGACACCTTGCTCTATAAGACCGCAAAAGGATGGAGGGCATAGACCTTCTTATAGAAGACTTGCCGAGACTTAGAGATGTCTAGGAGCATACATCCTTATAACATGAGAATGACAATGTGCAATGTGTTCTCCCGAGTCTTGTTTTTCGAAAATTCCCATGTCCTTTTCAAAACCGAACTTTTGAACAACTTACTTTCAAAATAGCATGGTTTTAAAAACGCGGAATGCTGCCCAAATAGGACTAGAATTTTCGGCCCAAAAATGAGCTTTTATAGCCGGCATGCTGCCCATTTCAAATCTCATTTTCAAATCAATCCTTCTTTTTTTCAAAATCAATCCAAAATGTTTCTCGAACCTTAACCAAGCATGAAATGCGTCGAGTCGTGTCCGGGTCCTGGCCGTGTTAGGCTAGACGTTTTTTCATTTCAAGAGTCTAGAACACGACCTTGTTGGGTCACCCAAGCTCACCTCTTGGGCTTTGAGTCATGTTGGTCGACCTTTTGGTCTAGGATAGTCCACAAAAAAAAACGTCCAAGCTAGGCCCTTATGGACGTTTCACACGAACCCATGGGCTATGTTAGCCCAATCACGGGTTTGGTCACACCAAGTCCAGTTTAGAATCGAGTTATGACAGTTTGAGTCATGCCGTTTTGTCGAGTCTAAAGTAAACCGATGTCTAAATCAAACCGTGAGTCGAACCTTTGTCTAATCAATCTCAAGTCGAGTCTTTGTTTGAGTCAAGTTGGGGTCGAGTCCTTAAGTGTGCAGGGGCTCTTACTTTAAATATTGACTCAGTACGGGGTTTTCTTGTAGAAAGGCCGCCAAAAACCCGACGTCAAGCAATGGAAGATGCTGTTAACAAGCTTACTGAGGCCGTGAACCTCATGATGACCCGAATGGATGCAATCGAATCCAAGCTAGGTGAAGACTCCGCCTCATCTACCCCACCTCGATCGATCCGGAGAAACGGTTCAAGTTCATTGAGGACCGTTTGAAGCTCTCCCAGGGGAAGAACATCCACTATGAGAATGCTAGGGCCTATGCCCCAGTTCAGGATAAGTTGCCCACGAACATGGTACTCACTGACATCCCAAAGTTCAAGGGCACCGAGGATCCAGTTCACCATGTTAAGGCCTATAAAGGGTACTTAGCATCGAAGGGAGTACTGTTGATATGCTCTCTGAAATTTTCGCCCAATCTCTCGGGTGAACACCCAAAGGCTTGGTTCTACAATCTTGACCTCAAGAACTTCCCCACTTTCGAAGATATTACGGTGGAGTTCGTAAGCACTATCCGACAATGTTGAGATTCAAACCAACATAAGAACTTTGGAGGTTATGACACAAAAGGAGAAAGAGGGCTTTACCGAGTTCCTCGCAAGATGGCGCTACTGAAAGCGTGAAGTTAGCTAAGAAGCCCGATGAAGTTGAAATGGTAGATAAGTTCGTGAAGAATTTACGACTGTTTCGTAATGCTCGAAATACCAAAATTTTGGTTCTTTCAAAGAATTGATAAGGATCGGGATAAAGGTAGAGGACGATGTCCGAATGGCTGAAGCTGAGAAGCCAAAGGGATACCAAGGGGCTTCGTCGTCTAAAGAAAAAGCGCCCGCAGCGGCCCACTTTGTTGAAACTGTCAATCTCCTAGATGGACAGTCAAAAAGGCCTCCGCGCCAAGCTCCGAGGGTATTCACCGATATCGGGTGCACTTACGCCTATGCTCTCCAAAGGCTCATGGCCCAAGGAAAGTTGAAGCCCATTGGTCCAACTCCGGATCCACTTTTGAACAACAAGGCAAATGGTACAAACCGAATGCCTACCGTGCCTTTCATCAAGGGAAGGGACACGACGATCGAAAGGTGCTTTAGACTAAAGCACGAAATTCAAGATATGATTGAGAACGGAACGCTCCCAATCCCGGCCATAAAGCCCAACAACGTCACCAATCCGTTTGGCGACCACACTAACTTTGTCTCTACCGAAGATAGTGTCGATTACTCTCACTTGATTCGCCCATGTCGTCTAAAAGGGGTTTTCGTCGGAAGAATATTCGTAGATTGCTCCGAATTCCTACCAAACTCGAGAAACGAGATTACATTCGGGGATTTCGTTGTCGATTGTACTCCCTACATACTCCGAAGCGGCAATGAAATCAATGGCGTTTGGGCCGATGACGAGGATGATGTTTACCTCGTCAAAGGTGCGACAATTCCTCACACCCAAGAAGAAATCTTAAAGGTGAGGCAAGATGCCCTAGAGTCAAACCATTTGACTAGATCCGGGCGCCCATATCGTGTGGAGAAAGCTAAGGATATCCCGAGTAAGGCACCTCAAAAGGAGCCGGCAGTGGTCGAAGTTCTTGGTGAAGGGTCGACCTCCGAGGCTTCCCTCATCAAGCAACTCCAAAAGACTAAGGCCGACGTATCTATCTGGCAACTTATCCTGAGCTCTTTCGAACATCGTCAAGCTTTGTTACAAGCTTTGATGAACATGACCGTGTCGTCAAGTACTACTCCTGCGGACATGGTCACTCACATCGCCAGAGAATCGGCCTCGGATTACCAACGCTGTGACATTCTCTCGACGAAGATCGCCACTTTGTTCGGGCCTCGACATAACCTGGCCCTCTATATTACTACCGTGTGTCTCAACAAGCATATCCCTATGACCTTGGTTGACGACGGATCGACCGTCAACGTACTCCCTCCAAAACGGCGCACATTCTCGGGCTTGGAGAAGAATGACTTCATCCCCACTACACGACAGTCGGGCATTCGATGGCACTATGCGTCGAGTGAGTGGACTTGTCGACCTAGTAGTACAGACTGGGCAAGTGGAAAAGAAAGTGAGTTGCCAAGTGATTGACATTTGCTCATCCTTCAACTTATTGTTGGGGAGACCTTGGATCCACGCTACAAGGGCCGTAACATCAACGCTGCATCGAAAAATCAAGGTCCCACTCAATGGCAAAACCGTCACCATTGACGCCACGCCAATTACTGTAGCGGGAGGAGACATTACTTCCGAAGTAAGGGTCGAAGCTACCAATGACGCATGTGGTTTCGAGATCGTCAACATGATCGAGCTGAACTCCGAAAATATGGATCTATATACGGGAAGTCATGTCTGCGAGGTGATTCTCAAAACTGGGAAGTACTTCGGTTTCTCATTATATCCTAGAAAGGAGGAGGCTTTCGAGTTGAAACCACCCGTAGCCAAAGGAGTAACCTTCGGGCTTGGATATGAGCCCACTGAGAAAGATCTACGGGAAAAGAGGGGAAGAACGATCGAAGATCGAGATATTAAAATGGGACCGTATCACCTAACTCTCAATGGTCACTTCGTGAAAGATGGGGAAGAACTCCCTTGCATGGACTTCCCCGAACCTATCTTTGACCCAAAGAAGAACCTTATGGTCCCAGGAATCGAAGTATTCCAAGATTGCTACTACATCCCTGAAGACATTCTGACCGTGATGCCAGTAGAAACCAAACCGGATCCAATAAATGACGAAAAAGCTATGGGTCTCCTTTTCGGTGAAGAGAAGAAATCACCAATACCAAACGAAGATTTGGTAAGCATGATCCTGAGAAGCGAGCGGTTCGACCCATCTACCCTCATCACCGATGCGGATCCTCTTAGGACCAACACGGGATGGCGGAAAACAATCAAGTGGACTGACAACAAAGGACTTCTTTTCAAGTTGACAACGGGAGAAGGAGAGATGTTCAAGCCGGATGATGTTACCAATTCTGAGTCTGAGTCGGAGTCTGAGTCTGAGTTAGGTCCTAAGATTGAGTCTAAGGAGTCAGGTGTTGAAAATACCCCTCCCCTAGCTTTCCCTTCCTATGCACCTTTTCCTAATGGTGGTATTCCGGGGCCTGTCCCGAATACCCCTATCTCGCCACCGAGCTCGACCGTTGGCTCAAATGTTAGCGCATTTCGCGCAATTTCAAATCAATAATAATATGAACCAGTTTGCTTACGACTCGTCTTACTTATATTGCAATTCAATTTTTGAAAATGATTGTTTTAATAATGACATTGAGACTGAGGTCGAGGATGAACAGTTGGTCGAAGAAGAAGAAGAAAAAGAAATGGAACCACCTCTACAGTTGATAAAAGGGTTGGAAGAGTACGAACAGAAAACTTCGATCATCGAAGATACCGAAACTATCAATGTGGGTACAACCTTAGAACCACAGGAGCTTAAAATAGGAACTACTTTAAGTCCCACCGAAAGACAGGGGTTCATTGATTTGTTGCATGAGTTCAAAGATGTTTTCGCATGGTCCTACAAAGACATGCCAGGCATTGATAGGGAAATTGCGGAGCACAGGATCCCAATCAAGCCGGGATATAAGCCGTCAAGCGTAAACTACGCAAAATGCATACAGATTGGTCTTTGAAAGTCAAGGAAGAAATCGACAAGCAACTCAAAGTTGGGTTCATCAAGGTGTCGAATACTCTGACCGGGTGGCTAACGTCGTTCAGTGCCTAAGAAAGATGGTAAAGTTCGGGTTTGTGTGGACTTCCGGGATTTAAACAAGGCTAGCCCGAAGGACGATTTCCCATTACCTCACATCGACATCCTGGTTGACAACACGGCAAAACACGCGTTACTATCCTTTATGGATGGATACGCCGGTTATAATCAGATCAAGATGGCGAAAGAAGATATGCATAAGATGCGTTCGTAATGCAATGGGGAACCTATTGCTACACAAGAATGCCTTTTGGGTTGATAAACGCAGGGGCCACATACGCAGGACCGCGACAACATTGCTACATGATTTGATGCACAAGGAGGTCGAGGTTTATGTCGACGACATGATTGTCAAGTCAAAGGAGCGTGATGGCCACCTTGGTACACTGCGCAAATTCTTCGAACGATTGCGCAAGTATAACATGAGGTTGAATCCACAGAAATGCGCATTCGGAGTCAAATCCGGCAAATTGTTGGGCCACATCGTCAGCCACCGTGGCATCGAGGTGGACCCATCGAAAATAAAGGCCATAATGGAAATGCCTCACCCGAAAACCGAGAAGGAAATTCGAGGTTTCCTGGGAAGAATCCAATATATAAGTCGGTTCGTGGCAAAGCTAACTATGATATGCGAGCCAATTTTCAAGAAATTGAAGGTCGGGGAACACGTCGTATGGGATGATCACGCTAAGCTGCGTTCGATAAGATCAAAGAAATACTATCTTCCCCTCCCGTGCTTAGCCCACCAACGGTTGGGTTACCACTTTTATTGTATCTTACAAATCACGGATATCGCAATGGGGGCAATCTTTGGCACAGACAATCGATAAAGAGGAAAGAGCGATTTACTACATTAGTAAAAAGTTCTTGGAGTATGAAATCAAGTATACTCAACTCGAAAAGACATGTTTGGCTTTAGTATGGGCGACAAAGAAGTTACGGCACTACATGCTCAAATCATAGTGTCCGCATCCACTCGAAGATGGACCCTATCAAATACTTGTTTGAAAACCGGTTCGAACGGCAGGTGTCGAGGTGGACTTTAATGCTTTCCGAGTTCGACCTGAAATATGTACCGCTGAAAGTGATAAAGGGAAGGGCGGTTGCGAGACTTCCCGGGCGAGATAACCCGATAGAAGAAAGCGAGGTTGTGGATACATGGTCGTTTCCGACGAAGATATCGTTCACATAGACAATGATACGTGGGACCTCTATTTCGATGGAGCATCGAACTATAGGGGATACGGGATAGGAGTTCTACTCATTTCACCGGAAGGTGAACATGTTCCTATTTCGATCAAGTCGGACTTTAACGTCACTAATAACGCGGCTGAATATGAAGCATGCCTACTCGGTTTGCACAGTGCTCTCGAGTTAGGCATCAAAAAGCTTGTAGTACATGGAGACTCGTCATTAGTGATCAATCAAGTGGCCGGGACGTGGAAAACCCGAAGTGATAGCTTGGCTCCGTACCAAGCAAAAATCGAAGAACTAGAAAAGTTGTTCACCGAGGTCAAGTATGTGCACCTCCCCAGAGATGAAAACCAGTTCTTTGATGCATGTCAAAGCTAGTCGCTCCGATCAACATACCGATCATATGGATACTATGCCGATATGTGTCGAACGAAGATCATCACCTGCTTATGTTAATGTAATCGGAGACACAGAAGAAACCGAGGCCGAACCTTGGTATCATGCTATTCTGAAATTTAAAGAATCAGGAGAGTACCCACCCGAAATGGATAACCGCGGAAAGCGCGCTATTCGAATGCTAGCCGCTCAGTTCGTTAGAACCAATGACGGACAATTGTATAAGAAGACCGCGCAAAATATCCTTCTGCGATGCATAGACTCACCAACTGCGAAAAGGGTCATGGAAGAAGTCCATGACGGAGAGTGTGGCCCACACATGAATGCCCATATCTTTGGTTCGTAAAATCATGAGATTAGGGTATTATTGGACCACGATGGAGACAGATTGTCGCCAATATGTCAAACATTGCCATAATTGCCAAATCTTCGCAAACATACAAAGACGTGCCGCCTTCATCGTTATATACTCGACATCACCATGACCTTTCTCAACATGGGGAATCGACATTATCGGAAAGGTCAACCCATCTGGAACAGGTGGGCATTGTTTCATGTTAGTCGCCATCGATTACTTCACGAAGTGGGTAGAAGTGAAATCGTACAAGGTTCTACAAGCAAAGCAGGTAGCAAAGTTCATTCAGAATGAAATCATTTGCAGATATGGGGTGCCGCATGAGCTCATTAGCGACCATGGCACTCACTTCAGCCGAAAGCGCCGTAATACTTGAAAAGTATAAAATCAAACACCACAAGTCGTCACCGTATCGACCTCAAACGAATGGTGCAAAGAGAAGCCGCTAACAAGACAATCACGTGATTCTCGGAAAATGATCGACAATTATCGCGAATGGCCGGAGAAGATACCGTTCGACCGTGGGGATACGGGACGTCTATTCGCACGCCCACCGGAGTAACTCCGTTCTATTTGACATACGGGATGGAAGCGGTTCAACCTATCGAATTAGAGGTACCTTCTTTAAGGATTCTGTTAGAAAGTCGGTCCCTGGCCGATCGGCCGCAAGCCGTATGATTCCTTGGTCATGCTCGACGAGCGACGGTTAAATGCACTACATCATGTTCAACTCTACTTAAAAGGATACAAAGGGCATTTAACAAAAAGGTGAAACCTCGAGGAATAAAGGATGGGGACCTAGTCCTAAAGTCCGTCCGCGCTTTACTACCAATTGACCCGAGGGGAAAATTCAAGCCAAACTGGGCCGGTCCTTACCTGGTAAAGAAGATATTATCGGGAGGCGCAATGATCGATGATCTAGATGGAAATGACTTTGCGAATCCGACGAATTTGGATCAATCAAGAAATACTATCCGTAGAACTCATTCTCAATGTCGTAAAATAAAAATTTTGAATTGCAGTGCTCGTGAGCGAGTCTAGGCCGCGGCACTTTTGCTTTCTTTGCTTTTTGTGCGTTATAAATCGATGATTGTAGCGCATTTGTTCTGTGGAACTACGAGCTCGGTTTGATTCTCGTTGATACAGATACGTAGGCAGACTCTTTAAAAGAGTACAACCGACCCTTCTTTGAATAAAATTGAAATTTTATGCGTAAACGGAATTTTTAATAGATAGTAAGTCTTTTTAAAGATCGGGCGATGCCCATTACATCCTTCAAAAGAAAAAAAAAGAAAACAACTAGCAACAGATAATAAGTAGTAGTATTAAATAATATATTTGGAGTCGAAGGCTCCTACATCTTCTTTTTCCCTTTGCCTTTTGGGTCACGTGACCGAGGCTCCCGTGGGGGAGGGGTAGTTGCGTTGTCTAGCGCTTCTTAGGAGGAATCGTCATTTCCTCCCGAGGGCCCACCCTATCTTTTACACTCAAGCGAGGACCCAACCTCCCTTCTAAGGTCGAGCCCGAGTGTGCCTTTGAACCCAACCGTTTCCACACACCTGTTGCCTCGTGAGTCGATCTTAGGAGTCTTCTCGATCGTAGCTTCGGTGTCCGGATGCGAGACGAAAGATCGTTAACAAAGAAGTCGTCGCTTCTCGCTTTTGTCATAATATTTGATGTCGACAAGCTCATCCTTCCGACACAAGTCCTTACCGATTCGGTCTTTCTCTTTAAGCCATTTAGTATAAGACGGGGATACCCGGGTAGTCCGAGGCGCAGCAGATACGTACCAAAGACGCCTTTGGTGCCACCTCTTGAGCCAATCATCACATATAGAGGAATTCAGCTCTCTTGCTCGTCCTGCAATGACCTCACACTTGGGAATTGTTTGTCTGCGGCCCATCCGACGCAGACGCGGTCGGGTAAATGTGAATAGACCTCTCTAACCCCCGATGGCGCAAACGCCCGGTCTTGTCATCTTCGGAAGGATAGTAAAGGATTTGAGGCGAAGCCAAGGCATGAACCAGCAAAGAGGGCGACCTTCCCCTTCTGTCAGCTTGTTTCGCCAATAGGCAAGGTCATTTTGATGCTCGTCTTCATACCGCTTGGCACGCATAGTCAGCATACGAGCGAGATACGAGCTAGGTTCACGCGGCAGGGCGAAAAGCCAAAATCTCTCGCAAAGCCACACCTGAAAAAAAAAAAAAAAAAAAAAAAAAAAAAAAAAAAAAAAAAAGAAAACATGAAAAAGACGAAAAAAAAAGAAAAAAGAAAAAAAAGAAAAAAAAAAACGTGACAAAAAAAAACGAAAGAAAAAAGGAAAAAAGAAAAAGAAGGAAAAACGGAATTGTGACGGGAATCGTGGCGAGAATACAAACAAAATCGTGTGAGAATCTGACAAAATTGTGGCAGAATGCAGCAAAATCGTGACAAAATCGTGGCAGAATGCAACAAAAAACGCGGCAAGAATTGTGATAAAAGGGAAATTAATCAAGGATGCGAAATCAGGAGAATAGATTTTGTTACCTGCAATAGACGGGAGCATCCCGACCAATCGGCACAGTGGTTCATTTTCTTAGCATCTAAACCCTGAGGGTTTCAAAGAAGAATAATCCGGGAAGGGTTATGTCCCGTCTCCATCTCGAGACACAATGGACAAAAGCTTCGCTTGTCCTACACAAGTTGTCTTGTTCATTCTACCTTCGAAGACATAGAGGTGAAGCATGATCAATCCAAAGGCCCCGCGGCAATACGGCAAGAAAAAAATCTTGTTTCGTAAGATACAAAATTTCCGATGGATAGCAAAAAGGTTGACTTCGTCACCAGTAACTATCCCCTCGACTCCGTCCCGGAAAGGCCAAGGCGGTCTAGATATGTTCCACGCCACCCCGAATGAAATTTAGGTATAGCCGGTATGGCCTCGATCCCATCCTCCCGGGCGTAGAAAACTCTTCGGGTAGAGGGCGATCTCCCCCTCGGGAAAAGCAAAGACATGGTTCGAGAGGATCCCAATAGCTAAGGCGTGCTCCAACAACGCAGGTTGAAGGGGATCCGGCGTAAGGGAAGTAATTGCGCCACCGAGCGGTCTTTAATTCTTGTCTCTGCGCCGGTGAAGTTCTGTCTCCCATGCTCGCATAGCACTCGCTAGATTATTCATAATGATTTATGTTATTTGCACCGATTTGGAAGAAAGCGAGAATAAATTTGGCAATACTGACTCTTCCTTATATATAGAAAGTATAGGGAAGGAAACACCTAGGAGGACACCCCTAGGGTACCGTTTTTTGAGCCGTGTGGGCCTTGGGTCGCGCGCCTCTTAGGCCCGCCCCGGTCCACACCAGTCTTTGGCACGATGCATCGGGTTTTCGCACATCTATCGCGTTTTGGGGAGCGCCGGAACGGCCGATTTACATTTTCTACCCTCGACAAGTCCATATTTGAATTAAAGCCCGTGCACACTTACGGTTTTATTTTCTTTTTTTGTTTTGCGGTAGCGGGCTACGCCCACGTTGTTTACCGGTCGTATAGAATGTCTGAGTCGCATTTCATGCTCACCCATCAAGGTTCAATTTCAAAATTTCAAAATTTCAAAAACTTTTCCAAGTGATTCATTTCAAATTCAAAATTTGGGTCGATGACCCAGTCTTTCAAATTCAATTTTCGGGTCGATGATCCAATCATTCAAAATTTTCAAATTCAATTTTCGGGTCGATGGCCCAATTATTCAAAATTATCAAATTCAACTTTCGGGTCGATGACCCAGTACTTCAGAATGATCCAATTTCAAGATCGATGATCCAAATGTGCTCATGTGATGATTATTGCTAGTGCGTTTTTGTGTTTCAAATATAGCAGGATATGCTTCAACTGGGGGCTCTAAAGTCTTCGACTTTAGAGCCATTCAAATCGGGGGCTCAAGCCGTTGGCTTCGCAGACCATTATCAAGATGTAAAGGATGATATCCACCAAGAATTCAATTCAATACAAGAGTATGAAATGGAAGAATTCCATAGCTGAAAGCAAATGATGAAAGTGGCGGCAACCTCCTCGGAAAGTCCCGTCCCATTTGGACACCCGCCAGCAGATGATAAATTTTGGGCAAATGTCAGCAGATGATGAACTTTGGGCAGATGCCAACAGATGATAAACTTTGGGCATGTGTCAGCAGTGGCCGAACTACGACGCGGGTTTGATTCCGTCAGAAACGGATACGTAGGCGCCTAAAGATAAGGCTCAACCCACCATTTATGCAATTTATGGGTCGACGACCAATGACGATGATATTTCGACGCAACAGAAGCAAGAATCAATCCCCAACGAAGTTTCGGTATGATCTCTTCTTATGGTCGAGCTTATGTACGCAAGTCTAACGGACTATAAACGACCCGAAGAATCCTCAGTCGAAAGGGACTGGGGTATACTTTGACTTTCGCCTTGTCCAAGCCTCGGTCAAAGTGGGGGCTCAGAGATACCCGTATCCGTCGATATTGGAATTTATAGAGAACCCGACAAACACCCGATGATGATAGGACACATGTATTCTTTAGTTGTCATTGTCATTATTTGGAGCTCGTTTTACGATGTAGAATGGGTGTCGTCGATGAAGTATTTTATTAATTTAAATGATATTTAAATTAATGTTTTTTTAGTGAGTTCATTTTATTAATTTAAATGATATTTAAATTAAAGCCTTTTTTAGGTAAATTCAATTTATTTTATTTTATTTTGAATTTATTTTCCCAAGTTTATTTTATTGAAAATAAAATAAATATTTGATTTGAAAAATCATTTTATGAGTATATTTGATTTGAAAAGTCATTTATTTTAATGGTTTATTTGATTTGAAAAATCGTTTTTTAAAAGCGAAGAAAACTCGTTTTTAAGCATGTGTTTTTGAGCTCGTTTTTAGCTCGGTTTTTGAGCCCGTTTCCTTTGCGAGTTGGCACGAATATCGAGTACACTAACCCACCTAGACCAATACCCATCCACCCTTGTTCGAACCCCCCATACCACAGCCCAAATCCTCGTCCCAAACCCCTCACAAGCAGCCCGCATAAACCGAGCCCCCCCCTGTTTTGGCAGCCAATTCGCGAGCCCAAACCCGCTCCAAACACTACCAAGACCCGTACCCATTAACCCTAACCCATACCCTAGTATCCTACCCATATTATCCTACCTTAATCACCAAGAAAACTCCCCTCAAACCCTCACAAAAACGGCTGGACAGCAGCCATCCGTGAGCAAGCCCGATTGCTCCTTCCTCCCTTTTAACCTATTTTAACTCCTTATAAATACCACCCCTTCACCATACATTCATTCCTGTAAGTTATCCATACATCCTACCATCACCCATAAGCTTAAAACCTCAGAAACAAACCCTAATTGCCTCCCAAAAACCCTAAACAAAACCGACACACAAACTGAAACTGTTTGTGTGTCCTCTTCGAAAACCCATTCGTTCCTCCATCAAACCTCCATAAAAACTCGAGTTTCTTGTTCCTAATTAACCACATAACATTCATCTACACATTAGATAAAGATTTACGAGCCAAATTGCCCTTGAGAGTACACGAAATCCCTCGAAAAACAGAGTGAAATAACACTCTGTTTTCGCGGTTTATTCTTGTCTGTCCAGTTCTGTTTGTGCTCGTTTTTCGTGCCCAATAACCCAAAACGAGCAGGGGTTGCTTTAAGATCCCTATTCTCCTCTCTTTCTAGTTTTCAAAACATCTTTCAAATCGAATTTTCGTCGTGAAACGAGGGAGATATCATCGTTTGAAAATCGTTGTCCAGAAAGTTTCCAAAACGCGTGTTTGCTTTATTCTTCGTCGACGACGGCCTCTCGAGATAAATCTACCATCGATTACGACCCAAGACGGTGTCAACGATACATGTAAGTTGAGGGTGCATCAAATCCTCTTCTTTTCCCTTTTATTTCGTTTGTTTTACATTTTTTTTATTGTCTTGTTTTTGTTTGTTTTTCGTTTTGTTTATCGGTTGTTCTAACTAATTATGAAACTAGTTTAGTCCGAGTATGAGTTAAAGTACCACCATGAACACCCGCGTTGACTTGAGATGGGAAAAGAAACCGCTACTTCTGTCGGTCGTACACCCCCGTCTCATTTACATATCCTCGTGTTCAAGGTAGGGCATAAATAAAACAAGTTTCTAACTTCGCTCTTCGCTTTCGACCCCCTTTTTGTTTCGGCCAAATCGACATACCCTAGGACCCGTTGTATGTTAGTTTAACCTCTGATTGTTAACCTATGACGTATTTAGATGACATTAAATTAATTTAATAACCTAATTAGACACATTAGGGTGCATCGACATAGCTTTAAAAATCAACTAACAATTCTGTAAATAATTGAACGCATCTTTCTTATCACTTGATTTCTCGCTAGCATAGGAGTGCGTGATTAGCACCTTCCTATTAACACTCGACGAGTAAGCGTTAATCTTATGATATCTGACCTAATTGGACCTTTAGGCCGTGTAGAATAACATACTTTGCGCGACAATCAATCAACTTTGTTTCTAACTCGTTTTCTAACTTGTTTCCTATCCCTTTTCGCAAACTTTCGATCTAACCAATGAACTTAACTTAGGAACTAGGTTGACCTTATCTTGGCCGTTGGTTTGGGCCGTGGCTTTAGGCCGTGGGGTTAGCCACGTCTTTCTTTGTCTCGCTTGTTTTTTACCTTTTGTTCTTTGTCGTTTGTTAGCTTGTAATGTATCGTTTGTTTATCGAGTTGTAATTTTCGAGTTTGTTTTACTTCTTTTGAGTCAAAACCTTTTCAAAAACCTTGGTCTTGTTTGGTTAGACGGTTGTTCCCCAATGCTTGTAGGAGCGTAGTAAACCGCATGTTGTCTAAAGCAACATGGCCCGGTTTATGCTAATGCATGCTTTGGTGCGTAGCCCTATGTCTAATTCGATGAGATTAAGCGCGAGCACGCATTACGAGGAGTGACCCAAGGCCGTGGGTCATGTGAGCCGTGGGCCACCCCTCATGTGCACGGTTTTCTAGGCCAAACGGCCGTGTGTGTTGTCGTGTATTGTTTTGTATGTAGCATTTGTATTTAGATCGAGTTGTATCTTTAATTTCTCGTTGTGTCGGCATGAAATGCCCGGGTTGTAATAGGTAGATCCCAACGGCTCCCCCATTCCCCCTTTAAGCCTTGTTTGTTTGTATGTTGTTAGATTAATCAACCCACATGCTAAATTACAACTTTGACAAAGTTAGTTTAGTTGCATCTAAAACGACATAGAAATTGTTGTCACATGATAGGGTTAAAACAACGTTTGCATATCATACATCGTAGTAGCTATGACCTTGTTTGAACTCCGACACTTGACTTAGTAGAGGCCGTTATCGACGGGCGGGGTTGGGTGTCCTTATGGGCTTCCCAACACGTACCCTCACCCCTTACTCAAGATCTATGGTTTGTGGATCCGTCTAAATACCATTGGATTACGAGAGTCATTCAAATCGAGTGATATAGGGTACAAGTCTTTATCTTTAATCACTCGTAGTCGATTGGCTTTATGCTTTTCGATGAAAGGTGTAAAGTTGACTTGAACGGTTCCAAGTTCCCAAAAAACTTGGTGGCGACTCTAATATGTCTTAATTCGATTCGAAAGAACCTCGAGTCGATTATGCCTGGTGTGGATCCCCCGGACGCAGTTCCCGAGGGCCTTGTCCACAGTTAGGATCGTCGGATTGTCTTGTTCTTTACACCGTTGAGTTCGTCGCGTCAAGGGTAAGATTCTTGTTAATTTTTATAATGTTTCGTTGAGTTTGTTTAAAACCCTAATTGGGTAGATTTGGGGGTTTTGGGTGTATTGTGTTCATTAGGTGATAATTATATGAATATGTGTTATAAGAGGAGGATTCGTAGAGGAACATTTCTGATTAGCTGCTGTGACGGTCTTGTGGTTGCTATTCCAGGTAGGGTTTCCCTACTCGGTTATTGTTTACATTGTATTGTTGGTGGTTGATCATTGTTGTTGATTTATATAATATCGGATTTGGTAATTGGTAGTTGTTGTGGTATAATGTGGTTGGTTGTATAACTGTTTGTGGTTTGCGAGGTGCGTCCTCGGCTGAGTGGAGTCACTTGCGGGAGTGACTTCACGCCCTTGATTCGCCCTCTGTGGAACCCGCCATAGAAGGGATGTGCACATTTAGGAACTTGGGTTATCGCTCGGATGAGATGAGCGGGGGTTAGGTGGGAACGGCTGCGGTCCCCCACTCGCGGTGTGGAATACTTGTTGCAATAGGTATTCTGGCAGGACTACACACTTTAGTGTGTAGTCAGGTGTGTGGAGTTATGATGAAGATTTCTTGATTGGATTGGATTGTTGTATTGCTTTTGTTGTATTATTTTATGTAAACCGTAACTGACCCCGGTTTAAATGTTTTGAAAACTGTGGTGATCCATTCGGGGATGGTGAGCAGTTATTGAGCAGGTATGAGTTGATGCGCATGGGATAGCTGGGTTGAGTTGCCACGATATGTCTAGAAGTCTTCCGCCGTGTCATAAACATTCTTTTATTTAGTTGGTTTTACAGTTTTGAGGAACATTTGTATTTTACTTATCAGTTTTGGTTTTTGGAGTTGTATCACTTTAAATTCATTTATTAAAGTACATTTCTTTATTGTCCATTTGATATACATTGCCTCGGGTAACTGAGATGGTAGCATTCTCATGCCTTAAGTTGTCCTGGTAAGGCACTTGGAGTATGGGGGTGTTACAAAAACGACCCTTGGTTGTGGCACAATAGGTTTGGACATGTTAGTGCTAAAACTCTTAATACTCTTAGAAGATTTGACTTGGTAGAAGGATTTCCTAACATGAAATTTGACTTTGATAAAGTATGTGATGAATGTGCTAGATGCAAACATGTTAGAAGTTCTTTTAAACCTAAAAGAATTGTGAGTACTCTTCGTCCATTACAACTTTTGCATATCGACTTATGTGGACCAATGAGAACTAGAAGTAGAGGAGGTAGTTGTTATGTGTGTGTCATTGTTGATGATTACTCTAGGTTTGTTTGGGCACTTTTCTTAAGCTTCAAGAGTGAGGCATTTGATGAGTTTTTAATTTGGTTGAAAAAGATTCAAAATAAACTTGATTTCAAACTTGTTTCCATAAGAACGGATCATGGAACCGAATTCAAAAACTCATCATTTAGTGCTTATTGTAATGACAATGGTGTAGACCACAATTTTTCGGCTCCTAGAACACCACAACAAAATGGAGTGGTCGAACGAATGAATAGGACCCTTGAAAGTATGGCTAGAACCATGTTGTTGTGTAGTAAATTGCCTAAAAACTTTTGGGCCGAAGCGGTAAACACCGCTTGCTATATTCATAATCGAGTCATGATAAGATGCATAATCAATAAAACGCCCTATGAAATTTTACGTGGTAGAAAACCCAATATTTCATATTTTAGATGCTTTGGGAGCAAATGTTTTGTTCACAATAATGGTAAAGATAACTTCGGAAAATTCGATCCACGTAGTGATGAAGCGGTTTTTATTGGTTATTTCGACCATAGCAAGGCTTATAAAGTTTATAACAAATGAACCATGCTAATTGAAGAAAGTGTCCATGTTATATTTGATGAATCTAGCATTCTTGGATAGGTACAAAATAAGGATGAAGATGATGAATTTGAGATAGGTCTCGTGAGAAAAGACTTTGTGTTTGAGGATGAGGAGGCCCCAAACAATGACGTTAGGCAACAGTCACAGACATTGTTGCCTTCTGGTGCAAGCAGCAATCCAGGGGGAACAAACAGTGACACCGTTGCCTCTGATTCCAACCCCCATTCAGCAACGGTTCCTACGACTGTTGTATCCACTTCCAGAACAGTAACGGTCCCAGACACTGTTGCCTCAGAAGAATCCTCAAACATTAATCCAGAGCCATCATCTAATTCACAGACAACAGTCACGGAGACTGTTACCTCTGAGGGGGAACAAAACGCCTTTGTTCCTAGAAAATGGAAACATTAAAGCTCCCATCAACTCTTAAATCTGACTAGCGACTTGAACTCCGGTGTCAAAACAAGGGCCTCTTTCAACAACTTTGCATCTCTTGACGAGTTTTGTGCCTATAGCGAATTTCTCTCTCAAATTGAGCCGGCCACCATAACAATTGCATTAACCGATGCTGATTGGATGCAAGCTATGCAAGATGAGCTCAATCAATTCAAAAGAAATGAGGTATTGTGGAAGCGGACCCATGGGGACGAAAAGCAAAGCAAGCTTTTCACTCTTTAGTTTATTTGCATTTGTGGAGTCGCCACCAATTTATTGTGGAAAATTGGAAACCGTTCGAATACCTCGTGCCACGTTAAGACACAAAGTAGTGACATGAACACCAAGAACTCGTTACCCTTAGCATTCTATGTCTAGAATGACTCTCGTGGATGCCAATGAACACGGATTTTCACAAAGATCTGGAGTAAGGGGTGAGGGTACGTATTAGGAAGCTCTTTTGATCGAACACCTAATCCCGCCCGCCTCGATATCGGCCTCTACTAATGATTAGGAAAATTACTCATACTCTATATATTGTCGATTACATGCATGCAATGCAACATCCATTAGATTAATCCTAGCATGTGAGAATTAACTAAGTCGGTTAACACGAAATTTATCATACAATTGGGTCGATATGGAAATTTAGGATTGATTACATGCCAAAGCATACAAGTAATATGATAAAGAAATACAATAAAAAATACAATGAAGGGAATTACAATAATTACATCGGATTTATTGATTTATGTCGAAAATACATTTAAAACGGATGGTTTGAGAAAAGAAAGAATAAATGAATAAACGAACAGATTAAGGGTGATAATACGAATAATAGTTAATTAAACACGTAATTAATAAACTAGGTCAAAACAGAAATGCGAGTTCAGGGACAGAACTCAACCGGGAACAGGCACAGCAGAGCTGCGTCCGTTGGAAGAGGCGCAGCAGTCGCTGCGTCTGTTCCTGGGTTGAGTTCTGGCTGTGAAGCCGGAACCGCAACTCGTTAGTGTTAATTGGTGAATTTAATGATTGATTATGAATAATTGACTCGGATGAAAGTGATTAACATATTATTTACATGTGAATGAGGTCGTAAAAACGATGAAACATGAATGAAACTGATTGGGACGAATTATACAAGATTAATGAAATTATTTATAAAGTAACAAACTAAACAAATTAATTAGGTTAAACAGGTTATTAATGATGAATTAATGGCGGTGACGGTATAATAGATGCAAATATATCAAAGATGAATTCCAGAGATTCAATATAAGTGAATCGAACCTCTAAAACCCGGATTGATTTTAATGACGAAAACCCGCAAATATGGATTATAAGGGATTTAAGTCGGGATTTAAAAGATGAATTAATTATTAATGAATTACAAGTTAGAATTATCATATTAGAATTATCGTGTCGATGAAACAATGAACAATTGAAAACAAAAGCAAAAAAAACGAATTGTCAAAAGACGAAGGAAGAAGAAAGGAAGCAGGAACTGCGACAGCCTCACGAAGAGGCGCAGCAGGTGCTGCGTCTCTTCGAAGAGGCGCAGCAGTTGCTGCGTCCTTTCTCGACGGTTGTCTCCTGATAATCCGTAAAAAAGGTTTGAAATAAGGTTTTACAAATCGATTTTAAACATATTTTCGACATAAATTTTACAATAATGATTACAATAATAAAGAACAATAAATAAAAGAAGGATTTACACCCTCAGACTTACATGTTTGACGAAGCGAGATGAACTAAGTTAACGTTTAGTGATGCTCGACTTGAATGTACGACAAAAGTGCCCTCTAAGAGGAAATTTAGCAAAATTGATTAAGTTGATTGATTGTGGAGTTGGTCAAATTGGTCGGTCATGCAAAACGAGGCTGGTACTCAGAAAGATCCGAGCTTACGTGGTCGAAAGTTCAAGCACGTAGGCGTCAAAAAGTAAGAACGTGGTCTAGAATGCAAAGGGAGAAGAGAAGGGCGGACACTCGCGTGAGAAATATGTGAGACCGAAGGTCCCTATTTATACTAATCACACGGAGGAAGTAGGGTTTTTAGAGAAACTTTGGAAGTGAATCTCGAAAAGATACGGAAAATACGCAGAAAAGGACTGAGGAAGAGGCGCAGCAGGCACTGCGTCCCTTGGAAGAGGCGCAACACCTGCTGCGTCCTTTCCTCAGTCGTTTTCTCCTACGGAAGAAATATTTCCGCGTTTCTATTATGGAATAGCGGATTAATCTCATTTCCTTAATATTTTGTGTGAATATTACGGGAGATATTTTACCAAAGATCAAAAGATTGGAAAATATGGAATAGAAACATCCGGAACATTCCAGAACATTCTGACTCGGTTTTAGAAAATGAAGACGGTTTTTTGACCCGGACTCCAAATGTACTCTAGTTACTGCCAAAACGACTGTATCGGCACGTAGATGACAATTAAGAGGTAGACACAGGTGTTTGAGCGACCACTTGACGATAAACTTACGAACTGTCACAAATCGTTCCGTATACCAAACATGCGGCCCAATCATCACCGGGTGGCTTGCGGGAGGTGCAGAAATGAGGTATCTACAGAGCCCCCACTTTGACTGAGGCTTGGACAAGGCGAAATTCAAAGTATAGCCATCAGGTCAATCGAAGATTACAACCTGACGACTATGGCGACGCGAGGCGGCTCAAGGGGTTTGAGCCAAGGACCTGTCGTCGGGAGCATTTTAGAGTCTGTTGACTATCGGGGAGGGTCGTTTAAAGTCCATTAGACTACTTAAGGAAGCTCTCCATCCATAAGAAGAGACCCTACCTGAAATTCCTTGAAACTCCAGGGGAAACAAAATGCGATATTGGGAGGAGGCAGCAGGACATAGTCAGGAACTGCTGGGAGAAATCTGCTTGTGGTCGGCTTCAAACAAACTTCAGAAGAGCCTGGGGTCGATGTTGATCTCCATGTCTCGAGAGGGACGATTGCCTGTCCGTGAAATCTCGCTGGGGGAACATAATCGGGAACTGATCTCCATGTCTCGAAAGGGAATGTCTATCCGTGTACTCTCGCTGGGGGAACATAATAAAGGCGTGTCGAAACACCTGTCAGAGAAGAATCGCTCGTTGTGACAAGCTAGGTCTTGGCAAAAAATATGGCGACAGTTTGCTTATTGGCTTGGGAATACGGGTCTAGGTGAAGAATAAATGTCAAATGGACCAAATACGCGATATGACATCGAGGAAGAGGCGCACCAAAGATGGGCCCACAAAATAACGAACTTATAACGAATCTTCAAAAAGTCGTATGGAGGGAAACTGAGGAAGAGGCGCAGCAAGAGCTGCGTCCCTTGGAAGAGGCGCAGCACCCGCTGCGTCTTTTCCTGAGTGCGGCATTTCTGGGTAAAAACCCGATGAAACAGGGGTTTGTGTTTCATAATTTTGAAACATAATTCTCTAATTTATCTCTCAAATTCAAACCAATTTTCGTCAAAATTTGATCAAAAAACTCGCATTTGCCATGACTAATCGAGGTATGTGTATTAATCTTCTATAACGGATCAAATTGGACCGACAAAATCAGGGTTTCAACCCTAATATTGTCGAAAATTTGGGGCTTTTCCCCCAAATGATTTTGCCTGGCAAAATTGACCTTGTAAATGGCTAATTGGTAATATAAGGATCATAACCATGTATTTGTTTCCAATTTTCGTTGAGTTTTGAGCATTTGAGTGAAATTGAGACGGTTTCACAGCTAAACCGTAAATCGCTTCAAAAATAGCCTTAGGATTGCCTATTTGTGACGAAACTTGATATTTGGAATCCTTGTATTATGGGTAAACTTCCTATCATCTCGGAATTTTGATTTGTGACGGCTTTTTCAGGACACTTCCTAGGGCATAATCGTCGTTATAACGAAATGCTGTCAAAATTCCGACTCGAACCCATGACTAGGCTTCAACTTAGGCTTGACTTGACCCAAATTACCACATGAACGGACGGGTTTGTGGAAAAATTGCCAAAGATGGCGAGAAAAGAGCGATTTCGGAGTTCCGAAAACTCGAAAATCCCCTAATTAAGGCTTGTCGTCACTTGAAGCGGCCTAAATTCACTTTAATTTTGCAGGTGATGAGGCTTCTACGTCAGGGAGGGCTCCCATGGACGTGGATACTATTATTGACCCTTCTCGTTCGCTTGAGGAGGCGTTAGAGCAGGCTTTTACTGCCGCGGTGATGGCTGCTGAGGAGGAGGTTGTTGAGGAGGATAAGGCCCCGAGACGGGACAACGTTGGACGGGGTGGTCGCCAACTGAGGGGAGCACCTGCATGGGCTGAGACTTGGGACAGTAGGCACCTACTTTGGGCTGCAGAGCGTCACCTGTTCTACAGGACGGTGAAGAGCTTGGTAAATCGAATACATCACTCTTCATTCATCTTATTTCATTCCTTTTGTTATTCCTTTTGTTCATCATTCAAGCTAAAGATAGCTTTTGTTTCGAATCCAAATAGGAGGTCGGGAACATCTGATCGTTCTCAGGCTACACGACGGCGATGGGGTGCTACGAGAGGCTGTCAGCTGAGGAGCGAGCCATCATCGAGCAAGGAGCGTTCGGTGCTTTGGTGCAGGCTTGGAAGGATATCACGAGGAGGAAGATTCGGGCTAACCTCAGTCTCGTCCGAGCTTTCTTGGACCTGTTTTGGGACACGACCTCTACATTTCACATGCCTTTTGGTGAGGTGGGGGTCACTTTGGAGGATTACGGCATGATTTATGGTTTGCCGTGTGGGACTGAGGTGGCGGAGTGGCCGGAGACAGCCATGAGGGTTGACTCGGCTGAGGCTAGGAGATTTATCGGCTGGAACTTGATGCCGAAGGCTGCTGCGGTGCCTGGATTGGTGCCTAGCTCTTACGTCAGGGACTATTTTGCGGGGAAGACCCCGGCGTCGGTGGTGATCGAGGGGAGGGAGATGGCTCCTCCTCCCTGTACTGCAGAGCAGAGGCTCCGTTTGTGGCTCTGGTGGTTCCTGTATTCGATCTACCTCGGAGACAAGGGAGAGAGGCTATCGACGAAGCTCCTTCCCTTTCTTTCTGACCCGAGCGACCTAGGCCGTTGGGACTGGGTCACTGCTGATTTTGCGGTCCTCATTCGCTTTATGAAGGCCATGGTTCGTCCGGAGTTGATGGAGAAGGGGACTTCTCCTGCTGTTGTTGGCCCTGGACTGTTGTTGGAGGTATGAACCTTCATTTCACTTCATGAAAGATCATTTCCTTTTCTCATCGAATCACGAAAGATCGTTGTTGACTATCTTGTTTTATAGGCGTGGGTGTACTCCTACTTTCCGGGCCTCGCGCCCAAGAGGACGGAGCCGGTGGAGAAGGCCTATCCCGTTGTGAGGGATTGGGTGATGTGTCGTACGACGAGCCGGCGTTCCTTCCACGACGTCTGTCGACGGGAGGTGAACGCTCTTCAGTTGGATGGCGTGAGTACTTCACCTTTGTTGTCTGTTTGTCTTTCTTCTTTAATTTTAGAACTAATCATAAGAATGACCCTTCGTTTGCTTTTCTTAGTGGGTGCCCAGGCCTTGGGCGGACTACGCTGGCGCTCGTCCCTTTATGGCTGAGGTCCTTCGACCTAGGAGCTCGAGCCGGTTGCTGCTGAGGACGTCGATGGGTCCTGTGTGGTACTTGGGCGAGCGTTTGGCTCGTCGGTGCTCTCGGGATGTCTGGACGGTTCCCATCGATCCTCCTCGGACGATGTTTAGGGAGCCTTCTGAGGCTGAGGGGGAGGTTGACCTGGCAGGCGTTGGTGGTGACGCCCTTCTTCTTCATGGCGAGGACTACTCGGTGTTCCTCTACGGGAGGCTGACGTACTGGCTGGTCGTGGTAAGTGTTTTACTCTTACTTTTGATCATTTTGAGAACACGATGAATGATCATCGGTTAATGAAAATCATTTGACTTTGCAGAAGGTCGAGGCGGCGGGCATCGAGCCCCCAGAGTACCTCGAGACCCTTGAGTACACTGACGCGATGGGGATGACGACGATCTCCGAGCTGCGCGACTTTGATGCGGCGGTGAGAGATGCTGGTCTGGACGAGTGGCAGCATCTGATTCGGAGGGTGAGTCTCCTAACTTGTATAATTTTGTGTAAGAACACATTTGCTTGACTTTGTCCAATCGTTAAGAATCTCTTCTTTTGAAATGCAGGTTGCGCCATCCCGGTTCGTGGCTTTATAGAGTTTAGCCAACCGGCTGCGGGCTACTGCCGTCGAGGCACTTGCTGGCGGCCGAGGACGTCGGGTATGAACCTTCCGTTTACTTCATTTTCGATTTTTACTAACTTTCCTTATGTTTGAAATGATTGACATGAGCCAATTCTTGTTGTTTGCTGAGGAGCGTGAGCTGGAGTGAGAGCTTGCCCAGTCCCGGGAGGAGATAGCTCGCCTGCTGAGGGAGCTCGAGGTTCGTGGCGCCGAGGTTGCTACTCTCGAGGCGAGAGTTGCTGAGCTAGACGGCGACCAACAGTAGTTGGCTTATTATTTTTTGTCTTCGGCTGTATTTTGTACATTTTGTACATTTTTGGGACCCACATTTTGGACATTTGGACTTTGTTTTGGGGGCTCTAGCCCCCGGTTTGGTGTACATATCCCCTCTTGATTGTATATATGATGGCCTGAGTGCCTTTGCTGCTGGGTTGCTTTGTTTGTACCTGCAGGTTAGCTTTGAACAAGTTTGGTAGATGACGGTTTATGCCGTCATGCTGCCGAAATTTACATAGAACATACATTTGAACATACATTTGTACACATGGCCTAAATTAGCGCAAAATAACGACTCGGAAATGCAAAATTGCAAAAAATTTGCCGAAAATGACCGAACGGTAGGGAGGGTTACCCCCTAAAAAAAGAAAAAAAGAATAACCAATAAGTTTGAAATGTAATGTGGAACGGGAGTGAAATGATTCCCCAGACAGAAAATTTTTAAAAAATGAATGATATAAGTTTGAAAATGAATGATTTAAATTGGTGAAATGATTCCCCAAAAGAAAATTAAAAAGAAATGTATAAGTGTGCTTGTAATACTCCGTATTTTATAAGAATAATTTATGTAATTTAATAATTGATTAAATGACATTTCTAATAGTAATTACAAATAAGTCGTTAATTAAATAATAAAGGAAGTAAGCAAGTCGGGAATTGGGTTTAGTTAATATTTGTGCTTTGGGCCATGTGCCATTATTATATGGGCCGAAACTTATTGGTATAATATGGGTGTGATCGGGTTTTGTATCGGGAATTAATAATAAATAATATGGAAATAATAATAACATGGGAAAGTAATAATAATTATATTAATATCTTAATAATTAAATTAGTAAAAGAGATGTATGGTAATCCTACTTATGGTAAGACTAGTATAATATAAAGAGAGAAACTTTCCTAAAATAATACTACCTTACTAGTATATAAGCAAGGCTAACCTAACCATAAATCCTTATTCCACATAAAAACTCATAATATCACATAAAAGAGAGAGAGAGAGAATTAAAAGGGAAAAAACGAAGAGAAGTTCATCATCTTTTATTTTGTAAGTTCATCTTTAATCTTTCAATGTTTAGAATAAAGTTACAGCAATTCAATAAATCTGTAAGTTGTCTTAAACGAACTACCAGACTATCTTAAAGTCGTTGTCTTCAAAATCGTAAAGGATAGACTTAGGTTATTTTCAAGTCTTGTTGATGCCTATAAAATTCCGTAGCAATTGAACGTGTAGATTTTCCAGAATAAATTCGTTATGAACGTGTCGACTGAGAATCCGCGAATGCACTAGTGGTCTAAAGTTTATTTTGCAAACCTAATTTATAAATTGAAATTGAGTTGAGACTTTTGCAAAAATTAAAATTGGAGAGTCTAGATGATGTTAGGCTTTTGTTTCACTTGAAAAGGATTTGTTAAACTTATTTTAGAGGTCAATACTTTTTATGCGACGGAATTCGTCAGTATTTATGATTCCTTCAAGAAAACCCTGATAAGTCTGGAATTTGAAGAAAGTCTATTTCACAAGAATTGTATATATGTGTCTTAGGGTTCCAACCTCACTGGTCTTGCATCGTTTTGATTTTTGATGAATTAATTATGAATTTTATAGCGAAACTGAACAGTGCTGTAAAACGGTAGAATTAGAGATTTAGCTTTGAAGTTGTCAAAAGGATTAGGACGTGATGGGCATAGGATAAGTGCATGATTAGTTGGTTGATTATTGGTTATATAGTAATTGTACATAATTATGTTATGTAGGTTATGAATTGGTAAAGAATCAATTTTGATTGCTTGTGTGACTCGCGTGACTCGAAGATTTGCGAAAAGGTAGGATAATCTACTCAACTATATCTGGTTTGCGTGTTTAATACGAGAATGTATTGAAAGGATGATTGGTGTATGATTGCTTATTTAGTTAAGCTAATTAAGTGATTAACTTTGTTAATTGTAGGAGTTGTGTATATTTTGTACGATTATATTGTGGAATGGTTTATGAGAATTGGAGTGCCCCAGGCTTAGTCTCTGGTGGATAATGTGAGTGGTTATTGGACTGCCCCAGGCTTAGTCTCTAGTGGATAACGTGTGTGATTAATTGGAAGGCCCCGGGCTTAGTCTCTGGTGGATAACGTGTGTGAGTATTTGGACTGCCCCAGGCTTAGTCTCTGGTGGATAACGTGGATAGTTGATGTCGAGATCTGACATGTGAACAGTTGAGAATTGAATATTGATAGTTGTGGAAGATTGGTTGTTTTAAAGTATTTTATCCTACTCAACCTCGTGGTTGACTGTGTATTCGTGAACACCTGCGGTGAACCGTTTTATGGGGAGCAGATTTGACAGGTACTAAAGATTAGCTAACTCGGGAGCATTGGGATGAGAGCTTGACTTGGACCATAGTTGAAGTCTAGATCACATAGAATACTTATATCACTTTATTTATTTCCGCTGCGAGTTGTAAATATTTTATATTAAGTTTTAGTTGATTAAATTTGTAATAAACATGTAATCGTTAAAGTTTTAATTTAAAGTACTTTGGTTTGTTGTACTTTGTTATTCACTACCTCGGGAAACCGAGACGATAACAGTCCTATTTATTTGGGAATGTCTAGCTAAAGGCTCCCGAATAAATGGGGGTGTTACAAAGTGGTATCAGAGCAAAACGATCCTCAGGCCTAACTAATGAGTAATAATGAACTTAGGATGTGTCTAAATAAAATGAACCCCGGGTAGGAACTGTTAGGAGCCCCTCTTAGTGCGGTTAAGAAGCTAGCCTTAATTCGTGCCATGGCCCTTACAGTTTTGAACCGGGTACCTTGAGAGATATTTCAGTGTGGGATAATTTAAAATGAATATAGTATTTTTCCCGGCCTTAGGAATTTGTTGGCTTGTTTGAATGACTGTTTTCGTTAATGATTGCAGATGATTTCTTTTTAAGCATTATGATAAGCATGTATTTGATGTGGGAAGGTATGATAACATGTAGGTGGAAGGTGTGAATATGATTAAACATGCAAAGTATAACTTATTGCGTGAAATTGTGAAGAATGTGATTTTGGTTTATTTCTCGAAATTTTACTCTTGATTGTTTTGGCTGCCATTTACTGTCTGTTTAGAATTTTTATACGAGATTTTTATGTATGATACTATTGTGAGTTAGCTTTCATATTCCACTGGTCTCATGTTCAAATAATATACGGTTTAGGAGAAATAAATATTTTAGTAGACAGTGGTCAAAATATTCCTGTACAGTGATGTTTTCGCGCCATGTTTTTGTAAAAATTGCCATTTAAAAACCACCTGTCGATTTAGTGTAATTCTAATTAAATTGTTTAAAGTATTCATATATGTTTCTAAATTGATAAGCCACGTTGCAAGGTAAATGTTTGACAATTAATAGTGATTTTTACAATTTGACCTAAGTTTCTGACAAGTTGCCGTGAAATTTCTGTTTTGACCAAATAAATTGTAAAATGCATTATAAATTGACCTTATGAGTTTTTGAATTGATTCTTTTTCTCAAAATTTACTAACTATCTGTATTTTCTAAAAAGTATAATTTATCGAGGTTAATTAAGTTATTATTTATTTATGATTTTTAGAAGTTATAACATGTTTTCCTAGCCTTGAAAAGTGTAAGTTTTTGTTTCTTATCTTTTGCACGTTGATAATTTAATGTTGTAAATTATATGAAGTAAATTACCATGTCTAGTGATATGCGGAATGTGTTCCCTAAGCCTATATATATGTTCACATTAATTACATCCATGTTGTAGTTAGATGTCATTATTAAGAAAAGATTAACTAAACAATTATGCGTATTTTGTTACAGATTATTATTTAGTCTGGGAATGTATTCGTTGGTAGTTAAGTAAAGTAGTTGGGTTTAAATAAATATTAGTTCGAATATCCTATATGATTGGTTTTGCCATTTAAGAAGTAAATCAGAGATTTTGTTATTCATTTAATCATTAATTGGAGTTGTGTTGGAAATAATAGTTGTCTTGTTACAAGGTGTGTTCCTTATTTTGTGACATTATAACAATGATTTGGTTGTTCCTGTTATTCCGAACTTCGAGGACGAAGTTTATTTTTAGGGGGAAGGAATGTAATACTACAAATATTTTGAGTTATTGTTGTGTTACCTTATGATAAGATTGAAGTGATTGATAATCGTAAAATGCTTGATTGTGTTGGATGGTGCTTAGTTGTGAGGATGTTTATAAGTGATGTGGTGGTAGTTGTGGGCGAACTTCGGGACGAAGTTCATTTTAAGGTGTTAGGGTGCAAACCCATGTCCCACATTGGTAGAATAAAGATGGAAGATCATCTTTATAAGTATCTACAAAATATAATAGTACGAGGCCTTTTGGGAAGGAGCCCAAGAGTAAATCCGTGAGGGCTTGGCCCAAAGCGGACAATATCGTACTATTATGGACAGTGGACACAGATGCAGCAGAGGCCCAACACGGGATATTCACGCTTCCGCACAACAAGTGGTATCAGAGCCCAAGGTTCAACTTGGGCTAGACACAGAGATTCATCGGGCCAAGACTTGAAGGTGGACGTACACTATAAGACGTGGAACTCCTATAGCTCGAGGGAGAGCTAATATGTTCGCGAGAAGCGACATGGTCTCACGGCGTTGAGACAGGGCCGTCCAAGAGAAGACCGTCAGCGACCCGATGTGTGGTGGGCTGAGGCTTAATGGAGGCAACAAAAGCGGTCCATGGTAAGTCCAAAGGCGGTCCGGTGTGACGCGTTGAGGCGGTGGATTCGGACCCAGTCCAGGGTATATTGGATGCAGAGGAGTTTGGTACGCAAGTGTAGCATAAGCCCTGTGACACATGGCGTGTCGTTTAAGGGAAGGTTATCAAGACTTGGTGATGCGAGTGTCTAGAAGTTGGGGTTGCAAGGTGTGGGGAGTTCTCAACGGAGGTCAAGGTCCGAGTCAAGATGATGGTCCTTGGTTTGAGGGGAGGATTGTTAGGGTGCAAACCCATGTCCCACATTGGTAGAATAAAGATGGAAGATCATCTTTATAAGTATCTACAAAATATAATAGTACGAGGCCTTTTGGGAAGGAGCCCAAGAGTAAATCCGTGAGGGCTTGGCCCAAAGCGGACAATATCGTACTATTATGGTCAGTGGACACAGCAGTGCAGCAGAGGCCCAACACAGGATATTCACGCTTCCGCACAACAAGTGGTATCAGAGCCCAAGGTTCTACTTGGGCTAGAGTCTAGACACGGAGATTCATCAGGCCAAGACTTGAAGGTGGACTTACACTATAAGACGTGGAATTCCTATAGCTCGGGGGAGAGCTAATATGTTTGCGAGAAGCGACATGGTCTCACGGCGTTGAGACGGCAGGCCGTCCAAGAGAAGATCGTCAGCGACCCGGCGAGGTGGGCTGAGGCTTAATGGAGGCAACAAAAGTGTTCCATGGTAAGTCCAATGGCGGTTCCGGGGCGACGCACTGAGGCACTGGATACGGACCTAGTCCAGGGTATATTGGATGCAGAGGAGTTTGGTACGCAAGTGTAGCACATGCCCCGTGAGATACACATGGTGTGTCGTTTAAGGGGAGATTATCAAGACTTGGTGATGCGGGTGTCTAGGTGATGGGGCTGCATGGTGTGGGAAGTCCTCCAGAGAGGTCAAGGTCCGAGTCAAGATGATGGTCCTTGGTTTGAGGGTCAAGATGATGGTCCTTGGTTTGAGGGGAGGATTGTTAGGGTGCAAACCCATGTCCCACATTGGTAGAATAAAGATGGAAGATCATCTTTATAAGTATCTACAAAATATAATAGTACGAGGCCTTTTGGGAAGGAGCCCAAGAGTAAATCCGTGAGGGCTTGGCCCAAAGCGGACAATATCGTACTATTATGGACAGTGGACACAGATGCAGCAGAGGCCCAACACGGGATATTCACGCTTCTGCACAACATAAGGGGGGAAGACTGTAATACTCCGTATTTTATAAGAATAATTTATGTAATTTAATAATTGATTAAATGACATTTCTAATAGTAATTACAAATAAGACGTTAATTAAATAATAAAGGAAGTAAGCAAGTCGGGAATTGGGTTTAATTAATATTTGTGCTTTGGGCCGTGTGCCATTATTATATGGGCCGAAATTTATTGGTATAATATGGGAGTGATCGGGTTTTGTATCGGGAATTAATAATAAATAATATGGAAATAATAATAATATGGGAAAGTAATAATAATTATATTAATATATTAATAATTAAATTAGTAAAAAAGATGTATGGTAATCCTACTTATGGTAAGACTAGTATAATAATAATAAAGAGAGAAACTTTCCTAAAATAATACTACCTTACTAGTATATAAGCAAGGCTAACCTAACCATAAATCTTTATTCCACATAAAAACTCATAATATCACATAAAAGAGAGAGAGAGAATTAAAAGGGAAAAAAAGAAGAGAAGTTCATCATCTTTTATTTTGTAAGTTCATCTTTAATCTTTCAATGTTTAGAATAAAGTTACAGCAATTCAATAAATATGTAAGTTGTCTTAAACGAACTACCAGACTATCTTAAAATCGTTGTCTTCAAAACCGTAAAGAATAGACTTAGGTTATTTTCAAGTCTTGTTGATGCCTATAAAATTCCGTAGCAAATGAACGTGTAGATTTTCCAGAATAAATTCGTTATGAACATGTCGACTGAGAATCCGCGAATGCACTAGTGGTCTAAAGTTTATTTTGCAAACCTAATTTATAAATTGAAATTGAGTTGAGTCTTTTGCAAACATTAAAATTGGAGAGTCTAGATGATGTTAGGTTTTTGTTTCACTTGAAAAGGATTTGTTAAACTTATTTTAGAGGTCAATACTTTTTATGCGACGGAATTCGTCAGTATTTATGATTCCTTCAACAAAACCCTGATAAGTCTGGAATTTGAAGAAAGTCTATTTCACAAGAATTGTATATATGTGTCTTAGGGTTCCAACCTCACTGGTCTTGCATCGTTTTGATTTTTGATGAATTAATTATGAATTTTATAGTAGACTGAATGCAGTCTTTGTAAAACGGTAGAATTAGAGATTTAGCTTTGAAGTTGTCAAAAGGATTAGGATGTGATGGACATAGGATAAGTGCATGATTAGTTGGTTGATTATTGGTTATATAGTAATTGTACATAATTATATTATGTAGGTTATGAATTGGTAAAGAATCAATTTTGATTGCTTGTGTGACTCGCGTGACTCGAAGATTTGCGAAAAGGTAGGATAATCTACTCAACTATATCTGGTTTGCGTGTTTAATACGAGAATGTATTGAAAGGATGATTGGTGTATGATTGCTTATTTAGTTAAGCTAATCGAGTGATTAACTTTGTTAATTGTTGGAGTTGTGTATATTTTATACGATTATATTGTGGAATGGTTTATGAGAATTGGACTGCCCCAGGCTTAGTCTCTAGTGGATAATGTGAGTGGTTATTGGACTGCCCCAGGCTTAGTCTCTGGTGGATAACGTGTGTGATTAATTGGAAGGCCTCGGGCTTAGTCTCTGGTGGATAAAGTGTGTGAGTATTTGGACCGCCCGGGCTTAGTCTACGGTGGATAACGTGGATAGTTGATGTCGAGATGTGACATGTGAACAGTTGAGATTGGAATATTGATAGTTGTGGAAGATTGGTTGTTTTAAAGTATTTTATCCTACTCAACCTCGTGGTTGACTGTGTATTCGTGAACACCTGCGGTGAACCGTTTTATGGGGAGCAGATTTGACAGGTACTAAAGATTAGCTGACTCGGGAGCATTGGGATGAGAGCTTAACTTGGACCATCGTTGAAGTCTAGATCACATAGAATACTTATATCACTTTATTTATTTCCGCTGCGAGTTGTAAATATTTTATATTAAGTTTTAGTTGATTAAATTTGTAATAAACATGTAATCGTTAAAGTTTTAATTTAAAGTACTTTGGTTTGTTGTACTTTGTTATTCACTACCTCGGGAAACCGAGACGGTAACAGTCCTATTTATTTGGGAATGTCTAGCTAAAGGCTCCCGAATAAATGGGGGTGTTACAGTGCTAAGATGACGAAAATGTCGATATCGCCTCGAAATGCGTGCCCGTGGAATTAGGAAACACGAAACATGGCAATTTGACGGTTTTACCAAAATAATAACCCGTATGAATAGGAAATTATTATTTGAGGAATTAGGAAAGATCCAACGCGGAAAATCACAGAAAGAAGGCTAAGGAAAAGGCGCAGCAAGAGCTGCGTCCCTTTGAAGAGGCGCAGCAGGTGCTGCGCCTGTTCCCCAGTGTATCCGTCCTGACGGAGTTTAGGAAACAACTTTTAGTATAAATAGAAACATCGAAGGAGGTTTTATTCACATAATTCTTCCGTCTTTCCTTCGTCTTATTACATAAAGCTCTCAAAATAAGCCTACATCATGAATACTCTCGAAATTCGTCTAAAAGAATGGACAAATGAGTTCTCTAACGTGGAGAAACACGACATGGGTGCTTATAACTTTGGGTCACTTTTGAGCTTGAAGTTGATCAAGGTGGTCAAACCGTTCCTAGATGCTTGTCTTGATTATTGGGACCCGAATTATCACGTATTTGCCTTCCCTGGAGGCGACATTTGCCCATTTCCCGAAGAAATTGCTGCGATTGGTGGTTGGGACCCGGAACATTTGCCTGCTATTCCCTCCACTTCTCAAGGGTATAAGAACAATTTTAGGGACTTGCTTGGGTTGGCAAGAGCTGATGTGGACCGTCTTGTGACCTCTGAAGGAGTGCGAATGTTGGATTTCATCGATCGATTCATCAATAAGGCAGATCCCACTATCTCTTATGTTGCCAGGCGAAGGGCATTCAGGTTTTGCCTACTACATGTATATGTCCTTCAAGGGCATGTTGATGAGGATTTGAGAGGCGACCCTCGTTATTGAGCTTGATTGAGCAAATGGAGCTGCGCAGGAGCCCAGCTTGCCTGTGTTTAGGAGAGATCCTGTTGGGGTTAGATAACAGGAAAGCCAACCGCGACCTTCCTTATTTGGGGAGTCCCATTATTTTGCAGGTAAAAGAATTTTTTTTCTTTTTTCTTTTTTCTTTTTTTTCGTTTTTTTTTTTTTTTTTTTTCGTTTCTTCTTTTTTCCCTCTTTTTTTTTCGTTTTTTTTTTTTCATTTTTCATTTTTTTTTTCCGTCTGATTCCTGCTTTTGGGTAGGTTTGGCTTATGAGCGTCTTCGATTGATCGAGCCCCCAGTTAATGTTCCTGCTTATCATGCTCGTTCAATTGCAATGAGGTCTAAGCTCTACATGGTGGACTTCACTCGAGTCTGCAACTATTGGGAAAACAAATTGAAGAGTGAAGATGGCCCCTTGATTAGATGGATCGTACCATGGTGGCATCTTAAATCTGTCACTGGAGTATCATCCTTGGATCCTACCCGGTCTGTGCGCATCCCTAGCTTGGAGTTTATGACATGCATCTTCCCGGAGAGGTTGATGAGGCAGGTTGGGTTGAAGCAGATGATCCCGAAGCTTGACACTGTCCCGCAGACTGCCGTGGCGCTTACTACTGAGAGTCGAAGAGAATGGGCCATCAAATGGGCTCAAAGAAATATTTGGTTCTTGAACTCTTCTGTTAGTGCTCTATGGGTGTCAGATTCCTATCTGCGGTGGAGGAAAGCTACTACTCCAGAGGAGCGCGAGAGACTGAGGAAACGCGAGCATGTCGACTACAAGGTTCGTGATGTAGAAAAGGAGAAAGAGAAACATCTGACCGAGGGAGAGGAAGAAGCCGGGTTTCGAGTTGTTCATCCTTCGAAGAAACCGAAGACTTCTCCTGCCGTCGAGATGGTGGTTGGCAAGAATGGCAAGGCTAGACCACGAGAGAGACCATTGGTGATTAGGTCGGAAGTGGCGCAAGAGCGTCCGGCTCGAGGTCGGGACAAGAAATATGATAAAAATGACAAAGGCAAAGGGAAAATGGAAGAATAGCCCGAGTCTTTATTATTATTTATTATTATTATTGTAATAAGAAGGTGGGGTTTTTAGAATCCTAGCCTATTTTTTTATTTATATTATGTAGCATATTATTATTAAAAGAAATGAGATAAAAGAGGTTGATTGGCTATGAAACCGTTACGATTTTCTATCATTATTCTTGTCGAATTCCAAATGCATTTGCAAATGTCCTTCTATTTACATTTAAAATAATTAATGGGTTGTATTCTGTGAAGGATTGCCTACGTATTCATCAAAAAATGAAATCAAACCCTTGCGCATAGTTCAAGTAAATGTAAAAGAATAATTGTTTTAAGTAAGAGCTTGTAATGAACTTAGAAAATAAGCATGAGCTTTACTTACTCCTAAAATGCATTCCAGTTTATTTGATGACATGAGGATGACAAATTGTCAAAATGTAAGAGCAAGATGACATTAGCTTATTTCAGCTTGGCCAGGGGCCTTTTATTTCGTGCCACAAGAGCGACACGTGAGGTTACGCGAGGCGCGTTTCTGCTCCTATTCTAGGCATAGTAACGTTTCAGTTGGTCGAGGTTTGTCGGGGTTCCAAATTCGTTCCCATCTAGGTCTGTGATCCTAACCGCACCCCATTGAAGTATGGACTTGACTAGAAATGGCCCGGCCCAATTGGGTTTGAATTTTCCTTGTGGATCGACAGGTAAAAGAGTTCTAATTGATTTGAGGACCAAGTCTCCTTCTTTTATATTCCTTGGCTTAACCCTTTTGTTGAAGGCTCGTTTGATACGTGCCTGATATGTTTGCACATTATGTAATGCACGTAACCTTCGTTCATCCAGGAGGATGAGTTCTTCATATCTATCCCTCTTCCACTCGGCTTCTGGGATTTGACTTTCGAGTAAAATACGTAAGGATGGTACTTCTAGCTCGACTGGTTGTACAACTTCCATGCCGTAGGTCAAATAGAAAGGGGTGGCCCTAGTGGGTGTCCTAACAGATGTACGGTATCCCCATAAAACAAAGGGTATCTTGCTTGGCCAATCTCTATAGTTGTCAATCATTTTCTTGAGAATCGTGACAAAGTTTTTGTTTGCCGCCTCTACCGCGCCATTGGTTTGTGGTCTATATGGCGAGGAGTGGTGATGCTTAATTTTGTACTTAGCTAGCAATTGCTCAATCTCAGCTTGGAAATGTGATCCATTGTCACTGATGATCTCATGTGGGCAACCATATCGACAGATAATGTTGGTTTGTATGAACTTTGCCACGTTCTTGGCTGTAAGACTGGTGTAGGAAGCCGCTTCTACCCACTTTGTGAAGTAATCGATTGCTACTAGGATGAAACAATGACCTCCTATTCCGACTGGAGTGATCTTGCCGATGATGTCAATTCCCCAAGCAGAAAATGGCCAGGGAGATGTCATGGTGTAAAGCAATGAAGGAGGGACATGTTGTACATTCCCGAAGATTTGGTAATGATGGCAATGTCTTACATATTTGATGCAATCGGATTCCATCGTGGTCCAATAATACCCCAAACGTGTGATTTTCTTTGCCATCATGGGCCCACTCATGTGTGGGCCATATTCTCCATCATGGACTTCTTCCATCACTTTCCGTGCCTGTGAATGATCAAGACAGCGTAGGATTACACCAAAAGGTGTTCTTTTGTATAATTCTCCTTGCGTGAGAACATATTGGGAAGCTAGTAAGCGTATAGTGCGTTGTCCCCTTTTGTCCATTTCTTGTGGATAGGTGCCATTGAGTTTGAAGTTTAGGATCGCTTGGAACCAAGGTTCCTCTGCGACTTCCTCTTCATCGGTGATTTGGTGCACATAAGCTGGCTCTGACCGTCGTTCGATGCATAAAGGCATTTCTACCATGCTATCCGGCATATTAATCAAAGATGCAAGTTTTGCAAGAGCATCTGCAAATTGATTCTCCTCTCGAGGTAGGTGTAGGTAGGTTACTTGATCGAAGAATTGGGCTACTTGGTCTATTCTGGCTTGATAAGGCGCTAAGCTTTCACTTCGGATTTTCCAAGATCCCGTAATTTGGTTGATGATCAAAGATGAATCCCCATGCACTCGAAGATTCTTGATGCCTAAACCTACTGTTGCTTGCAATCCAATGAGACAAGCCTCGTATTCTGCAGCGTTATTTGTCACCTCGAAGTCGAGTTTGATAGAGATTGGTGTATGCTCGCCTTCAGGAGAAATGAGCAACACTCCTATTCCAAATCCTCTTGAGTTCGATGCTCCATCAAAATAGAGGTCCCAGGAGTCTACATCGGTTTGGAGTATATCCTCATCTGGAAACAACCAGGTGTCTATCGTTTGGGTATCATTAATGGGATTTTCTGCGAAGAATTCGGCAACAGCGTGCCCCTTTATAACTTTCAAAGGTACATACTTGAGATCGAACTCTGATAGCATCAAAGTCCATCTTGCTAAACGTCCATTGAGAACGGGTTTCTCGAAGAGGTATTTGACAGGATCCATTTTGGAGTATATTTTGACGGAGTAGCTAAGTATATAATGGCGTAGCTTCTTCGTTGCCCACACAAGAGCGAGGCATGTCTTCTCGAGTGGCGTGTATTTGCACTCGTACTCCAAGAACTTCTTACTAAGGTAGTAGATAGCTCGTTCTTCTTTTCCTACGGTTTGAGCTAGCATGGCGCCCATGGCCGTTTCAGTTACGGTGAGATATAAACCAAGAGGTTGATCTCGTTGAGGTGGCATGAGCACTGGTGGTTTGATTAGTATTTCCTTGATTCGGTCGAAAGCCTTTTGACAGTCATCATCCCACATGGTGTGATCTGTTTTCTTTAACTTCTTGAAGATAGGTTCGTAAATCATGGTGAGTTTCGATATGAATCGACTTATGTACTGCACCTTGCCTAGGAATCCTCTAACTTCTTTTTCTGTTTGAGGTTGCGGCATTTCGATTAGAGCTTTGATCTTAGAAGGGTTTATCTCTATTCCTCGTTGGCTAACGACGTATCCCAGGAGTTTTCCAGATGTTACTCCGAATGCGCATTTTTGGGGATTGAGCCTCATGTTGTACTTCCGTAGCCTTGAGAAGAATTTGTGAAGGTTCGTAATGTGCCCCTCTCTTTCCTTGGACTTGACAATCATGTCATCTATGTATACCTCAACTTTTTTATGCGTCATGTCATGTAAGAGTGTGGTTGCGGTACGTTGGTATGTAGCTCCGGCGTTGATTAACCCAAACGGCATAACCGTGTAGCAATAGGTTCCCTATTGAGTGACGAAGGCAGTCTTATGCATATCTTCTATGGCCATCTTAATCTGGTTATATCCCGCGTATCCATCTATGAAGGATAGTAACGCGTGATCTGCTGTATTATCCACCAATATGTCGATATGTGGTAGAGGAAAGTCATCCTTGGGACTTGCTTTGTTTAAGTCTCTAAAGTCAACACAAACACGGATTCTCCCATCCTTTTTGGGTACGAGTACTATGTTAGCCACCCAGTCTGAGTACTCGGAAACTTTGATGAACCCGGCTTTGAATTGTTTATCGACTTCTTCTTTGATCTTGAGAGCCCATTCTGTCCTCATTCGACAAAGCTTCTGTTTCACGGGTTTGAAACCTGGTTTGATTGAGATTCTATGCTCTGCGATGTCCCTGTCGATTCCTGGCATGTCTTTGTAGGACCAAGCAAAAACGTCTTTGAACCCGTGCAGGAGGTCTATGAAATTGGCTCTTTCGGTAGGGTTCAAGGTCATCCCTATCCTAAGTTCTTGGGGTTCTAGTTTAGTTCCTACGTTGATGGGTTCAGTGTTTTCTATTACTGGTCCCCCTTCCCCCTCTTGTAGTATTTCTTTGGCTATGTAGGGAGGTATTTCGATCGAGTCTGGGTCTGGGTCATCCTCAGTATCATCGTAAACAGAATTGCATTCAAGATAACATGAAGAGTAAGCAGAACCTGATTTATTCATATTAAAATTTGAGAAAAGTTGAAATAAAGAAGCCATCTGATTTGTGGTCAGTGGCGGTAAAGGGACAGCCGTTGAGACATTTCTCGAACTACTGTTACTACTTGATACTAAGCTAGGAGAAACAAGGGGAGTGGGGATGACGACAGGAGGAGACTCTCTAGGAACTTCTCTAGACTTCGACTCTGACTCTGACTCGAATTCATCGCCTTCTGGTTCTCCTTTGAACATCTCTCCTTCTCCAGTGGTGAGCTTGAAGAGTCTTCCTTGATTGTTTGTCCACTTGATCGATTTTCTCCATCCTTTCTGCTGATTGGTGCTAGTTGCGGTGTCTAGCGTGGTAATGATCTCATCCATGATGCGTTCGGCTTCTTTGATTAAGGGAAGATCCTGGAGGTAGACATCTTTCTCACTATCTGTCCATATCCCATTTATTACCTCCTCTTTTGGGGAGATAAGATGTGAGCAATCTAAGGTAGATTCGTCACTTGTAATCATCAGAACTCCAAGAGGATTATGAGTATTGTTAGGCTTGCCTCCAGGTGGTATTGGTAGGCGACCGTCTTCAATCATGTCTTGAAGTACATTTTTCAGTTTGTAGCATTTCTCTGTATCATGTCCCTTGCCTCTATGGTATTCGCAGTACGAATTCTCATCCCAGAACTTAGATTTCTTTTCTGGTTCGGGTGTAGGGCCTATGGGTTGAAGTTTACCCAGTTTCATCAACCTTTTTAGAGCATTGGAATACGTGTCCCCAAGATTTGTGAATTTCCTTGGTGGGGTACTCTTCTTAGATGGATGGAGAAGGTTAACCTCATCAGTTTTGCTAGTAGAGCCGTAAGAACGACTTGTTGAGCCTTGATATCCACGACCTACCGTTTTGGACAAGAGCCCTTTACGGATGTCATCTTCGATCCTTGTTCCTAGTACGGTTAAGTCTTTGAAGGTCTTAATGTTTTGGTACCTCAAATGATTTGCATAGATGGGCTTTAGGTTGTCCACGAATTTTTCCACGAGGGTAGCTTCGACTGGACGTTCAACATGTTGAGTACTAGTCTTCCTCCACCTACTTAGAAAGTCGGTGAAACCTTCTTTGTCATTTTGGGTAAGAACCTCTAAAGTGCGCATGTTGACTTGGATTTCAGCATTATCCGCGTATTGTTTGGCAAACTCAATTGCGGCATCATCCCAGGTAGCGATTTTCTTATGTTCTAGAGAATAGAACCATTGTTTTGGGATGGTGTCAAGAGATGAAGGAAAGATCCTTAAGAACATCTCGGGTTTAATGTCTTTGATAGACATGTAATCCTTGAAAGCACGGATATGGTTCAAAGGGTTTTCATGCCCCTTGAATTTAGGGATATCTATCATGTTGAAGTTGGTTGGCAACTTGGAACTCACGACTTCATATTTGTGATTATTTTCCCTATAAATGTCATCCCCTTTGAGATACATCAATTGTTCTTCCAAGTATTGGAGTCGTTTCTCAGCTGTAGTCATACCTATGGGAGGGTTTTCGTCCCCGAATTATTCACAAATTCATCAGACACTTCACTTTCTCTAGGAGGCATCCTCGTTTCCACGACATATATTCGGTCTTCGATTGTGTCAAGACGATCGTATACTTGGTCTTGAGTGACTTGGAGACGAGCTAGCGCGGCTAGAATTTGATCATTACCATTCTGGAGTTGGTTGAAGTTCGCGATGCTTGTTTCAGGCATCTTGGAAACTGGATAAGAGATCGACGACGAATCAAAACACGATCGACCATTCTAGCACACTTACTTGAAAAGACGTATTTTGACTTGTGAAGTGGGAGTGTGCCACTTGTGTCAAGTGAGTTTTGAGGAAATGATGAAGTTTGAAAATGTTGGTCTTAGTCAACTTTAGTGTAGTTGTAGGAGTGGACTCGAAGTGAGGTTTTGAAATGGGTTTTAAGGCCCGAATTTTGACTCGACAATTGGACAGAGTTTCGACTGGTTTTGCGCTAATATTAGGCCTAAGTTCGAAATCTTTACATTTAAAAATGGATTTTGATTTTACAAAAATCGTCATGGTTTTGTTTAGAAATAGTGATCACATATGGTACAAACATTATACAAGCACTATAACGGGATGTTGAGTGCATTTAGAAGGGTTTTGGTTTAAAGGGTGGGTTGCCATACCGAACAATCAAACCCGAGGTCTGTGGAGAGGCTCGTACCAAACAAGAGTAAGGCCGATTCCTAGTCCATTTCCTCAAGTAGTGAAAGTCCTTGATACAAATAAGAGTAAGTACCATGGTGTGGATGACGTCAATCGCTATCCATCCTTAGGCCCAAATAATAATTAGGACCGTTTAGACGGGACGATTGGTCGAATGGGTTGGGTTGGGCCTAGGAAGGCCGAATGAAACGATCTAGGAAGACCGAGTTATGAAAACCGACAATTGTCTTGTACAAACTATTCCCTAACCTTGTTCAAGTTTCACCCTTTTGGCTACACGTAAGTGTATTATCCCCAGCGGAGTCGCCAAACTGTGGACGCGGGCCCACGGGGGCGAAAAGTGAAGCAAGCTTTTCACTCTTTGGTTTATTTGCATTTGTGGAGTCGCCACCAATTTATTGTGGAAAATTGGAAACCATTCGAATGCCTCGTGCCACGTCAAGACACAAAGTAGTGACATGAACACCAAGAACTCGTTACCCTTAGCATTCTATGTCTAGAATGACTCTCGTGGATGCCAATGAACACGGATGTTCACAGAGATCTGGAGTAAGGGGTGAGGGTACGTATTAGGAAGCTCTTTTGATCGAACACCTAATTCCGCCCGCCTCGATAGCGGCCTCTACTAATGATTAGGGAAATTACTCATACTCGATATATTGTCGATTACATGCATGCAATGCAACATCCAATAGATTAATCCTAGCATGTGAGAATTAACTAAGTCGGTTAACACGAAATTTATCATACAATAGGGTCGATATGGAAATTTAGAATTGATTACATGCGAAAGCATACAAGCAATATGATAAAGAAATACAATAAAAAATACAATGAAGGGAATTACAATAATTACATCGGATTTATTGATTTATGTCGAAAATACATTTAAAACGGGTGGTTTGAGAAAAGAAAGAATAAATGAATAAACGAACAGATTAAGGGTGATAATACGAGTAATAGTTAATTAAACACGTAATTAATAAACTAGGTCAAAGCATAAACGGGAGTTCAGGGACAGAACTCAACCGGGAACAGGCGCAGCAGAGCTGCGTCCCTTGGAAGAGGCGCAGCAGTCGCTGCGTCTGTTCCCGGGTTGAGTTCTGGCTGTGAAGCCGGAACCGCAAATCGTTAGTGTTAATTGGTGAATTTAATGATTGATTATGAATAATTGACTCGGATGAAAGTGATTAACATATTATTTACATGTGAATGAGGTCGTAAAAACGATGAAACATGAATGAAACCGATTGGGATGAATTATACAAGATTAATGAAATTATTTATAAATTAACAAACTAAACAAATTAATTAGGTTAAACAGTTTATTAATGATGAATTAATGGTGGTGACGGTAAATAATAGATGCAAATATATCAAAGATGAATTCCAGAGATTCAATATAGGTGAATCGAACCTCTAAAACCCGGATTGATTTTAATGACGAAAACCCGCAAATATGGATTATAAGGGATTTAAGTCGGGATTTAAAAGATGAATTAATTATTAATGAATTACAGGTTAGAATTATCATATTAGAATTATAGTGTCGATGAAACAATGAACAATTGAAAACAAAAGCAAAAGAAACGAATTGTCAAAAGACGAAGGAAGAAGAAAGGAAGCAGGAACTGCGGCAGCCTCACGAAGAGGCGCAGCAGGTGCTGCGTCCCTTCGAAGAGGCGCAACAGTTGATGCGTCCTTTCTCGACGGTTGTCTCCTGATAATCCGTAAAAAGGGTTTGAAATAAGGTTTTACAAATCGGTTTTAAACATATTTTCGACATAAATCTTACAATAATGATTACAATAATAAAGAACAATAAATAAAAGAAGGATTTACACCCTCAAACTTACATGTTTGACGAAGCGAGATCAACTAAGTTAACGTTTAGTGATGCTCGACTCGAATGTACGACGAAAGTGCCCTCTAAGAGGAAATTTAGCAAATTTGATTAAGTTGATTGATTGTGGAGTTGGTCAAATTGGTCGGTCATGCAAAACGAGGCTGGTACTCAGAAAGATCTGAGCTTACATGGTCGAAAGTTCAAGCACGTAGGCGCCAAAAAGTAAGAACGTGGTCTAGAATGCAATGGGAGAAGAGAAGGGCGGACACTCGCGTGAGAAATATGTGAGACCGAAGGTCCCTATTTATACTAATCACACGGAGGAAGTAGGGTTTTCGGAGAAACTTTGGAAGTGAATCTCGAAAAAATACGGAAAATACGCAAAAAAGGACTGAGGAAGAGGCGCAGCAGGCACTGCGTCCCTTGCAAGAGGCGCAGCACCTGCTGCGTCCTTTCCTCAGTGGTTTCCTCCTGCGGAAGAAAGATTTCCGCGCTTCTATTATGGAATAGCGGATTAATCTCGTTTCCTTAATATTTTGTGTGAATATTACGGGAGATATTTTACCAAAGATCAAAATATTGGAAAATATGGAATAGAAACATCAGGAACATTCCAGAACATTCTGACTCGGTTTTAGAAAATGAAGACGATTTTTTGACCCGGACTCCAAATGTACTCTAATTACTGCCAAAACGACCATATCGGCACGTAGATGACAATTAAGAGGTAGACACAGGTGTTTGAGCGACCACTTGACGATAAACTTACGAACTGTCACAAATCGTTCCGTATACCAAACATGCGGCCCAATCATCACCGGGTGGCTTGCGGGAGGTGCAGAAATGAGGTATCTACAGGTATGGCACCTTGTCCCTAGACCATCTAATCGTACCGTCATTGCTACTAGATGGGTCTTTCGCAATAAGCTTGATGATTCCGGTGAAATCGTAAGGAATAAAGCTAGACTAGTGGTGCAAGGTTACAACCAACAAGAGGGAATTGATTACGATGAAACCTATGCACCGGTAGCTAGGCTTGAGGCCATACGATTATTGATAGCTTTTGCGGCTCACAAAGGCATTAAGCTTTTCCAAATGGATGTCAAAACCGCTTTTTTAAATGGATATTTGAAAGAGGATGTGTTTGTAGAGAAACCCCCGGGCTTTTTAGACAATGATTTTCCTAAACATGTTTTCAAATTAGACAAAGCTCTTTATGGTTTAAAACAAGCACCTAGGTGTTGGTATGATAGATTGTCTAAATTTCTCATTGAAAATGTTTTAGAAGAGGTTGCTGAAGGAAATGTAGATTCATATACATAAATAACATACTCATATATGCTAAACTAATTTGTCATAAAATTAAAACGGATTTTATGCATGCAAACAATAATATAAAAGAAGAGAAATAATGTCCTTACATTCAATATTTCGGCTATATTGGGCACAAGAGAGATCACCTTTCTCTTCTTGTTCTTGAGCTATTCCAATGGATGAACAAGATCTAAGAATAAGATCTCTCCCCAAGCTTTATACCCAAGGCTTAACACTTAATCTAATTAATATTATGAATACTAGTATAATATTAATCTAGTAGAAAAATGACCCAAAATTATTATATACACTTAATAATTTCGGCTATATGGGAGAGAAGAAGAAGAGAGAGTTTTGTCTCTCTAGAAATCTTATATTTGATGAGTAAAAGAATGAATGAACATCCACTACCTCTTAGTGAATATTAGGCAAAAATGAGAAAAATCTCAAGTGTTTTTCTTCCCAAAAACCGGTGGGAGTGGAGGAAAGGAAAGAGCCAATGCATGAAATTGTTGCTCTTAACAATGTTCATAGGCTTGCATGGCTAGATTACTTTATAATCATTATGCTTTCTTATTTAAAATATAAACACAATTTAAGCCTAATCCCCTCCATTATTTCGGCATTTACATAATATGGAGTCCATATTATTTTTGTCAATTGTCTACATGTTACATGTCACATGTCACATATATTTGTTATGTAATTTTTAATATATTAAAAATTCAACGTATTATCAAAAATACGTCATATACAAAAATTGACTTAGTAATTTCATAATTACTTGTGCCAAAATATTTTTACCATTTATAAATCACAACAGATTGTATTTATAATAATTCATTCAAATCCAATCGTTTCTTTAAACAATAATTTCATCCGAGTAATGATACAATTCGATTACTCAGACCGTATCTCATTTAATCATATTTCAATTTGATACGTAAATTTTACTACCAAAATTGCCCGTCAATTTTTCAAGAAATTTAATTAACTCGTAACATTATACGATTAATTAAATAATCAATTAAGTGTATTGCCCTTTAGGTATGACCTAGGGGGTCAACTGATCACCACCGTCACACGACAGTAATGTCAAACTCTAGTCAGCCAATCATTACCGATATATGTTGACCAGTTGACAGTAACAATATTACTTCCCAATTGTATTCTTAAAAAGAGATTTAATAATGATATTTAAATCATGTGATCGCACTATTGTTGAGGACACATTTCCCAACAATCTCCCACTTGTCCTCGACAAGTGTGCGTCACCAATTCTCTTGTCCTATTACTATCTCCCACTCAATGCAAGGTGTCTTTCAGGTCGTACTTGCAAGTGATCATATCGAGAGTGGTTTCCTCGATCTGGAGAATAACTGATTGACCGGATTTATCCACTCTGGATACCTTCCGAGCGTGGCCACGCATTTCCAGTTCATTGCTCCTCGAGTGGCCCTGAGATATTGTTATAACCCTGACAAGGGGTGGACAATTCCTATCGCACTCATTCCCTTCGACTAGCCACAGCCATCATAACCCAAAATATGCCCATTTGACCCCATTTACGAAGGTCGTAGTAACACAAATCAAAGTTAATCCAAATCGTGCCATCTTAGGAGAATAGTCTTTAGTCAAAAGAATTGACTCATTAGAATACTATAGTAGCTCTCGCCACGACCAGGCTATATAAATTTGCGAGAACTCTATAAGCGGTCATTAGGCCCGACAAAATGTTCCTAACGATCGCCTATGTGATCGACTAGTCATCTCACATGACCGTATGGCACTTGAACTTGCCATCAATCGCCTCACACTCTAGTCACTTCGAGACGTCACCTCATATAAGTAACTATGGGCAAAACAATGTTAATCCATGTTCACTTTAACGGGGTTCAATTGTCTCTACAACCCGTTTGGATGTAACAAAGTATAAATTAAGGATAAAAGACAAATGCGATTATGAACATGAACAAAAACAACACTTTTATTTCATTTCAAAATCTAACAAAAATTTGGTACACGTTTAAGTCCCATGGACGCAACATGCCCATCATGCTTAGCCTGCGATAAAGGCTTGGTGAGCGGATCGGCTATGTTGTCATCCGTCCCAACCTTACAAATCGCAATTTCCTTTCTTTCAATGAAATCTCTTATTACATGATACTTTCTAAGTACATGTCTAGATCTATTACTAGACTTTGGCTCCTTAGCTTGGAAGATCGTCCCACTATTATCACAATAGAGAGTGATGGGATCATCGGCGGTAGGTACTACTTTTAGACCTTCCGTGAATTGCTTGATCCACATAGCTTCCTTGGCGCTTCCGATCTTTGCTATGTACTCACCTCCGTTGTCGAATCCGCTGATTCTGACTTCCTTGAAGCTTCTCCACCTACGGCACCACCATTGAGCATGAAAACAAAACCGACTTTGTGATTTCATGTCATCTCTATCTGTTTGAAAACTTGAGTCCGTGTATCCTGTAACACGCAACTCGGTGTCTCCTCCAAACACAAGGATAGAGTCCTTAGTTCTTCTCAAGTACTTAAGGATGTTCTTGACAGCAATCCAGTGACTCTCACCTGGATTTCCTTGATATCTACTCGTCATACTCAAGGCATACGAGACATCAGGACGTGTGCATATCATGGCATACATGATTGATCCAACAGCGGAAGCGTAAGGGATCAACTTCATGCGTTCAACATCATGGGGTTCGGAGGGACATTGAGTCCGGCTCAATATCGCCGGTTACCATAGGTACCAAACCCTTTTGGATTTGTCCATGCTGAATCGTCGAAGAATCTTATCAACATAAGACTCTTGACTTAGTGCCAATATCTTCTTGGGTCTATCTCTATAGATCCGGATACCTAATATGCGTTGTGCCTCTCCTAAATCCTTCATTTGGAAGTGGTTACCTAACCACTTCTTAACAGAAGACAACATTGGAATATCATTTCCAATGAGTAGTATGTCATCGACATACAAGATTAGGAACACAACATTGCTCCCACTGAATTTCATGTATAAACATGGTTCCTCAACATTTCGAGTGAAACCATTTTCTTTTATAACATGATTGAATCGATGATTCCAACTTCTAGATGCTTGCTTAAGACCATAAATGGATCTCTTAAGCTTGCACACTTTGTTAGGATTTTTAGAATCAACAAAACCTTCGGGTTGTATCATGTACACCTCCTCTTCTAAATGCCCATTTAGAAAAGCGGTTTTGACATCCATTTGCCAAATTTCATAATCATGAAATGCGGCGATCGCTAACAAAATCCGTATGGATCTTAGCATGGCTACGGGGCGAAGGTCTCATCATAATGGAGACCTTGGACTTGGGTAAATCCTTTTGCCACTAGCCTAGCTTTGTAGACATCGTCATGTCCTTCTATGCCATTTTTGACCTTGAATATCCATTTGCATTGGAGGGGTCTTGCCCCTTTAGGCAAATCTACCAAGTCCCAAACTTGGTTTTCAAGCATAGAATCCATTTCGGATTTCATGGCTTCAAGCCATAAGGTGGAATTAGGACTAGAGATTGCGGCCTTGTAGGTGGCGGGCTCGTCACTTTCCATAAGTAACACATCGAGTGTTCCATCTTCTTCGATAAGTCCCACATATCGATCGGGATGACGAATTACTCGGCCCGTCCTTCTTAGTGGAGGAGGTACAACCGCGTTAGACGACGAAGGAACATCTTCTTGCGTCTCTATCTCGGTTTGTGGCTCTTGAACTTCATCAAGTTCAAAATTTCTCCCACTCTGTCTTTTAGAAATAAATTCTCTTTCTAAGAAGACTGACCTCGCAAGACACAAACACTTTATGATCTTGAGGTTTGTAGAAGTAATACCCTCGAGAGGTCGAGGGATAACCTACAAAGATGCATTTTTCGGATCTTGGGGCTAGCTTGTTGTCGTTCTTAGTTTTGACGTAAGCATCACATCCCCAAATCTTCATATAGGATATATTTGGGATCTTACCCGTCCACATCTCACATGGAGTCTTTTCGGTGGACTTTGTGGGACTATTATTCAAAGATCGAATTGCGGTTTGTATCGCAAATCCCCAAAACGAGTTCGGTAACTCGGTTTGACTCATCATGGATCGAACCATATCTAGTAAGGTTCGATTTCTCCTTTCGGCAACACCATTAAGTTGAGGTGTTCCGGGTGGAGAAAGTTGTGATATAATACCACGACTTTTCAAGTGTGAATCAAATTCAAGGCTAAGGTATTCACCACCACGATCGGATCGTAGTGCCTTAATCCTTTTGTTCAATTGGTTCTCTACTTCGTTTTGGAATTCCTTGAATTTCTCAAATGCTTCACTCTTATGTTTCATTAAATAGATATACCCATATCTACTTAAGTCATCGGTGAAGGTTATAAAGTAGTCATAATTACCACGAGCGGTGATACTCATTGGTCCGCATACATCGGTGTGTATGAGTCCTAATAGCTCACTAGCTCGTGTCCCTTTACCGCTAAAAGGATTACGAGTCATTTTGCCAAGTAGGCAATATTCGCATGTACCAAATGATTGATAATCAAATGGTGTAATCACATTAGTAGAAATTAATCTTTTGATGCGATTCTCGTTTATGTGACCTAATCGACAATGCCAAATGAACGCTTCACTTGGGTCACTTGTTTTGAGTTTCTTTGATTGAATGTTATAGATATCATTAGTCGGTTTTGAGGTCTCTAAAATGTAAATGCCATTTATGGAAGAAGCTTGGCCAATAACCAAATCATTCCTAGAAATAGAGCAACGATAGTTCTTAATGACAAAACAAAAACCGTCCATGTCTAGCATGGCGATTGAGATAATGTTTTTAGAGAGCGTAGGAACATAAAAACAATTATACAAATACAACTCAAAACCGTTTGGCAAAGCTAGAACATAAGTTCCTTTGGATTCGGCCGCTACCCGAGCTCCATTTCCAAGTCGAAGATCCACATCTCCCTTGCTAAGCTTCTCCACATCTCTTAAACCCTGTAAATGATTACAAAGGTGAGAACCACAACCGGTATCTAGTACCCATGTCGTAGTGGAAGTATAATTTATATCAATAACATAAATTTCTTTAGGAATTGTACCTTTTGGAGTAATGAGTCCTTCTCTTATATTTCGCAAATACATAGGGCAATTCCTAAGCCAATGTCCCATGCCATAGCAATAATGGCACTCATCATTAACTTGCTTGAAGTTTTTGACTTTCTTTGCTTTCTTCTTGAACCTCTTGCCCTTTGAAGCAAGAACTTGATTGCTAGAGCTCCCACTAGCTTTGGCATCTTTATCTTCCAGAGACAAAGACCCTATAGATCGTATGAGGTAGTCTTCCTGAGACGGACTCACCCGAGGTCTAGTAGTAGTGGGTGGTTTAGAAGAAGTGATGAAATTTAGGTTTCCATCCGAACCTATCCCGAAATGAAGTTCTCTAGTTGTATCGAAATTATTGTTGGAGCATACGTCGTCAAGAACATGGTGATATGACTCAATAGTAATTGGTGCGGTAGCATTTGTTGGATTCATTGTAATGCACTACAAATATGGAGGAAAGGAAATATTAACATTTGTCTTTTTAAATCATACTTGCAAATTTAACAAGATATGAACATTTATATAGTGACCTCTACCCAACTATAATAAATGATTCCAAGACCCAAATTCATATCGACTTAGGCACGGTGGGGCCGATACATCCTTTATCAATATAACTCGGTGGATTAACGTTTAATCGATTCTACTTTTAGAACTCTTGGTCGATAATATTACATTAACAATTATCTATAGCCCAAAACACATCGACAAGGGCACGGTGGGGCCGATACATCCCTTATCAAATACTTTTGTTGAGTTCAATCCAAATTTCGAATAAATGTGTCCATGATCCAAACCCACATTAACTTGGGCACGGTGGGGCCGATACATCCCTCATCAACATGAATTCGGTGGATTAACATTCATCACCCACTTCCCCTACGTAACAAGGTTTGTACCCGGTGGGGCCGAGCGCACTCCCTCGCGAAATAGGTTTTCATGGTTTCTACTATTTGGTAAGGCTATGTCTCAATTGATAGTTTTAGCGAGAGGTCATGTCAAATTATTATCTATCACGTTTTAAGTGAACTAAAGCGGTGAACTACGATAATTATATTTGACACGGTCGATAAACTCGATAAAATAAGACAATGCATGTTTAGTTATGGCGATTTAGCGATGCATGTGACATAAAATAAAATGCAAGCATAAAGATAAATAAATCCTAGTATGGCCTTTCCTAAAATAGAAAAACTATTAATCTATTACATATTCGGAAACCAACTCCATTGGTCCCTTGAACTTCGGTTGTGGCACACATCTCGAGGTAACACCGTCTTTATGTATCGCCATTCTTGAAGAAATCCGTCTTTTGGAACTCCGGAATGAATAAAATTACATAATAAATTACATAATTTCCTATTATACATTTGTAACTAAAATAAAATAAATCTATTAAATTACAAAACGGTGATACGAGATCACAATAAAAATTACAACCGAATCGATATTCCCATACATTTCGGGAAATACCAATTAAAATCTAAGGCCATACTAAGTAAAATTACATAATTCAAAATTACATAAATTAAAATTATGACAATCATAAAGAAAAATGCAGCATTATAATATGTATGAACATGCTCAATTTTATGCTAAATCGCCTTTTAATTAGCCAATATCGTATATTACTCGGTTTTTACGGATTTGCGTGATTTCAACATTTTATAATCACAAAAATACATAAACTCATATTTATGCATAAGTTAATTACCCTAACCTCTTAGGACTCAAAATATAGTCTTCACTAATAATTTGACCATAATTAACTTTTATTTACAAAATTGTTCATAAATGGAGCAAAATTACAAAAATAAGCTATTATACTTCAAATAAATCACAAAATTTCAAATAAATTCAAAATTTGAAATTTAAATTCATGAACATTCTGGAAAAATCCATGACACTCATAATGTTCAAAATCTTAGGTTAAAAATTTCGAAAAATTTCCGGAAAAACAATGTTGCGGTTTATCGATTTATAATAAAATAATCATAAAAACATGGAAAAATTATTTTTACTAACTTTTCAATTTTAGATCTGAAAAATATAATAAAATGCAACATTATACGTTTTTCCTAAGTCATAGATTATATTTTATTAATTTTCACTAATAATGTCACTATTTATGCCATTTTTCTTCAAAAATTCATAAATCATGCTAAAAGACTTCTATATAGCCAATTATTTTACACACATCTTGTAAAATTGCATGTGACAACATATAAATTTTCTATGACCAGATTCGAAATTTAACTCATATTAACCTATTTTTCTCTTAAATCCGAATTTAATAATGAAAAAATCATTTTTCGAGCATAACAAGTGCAAAAATTATGAAAATTTACAGGTTATCTCAAAATAATATATGTGATAACATATCCAAAAATCAACTTAAAATTCGAAGTATAGCTAATTTTAGACCAAAAATGACATTTTTACTCATAAAATCACATTTAAATGCCATTATTGTTAAATATGAACAATAAAAATCCGAAAAATTAACCAAAAATCCTAAAACACTTTAGGACCAGAAATATTAACATGCATGTAATAATTTCGTGATATATCATAATAACACAAATTTTACAAGTTTTATTTTGTTATTCATATAACTCGGAAAAACTTTTAACCAATTTGCATGCAAACAACCGTGGCTCTTGATACCGATTGAAGGAAATGTAGATTCATATACATAAATAACATACTCATATATGCTAAACTAATTTGTCATAAAATTAAAACGGATTTTATGCATGCAAACAATAATATAAAAGAAGAGAAATAATGTCCTTACATTCAATATTTCGGCTATATTGGGCACAAGAGAGATCACCTTTCTCTTCTTGTTCTTGAGCTATTCCAATGGATGAACAAGATCTAAGAATAAGATCTCTCCCCAAGCTTTATACCCAAGGCTTAACACTTAATCTAATTAATATTATGAATACTAGTATAATATTAATCTAGTAGAAAAATGACCCAAAATTATTATATACACTTAATAATTTCGGCTATATGGGAGAGAAGAAGAAGAGAGAGTTTTGTCTCTCTAGAAATCTTATATTTGATGAGTAAAAGAATGAATGAACATCCACTACCTCTTAGTGAATATTAGGCAAAAATGAGAAAAATCTCAAGTGTTTTTCTTCCCAAAAACCGGTGGGAGTGGAGGAAAGGAAAGAGCCAATGCATGAAATTGTTGCTCTTAACAATGTTCATAGGCTTGCATGGCTAGATTACTTTATAATCATTATGCTTTCTTATTTAAAATATAAACACAATTTAAGCCTAATCCCCTCCATTATTTCGGCATTTACATAATATGGAGTCCATATTATTTTTGTCAATTGTCTACATGTTACATGTCACATGTCACATATATTTGTTATGTAATTTTTAATATATTAAAAATTCAACGTATTATCAAAAATACGTCATATACAAAAATTGACTTAGTAATTTCATAATTACTTGTGCCAAAATATTTTTACCATTTATAAATCACAACAGATTGTATTTATAATAATTCATTCAAATCCAATCGTTTCTTTAAACAATAATTTCATCCGAGTAATGATACAATTCGATTACTCAGACCGTATCTCATTTAATCATATTTCAATTTGATACGTAAATTTTACTACCAAAATTGCCCGTCAATTTTTCAAGAAATTTAATTAACTCGTAACATTATACGATTAATTAAATAATCAATTAAGTGTATTGCCCTTTAGGTATGACCTAGGGGGTCAACTGATCACCACCGTCACACGACAGTAATGTCAAACTCTAGTCAGCCAATCATTACCGATATATGTTGACCAGTTGACAGTAACAATATTACTTCCCAATTGTATTCTTAAAAAGAGATTTAATAATGATATTTAAATCATGTGATCGCACTATTGTTGAGGACACATTTCCCAACAGTTGCATTGACAAAACATTGTTTCTAAAGCAACATTCCAGTGAACTTTTGGTTATCCAAGTATATGTCGATGACATTATATTTGGAGCAAAAAATGAGATTCTTTATACTTATTTTTCGGAACTAATGAAATCTGAATTCGAAATGAGTATGATGGGTGAGCTAGGATTTTTCCTTAGGCTCCAAATCAAGCAATCCAAAGATGGAATCATGATCCATCAACAAAAGTACATTAAAGAGATGCTTAAGAAATTTAGGATGACTAATGGCAACCCTCACTCCAAACCTATGGTATCCAAGTCCAAATTGGACAAAGATGAGAAAGGTAAGAGCATTAGCGAACAGGTGTATCGAGGTATGATTGGATCGCTTCTCTATTTGACCGTAAGTCGTCCCGACATTCTTTTTAGTGTTTGTTTGTGTGCTAGATTCCAATCAAATCCGAAAGAATCTCACTTTAAAGCGGTTAAACGTATTTTTTGATATTTGATTGAAACACAAGATCTTTATTTATGGTACCCCTTACATTGTCCCTTTGATCTTATAGGATATTCCGATGCGGACTATGCGGGTTGTAGTGTTGATCGAAAGAGTACATCCGGGATTGCAACGTTCTTGGGTCTGTGCTTAGTCTCATGGGGCTTAAAGAAACAAAACACGGTTGCTCTTTCAACGGCCGAAAGTGAATATGTTAGTGCCGCTCATTGTTGCTCACAACTTCTTTGGGTAAAACAACAACTTCTCGATTTTGGTATTATTTACGACTCCGTTCCCATATTATGTGATAATACGAGTGCGATAAATATATCGAAAAATCCTATTCAACATTCTAAGACCAAACATATTGAAATTCGTCACCATTTTATTCGTGATCACGTAGAAAAAGGGCATGTTAAACTTCTTTTTTGCAAAATCGAATATCAAATTGCCGACATATTTACTAAACCACTTGCAAGAGAACAATTTGAAAAACTTAGGTTACAAATTGGTTTAATTAATTGTATGTAATTTTTGTGTGAATTTAACTAATCCCTCATATGATTGACTAGAACAGGTTTGCTATCTTTTATTCTAGTTTATTCATTCCATGTTATGTCCGTAATCGATAAACTGTGTGTGTGCTTAATAATCACTCAACCGCATGTCTAGTCTTATATTTAATGGTACCTACCCTATTGAATGAGGACTCCTCCCCTCTCAAATAAACCCGAAAACCAACCCTTTCAACCACCTGCAAATGGATGTCTCTTACTCCTCAACTCGCACAAAATCATTCATTTTTAACACCCAAAGACCTCACCCTTTTACATTCAATTCACTTATGTTGCAAAGGTCTATGTGAAACAAAGAACTAAACAATTACATGTTTTACATATGCATTAAGAGATGATTGAGAAGTTGGCTGGAAAAATAGAGAATGAAAAAAAAAAGGAAAGAAATGGGAAGATAATATGGGGAATATCAAAGTGATTGTAATTATTGGAATACATATAGAAGCATTGAGGTGAATTTCTTGAAGAAAGTAGTAAGGCGAAAAATTGGGGGAAGTAGAAAGGAAAGCAACAGTGTATGCGACTGTTGCCATGCTCATAGATCAAGATCAAATTTGTCAAAAAAAATTTATGATAAGAAAGCAAAATACAAGAAGTTGATGTTCTTTTATCACAAAGTCCAATGCAACAGCAGAGATCACTGTAAATCAAGCCTTCATTGTCAAACCTCAACCTTTTTGAAATCCTCTTCATTATATTTAAAAAAAAAACAAAAAAAAAATTACCAAACTTTCGCACCCTAAATTTGCCCATACTCAAACTTGTCTTTTGCCTTACATCTTGCCCCTCTCTCATTATCATTCGGTGGTGTACTAATTAAGCTATGGTTTAGCCTTGTTGAAACTTGTGTTTAAACTCATGTTTAAACCGTTGCTTTGTGTTGACCTTGTTATTATGATGCAACTATGGTTGTCTTTCATGTGACATCTCATGCATGATTATTCTGTGTCCGGGGGTAGCCTCTTATCGGTTTGATGATGTCAAGAGGGGGGAAAAGGGAAATTCATGTTCTTATTACTTATTTGTTAATTAATCTCTTGTTTTGTGGTAGACTAAGTATGATAGTGATCTTGCTCTAGGTTGTGACCTCATAAGTTTAACTTACTACTTCTACCTTCATGATTATTTTTGGACTAACCTTTTGAGGGGGAACTTTTTGGAACATTAATTTTATAAGGCTTGTCATCATGAAAGAGGGAATTTGTTAGAACACATTTGTTGATGATGACATGCCTATTTTAACCACGCTTTAAGATGTTCCATTTCAGGATTTAGTCCTCTTCCCCAATCAAGAATTAATCAATGTTCAAGGTTAAGAAATGTTGATGAAGCTACCCAAGAATTGTGTTGTAATAAGAGTCACTTATGTAAGGGTAAGAGAGTATGGTACTAAGGCAACAGTAAGTAGGATTTTTGTTTAACAACATTCTGCTTTCTAAGGCAACAGTAAGAAAGACTATTGCTTTAGCTCGTGTCACTTGAAGGACGTCTTCAATTTCAAAATTACTCATATTTCCAAATACAAACTTCTATCTTTGAAATGTTCATTTCTGATATTTGAATTTTATGAAAGGTTGTTTTTAAGAAAAGAATATTCAAATGGCATCTTTCAAAAGGTGTTATCTCAAATTGGCAATACCTTTTATCATAGCTTTTGGAAAGAGGAACTTGTTTCTTTCCAAAATTGTTTCTCTAAAAATGTCTTCACTTGGTTGTCATTCTTGCTTTGATTGATTTTCAAAGGCCTTTTAAAGATAATAACAAAGCTTCTTTTCTTCTTCAACCTTTGGAAGAATGCCCCCTTTTATGCAAACTTGGTTAAGTCACAAATATTTGTTTTCTATCATATGTCTTGACCTCTAAACCCTAGTTTGCTTCCCTATAAAGGAGCACTCTTCTCCTTCATTTCTTAAGACTTTCCTGAGAATTTCAAAGTGCTTTGCAAAATTGTTTTTAAGAACTTAAAGCTTTTTACTTCCTTTGCAAAATATTTCTAAGTCTTCCAGTGACAACAGTCTTCACTACCGTTGCCTTAAGTATTGCATTCTCTTGCCTAGAATCGTTTGATCAATAAGTTGTCCTTATCAATTCTTTCATAGAATCAGTTTGAGGAAACTTGATCTTCTAAACATTCTAGTTAGAGTCTTGAGTTTCTAGACGGAGTAGTCTTAGAACTCGTGTCGCAACCGGAGTAGGTTGTTGGTCCTTTTATTATAAGTGTTTAAGTAGTCGGAGTAGATCACTTCACTTATTAATAAAATAAGATTGGACGTAGGCTCTTAGAGTGTTTGGTCGAACCAATTCAAAAATATCGTGTTGATCTCTCGTTACTTTTATTTCTGTTGCATTTATCTTACTTATTCCTCACTCACGTTTTTATTTAACAACAGTTCCTGATACTGGTTCTTTTGGTCAGTAGCCTTATCTCATGTGCTAAGATAAACAAGCAACAGTCAGATCAACCGTTGCCTTACAACAATCATTCCTAGCAACGTGATACACTCTTAATGAATCAATTTATTTGATGTATCCACTTGTTCTTCATTTTATCAATCAACTTGCTTTAATTCAATAAAGACTAAGTTGAAATTTTAAAATAGTACCTAATTCACCCCCTCCCCCTCTTAGGTACTTAGAATCCTAAACTCTTCACAACAATAATAGCAACCGGAGTAGTGAAAGTCATAGTAGCAGCAATGGGAGTAGTGAAATTAACAATAATAAATGCGGGAGTAATGAAAGAAAAAATTATGACGGCTGGAGAAGTGAAAGTAATAGTACTATAGTAGTCACAAAGCATGTAACGAAAGTAATAGTAGGAACAACGGAGAGAGTATGAAAAATTAACTAACAATTCGATTTTAAGAAAATATTAATTTATTTAAATATATGAGTTTGACAAAACTAACGGGTTAACCATAAAAATATCAGGAGTAGTTAAACAAACAACAGTAATCGAAGAAGTAGTGAAGATAATAGTATTAACAGGGATGTAGTGAAAGTAATAATATTGACAGCGGGAGTGGTGAACGTGTCACATAATTTGTTGATTAATTTTACATCTCATCATAATTTCAAGAAATAAATTGTAAATGTATGTGTTAATCAAATTTAACTAAATAGATTTCATAGAAAATAAAATTTAAATGGTAAATAAAGGTAGCCCGGGCGTAGCCGGGGACCAAACCATAAAAGAGAGTTTTTTCGAGTGATTCAAGACTGTCCACATCATCACAAATTAATTTAGGAAAGTTTTATAAATAATATTTTTGATGTAAAAAAATAAAGTGGTAAATCTTTTAATTACTATAATAATATATATTTCCTATTTTATAGTCAATCGATGTTTCTAATTTTTATATAAAAACTTTTACATTTCATTTGGCAAAATAATGTCGGTAAAAAAATTATGAAAATAATATAATTAGATTCGTGGTAAGAAATGCTATCATTAGAGTATCGATTTCATATAATTTGCATATATTTAAGATGATGTACTTTTTAATATGTTATATGTTCTACATTGAACGTATAAATATTAGAATTTTCCCACATCGAAAGATTAACATAAGGTGAGTTGATCCTATGATTATAAATAGAAGACATCCTTGGAACTTAGATATCAACCCAAAATCTTTTGAGTCTCTCAAGTATTGTCTTAGAGAGTTCTTAAGAGTTAAGAGTTTGTATCATTATCTCCATGGTATGATATAAAAAATAATGTGGAGGATGTTTTAATTATTATAATATATATTTTCTATATTATATTCAGTGATATTTATAATTTTTATATAAAAACTTTTACATTTCATTTGCAAAAGTATCGTTAAAAAAATTATGAAAATTATATAATTAGATTCGTGATTAAAAAATGCTATCATTAGTGTATAGATTTTTTATCATTTGCACATATTTTAATTGTGATAAAAAAAGAAGAAAAAAAACGTATGAACATAGTATAGTATTAATCGGGTTGAATGTCGAACTAGGTGCGAAAAAAGAAGGTGTAATTCTTACTTCTTAGTATGTTATTTGTCCCACATTAATAATTTAGGTGTTGTTAATATATAATGTATAAATAGTAAAATTGTCCCGCATCGAAAAATTACCATAAGATGGAGTGATCCTATGATATGATTAAAAAAAATTATGAAAATAATATAATTAGATTCATGGTAAAAAAAATGTTATTATTAGAGTATAGATTTCATATTATTTGCATATATTAAAGATGATATACTTCTTAGGGGTTGTTTGGTTCGAGATAAAGGAATGGAATAGAACGGAGTATGATATCATAGATGTCTGAGATTCCAACTCCATTCCATCTCAAAGTTGTTTGATTCGATCTAAATAAGTAAGAGGAAGAAATGAAGTTTATTAAAGGGGAGAAGGTGGGTGTGAGTTTCTAAGGGGTTGAGATGGAGTTAGAATGTATTGAGTATCTAACTCCTCCAAAATCACCCAACCAAGCACTTGAATAGATTCAATCCTTTCCATTTCATTCCAAACTAGCCAACCAGGCACCCATTAGTATGTTATATGCCCCACATTGAACGTATAAATAATAGAATTGTCTCATTTCGAAAGATTAGCAAAAGGTGGGGTGAACCTAAGATTATAAATAGAAGGCATCCTTTGAACTTAGATATCAATCCAAAATCTTTTGAGTATCTCAAATATTATATTAGAGAGTTCTTAAGAGTTTATATCATTATCTCCAAAATATGATATTAAAAATAATGTGGAGAATATTTTAATTATTATAACACATATTTCTTATATTATACTCAAGTGATAGTTTATAATTTTTATATAAAAGCTTTTACATTTCATTTGACCAAAAATTACCTTTAAAAAAACTATGAAAATTATATAATTAGATTCGTGGTAAAAAAAATATTACCATTAGAGTATAGATTTCTTATCATTTGCACATATATTTATACATCATATATAATCTAAGTTTCAAGATGGCTCCTATTTATAATCATAGGATTACCCCACCTTATTCTAATCTTTCGATGTGGGACAATTTTATTATTTATATGTAGTATATTCATCACATTAAATTATGTTTCAATATGGCACATATAACATATTAAGAAGTACACAATCTTTTATATTAACAAATTATATGAAATGTAACACCCGCGAATTTCTCGTTTTGACATTTATAATTTATTTAACCATTCTGTTACTTTATTTTATATTTTTAAATTATTTAACTTAATTAATTTTATTTTAAACACGATTTTTATAGAAACTATATTTTTTATAAGCTTAATTTATATAAAAATACGTATTTTATTCGGATAATATTAATGGTGATAATAATAATAATGTTTCCGTCTTAAGATATAGACATATTTCCGTCTAACAAAAGACCGTCACATTTCAATTTTGTATCTAAGCTAAATTCGGACCAACCCGATTCCGACAATACAACACACTCACCTACTCTCTTACACTCTAACTTAAATAATTATTATTATTATTATTATTTTTTTTTTTTTTTTTGCAAGAAAGGTATTTCTCATATATTCCAAAAATAAGGATTACATGAGTTTCTTACAAAGAATATCCACTATACAATATATGTCCTATAACCTTCTATTAGCTATAAGTATTCCTATGTATTGAGAGCTTCAATCACATCCAAGTATACACGATCTATGACTGAATGAAGGAGTAAGGTACTAACAATGAACTGGATTTCCTTGAACAGAGCTTGGGTAGATCTCTCCCTTCCCTCAAAAATTCTGAGGTTCATTTCCTGCCAAATGATATAAACCAGACACCCTATGCTACAACTCATCCATTTGCCCCTCCAATGGTTCTTCTTGAAACTTTGAGCATACCAAATCAGTAAGGAGGGAAGTTCTGTTCTACTCGAGTTCATATTAGTCCACTGCTTGACACAATGTAACAGCTCACCAGTATAGCTACAGTTGAAGAAGAGATGGGTAGTATTCTCAGCAGCTTGTTTGCACAGGCTGCACCTGTTTGCCATAGGGAAACCACGAGACATAAGCTTATCCACAGTAGCTAATCGTTCCTGCACAACCAGCATAAGAAGGACCCTGTGTCGAGAAACCATGGTGCCATGTTGTATAGCTTTATAAATTGGTTGGGGGAGCCACGTTTTCTGATGTGCTCATAAGCTTTCCTGATAAAAAACTTATCTCTGACAGTGAAGCTGCGGAACAAAAGCTGAAAAGAATGAACCCCTCCCATATTCTGAATGCAAATGTCTCGAATCTGGAGGATACCTCTGATGCTCTCAGAATGTTTTTCATGTGCAGCAACATCCCAGTTGGAGATAGAGTTAGTGATGTATTTGCCAATCCATTTCGTCTATATGGCCCCATGATGCTGATCAAGTTTCCATAGCCATTGAAGGAGGACAGCAGCATTCCAATCTTGCAAACTTTTGATGTGAAACCCACCTTCTTCCCAAGGGGTGCAAATACTGGTCCAGCTCTTGAAGACGGGTTTCCTGTCTGTAAGCTCATGCCCCCAGAAAATACTCTTGCTAATGCTGCTAATATGCTTACAAATTTGCTTGGGCAGTAGTAAACTTGTGCACCAGAAGTTATTTAATCCAAAAACAACAGAATTCAGCACTTGGATTCTTCCAGCATAAGAGAGGTGCTTAGTGGAGAACTTGGTAGCAATGTTTTGAATTTTCAAAATCGGTCCATCATATATGTCTTGTGTGAGCCTAGAGGAATGAATAGGGATCCCTAGATATCGAAAAGGGAAGCTTCCCTCATTGAGGCCAATAGTGGAACAAATAAGTTGCTTGACAGAGGTAGCCACCCCTCCAAAATATGCTTCAGTCTTTTCCAGTTGGCTTTGAGGCCTGACCAGGTGGAGAAAATGTCTAATATGTTGACTGCCTGCTGAACTGAAGGCAAATCTCCTCGAGTAAAAATCATTAGGTCGTCAGCAAAGACCAGATGAGTCAGCTTCAATCTAGAGCATTTTGGGTGATAAGAGACCCCTGACATACTACACATACTCCTTAAACTCCTGGATAGTACTTCCATACTTAGGACAAATAGGAAAGGAGACAATGGGTCTCCTTGCCTAACTCCACTCTTACCCTTGAAAAAGCCATGATGAGAACCATTAATTTTAAAGTAAACCATGAGCCAGTGACACACCCCATAATCCATTTAATGAACATAGGTGGAAATTTGAGGCCCTCAAGCATGCTCTGAATGAACTCCCATTGCAGGGTATCAAAAGCCTTGCTAATATCAATTTTTAGCATACACCTAGGTGTTATATATTTCCTAGTGTACCATTTCACCAGATTTTGGGTGAGCATGACATTCTCAAACAGACTCCTGCCACTTACAAAAGCAGCCTGCTCAGGTCCAACCAGATGTGGCATAATGAGCTTAAGTCTGTTGGTGAGAACCTTGCTAATTGTTTTGTATATAGTGGAGCAACAAGATTCTTTAACAGTCTGAGGTGTCTGCTTCTTAGGGATAAGTGTTACTATGGTGACATTTGTCTGCTTAGGCATAAAACCCAGTTCTAAAGAAATCCTCAATAGCAGTGCAGAAATCATGCTCAAATATTATTATTATTATTATTATTATTATTATTATTATTATTATTATTATTATTATTATTATTATTATTATTATTATTATTATTATTATTATTATTATTATTATTATTATTATTATTATTATAAAAAGGGATGCGCGCAGCTTTCATTAAAATGAAAATGAAAATTTACATGAAATTGGTGGGGAGCCGAGAGACAATCTGGGCTCCCACACCCTTAGCAACAACAAAGCTAAGTCTAGTAAAAATGTAAGCGGCCACCCGAGCCCCCGCATCCTGAGATACCGAGAATTTCTGGATCCGCTTGAGCAAGGCAACAACATCCGAACCCAGCTCCCCAAGTGAAGAGAAAGAGAAAGGAAGGAAACCATAACCCGCTGCCGCACACAAATCCCCGTACTTAGCACACTTACGCTGAGCAGCATCAGCGACAACCCGGCCAGGCACAAAATCCGTCATCCCAGTCTGAGTCAAAGGAGAAGACCCAGTCAAGTCAACGCACACATCCCGCCCTTTGTCCCAAGAATAAAGCAGCAAATCCGCAGGACGAAGAGAGCCACCATGGTCATCAACCAAACCGATATCAACCTCCTTTCCCGCAGTAATACCAGATCTATAACAGATGTCGAAAAGAGTGTCCCGGACAAGGTTATGCCGATGTTTAACGCCCACAGTACCAGCACAAGAAACAACGTGGTCCCCAAAAACATCCTCGGAAAAAACCCGAGAGCAAGCAGGACAGGGCCTAGATACCGTGAATAACGGAACACCCAGACGATACCCAAGCACACAACGGTAAGTCCTCCCGTTCATAGTCTGACCCAACCCCGAGATAGGAATCGCACATAACCAATCAGAGGAGTGAGACCCCTGCTGAGACTGCCATAAAGCAAGTTGGCGTGGTGTCAAAGAGAAAACAGACTCTGAGGCAGCAGCAACCGTCGCGAAATAAATGTCTGCCAATTTCTTCATAAGTTATTATTATTATTGTTATTGTTATTGTTATTATTATTGTTATTATTATTGTTGTTATTGTTGTTATTATTGTTATTATTGTTATTATTATTGTTATTATTGTTATTATTGTTATTATTATTATTGTTATTATTGTTATTATTATTATTATTATTATTATTATTATTATTATTATTATTATTATTATTATTATTTTACTCCCCCTTACCCGTCACTTTCCCCCTGACTTTATTCCCTTCCTATTTCGACTAAAACACAGTAGACAGCAAACAATAAGCAGAGCTTCCGTACGCCATTTTTGTCGAGCTTCAACCGCAGATCCCGACTTCGTTTCTCAACCTTTTTCCTTAATTCTTGCACCATTCTCCTCCTTACTTCCTCCTTCATCTATCTAGGTAAGAAAGCTTCACTTTTGTTAAGGTTTCGAAAATGCCATCTTAAGACAACTCGATTTTGTGACTCAACAACTCGTTTTCTTTCTTCTAGTTGAAGAGCTTGAAGACCCGGAAGGGAGGCTCGTACTTTTAGACGATTCACTCGGAGATTGAAGGGCAAAAGGTAACGGTGATAGGTTACTCGACAAAAATGTCGAAACTCCGTCTTATATGTCGTTTTATATGCTCTTGTTTGATTAAGTTTGATTCCTCGCGTTTTTCTCATTTGTATGTTAACTTCCGTCTCAGAATAATGTTTGATATGGGCTGGTTTTATGCGGCTGTTTTCACATGATTTTCGAGCATTGTTAGGATGGGTGTAATGGTTTTTATTCTTGTTCTAGCTGCATTTTGTTTCCATCTCAAACTTGTCTTCCATGCCATCTAAATTTTGACTCGATTTGGACTGTTTTATGCTTCGGTTGGGTGTCGTTTTCGGGATTCGTGATAGACGGGTATCACACTGAAGCTTGGACTGTCCTGTACTCTGTTTCTCAACCATGAAAGGGTGTTTGGTGACCTGTCACGGCCTGGTTAGGTTCATTTTGGTGGTCCTCGGAGGTGTTGGCCACGGCCTAGCTGTGTTAGGGTGGTCACGGGTTAGTTGTTTTGACCACAGCCTTGTTTCCCTTCTTCCTTTACTCGATGTACTGGGGTGTTTTCGAGTTTGCTAGAAATCCTTACTTTTGTGGCTGTTTTACGGACTGTTTGACAGCCGTGAAATGGGTGGTTGGGGGGACTGTTCATGGGCCGATTATGGGCTGTTGTTAGTGCCCTATGTGGTGTAGGTAAGTTGTTGCTTTGAATCGTGTATAGTAATTGGTGTTGGCGCCAATTACGTAGGTTTTAATTATTTAAATTTCCGTCTTGTGCTTTATATAACGTGATTCGTTAAATGTCATTACTTTACATGTTTATTTTATTGGGCTTAACATGTTTATTTTATTGGGTTTAACATGTTTATTTTATTGGGCTTAACATGTTGATTTAATTAGGCTTGTCATGTTTATTTAATTGGGCTTGTATGCTCCATGGTACTGGGCCAACCCAATATCATGGTATAGACCTATGGATGGTCCATTTATAGTTCTTTACGTTCTATCTCGTATTTTACATAACGTAAATTATTCATTATCATTTGTTATATTTTATTTAAGCGGCATGTTTAATTATGAAATGAAATGTTTATTTATATGTTATAAGTATGAAAAGATTATTATAAATAATTACTTGTAAGAGTCGTATTCTTGTAGAAATGCCATAATACTATCATATATGCTTGATTTACATTTATGCCCTACTTGTGCTGTTCTGGCAAGTACGGGTTGGGCCTACTTGTGCTGTTCTGGCAAGTGCGGTTTTTGTTACTTGTGCTGTTCTGGCAAGTACGATTTGGTTACTTGTGTTGTTCTGGCAAGTACGATTTGGTCACTTGTGCTGTTCGGGCAAGTGCAGTTTTGGTTACTTGTGTTGTTCTGGCAAGTACGGTTTCGGTCACTTGTGCTCTTCTGGCAAGTGAGTTTTATCATTGTCGTCCTACTAGGGGAATTATATTTAATGAGTAGTTTTAGATATTAGTATATGTCATTCAAGGCAAGAGTTGTGCCTTGTATTGTTTGGTTGCGAGAGGCTTGGTCCCTATCTGATACTAGAGGTGAGCTACAAGCCCTCCAGTTGCGATACGATCGCCGGGATTGATGTTCCCATCCGTCCTTATGGTGAGATACAAGCCATAAGTATGAATGGGACATTAGTAGCCACATCCCGTGCAATGTTTATTATAAGATTTCTAAAGTAATGGCTATGGTTTTCAACTATATGTATTGCGGTGTTTGACTACTCGTTTATCTATCTCACATGATTTAAGTATTAGCCTGGTATAATTTGGATAGTTGCATATGTCACCTTTCATTAGAATTCGTATTTGTGTTTAACTAATCATACCTATGTTCTTTCCTTTACTTTACTTATTTAAATATACCTGGACGTGCTCATTTGCTATTCTACCTGGTTTCCCTTATTGTGTTAACATGACTGATCACATGTTTATTATAGTAATTCAAGTTATTTACATCTTGTTTTAATGTTTGATTAATTGAGTTCTTTGTCATGTTCATTTCGACAATTTATGGCTGGGAGAACCTTGAGTTACTCCCCACTGACTGTGGCGTTCATGTTTACATGAATGACAGGTATTAGTTGGTGCATTTATGGGGTGAAGACATGTGTGAGCTAGCGAGCACCTTGGACTAGTAGTCGGTTTATTAGGATTGCTTAAACTCAGCTTTTATCGTTTTGTCATTCGAGGGATATATTTTCCCTCATCTTTGACTATCACGTTTGTATAATTTAATCTTTATTTCCGCATTCTTTATTTGTGTTTTAGATTTTAACAAACCCGCGCTTTAAATTTTAAAAGTTTCAAAAATTTTCTAATTTTCGTTTGAATCTATAAGTTATATTTTCCGCGTTATTGCGGGGGTTCACATGAAATTTATACTCTAATGATAGCATTTGTTACCACAAATTAAATTATATTTTTTTCATAATTTTTTTAACGATATTTTTTACCAAATCAAATGTATAAGTTTTTACATAAAAATTAGAAACATCATTTGAATATAATATAATATAATAAATTATAATAATTAAAAGATTATACACTTTATTTTTTGCATCCAAAAATATTATTTATAATATTTTCCTAAATTAATTTTTAGGAAACTCCACCTTGATAATCATCTGATGTGGGACAATTCAACTATTTATATGTAGTATATTCACCACACCAACATTATTTTTCAATGTGGAACAAATAATATACTTAGAAAAAAATATCATATCATATATATAAGTATAGAAAAATCGTACAAACATAGTATAATATTTTCTCATTATTAATCGGATTGGATGTCGAATTGGGTGTGAAAAAGATACTGTATTTCTGACAAAGTTATTTGTTCCATATTGAAAAATAATGTAGGTGTTGTTAATATATAATGTATAAATAGTCGAATTGTCCCACTTTGAAAAATTACTATAAGGTGGGGGTGAACCTATGATTATAAATAGAAGTCAACTTTGGAACTTAAATATCAACCAAAATTTTTTTGAGTCTCTTAAGTATTGTCTTATTAAAGATCTCTTATTAGAGTTTCTATTATTATCTCTTTAATAGCAAAATTTATTTATTATTTATTTTTCTCGCATAATTAATAAACGGTAGACGTGTATGTATTTATCATTTATTTTCTTTGAAAGAGATATTTTAATCATATGTAAACAAATGATTAGATGTAAACATTAATGTTATAACATTTTTTTCATTATAACCAAGTTAATTAACCCGTTGCAACGCACGGGCTTTGAAAAAAGAGGGTAGGGTATGAAAAAAATCTATATATATATATATATATATATATATATATATATATATATATATATATATATATATATATATATATATATATATATATATATAGTGTTGAGATCATATAAGTCCCTCTTGTAAGTGTGAGTCCATAAGTCCTCATCCAAGCCATTGGATGAGGAAGATGGGTGGTGGAGATCAAAGCACAAAAAGGTGATTAATTAGCTAAATAAACACTCTCTCTCACTACCTTAACTAATCCACCCTAATTATCACTAATTTCACTATATATAATTTATTATCACACCCATTTATCTCTCATCTCACACAATTCATTCACCTTCTCTATCAAAAACCCAATAAAATCAAAAACCTAAAAATTCAAAAAAAATTCCCCCTCTTTTCCTCACCAACCCACCCCCTCACCCGACACCACCATACCCGACACCACCACCATCTGACACCATCACCACCGTCGGCCTTTGCCGACACCACCATACCCGACACCACCACCATCTGACGCCACCACCACCACCCACGACACCCTCACCACAGCCACCATACCACCCTCCACACAGCCACGCACAACCACGCAGCCACCACCACCAACGACCCTCAACCTCACGCACACCACCGCCAGATCTGACCCCTCAACCTCACGCAGCCACCCGCCGCACTGCCGCCCCTCTTTCTTCCACGCAGCCAGCACCATGGGTTGAGTTGTTGTCGTTGTTTGGTGTTTGTAATTGTTGGTGTTGTTGTCACTGTGTTTGTCGTTTTTTTTTTTTTTTTTTTTTTTGGTTCTGATTTATTGTGTGTCGCTGTTTTGTGTAATTTTTTTTTTATTATTTATTTATTAATTCTTCATATTTCTTTTTTTAAATATCGTATTGTTTTATATTTGTTCGAATCTCGTTTCTTATATGTCGTTTTTCTTCAAATTTCATTTTTAAAATATCGTCTTGTCATTTATTTTCACAAATCTCGTCTTCAACATTTTCTTTTTTTCCGATTTTTGTTTTACATTTAGTATTTCTAATATCGTCTTATTTTATATTTTTAAAAATCTCGTCTTTTTTATATTCGTTTTTCCGGGTGATAGTATGACATTGTATATTTTTTAAATTTTAGATCTAGTTTTTTGAAAAGTTCTAGGTTTTTAAACGAGATCTAGTATGACTTTTTTTTTTCGACTTTTGTTTGATGTTTCAAAATTACATTTATGTCTATTATTAAAGTTACAGTTTTTCCATTTAAATTACACTTTTCTCCATTAAAATTACACTTATCTTTGTTAAAGTTACATTTTTTTCTATTAAAGTTACACTTATTTCTATTAAAATTACACTTATTTCTATTAAAATTACACATTTCTCTATTAAAATTATACTTATCTCTATTAAAGTTAAAGTTACACTAATTTCTATTAAAATTACACTTATTTCTATTAAAATTACACTTATCTCTATTAAAGTTAAAGTTACACTTATTTCTATTGAAATTACACTTTTCTTTATTAAAATTACACATTTCTCTATTAAAATTACACTTACTCTCTTTTAAAGTTAAAGTTACAGCTATCTCTATTAAAGTTACACTTATTTCTATTAGAATTACACTTTTTTCTATTAAAATTACACATTTCTCTACTAAAGTTACAGCTATCTCTATTAAAGTTATATTTTTCTCTACTAAAGTTACACTTATCTCTATTAAAGTTACACTCTCAAGGACTACAGTTATACTCTCAATGGACTGAAATTACACTTTAATGGACTGAAATTACACATTTAATATGGACTAAAGATACACTCTCAATGGACTAAAAATACACTTTAATGGACTAAAATTACACTTTAATGGACTAAAAATATACTTTAATGGACTAAAGTTACACTTTTAAAAGACTAAAGTTACACTTATAAGTCACTCAATTTACAATGAGTTGTGTTAAAATTGGAAAAATTCAAAATAATATTTGTCGTAAAAACTGAGTTACACTCGTAAAACACAAAATATATTGTAAACTTGCTTCAAATTTTCAAATTTAAAAATAAAATCCGTCAAACCGCTTTTTTTTTTTGTTAAAGTTACACTTTTTTTCGTTGAAATTACACTTTTAAAACAGTGAAAATGTCGTAACATTTGTATAAAGTTTCAGTCAAAAAAAAAAATGTGCTCAAAATTTTTTGTGTGTATAATGATCCATTAGTGAATGTATAATTAAAGCTAGAGAGAGAAAGTGGATTAATTAGTGTATATGAACCTAATTAGTGTTAAGTATGCTTTTTGGCTTTCAATCTCAACCATCCTTAGTGGAATATTTAAGGGATGTAGTGAGGACTTATGAACTCAAATATGTAAGTGGACTTATAAGAACTTCACTATATATATATATATATATATATATATATATATATATATATATATATAGAGAGAGAGAGAGAGAGAGAGAGAGAGAGAGAGGAGATCATGTAAGTCCACCTTTTTTTGGTTGAGCCCCTAAGTCCTTATCTAGACCCTTGAATGAGTGAAATAAAGGGTCAAGATTAGATCTTAGAAAGTGAATGAATGACTGAGATTATAACAAAATATGTGGACTAAATTAAACCTATAAAAAGAAAAAATCCTATTTTGTTTCTCATTTTCTGCCTCCTTTCTTCTCACTCATCATCTCTCTCTCTCTCTAAACCCTCACCTCTCTACAAACCCTAAATCTCTCCTCTCCCCCAACAACCACCACCGCCTGCTGCCCTCCAACCGCCGCTGCCGCCTCACCAACCACACACCACCACGCAACACCTGCCGCCGCACCAACACCATCCCCACCGACAACCACGCAGCAGCCGCCTTCCTCCCGTTCTCCTTTCTCTTTTTTTTTTTCAGATCTGAAAAAATGAAGTGGCGGTTGTTGTTGGTTGTTGATGGGTGAGTTAGTGCCGTCTTTTTGGTGGTTGTTTTTTTAGTTTTTGATTGTTTTTGGATGGTGGTGCCATGGTGGGTTTGTTGTGGTTATTTTTCAGTTTTTTTTTCCTAGTGCCGCTGGGGATAGGGGTTGGGGTTGGGGTTGGGGATGGTGTTGTTGGTGGTGGTGGTTATGGTGTTGCGGTGCGTGGTGCGTGGTGGGTCTGCCGCCTCCCACTCCTCTTTCTTTTTTTTTCCAAATTTGAGATAATAAGTGGTTGGTGGTGTTGTTGATTGTTGCGGTTTGGAGGTGGTGGTGGGACTGGGGTGGTGGTGATGTGGTGGTTGAGGTAGGAGGTCGTAGGATGGTGGTGGTGGTTGAGAAAGAAGAATTACTATAAAGTTACACTTTCGAGGACTAAAGTTACAATTTCAATGACTAGAGTTACAATCGTAAGGCAATAAAATTACACTTCTAATGACAAAACTTACTCCTCCAGACTAAAGTTACACTTTTGAAGGACAAAAGTTACACTTAAAAGGACTAAAGTTACAATAGTAATTATATTAATTCAAATTTTTATATACAAACCACTATAAAAACTAAAGTTTCAATTCCAACGACTAAAGTTACACTTGATAGTAGTAAAGTTACACTCGTAAAAATATATAAATTCAAATTTATGCATAGAAACCATCATACGACAAAAGTTACACCTAAAACGACTAAAGTTATATTTGTAGGGCAGTAAAGTTACACTCATAAAATTACATAAATTCAAATTTTTGTGAAAAAAAATGGCTTGAAAAGGTTGAAGTTACACTATAAAAGTTAAAGTTACACTCAAAAATCATTAAATGAATAAAGTTACACTTATAATGCAGTAGAGTTACACTCAAAAAATGTGCGGCTGAGAATAGGACTTATGGACTCAACCAAAATGAAGGACTTACCTGAACCTATCTATATATATATATATATAAAAGAGAGTTTTTTCAAGCGATCCTAGAGCGTCGACATCATCAAAAATTAATTTAGGAAAGTTTCATAAATAATATTTTCCACATAAAAAATAAAGTGGAGAATATTTTAATTATTATAATATTTATATTTCCTTTTTTATATTCATGAAAAGTTTCTAATTTTTATATAAAAACTTTGACATTTCATTGGGTAAAAAAATGTCGCTATAAAAATTATGAAGATTAGAATATAATATCATATTATTTTCATATATTTTTAATTATGATAAAATTAAAAACAAACATACGAATATTAATAAATAGTACTCCCTCCATTCAAGACCAAATACAACATTTTCATTTACACACTTGCCAAGACACAAATTACAACGTAAATATCTTTAAGTTTACATTATAAAAAATTTAAAAATTTGATATTCTCATTGTACTTTATAGCTGAATCAAATAAGATCCCACATGACCATATTTTGTCTTACATATTGTAAGGAATCGTAAAGATTATATACGTTCATGAATAGTGTGAAAAAAGGAATGTTGTATTTGGTCTTGAATCGAGGGAGTATAGTATTTGCTCATTATTATTAACCCGGGTTAGATGCCGAATTATGTGCGAAAAAGATGGTGTATTTCTAAGTATATATGTTATTTGTCCCACATTGAAAAATATGTTGGTGTGGCGAATATATTAGGTATAAATAATAGAATTGTCCCACATCGAAAGTTTAGCATAAGGTGGGTGATCATATGATTATAAATAGAAGGCATCCGCATAACCTAAATACCAATCCAAAACCTTCTGAGTCTATAAGCATTGTTTTGGAGAACTCTTAAGAGTTTATATCATTATCTCCACGGTATGATATATATATTTTTTATATTATGTCCAAGTGATGTTTATAATTTTTATATAAAAATTTATACATCCCAATTAGCAAAAAAGTAACATAATTTTTTTTTTTTGAAAAATTATATAATTAGATTCGTGGTAAATAAATGCTAGCATTAGAATATAGTATCATATTATTTGCACATATTTTAATTATGATAAAAAGTTAAAAAAAAGTACTATACGAATATTAATAAATAGTATAGTATTTGCTTATTATTATTATTAAACTGGGTTAGATGTCGAATTATGTGCAAAAAAGATGGTGTATTTCTAAGTATATTGTTTGTCCTACATTGAAAAATAATGTAGGTGTGGTAAATATACTACATATAAATAGTGGAATTGTCCCACATTACAAGATTATCATGAGGTGAGGTATCAGATGATTATAAATAGGAGTCATATTTAAAACTTAGGGGTATCAACCCAAAATCTTTTGAATCGCTTAAATATTATCTTAGAGAGTTCTTATAAGAGTTTGTATTAACGACAAACCTTAGTTACAACAATACAATACAAATATTAATCACGTAGATATTTATAAAAGCGATTATATATTACTATATTAGTGATATTATAATATTTATTTTAAGACAATCGATAGTATAATAACTTTATTTAAGACAAAATCATAATTAAAAAATAAAATGGGTGCTAAATATACATAAATTGGTTATTAATGTGCACTAAAATAGAAAATTTATGAATTATAATACAACCAAGTGTTGCATAAAAAGATCTTGAATCCACAAACAAATCAATAATGAGCTTTTTTACTTTGATAAATAGTAGAATTAAATCTCTTTAACTTTAAAATGTAGGTAATTATATTATGCCTCATTACATTTGAGTAACTAAAACACATCATAATGTTTAACCATTAATCAAAATCGCACCAGAAAAAAGAAAATATTTTGCATTTGTTTATACATTTTATTGCTGCCTCCATTACATCTTAAAAGTCGTGTCAGGAAAAAAAATGTAATTTAAATCATATCATTTGTACATATTTTAATTATGACAAAAATGGAAAAAAACGTACGAATATAAATAGATAGTATAGTATTTTCTCATTATTAAATCAGGTTAGATATCGAAATAGGTGCAAAAAAGATGGTGTACTTTTTCGTGTGTTATTTGTCCCACATTGAAAAATAATGTAGGTGTGGTAAATATACTACATATAAATAGTTGAATTGTCCCACATCAGAAAATTATCATAAGTTGGGGTGATCCTAAAAATTAATTTAGGAAAGTATCATAAATAATATTTTTTGATGTAAAAAATAAAGTGGAGAATATTTTAATTATTATAACATTTATTTACTATATTATATTCAAGTGATGTTTCTAATTTTTATATAAAAATTTTTACATTTCATTTGGCAAAAAAATATCATTAAGAAAATTATGAAAATGACATAATTTGATTCGTAGTAAAAATGCTATCATTAACGTATAAATTTCATATAATTTGTACATATATAAAATTGTGTACTTCTTAGTATGTTATATGTCCCACATTGAAAAATAATGTAGGATTATATAAAAATAATATAATTGTTCCACATAGAAAGATTTAACATAAGACGTGGTGGTCTTATGATTATAAATATGAGGCATCCTTGGAACTTAGGTATCAACCCAACATATTTTGCGTTTCTTAAATAAGATGTTTTGAGTTTTGATCCTATCTAAATAAATGATTAGACATAAGATGTAAATATTAAGACCTTATAACCATTTTTTTGTTACTAAGTTAATTACCCTGTTGCAACGCACGACATCCAAACTAGTAATGCTAATAAGTTTAAAAAAGAGTAATTTTTGTCCATAAAATAGCAACTGCGAATTATGGACCTATGACAAAATTAAATTTTTTATTAAAAATAAAAAATAAAAAACTAATTAGGAATTTGGGATATTACATGTCAATAGTTCGGTTTCCTTCCAAATTTGGTATTTTCATTTGTTGAAAGAGTCCAAATTTGCACTTAAACCTCGTAAGTTTGTAACCCCACACACCAACAAACTAACTAAAATACGATGGAGTAATTTGAGACGAACTTAAATGATGTAAGCTACGTAATAAATATAATTATAATTATAATACCGTTGGTTGTTCTTGATCTCGACTAGTTTACCTTTACAAAGTTTGAAATCTATAAAATATAATTAAAAGGCTACCCTAAAATGACAAATAAAAACCACTTAGACAAAGTCACGTAGGATCCAAAAAGCCACCTAGATTAAAATTTAATGTGACGTGGCATATTTAAATATGATGTTGCATATTTTTAATGTGACATGACGAATTAATGTGACATGATTATCAATTTATTACATGACATTAATTTAAATCATTTATCTATAAATTAATTTAATTCACTTATATCTATAATATTAAAGGATATTATCATTATTCTTAAATTAATTTTGTATATTAAATATATTATCTTCCAAAATTTATATAACTCTTACAAATTTATATCAAATTTCATAATTTATAATTAATATGGACATTTTAATTGAAATTTTTGTAATAAAACATGTTAATAAATTTCATAATTTATAATTAAAATTGAAATTTTAATTAAAATTTTGTAACAAAACATGTTAAGAAATTAATTAAACCTCTTCATATTACTAAACATTCACGATTATTAACATTTTCCTATTTAATTCATTGTTTTTAAAATTTTTGTAATAAAACCTTTTAATAAATTAATTAAACCTCTTCATATTACTGAACACCCACCATTATTAACATTTTCCTATTTAATTTTTTTAATTAAATATGGTAATAAATTGATTAAAACTCTTCATAATACTTAACACACACAATTAATTAAAAGTTTTTCCTATTTAATTAATTTTTGCAATATAATATATTAATAATTTATTAAAACTCCTTATATTACTCAACACCCATAATTTTCATTAATATTTTGTCCTATTTAATTCATCTCTTGAGGTCCTCGGCAATCAATTATCTAATTTAATAATGCCACAAAATAAATTAAAAATTAAATTAAAATATGGGAATTTATGGTTGTGTAACGACTATAAAACCTATAATACCTATAATAGTTTCTATTCACTTTATTTATTTAAAATTAATATGCCCATTTGTCATGAATTTCTAAGTTGTGGATTGTATTTCATGGTTTAATTTATTTATTCCATTATATTGATTATATTGAGTAGTGTTGTTGTTGTTGTTGTTGTTGTTGTTGTTGTTGTTGTTGTTGTTGTTGTTGTTGTTGTTGTTGTTGTTGTTGTTGTTGTTGTTGTTGTTGTTGTTGTTGTTGTTGTTGTTGTTGTTGTTGTTGTTGTTGTTGTTGTTGTTGTTGTTGTTGTTGTTGTTGTTGTTGTTGTTGTTGTTGTTGTTGTTGTTGTTGTTGTTGTTGTTGTTGTTGTTGTTGTTGTTGTTGTTGTTGTTGTTGTTGTTGTTGTTGTTGTTGTTGTTGTTGTTGTTGTTGTTGTTGTTGTTGTTGTTGTTGTTGTTGTTGTTGTTGTTGTTGTTGTTGTTGTTGTTGTTGTTGTTGTTGTTGTTGTTGTTGTTGTTGTTGTTGTTGTTGTTGTTGTTGTTGTTGTTGTTGTTGTTGTTGTTGTTGTTGTTGTTGTTGTTGTTGTTGTTGTTGTTGTTGTTGTTGTTGTTGTTGCTGTGTCCAATAAAGTATATTTTAATTTGTTATGTTGTTGGTTTTATGAATCGTTTGCTTTATATTTGAATTCATGTTTTCCAGTTGGTTTAATTTAAGTGACTTATATGTGACAATGTTTTGATTCGTTTGTCAAATTTTTGCCAGTTGATGTTTTATCTTTTGGTCAATTTATTTTTTATATAACTTAAAGCACCATGAAACGTATGTGAATGCAGATAAGGCAAACCATCACGTGAGTAATCTGAAGAGGGGAGAAATACAAAAGGCACGAAACTGAGGTAAAATTAAAGGTAAAAAAAATATAAGATAGAAACTAATAAGTAATGGATGATTGTTGATCTCAAAATAGAAATCTTATAATATTTCTTTTAATTTGTTATTAAACATATATTGTGGTGTAATTTTACTATTATACTTTCCCGATCAACCTATTTGAATTTGTATTTTTGTATTCACGAGTATAATCACCTCTAACATATATTTTTCTTTTTCATTTTATATGAACTATTATCAAGCCATGTAATAAAAGGAAGCGAAAGTGAAGCTTCGTGTAAATATTAAATAGTATGATTTCTAAATTCTACTTCGTATGTTTTTAAGTTTATGTGTTTTTTTGTCAAAACAGGAATAATACATAAAACTTACTCTCATAATTTCCTAACAAAAAAAAAAATTACTCTCATAATTAATGGTAAATAAATAAGTACAAATAATTGAATGAAAAATCTTTAAAATTTCACAATTTACTTTTTGAACCATCATGACAATAATTAATCATTTTAGTTATGTCATTTCCTCTTCCAATTTAAGTTTTCTCCAACTCCCACCATTTGATTGTTTTTCTATAAAATTTACTTTACTTTTTTAAGTGGTTTATGCTTTTTTAACCATTATAAGATGATCATTGATCTCAAAATGGATTTAATGTTTCTTTAAATTTGTTATTAAGCGTATATTGTTGTGTATAATTTTACTATTATGATTTCCCGATCAATTTATTTGAATTTGTATTTTTGTATTAATGAGTATAATCATCTCTAACATATACTTCCTCCATTTTCATATGATGTACCCATTTTATTAAAATACTACACTCATATATTCAACAAATGAGTACATCATATTAGAACGGAGGAAGTATTTTTCTTTTTCATTTCATATGAACTATTATCAAGACATGTAGTAAAAGGAAACGTACTAAAAGGAATCGAAAGTGGACCTTCAGATAAATATTAAATAGTATGGTTTATAAATTCTAATCCGTATATTTTTAAGTTTATGTGTTTTTTTTTTAAAACCGGAATAGATTATTTAATAGTCTTTAATACTATTTTTATTTTTATATAGGATCGTGGACATAAGTATAACAACAGGTGGATCAAATTCTTGAAATAGTAATAAGGAACTTAAAAAATTTTATGAACCTTTTGGAATTCGGATTTAGGGAATATAGTTTTTTAGATTATTGAGCTATTAAAATGAAAATTTAATTCGTAATACATGGAGTAGATACTGACCATACCGCTGAATTGTATCTAATATTTTTCTATAGATATAATAAATGTTTTTCGGATGTAAATAATATTTGAAGCATGCACGTGGTGATAAGACTTCAAAGATATTTCTATGGGAGGGTTGATGGAGAGGTCTGAAAATAATTTGGAGATGATTATACTGAGGTATTGAGTTTACAACCTTATAAGGCGTCATTGAAGATTTTTCCATACGGAATTTATTATATACAGATGGTTTTAATTTTTAATATTTAAAAAACTCACTTTATTATATTGCGGAGTAAAACACACGTATATATAATGAGTCGTCTTTGTCATTGCTCCGTTGTCAAGTTTCTCAAAATTAGTAGCTACCACATTGTCACTTGCACGATTCGATTTACAAAAATAAACCAAAGTTGTCAAAGAAATAAGGTATTAACTAACTAATTTCTATGTATTTTAAGACTGTATATTTTTAAATGGATCAACAACTAATTGCTCGAACAAATATTAACAATACGATAAAAATATCAAAACTAAAACAGATAAACTCGTGAATTTCACGGGTTACAAACCTAGTTAATTGTTAAAAAGAATAGCTACTGAAGTACTGATAATGAAGTAATGCACTTTCTTGCCTTGAGTTTTGACTAACCGAAACATTGATGATAGCAAATTCTGAGCATCCTTAATTTGGGGCAAGTTTTCCCTCCAACAATAGTATTTCCTAGTATTAAAGAATTTTTATACTCCCACACAAGATCAACCATTTCCAGTCTACAGTTATACATAAAGAAAGACATTGATCACGGCATTTACTTCCGTATATATACACATCAGGTTTAAAAAAAATGAACAATGTAGACAGCTACTTCAAAAACTGAGCTGCTTCTCAAGATTTGTATAGACTATGATAGCCCGTTTACCACTTATTACATACCAGTGTGCGTCCATCCTCGAATAATGTTTCAGAAGCTGCCATCACCTAATTCATCTCTATCGTCTATGGTAGACACGGGATGGAATGATTCCGTGCTTCAGGCTACAGCGTCTGCTTGTCTCCTTGTTAATCTTGCATACAAGCCATCTTTTAGAAGAAGCTCCTTGTGACTTCCCATCTAAGAAAGACAGCCAAGGAATCACAAAGCAAAGATAAGTTTAGAAATCTAGAAGAGTAAGCTTCTGAATAAGCCAAAGACTCGCTTTTTGTTGGCTCAGCATAGATGGAAATTGGAATACACAAAATTATTCCCTAAACTAGTTGCACTTTTTTAGTGTGAATTAGCAGTCGATGCAATTCTCAAGTTTTCACTATGGATTAGTCGGAAACACCCTCTCTATAGAGGTAAGGTTGCGTACATCCAATCCCCTTCCCTGCCACTTGCTGATGCCCTTGAGGCAATCGTTAACGTTGTTGTAGATAGAGCCTTGATATGGGGATTTTAATTACGCTTGTATAAGGGGAAGTGGACCCTCCAATTTAGTACTCAAACAAGGGGAAATATGAAGGGTTTTCTAACGATTTTCAACAATTTGAATTACAGAATTCCCGAGACCTCATGCATGTTAAGTATTAAGATTAAACAAAAGGGTGATTAGCAAACTTACTTGGATGCGAAAGAACTCCAATAAGATGCTAATAATAGGAAGTATATGCCCAAATTGCAGCTGCTTGAATATAGTATAATCTATGAGACCGTCTCACAATAACGCCCCAAGTGTTGCGCCTCTACCGCTATCCACACAATATGAGTATGTATGCTAGTACAAATTTAAGGGCAATTTCTTTCCCTCTTTCTCCATTGAGATTTTTCTTTTTTAGAAAAACTGATCATCAAACATCTCCTCTTATATCTCTATATATAAGGAGTTCAAGGAGAACCCTAGACCATCTAGGAATAGCAAAGTTTAATAGAATAATCTTTAATTATTCTTATTGCCTTTATAATTAATCTATATTAATTATAATATTGCCCAAAGTTCATCTAGTGTGTGACCCTGTAGGACCGACTAAGACTACCCGAATCCTAACTCATTTAGGACTCAGACTACAAGCGGCTCCTAGCAAAACATTGTAGCCACATAGAACTAATCGGTTATACAATATTCTGGACATATGGGCTCACTAACTCTTTCAGTCCCCCACTTGCACTTATGTCCTATAAGGCACCATAATCTCTTTGCTTCTATCTCTTCAGATGAGAATAGGGTAGGAGAAGTGTCATCCCTATAAATCTCTATCTCTTTTCTCGAATCTCTGAGTTGAATTGTTACAACAGACGACTGACTTTCACCTCGTCTGGGCATGGCCATGCACTTATACAATTCCCACTCTTCGAGAGGCCGAAGACGATAAACTCCTTTCTCAAAGAAGGAGCAAATCCCATTTTGTCTAACCACATCCTGTCATACATTCCATGACAAGTCCAACCATCACCTTTATAGCCACCAGTCATGGTTGACGTTTGATGATACACATGTACAGAATAGTCAAAGACTCAGGTCTAAAGACTACCAAACGGTGAAAGAAACTTTGTTGACACTAAGCGAAACCTTAACAAAGTTCTTTGACGGGTCAGTCTAATACATATTCCAAACATGTATCCATGTGCCTGGTTTGATATCTCAATATCATGACTTACGCAACGTAGTCATCAACCAACTCACATACTAATCATTATGAGGCATAAGTGTGCATTTCACTATGCCCTGATTAGAGACTTATATAAATACATTATCTTATAAAACAGAGTTCCATAACCAAGTCACGCACTTGGTAATCTGTTTAAACAATGTATACTATTTTAGGATAAACATTCAATCATACGATAATTAAATGCAAAATCAACTTTTTATCATATAAAAACATGCCATACAAACGTATCAATCATATCGAAGATAACCTCCCACTGAAATAAAGACCTCTGAGTAGTATCAAGACCACTCGCTAATGCGTCTTATACAAATAGCAGTGCTATGAATTTTCATATTATAATTGCGAAAGAGGTTTTCTACGGGACATGCAACCATTGCATCAGTTATTATCTTACATATGTTTAATTTACCTTATCTAAATAAAGTAAAATCAATAACACACGTTTGATTCTTAAATCAAATGTACTCTTTGTTTCTTCATAAGCAACAAAGTATATAGTTGTGTATATGTTTGATTTCCAAACCACACACTCTATTTGATGCTTCATAAGCAACAAAGTACTCATTTTACTTGTAAAATTAGTCATAGTGTCGTACTTGAAACCATTTCAGCACACAATTACTTTCATTTAAACAAAATGTATCCAGGAACCATACTTGTCTATTTGAAATTGATATCAATGTAACTAACTTACAATGATTATTTCTCATGTTTTCCATAATAGTTATCAAGACTAGATTGGTATCCACTCATCATACGAGTACATAAACAACATTTTTGTAAGTCTCATTGAGACAACAAAATGTCGTTTCCTTAATATGTATGTCATTAACATACCAAACCATAAAAGCGAATTATACTCCCATAACTTTCGTGTACATATAAAATTATCCTTATCTCAAATAATTCAAAACACTTCTGAATCATTTTATTGAGATCGAAAATTCCAACCTCTGGATACTCGTTTCAAAAACTTTCTCACTTGCCTAGCACACTTTGATAACGTGAATCTCAAGGTGTGTCTGACACAACTTATTGCATATTTCCATTAAAGAAAACTACATTATTCACGTATACCTGTCAAATCTCATTTCATGTATGTTGACATATGCTAGGAGAATCCAAACTCTATATGGTTACAACACCATCGGGATATCAACCTAAGTCCAAAACTTTGTAATGATACATGAAACCATTTTGGATTCATGTCCTCTAGCCACTTTACACTTTTTTTTGAGTTGGAGCTCATTATTGCTTCCTTAAAAGTCAAACTTATGCGGGCTTATTCATAGATGGATCTTAGCCATCTCAATCAACATTTGATGAGAATTCCTATAAATCTTGATCTTTTCAAGAATATTCTACTCCCACTGTTTCTTTAGAGACAACATTCCCATTGAGAATCATTTCAAGTATCAAACTCTTTGTACTTGAATGAGACGTAGAATTAATATCCTACCTTAGGATAATCCCACAAAGTACATGTCAAATTTGAGTCTAAATTTCAGAAAACTATTTTTTTTTTAAAAAAGTTTTAAAGATCTCAAATATCAAGAAGATACTATCTAGGAACAATTCCAATAACATATCTTATATGTAATGTATTTTCAATGACTTAGATGGAAACAATTTTAAATTGTGTACCTAGAAACTTTTAAGTACATAACTCCGAAAATATTGAGATCTGCATGACTCATCATAGACAAAACCATATCAAAATAGGGTTCTTCTCTTACAAGACACTAGTATTGATGCCCGGCTTCGCCCGGACTACCTCTACTTACCATTAATTATTTTTTTTCATCAAATAAAATTACTTAAAGTTGCATAACCCATAAATTTATCAATAATATATTTTTCTATGACATATCCTAAAATTACGATGAAATAAATTTTGAGACAAATTCACTAATCCCGATATTAATATTTTACTCTTATTAATGAAACAATAGTAATAACATTTCACTACTTTCCCGTAATGTTACTTTCACTACTCCCGCCGTAATTATTGTTACTGTCACTACTACCGCATTAATATTGATAATTTTACTACTCCCGTCGTAATTATTGTTACTGTCACTACTGCCGCATTAATATTGATAATTTTACTACTCCCGTCGTAATTATTGTTACTTTCACTATTGCCTTTGCCTTATTAATATTGATTATTTCACTACTCTCGTTGTTGTTTCTACCACTTTCACTAATCTTGCTGATAATAGTGTTACTTTTACTATTCAAATGAGTGATTACTATCATATAACTATATCCAATGTTACTACAATTCTTTTCTTTACTGACGAAATTACTTTTACTACTTCGGCATGCAATTTTAAGAAGATTATATATTTATATAATTATATAAATATATTACATATATGCGTTAAATCAAATTGAAAGAATTATGCAATATTATATATTATGGAATCTAACTTGAATTATTTATAACCTACTTATATTATATTTTTATATGTTAAATAATTAACATCTTTATGCATCTAATAAACTATAAAGTTTAATAAAAATTGCATAGATTTTAAATTTAATATATAATTTTATGATGATAATAATTAATACTATAAGTGTGCATGTTTATACTAATTAATTATTTTATTTTAAGGAAATTGACCATCTCTAGTCTTCTATAAATATTTAGGAAAATTATCACGCATTTTTTTCTTTTAGTCTCATTGAAATTGACTATCTTAATTAATTATTTTATTTTAAGGAAATTGATCATCTTAATTAATTATTTTATTTTAAGGAAATTGACCATGTTTTAGTCTCTTACAAATGTTTAGGAAAATTACCAAGCTTCATCTAATTTAATTTTAACTCAAACTATATAATATTTGCATTGAGATCCCTTAATCGGGTCCATCACACGGTGCTAGTGATTTAAAACTATATAGTATAATTAATTTGTATAACTTTCTTTAATTACATTAAAGTCCCTTGGTTTCTGGATTTAATATATAGTATTGATAACATTCCACAATCATTAAGAAAGACCACCATCAAAATAAAATTAGTATAATATTTCCCATTTAGTACGAACCCAGAAGATTATATCTTTGTGATATTCCCAAAATACCACATACCAATTTTAGTTAGTGATGTCCTTTAAGAAAAAATAATTTTTCTCTAATATTCTTACTGTGAAACTTAAATTGTCTTCTTAAGACTAGTAGTGAAATAATTTCATTACTATTATGATGATCATAAACATTTGGTTCAAGTTTTCCCATGTCGATCAAATCGAGCGATGCTGATTGTCTTCCTAAGTTGACCTTTACTTCAGTCCGAGTCTATTTCAAGTAAACCTTTTAAAAAGTCAGACTAATGTTCATCGTATGAACATATGCATAATTACTGAAAATAGTAATTATGATGAAGTATTAGAATCTCATTCCTTAACATCACCACTTAATTAATCCACACATATCTGAATATGTGTGACCAAACTAGTCTGTTGCCCTCTTAACAAGTTAGAGGCACGTTATAGTTTTTCCACCATTTAAACAAAATCCACTTGCCGTAGTTGATCCAAATCGACAAGGCCTAGAGTTCCATCATCATGGAACTTCTTTGAATGTTTCTTGGCTCATAAGACAATGTTGTAAGTGCGTGAAACTCGAGTTATAAGACGTGAACCTTTTTTTGTATTTCATGTCATAGATGAGATTGAACAAAACTAAAATTGTCTTAACAAGAAAGAGAACAACAATTGTTCTTTTATAAAATATTAATTCAATTTATGTCCAAACATGAAAGAATTAACATTTTTCTAACGACAAATGTAAGAATAACTATTATTCAAATAAATCTAGTTTTGAACAATACAACATTCAAATGAATAACTTCTACGCATAATGCATTTCTTCATTATATACGTAGATCTATTTCATTCTTTACCATTATCCTACTCCACATGACATTACATTCACAATGTAAATACCATCTTTGGTATCTTATACCTTATAGTAGAATATTCGTAGTAATTTTTACTTCTATAACATGCATACTTCATTTAGAAGTCATACTTCAATAGCTTTCGCAGATTTTCGAGACATTTCTAAAAGTTATCTTTCCAATGCTATCTGTCATTACAATAATGACGTTAATCACTAAATGATTTCCATACATGTTTAGACATTGATCTTAAGGTTGGACTTGACAACGATTGTCCATTCCACCATTACCAGTGTCTAAACTCATATCTCAAAGTCTCTTTACTGATGAACTCAAAGAACATTAGTTTTTGATTCTTCTTGATATGAAACTTAATTGTCACTAAGTGAGAAATTCGTTAAGTTACATGCATCATTCACAATGAATTGAATATGACTTAAGGTAGAACTGGAACAATTTCAATCATCAACCTTTGATGAGAAGGATATCCAATTAATCCAAATTATCAATATAATTATGTCATAACAATGACAAGTGGACTAAGTGGATCATTCCACATATTTTTCTCATTAAGCGGGAACAATTCCATTATTTTAAACAATTGACACATATGGTACGAATAATCATCTTTATGACTTTCGGTATATAGTCTAAACTATACATTAGCATTAAGTATGGTTTGATAAATTTTCTTTTGAAGACAAACTTCACTTTGCCTAATTGAGAACAATTCTCAAACTCTCAAAGAAACCAATCTATGAATTTGAACGATTCAAACTCACTTGAAAAACATAACAATGATAAATTACAACTATCAACATATGCAAAACTAAATCGATATATTAACACTGTGATTATCTTAACCAATTTAAGACACATAATTTGTACGACATTCTTAAACAATTTTAAGATTCACTACACACACAACCCTCTCATATGTGCATAGTATCCTAGGATCCCCAATCATATATAACTTGAGTGAGCTTTGGCTCATCGCCCAAATTACACATATCAAGGTAGACATATGTCAATCGCACCAAATACGACTCCTAGTCGTCGACTTGACTATTTGCCCCAAAGTCCAAAACTGTTTTGATGACCCTGTTAAGTGAACCAAATCTCACGTGTGGGTAACTGTTACCCACCTTTTCAACTTATATAGAAGGAGCACTCTACCTTGGCAGACAATACTTCCAACGATATAAGTATTTTACAGTCATTAATTTGGAAGGGCATTACTTAATATTTTAATTGAGGGAATATCCGTAAAAATGGCGCTAGTTCTCTTAGGAAAAGGGTATAAGGGAACCTAGCCGTTTTAATCAACACACCAAGCTTCAATTAATATTTAAACATCATATATAAAAAGTAATATACAAACATTTGTAAATTAGAACAAGTCAAGTTAAGAACAAAAAAAAAAACGATTCATAATCGTCTACAATTCATAATCGTTTGTTTTTAAACATCTTATGCAAAAACATAATAACATGGGTAGATAATCATATGATTCAGGGTATATATACAATAAATAAAGATATAAACATAAATCAATACAACATTGTAACAATCAATCAATCAAATTGATTAAAACCCAAAACCAAATTATGAAAAATCAAAATCATAATTTTTAATCAAAAACGACCTGAAAGTCTATCAAGACGTCATAATTTGGCTTAAAAACGCCTGTTTAGAATGCCGTTTACACTCGAAAAACACTATTGTAACATCAAAATCCGACACTCGAAACTGATGAACAGTAACATTCCGCAAACAGTAGTCGTGAACAGTACTAGTGCGTAAATAGTGTTTCGCGAACAGTAAATTTTTTTAATCAAAATTAAAAAAAAAAACTGATTAAACAATTTAATGACCTAATCAAATTAGGGTTTATTACATATCTAATCTAATTAGGTCCAATCAAATTGGAAATTTTAAGACACTCTTAAAATAGGCATCTAATAACAAATTAGAGCTTTGTTAAAATCAATTAAATTAGAGTTCTTTTAATCGAATTAAAAGAATACATCATAATATCAAATATTACGATACAAGTCAACATCTATTATGATTTATGATACAATCCTAAATTTAATGTTTAACAACATACAACAATTACATTAATTGAACTAATTCAATTTAAAAGCCCTAATCTTGTAACTCTAGAACAAAAACATAGATACAACAATTATATCTAAAGGCGCATGTTCGCTCTGATACCACTGAAGGGTTCTGTAACGATTTTCAACAATTTGAATTACAGAATTCTCAAGACCTCATGCATGTTAAGTATTAAGATTAAACAAAAGGGTGATTAACAAACTATCTTGGATGCGGAAGAATTCCAATAAGATGCTCATAATAAGAAGTATATAAGCCCAAATTGCAGCTGCTTGAATAATAGTATAATCTATGAGACCGTCTCACAATAACGCCCCAAGTGTTGCGCCTTTACCGGTATCCACACAATATGAGCATGTATGCTAGTACAAATTTAAGGGCAATTTCCTTCCCTCTCTCTCTCCCTTGAGATTTTGTCTTTTTTAGAAAAACTGATCATCAAACATCTCCTCTTATATATCTATATATAGGGAGTTCAAGGAGAACCCTAGACCATCTAGGATTAGGAAAGTTTAATAGAATAATCTATTATTATTCTTATTGCCTTTATAATTAATCTATATTAATTATAATATTGCCCAAAGCTCATCTAGTGTGTGACCCTGTAGGACCGACTAAGATTACCCGAATCCTAACTCATTTAGGACTCAGACTACAAGCGCCTCCTAGCAGAACATTGTAGCCACATAGAACTAATCGGTTATACAATATTCCGGACATATGGACACACTAACTCTTTCAAAATATTCCCTCCCTTTCCCTCCCGATCATTTCTTCTAATTGGGTTGATGTTGTTTAAAGTTACCGTGTTTAATAAATGTTTCAACTCCTCCTCTATGAGAACATTCGTGTCATGCATGGTCTACGCACCCAAAATATAGATGCAAAATACTTGTGCTTGGAAAAGTGATTTGCTAAAAAGATGGCATCAAAGCTCAGAAACAAGTTATATCTTATAGATATCAAACTCCTAACAAGTGACCGACATTAACACATCAAACTTTTACGAATATTTGACACTAATCACAACCAAGTATGCTAGGACTTAGTAGTCATAAATGACTTCAACACACACATCACTCAGACAATCAGAGAGTGTAAGTAACAAAAGTAAGCAAAAATTCCAGAAACGTCCGTTGAAAGGCATACCTCGACTATCTGACCAGTATTCATCACTACTATTCTGTCTGCAGCTTGTATTGTTGAAAGCCTGCAACAATTGTTCAGTACAATTAATAAAGCATTTAGAACTTTTGTAACCATATTGGGGATTATGCAAAACTTGGAAGACCAACCTATGCGCAATTACTATGACAGTTCTTCTGGACCGTGAATCATTTCTTACAGACCGTAGAACACCCTGCATCCAAATTAACATATCATCATACCCTTCTTTTCCTTTTAAGTACATTCGTGAGTTGTAAAGGCACTAAAGCTCACAAATGATTTTGCAAGTACTCGTATCTCTGTCATGAGGTACTTTTGAATTCATGATGTATCCCATGTTAAATTACATCAGAATGACGTACACCAACCTTGATATTATGTTCACTTTCAGCATCCAGCGCACTGGTGGCTTCATCAAGGATCAAAATGGCAGGATCCCTTAGGACAGCTCGAGCAATAGCAATCCTCTGTTTCTGCCCACCACTGAGTAAATCATCGTCAACAATCGTATTGTAACCATCAGGAAGGGAAGAGATAAAGTCATGAGCAAAGGCTTGCTTAGCAGCCCACTCAACATCCGCTTGTGTTACATCTCGCGGACATCCGTATCTAATGTTTGAGCTTATGTTCATTCTGAATAGACGGGGCTCCTGTTCAATTAATTTGTTAGTGTTGTGCATCCAAAAAGTTTTGTTGCTAAGTACAACCACCACTGATTGGGAACCGTGGTGGGGTCCTGGCTTCAATTCAAAACTGCTAGACGAAAACCTGGCCAACATATCCAATCCTTTCTCTAAACCATTTAGTGTCCAAATTTTTCAGAGAGACTCCATCAATGATTATCTGCAAAGGGGGCAGCAGGAACATTTTTGAGAGTATAAATTGTTTGCGTAAAGAGTACAGCAACAAACAAACAAACAATGAAACATTACCTCGCCGCTAGTTGGCTCGTAAAGACGTAGAAGAAGATTCACAATTGTACTCTTTCCACTACCACTAAGGCCAACCTAATCAGAAATTCGTATTAGCAAAGGCAACCATAAACCCAATTTGAGAAGAGAGTTTATAAGCTTTGCATGCAGATGGCTTACAATAGCGATTACTTCATTCGGATGCATAGAAAGACTTATATCTTGCAATACGGGAACCTGGATAAATCTCGATATGTTAGCTGTGAAGAATAGTTCAACCATAAATAAATTGACAACAGATCATACGTTCACATTGGAGGACATCTCTAGCTGAACTGCAAAATTTAGATTGCAAGTCTTGCTACATACAAGACAATCTGACGCTAGCACCACAAGACTTGTTGAATGAACTACAGCGAAGCAGACCCTATTTTACGTGTCAAAAAAGTATGCAACAATACATCGCTAATAGTAAGTTAAGTTCCACAAATGCCAAACTATTTGCAAAAGTCCCTCCCCTACTTTCGAACTGACAACTCTTTGACCTTGTGATCATATAAGAAATCTCCTATTTCACATACAGTGACAGTGAATCTTAGTGGCATTCAGCAATACAGCTTGTCCTATCTGAATTTTGTTGAGAGCTGAGACCACCATTTCTAGGACAATAATGATGGGGAGAAAAAAGCGTAGTGGTACTTTGGACTCCAGACAATGACTAAAGAAAAAAAATAAACGGTGCATGATATAAAGTCAGAAGCTCTAGATACTGCCAGCACTCAGACATACCTCAGATCTTGTAGGATAGTAAAACGAAACATTAACAAAATCAATATTTCCAGTCAGCTTTTGTAGCTTCACTCCTGCATTACAAATTTAATAAAATAAAATTTTAAAAAATAAGCCATTGAATTTTAAGATTCGAAGGAAAGGGAAGAACAGTGGGAAAGACCATCATTAAAGCTCAATAAAGTTGTTAAGAAATGTGAAAAGTTAAGTTTCATGAGAACAGATGTTCATTTTAAGGGGGAAGAGTTTGATAAAACTTGAGGAATTGGTTCACACTCATAAAAGCTGTTTCCACGGAAAAGTTTCTTTAACAGAGAAATGGCACTTAGCCAAGGCAACAATTGATGTAATACAGAAAAAACCACGAGGGGCAGTCAAAGCCCCGACCTGATTTTTGTTCACAATTATATTTTCTATTAACTTTTTATCCATAGCCCATACAAAAGTCCAAATAAAACAACAGAATTCTGCGTTATAAAGCCTCCACCTTCAGATGTGAACTGATTACTAGGCAATAGATCCATAAGCTGGAATACTTTCTCACTAGCCCCCACAGACTGCATCAATGATGAAACGTTATCCCCTATCCACCACGTTGAATAGATAAGCCATTCGCTATACAAGAGAAACTTTGTAAGTTGTTCTGCTGATAAATGACCAGACAGAATAGACATTCCCCCAACCAGCACAGCAATGACCTAACAAGAGTGATGCAATAGATGTCAATGTCCAAGCAGTAGATAATTTTTTCAGAAAGATGCACAAAATGTGGAAGAAATTTTGCTTTGGATAGGCAACAGTGGCAATTTACATGGATGAGGATGCACAAGTTTTGTTTTTCTTTGGAATTCCTTTTCGATTTTGTCTTCTTTTTCCTTTTTCTTTACTCGCACTTTTCTTTTCACTTTTGTGTTTTGTCTACTATTTCCTTGTCTTTGTTACTTGTTGCTTCTCTTCTTTTCTTCTCTTTTATTTTCTAATTTTTGTCTAATACTGTTTTAGGGGGATATCATTTTTTTGCCTTTTGTTGCCTCTTTTCTCATTCCTTTCCCTTTTCAGTCTCCATCAGTTAACCATTTATATGTTCGATGGTTTTTCTTAGTCCTAACAGTGTGATCCTATGGAGTATATTTTTTTCTACTCTTAGAAGTGTCAGCAGGTGGAGTATATTTTTCCTCCTGCTAGCAATGTGATTAGATAGAGTATATTTTTTCTTGAAAGGACAAGAAGTGTCGAACCTGTGTTGAGTGATAAAGAGTATTAAAGCTGAAGTTCCAAAGCCCATATGCAGCACTTTGTCGTAAGCTTATATCAGCCAGCCTTTGCAGCCACAGTATATACCTAGTCACAAACAAACAAAAAGTGTTGATTATTTTACAGATTATATACCATATATGACATACATACACATGGTTTAGTAACTTGTAGAGTTGCAAATGGGTACCCCACCTTCCCGATTCTTGCTCTTCTGTGCCATAAACTCTAACAGTTCGCATCAAAGAAAGTGTCTCTTGAGCAACCTACAGCAAAAAATGAATGTCAGATAAACAGTATTATCGCCAGAAACCCCAGAGACTCCAAGACTGTCAGAAGTTACTTCATTGGCAGAGGCAGTGAACTCTTGTGTCAGCTTAGCTGCCTTCTTTTGGTACCTGTAAGACAGATGTTACAGACTTTTTAACTTGGTAGAAACCAATGATCGGGTTGTATGAACTAATATGTGTAATAGCCCAGCAACCCAAAATAGAGAATATGCAAGACAGGTCTCAAACTTACAGAGACTTGAGAGTCAGATGCTTTCCAAATGATGTAAATAGCAGATTATAATAGGCCAAATAGGGTGACAACAGATCTCCATCTATAACCCATCTAGACATTCTCTAATCACAATACTAAGCATAAGACTTTATATTCGTGTAATCTGTCGTCGATTAACCAATTTCCCGATACAGAGTAGTACAACAACAACAACAAAATTAACACAGTGCCTCAATGGCTCCCGCAAATTGCGGGGTGTGGGGGGGTCGGATGTACGCAGTCTTACCCTTGTGTTGCTAGCAACACAAGGAGGCTGTTTCCGAATAACCCAAGATGAGAATTGCGTGGAGAACTGCATCGAGGGACCGCTACTTCGCAAGAGAAAGAAGCGCAACCACTTTAGTGAGCCATTGTGATTTATTCCATCATAATCCAGAACCAAAGAGTAATGAGTATTTAGCCCCAATGGAAATATGGAAAGTACGCAGTAAATAAAAAATATTAAAAATTATAGTGAAGAAATTTTCTAATGGTCAAATTAAACAAGGTAGGGATAGAATTCCATACAAGTAGAATTCACATATGATATAAGGAAGACACTTACTGGCCATAAACAACCATAATGGATGACAATGTAATGCATATTGCTAAGGTGCATAAGCCAAGTGGCCATGATAAAATGATCAGGTAGATCAAAGCACCTGTGCCCTGAGAAACATACCAAACGAAAAACATAATGAAGAGAAAAATAATACTCTGTACAGATCAGTGGGATAAGAAAACAAAGGGAAATATTCGAAAGCAACATTAGAAAAAGAGTGAACCTGCAATATATTGCGTGATATCAAATTAAGATCATTTCCAATGACACGAGACACCTGCTGACAATCTGCCCCAAGCCGACTAGTCAGGTCACCAACCGTTGTAGCATCAAAAAACGATATGTCCTAGAAAAAGTATAACCCAACAAATGATTAAAATGGGCCGTTAATAATTAATTTCCTATTTTCTACCCTTTATGGATGAATAAGAATAGGATGTACCCTTTCTTGCAAAAAAAATAATTAATATTAAATCTTACTCCTGGTCCAAAGAAAGTGGCTGAGGAATCTAACTATTTGAAAGTAGAAACAATTATAGAAGACACGACACCTGAAGCATAAGAGACCAATATAATGTTTCCCTCATCCTCTTCACCTGCATAGAAATGTAAACTCTGATCAAGATTCTACAGCAGCCACATGGGTACGAAATGCAGAAAAAGAGGAGCATGTTAAATCCCTTTTCTTGCCCAAATGATCAAGGAACAAGTAAACATCTGAAAATGACTCAATTGCCAAATACATTCCAACATTGACCCGAGTCAACTGGAAGAGTTGTCTTCATCCAAGACAAGGCATCTTCCTGATGTTTTGAAACTTAAATATGGCAAGAGAAAGAAAGATAAGCACACATTTCTCAGCATAATCTAATAATATAATTGCATTAAACAACCTCCACTTACAAGAATCATATTTGCAATGCTGAAAAAGCATCCTCTTATGCCACTGTAACTCATACAAACAGAGTATACAATCAGCAGCTCCACAAGTTTAGTAATGGTTAAGACTAAACACGATTCAACAATATCATATATAGCATTGACAAGTGAAAATTTTGTACAGCTATAAAATCGAACATATATGCACTGATAAAACACGTGTTCGGGCTTCAGATAATGAAAAGGTAATGTAACTCAATACTCTGTAATTAAACTTTCATCTTCTACCAAATTGCTTCTGCTGTGTGTGTAATTTAAAAGATGGTAGTTAATAGAACTACAACGAAATTGTACATAGGGACTTCTTATGTTTGAAAATTTCCATAACATTTACACAGGGTGCACTTGCTTATTAGGTCCTGACGTATGATACTCCGATTGAGACACGCCTTTTAGTCGTATGCAAAATTGCAAATGCCTACTTAGAATATTGGATACGAAGAACAAATAACTAAATAAATAAATATATATTTTGGTCATGGACGAATCTACTGGATTGAGCTACATAAATTACTCTCTTACCTCATACCTTTTACTGTCCACACCGACATAAACAATTATCTTATTACGTAATTAATGAAATTATGAAATTATATAATTGCGTAGTGTAAACCCAGACACAAAGCAATTACGGAGTACGCAATTACATAACACTATAACAGCATAACATAGGCATGGATCAAGGAAACAGAATTAAAGTTGATCAGGACTTTTGTCACAGTTTGTGAAAATAGGTAGTGAAATTGACTAATAGCAGATTTTCTTTAAAATTATCTCTCTAACTTTTGAAAGCTATCTCGCAAAAAAATTCCAGGAAAAAAAGTGGGGAAAACTGCAACTTCAATGACATCTCAATAAAAAAAACCACCTCACATGCTAATCATGAACTATCACACTTAAAATCAACTTCAAGAACTATATTGCAGCAACTCTTCAGAAGAAGTTGGCGTGGGTCAAAATTGGTGGCTGGCTAGCTCAGACAAGTTGCAGAAGACTGCATGTGTACAAATTCTACGCACAATATATGATAACCTAACTGCTAGAAGTAAACCTATGACTCAAAAAGGTTCTTAAATGGAAAGAAAATAAGCACAAGAGTCTGGCTTGAGGATTAGAAAATGACAAGTAGATAGATATGCAAGATATAAGAGGAGGGAGGATTGACCATACAAGATGTTGACCTGCAAATTCCTGATGTAATGCAAAACACAACCAAGAGAACCACATTTCGACGAAAGACCATCACTTTGCCACTTTGTGCTGAAAAGATTGATGCCGTCAAGAAGTGTGGTATAGAGATCTCTGAAAGCTGAAAAGAAGAAAAGGAACCATTTTCTTAGCAATCACTACAGGAGCCATCTGTGGCAGACCTTATAACAAAAATGAGGGGGCAGGGCTCTAAACTTTGGACTTATAACTTTGTCTTGTTATTTGCAAAGCAACCGCCCTTACTAACTTGATGGTTTAGGGGGAAGATAGGTTATATATTACTCCCTCTATTCATTGAATATTGGAGTGGAGAATGACCCATGATAAAAAGATATCGAGAATTCATTGGATGAGTGATAACTGTTACTTCACAATAAAGCTTTCGCTCAAACCTCACAATATAAGAGCCCATAGAGTAGTTGTTAACTAGAAGCTTTAACATCTTCACCGTGAATAGACGCTATTAACAGTAAACAGAGAAATCAAACATGTGCCTACTAATCCTTAACTTAATGGCTGACTAATAAAGCTGTTATAACAAGTGCACATTACGACACTCTAAATCTCTCTCCACAAGTCTAGGCTACTAAGAGTAATGCCAATGGGAAGCAATGAAGCATATCGGTTTCTATGTATTTGATCCAACGGGAGGATAACTAGCCAAATCAACAAGAAAAGAATTCCTGTTTACGCAACAAAGTCACTAGTTTCCCATTAACAAAGTCACACACTAATCAATCATTGATGTGGAACCACATTAACAAATTGAAATTGCTTGTGTTCATGTGAATCCTCAATTCAAGCTTCAATCTAGCAACTCTTTTACTAATGTTATCACTAGGTCACTACAGACGTAACCTAGCAGTCTTTCCGTCTCAATCATTTGTTTACCTTTTATATCATCCATATATTTTAGTCAAAGGTAAAAAAAAATGATTGGGACGGAATGAGTATTTCTTTTCAAATGCAAGCAATATGCGTCCCCTGGCGACATATAACTGAACAAAAGAAAAGTCAATTTTATGTCTAAGATACTCTTACACTCGAATTCAAAAGTAAATTGAACAATGATGCATCATCATCTTTAACCACAAGTCAGCATTTATCTCGGAAACATAATAAATTAAAGCAAGAGGCAAGCGTTACGCGAATAAAGTACAGCAGTAATCATGATAAGATTAAAAATATGATGAAGAATACGAAAGAAGTAATGAAAATGATAGTATTATATTATACCGCAGTGAGAATTAGGGCAGAAAAGGCAGCAAAAATGACCCAACGATCAGTAGAAACCAACTGCCACATTCGATGAAGCGCATTCCACACCGTCACTGGCTTCGCTGAAAGAACAACGTCGATATTCTCATCGGACAACTTCCACCACCTTCCTCCGGGCATAGCCGACCGCAAATTCTCCAAAAACCGGGCGGCATTTTGCTTAACTTCTTCTTTCTCCGGCTCGTTTATGACGGTGGCGGAAGCGGCGGGAAAGAGTGGTCGACGGCGGCGTAGGCTGAGAGTACGGGAGCGTGTACGGTGGAGACAGAAAGTGGGGGAAGGTGTTTGGAGGCGGCGGAGGGATAGAGAGAGAGGGAGTGAGAAGGGAGGGGTCAATGTCAAGGTAATGAGAGCCATTGTTGTCGATTGAGGAGGAGGAGCTATCATCATCATCATCATCATCACTTTTGGTTGGCTGTTTATTTTCTTTGGTGCTCAATTGTCCAACGATTTTACCGCTACAATTACCGTTGGTGTCTACTGCCTACTATGAATATCGGCCAATAGTACAATACTGTACTAATGTACTATATACGGAGTACACGGGGAGTGGGTTCGAACATGTAAAATGAGTTATTCGAACATGTACCCAAGCACAGAAATTTTTATTCGTTGGCTACCTCCACCTCACGGGTTGGATTCTTTTAAATACGGATGGGGCTTCTAAAGGTAATCCAGGAACAGCAGGTGGCGGAGGTTACTACGCGATAAAACTGGTAACTTTATTACTGCTTATTTTTTCTCCTGTGGGTCTTGTACTTCCATGAAAGCGGAGCTTCTAGTTCTCTTAGCGGTGTTAGAAAGAGCAAAATCCCTCAATATATCAAAGCTAATTATTCATATGGACAATTTTCCTTGCGTCAACCTCATAAACGAAGATCAACTGGTGAGCAATAATTTGAAATTCATCGTTAAACGGTGTAAGGATTTGATACGGGGAGCTCAATGGAGAGTCAAACTAGAGCACACTTACAGAGAAGCCAACAAAGCAGCTGATTTTCTGGCCAACGAGGGAGTCACATCGAGTACTCTAATTACGCATTTAAATCTTCCTCTTAATGAACTTCGTCCAATCCTTAGGGAGGACATTTTTGGGGTTGCTACCCCTCTTGTAATAACTAGTAGTTAGTTTCGGGGCTTTGCCCCTCTTTCGCACCGAAAAAAAAAAACTCTTGTCATGATACCTTTCCGAATAGGTCTTCAGTCTTCTAAGACACGGTCTCAATAAATTTATTAAGAGGTTAATTACAAATTCATGAAAAATTGAAATAAATATAAAATGAGTGTAATACACGTGATTTTTAGAGAGCGCTCGATCAAGCACGGGGTCGTTGCTAGATCGAGCAACCCCAAATATTGAGTCAAAAGTGTACGAGAAAGCTTGGAAAATTCATGTTGTATTTTGAGTGCTCAACTAGACCGAACAGTGAAGAACTCGATCGATAAAGGTGGGTTTGCTAAATCAAGCAACCCGTGGTTTCAGCAGCGCGTGTTTTTCCTAATTCCATAACTTCGAGATCTTATTTTATTCTTATTAATATTCTTTCCTAAACCGACTTAGCTCACCTCAAACACAACATATACCTCCTAAATTCCAAATTTAAAACTCTTTAGATTATCACAAGTTTTCACACAAGTAATCTCATAAACCATCTATTGAGAGAGAGAGAGAGAGAGAGCGAGAGATTGCAAATTGAATAGGGTTTTTGGATTGAATCTCTATCGGTAAGTTCTTTAATTCATCTTCCTAATCATTAATCTATGTAATAGATCCCTTAATTATCGTCCTGGATTAATTAAAACCAAACACTAGACTTGGAATTGGGGGGAAGATAGTTATGATCAATTGAATTGCGTGAGATATGTAGTAATTGTATGAAATATGTGTTGTAGGCAGTGAATTTGTAAAAGATCGATATTAATTGGCTTTGGTGCGTGCGTTTAACTTGAAAAATTGCTAAAAAGTAGACATTGTCCCAACTCTTGTTTACATTGATGTAATTATTGTATTGATCATATTGCTGTTGGTGGTTGTTGTATTGTAAGATGAATCTATGAATGTATGTACGTATGTATTTATGTATGAATTATAACGTGGAGTTTGAAGGGTGATGAAGTTTGATGTGGTGATTGTGTTAAACAATGGTGGTAGTAATAACATCGGTGGTAGGAATAATATTGGTGATACGATGAGCATTGGTGGTTCTATATGTTAACGATGAGCATCAGTGGTTTTGTATGATATAAATGTAATTGAGTTTTTGTAATTGTATTGTTAGACTGTCCTTACTCAATCGTTGGTTGACTGTGTGCGTTTTTGTGTCAAAATATTTTCAACCCTGCGATGATTTATTTGATATTTCAGGCAAATGGGGAATAGTGAGCCTTACAAGTGTTGATGTGTAGCTGTGGATGTTGATGGTTGTGTTGGAATAAGTGTCTTCCGACAATAATGCGATCACAATTGTCGATCATGATGATCACATGTTTAAATCTCATGTTTAAGAATACAAGAGGGAAAGTAATATTTTACAGTCAACTGGTCCACACATATCGGTAATGATTGGCTGACTAGAGTTTGACATTACTGTCGTGCGACGGTGGTGATCAGTTGATCCCCTTAGGTCATACCTATAGGGAAATACTCTTAATTGATCATTTAATTAATCGTATGCCGATACGAGTTAATTAAATTGCTTAATATTGACGGATGATTTTGTGAGTAAAATTAACGTGTCTTATTGTAATTTGATTAAATTAGATACGGTCTAAGTAATCGAATTGTTTTATTACTTAGAATAAAATATTGTTTACGAAACAATTGAAACAGAATGAATAATTTATTATAAATACAAGTTGTTGTAATTTATAATTTGATAAAAGATTTTGGTACAAGTTGTAATACTACGTATTTATGAGTCTTTGGGTACTCTATCGAGTAGGCCTTACTCTGTCGAGTAAGGATGAGTTGCAGTTTAAAATAGTTTCTGACCTGTTGGGTACTCGATCGAGTAACGTGGATACTCGATCGAGTAGCCGGTTTACGGGGGATGATTTCTCGGGTTTTGTTAATAATGCGATTAGAGTATATATTACTTCCGTCATTGTTCTTTAAACACTTTTTAAAACCTAATCACTGTGAGAAGAGAAATCAAACTACGTCATTCGCTTTAATCGCATTGTTGGCAAATCCTGGAGCTTGGAAGGTCGGATTTTATCTTTCTTGATACCTTTGTGATCCTTGCGTCGAGGGTAAGACCTACGTACCGTTTTTATAATGTTTCCTTAAAATTGGTTAAACCCTAATATGGGGATTTGGGGGTTTTGTTTTTTTGTATGATTGGTAGTGATTATATGTTTGTATGTTAGGAGGAGGATTCGTAGAGGAAGCGTTTTGATATCAGCTGTGAGATCGTCTGATTGTGTTGTGCTTTCCAGGTAGGGTTTCTCTACTTAGTATTAGTCCCATAATGCATTGTTGGTGTTGTGTAATTGCTGATTATTATTGTATTGGTTTTATGACGGTTGTTGATTGATTGTTGTTGATGGTTGTGATTGTTTGTCTCTGGTTCTCGAGATGCGTTTCTACCGAGTGGAGTCACTTGCGGGAGTGGCTTCACGCCCTAGTTTCGCCCTCCGTGGAACCCGCCACGGAGGGGATGTGCACATTAATGGGACGGGGTTATCGCTCGGTATGATGAGCGGGGATTTGGTGGGTACGGCTGCGGTCCCCCATGGCGTGGATGGTCCAGTGGATGTCGGTGATGAGATTGATTGGTGTGGGTGATTGTGTGATTGTTTGAGCGTGTTGTTTACTATCCGTTGATTATATAAATTGTGTGATTAGTATCGACCGGTGCTAATGTTTTAAAACGTGGTGATCCATTCGGGGATGGTGAGAGCGATTATTGAGCAGTATGAGTCGAGTTCTTTGGGACAACTGGGATGTGCCACGATCTGATGATAGAAGTCTTCCACTGTAGCTAGTAGTTTAATAAACATTTCAGTTAGTTGATTAGACAGTTGGTTTGAAACATGTATTCGTATTTTTTGGTTTTGGTTTTGAGATTGTAACCTTTCGCTAAAGTGTTTCTATTTAAATGTTGTTTCATTATTGTTTATTTGATTATCATTGCCTAGGGTAACCGAGATGGTAGCATCCTTATACCTGGGTGGTCCTGGTAAGGCACTTGGAGTATGGGGGTGTTACACAAGTAATCAAGAATTACTAGTTATTTTTGTATTTGACATATTTTATTAGTATGATGATTTTTAAGTGTTAAAAATGCATTATTATGTAACATGTCACATATGTCACAATTGACAAATGACAAAAAAAATAAAATAAAATGGACCACCATGTTATATGGGTGACCGAAAGTGGAGGGATAAGAGTTAGTGTGCCTTAATTGAGTTGTTTAGTGGAAGGCATCATGATTAACCTCTACATGATAGGGTTGCATACCTACACCTTGAATAGAACAACCTAAAAAGCAAATGTGCATGCATTGGCACCCTTTTTTCCTCCCTCCAAAACCGGTTCCCCCTTCCCTTTTAGATAATGTGAATTGTTCTCATTTTTCTATGATTCATTCCATGAGAACACACAAAAATTGTATGTGATAATTTTAGAGTGTTCTAAAATAACTCTATACTTTGAGAAAGAAAAAGAGAGCAAAAACTCACAAAACTCTTCCTCTTGACCGAAATTTTCAAGAGCAAAATTACAAATTATTTTGTGTCATTTTAAGCTTGTTTTAATTAATACTAGTCTCATATTAATTAAAATTATTAAGGGTATTCCTTGGGTATAATTCCTTGGGAGAGATTCTAAACTTGAATCTTGTTCATCCATTGTTGGAAAGCTCAAGAACTAACAAGTAGGAGATCTTGTTGGTGCCCAATAAATCCGAAATCCCAATGTAAGATTGACGATTTTTTCTCTAATCTTGTTTTTAGTTTGCATGCATAAGATCTAGTTATTATTTTATGACTAAATAATCACATTTGTATGATATGTATGAGGGGTAATATCCGTATAAGACCCTCTAAATTTTGGACTATAACGTAAATTTAGCATGCGATTATCGTCATAAAACATAAATACAATAGAGAAACGACAAGGAACAAGAATTAACCTCGGGTCCTTTATAGTGCGGCGTAAAGAACAGAAATCAAACGAGATTCCCTCCTAATTGTTGCACCCAAGACTTGTCCGAGATATGCCCTTGTGCTAGATGGTGTTCTCAGATTGCCTTGCAATATTGGGAGAACTTGTTGTGAGGTTTTCGAGATGTGAGATCTAGGTTTCAGAGAGAAAATGTCTCCAAAACCCTAGTTTTCTGTAAAATGAATTGTCTCTATCAAAAGGAGAGGGAGTCTCTCCTTTTGTTAACCTCGGCCAGCCGTGGGTTTGCATGGGGAAGTGGGCTTCCACTTCCTCTTAATTTTACCTCGTGGACCGGCTCATAAATTGCTAAATGTATATGACGCGGTTTATTATAAATCGTCATCGGTTATCGGCTATTAAAACATCAACTAATAACACGGGTTAGTTGAAGTATTAATACATGTCCGACAAAAACGATATTGTATAATTAATTCAATATACATTAATTAAATATAAAACGCTTATATTTAATTTTACGAATTAACTGGTTAATTCGCCTTAGCCCATGATATCTAATCCGTATTAAATATAATATCTCAACATCACATTTTTGACTAATTACTAGTCAAATAACTCGGACTAACTGGTTAGTCAAATTTGGCATCTACATGACTGTATTTTCATACTGTCACATCTCTCGAACGTATCCTATAGGTGTGACTTTTAGGGACCAGTTGATCACCGCCATCTGTATGACAATAACGTCAAACTTATCTAGCAAGCCAACCGTTATTGATAAACGTGGATCAACTGATAATAATACCAAAAGTATGCCCTTTGATCCTTTTAGAGGTTTATAAGTCCTTGCACTAATTGTTAAGGACACCAACCCCAACAAGCTCCCACTTGTCCGTACAAGTGTATGTGCAATGACGTTATCCGCACTAACTGGAGGACACAAGCTCCAACAAACTCCCACTTGTCCGTACAAGTGTATGTGCGATAACCGATTCTCATATTCATTTAAAATTTCTCCCACTCAATGTAAAACAATTTGCAGATCTGGATCCACAAAGGTCGTATTTTACAATCGATCTGTATCTAGAGTGGTTTCCCCGACTAGAGAGTAACTCAACTGATAAAACGAATCCGTATCCGAGCATGGCCATGCATTTCGATTCTGACTCCTCGAGTGGCCCCGAGAAATATCGAGTACCTGATAAAGGCTGAATATTTCCTTCAACTCGACTCCTTCCGATCTAAGCACGGCATGAAATGACCCGAAAAAAATCTACTTGGCCCCCTACGTTACGGATGACCGTGAGAAAGAAACCAAAGTCACCCAAAAAATCGTAGTCTCAAGAGACAGTCGATAGTCAAAAGAATCGACTCTTAGGATCACCATGGAAGTCCTATCCACGACCGGGCAACGAATGTTATAAAACATTTAGGACTCCACGTCGATGTCACAAGTGTGTCCTACGAAATATCCGTATAAATCGCCCCCGTGATTGGTCAGTCAACCGGTTGACTTATGGCTCGTTGAACCCACCATCAACCAACGTCACAAAATAATTGCCGAGTTATCAGCTCATGTGGGCAATTAAGGACCTGAAAAAAGATATAATGTTCGTTCGTTCACTTTGTGGTGTTCAAAATTTGTCGTACAAATCCACATGACAAACAAAATATATATATAAAATATCAAAACGATGATGTCGTATAGAGTACAAGAGAGAATGAATCTGATCCATAAAAGAGTACTACAACTTAGGAACACGTTTAATTCCCATGGAATTAACGTGCCCTTCATGCTTATCTTGTCGTAATGCTTTAGTGAGAGGATCTGCTATATGTTATCATCTCGTAGCAATCTTTTCTATCACTACTTCCTTTTGCTCCACGTAATCCCGGATTAGATGAGCTTTCCGTTGTACATGTCTAGACTTGTTGCTAGACTTTGGCTCCTTAGCTTGGAAGATGGCACCACTATTGTCGCAATAGATGGTGATCGGGTCATTCGAACCGGGCACTACAGATAGCCCATGTAAGAATTGACGCATCCATATCGCTTCCTTTGTAGCTTCGGACGCGGCATAGTACTCGGACTCGTCGTAGAATCTCAGTAACAAGTGTGTTTCGAACTCTTCCGGTGATCTGCAGCGCCATTAAGAGTAAAACGAATCCAGACCGAGATTTCGAGTCATCTCGATCCGTTTGGAAGCTAGCATCTGCGTAACCGGTTGCGCATAGCCTTTGTTCGCCTCCATAAGTCAATGCCCAATCTTTAGTCCTCCGTAGGTACTTAAGAATGTTCTTGATGACTAACCAGTGTGATTCACCCGGATCTTTGTTGGAATCGACTTGTCATACTCAATGCATATGCCACGTCCGGACGTGTGCATATCATGGCATACATGATTGATCCTGTAGCCGAAGCATAAGGAATCCGTGTCATGCGCTCTTTCTCTTCCGGTGTCTCTGGTGCCTGAGACTTGCTCAAATGCACCCCTGGAGCCATAGGAAGGAACCCCTTCTTGGAGTTGGTCATGCTGAATCTCTCTAGGACTTTGTCTATGTAAGACTCCTGACTGAGAGATAGCATCCGTCGTGATCTATCTCGATAGATACGAATGCCCAGAATTCTTTGTGCCTCTCCCAGATCTTTCATCTGGATATGGTTCTTCAACCATACTTTCACCGAAGTTAAGAGAGGTATGTCATTCCCAATCAGGAGTATGTCGTCAACATACAATATTAGGAAGACAATCTTGCTCCCACTCGACTTGATATATAAACAGGGTTCCTCGACCGATCGAGTAAATCCATTTTCTTTAATCACTTGGTCGAAGCGATGATTCCAACTCCGAGATGCTTGCTTAAGTCCATAAATGGAACGCTTAAGTTTGCACACTTTCTTAGGATGTAAAGGATCGATGAAACCTTCGGGTTGTACCATGTACAACTCTTCCTCCAAAAAGCCGTTTAAGAAGGCGGTTTTCACATCCATTTGCCAAATTTCATAGTCATGAAAAGCGGCGATCGCTAAGATAATCCGAATGGAACGCAGCATGACTACGGGTGCAAAAATCTCATCGTAGTGCAAACCTGGCACTTGGGTGAAACCTTTAGCAACTAGTCGTGCTTTATAGATATCTTGTTGACCTTCCACAGAATGCTTTATCTTGTAAAGCCATTTGCATTGAAGGGGACGAACCTTAGCAGGTAAGTCAACGAGATCCCATTCGTTGTTCTCATACATGGAGTCCATCTCGGATTGCATGGCCTCAAGCCATAGCTTTGAGTCAGAACTAGTCATGGCACCTTTATAGGTTGCGGGTTCACTACTCGTTAAGAGTAGAACGTCATCTATGTCATGTTCCTCGACCATACCAATGTATCTGTCCGGAGGAATAGAGACTCTTCCCGACCTCCTAGGTTCCTCGGGAATATTCACGCAGTAGGGATTGAAGGAACAGGTTCCTCCAATGGTTGCTCGGTGTTTGGTTCTGGAATCTCCGACAGGTCGAAGGTTCTATTACTCTTTGCATTCTCGAGAAATTCCTTCTCTAAGAATGTCGCACTAGCCGCAACAAAAAACACGTTGTTCGGTTGGTGAATAGAAGTAATGACCCAGTGTTCCTTTAGGATAATCTATAAAGTATGTCTTGACCGATCGCGGGCCGAGCTTATCCTCGTGTCTCCACTTGACATAAGCCTCGCAGCCCCAAACCCGTATAAAGGACAAGTTAGGGACCGTTCCCTTCCATAGTTCATATGGAGTCTTGTCAATGACTTTAGACGGACTTCGGTTAAGTATTAGAGCGGTGACATAAGAGCATAACCCCATAACGAGTCGCAACACGGTGTGACTCATCATGGATCGAACCATATCAAGTAGTGTTCGATTTCTCCGTTCGGACACACCATTCAACCGAGGTGTTCCGGTGGAGTTAAGCGTAGGGCAATCCCACAGTCTTTTAGGTGCTGATCAAACTCGTGAGAAAGATACTCGCCACCACGATCCGAACGCAGTGTTTTAATCTTCCTACCTAATAGGTTCTGTACCCTATTCTGGTATTCCTTGAATTTCTCAAAGGATTCACTTTTGTGCTTCATTAAGTAGACATAGCCATATCTACTTAAATCGTCCGTGAAAGTGATGAAATACCTATAGCCTTCTCGTGCGGTGATTGACATAGGACCACATACATCCGTGTGTATGAGTCCTAATAGGTCAGCAGCGCGCATTCCAACACCTTTGAAGGAAATCCGAGTCATCTTACCGATGAGACATGATTCACACGTGCCAAATGATTGAAAATCAAAGGCCGAGATAGCTCCATGTTTGATGAGCTGTTTTACGCGTTTCTCATTAATGTGTCCCATACGGCAGTGCCATAGATACGTTTGATCTTTGTCACCAACCTTTAACCTTTTATTCATTACGTGTAATATTTCCGTGGTCTGATCTAAAACATAAATTCCGTTCATGGAGACGCCTTGTCAGTAAATCATATCGTGTAATGAGAAAATGCAAGCATTATTTTCTATTACAAATGAAAAACCAAGTTTATCAAGTGCGAAACCGAAATAATGTTTTTGGAAAGACTGGGTACATAATAGCAATCATATAATGATAACTCAAATCCGCTTAGGAAGTCGGATCACATATGTTCCCCTCGAGACGGCAGCCCACTCTTGCTCCATTCCCGACACGCAGTCAACCTCACCCTTTACGAGAGGCTTGATATTTCGGAGGCCCTGCACATGATTACACAGATGAGAACCACAACCAATATCAAGTACCCAAGTTCCGTAACTTGCGTGGTTAATCTCAATCATATGAATAAAAGTAGAAGGAGAAGACATACCAACAGGTTTAACGCGACCTGCTTTTATGTCCTCATGATAAACAGGACATGTACGCCTCCAATGCCCAGTCTTGTGGCAATGATGGCATTCCATGTTTTCGGTCTTGCTCTTTGTCGCGCCTGATGAGTCACTTGCCTCACCAGGCCCACTCTTACCTGATCCCGACTTCTTAAACTTCGGTTTGCCTACCGCTAGGCCTGGCTGAACTTTGACCTTACCCTTGCCCTTGTTTGACACAACGAGAACATCCTGTTTCATGCTCCCACTGAACTTCATGTCCTTCTCGGCCTGTACGAGGAGGGAGTGCAATTCATGGGGAGTTTTCTTCAAATCATTCATATAGTAATTCGCTCTAAATTGCGAATAACCATCGTGGAGTGAGTGAAGTATGCGGTCAATAACAATGTTCTCGCTGATCTTACAATCAAAGGTCTCCAGCTTCTCGACATTCTCAATCATGCGGAGAATGTGTGGGCTAACCTGGTTGGCCCTTTCGAGTCTCGCATCAAAGAAGCGAGTGGTAAGCTCATAGGTCACGATTCTCGGTGCTTTTGAGAATTCCCTAGTGAGTGTAGTGAAAATCTTGTTTGCACTTTGAGCTACGAAGCGTTTCTGCAAATTGGATTCCATTGCAAAAATAAGTACGTTCTTTACCGCACCCGCTTCCATGGCGAAATCGTTATACTTGTCGATTTCGTTAATTTCAGCCGTGGGGCCTGGGTTTGGTGGGATGGGCTCAATCAGATATTTGAGCTTCCCATCAGCAATGGCAGCATTCCGTAATGCCGCCTCCCAGTCCGTGAAGTTTGATCCATCATTCTTGCCGAGTAGATCGATTCATCCGATCCATGAAGATCCGGCCAGGACTCACGGTCCAATGTGACACTTGGCATTGGGTTATCAGTAGAACCAGCCATTTGTTATTTGCAGTTTAATAAAACGTGATCTACACTGAAAAAGGAAGAAAAACAAAAACGAAATAAGCAACTCATCGAGGTGATTTAAGTCTATTTTAAAATTCATTTTAAACATGTAGACTCTCGCACTTGCATAATTGATCTCCCTCAAGAATGATACAAGTGATCCCAAGACTCAATTTCTGTAAATTGATAAGCCAACTGTTTAGCTAATTCTTCCGGAAGAACTCTTGGTCGATAGATTTCCGTAAATCCTATCTATAGTCCACCATAGTCACAGGATCGTACGAGTGACCATAGTGTTGAGATAAAATAGGTCAATCGGTTCCAACTTACCCGACGTAGAAGGGGTCATATTATGCCTACCGACGAAGAAGGGACTCATTGGAGTTTGACCTATAAAGACCGTTCTCAATTTTAGTTTATACGAGGAAGATCCCATCAACAAAATTATAATTCATTTTAAGTGAACGAATAACTAGCGTCTGTCGTGAATGAATTTATTTGGATGATGGCTTTAAAACGTGTGACATGAGAATGTCAATGAAAACTAACTCGTGACCTCTATATGTGTCAGTTTTCATGCAATAAATAGGTGGTTTGGTTTTTAGGCGGAATATGATGCATATTATCGTTACGATAAAATAAATAAAATAATGCAATACGTAAATAAAAATTTCCTAGTGTGGCCTATCCTAGTAAAAGAACATAATACAACTTTGGAATCCACCGTTGGACCCGAAAAGCTTGTCTTGATGTTCCATCTTGATCCAAGTAGCGGGAGTGAGCATCTGGTCTCCATTTTTGGTCTTCTCAAAAATTACAATTAAAATTACAAAATATAAACCTATTTACATTCTAATTAAAAACTGTAATTACAAGTGAAAAATCCAAAACGGAGATACGAGATCTCAAAATACAACCAAGACCGTGTTCCATCATTACGGTAACACGTTCTACTAAGGCCACACTAAGTTACAACCGATTGAAAAAAATAAATACGTAATAAAAGGCATTCACAAGCATTCAAAATTAACGATAAATAAAAATGCATCAACTAAAATAAATTCATTCGTGACATAATTCCGTAATTATGTTAAATTTATCCAAACCACCTTTTAATGATTAAAATTCATGTGATAAAACTGCTTCTATCAAATTAATTTTAATCTAATACAGTCCGTTACTTTAAATACGCTTTAAAATAACTTAATGGTACGTGTGTGAACCGTTTCACAATCATAGCGAGTGTACTATATCCGTATAAAGTACATATTGAAGCCAAAAGAAAATTTAAATCAAAAGAAACAAATTTTCAAAGTCAAAGATTTAAATCCCTCGATCCAGGGACATAAGTGCTCGATCGAGGGACAGAGGGCTCGATCGATCGAATCGCAAGTCGATCGAGAGGTATGCTAATCAGAGGTACTCGATCGATTTAACTGGTGGTCGATCGAGGACTTATATCAGACACACGCTCGATCGAGTACGAGGACTTCTCGATCGAGCAGTGGGGTTTTAAAAGCAGGTCGATCGAGTACAGCAAGGACTCGATCGAGTAAAAACATGTCAGAAAAACCATTCGATCGACAAAAAACATGCTCGATCGTGGGAAAAAGTTTCTGGAAAACATTAAACCCTCGTGAAACATTTTGTCGAGATAAAATCAATTTCAATTTCGATCAAAACGCATCAAAACAAATTTACAATTTGACAAAACTTGACACATATTGTTATAATCTCCGTATAAAACAACAATATGCATAAAAACAAAACGAAAAAGATGAAACAACCGTGTAAAACATGTCACGGTTTCAAAAAATTTCTGCCGTGTATACAAGGCACGGATTTCGAGACAAACACAACCGTTTCAAAATCGTTTTATGAAAAACACATAGAAAAATTTACGTGGCCTCGCTCTGATACCACTTGAGGGGTAATATCCGTATAAGACCCTCTAAATTTAGGACTATAACGTAAATTTAGCATGCGATTATCGTCATAAAACATAAATACAATAGAGAAACGACAAGGAACAAGAATTAACCTCGGGTCCTTTATAGTGCGGCGTAAAGAACAGAAACCAAACGAGATTCCCTCCTAATTGTTGCACCCAAGACTTGTCCGAGATATGCCCTTGTGCTAGATGGTGTTCTCAGATTGCCTTGCAATATTGGGAGAACTTGTTGTGAGGTTTTCGAGATGTGAGATCTAGGTTTCAGAGAGAAAATGTCTCCAAAACCCTAGTTTTCTGTAAAATGAATTGTCTCTATCAAAAGGAGAGGGAGTCTCTCCTTTTGTTAACCTCGGCCAGCCGTGGGTTTGCATGGGGAAGTGGGCTTCCACTTCCTCTTAATTTTACCTCGTGGACCGGCTCATAAATTGCTAAATGTATATGACGCGGTTTATTATAAATCGTCATCGGTTATCGGCTATTAAAACATCAACTAATAACACGGGTTAGTTGAAGTATTAATACATGTCCGACAAAAACGATATTGTATAATTAATTCAATATACATTAATTAAATATAAAACGCTTATATTTAATTTTACGAATTAACTGGTTAATTCGCCTTAGCCCATGATATCTAATCCGTATTAAATATAATATCTCAACATCACATTTTTGACTAATTACTAGTCAAATAACTCGGACTAACTGGTTAGTCAAATTTGGCATCTACATGACTGTATTTTCATACTATCACATCTCTCGAACGTATCCTATAGGTGTGACTTTTAGGGACCAGTTGATCACCGCCATCTGTATGACAATAACGTCAAACTTATCTAGCAAGCCAACCGTTATTGATAAACGTGGATCAACTGATAATAATACCAAAAGTATGCCCTTTGATCCTTTTAGAGGTTTATAAGTCCTTGCACTAACTGTTAAGGACACCAACCCCAACAAGCTCCCACTTGTCCGTACAAGTGTATGTGCAATGACGTTATCCGCACTAACTGGAGGACACAAGCTCCAACAATGTATAGAAATGGAATTAATGAATCCTAACAAGTGGTATCAGAGCAACCCTGCGATCGTGTGGTGATGGGAGGTAGTTGTTATACGCTCCTGGAGGCAGTTGTTATACGCTCCATTGTGATCACCCACCTAGCGGGGGAGGATTCTGGGTTAGCGGTTATGCTCCCAGGCGCAACGAGGACGTTACGTTCTTAAAGTGGGGGTGATTGTAACACCCCACGTTAATTGAAAATGTCAAGTGATAAGCTTAAATGACTCTTGCTTAAAGGGATTGGAAGTACTACTCATATCAACAAAGTGCACTTTCTTTTATGGTCATCCATGTCAAACAACTCCACAGTTAAGCGTGCTTGGCTGAGAGCAGTCTTAGGATGGGTGACCTCCTGGGAAGCTTCCCGGGATGCACATGAGTGAGGACAAAATGCGCTATAAAGAACCCGTTTTGATCTGTGGGCCATGTACACAGCTTGGTGAGCTATCATAAGTAATCGCTCCCGACCCGGTTTGGGCCGGGGTGTTACACCATAACTAAACATGCATTTTAAATCGAGTTTATCGACCGTGTCAATTACAATTATCGTAGTTCACCGCTTTAGTTCACTTAAAACGTGATAGATAATAAATTGACATGACCTCTCGCTAAATAAACAATTGAGACTGCGGTCCCCCACTGGCAGGGCTGGTCCAGTGGACAGTCGGTGACGGAGATTGATTGGTGTGGGTGATTGTGTGTAACTCTTGAGCTGTGTTGTTTACTGTACTGTTGATTATATAAATTGTGTGATTAGTACTGACCCCGGTTAATGTTTTAAAAACTGTGGTGATCCATTCAGGGATGGTGAGCAGTTATTGAGCAGGTATGAGTCGAGTTATTCTTGGGATAGCGGGATGTGCCACGATCCGATGATAGAAGTCTTCATTCGTAGCTAGTAGTTTAATAAACATTTCAGTTAGCTGATTAGACAGTTGGTTTGAGACATGTATTCATATTTTGGTTTGGTTTTTGGATTGTAACCTTTCACTAAAGTATTTCTATTTAAACGTTGTTTCATTATTGTTTATTTGAATATCATTGCCTCGGGTAACCGAGATGGTAGCATCCTTATACCTGGGTGGTCCTGGTAAGGCACTTGGAGTATGGGGGTGTTACAAAATGGTATCAGAGCGACGATCCTGAAACCTGTAACCAATGAACCTAATGAATATAGGGAGTCAATTAAAATGAACCCGGGGTAAAGGTTGTAGGAGCTAATGCAAAGGCTTGGGAGACGTCCTAAAGTCGCGAAATCGCCCTACAATTTTGAACCGGTCACATGGGGGGTGTATGTCAAGGTCGTATGTGTTGTTTGTTAACTTGTGTGTGGATGTGATGAAGTATGTTGTAATTGTTGGATGTTTGGAGTAGAAGGTTGAGTTTGTGCATGAAAAGTTGGTGAAGTATCTAGAACTGTTGTTTGAACAAGAAGCATGTTGGTTGTTTACTATGTGGCGTTTGATAATATGATATCGTTGATTTGTTGATCATATGAAAAGCTTGGTAGAAATGCATGCTTAGCTATTTTATATGTCGAGTTATAAAGTTGCATAGAATATGTTGGGATATGACATAACATGCGGGTAACATATTCGAGTTAGCATGACTCGATCGAGTGGGTCTGACTCGATCGAGTGGGTATTTGACGATTTTGCAACCAGAATCGTGTTTTTGGGCACTCGATCGAGTACCTTGGGCACTCGATCGAGTAGGGGGTCACTCGATCGAGTAGCCTGGCTACTCGGTCGAGTAGGTTAGAGATCAGAAGGTCTGTTTGGAGTCTGATGTCGAGGCACTCGATCGAGTATAGTGGGCACTTGATCGAGTAGCCTCTTACTCGATCGAGTAGGGTTAGACACTCGATCGAGTGTGTTCTGGGCAGTCCGCCTTCGTGTTTTGAGGTTTTAGTACGTATGTTTATGTCTACCCTTTCTTATATAGTTTCAAGATGCCGCCCAAGAGAAACGCTTATTATGCGAGAGTTGAGACCATGAACGTAGATGATATCGTTAAGATGTTGGAGCATCAAGATACTCTTACTGAGGCTTTAAAGAAATTGGGAAAGGACAAGGAGGTTGATCACTCTAAGTTCAGTCTCTATATAGCGAGGTTCAACCCAAAAGAGTACAAGGGGACCGGGGAACCAAACCTTCTTGACAACTGGCATCGTGAGATGGAGAATATACTAGACCTGGTTCATTGTCCTGATGAGATGAGAGTAGAGCAAGCTGCGTTCTACCTGAGGGAAGCAGCTTGCGAGTGGTGGGATAAGGTGAAGGTGAGTGCTAGGGAGATGTATGCGAACCAGGGCTTACCTGCTATACCTTGGGAAGAGTTTCGGAGGGCTATGAGGAAAGAGTTTGTACCGGAGCATGTGAGGAGTAAGCTGAGGGAGGAGTTTGATGGGTTTAAGATGACATCTGATATGTCAGTTGCTGAGTACTACAAGCAGTTCAATGAGAAGTCTAGGTATGCTGAGGATATGGGTTTGAGTGAGGAGAACCTGGCGCTGAGGTTTGAGAGGGGGTTGACCCTAAGATCATGGATAAGCTACCTGTAGGAGTCCTTACTGATGTTAAGGAAGCTTATGAGAGAGCTGGGAGAGCTGAGAGGTTAGTGGAGATGGCTCAGGAGAGAGTGGGTATTGAGAAAAGAAAGGCTGAGAGTGAGGGTGGTGGCCAATCTAGTCACAAGAAAGGCAACCACAATCAAGCTAAAGGGTTTTCTGCTGGGTCAGGGTTTAGTGCTGGGGCTTCCTTTGGGCGTGGCCGTGTGAGTGGTAGTGGTAGTTGGGGGATGACCTGTTATGGCTGTGGCGGTGTAGGCCACAAGAGACATGAGTGCACGAATATGCCTGGAGCTTTTCAGGGATCGGCTTGGGGGAGCTATTCTTAGGGACCTGCACAGAGTTATGCGAGCAATAGACCGTCTGGGTCATGGTCTAACCGGGGAAGTCAGAGCTATCGGTGGAGGTAACCGCAATGGCGGTAATTCTTATCGAAAACCAGCTACGAACAACAACAACAACCAGGGGTCGGGTGCTAAGCCGACCACATCACCAAGATCTTGTCAGGGAGGTGGACGGAAGACCGATGGAAAGTCAGTTCATGATGGACAAGAAAGCGGTGAGGAGGATGCACATGTTATCACTGGTACTTTTCTTGTTAACGGTATTCATACCTTTGTTTTGTTTGATTCGGGGGCGTCTCAGTCGTTTGTATCTTCGAGTCATGTTAAACGGTTGGTTTGAGGGTATATGAGTCTGTAAGCGAGAAATTTTTTATACCTTCGGGTGAGTCTGTATCATGTGGGAGGTTGTTTAGAGATGTGTCTATGATAGTTGGGCAAGTTGATCTACCTGTAGACTTGCTAGAGTTTCCTTTTGACGATTTTGAGATGATAGTCGGGATGGATTGGTTGGGAAAGTATAAAGCTAAGATAGACTGTCATCAAAAGAAAGTGTCTTTGAGAGGGCCTAAGGGTGTTAGTGTGTCTTATCGTGGATTTCTAGTCAAACCCAAAGTTAAGTTGATTGCAGCTGTCACCTTGAAGTCTTATCTGAGGAAGGGATGTCCTTTGATCTTGTGCCATGTGAGAGATGACCGGATAGAGAGTCCGACAGTTGATCAGATACCAGTGGTGGGAGAGTTTGCAGATGTTTTTCCAGAGGAGATTCCGGGGTTGCCACCGAAGAGGGAGATAGATTTCACCGTTGAGTTGAAACCGGGGACGGGGCCAATCTCTAAGGCACCGTACCGGATGGGTCCTAAGGAAATGGAGGGCTCAGGAAACAGTTAGATGATCTGATAGAGAAGAGGTACATTAGACCTAGTGTATCGCCGTGGGGAGCACCAGTTCTTTTTGTGAAGAAGAAAGATGGGAGTTTGAGGTTGTGCATAGATTACAGAGAGCTGAACCGAGTGACAGTGAAGAACAAGTATCCTTTGCCAAGGATAGATGACCTGTTTGATCAGTTGAGTGGTGCATCAGTCTTTTCTAAGATTGATTTGAGGTCGGGGTACCATCAGGTGAAGATTAGAGAGGTGGACATACCGAAGACAGCTTTCACGTCGAGGTATGGCCATTATGAGTACGTGGTGATGCCGTTTGGGTTATCTAATGCACCGGCTGTGTTTATGGATTTGATGAACAGAATCTTCAGACAGTTTTTGGACAAGTTTGTGGTGGTGTTTATCGATGACATCTTAGTCTACTCTAAGACTAAGGAGGAGCATGAGGAGCATCTGAGGATTGTGTTGCAGACTTTGAGGGAGCATGAGTTATATGCTAAGCTGTCCAACTGTGAGTTCTGGTTAGAGAAAGTTGCTTTTCTGGGGCATGTGATCTCTAAGGAGAGAGTAGCTATGGATCCGGCGAAGATTGAGGCAGTGACAAAGTGGGAAGCACCAAAGAATGTTGCTGAGATCAGGAGTTTCTTGGGTTTAGCTGAATACTACAGACGATTCGTGAAAGATTTCTCCAAGATAGCTAGACCTATGACAGCTTTGATGAGGAAAGAGAACAGGTTTCGCTGGAATGAGAGTTGTGAGAAGGCGTTCCAAACATTAAAGGAGCGTTTGACCACAGCTCCTATCTTAGCATTGCCTGAAGGGATCGAGAACTTTGAGGTTTATACAGATGCCTCAAAGAATGGGTTGGGATGTGTGTTGATGCAGAACGGTAAGGTGATTGCCTATGCTTCTAGGCAATTGAAGCCGTATGAGGAGAACTATCCTACACATGATCTAGAGTTGGGTGCAGTGGTGTTTGCTCTCAAGATTTGGAGATATTACCTTTATGGGGCGACCTTTAAGGTATTTTCGGATCACAAGAGTCTCAAGTACATCTTCACTCAAAAGGAGTTGAACATGAGACAGGGGAGGTGGATGGAGCTGATTGGCGATTATGACATGGATATTATCTACCATGAAGGGAAAGCCAATGTTGTTGCAGATGCTTTGAGTAGGAAGAGTGTACATTCCCTATGTACAACTCTATCTTTGATGAGGTTGAGAGATGAGGTGGGGAAGTTTGGGATACATATGATGCAGAGAGGGGACGCTGTGGGAGATTTGACTGTACAGCCTGATCTTTATGATGATATTCGAGGTAAACAGGCTTTAGATCCTAAGATGGTTGAGTGGAAAGCTGAAGTAGAGAAAGGGACAGTGTCCCGATTCTCTATTCATACAGATGGTAGTTTGAGGTTCGACGGTAGGTGGTGTGTCCCTAATGATGAGGAGCTGAAAAAGACTATCATGACAGAGGCACATTGTACACTGTATTCAGTACATCCAGGTGGTGACAAGCTATACAAGGATTTGAAGAACACGTTTTGGTGGCCTGGGATGAAGAAAGAAACAGCTGAGTTTGTGGCCCGTTGTTTGACATGCCAGAGAGTTAAAGGGGAACAACGGCGACCACAAGGTAAGATTCAGTCTCTAGAGGTACCTGAGTGGAAGTGGGAATCCATTTCTATGGATTTTATCGTGGGTTTGCCAAAAAGTCTACAGGGTAACAACATGATATGGGTGATAGTGGATCGACTGACCAAGTCAGCTCACTTTGTACCAATGAAAGATACATGGACTAAAGCACAATTAGCTATGGCTTATCGAAAGAATGTGCTAAAGTTACATGGAGTCCCTAAGGACATAGTGTCTGACAGAGATGCGAGATTTATCTCAAGGTTTTGGAAAGAGTTGCAGGAATCTTTGGGAACAACTTTGAAGATGAGTACTGACTTTTCATCCCGCGACAGACGGTCGATCGAGAGAACAATCAAAACTCTTGAGGATATGTTACGAGCTTGTGTGATGGACTTTGGTGGTAGCTGGGAACAGAGGTTGGATTTGATAGAGTTTTCTTACAACAACAGCTACCACACTAGTATTGGCATGGCACCGTTTGAGGCTTTATATGGGAGGAGATTCAGGAGTCCGATTTGTTGGGATGACAGTGCTGAGGCAGTGGTTATAGGACTAGAGATGGTACATGAGATGGTTGAACAGATAAAGATGATCAGGGAACAGATGAGAGCAGCTCAGGATAGGCAAAAGAGTTATGCAGATCTACATCGCCGGGATATAGAGTTTCAGGTTGGGGACAAGGTTCTTCTGAAAGTGTCTCCTATGCGTGGGGTTATGAGATTTGGGAAGAAAGGCAAGCTGAGTCAGGAGTTCATCGGGCCTTACGAGATCTTAGAGCGAGTTGGGGAGGTTGCATATCGTCTGGCTTTACCGGCTGCGTTAGAGAGAGTGCATAATGTGTTTCATGTATCGCAGCTGCGGAAGTATGTGAGTGACCCGTCACATGTGTTAGAGGCAGAGAGCTTAGAGCTAGATGAGTCCTTATAATATCTTGAGGTACCTAAGCAGATTCTTGACCGGAAGGTTAGGAAGACTAGGAGCGGTGAGACAGTTTTGCTTAAGATCCTTTGGTTTAACCACGAGACCGAGGAAGCTACATGGGAGGCAGAGGATGCCATGAGAGAGCGTTACCCTTTCCTTTTTGATCAGGTATGTATGGTTACGGGGACGTAACCTTGTTTCTTTTAGGGGGGTAGGAGATGATTGCAAAGAGTTTTTAAGAGTTTTTATACCCTTTTTATGTTGTGTCGGTATGGTTGTTGTCGTTGAGTCGGGTTGAGTTTGGGTTAGTAACATGTTTTGTGTTGAGTTTGTTTTGGTTGTTGAGTCGGGAGTGTTGTAGTGTGAGTCTTTGTTTTATTGTGGTTTGAACTTCGGGGACGAAGTTCTTTTTAAGGAGGGAAGACTGTAATACTACGTATTTATGAGTCTCTGGGTACTCTATCGAGTAGGCCTTACTCTGTCGAGTAAGGGTGAGTTGCAGTTTAAAATAGTTTCTGACCTGTTGGGTACTTGATCGAGTAACGTGGATACTCGATCGAGTAAGGGGGCACTCGATCGAGTACCTTAGCTACTCGATCGAGTAGCCGGTTTACGGGGGATGATTTCTCGGGTTTTGTTAATAATGCGATTAGAGTATATATTATTTCCGTCATTGTTCTTTAAACACTTTTTAAAACCTAATCACTGTGAGAAGAGAAATCAAACTACGTCATTCGCTTTAATCGCATTGTTGGCAAATCCCGGAGCTTAGAAAGTCGGATTTTATCTTTCTTGATACCTTTGTGATCCTTGTGTCGAGGGTAAGACCTATGTACCGTTTTTATAATGTTTCCTTAAAATTGGTTAAACCCTAATATGGGGATTTGGGGATTTTGTTGTTTTGTATGATTGGTAGTGATTATATGTTTGTATGTTAGGAGGAGGATTCGTAGAGGAAGCGTTTTGATATCATTTTGTGAGATCGATCGATTGTGTTGTGCTTTCCAGGTAGGGTTTCCCTACTCAGTATTAGTCCCATAATGCATTGTTGGTGTTGTGTAATTGCTGATTATTATTGTATTGGTTTTATGACGGTTGTTGATTGATTGTTGTTGATGGTTGTGATTGTTTGTCTCTGGTTCTCGAGATGCGTTCTCGGCTGAGTGGAGTCACTTGCGGGAGTGGCTTCACGCCCTAGTTTCGCCCACCGTGGAACCCGCCACGGGAGGGGATGTGCACATTAATGGGACATGGTTATCGCTCGGTATGATGAGCGGGGATTTGGTGGGTACGGCTGCGGTCCCCCCTGGCGTGGCTGGTCCAAAGGGATGGACGATCGGTGTGGAGATTGATTGGTGTGGGTGATTGTGTGTCACTGTTTGAGCTGTGTTGTTTACTATACTATTGATTATATAAATTGTGTGATTAGTACTGACCCCGTTTAATGTTTTAAAAATTGTGGTGATCCATTCGGGGATGGTGAGCAGTTATTGAGCAGGTATGAGTCGAGTTACTGGGATAGCTGGGGTGTGCCACGATCTGATGATCGAAGTCTTCCGCTGTAGCTAGTAGTTTAATAAACATTTCAGTTAGTTGATTAGACAGTTGGTTGAAACATGTATTCGTATTTTTGGTTTTGGTTTTGAGATTGTAACCTTTCGCTAAAGTGTTTCTATTTAAATGTTGTTTCATTATTGTTTATTTGATTATCATTGCCTCCGGTAACCGAGATGGTAGCATCCTTATACCTGGGTGGTCCTGGTAAGGCACTTGGAGTATGGGGATGTTACACAAGTAATCAAGAATTACTAGTTATTTTTGTATGTGACATATTTTATTAGTATGATGATTTTTAAGTGTTAAAAATGCATTATTATGTAACATGTCACATATGTCACAATTGACAAATGACAAAAAATAAAATAAAATGGACCACCATGTTATATGGGTGACCGAAAGTGGAGGGATAAGAGTTAGTGTGCCTTAATTGAGTTGTTTAGTGGAAGGCATCATGATTAACCTCTACATGATAGGGTTGCATACCTGCACCTTGAATAGAACAACCTAAAAAGCAAATGTGCATGCATTGGCACCTTTTTTCCCTCCCTCCAAAACCGGTTCCCCCTTCCCTTTTAGATAATGTGAATTGTTCTCATTTTTCTACGATTCATTCCATGAGAACACACAAAAATTGTATGTGATAATTTTAGAGTGTTCTAAAATAACTCTATACTTTGAGAAAGAAAAAGAGAGCAAAAACTCACAAAACTCTTCCTCTTGACCGAAATTTTCAAGAGCATAATTACAAATTATTTTGTGTCATTTTAAGCTTGTTTTAATTAATACTAGTCTCATATTAATTAAAAATATTAAGGATATTCCTTGGGTATAATTCCTTGGGAGAGATTCTAAACTTGAATCTTGTTCATCCATTGTTGGAAAGCTCAAGAACTAACAAGTAGGAGATCTTGTTGGTGCCCAATAAATCCGAAATCCCAAAGTAAGATTGACGATTTCTTCTCTAATCTTGTTTTTAGTTTGCATGCATAAGATCTAGTTATTATTTTATGACTAAATAATCACATTTGTATGATATGTATAGAAATGGAATTAATGAATCCTAACAAGTGGTATCAGAGCAACCCTGCGATTGTGTGGTGATGGGAGGCAGTTGTTTTACGCTCCTGGAGGCAGTTGTTATACGCTCCATTATGATCACCCACCTAGCGGGGGAGGATTCTGGGTTAGCGGTTATGCTCCCAGGCGCAACGAGGACGTTACGTTCTTAAAGTGGGGGTGATTGTAACACCCCACGTTAATTGAAAATGTCAAGTGATAGGCTTAAATGACTCTTGCTTAAAGGGATTGGAAGTACTACTCATATCAACAAAGTGCACTTTCTTTTATGGTCATCCATGTAAAACAACTCCACAATTAAGCGTGCTTGGCTGAGAGCAGTCTTAGGATGGGTGACCTCCTGGGAAGCTTCCCAGGATGCGCATGAGTGAGGACAAAATGCGCTATAAAGAACCCGTTTTGATCTGTGGGCCATGTACACAGCCTGGTGAGCTATCATAAGTAACCGCTCCCGACCCGGTTTGGGCCGGGGTGTTACACCATAACTAAACATGCATTTTAAATCGAGTTTATCGACCGTGTCAATTACAATTATCGTAGTTCACCGCTTTAGTTCACTTAAAACGTGATAGATAATAAATTGACATGACCTCTGGCTAAATAAACAATTGAGACTTAGCCTTACCAAAAATTAGAAACCATGAAAACCTATTTCGTGAGGGAGTGCGCTCGGCCAAACCGGGGTACAAACCTTGTTACGTAGGGGAAGTGGGTGGTAAATGTCTATCCACCGAATTCATGTTGATGAGGGTTGTATCGCCAAAGCGTGCCCAAGTTAATGTGAATTTGGATCATGGACACATTTATTCGAAATTTGGGTTGAACTCAACAAAAGTATTCTCGACCATAGCCGGATGTGTTTTGGGCTAAAGATAAATATTAATGTAATTTTATAGACCAAGAGTTCTAAAAATAGAATCGATTAAAGAGTTAATCCACCGAGTTATATTGATGAGGGTTGTATCGCCAAAGCGTGCCCAAGTTAATATGAATTTGGATCTTGGAATCATTTATAATAGTTGGGTAGAGGTCAATATGTAAATGCTTTACTTGTTAAATTATTTACAAGTATTATTATAACGATAAATGTTTTGTTTTCATTATTCCGTTATCATATTGTTCTATTTCTTTACCTCAATTTATACGATATCATTTCGATTTTAATTCAAATCTCCATTAAAACATCGTAACTAAAGACAAATATGAATTTTCTTCTAAAACCTCGTGTTATCCATTGGAAGGATCTCTTATGAAGAGTATAGATGAAAGTTATTCATGATCAAAAGAGTTTTTTATTCTTGACTAACATATCTACTTACAATGGATTATTTTTCATATGCTTAATCGAATTAAGTACTTTGAAACGTTAAATCATTTGGTAATTAGATTTTTTAGAAGTCGTAATTGACCAAAATAAAGCAACCACTTCAATGAAAGTTTTAAGACTAAACGAACGAATGAAGTAGTCTTCATGAAATTCAATTTTGCTTCTCTAAGCAAAGACTCATTGAATTGAGTGGGAGCATTCTCTTAACCGTTAAGAAAAGGACGAGGTTCTAAGAAGTAAAATTAGAATGGAATTGATACAAGGTAATGGTAAAAGTAAAGTTATTGAGAATAACGATACTAAACCTATCAATCCCGACCGATAAAGTTTCCATTGTCTTAATTGTTGGACGCTAGAAAGGAAACTACCCCAAATTATTGAAGAATCAGCAAGTTAGTTGTGGGACATCTAATGGGACCTTCTTCTTTAAATGTTTATTTGATTAACATAAATTTTGCTAGTACTACTTCGTCAATATTAGAAACCAGTGGAGGTTTTCATCATTGTATTCGATACATAAGATGATTATAATATGACGACTAGCATCAAATAATGTCGAGAAATAGAGTCATTGTGTAATCAATCTAGTTTTGGGTTTATAATTGTACCTTAATTATGACTATTAAGTGCATAAACTCTGAATAAGAATATAATCTTGTTAAGATACAAAAGATGTTTCACTTTAGTGACCCTATACACCACGATTTGATGTATGGCTAGCCCATTATCAAGGTGAATATATTCTAAACCAAACTAGAATGATACATCATGTAGATGATGCAAGACTCAAATTGGTAACCCAAGATTAAACCTTAAATTCTGGAATGATGAACGCAAAGAGTTATCGAGTACTCTTGGAACCATTAGATTGTTAATCTTATGGTATATGCGTATCTTGTATTCAAAGCAAGATGTCTCGTGCTTTTTGGTTGAAAAGGAGATCGAGGTTGTAAATCATTGATCCAAAATAGGTTGATCATTTTCTTTTACCAACGATTTAAGTTGACACTAATGTGTTCACTTAATAAGGTAAATAAAGAAATCTTTGAACAAGTTCAAAGAATTCCAGGAATCACGATTTAGTCGTGATGGGATTATCAAAGTGAAGACTTTGATATAAGCCAAAGGAAATGTGATATAGTATCACAAGTTAATCTCTCTTAGCACGCATTATGGGATAATGTGTGGTTGGATAAAGAAATCAAACCCTATTCGATATGTTTTGGACTTTAATCAAGTTACTTTGAGTTACTTGATCCTTTTGGGGATTTTATCATTTTGTCTAAATTATTTTTCCACTAAATCTAAAACAATTCATATGAGATATAAAATGGTAGGGTACCATGTGTTAGTTATTTAGACCATATTAATACTCATCTTATGATATTAAAATAACAAATTAATTTAAAATGGTCTAAATCTACATGCATGCAAATAAAAGTATAAAAGAATGGTTTAAAACCATCTTAAGACAAAAGTTCCTTACATTGCTATAAGGTAAAATATGGGCACTACAAAGGTCACCTACCTTTGTAGTTCTTGAGCTATTACTTTTGGATGATCCTCCTAAAACTTCTAGTACCTCCTATGGTAGCACCCAAGAATCAACCCAAAAATTACTAGAATTACTAACTAGATAATTGTAATAATAACCTTGTAATATGTAATATTATTACACTAATAATATTATATAATGAATATTATTATTTGTGAGTTATATTTGATTTTTATGATCACAAATTGATCAAGCTATGATGAAGAAGATGAAGAAAAAGACACTTTTTTTTCTCTTCAAATGAACCGGCCAAGGAGGAAAAATAGAGGATTTTTTTCACTAAAAAAACATCACATGCAAATGTGTAAATAAGGGGTATATATAGACCTCTCAAATGTATACAATTGAGAGGAACATCACATGTGATTTTCCACCAAAATGTTGACTAAAGTGGTCTCTAGTGACCTCATATATTTCGGTCCAAATTGACCTTATTTAGTCCATTTCGATTTTCGACATTTGTCCCACAAATGCTTATAAATCTTATATTTAATTATCTTACATAATTAAATAATAATTTAATTATTTAACGGTTAAATAATACAAATTAACCACTAATGACTACTTAACTATTAAGTAATCATGAGATCATTTTATCAACATACATTGTGTCAATACTACCCCATTTAGCTAATTTTACAACCTCTTGTAAATAAAATAGCTAATAACCTTCACCTCAAAACTTATATACACAACTCGTATTAATTAACTATTAATTAATAAATTTATTAATTAATTATCAAATAATTAAATAATAAATCCCCTTGACCCGAGTTCGTAACTCGTCATCAAATAATATATTCACATGACTTGTTAAAAGTCAATTAATACAAGGATTTAATTAATTTGTATCACATACAAATAATTAGGTTTTCCATTTGGGCATCATCCTATAGGTGTGACCTAAAGGGATCAGCTGATCACCGCCATCACACGACAGTAATGTCAAACTCTAGTCAGCCAATCATTACCGATTAACGATGACCAGCTGACAAATAAATAAATAAATCCCTGTTATTCCTTTTACGAGATTTATTATGTAAACGCACTTATTGTGGAGGACACTACTCCAACACTATGCTTGTAAGTTTTCACAAGAAACAAATGCTCATTTTTCCTTACTATAATCACGAGTACAACTTTGTGGCTCGTGAAGCTGTCTTTCTAGAATACAAGTTTATTTCTAGAAGACAGAGTGGAAGAAATTATTCAAGAGCCACAAAAGAATTGTGTCAAAAATTGTATGTCGCAAGAAACTGGTTTTTCTTGGCTACATGACGTTGTTTCTTCGAAACCTAGGAGGTTAAATTCATCACTTGTTGAAGTTGATGAATTCATGTTACTTTTAAGAAAGTAAAGAGCTTACAACTTACAAGGAAATTGTTTGATTCAAGTTACTTCTGGAAAGTAATGAATATATGACTTACATGAGAGTGTTTAAGTCACAACTCAATACAAGGCTTAGAGCCATGGAAATCCGAAATAAATTCCAAGTGAATTGTTAGATATCAAAGCTTGATTGGTGGCAAAGGGTTTTTCACTAGTTGAAATGCTTAAGTCTATTTGGATCTTCTTAGGGATTATGTTTCATTATGAGATATATAGCGAGTGAATCTTGTTAGAATCATTAATCTCATTAATTTACATATTCATACATGAAAAGATTTATTTAGTCATAAAATAAAAGCTAGATCTTATGCATGCAAACATAAAAAGATAAGAGAAGAAATCGTCTTTCTTACTTTGAGATTTCGGATTTTGGGCACCAACAAGATCTCCTACTTGTTAGTTCTTGAGCTTTCCAACAATGGATAAACAAGATTCAAGAGTAGAATCTCTCCTCAAGGATTTATATCAAGGAACCAATCTTAATGCTAATACCAATTTTGTTACTAGAAATTATGTATTAGCTCCTTAAAAATCACTAACATAGATATTACTACAACTAGTAATATATAAGAAAATATTAGTATGGAAAGGAATTTTTTGAACTTTATTTCTCTAGAAAACTAGTAGAGAAAAGGAGTAGAGAGATAAGTTGTTTCATATGGAATGAATGATCAAAATCAGAAAACTATTTTTCATTAGTGGAGTGGAGGGGGCCGGTCAAGGAGTGGGTTAGAGTGCCCACTCTTTGCTCATCTTTTGCTACAATTTTTCTTCACAATATATGTAGTATGCTAGACTAGGGTATTAATAGGTTTTCTTAATCATGACCTATTTTCTCTTAAAAAGAACACCCATTATCTATGGTACCCTCCATTTTCGGTCCAAATGGATAAAATGGTTTCCATTTTATCTTTGTCATTTGTAATACTATCACATGTCACATATTACATGACCCATTATGTAATTATGCAATTTTAACTCCTTAAAATTCATAATACACAAAAATGAAACAATTAAATAATTTCACTAGTAATTCTCAATTACTATCTTATAAAAATTGTCACTTTAATATAAATTACAACGTCTTATAATTTAGATGGACCGTTCATTCCCATCTCAATTGTTTCATAAACAATAAACAATTCTAAGTAAATAAAACAATTCGATTACTTAGACGGAGTCTTATTTAATCCAATTATAATAAGACCGTCAACTTACTCATAAAAATCATTTCCAATTTTAAGGTAGTAATTAACTCGTATCTACATACGATTAATTAAATAATCAATTAGGACCGTATTCCCTAAAGATATGACCTTAAGGGATCAACTGGTCACCACCGTCGCACGACAGTAATGTCAAACTCTAGTAAGCCAATCATTACCGATATGTGTGGACCAGTTGACTGTAAAATATTACATCCCACATGTATTCTTAAAATGAGATTTAAATATGTGATCATCATGATCGACAGCTGTGATCGCATTATTGTCGGAGGACACTTATTCCAACAAATCTAAAACCCACTTCTTCAATTAGAAGGAATGTATTCAATACATGTCTTGAGTTTTGTAGATTCTTGCAATCCTAAGATAATGTGAAACTTAAGAGAGGGACTTAAGTAGGACATCAATGAGTTGGAATAAATGTTTTGATCATGTTATAAAACTTTTCTCAATAAGTCGAGAAGTTGTGTTTATACATGGAGTTTAGTGGGAGTTACGATAATTTTAATTAGTCTAATATGTGGATGACATATTGATCATTGGGAATGATTTAAGACTTGGAGAAATATAATACATCTATAATATATGGATTTATGGAGATAAATCTATATGATGTTAGCATCATATAAGAGTTCTTATGTTGATAAGATTCATGACTAGTTCAATCATGTTGAACATATTTGATTGATTCCATTTGCTTCCGCTGCCGGATCAATTAAATGAGTAATGATGTATAACACTTCATATACTTTGAGTATGATGAATTGTTTCAAAATCGAATTTAAGTAATAGTTACCAAGTAGCCATATAGATTATTCTTAAGTGCTTGAGGAAGCATTAAGGATGGAAAGTTAAGTGTTTTTGATGCAATTAACTAATTTGTGTAAGGGTGTTACACAAATGACAATTGAGATTGTGAAAGGTTTCAGACAAAACCATATTCAAAACACGTGAAGATGGTTAAGGAACCATTGTGGCTATGTTATTTAAGAAATAGATTTGCTAGAATCATTCTAGGCAATAGAGAACAATGAGAGATATTTACAACGAAAATTGAGTACACTTGCAATCATGAGATGTGCAAGAAGGATGAGTCCCGCACACTGTGAAAACAGTGGGAGCTATTCTAAGGCTAGAGGGCCTATGTCAAGATTGGATCTAGACACGTACTCAGAAAGTTTTGTAATGCAAATGTATACATTACAAAGGAAAACGAGTATGTAGTAAGGTTGAGTAAGGTACAAGAAATTGATAAAACCTACTAACCAAAGCCTTCTCATAGGCTTAATGTGATGAGTCATGTCATTTCAATTGGATTGAGATGAATAACTACATACAAGATCAAATTGGATTGTAAGAATATGAAATAGTAATCAGGTATTGACTATTCATATGTGATAATCACATTTGTCGTTCAAGTTTTTAATCTAAAAACTCCTTTTATACTTTGTTACATCCAAACGGGTTGTAGAGACAATATTGAACCCCGTTAAAGTGAACCCGGATTAACATAGTATTTGCCCATAGTCACTTGTATGAGGTGACATCTCGAAGTGACTAGAGTGTGATGCGATTGATGACAAGTTCAAGTGCCATGGAGTCATGTGAGATGACTAGTCGATCACATAGGCAGACTGTTAGGAACACTTTGTCGGGTTAATGACCGCTTATAGAGTTCTGGCAAATTTATATAGCCTGATCGTGGCGAGAGCTACTATAGTATTCTAATGAGTCAATTCTTTGACTAAAGACTGTTCGCCTAAGGTGGCACAGTTTCAGATTAACTTTGATTTATGTTACTACGACCTTCGTAAATGGGGTCAAATGGGCATATTTTGGGTTACGATGGCTGTGGCTAATCGAAGGGAATAATGCGATATGAATTGTCCACCCCTTGTCAGGGTTAAAAGAATATCTCAGGGCCACTCGAGGAGTAATGAACTGGAAATGCGTGGCCACGCTCGGATGGTATATATGGTAGATAATTCCGGTCAATCAGTTATTCTCCAGATCGAGGAAACCACTCTCGATATGATCACTTGCAAGCACGACCCGAAAGACACCTTGCATTGAGTGGGAGATAGTAATAGGACAAGAGAATTGGTGACACACACTTGTCGAGGACAAGTGGGAGATTGTTGGAATAAGTGTCCTCCGACAATAATGCGATCACAATTGTCGATCATGATGATCACATGTTTAAATCTCATGTATAAGAATACAAGAGGGAAAGTAATATTTTACAGTCAACTGGTCCACACATATCGGTAATGATTGGCTGACTAGAGTTTGACATTACTGTCGTGCGACAGTGGTGATCAGTTGATCCCCTTAGGTCATACCTATAGGAAAATACTCTTAATTGATCATTTAATTAATCGTATGCCGATACGAGTTAATTAAATTGCTTAATATTGACGGATGATTTTGTGAGTAAAATTAACGTGTCTTATTGTAATTCGATTAAATTAGATACGGTCTAAGTAATCGAATTGTTTTATTACTTAGAATAAAATATTGTTTACGAAACAATTGAAACAGAATGAATAATTTATTATAAATACAAGTTGTTGTAATTTATAATTTGATAAACCATTTTGGTACAAGTAATCAAGAATTACTAGTTATTTTTGTATGTGACATATTTTATTAATATGATGATTTTTAAGTGTTAAAAATGCATTATTATGTAACATGTCATGTAACATGTCACATATGTCACAATTGACAAATGACAAAAAAAATAAAATGGACCACCATGTTATATGGGTGACCGAAAATGGAGGGATAAGGGTTAGTGTGCCTTAATTGAGTTGTTTAGTGGAAGGCATCATGATTAACCTCTACATGATAGGGTTGCATGCCTACACCTTGAATAGAACAACCTAAAAAGCAAATGTGCATGCATTGGCACCCTTTTCCCTCCCTCCAAAACCGGTCCCCCCTTCCCTTTTAGGTAATGTGAATTGTTCTCATTTTTCTACGATTCATTCCATGAGAACACACAAAAATTGTATGTGATAATTTTAGAGTGTTCTAAAATAACTCTATACTTTGAGAAAGAAAAAGAGAGCAAAAACTCACAAAACTCTTCCTCTTGACCGAAATTTTCAAGAGCAAAATTACAAATTATTTTGTGTCATTTTAAGCTTGTTTTAATTAATACTAGTCTCATATTAATTAAAATTATTAAGGATATTCCTTGGGTATAATTCCTTAAGAGAGATTCGAAAGCTCAAGAACTAACAAGTAGGAGATCTTGTTGATGCCCAATAAATCCGAAATCCCAAAATAAGATTGACGATTTCTTCTCTAATCTTGTTTTTAGTTTGCATGCATAAGATCTAGTTATTATTTTATGACTAAATAATCACATTTGTATGATATGTATAGAAATGGAATTAATGAATCCTAACAGGTTGGTGGGACGTGACGAGCATCGATGGGATTAGACCGCCAATTAGTTTACATTATCATTATCATCTTAGTTAACAAAGACTTTTGATGTATTAGTTAATTATTCAATTATTGGGTGGAATTTGCAAGACAGTTTCAGACGGTTTGACATTATTATGTAATTTAAAGTAATCTATTATTGTTTGTCTTATGATATGTACTATACCCCAGGTAACTCCGTATTTTCAGAGTAGTACTCAGTCGAGTACTGGGTGTACTCGGTCGAGTGGGGATACCTGAGTGAGTTGGTGTTGTAGACCTTGTCCTGACCAGTGTCTACTCGACCGAGTAAATTGGGCACTCGACTGAGTAGTTGTAACATCCCTAATTTCCGTTTAATATTTCTTTAATTTTATTTTCCCATATTTCGTATTTTATTTTTCCGGGAAAATATCCTTCTATTGTCTTTTTGGCTCGTTGGGTTTGAAGTGGGTGAAGACCCGCTCCTTTCTTGTGCTTCACGTGAGGTTGGAGTATATGGGTGGAGTTTTGGGCCTAAGTTTGGTTTAAACCCATGAGATTTTCTATATATAAAAAGGGAAACCAAACCCTTCCTTTTCTTTTCTCATAATTCTCACAAAACCCTAAACCTAATCTTTCTTCTCTTTTCTCTCCCCTTGTGCCGCACGCATTTTTGACCTAGGGATTCGTGCCGTTTTCTCTTCATCGTTATTCATCGTTTCTCGAGCCTTGGTTGATCCTATTCGTTGGATCTATCAATCTTTGTCGTACGTTCCGTGTTCTTTTAAGCGTTTATTTCGTTAGTTTTGTATAATTAGTATTTTAATTAGAATCGTTCTCCTTTGACACGTGTGATGACTCAATGAAGGCGTAGAGACCATACCCGGAGAAGACATCTATATTGTGGAAGACGATCTTTATATTTAATTTGCTAAAAAAGTAACTAGACATTTCTTTTTTAATTGTGTTTATGCCAATTGATATAATTAATATGATTTAATGATTGTTTGTATGGTTGGTACATGTTTGATGGTTTATTGTCATGATTTGTTATGTTTTCGCATGTTTATTGTATATGTTGTAATGTCTTAATTGTATACCGTATGTTGTTTATGCGTTGTTATGAGTGTCGTGTGCGCAACTAGGGTTCACGAGTGAAACCCTAGAGACGGCAAGACTTGCGGCCATGAGGATTGGTTAGGGTTATAGTTGAACTTGGTATAACTTTGAAAATATGATTCAAAGTTATGGCTAAAGCTAGTACAACCTTGAGTAATGACTCAAGTTATGGCTGTTTGAGGTATAACCTTGGAAATATGAATCAAGATTATAGCTGGAGCTACTATAACTTTGGAATACGAGTTAAGGTTATAGATGAGACTAACGTAACCCTGTGATTATGGCTCAAGGTTATGGTTGGAATTAGTATAACTTTGAGTTTTGTGTCAAGGTTATGGTTGAGGTTAGTATAACCTCAAAGGTATTTGTTGAAGTTATAGTCAAGGCTAGTATAACCTCACATTTAGAGTTCATGTTATGGTTAAGGTTACTATAACATTAATCGTTAGTATTTGTTTCATATGTGGAATTGTACCCAGTTGTAGTATAACATTGTGTTTCCATGTGTCTTTGGTTACTCTATTCATACGATAAGTAGTACAGTCGTTACACTATTCTATGAGTTGAGTCGTGATGTGGTACATGTATTATTTGTACAGTTAGTTATACTGTGCACTTGTTGTTTGGCTGGTTGTATAGATGACGATAGTATCAGTTATATACTATCAAAATGAATAAACGCTACCCTTCAGGGATTCATATGGTCTATGGTCGGGGGGCAGCAGAGGTAGTTCGTTATACGCTCTGTTCCCCAAGTGTCGTTCGGTGTACAGTTATTGCACCGAGAGGTCTGGCCAGGTCTTAGGCATATAGGTATTGATTATACGCTATACATAGTGTGGATGCAGTTCATTATACGGTCCACAGTGGATGCAGTTTGTTATACGGTCGATACCGATTATGAAGGCAATTCGTTATTCGCTTCATTTCTAGAGGCAGTTCGTTATACGCTCTAACGACGTTCATTCTATACATTGTGCTTGTAGCTAGAGGCAGATCGTTATACGCTCCGTTAGTCAGAGGCAGTTCGTTATACGCTCTGAGGGTTATTTGGTTTGGTCACTTTCGCATTGAGTCTGATTGTCCTAAGATTCTACATGGTGTCGTAACATGGGTTGTTGTCATGTGTCTTCTCGTGTTGTTTAACTTAGAGTTATTATTTAAATGGTTATCTTAATATGTCTTTGTCTGGTGTTAAGTTGGTGTTGAGTCTTCATGAGTATAGATGGTCTCACATGTTTACTGATTTTGCATTTCAATTGTTATTGATTGTTGGTTATATTTAATTGTTGTAAATATGACTAGGAGCATCTAGTTACTCCAGACTGATTGTCGACCCCCCACTCTCAGGTTGTTCAGATTGGTGTTGTGTTGATGATGCTTGTTTGGGATTCATCGAGAGGCGAGACGAATAATAAATTAGGAGTTTGTTTTATGTTTGAGAACCCTTGAATAATGTATTAGATTTGGTTTGGTTTTAGTATCGATCCGGATTTGGTCAGGTGTTTCCGCCACCTTTACCCTATTATCATTGTTATACTCTGATAATTCATTTAATATATGCTTTCCTTTTGTTTTTATAATCCGCGTTGTTATAGTTGGTATCAGAGCGAACATGCTCCCAACTCTCGCTTAGTTAATGACTAAAATAAATGGCCTAGTATATGTGTGAGAGTAAATGGGGTGAAAACCAATAGGATTTGTTGGTTTTCTTTGTAATACTACGTATTCTGATAGTTGGGTACTCGGTCGAGTTGGTTGTACTCGACCGAGTAAAGTAGACATGTGTTTGGTCAGACTTCTGCCTAAGGGTCACTCGACCGAGTCAGTGAGGCACTCGGTCGAGTATTGGGTACTCGGCCGAGTGCCCGATCTTGGGTCGTGTTTTGCGCGGTTTGATTAGAATGATTTGGGAGTCAATTAATCACATAATCAGTTTTTGTTAATCATTTCTAACCCTAAAATATTTCTCCAAACTCTCCGTAATCACTCTAATGATCAACCTAGTAAGGATCTAGCTTTTATCGTCGGATTTCACCTTACGTCATGTCAATCGCTGTTGTAAGTCTCGATCTCTATTCTTATGTTTATACTATACATAACCCTAATTTTGGGGGATTATTTTGGGGAATTGGTAATTGGGCACTAGATTGATAATTGAGGGTGTGGACATGCGGCAGTCGAAAGGCCACGCTCGGCGGCGTAATAGATGCTTTCGACCGGATCATTTTAGATTGGTCGGTTTCGTCTCGGCAAGGGTCTCGAAGCGATGTTAGAGATGTTCGGAGTCACCACCAAGCAATTATGAGATGCCTGGAAACCGTTCGAATCCACTTTATACCTAGGTCAATCAAGGCAAAAGCGGTGCTTGACATAGGTACTAAAGATAAGGAATCGTCCCTCTTTAGCATCCTATCGCTAGAATGACTCTCGTTCGCCCTAGATAAGGTCATCCACTATCCAAAGTTTCTGAGTAAGAGGTGAAGGTACGTATTGGGAAGCCCTTTAATCGGACACCCAATCCCACCCGCGGTAGTGGCCTCTACTGATCGATCTTGGTTGGTTGAATGCAAAAGTTGTTAAAACGGATAAATGCATGAATGCGCATCCATAAGTTTAAGCATAACATGTGTAATTTACTATGTCGATTGTTTATCCAAATATCAAGTAATTGATGTCAAGTTGGATTTAATGTTGATTTACATGTAAGACGGAAATTAAACATCCATTTACCGAGTTAGGTTTATGGTGCATAACACGATTTATTTGTCTTTAGAAAAGTGTTTTGTAAATGCAAAGTGTAAATTGTGGACTCGTCAATTTGATCTGTCATGTATTCGGGTTAACCGAAGTCGGGATCGTCCTAGACGAGTGCTGGAAAGGAAACAGGACCTGCATCAGTCAGCCTATTGAGGCGCGAGCCATAGGGCGATGCAAGGGAGCCTGCCCAGATTTGAAAACTGGAAATCAGAGGGTCTGTTTAGGCGCATGGCAGACGACGAACCAAAGGGGTGTCTCCTGGTTGTTGAAAATGTTTATGAAATTGTTTGTAAAAGGGTGTCAAAACCCGTTTTGTTGAAAAGGTCGTTGAGACCGTTTTTGTGCTAATGTGAAGAACGGGACTTGAACAATTATCATTATGTTGACAATATTCGATGTCGGGTTCGGTTTTGCAAGCTTGACATGATAGTTTTGTAAGAAAAGATGCAAAATATTTGATATGAACTAAATATGTTAAGTTCATTGCTTTGAAATTAGTCAAAGTTTATCATCGTACTTGGATTAAACTGATATGGTATGTAGAATCAAGGATGATTATGCATGTATGACTAATATGGTTGTTTTGAAAATGTAAACAAATGAATAAAAGGTTTTAAAATACCCTTTAAAATGTAATTAACCAAATATTGTCACCGAAACACGGATTAAACTGTCATGGTATAAGGAACCAAGGGTGAACATAAATTATGGTTAAAAAGATTTATCATAAAAATGATTTGAAATGGTAAAAACCGATTGTAGAATTAAATGAAAATGGATAGAATGAACTCAAACGCATTTGAGTTCTGACCTGGGCAGCCAGTATAGGCGCGAGCCACCTAGTTGTGACTAGGGGCTCCTGTTTCAGTTCAAAACTCAGTTTTAACTCATTCGATCCGTATTTTGGACCATGTTATGCATGTTTTAGCATGTCAAGGTCATAAAAACAGATAAAAGAACATGAAAGAAGAGGATTAATTATACCCTCATACTTACATGCTAGGTTGCTAGACGAGAAATCGACGGAAGTGTAAAAACTTATTAGGTCGGAAAACTCGGTTTAAAACCGTTTTTGTAAAGTAAGGAGTGTTGCTTTGTTTAGTGATGGTGTAGTTGGCCGAAATGGTCGGTCAAGTGATTTAATGTACGATGACGGTACCAAACAATGTGTAAGGCTCGTATTTTCGATCGGTAAGTCGGAAATACGTGTCGTTTGTTGACTCGGGAAGTCGAGGTCTAGAATTTTAAGGGAGAAAAGAGGGGGCGGACGCTCGCGTACCTTCAAATGGTGGCATTTGAGAGGTATTTATAGAGGATTGTGTGCGTTTTGAGCGACATGGCCGTATAGGCTACTCGACGAGGCGCGAGCATGTTCGCGGGTCTTCGAGTTGTCTTGTCACTATCACGCATTTGGAATCATGGTTTGTTCTATCCTAGGTTTTGGATCTCATGATTGTTGTACTTGACCATCAAGTATACCGTGTATACTTAGTATGGAAGGTTTGTGATGTTTGTTTTTTGTGTTTGACTCGAATTGACTCGTTGTTGGAGTCGGGATTTGAATTTCGAGTCGGTTTTTGGTCTGGTGTTGGTTTTGACTTTAGTTAGTATCATTGCGACCCCGTCGTCGTGCATAAAACACTCCAGGTATTTTTGAAATGTTTTGAAAATGTTTTGTTTTCGAAATCGTTTTAAGTTTTCCGACGCATAGTTATACAAATTGTCGATCAAACGTAGCGATTCCTAAGCATGTTGACAAGGAACGGTCTGCCATTTGGACAGTCCTATTTGTGCATCTAAACTGAATCAAACCTATCTTTTGAGCTAAAGACAAGGGTACGACACTGATGCTGGCGCTCAAATCACACAAAGCATTATCAATAGTATGGGTGCCTATAAAACATGGGATGGAAAAACTATCTGGGTCAGCCAATTGGGGTGGAGACTTATTTGTAAGAGCGCACTACACTCCGTTGTAAAAGCAATAATCTTTACCTCAGCAAAATTCCTCTTACGAGACAATTTCTTTCATAAATTTAGCATATGAGGGAATTTGTGTAATATGTTCAGTGAACGGTACCGTTACCTGCAGATCCTTCACGACTTTCAAAAACTTCCCGAATTGCTGCTCAATCTTCGTATTCAGCTGTCGCACTGGAAATGGAAGCTTAATTGCAATATGTGGCTCAGCAGCTTTACTCTTCCCTCCATCAGTAATGGACGCCTTATCAGCAATAGAAGACATTTTAATAGCAACAGACGATGGATCAGCAATTCCGTCTGGCAAATTAGTCGATCGACCGGTTGGATCAGTCGATTGACTAAAAGGACCAGTCGATCGACCACTATGGTCAGTCGATCGACTTTTTTCGATTTTCACATTGCTCATATCAGAAGTTTTAGTCAATCGACCAAAAGTTCCTGTCGATCGACTTTTTTCAGCAATCCCAACAGTTTCGTCAGCAAATTTATCTTCCGCATCAACATCCAGATCTTCAATAATAACCTCGTTGCTCACCCGGGCATTTCTGGTCCATCATATGTAAGACCACTCCGAAGATGTATCGTATTAACGGTCTCATGAGGCTTATCGGGCTTAAACGGCAACGCACCTGGCTGCCTACTTGTATTTTGGCTCGATAACTGGGCAATTTGATTGTCCAAGACTTTATTGTGAGCCAACAACTGAGCAACTAGAGCCTCCTACTTTTGTGAAGCAGCCATTTGCTGTTGTAACATAGCTTTAATGTCTGACATATCACTGTTCGAAGTCTGAGGAGGAGGTTGCATCTGTTGAAACTATTGTTGAGGCGGCCTATTAAAGTTCCCTTGTGGTTGATTACCACGTTTTTGAGGGCTGATGTAAGGATTGGCCGGCGGAGGAGTAGGTTGGTACACATTCTGATTTCTCTCAGCAAAGAAATTGGAATACGGAGTACCTTGCTTGAATGATTGATAGGCATGAACTTGTTCCAAAGTACGCATGCATTCAGCTGCAAATGACCCTGTGTACCACATCGCTCACAAGGGACCTCCTGTTGAACGAAAGCATTAACTGTCTGCCGATTTCCCAAGCACTGAGTTGTCTTTAGTTTGACAATCTGGGCAGTTAGAGCCTCTAACTGAGTTGCAATTACACTATCCGAACCACCTCCTCTTTTGCTACCTCTTGGATTACCGTACTCAGCTGTGTGAGTAGCTATCTGATCAATTATTTTCCAGGCATTGGTATCATTAGTGTTGTCCTGGAATCTCCCATTGGGGCTGTGAAGAGTCTATCGATCCGAAATACTCAAGAGGGGGGGGGGTGAATTGAGGATTAAAACTTTTTCGATTGTATATGTATAATTAATTATTTAAAGTTTATTGATTAAACTTTAACTAATTAACTAATGAACGAACAAAAACAAAATAAACAAACGAACGAAGGAGAGAGACACACGGGTTTTGAAGTGGTTCAGTTTCACAAATCGAAACCTACGTCCACTATTCTCGATTAATAAATTTAGTACCTTTCTACGGATTACAAATTTACTAACCCAACTCGTACAACTAACCCTAGTTATAACTCAAACGAGTACCGTTAAATACTCGAGTGACTAACTTACGCTAATAAGAAAGCACTAATGATTCTTGCAAAGGTTCACATTAATGAACAAGTAAGAAATCGATTAAGCACTATTATCTTATAACGAAAACTAATGAATGAATATACGAGTTTATAAACACACGACCGTTTTTGAAAATTGCAAAAACGGTTTTCTTGCTTTTGAAACACACAGTTTTGCTTTTAAAATAAAATCAATTTTTATGCTTAAGGTCTTACATTCAAATGTTGCAAAAGCAAAGTATTTATAGGAAAGGAAAGAGCATGGCTCACGATTTGCTCGAAACCCTAATAGCCGAAATATGGATATGTAAACAAATCATATCTTCTATTATTTATTTCCTTAAAGTCCTAAGAGAAAGTAGAGAATATTCCAAAGAGAAAATTGTTGATTACAGCCTTTTAAAAATCACTTTTTGAAAATTACAGCCTTATAAATTTTTTTTTGAAAATTACATCCAAAATATTACTTTTCTTCTAAAATTGCACCAGCTTGAGGTTTTTGGTGAATTTTGATGATGTTTTTATGATGTACCCTTTATTATTTGAGAGCCTACTTACCCAGATTTCTTACCTCTCCTTAACACAAACCAATTATTCACCCCAAACATCATAAAAACATCATCAAAATTCACCGAAAACCTCAAGTTGGTGCAACTTTAGAAGAAAAGTAATATTTTGGATGTAATTTTCAAAAAAAATTTTATAAGGCTGTAATTTTCAAAAAGTGATTTTTAAAAGGCTGTAATCAACAATTTTCTCTATTCCAAAAGATAGAATATAAATTATTCTTCTATTATCTTTTCCATAAATCTTAAGATATGATAAGATTTTCCATAACAAAAATATCCTTATCATAAACAACCATATCAAGTTAAATATAAAAGATATGTTAAGATAATTCTAGAGAATTAAATCAATAACAATCTTTTATCCCTTAAGGCAACACGAGATAACACGCCACATATGCCTCGTGATCCGTGGAAACCCTAGCTTGATATTAGGTCAGATTTTAGGGTTTAGGAATATGCTATGTTAAAACCCTAATTAGTAATATGGCTCGACTCATAGGTTGATCCAACGTGATTTTATTTTTTTTGGTGAAATGTGAGAGTTTTCATTAATAAAATAGTTAATATTCAAGTACAACTTCAATACTGCAAGTTCTAAGACTAGTCACAACTACAACAAGATATCTAAACAAGAGAGCCACTGCTGATCATGACTAGTAACTGGTTGCATAATCATCTGACTGATTCGAGCATGAATCAAACGCTTCACATCTTTCACACTTTTGTCTGGCATTGTTAGCTGCAAGTCCATCCTACATTTGTTCCTTTCCATCCAAATTCTATACCAGCAGGCCAGCTTAGCCATTCTACAGACATGTTGCTGCAATTGAGAGTACTTCCTATCAGAGTGCAATTTGAGTTGCAGCCATATCTCAATCTGTCCCAATATTTGTTTGCTGTATAAACAGTCTTCAAAAAGATGGGAATATGTTTCAATGCCTGCCTCACACAGCACACAATCCGCAGAGTCACAGATTCCAATAACATGTAACTTCTCTTTGGTATTGAGTGCCTTATGATAAACTAACCAGGTTATAAAGGCATGTTTAGGGATGCTCCATCTATCCCAGACATCAGAATACCAAAACACAGGTGGGTGTATATCCTGTATCCAAGTATAACCAGACCCAACTGAGTAGCCTTTAGGATCAGCTACCCAGCAGTTATTCACAAAGCCAGCATCCAATTTAGACCTGATCTTACAAATGTTCCTCCAATTCCAATTGGAGTTACTAGGAGGTTCATAAGTAGACCAGTCATTCCTCTTCAGATAGATATGATCAATCCACTGAACCCACGGTCTATCAGCCTTAGTATATATCCAATTCACAAGCTTTCCAACAGTTGCAATGTTCCATTTTTCAGCATCTTTCACACCCAAACCTCCTGATTTCTTATTGCAGCAAACAGTGGACCAAGCCACCAGAGGAGCCCTGTGATACTCAGTGCCCCCCTCCCACAAATAATTCCTGCAAATAGCAACAATCCTCCTGATTATCATTTTAGGAATCAGAAAAATTGAGGCCCAATAATTATGGAGAGTATTGAGTACAGAATTTATCAAAATTAGTCTGCCAGAATAGCTAAGCTTCCTAGCCCCAATCCCTCTTATCCTGGTTACTATCCTTTCCACCAAAATATTACAATCCTGCCTTGTGAGTCTACCTGACTAGATAGGAATACCAAGGTACTTAAAAGGTAAACATCCTTCTTGAAAGCCCGAGACTTGTAAAATATCATGTTTCAGGTCATCAGAAACCCCAGCAAAAACCACCTTAGACTTAGCCACATTCATAATCAAACCAGAAGTGGTAAAGAAGGCTCTAAGCATAAGCATAATTGATCTAGCATCCCCTTTATAAAACAGCAACAGATCATCAGCAAAAAGTAAATGAGTCAACTTGAGGCTCCTACAAAGGGGATGATATCTGAAGTGCAATTTCTGAGTTGCATACATCACAACCCTTGATAAGTATTCCATACAGATTATAAAAAGCAAGGGAGAGATGGGATCTCCTTGCCTTAACCCTCTTTTCCCAGCAAAATAGCCAAAATGTGAACCATTCAAGTGAAGTGAGAAAGAAGGAGTCCTCACACAATCATTACCAGATGCTTAAACTTTTGAGGGAAGTTTAAGGCTGTCAACATCTGCTCTAAAAAATTCAATTCAATGGAGTCATAGGCTTTTTGAAGATCCATTTTGAACATACATCTAGGTGATGCAGTTCCTCTATTATACATCCTCACCAGATCCTGGCAAATAAGAATATTTTCTAGTATACTCCTTCCATGAATAAAGGCACCCTGATTCCTACTTATGATGTCAGGAAGAACCACAGCCAATCTGGCATACAAAATCTTCGAAATAGTCTTGTAAATTACATTACAGCAAGAAATAGGTCGAAAATGTTTGACACTTGTTGGTCTGTCAATCTTAGGTATGAGAGTGATCATAGTGGCATTAATTCGGGTAAGCAACTTTCCACTATCAAAAAAATCTAGCACTGCAGCACAAACCTCATTGCCAACAATGTCCCAAGCATCTCTGTAAAATTGGCTAGTAAAGCCATCAGGTCTAGGAGATTTATCTTTTGGGATACTGAATAAATGCATTTTAACTTCCTCTGCTGTGACTGCCTTATCCAACATCTCCCAATGAGCTAAAGTGCAGCACTCCCCCATTCTGACTACCATATCATTCACTGGGATTGTGCTCTTCTGAGATCCCAGAAGTTCCAAATAATAGTCCAAAAATGCCTGCTGAATTTGAGACCCCTCAGTACAGACCCTGCCATCCTTATCCTCAATGCTCATTACCTTGTTTTGCAACATTCTTTTTTTGATTGAGTTATGAAATTAAGCAGTGTTTAAATCACCTTCTAGTGACCATTGGATCTTAGCTTTCTGAATAAGAAAGCTATCCCTAGCTGTCATCAGGTCCCTCAACTCAGTAGCCACCACCATCTCCTGCTGCATCAACTCAAGATCCCCAGGGTGGTCCACCAAATCCTTCTGAAGTTTTTCCAAAAGAGCTGCAGTAATAGAGGTGCTATTCTCTATATCAGAAAAGCAAGCTTTATTTAGTGCTTTAAGCCCAGGCTTCAATGCCTTCAATTTTTTTACAACATTGAACATTTTAGTCCCCTAATAAGCCTGACACAAGACACTTTTCACACAATCTTTAAAAGACTCGGATTTCCCCCACATGTTGAAGTATTTAAAGCATTTCCTACCACCCATGTCAGCTTTCTTGTTGATAATCGTGCAAGGACAATGGTAAAAAACTCCTTCAGGGTGGAAATGGGCTAAATAATCACCAAATTCCAACATTCATTCATTGTTATCCATCACTCTATCAAGCCTACTGTATACTCTTTCCACTGGATTCTATTTGTTAGACCACGTGAATAAAGCACCAGTAGCCTGCAGGTCATCAACACAACAAAGAGAAACACAGTCCTGGAAATGTTGCATTTCAGCTTCAGAAGTGTGACCTCCTAATCTCTCCACAGGGCTCAACACAGTGTTAAAGTCCTTAGACCAAAGCCATGGTTCTGTACAAGTCAGAGCTACATTCTTCAGAAAGGTCCATAACTTAACTCTCTAATATAAATCATTATGAGCATAAGTTATAGTAAGTAAAAAAAATTTATCATCAGTCCTAGAAACCACTCTCAAGTGAATATATTGAGCATTATAAGCTAGGACAGTAACTATGAAAAGCTCAGGTTTCCATAATACCCAAATACGCCTTCCTTTATGCCAACTACTATTTGTAGTAATACTCCAACCTTCATATAAGGAGGTATTCTTATTCAAAAGATTTCTAGGTTTTATTTTTGTTTCCAATAATCCAAATAACCCTAAACCATTATTATGCATAAAACATTTCACCAATTTTTGTTTATTAAGATCATTTAAACCTCTCACATTCCAAAAACCCGGATTATGCATGAGAGGGAAGGGAAGGGGGGTATTTACCACTCTGCATCACTCCCCCCATGCTTATTAAGTTTCATGATATGCATAGCAGAAGTGGCAACATTAGTCCTAACTAGAGGAGGAAAGCCCTCAGGAGAAAACACAATTGAGCGTTTAGCTCTAGAGGGATCCACTTGTTTTTGCACTGGCCTCCATTCTTGCCTCTTCTGTTTCTCTGGTGGAGGATTTGGTTTTCCTTTTGGGTGGACTTTAGGTTTAGCCTTCCTACACTGTTGTTTATCATGTCCAAATCCCTTACAACATGATTACTAATTATAAGATTAAAATAAAATCATACTCCATATAAATACAGGCTTTTATAATAAATACTTTTGCTAGAACATTTAAAAGAAATAAAAACATTTTTCAAAAACAATTTTAAAAACATTTTAGGTCGTGTAGTATAAACTCAGTATCTCAATGTTATAGTAGAAGAGCTATAACATTGAGCTCTTTTACAAGTAATGTTATAGCTGCCAAGCTATAACTTTACTAGTATAAGAAATTCATTCTTATGTTATCATTATGAGATAATCACCTACACTATTCTAATATTCTTAGGAGATCTTCGAGCATAGGCTACTTCATCATCCAAGCTTGAATAATCTTTAGACGAGCTTCGTCTTCTCATAATGCTTGAACAATTCTTCTATAATCTTGATCCATAATTGAGGGCTTGATCATAATATAGTCTTGTATACTTTCATCACAATTCTCTAAGCTTGACAAATAATAAGTCTAATCTGAAGAGACTAAACAAACAATTACGTGCAACGAGTATATAAAATATAAAGCATTTTTGACATCATCAAAACATAAACATATATACTATATGGTTCAACAAATTCCCCCTTTTTGATGATGGCAAGTCTCCTAAGATTGTGACTAAGTATAGAGTTCCCCCTCAATATAATACCGTCATCTTGATAATAAAGATCAACGTAGGATCAAGACGATTAACATATAATCGAAACTTAAGGAGTTTATAATCGAAACTTAAGGACTTTAAGAGACAATTGGTCTTGACAAGGAGCAAGCTTAGGTAGATGCTTACCATAGACATTCTTTCCCCCTCTTGACATCATCGAAAAGATTAGAACAAACATAAAATGACTAGAATAATATAAGACGAGACAAGAGATAAGAATGATATAAGAAACAATAGACCTTATATAAACATTAGCATCTAGAAAATAAAGTAGCACACAAACTTAAAGAAAAACATGTCTAAAGCCAAATGGGCCGAATAACAACATGTTTTAGAATTACTTGGGCCATAACCACAAGTAATATGCCAAAATGGGCCGAATGAGATAGTTGTCCAAAATACACCATTAGAAAATCAAAATAAGGTGAAGCTTAATAAGGAAAGTGCTAAAATAGGCAATAGGCAAGGCAAGGCTAAATTGGACGAGTCCTATATGGGTTAACATAGTCGGGACGCGTGCGATGTTCCAAAGCATCAAGACGATCAAAAGAACTCCTCACGACTGTAGTTTGATCTTGAAGACTTCGCTCAAAGTTGAGAACTTTGAGAGACAAAGCCTTTGTCGCCTCCAAAGTAAGAGCTTGATCGGCCGCCATTGCTTTCCCGTGCATAACCAACGCACCTCCTTGACTAGTGAGAAAAGAGAGACGATCTCCATGTTGGAACACTTCCTCACGAATTACCTTCAACTCCCTCTCAAAACTCGAAAGCCTCTCATCAACCCCATCCATCCAAGCATACACCCGAGCAGTATCCAACCCGTCATCCGAGGACCGTGAAGGCCCAACCCGAGACATGGTCGTGATCAATGCCGTGGTGTGCTCCTCAAATTTTGCCATTAACGAGCCCATAAAACTTTCCATCTTAGCTTCCAAAGCTATTAATCCAACATCACTCGGACCTTTTTCAATATTTTTAGCAAGGACCAATTCCGGTCCGTTAAACCCAAGACCCATCAATTTGATTACCCGATCATACATAAAATCCTTTGCACTTACACCGTAACTTTCCCGTCCCACAACTTGCTTTATCTCCAACAACCTTGATATCCACATCCCATATGGAAGATCAATGGTAGTACAAAACTTCTCTTTGGTGACGGTGAGACTCGTTTGAACAATACTGTTTAGCACAAGACTAGCAAAGTTAACTTTCTGACCCTCCAACCAAGAATAAACAAACATTGCTTCATAACTCGACACTTTATCCCTTCCACCTCTTCTCGGCACAACCGTGTTCCACAAGAAATTTAAGAAAAATTTAATCTTTGCCGAGAGAGGACGGACTATAATATTACCACCATCTGACCCAACCTCTTCAAAATACTCTTTAATGGCTAACTATTTTTCATCATCCACATTAGACCATTCCAAACTAGGATTAACATCAATTCCATCATGAGGAACCGAAAAAGCCGGACGAAAATCATCAACAGAGACCGTCACATCAACCCCGTTAATGGTTGCATGCAACAACCCATTCCTAACTTTGACTGTAGCGAAAAATTGAACAACTTCAACCGGGTATACAGGACCCGAAAACTGACTAATACTACCCCAACCTTGGAAATCAAGAAAGTTGACAAAAAATCTAAGAGCCGGAATTTTTGTCAACCAAGACTTACGGTAATACCTTCCTCCATGGATTGAATATGGCAGAACCCGAGAGACAAGAATACTCTCATCTTTTGTCATCCGAACTCGGTTTAAACCCTCTCTTGTCGCGCTTTTCGAAGCTTCCCGAAATAGAGTTCTTGAAACTCCATTCCTAATAATGACTTCAGGTTCACCTTCCTCCTAAACTTCATCTACTATTACCTTATTTTTACCTTTGAAAAGTCGACGCCTTTTACCCTCGGAAACCGCATCATGTCGACCACGAAACAGGGGAGGTGATTGTTGTGTGTTTGGTGAGATAAAAGTAGAGGAATTAGGATGATGAGATGGTTGTTGTTGTGGTTGATTACTCGGATTTCGTTGGTGTTGGTTGCGGGTGGAGGACCGTGTTTTTGCATGTGAGGGATTCATGGTGAAGGTTGAAGATGATGATGATGATGGTGATGGCCTGGTTGAAGATTTTGTGATCTTTTGTTAAGTCAAAAAGTGAATGCAAGTAAGTTGTGTGATCAATGTTTACACGGCTAGGGTTATTTATAGGGTAGGAGTCTAGGTTTAGGTAAGTGGGTGGTAGTGGATTAAATTTGGTAAATACTATAAGATATGGAATATGAGACTTTAGACGAGATTTTGTGTAGCAATATAGGAGAGATTTTTATAAAATATGGAAAGTAAAAGAAATATGGAGTATCTCAATTTTTGGTAAAAGATAAAGTTTGTATGCCAATTAAATTCCAAAATACAAATAGAATATATACGATAAATAAATTTCTATAAACGTAAATATTCATGCAATGCAATATACGAATATAGTCATACAATCTTATCTTTACTAATCAATCAATGAGAGATTAAACATATATGGAAGCTTAGGTAGCACCGATTAAACCAATTTCAAACCGTAAAGTCTCAAATCGTTCTCTAGCTAACGATTTCGTCAAAATGTCTGCCCATTATTTCTCAGTACTATAAAATTCAAGTTTTATATTCCCTTTCTCAACATGGTCTCGAATAAAATGGTGTCTAATTTCAATGTGTTTGGTACGTGAGTGCTGTGCGGGGTTTTTTTAAATTATTATTGATGTGACCATAATTTGAGCATATTTAGTCCCCGAATTAGCCTTGTTCCCCTGCTTTTTAGTGCATATTTGGGTCATTTATTGTCTTTAGTCCTTTGTTTTGCATATTCTTTGAGGTTTTCATCCCTTGGTAGGAAAGGAGTGCAAACCTTGCATTTTCATGGCAAAATGGAGCTAAATTGATTGAATTCAATGACCAAGCATCAAAGAGAAGACAAGGCTAGAAGGCCTTTGTACATATTGTAGTAGATGGGCAATGATGAGAAAAGATCCTTGCATCCCCGAAGACATCCTCAAGGATTTTATGAAGAGAAAGGAAGAAAAGAAGAAAGGAAGAAGCTGATCTATTGTCTTCTTGTTAGACGAGCGGATTTGTGGGGTGGACGGGCGGATTGTGGTGGTTTTGGACGAGCGGCCTTGTGAGGAAGATGCTCGGATTGCTTGTCTTGGACTGGCGGATTGTGGGCAATCCGCTCGTCCCGTGCTCTGGACGCTCGGATTGTGTCACAGCTATTTCGTCTTCTGCATGTTTTATGAAGGATGCGCATACCTCGGGAAAGACTAGCAAACGCATATTTTTCTGAGAGGAGCGATTCCTCAAGGACTTAATCGTCATTTAAGCCCTTAGTAAACCCTAATTTGTGTACCTAATCCCCACTATAAATACCCCATTAGTCTAATTAGATTATCATGTTCTTCTTAGCAATCTCTAGTGTAGTTTATATCAATTTAATCTCTCTTTAATCTTGTAATCAACTTTTAATCAAGTCTTAATACAAATCTCATTTCCTTAATCTCTCTTTTGTTCATCTTTCATTTTGGGTAATTGAAGATTATTTGGGTTATTATTGGGAGATTGACAACCTTCCAGTAAATCATCAAGTACTTCTATTATTCTTTGCTTTATTATTGGAATCATTAGTAGGTATAATTCTCTTAATCCCTTTTTAATTATTGTTAATTATCTTCATTTATTCATCATGTTTTACTTTGTTGGTATGATTGACAACCTTGCTAGCATGTTCAACATGATAATGAGTGAGTAGTTTCCTTAGCTAGGGTTAATGGGTAATTCGGGAAAATCAACATGGGGGATGATTCATGCTTAAATTAATATCTTTTCATAGTTTATTTGCTTGCTTGTTGTGATCTTAACTTATGCACATGTTATGTTTGATGAAATGCGAGCCTATGAATCCTTGCATTTTTTACCCATCACCTATCTTTTCAATGAGACTTGTAAGACATAAACCAACTCGAGTCTCATTAGACCATGCATATAGTTGAGTAGGGAAGATTAAGTCGACTTGTAGGTGTTGTACAATCTAATCGATTCGGCTCCGGGACCCAAACTTTCCTAGGATTGTAAGACATAAACCAACTCGATCCATCACAACAATAATTGCTTGCTTATCTTATAATTTGAGAATATGTTTGTATGATCAATTCCCATGAATCCCCTATGACCCCATGACACCCTAGTGCCTTTTATCAATTGTTTACATCCCTTTTTAATCATCTTGCTTGTTTACTTTCATTGCTATTTAGTTTATTGATCTTCTATTCAAACCCCAAATTGTGACACCCCTAGACACCGCTAGTTGCAATTGAAAATCTCATCTCAATTCCCGTCCCTTGGGATCCGACCTTTACTTGCCTCTTTACTAAATGTAGAGTTGTTTGTGGAGTTATAAATAGTGTTTTGGTCTAGGTGCTCCTAACGACAAGTACCGAAAACTAAACCTCTCAAGAGAGTCCGACCAAAAATGGCGCCGTTGCCGGGGACGGTGTTAACTTGATTTAGATTTTCTTAAATTGTTATTAGTTGTGTCTTTCTTTGCCTTGGGGAAGTAAAACTCCTCAAGGTTTGTTCTAACTATTTTCAAGTTGTTTGATATTTTGCATGTCTAGAAGATCACAAGGTAACTTGTTACCCTTTGATCACGAAATTGAAAGGACTTTGACAAACAATAGAAGACTTGCTAGAGGAACTTTGAGAGGTATTGGTGAGGTTGTAGATATTCAACCAAACACTATTGAGTTCATCAACCCTTTTGCAAGAGAAGGTGAGAAGAACCCAACACAAAATCCAACACAAAATCAACCCACAATGCCTAAATTTTCATCACATTCCGTACCAACCGAGGAGAACCTACCCAATGGTACTCCCACACCACAACACTTAACCGGAAATTTCATTGCCAAATCCGCATTTATCCAATTAGTCAAAAGAATCCAATTTGGGGGGATGCCTAGTGAAGACCCTCACTCTCACATGGAGACTTTTTGTGACTATTGTGATGCGATTTCTCAAACCGGTGTAACTCAAAACCAAATTCGATGGGTCTTATTTCCTTTTTCTCTAATTGGCACCGCAAAACAATGGTTGAAAGGCCTTGATAAGGCTACTCTCAGAATTGACTCTTGGAAGAAATTGGCTCTAGCTTTCTACAAAAAGTTCTACCCACCGGAAAAGACTAATATGCTAAGAGCTCAAATTACGGGCTTTAAGCAAAAAGATGAAGAATCCTTGTATGAAGCTTGGGAGCGATTCAAAGGAATTTGTCGCTCATGTCCTCATCATGGACTTAGCGAGTGGTTCTTGCTACAACAATTTTGGAATGGTCTTTATGAAGACTCAAGAAACATTCTCAACATGGGATCAAATGGTATGTTAACCGAAGTTGACGATAATCAAATTTGGAACAAGATTGAGGAAATGGCGATCCATAATTCACAATATAGTAGACCTCGCAAGGCTACTAGAGGAGGAAAGCATGAAGTGGACTCTATTCCTCAATTGGGTGCTCAACTTAGTTCTCACATTGATACCATCAATTTGAAGTTCGAAAAAGCTATGGCTAGACTTGAAGAAGCCTCCAAGTCACCAAAGCATCATGTTAATGCTATGACGGCATCTTCATCAATCCCAAGTGGGATATGTGAGAATTGTGGAACTTTGGGACATGACCAAAGTGAATGTAGGGGAACAAATGAACAAGTAAATGCTTTTCAAGCATACAAAAGTGGTACCCTTATTCAAATTATTACAATGAACACACCAAATTCCACCCAAATCTCTCATACAAAAGCCAAAATGTTCAAAACCCTCAACCAACATACACCCCACCTCCCATGAGAAACCAAAATCAAAGACCCTTTTACAACCAAAACCAAGTTTACCAAAATCAAACTTCATACAATCAACAAAATGACCAAGGTTTTGATGTTCAAAAAGCGGTCTCTAAATGCAAAAGAATCAACAAGATTTTTTCACTCAAATGCAAAAGGATAGTCAAGCAAAGGAAATCACCATGAACAACATCCTAGCCCACACCAAAATGTTGAAAACCCAATTGACTCAACTAGCATCTTCAAGCTCACAAAGACAAAAGGGGCAATTACCACCTCAAAGTAATCCCCCGAGACATGAAACGGTTAGTGCCATCCACTTGAGGAGTGGTACGAGATATGAAGCACAAAAGAAGCAAGTTGAGGATGAAGTGGTGGAAGCTAGTGACAAAGAAGAAGTTATGCAAAACTCCAAGGATGGAGAACCATCAAAAGAAGAAGTTTCAAAGAAAAATGAAGACAAGGCCAAGGAGAAGGAACCCATTGTGATTAGACTTCCTTTTCCAAGTCGTCAAGCCAAGCCCAAATTTCATGACCAACTTGGAAAATTTATGGAAATTGTGAAGAATTTGGAAGTCTCGATTCCTTTCACGGAATTAATCAATCACGTGTCGGCCTATGCAAAGTACATGAAAGACATCCTTACGAAAAAGAAGTCAATCCGGAAGCTTGAGACTATCGCCTTCACTAAGGTGAGTAGTGCAATCCTTCAAGGGAGTTCACCTCCGAAGCTTAAAGATCCGGGAAGCTTCTCAATACCGTGTACCATTGGCGACACAACGATCAACAAATCCCTATGTGATCTAGGGGCTAGTGTGAGTGTTATGCCGTATTCGGTAAGTAAAAGGTTAGGGATGGGAGAGCTTAAATGTACCAATATCACACTCCAAATGGCCGATATATCGACGAAGACACCATTAGGGATATGGGAAGATGTTCCCGTAAGAGTTGGGAAATTTTTCATCCCGGTGGACTTTGTCATTGTTGACATGGAAGAAGACTCCAATATTCCAATCATTCTAGGAAGACCATTCTTGCACACCACGGGTGCGGTGATAGATGTGAAGCATGGAGAGCTCACTCTAGAAGTGGGATATGAGAGAATAACTTCCAATCTTGACAAGACCATGAGAGCTCCCCGTTTGCATGAACCATGTTTTATGGTTGATCATTATAGCCGGAAGGATGAGAGGAAGAAGTCGGAATTCCAATGGAAGAAGAAAGTTGATGATGCTCCATCAAAAGAGCAAGTGAATTGTAACAAAGAGAGCTTGAAAATATCACCCATGACAAGTGAAGAGGATGGCCTCATTGGCCAAGACAAGAAAGGAGGAGAGTTGTCTCTATCAACTCAAGAGATTTTTAATGATCTAGTAGACGAAGTTTATGGTCTTTGGGACGATGAGTTTGAAGGGATTTTCAATCCCTACATTGGTAATGCTATCGATCAAGACCAACATGAAGGACAACAAGTGCAAAGATCTATTGAGGATCTTTATCATGATAATGAACAAGCTTTTGACTACTTCTTCAAGGTGTTGAGTAACATCAACAACACTTTGGACATGCCCTCATGACATCTCTCTAAGAATGAGAGTTTGGTGGAGTCCTCTCCAAACCACCATTTGTAAATATTTCTAACTCCCTAACTTGCATTTTAATTCTTACATTGCATTTTTGTCGTTTTTGGATTTTTTGTGCCTTGATCAAGATATTCATCATTTTTGAGAGAAGTGAGGGAGGTACTAATGATTTTATTGATGTGTAGTGCTTTAACTTAGTGTGGGGATAGTAATTGCCTAGGATATTCATGCCTTTGTAGTGCCCCTACAATGAAAAACACGGGATTTGAAGAATGAAAATGACACGGGATATGCAAGTGCACGGATGGACCTGAATCCGGGTAGACTAGGTGGAATCCGAGCGTGTTCTTGGTAATCCGCTCGTCTTATAGGAATCCGAGCGTCTGTGGGAGAATCCTCTGTCCAAATGAGCTGCAAAATGAAAAATTTTGGTCTGTTAGAGAATCTGAGCACCCTAGCTGAGAAGACGCTCGTCAGAAAGAATCCACTTGTCTTTGCAAAAAGACGCTCGTCTTTTTGCCAGTACAGATTTAGCAAAGTTGCTGTAACAGAATCCGCTCATCTTTAAGGGAATCCGTTCGTCTTACTTGCAGAATCCGCTCGTCTTCACTGAAAGACGCTCGTCTTTAGGCGAGTTTTCCTGAAGCCAAATTGAGCAGAATTCGAGCGTCCCGAAGGGAATCCGCTCGTCTTTCCCCTGCAGTTTTGAAATTTTCGGGTGTTTTAAATACCCCTTCCCACATTCATTCATTCATTCAAACATTCAAACACTACCCATAAACCCCAAAACCCTCATCCTCTCCATCACCAAAAACAAAATTTCCTCAACCAAATTCAACAAAATCAAATCCAAACTTCCTTAAAACAACAATTAATCACTCCTTTTGCAACAATAATCAATCCAAGTGTTGGATTATGTGTCCTCCGACAATAATGCGATCACAATTGTCGATCATAATGATCACATGTTTAAATCTATTTTTAAGAATACATGTGGGATGTAATATTTTTACAGTCAACTGGTCCACACATATCGGTAATGATTGGCTGACTAGAGTTTGACATTACTGTCGTGCGACGGTGGTGATCATTTGATCCCCTAAGGTCATACCTATAGGGAAATACTCTTAATTGATTATTTAATTAATCGTATACCGATACGAGTTAATTAAATTGCTTAAAATTGACGGATGATTTTGTTAGTATAATTAACGTATCTTATTGTAATATGATTAAATGAGACACGGTCTAAGTAATCGAATTGTTTTATTACTTAGATGAAATTATTGTTTACAGAAACAATTAAAACGGAATGAATAAATTATTATAAATACAGAATGTTGTAGTTTATAATTCGGAAACACTTTACGGTACAAGTAATTATGAATTACTAGGTTAATTATACAAGTGACATATTTTGTTAATATGTTGATTTTTAATTGTTAAAAAAATACATTTGATATACCTAATGTTATGAAACATGTTACATGTGACAAATTGACAACATAATGTGTAAAATGGATTTTCCATTTTACATCATATGTGCCGAAATAAGGAGGGAGTATTAGGCTGATTATTGTGTTAAATTTTTAGTGGAAAACACAATCATGAAAGCTAACTACTAACCATGCAACCCTATAGCTTTTGAGAAGAGCAACTATTGCATGCATAGGCTCCCCAAAATACCCCCCAACCGGTTTTCCTATAGAGGAACCCATATGGTTTTCTCTATTATTATTCATTCATTTTTACAAAACATTTTCTAGTGTAAGAAATGTGTTCATCTCTATCTTTTGTGAAAATCCTAGAGAAATAAAACTCCATCATCTATTCTCTCTAAAACCGAAATACATGAGAGAACAAAAATTATTTTGTGTCATATTTTAAGTAAAACTAATATTGTTACTAGATCTAAATAATATTGGTTATTATGAGGTTTCCTTGGGTATATGCTTTTGGGAGGGATTCTATACTTGAATCCTTGTTCTTCCATTTGGAGAGCTCAAGAACAAGTGAGTAGGAGAACTCACTTGTGCCCATATATCCAAAAATCATATGGTGAGAAAACGATTTCTTCACTTATCTATTTTAGTTTGCATGCATAAGATTTGTAATTAATTTATGACTAAATTAATTAGAAAATATATGAATATGTTATGTAATGAGATATAGATTTCTAACAAGCGGTATCAAGAGCCTTTGGTTGTTTGCATGCAAATCGGTTAAGTTTTTCCGAGTTATACGATTAACATTTAAAACTTATAAATTTGTGTTTATTATGATATATCACGAAATTTATTATGCATGTTAAAGTTTCTGGTCCTAAAATGTATTTAGGATTTTTTGGTTAATTTATGGATTTTTATTGTTCATTTTATATAATAATGGCATTAAAAATGTGATTTTATGATAAAAATGTCATTTTCGGACTAAAATTAGCTAAACTTTGAATTTTCCAGTGGTTTTTGGATATGTTTTCACATATATTATTTTTAGATGATCTGAAAATTTTCAGAATTTTTGGAGTTTTTATGCTCGAAATATGGATTTTGCATGATAAAAATCGAATCTGGTCATAGAAATTTAGTATGTTGTCACATGATATTTTACAAGATGTGTGTGAAATAATAGGCTATAATGAAGTCTTCATGCATGATTTATGAATTTTTGATGAAAAATAGCATAAATAGTGACTTAATTAGTGAATAATTGCTAAAACATACTTCATGACTAAGGAAAAACGTCACATGTTGCATTTTATTATCTTTTTTTTCAGATCTAAAATTGAAAAGTTGATGAATATAATTTTTCTCATGTTTTTATGATTATAATTGATAAATCCGATAAACCGCAACATAGTTTTTCCGATAAATTTCGAAATTTTTAACCTAAGTTTTTGAACATTATGAGTGTCATGGTATTTTTTCCAGAATGTTCATGAGTTTTAAATTTCAAATTTTGAATTTATTTGAAATTTTTGTGATTTATTTGAAGTTTATGGCATTTTATTGTAATTTTGAGTCCACTAATGAACAATTTTAAGAAATATAAGTTAATTATAGTCAAATGGTTAGGGGAGACTAATTTTGAGTCCTAAGTTGGTTAAGGTAATTAACTTGTGCATAAATATGAATTTATGTAATTATTGTGATTTTAAAAGGTTGAATCACGCAAATCCGTAAAAACCGATAAATATACGATATTGGCTCCTTAAAGGCGATTTAGCATAAAATTGGGTATGTTCATACATATTATAATGCTGCATTTTATTTATGATTGTCATAATTTTATTTTATGTAATTTTGAATTATGTAATTTTTACTTAGTATGGCCTTAGTTTTAATTGGTATTACCCGAAATGTATGGGAATATCGATTCGGTTGTAATTTATTGTGATCTCGTATCACCGTTTTGTAATTTAATAGATTTATTTTATTTTAATTACAAATGTGTAATAGAAAATTATGTAATTTGTTATGTAATTTAATTATTTCGGAGTTCCTTGAAGACGGTGTCACTCAAGAAGGCGATACATAAAGACGGTGTTACCTCGAGATGCGTGCCAAGAACCGAAGTTCAAGGGACCAATGGAGTTGGTTTCCGAATATGTAATAGTTAATTAGATTTTCTATTTTAGGAAGGCCATACTAAGATTTAATTTATGCTTTGCATTTTATTTATATGTTGCATGCATCGTTAAATCGCCATAACTAAAACATGCATTGTCTTATTAATCGAGTTTATCGACCGTGTCAATTACAATTATCGTAGTTCACCACTTTAGTTCACTTAAAAAGTGATAGATAATAAATTGACATGACCTCTCGCTAAAATAAACAATTGAGACTTAGCCTTAGCAAAAAGTAGAAACCATGAAAACCTATTTCGCGAGGGAGTGCACTCGCCACCCCGGGGTACAAACCTTGTTACGTAGGGGAAGTGGGTGATAAATGTCTAATCCACCGAATTCATGTTGATGAGGGTTTCATCGGCTACCCCGTGCCCAAGTTAATGTGAATTTGGATCATGGACACATTTATTCGAAATTTGGGTTGGACTCAACAAAAGTAATTGATAAGGGTTTCATCGGCTACCCCGTGCCCTTGTCTGATGTGTTTTGGGCTAAAGATAAATGTTAATGTAATTTTATCGACCGAGAGTTCTAAAAGTAGAATCGATTAAAGAGTTAATCCACCGAGTTATATTGATAAGGGTTTCATCGGCTACCCCGTGCCCAAGTTAATATGAATTTGGATCTCGGAATCATTTATCATAGTTGGGTAGAGGTCACTATGTAAATGCTTTACTTGTTATTTACAAGTATTAATAAAACGATAAATGTTAAGTTTTCACTATTCCGTTATCATATTGTTCTATTTCTTTACCATTCATATACGATATCATTTCGATTTTTGATTCAAATCTCCATTAAAACATCGTAACTAAAGACAAATATGAATTTGCTTCTAAAACCTCAAATGAACCATTGCTAAGGATCTCTTGCAAAGAGTATAGATTAAAGTTATTCATTATCAAACAGGTTGTTGATTCTTGACTAACACATCTACTTACAATGGATTGTTATTCATATACTTAATTGAATTAAGTACCTTGAAGCGATAAATTGTTTTGGTAATTAGATTTGTCAGAATTCGTAATTGACCAAAATAACGCAACCACTTCAATGAAAGTTTTAAGACTAAAACGATTGAATTGAAGCGTAGTCTTCATAATATTCAACTTTGCTTCTCTAAAGTAAAGATTCTTTTAAATGAGTGGGAGCATTCTCTTAAACCGTTAAGAAAAGGACGAGGTTCAAGAACTAAAATTAGAATGGAATTGATACAAGGTAATGTTAAAAGTAAAGTTATTGAGAATGACGATACTAAACCTATCAATCCCGACCGATAAAGTTTCCATTGTCTTAAATGTTGGACACTAGAAAGGAAACTACCCCAAATTATTGAAGAATCAACAAATTAGTTGTGGGACATCTAATGGGATCTTCTTCTTTAAATGTTTATTTGATTGACATAAATTTTGCTAGAACTACTTCGTCAATATTAGAAACCAGTGGAGGTTTTCATCATTGTGTTCGATACATAAGATGATTATAATATGACGACTAGCATCAAATAATATCGAGAGATAGAGTCATTGTATAATCAATCTAGTTTTGGGTTTATAGTTGTACTTAATTATGAGTATTAAGAACATAAGCTCTAAATAAGAATATATACTTGTTAAAATACAAAAGAGGTTTCACTTTTGTGACTCTATACACCACGATTTGATATATGGCTAGCCCATTATCAAGGTGAGTATATTCTAAACCAAACTAGAATAATATATCATGTAGATGATGCAAGACTCAAATGGGTAACCCAAGATTAAACCTTAAATTCTAGAATGATAAACGCAAAGAGTTATCGAGTACTCTTGAAACCATTAGATTATTAATGGTATATGCGTATCTTGTATTCAAAGCAAGATGTCTCGTGCCTTTTGGTTGAAAAGGAGATCGAGATTGTAAATCATTGATCCAAAATAGGTTGATCATTTTCTTTTACCAACGATTTAAGTTGACGCTAATATGTTCACTTAATAAGGTAAATAGAGAAATCTTTGAAGAAGTTCAAAGTGTTCAAAGAATCACGATTTAGTCGTGATGGGATTATCAAAGTGAAGACTTTGATATAAGCCAAAGGAAATGTGATTTAGAATCACAAGTTAATCTCTCCTAGCACGCATTATGGAATAATGTGTGGTTGGATAAGAAATCAAACGCTATTCGATATGGTTTGGACTTCGATCAAGTTACTTTGAGTTACTTGATCCGTTTGGGGATTTTATCATTTTGTCTAAATTATTTTTCCACTAAATCTAAAACGAATCATATGAGATATGAAATGGTAGAGTACCATACTTGTAAGTTTTCACAAAAAACAAATGCTCATTTTTCCCTTTCAATTATCACGACTACAAAAGGGTTTGCGGCTCGTGAAACTGTCTTTCTAAAATAAAAGTTTATTTCTAGAAGACAGAGTGGGAGAAATTATTCAAGAAATTATTCAAAGAGCCACAAAGAATGCTACAAAGAATGGGATGTCGCAAGAAACTGGTCTTTCTTGACTACATGAGACGTTTTGTGTAAGATGTTGTTTCTTTAAAACCTAGGAGGTTAAATTTATCACTTGTTGAAAATGATGAATTCATGCTACTTTTAAGAAAGTAAAGAGCTTATAACTTACAAAAGAAATCGTTTGATTCAAGTTGATTACTTCTAGAAAGTAATGAACATATGACTTACATGAGAGTGTTTAAAGTCACAACTCAATACAAGGCTTAGAACCATGAAAATCCGAAATAAAAGGCTTGATTAGTGACAAAGGGTTTTGCACTAATAAAGAGAAATTTCAAAGCAAGATTGGTGGCAAAGAGTTTTGCACTGGTTGAAATGCTTAAGTCTATTTGGTTCTTCTTAGGGATTGTGTTTCATTATTATGAAATACATAGCGAGTGAATCTAAAACCCACTTCTTCAATTAGAAGGAATGTATTCAATACATGTCTTGAGTTTTGTAGATTCTTGCAATCCTAAGATAATGTGAAACTTAAGAGAGAATCTTAAGTAGGACATCAATGAGTTGGAATCAATGTTTTGATCATGTTATAAAACTTTTCTCGATAAGTCGAGAAGTTGTGTTTATACATGGAGTTTAGTGGGAGTTACGGAAATTTTAATTAGTCTTATATATGGATGACATATCGATCATTGAAAATGATTTAAGACTTTTGGAGTATTATAATACATCTTTAATATCCGGATTTATGAAGATAAATCTACATGATATTAGCGTCAAATAAGAAGTCTCATGTTGATAATATTCATGACTAGTTCAATAAAATTGAACATATTTGATTGATTCCTTTTGCTTCCGCTGCCGAATCAATTAAATAGGAAATGATGTATAACACTTCATATACTTTGAGTATGATGAATTGTTTCAAAATCGAATTCAAGAAATAATTACCAAGTAGCCATATTGATTACCCTTAAGTACTTGCAGAAGCATTAAGGATATAATGCAAAGTGTTTTTGATGCAATTTTGTTTAAAGGGGTTACACAAGTGACAATTGACAATTGACATTGCGCATGGTTTCAGACAAAACCATAATCAAAACACATTAGGATGGTTAAGATATCATTGTGGTTATGTTATTTAAGAAATAGATTTTCTAGAATCGTTCTAGGCAATAAAGAACAATGAGAAATATTTACAACGGAAATTGAGTACACTTGCAATCATGGGATGTGCAAGAAGGATGAGTCCCGCACACTGTGAAAACAGTGGGAGCTATTCTAAGGCTATAAGGCCTATGTCTTGATTGGATCTCGACACGTACTCAGAAAGTTTTGTAATGCAAATGTATACATTACAAAGGAAAACGAGCATGTAGTAAGGTTGAGTAAGGTACAAGAAGTTGATAAAACCTACTAACCAAAGCCTTCTCATAGGCTAAACATGATGAGTCATATCATTTCAATTGAATTGAAATGAACAACTACATACAAAATCAAATTAGATTATGGAACATGAAATAGTAATCAGGTATTGACTATTCATATGTGATAATCGCATTTGTCGTTCGAGTTTTACTTTAAAACTCTTCTATTATACTTTGTTACATCCAAACGGGTTGTAGAGACAACGTTGAACCCCGTTAAAGTGAACCCGGATTAACATGGTATTCGCCCATAGTCACTTGTATGAGGTGACGTCTCGAAGTGACTAGAGTGTGATGCGATTGATGGCAAGTTCAAGTGCCATAGAGTCATGTGAGATGACTAGTCGATCACATAAGGCGGTATTAGGAACACCTTGTCGGGCAGTGACCGCTTATAGAGTTCTGGCAAATTTATATAGCCTGGTCGTGGCGAGAGCTACTATAGTATTCTAATGAGTCGATTCTTTTGACTAAAGACTGTTCGCCTAAGGTGGCACAGTTTCACATTAACTTTGATTTGTGTTACTACGACCTTCGTAATGTTGGGGCTGGTGTCCTCTACAGTTAGTGCAATAACATTTAAATCTCTAAAAGGATCAAAGGGCATACTTTTGTATTATTATCAGTTGGTCCACGTTTATCAATAACGGTTGGCTTGCTAGATAAGTTTGACATTATTGTCATACAGATGACGATGATCAACTGGTCCCTAAAAGTCACACCTATAGGATACATTTGAGAGATGTGACGGTAGAAAATACAGTCATATTGATGCCTAATTTGACTAAGCAGTTAGTCGGAGTTATTGACTAATAATTAGTCAAACGCGATGTTGAGATAATTATTTAATACGGATTAAATAATAATGGCTAAGACGAATTAAGCGGTTAATTCGTAAATTAAATATAAACGATTATATTTAATTGATGTATATTGAATTAATTATACAATATTGTCTTTGTCGGACATGTATTAATATTTCAACTAATCCGTGTTATTAGTCGATGTTTTAATAACCGATAACCGATGACGATTTATAATAAAACCCGTCATATACATTTAGCATTTTCGAGACGGACCACGAGTTAAAATAAAGAGGAAATGAAAGCCCATTTCCCCCCATGGCTCACGGTTTGGCCGAATGAGGAACAAAAGGAGAGCTCCTCTCATTTTGTAACCTAATCATTCATTTTGCAAAACATTAGGGTTTTGAGAGCAATTTTCCTCTGAAAATCCTAGATCTCACATCAAGAAAATTCACAAAAGCTCTCTCAATATTGCAAGGCAATTAGAGAGCATTTCTAGCACAAGGGGCATAGTCTCAGACGGTCTTGGGTGCAACGATTAGGAGGAAATCTACGTTGGTTTCTATCTTAGGCCGCATTTCAAAGGACCCGAGGTTAATTCTTATGCTTTATCGTTTCTCTCTTGTATTTTTGTTTTATGACAATAATCACATGTTAAATTTTGCGTTATAGTCCTAAATTTTAAGGGTTTTATACGGATATTACCCTACAAGTGGTATCAGAGAGAGGCCACGTAAATTTTTCCTTGTGATTTTCGTAAAACGATTTTGAAACGATGATTTTTGCTTTGAAAAACCGTTCGGCCGTACTGTTTAATTAACGGCATGTTTTGTTTTTTTTTTAGCATTGGAAACCGTGCCATGTATACACGGTTGTTGTTGTTTTGTTTCTTTGAAAACCGTGACAAATGTTTTCCGTCTGATCAGACGATGTTTTGTTTTCAATCGTTCTTTGCATATTGTTATTTTAAACGATTATCATAGCAATATGTTTATGTATCATCAATTGTAAATTCATTTCTATACGGATTAGGTGAAATTGCAATTGGTTTTTATCAAATCGATATTGTTTTGGTTTGTTGATGCTCACGTTTTTTGAGCCGCTAAAAAAATTTTTTTTTGCCTTTTCTTGCTCTCGGCAATTAGCTGAAAAAAAAAATATTTTTGTGTACTGTTCACGGTCAGGCCGTGAAAGAAAGAAAAAAAAAATTTTGTGTTTTATTTTTTGTCTCGGCCAATATGTGCATAATACGGATTTTGTGCACTCGCTTGATAAGTGAAACGGTTCACTCACGTACCATTTAGTTATTTTAAGCGATTTAAAGTAACGGATTATCATGGATTAAAATTAAGTTGATTAAAGCGGTTTTGTCACATAATTTTAATCATTAAAGGTGGTTTGGATAAATTTAACATAATTACGGAATTATGTCACGAATAAATTTTATTTTAGTTGATGCATTTTATTTATCGTTTTTTGAATGCCTTGAATGTTTTATTACGTATTTAATTTTTACAAACAGTTGTAACTTAGTGTGGCCTTAGTAGAACGTGTTACCGTAATGATGGAACACGGTCTTGGTTGTATTTTGAGATCTTGTATCTCCGTTTTGGTTTTTTCCTTGTAATTACTGTTTTTATTTAGAATGTAAATAGGTTTATATTTTGTAAATTTTAATTGTAATTTTGAGAAGACCAAAGATGGAGACCAGGATGCTCACTCCCCTTTGCATGGAAAAAGATGGAACATCAAGACAAGCTTCTCGGGTCCAACGGTGGATTCCAAAGTTGTATTATGTTCTTTTTACTAGGATAGGCCACACTAGGAATTTTTATTTACGTTTTGCATTCTTTTATTTATTTTATCGTAACGATAGATTGCATCATATTCCGCTTAAAACCAAACCACCTAATTATTGCATGAAAACTGACTCATATAGAGGTCACGCGTTAGTTTTCTATGGCATTCATATGTCACACGATCATTTTAAGCCATCACCTAAATTAATTCATTCACGCAGTTGCTAGTTTTTCGTTCACTTAAAATGAATTAAAACTAAGTTGATGGGATCTTCCTCGTATAACCAAAAATTGAGAATAGTCTTTATAGGTCAAACTCCAATGAATCCCTTCTTCGTCGGTAGGCATAATATGACCCCTTCTACGTCGGGTAAGTTGGAACCGATTGACCTATTTTATCTCAACACTATGGTCACTAAACGATCCTGTGATTATGGTGGACTATAGATAGGATTTACGGAAATCTATCGACCAGGAGTTCTTACGGAAGAACTAGCTAAACAGTTGGCTTATCAATTTACGGAAATTGAGTCTTGGGATCACTTGTATTATTCTTGAGGGAGATCAATCATGCAAGTACAATGAGTCTACACGATTAAAATGAATTTTAAATAGTCTTAAATCACCTCGATGAGTTGCTTATTTCGTTTTTGTTTTCCTTTCTTTTTCAGTGTAGATCACGATCACTTAAACTGCTAATAACAAAATGGCTGGCCGTGCTGACGTCCCAATGCCAAGTGCCACATTGGACCGTGAGTCCTGGCTTCGAATCTTCATGAATCAGATGAATCAGTCAATTCGACTGAAGAATGATGGATCAAACTTCGCGGACTGGGAGGCGGCATTACGGAATGCCGCCGCGGTGAATGCGGGAAGCTCAAATTCGACAGAGCCCATCCCGTCAAACCCGGGTCCCACGGTGGAGCTAACGAGATCGCCAAGTATAACGATTTCGTCATGGAAGCGGGTGCGATTAAAAACGTACTCATTTTTGCAATGGAATCCAATTTGCAGAAACGCTTCATAGCCCAAGGTGCAAACAAGATTTTTACCACGCTCACCAAGGAATTCTCGAAAGCACCGAGAATCGTGACCTATGAGCATACCACTCGCTTCTTTGATGCGAGACTCCAGAAGGGCCAACCGGTTAGCCCACACATTCTCAGCATGATTGAGAATGTCGAGAGACTGGAGGCGCTTGATTGTAAAATCAGCGAGAACATCGTGATTGACCGCATGCTTCATTCACTCCACGATGGTTTTGCGCTCTTTAGAGCGAATTACTATATGAATGATTTGAAGAAAAGTCCTCATGAACTACACTCCCTTCTCGTATAGACCGAGAAGGACATGAAGTTCAGTGGGAGCTTGAAACAGGATGTTCTCGTTGTGTCAAACAAGGGCAAGGGTAAGGGCAAAGCTCGGGCAGACCTAGCGGTAGGTAAACCGAAGTTTAAGAAGTCGGGATCAGGTAAGAGTGGGCCTGGTGAGGCAAGCAACTCATCAGGCGTGACAAAGAGCAAGACCGAAAACATGGAATGCCATCACCGCCACAAGGCGGGCATTGGAGGCGTACATGTCTGTTTACCATGAGGACATAAAAGCGGTCGCGTTAAACCTTGTTGGTATGTCTTCTTCCTCTTCTACTTTTATTCATATGATTGAGATTAACCACGCAAGTTACGGAACTTAGGTACTAGATACTGGTTGTGGTTCTCATCTGTGTAATCATGTGCAGGGGCTCCGAAACATCGAACCCCTCGTAAAGGGTGAGGTGGACCTGCGTGTCGGGAATGGAGCACGAGTGGCTGCCGTCTCGAGGGGAACATACGTGATCCAGCTTCCTAGCGGATTTGAGTTATTTTTATATAACTGCTATTATGTACCCAGTCTTTCTAAAAACATTATTTCGGTTTACGCACTTGACAAACTTGGTTTTTCATTTGTAATAGAGAATAATACTTGCATTTTCTCATTACACGATATGATTTATGGCAAGGCAGTCTCCATGAACGGAATTTATGTTTTAGATCAGACCACCGAAATATTACACGTAATGAATAAGAAGTTAAAGGTTGGTGACAAAGATCAAACATACCTATGGCACTGCCGTATGGGACACATTAATGAGAAACGCGTAAAACAGCTCATAAAGAATGGAGCTATCTCGGCCTTTGATTTTCAATCATTTGGCACGTGTGAATCATGTCTCATTGGTAAGATGACTCGAATTTCCTTCAAAGGTGTTGGAATGCGCGCTGCTGACCTATTAGGACTCATACATACGGATGTGTGTGGACCTATGTCAATCACCGCACGAGAAGGCTATAGGTATTTCATCACTTTCACGGATGATTTAAGTAGATATGGCTATGTCTACTTAATGAAGCACAAAAGTGAATCCTTTGAGAAATTCAAGGAATACGAGAATCGAGTACGGAACCTCTTTGGGTAGAAAGATTAAAACACTGCGCTCGGACCGTGGTGGTGAGTATCTTTCTCACGAGTTTGATCAACACCTCAAAGACGTGGGATTGCCTTGCGATTAACTCCACTGGAACACCTCGGTTGAATGGTGTGTCCGAACGGAGAAATCAAACACTACTTGATATGGTTCGATCCATGATGAGTCACACCGTGTTGCCTGACTCATTGTGGGGTTATGCTCTTCTGTCATCTGCTCTAATACTTAATCAAGTCCGTCTAAAAAAGTGTTGACAAGACTCCATATGAACTATGGAAGGGAACGGTCCCTAACTTGTCCTTTATACGGGTTTGGGGCTGCGAGGCTTATGTCAAGTGGAGACACGAGGATAAGCTCGGCCCGCGATCGGTCAAGACATACTTTATAGGTTATCCTAAAGGAACACTTGGTCATTACTTTTATTCGCCAACCGAACAACGTGTATTTGTTGCGGCTAGTGCGACATTCGTAGAGAAGGAGTTTCTCGAGAATGCAAAGAGTGATAGAACCTTCGAGCTGTCGGAGATTCCAGAACCAAATACCGGGCAACCATTGGAGGAACCAGTTCCTTCAATCCCGGCTGCGGTTAACATTCCTGAGGAACCTAGGAGGTCGGGAAGAGTCTCTATTCTTCCGGACAGATACATTGGTATGGTCGAGAAACATGACATAGATGACATTCTACTCTTAACGAGTAGTGAACCCGCAACCTATAAAGGTGCCATGACTAGTTCCGACTCAAAGCTATGGCTTGAGGCCATGCAATCCGAGATGGACTCCATGTATGAGAACAACGTATGGGATCTTGTTGACTTACCTGCTAAGGTTCGTCCCCTTAAATGCAAATGGCTTTACAAGATAAAGCATTCTGTGGAAGGTCAATAAGATATCTATAAAGCACGACTAGTTGCTAAAGGTTTCACCCAAGTGCCAGGTTTGCACTACGATGAAATTTTTGCACCCGTAGTCATGCTGCGTTCCATTCGGATTATCTTAGCGATTGCCGCTTTTCATGACTATGAAATTTGGCAGATGGATGTGAAAACCGCCTTCTTAAACGGTTTTTTGGAGGAAGAGTTGTACATGGTACAACCCGAAGGTTTCATCGATCCTGAACATCCTAAGAAAGTGTGCAAGCTTAAGCGTTCCATTTATGGACTTAAGCAAGCTTCTAGGAGTTGGAATCATCGTTTCGACCAAGTGATAAAAGAAAATGGATTTATTCGATCGGTCGAGGAACCATGTCTATATATCAAGTCGAGTGGGAGCAAGATTGTATTCCTAATATTGTATGTCGATGACATACTCCCGATTGGGAATGGCATACCTCTCTTAACTTCGGTAAAAGTATGGTTGAAGAACCATTTCCAGATGAAAGATCTGGGTGAGGCACAAAGAATTTTGGGCATCCGTATCTATCGAGATAGATCACGTCGGATGTTATCTCTCAGTCAGGAGTCTTACATAGACAAGATCCTAGAGAGATTCAGCATGACTAACTCCAAAAAGGGGTTTCTTCCTATGGCTCCAGGGGTGCATTTGAGCAAGTCTCAGGCACCAGAGACACCGGAAGAGAAAGAGCGCATGACACGGACTCCTTATGCCTCGGCTATAGGATCAATCATGTATGCCATGATATGCACACGTCCGGACGTGGCATATGCATTGAGTATGACAAGTCGATTCCAACAGCATCCAGGTGAATCACATTGGATGGCTGTCAAGAACATTCTTAAGTACCTACGGAGGACTAAAGCTTGGGCATTGACTTATGGAGGCGAACAAAAGCTATGCGCAACCGATTCTGTGAGATGCTAGCTTCCAAACGGATCGAGATGACTCAAAATCTCAGTCTGGATTCGTTTTCTCTTAATGGCGCTGCAGTCAGCTGGAAGAGTTCCAAACAAAGCGTTACAGCAGATTCTACGACTGAGTCCGAGTACTATGCCGCGTCTGAAGCTGCAAAGGAAACGATATGGATGCGTCAATTCTTACAAGGACTATCCGTAGTGCCTAGTTCGAATGACCCGATCACCATCTATTGCGACAATAGGGGTGCCATCTTCCAAGCTAAGGAGCCTAAGTCTAGCAACAAGTCTAGACATGTACAACGGAAAGCTCATCTAATCCGAGATTACGTGGAGCAAAAGGAGGTAGTGATAGAAAAGATTGCTACAAATGATAACATAGCAGATCCTCTCACTAAACCATTACGACAAGATAAGCATGAAGGGCATGTTAATTCCATGGGAATTAAACGTGTTCCTGAGTTGTAGTACTCTTTTATGGATTAGATTCATTCTCTTTTGTACTCTATACGACATCATCGTTTTGATATTTATATATTTTGTTTTTCATGTGGATTTGTACGACAATTTTGAACACCACAAAGTGAACTGAACAAACATTATATTTTTGGTCCTTAATTGCCCACGTGAGTGATAACTCGGCAATTATTTTGTGACGTTGGTTGATGGTGGGTTCAACGAGCCATAAGTCAAAAGGTTGTGACCAATCACGAGAGGCGATTTATACGGATATCTCGTAGGACACAATTGTGACATCGACGTGGAGTCCTAAATGTTTTATAACATTCGGTGCCGGGTCGTGGATAGGACCTCCATGGTGATCCTAAGAGTCGATTCTTTTGACTATCAATTGTCTCTTGAGACTAAAGGCGATTTTGGGTGACTTTGGTTTCTTTCTCACGGTCATCCGTAACGGGGGGCCAAGTAGATTTTTTTTCGGGTCATTTCATGTGTGCTTAGATCGGAAGGAGTCGAGTTGAAGGAAATATTCAGCCTTTATCAGGTACTCGATATTTCTCGGGGCCACTCGAGGAGTCAGAATCGAAATGCATGGCCATGCTCGAATACGGGTCGTTTTATCGGTTGAGTTACTCTCTAGTCGGGGAAACCACTCTTGATACAGATCGATTGTAAAATACGACCTTTGCGGATCCGGATCTGCAAATTGTTTTACATTGAGTGGGAGAAATTTTAAATGAATCTGAGAATCGGTTATCGCACATACACTTGTACGGACAAGTGGGAGTTTGTTGGAGCCGTGTCCTCCAGTTAGTGCGGATAACGTTATTGCACATACACTTGTACGGACAAGTGGGAGCTTGTTGGGGCTGGTGTCCTCTACAGTTAGTGCAATAACATTTAAATCTCTAAAAGGATCAAAGGGCATACTTTTGTATTATTATCAGTTGGTCCACGTTTATCAATAACGGTTGGCTTGCTAGATAAGTTTGACGTTATTGTCATACAGATGACGGTGATCAACTGGTCCCTAAAAGTCACACCTATAGGATACGTTTGAGAGATGTGACGGTATGAAAATACAGTCATATTGATGCCTAATTTGACTAAGCAGTTAGTCGGAGTTATTGACTAATAATTAGTCAAACGCGATGTTGAGATAATTATTTAATACGGATTAAATAATAATGGCTAAGACGAATTAAGCGGTTAATTCGTAAATTAAATATAAACGATTATATTTAATTGATGTATATTGAATTAATTATACAATATTGTCTTTGTCGGACATGTATTAATATTTCAACTAATCCGTGTTATTAATCGATGTTTTAATAACCGATAACCGATGACGATTTATAATAAAACCCGTCATATACATTTAGCATTTTCGAGACGGACCACGAGTTAAAATAAAGAGGAAATGAAAGCCCATTTCCCCCCATGGCTCACGGTTTGGCCGAATGAGGAACAAAAGGAGAGCTCCTCTCATTTTGTAACCTAATCATTCATTTTGCAAAACATTAGGGTTTTGAGAGCAATTTTCCTCTGAAAATCCTAGATCTCACATCAAGAAAATTCACAAAAGCTCTCTCAATATTGCAAGGCAATTAGAGAGCATTTCTAGCACAAGGGGCATAGTCTCAGACGGTCTTGGGTGCAACGATTAGGAGGAAATCTACGTTGGTTTCTATCTTAGGCTGCATTTCAAAGGACCCGAGGTTAATTCTTATGCTTTATCGTTTCTCTCTTGTATTTTTGTTTTATGACAATAATCACATGTTAAATTTTGCGTTATAGTCCTAAATTTTAAGGGTTTTATACGGATATTACCCTACACGTAAATGGGGTCAAATGGGCATATTTTGGGTTATGATGGCTGTGGCTAGTCGAAGGGAATAAGTGCGATAGGAATTGTCCACCCCCTTGTCAGGGTTAAAACAATATCTCAGGGCCACTCGAGGAGTAATGAACTGGAAATGCGTGGCCACGCTCGGAAGGTATCTATGATAGATAAACGGGTCAATCGGTTATTCTCCAGATCGAGGAAACCACTCTCGATATGATCACTTGCAAGTACGACCCGAAAGACACCTTGCATTGAGTGGGAGATAGTAATAGGACAAGAGAATTGGTGACGCACACTTGTCGAGGACAAGTGGGAGATTGTTGGATTATGTGTCCTCCGACAATAATGCGATCACAATTGTCGATCATAATGATCACATGTTTAAATCTCATTTTAAGAATATATGTGGGATGTAATATTTTTACAGTCAACTGGTCCACACATATCGGTAATGATTGGCTGACTAGAGTTTGACATTACTGTTGTGCGACGGTGGTGATCAGTTGATCCCCTTAGGTCATACCTATAGGAAAATACTCTTAATTTAATATTTAATTAATCGTATCCCGATACAAGTTAATTAAATTGCTTAAAATTGACGGATGATTTTGTGAGTATAATTAACGTATCTTATTGTAATATGATTAAATGAGACACGGTCTAAGTAATCGAATTGTTTTATTACTTAGATGAAATTATTGTTTACAGAAACAATTGAAACGGAATGAATAAATTATTATAAATACAGAATGTTGTAGTTTATAATTCGGAAACACTTTATGGTACAAGTAATTATGAATTACTAGGTTAATTATACAAGTGACATATTTTGTTAATATGTTGATTTTTAATTGTTAAAAAAATACATTTGATATACCTAATGTTATGAAACATGTTACATGTGACAAATTGACAACATAATGTGTAAAATGGATTTTCCATTTTACATCATATGTGCCGAAATAAGGAGGGAGTATTAGGCTGATTATTGTGTTAAATTTTTAGTTGAAAACACAATCATGAAAGCTAACTACTAGTCATGCAACCCTATAGCTTTTGAGAAGAGCAACTATTGCATGCATAGGCTCCCCAAAAGCCCCCCCCCCCCAAACCGGTTTTCCTATAGAGGAACCCATATGGTTTTCTCTATTATTATTCATTCATTTTTACAAAACATTTTCTAGTGTAAGAAATGTGTTCATCTCTATCTTTTGTGAAAATCCTAGAGAAATAAAACTCCATCATCTATTCTCTCTAAAACCGAAACACATGAGAGAACAAAAATTATTTTGTGTCATATTTTAAGTAAAACTAATATTGTTACTAGATCTAAATAATATTGGTTATTATGAGGTTTCCTTAGGTATATGCTTTTGGGAGGGATTCTATACTTGAATCCTTGTTCTTCCCTTTGGAGAGCTCAAGAACAAGTGAGTAGGAGAACTCACTTGTGCCCATATATCCAAAAATCATATGGTGAGAAAACGATTCTTCACTTATCTATTTTAGTTTGCATGCATAAGATTTGTAATTAATTTATGACTAAATTAATTAGAACATATATGAATATGTTATGTAATGAGATATAGATTTCTAACACCAAGCACCAAAATCTTCAACCTTTGAGTCGAGTTTTGAAATATAAAGACAAATCCTTTCATCTTAAAATCGATTTGGGTATAATTAAAAATTGAAGATTTTCAATCTTTTCTTGGTATAATCAACAATGGCAAGAACAAAAGGAGCAACAAAGGCACTCAAGGCAATGACACTTTCAAAAAGGCAACAAAGCCTTCAAGCAAATAAAGCTTCAATGGCTATGGTGGTTTCTAGTGCAAATTTGGAAGTTCAACGACAACAAGATCCTCCCTTGGAAGCAACAACAACAACAACTCCGGAAATCGCTCAATTACCCAACTATCCGGAGATAATTTTCATTTCTAACTCCCATAGGGATACATTTGCCAAGTATGCTAAGAAAGCCATTCTACCCACCAAATTCATATGTGAAGATGCCTTGAACAAATTGGGTGTCCTTGAACAAACAAAAGCCTTCTTTGAAGCCATGGGGTTGGGAAAATTTTTCACCACAAGAGAATTGACATACCCCTCCCTAACCTTGGAATTCTTAAGTTCATTGAAAGTGACTAAGGTAGAGACTAGAGAATACATCGAGTTTCGTCTTGCCAGTGTGAATAGGCGCATCACCTTTGATGTTTTGAGTAAAGCATTAGGCCTTAGTGATACACCATATTATCACAAGATGCCCGAAAAGTATGACCCCGCTCCTCTTTGGGAGGCGATTTCCGGGAAGAAATTTGCGAGCTTTCATGCGTGTCGCGCTCTATTAGTCCACCATCAGGGCATTAGAGTATGGCACGAGGTCATCGGGAATACTATAATTGCGAGAAAAGGCACTAATTAGTTTACAAAGCTCGATTGTGTTCTACTTGAGTCGGCCTTAAATGTTGGAAGGGAGTTCACTAAGCCTTACAATGCTCTAAGGCTTTTGATGGAAAGATGGCTTAATGTTGATTGTGGCAAGGAAGGCACTGCTCATATTGTAAATGGAGGTCTAGTTACCCTCTTGGCCAAGCACTTTGACGCAAATTTCAACAAGGATAACACCTATGCGGCGATCAAAGGGGGTCATCTCATTGACATGGATGCCATGATTTACAAGTACAAATGGGTCAAGCATAACTCTCTTGACACCAAATACGGGTGGCTAACTAATGATGCTAGATCTTTCACTTTGCCTTCCAAGCACTACTACAAAAATGATCAAAGAGAACGGTTGCCAAGCGTTCTTATAACTACTTTGGACCGTCCTGTAGCCAAGCGTTCTCTTTTACCTAAGAGAACGGTTGAAATCATGTCAAACCGGTCTCTTTGTAACAACAATCAGAACGGTTGCGCTCCACCACCATTCTCTTTGATATATCAAACAGAACGGTTGCATATTAGAACCGGTCTCTTTGATAAGGGTGATCTCCTTGATACAGTTGTCGATTTATTTGGCGCCTTTGTTTTACCTTTTCAAAGAGAACGAGTTTTACAATGAACCGTTCTCTTTGATACTCTTTTTTTTTAAAAAAAAATAAAATTTGTTTTTATCGTACCCCCTACACGATTGAATCGTATAGCTCATAAGAATTAAACCTGCATTACAATTCAGAAACTCCAGCATGTTTTACGCAACAAAGACCTTCAAATTTAATTTTAATTCATAAGGAGAAATCCTTCAAAAATTATACAAACGTCCTATGATAACTTTAAGAGCCTAGAGGGTACAAATATCAAAATACATAAAACATAGAAATTAAACTCTAATAATCGTCTTCATCCACCATTACTTTTGGGCTTAAAATTGAGTATGAATTCAACCCAAATATTCCGCACCTCGTCAATTTGCTCAACCGTATATGTCTTTGGGGCGTTAGGCATAAACTATATACATAAGACACCCAAGTAGTTAAAACATTATATATGATGTGTTAAGTAAAACAATTACTAAGATGGAAATGAGTAAAACAAAGAGATGAAAATGATTGAAATGAAAAATAAAAACACATACATTTGGGGTAATATTAATATATCTTCCTTTGATAAGCTCCAACATATATCGACAAACATAATATCTGCATAATACGCTCCCAAGAGGCTCCATAGGACACTAAAATAAAAACCCATAATGAGATATAAATAGCAACAAATTTCCCCGCCTTTATGAGACATCAATCATGACGGTCATGTTTCTGTCTAAAGAGTAACAAACCATCATCAATACACATACAATAAAACCATAAGGATCTTCTAAGTAAAGAAATCTCATGAAGCCCAACAACCAACAAAACTATCTGATACAATTCCTATGAGCTATTTTAATAGCTGCAGCACGCTAATATGATTTTAACAGTATTTAGATAAGTCTATATTACCATTGATCATATAAATATATCATACTATGCAAGTGTTTAGAATTATAAGTGTAGATTTAAGAGTTTAAGGTAGGATTAAGGTTTTGACGTAGCATAATCTCATGTAAAAACTCGGTTAAGAACTAACATGGAAACCTTGTAAAATGTAAACTAACATAATATGCCCGTATGGAATGGCAAGGGATCCAAGTCCAAGTCTCCAAATTATTTAAATGAACAATATTCATAATTTTCTTTTACACTGCAATGTCATCTGCAGCCCCAAAAAAAGCTTGGAGGACAGCAAAAAACTTTCCTTTAGCACAAGTTGCATAGCCATTAGAGAACTACACAAAAGTAAGGAGGTACCAAGAAAGAGTTAACCAGCTAAGGTGCATATGCATTGCAGGTAAGATGGTGACACTTGCATCAACAAAAAAAAATCCAGTTTTTGTAAACAGAAACACTTGCAAAAGCAAAAGACAATTCACACTATTCACGAGAGAGAAGCTTACTATTTTTTGTGCTCCTAGAGTAAAATTCTAGAGCTGAAAGGGTTTCAAGTTTTCAAAGCTTCTCACTCATAAGGTCAATATAATTCTTTTTTGGTCTCATCACTCTGTGAAGAGAACAGCCACCCGAACAACAATGATAACTTACTAGGCGCAGGTTTGTGAACTGGAGGTTCTTCATGTTGTTCCTTCACTGTGCAGATGTCGTGATAATCGACCTTCATGTGAGGCCGATATATTTTTTCCTAAAATATAAGAAAACGGCTTAATCGCTGAGAGCTAAGGCAACAAACATTGTACGGCAAAATCTAACTGACGCAAAAGCAACCTTGAAATCTTCAAATGGACAGAAGTCTGAGTTCTCACAACCCTTTTATATGTTGGAAGTATCAAATGTTAATATGCCAAGAAAGAATAATACAGAATATAAAACTACACGATCTATATGATAAACTTTGCTAACCACTGGCAAGCTGGAGACTGGTAAAGTATCAAAAGCCAGTGCAAAGTGCAAACTACAAAAGATTTTTATTTTGATAAATTTGGATGTTTTTTGGTCAATAACCTAGATGACATCTGCAAACTGAGAATTCAAGTATCTGAAAAGTCAGCAAAAATGGGCCAGTATCAGTTTAATGGGTAATTCTAAGCTGCGACAAGTTCTGACCATAAGGTATTTTACCCTTTATAGCGTCGATGAGATTAACGTAACTGATTGATCGAGACCGCCATAACTAGTAATACTAATCAAAAGTGCTTCCAAGACCGGACAAAACTCAAGGTGAATACTAATCAACAGCCAAAAATAGTGAAGTGAAGAAAAAATAGAGAAAACGTCAATCTTCCTCACTTACCAAGGATGAGAGTTGCGATTTGAAGCAAATACAAATAATGACGGTTCAATTTAAAGGAACCAACAACTCCTAGCATGATCTCAAAAATCAAATTACATAGAAGTTGCAAAACAATTGGAATTAACGTCGGTTTGGATTTTAGAGTATTTGTACAAAATTGGAATTACGCTGAAATTAGTAGATCTAATTTTCCCCTAACCCTAATTCAAATTAAACAATAACCATAAAATATTTGAAGGAATTCAGATCGGTAAGAAAACTAATACCTAGGATGAAGTGGCAGGGATTGACAATGGACGGTTGAAAGCATCGTCGGTGTTGATGGAAGAACATCGCCGGAGTATGAGCCACCACGGACAAGGGGCGAGACCGCACTAGATTGAAAGAAAGCGATGGAAGCGATATGTGTTTGAAAGAAAGCAACTGATCCCGGACGTTTGATTGTATTTAGGGATTTACAAATTAACAAATAGAACGGTTGATAAAAGTGACCGTGCTATTTGTTTTTCAAGGAGAACGGTTATAGATATTAACCGGTCTCTTATTTCTTTTAAGACGGTTGGTCAAATATAACCGTTCTCTTTGTTAATTTACAAGAACAGTTCTAACAAACAATCGTTCTCTTTTGGAGTCGTATATGCCCGCCAAACTAAAAATAAGAAAGACATCGGTTCCGCTATCAACCGTTCTCTTAGATGAGTTCTCGTAGCCTTAAATTGTAGTAGTGAAGATATGCCGATTAAGTGCTCATCGAACAAACTACCTTCTTCCACTTTCCAAAGGTGCCGAGTACATCATCTGTCAACAAAGGGGCGAGCTTGAAGAGCCCTCCTCCTCTATTGTCACACCACCCTATCCATTCAAATATCAAGAGTTCAAACCTAAAGATGTTGAAGTGGGCAATGACTACATGACTCTACTTATGCAAGAGATGCATAAACAAGCTTACAATAATCGAGTAGATGCATACTTGGCCCAATATCCACCCCTCTTTCATTTAGCTAGGCAAGGACTACTTGATCCTTCATGTCCTTTGCCTAGTTGGGCGGATAGGGAAGTCTTCTTTCCAAGCACATCTAGGGATGAAAGACCGGGTGATGATGAGAATGTCGATGATGAGGGTGTTGATGAAGAGGCAGGTGAAGAAGAAGAAGAGGCTAATGAAGATGATGAAGGAAGTGAGCAAGGAAATGGAAGTGAAGATGAGAGTGGAGATGAGTCCGCTTCTATGGAGGAAAATGATGACAATGATGATATGGTGGAGGACTAGCAAACTTTGGAGGCTCCTACCCTCTTGAGGTTTGTCTACTTCTTTCTTTGTTTTCTTTATTTTTATCTTGATCATAGTTTGGAGAGTCCTAGCAACACACGGACTAACACCTCGGCCCCATTGAGGCGTTCTTTTATTGTTCCCATTTGAAAAATCCAAAATGACAATATATAGCTTCATGCATTGCATCTTGTGTGCATGAACTACCCCATAATTTAAGACATTAGAAATAATGCCTATCTCGGTTTGGGAAAGTACATTCATACGCAACATGAGGTAATCTAAATTACGCTCTCCGTCATAAACAAAAAACCCATGCATCATGTAGTGTAGATTAGTATAGCTTGCATTTAGTATAGAATTCATGCATCATACTTGCATAATTTCCTATCATTTTGGCCATTGAGGACAATGTCCATATTAGTGTGGGGATGGGAAATTCTAACTTAACTTTTATTCAAAAACCCAAAAAAATCAAAAATTTCGAAAAAATCAAAAAAATTGAAAAATTGAAAATCCAAAAACAAGTTCATTTCCTTTGTAGTGTAGACTTGTATATATTATGTTTGTCTATCCTTGTTCACATTGATCGACTACGCCACATCCGAGACATGAGGAATATGAAGACCGCGTGGTATGATCTTTCCAATCTCCTTTTTCCTCTTTATGTTAATGACTATGAGGCTTTATTTTAATTGATGCGGTATAAACAATGTGAATTTAGGACTTGCATTTAGATTATATGGCATATTAGTTGGTAGAATCATTTGCATTAGGATGTATATATGTTAGTTGCATCATGGCATGTAGTTTGTATGTTAGAAATTTTTGCGAAACCGTCTACTTGGGAAGCTTGACAGGTGTATATAGGCCCTAGTAGATGTTTTTTCTTCTTAAGACTTTGTTTGTTATAATACTTGTAAAACACCCTAGGATGTGTCATGCTAGTATCCTTTGACCCATGGATTAAGGCCTAGTCAAGAGTACCTTGTGGTGTGATAACTCCTTGGCTACCGTTTATTCCAAGGTGACCCTTGAAACCATGCATCCATCATCCATGTTCTACCACATTTTTGTCATCAAAGGGAATGGGCACAAAAAGAAATTGTTCAAATTTGAGTTCAATGAAATGAAAAGTGAAAGAAAGTTTGCAAAATGCATCAAATGAAAAGAGGAGAAAAAATAGACTCCTAAAGCTTCAAATATAAGCCACCCTCACTACATATGGGGTGCCTTTGAAAATGTTCAAAAAGAAATGCAAAAAGTTGAAAAGTTGTCAAGTGTTGAAATGCCAAAAATCAAAAGAAATGGCAAGAAATTGTTCTCAAATGTTATATGCCACAAGAAATTGGGGGGAAAAACCAATAACAAAGCAAACTCCCAAATGAAACTCAAATATCTATTGATTCCTTTATCCATCGTATCCATTTTTGTGCATGGTAGAGAGGGGACGACCCTTCTTCTTGTCTAGGCAAGAGGGGGAATTCCGCGATCCTCCAGTGTTTCTAACACCATAGGGAGTCTACTCTTGACAAAAGCATTTAACGATTGAGGACAAGGGTACCCTAGCTTGACACAACTTGGAGGTGATTTATTGGTATCCTTCTAGGCTTAGTAGTTTGAAGAAATTGCATCTATGAAGGAGTATGTACCCTTGAATTGCTTCCCTTGTATAGATAATTTCCGCCACTTAGATGAGGAAAGTGGCTATTCTTTTGTAGATGCATCCATTACTTGATTCTATGTGCTTTAATGCTTGGATGTGTCGCCATTTTGGCAAGACCCACCTTGCCTTGCAAGAAGGCATCCTACCTCATGGGTGTCTTGTTGTGAGTTGAAGGGGCGGAGTGAGACCCGCTAATTTTCTCATATCGGCTATGCTATTAGGTTAGTTTAAATAACGGTCCTAATATTTGTCACCTCTTTACTCGGGACGAGCAAAGGTTCGGTTTGGGGATATTTGATGTGACCATAATTTGAGCATATTTAGTCCCCGAATTAGCCTTGTTCCCATGCTTTTTAGTGCATATTTGGGTCATTTATTGTCTTTTGTCCTTTGTTTTGCATATTCTTTGAGGTTTTGATCCCTTGGTAGGAAAGGAGTGCAAACCTTGCATTTTCATGGCAAAATGGAGCTAAATTGATTGAATTCAATGACCAAGCATCAAAGAGAAGACAAGACTAGAAGGCCTTTGTACATATTGTAGTAGATGGGCAATGATGAGAAAAGATCCTTGCATCCCCGAGGAAATCCTCAAGGATTTTATGAAGAGAAAGGAAGAAGCTGATCTACAATCCGAGCGGATTGCCCACAATCCGCCCGTCCAAGACAAGCAATCCGAGCGTCTTCCTCACAAGGCCGCTCGTCCACAACCACCACAATCCGCCCGTCCACCCCACAAATCCGCTCGTCCAACAAGAAGACAATCCGCTCGTCCCGTGCTAGGGACGCTCGGATTGTGTCACAGCTATTTCGTCTTCTGCATGTTTTATGAAGGATGCGCATACCTTGGGAAAGACTAGCAAAAAGGAGACTCGCATATTTTTCTGAGAGGAGCGATTCCTCAAGGACTTAATCGTCATTTAAGCCCTTAGTAAACCCTAATTTGTGTACCTAATCCCCAATATAAATACCCAATTAGTCTAATTAGATTCTCATGTTCTTCTTAGCAATCTCTAGTGTAGTTTATATCAATCTAATCTCTCTTTAATCTTGTAATCAACTTTTAATCAAGTCTTAATACAAATCTCATTTCCTTAATCTCTCTTTTGTTCATCTTTCATTTTGGGTAATTGAAGATTATTTGGGTTATTATTGGGAGATTGACAACCTTCCAATCAATCATCAAGTACTTCTATTATTCTTTGCGTTATTATTGGAATCATTAGTAGGTATAATTCTCTTAATCCCTTTTTAATTATTGTTAATTATCTTCATTTATTCATCATGTTTTACTTTGTTGGTATGATTGACAACCTTGCTAGCATGTTCAACATGATAATGAGCGAGTAGTTTCCTTAGCTAGGGTTAATGGGTAATTAGGGGAAACCAACATGGGGGATGATTCATGCTTAAATTAATATGTTTTCATAGTTTATTTGCTTGCTTGTTGTGATCTCAACTTATGCACATGTTATGTTTGATGAAATGCGAGCCTATGAATCCTTTTTTACCCCTCACCTATCTTTTCAATGAGACTTGTAAGACATAAACCAACTCGAGTCTCATTAGACCATGCATATAGTTGAGTAGGGAAGATTTAGTCGACTTGTAGGTGTTGTACAATCTAATCGATTCGGCTCCGGGACCCAAACTTTCCTAGGATTGTAAGACATAAACCAACTCGATCCATCACAACAATAATTGCTTGCTTATAATTTGAGAATATGTTTGTATGATCAATTCCCATGAATCCCCTATGACCCCATGACACCCTAGTGCCTTTTATCAATTGTTTACATCCCTTTTTAATCATCTTGCTTGTTTACTTTCATTGCTATTTAGTTTAGTGATCTTCTATTCAAACCCCAAATTGTGATACCCCTAGACACCGCTAGTTGCAATTGAAAATCTCATCTTAATTCCCGTCCCTTGGGATCCGACCTTTACTTGCCTCTTTACTAATTGTAGAGTTGTTTGTGGAGTTATAAATAGTGTTTTGGTCTAGGTGCTCCTAACGACAAGTACCGAAAACTAAACCTCTCAATAGAGTCCGGCCAATTATAGCACTCGTATTATCACATAAAATAGGAATACAACCTACATCAACACCATAATCACGTAATTGTTGTTTAAGCCATAACAATTGAGTACATACCAGTCCTGTTGCGATGTATTCGGCTTCTGCTGTAGAAAGGGCAACTGAATTCTGCTTCTTTGAACCCCATTTTATAATGCAAGGTCCAACAAAAGTGGCAACACCTGACGTACTTTTCCTGTCTAATGAGCATCCTGCGTAGTCGGCATCAGAATATCCAACCAGATCGAAATTGCACTCCATTGGATACCATAAATAGAGTTTAGCTGTGCCAATAAGATATCGTAGAATTCTTTTTACTGCTGTCATATGCGACTCTTTGGGAGACGATTGATATCTTGCACAGATGCATACGCTGAACATGATGTCTGGTCTACTTGCAGTCAAATATAACAATGACCCAATCATACCTCAGTAAGTTGTTTCATCAACTGACTTACCATCTTCATCTAGGGTTAACTTCTTGTCTGCAACCATCGGAGTAGGCATAGCATGAGAATTTTCCATTCCGAATTTTCGAATTAATTCCTTAATGTATTTTTGTTGATGAATTTTAATGCCTTCCTCAGTTTGTTGAACTTGAAGACCTAGAAAGAATTTTAACTCTCCCATCATGCTCATCTCAAATTCAGAAGTCATCAACTCCGAAAAATATTTTCACAAGCTACGGTTGGTCAATCAAAAGATGATATCATCAACGTAGATTTGAACAACCAAAAGGTCAGTACCCTCGGTTTTTGGGAATAGGGTTTTATCAACAGATTCTCTATTAAATCCACTCTCAAGTAGAAATTTTGATAATCTGTCATACCAAGCCCTTGGTGCTTGCTTCAATCCGTATAGGGCTTTGTCTAATTTAAAGACATGGTCTTCAAATTTGCTATCCTTAAATCCAGGGGGTTCTTCTACGAAGACTTCTTCCTGTAGATACCCATTTAAAATGTTGTCTTGACATCCATTTGGAAGAGCTTCATTCCTTTATGAGCCACGAAGGCTATCAGAAGTCTAATAGCTTCAAGACGAGCAACAGGTGCAAAAGTCTCGTCATAATCTATTCCTACTTGTTGATTATAACCTTGGACCACCAATCTGGCTTTATTTCGAACAATGATTCCAGCATCATCTAGTTTATTTCTAAATACCCATCTTGTTCCAATTACAGATCGTTCCTTGGATCTAGGAACCAGATGCCAGACTTTATTTCGTTCGAATTATTGAAGCTCCTCTTGCATAGCTATAATCCAATCAGATTCCGCGAGGGCTTCCTTGATACTGGTTGGTTCGATTGTGGATAGAAACGAGTAGAATGAGCAGAAATTGTTCAAGGATCGTCTCGTTTGAACACCCTTCTTAATATTGCCGAGAATATTGTCCATTGGATGTGAGCTCTTGTATTTCCATTTTAATTGAATTACTCGGCTCTTCATCATTATTTGAACTTGATCCAACTTCATTTGGCTCAGAATTGGAGGAAGTTCCCCCTGAATCCAATCCAGGTGTTGTAGTAGAGCCGTTTATAACTTCGGACTCAATACCTTGATTTGGATTCAATGTTATAGTAACATCACCTATAACATTTGATTGGGAACCTTTATTTTGAGACAATGTTATAGTATCATCAACTATAACTCTGGTTTTCTCCTTTTTATCCTTAGAATAATGATCAAGTTCATCATTGATTCCTTCAATCTCATTATCCTCCATTTCCAATTCTGGGGGATCATCTCTTGAAAGACGAAAGTCAGGTTCGTCCAAGTCTTCTTCCTCATCCTGTAAGGGCTTATCAAACACGTTATCTTCATCAAAAATAACATGAATACTTTCCTCAATACAAAGTGTTCTTTTATTAAAGACTTTGTAAGTCTTGCTATAATCCGAATACCCTATAAAAATAGCCTCGTCACTTCTAGGGTCGAACTTACCTAATCTATTTTTACCATTGTTTTGAACAAAGCACTTACTCCCAAAGCAACGAAGATGGGAGATTTTAGGTTTGCGACCTCTGAGAAGTTCATAAGGGGTTTTCTTAATGATAGGTCTTATCATATCATGATTATGGATATAACAAGAAGTACTAATAGCTTCAGCCCAAAAGTTACGAGGTAAACCACTACATAAAAGCATTGTACGGGCCATATCTTCTAGTGTTCTATTCATACGTTCAATGACACCGTTTTGTTAAGGAGTTCGTGGTGCAGATAAGTTATGTCCTACACCATTAACTCTACAATATTCTATAAAGGCTTGATTATCAAATTCGGTGCCATGATCCATACGAATAGACACAAGGTTAGTCTTATATTTATTTTGAACAAGTTTCATAAGACAATCAAATTCATCAAAAGTCTCATCTTTTGAATGAAGAAAGATAGGCCATACATACCTTGAGTAGTCATCTACGAGGACAAAGACATACCTGGATCCTCCTCGACTTCTTACCTTCATAGGACCGCATAAGTCCATATGTACCAATTCCAATGCTTAATTCGTGGTTACCACTCTTTTAGGTTTGAACGACGATCTTACATGTTTGCACCTAGCACACGTGTCACACATCTTTTCTTGGTCGAACTTGATTTTAGGTAATCCTTCAACCAACTACCATTTCTTGAGTTTGTTCAAGGTTAATGAACTAATGTGACAAAAACGTTTGTGCCATAAACAAGGATCATCAAGTGTAACTTTCATGCATGTAAAAGAGTTAGTAGGCACTGCATTTAAATCTACCGTATACACGTTCCTTTTCTTATGTCCTTCAAGGATAACATTACTCGTATCTTAAATAATAATGCGACAACCATCAGTATGAAAAACAACTTCGTTACCTTTGTTACATAGTTGAGATATGCTAAGCAGATTATGCTTGAGACCATCCACTAAATAAACATCACTGATTGCGTGTGACTTAGAAATTCCAACTTTGCCCACACCGATCACTTTACCCTTCTTGTTGTCCCCAAAAGTCACCTTTCCTCCGTTGAAAGGCTTGAGTGAAAGAAACAAATTCTTATATCCAGTCATGTGTCTTGAGCATCCACTGTCAAGATACCATTGATTGTTTTCTTTCACTATTACCTACAGAAAGGATTAGATACAATTTTTAGGTACCTAAGCTAAGTTGGGTCCCTTATGATTAGTTACTCTATATACTAAATCCTTTCGTACCCATACTTGTCTAATGATCATCTTTTCAAACCTTGGGTTGCTTTGTCTAGAAGGGTTTCTAGGTTTAGGGATTTCTCTAGGTCTAACATGACTATTCTCCTTGTGATTAGTCTTGCTTTGTTTAGGTCGACAAGGAGTTTGTGAAGTGCTAGGTTTCTTGGTGCGGTTAAAGGCCATATCATAGAACCAACGAAAGTTATTGTTCCTTTCTTCGTTAGGTTCTTTTGTGGGGGATTTTTCGTCCTCGACTGTTGTGTCAACCGTTTTAACAAATTCGGTATTTTTTCGTATATCATGAACACGTTTGACATAATTGTCTTGGATGTGACCCGTATGACCACAGTAAATGCAAATCAGATATTTAGGAAGATCAACATATTTTCTTTTTCTGAAATCATAATCAGAAGGTATTGATTTACATTTAGAGTGATCTCTACGGCTGTAGCAATCATATCCTAACCCAATCTTCATATTATTGTCGGATTGTTCGGTTAGGAAGTTTAAGACTTTTGTGCTACCAACCCACTTATCATGGACTTTCCTTGCGTGAAGAAGTAAGTCTTTTAGGTTCTTAATTTCTTCGAGACATTTCGTGTGATCTATGTCATTCTCCTTCTTATAATTGTCACGAAAGTCTTGGAACCTTTTGTTAAGAATGAGTACAACATCTGAGTGTTGTTTCCTAACATTGATCATCTCAGTTTTAGATGTTAGTTATTTAGACCATGTTAATACTCATTTTATGATATTAAAATTACAAATTAATTTAATATGGTCTAAATCTATATGCATGCAAATAAAAGCAAGAAAAATGGTATTAAACCATCTGAAGACAAGAAAATCCTTACATTGTATAAGGTAAGTTTTGGGCACAACTCAAGGACTCCTTCCTTGATGTTATTCTTGAGCTATGAAAATGGATGATCCTCCAAGACAACTAACCACCAAAATAGATGGTCTCCTAAGGAAGCACCCAAGAATCAACCCAAAATACTACTAAAATACTAACTAGGTATATGTAGTAGTAAATCTTGTTTATTGTATATTTGATGTAATAGATAATATTATTATTTTGATAATATTATTAGTTTATTTTATATTTGTTTTAAATGTTTTAAGATGAACAAAATAAGAAGAAAAATGGTCTTTAAAAGCTCCAAGTGAGCCTTCCAAAACAACAAGAAAAGGCCAATTTTTCTTCCAATTTTTCCAACAACCAATGACTACTTAACTATTAAGTGGTCATAAGACTATTTTATCAACATACAATGTGTCAATATTATCCCACTTAGCTAATTTTACAACCTCTTGTAAAATTTAATAGCTAATTAATTCCACGTTAAAACATATACACTCATTGTTTAAAATTAATTAATTAACTATGAATTAATAAATTTTAATTCATTTATTTATTATTTAATATCACATAATTAAATAATAAATCTCCTTTTCCCGAGTTCGTAACCCGTCATCAAATAATACATTTATGTGACTAACTAAAAGTCAAATAATACAAGGAATTAATTATCTCGTATCTCATACAAATAATTAATTTATTCTATTTGGGCGTCATTCTATAGGTGTGACCTAAAGGGGGATCACTGATCACCGCGTCACACACGACAGTAATGTCAAACTCTAGTCACCCAATCATTACCGATTAACGATGACCAGCTGACAAATAAAAAGATAAATCCCCGATATTCCTTTTACGAGATTTAATATGTAAACGCACTCATTGTGAAGGACACTACTCCAACAATCTCCCACTTGTCTGACACAAGTGTGCGTTACCAATTATCTTGTCCAATAATATCTCCCACTCAATGCAAGATGTCTTTCAGGTCGTTCTTGCACGTGGTTATATCATAAAGTGGTTTCCTCGATCAGGAGAATGACTGTCTAACCGGATAATCTACTATAGATCGCATCCGAGCGTGGCCACGCATTCACAGTCATCTCTCCTCGAGTGGCCTTGAGATAAATATGACTTAAAAGGACAATCCCGTTGACCTATTTTCTTCATTCGATACAGATCACAATGACCCAGTAAATGCTCATCGGCCTCCTTTTACGATGCGACCTAGAATAAAAACCAAAGCCACCGGAAAACCGTACCAACTTAGACAAATAGTCACCAGTCTAAAGAATTGACTCAAAGGAATAAATAGAAACCCTTGCCACGAACTAGCAACAAAAGGACTCTATAAACGGTCACTGTCCGACAAATTGTCTCACAATATGCCTATGTAATCGACCAGTCATCACTATGACCATATGATAGTCGAACCTGTCATCTATCGCCTTACAATCTAGTCACTCCGAGACGTCACCTCATTAAGTAACTAGGGACAAAATACAATGTTAATCCATTTCACTTAATAGGGTTCGGCATTGTCTTTACAACCTATTTGGAGAAAACAAAGTATATAAATTCAGACATAAAACTGAATATAACGATAAATGCAACTTATCATATAGGAAATAATAAATACAATATTTTGATTATTACATATCATATAATTTACAACAGTTCTGGCATTCGTCTCAACCCCATCGAAACTACATGACTATCATGTTTAGCTTTAGACAAAGGTTTGGTTAAAGGATCAGCGATGTTGTCAGCTGTCCCAACCTTACAAACTGTAATTTCCTTCATTTCGATTAAATCTCTAATTACATGAAATTTCCTAAGTACATGTCTAGATTTGTTACTAGACTTGGGCTCTTTTGCTTGAAAAATTGCCCCACTGTTATCACAATACAAAGTGATAGGATCCTTGGCGGTAGGAACTACCTTCAGTCCCTCTAAAATTTGCCTAATCCAAACATCTTCCTTTGCAGCTTCAGAGGCTGCAATGTACTCAGCTTCCGTTGTAGAATCAGCAGTCACAGACTCCTTGAAACTTCTCCAGCAAACCGCCCCTCCGTTCAACAAAAAGACAAAACCAGCTTGGGATTTCAAATCATCCCTATCGGTTTGGAAACTGGCATCCGTATAACCTCTTATACGTAATTCAGATTCTCCTCCAAACACTAAGAATGAATCTTTAGTCCTTCTCAAGTACTTTAGAATATTCTTGACGGCTATCCAGTGACTCTCACCTGGAGTTTTCTGAAAACGACTCGTCATACTCAAAGCATACGAGACATCAGGACGAGAAGACATCATAGCATACATGATCTATCCAACAGCGGAAGCATAGGGAATCGATTTCATGCGTTTAATATCCTTAGGCTCAGTAGGACACTGTGACTTACTCAAAGTGATCCCACTGCCCATAGGTAGAAAACCTCTCTTGGAGTTTTTCATATTGAATCGGTCAAGAATCTTATCGATATAGGCTTCTAACTCAATGCTAATATCCTTTTGGATCTATCCCTATAGATCCGGATACCCAAGATGCGCTGAGCTTCTCCTAAATCTTTCATTTCGAAGTGATTTCCCAACCACTTCTTAACAGAAGCAAGCATATCAACATCATTCCCAATGAGTAATATGTCATCCACATAAAGAAGTAAGAAAACAACTCTACTCCCACCAAACTTCATGTATAAACATGGTTCCTCAACACTTCGAGAAAAACCATTCTGTTTAATAACATGATCAAAATGATGATTTCAACTCCTTGACGCTTGCTTAAGACCATAAATGGATCTCTTAAGTTTGCATACTTTGTTAGGATTTTTAGGATCCACAAAACCCTCAGGTTGTGTCATGAACACTTCCTCTTCCAGAAACCCGTTCAGGAAAGCGGTTTTGACATCCATTTACCATATCTCATAATCATGAAATGCAGAAATCGCTAACATTATTCGAACAGATCTAAGCATAACAACTGGTGCAAAAGTTTCATCATAGTGTAAACCATGAACCTGAGTGAAACCTTTTTCCACCAATCTAGCTTTGTAGAAATCCTTATGTCCATCCATGCCGATTTTAATCTTGAATATCCACTTACACTGAAGAGGTCGAACATCTTTAGGTAAGTCAACCAGGTCCCATACCTGATTATCGTACATGGAATCCATTTCAGATTGCATGGCCTCGAGCCATAGCTTAGAGTCAAAACTCGTAATAACTGCTTTATAGGTCTTGGGTTCATCACTTTCTAAAAGTAAAACCTCATAGTCACCATCTTCCTCGATAATACCAAGGTATCTATTAGGCTGCCGACTAACCCTTTCTGACCTCCTAGGTTCAGCAGGAATAATAACCGATTCTGACATTGAAGGAACATCTTTCTGCACTGTCACATCAGTTTGTGGCTCTTGAACTTCATCAAGTTCAAATTTTCTCCCACTCTGTCTTCTAGAAATAAACTCCTTTTCTAGAAAGACAGCTTCACGAGTAACAAACATTTTATTCTCGTTACTATTGTAGAAGTAATATCCACAAGTTTCCTTAGGGTAGCCTACAAAAATACATTTTTCACAACGAGGTGCAAGCTTATCGTCAGACTTGCTCTTGACATAAGCATCACAACCCCATACTTTCATGTATCGCAGATTCGGGACTTTCCCTTTCCATATCTCATATGGAGTTTTGTCAGTTGCTTTAGTGGGACTTTTATTAAGTGATTGTACCGCAGATAAAATGGCAAAACCCCAGAATGACTTAGGTAACTCTGTTTGACTCATCATCGATCGAACCATATCTAATAAAGTTTGATTCCTCCTTTCAGCCACACCATTTAATTGTGGTGTGCTAGGAGGAGTTAACTGAGATACAATATCGCAGTTCTTAAGGTGATCTCTAAAGTCATTGCTTAAATACTCCCCACCACGATCTGATCGTAATGTTTTAATCTTCTTATTTAATTGGTTTTCTACTTCATTCTGAAACTCTTTGAACTTATCAAAAGCTTCACTTTTATACCTCATTAAGTAGAATACCCATATCTACTCATGTCATCGGTAAAAGTAATGAAATAGTAAAAATTACCTCTAGCAGCGACTGTCATTGGACCACATATATCGGTGTGTATTAAACCCAACAACTCACTAGCTCGATATCCCTTTCCTAGAAAAGGTGAACGAGTCATCTTGCCAAGAAGACAAGATTTGCATGTACCAAATGATTCGAAATCAAAAGGTTTAATTATACCAGCCGACACTAGTCTTTTAATGTGTTTCTCGTTAATGTGTCCAAATCGACAATGTCATAAATAAGATTGATCAGGATCACCTGTTTTGAGTCTTTTATTATCTAAATGATAAACATCATTGCAAGTGTCTAGAATATAAATACCATTGATTGAAATAGCTTGACTATATACAATCCCATAAAGCGAAAAAGTACAACACTTGTCTTTAATTACAAAGGAAAACCCTTCTGTGTCTAACACAGATACGGATATTATATTTCTAGATAGCGTTGGTACAAAATAACAATTATTAAGATGCAACTCCAACCCTGAAGCTAAACTAAGTACATAAGTTCATACTGAGACGGCAACTACTTTAGACCCGTTTCCCATTCGGAGATCGACATCACCCTTGTTTAGCTTTCTTATTCTTTTTAGGCCCTGCAAATGATTGCACAAATGAGAACCACAACCAGTATCTAATACCCAAGTTGTATTTGAAGCATAATTTATGTCTATCATAAAATATTCGGTTAAGAAATTACATGTTGGCTTCACAATGCCAGCTTTGATGTCATCCAAGTATTTCGTGCAATTACGCCTCCAATGTCCCTTGTTATTACAATAATTACAAGTATCTTTATGAGGATTACCCTTTATAGGTTTTGGCTTGGTAGAGCAATTCGCAATTGCTTTACCTTTGCCCTCCACCTGAACGGGCTTCTTACCTGCGTTCCTCTTAAACTGCTTCTTCCCCTTCACGTTAATCGCAAGCACATCTTTCCTTGTACTCCCACTCAATCACATGTCCTTCTCTGCTTGCACAAGCAGGGAATGGAGCTCATGTAAACTCTTTCTCATGTTTGTCATATTATAATTTACCCTAAATTGGGTAAATCCTTTGACGTGAGAGAGAGAGAGAGTGGAGCACTCGGTCCACCACTAGTTCGTCGGGGATCTTACATCCCAACCCCTCTAAAGTTTCCACGTACTCAATCATTTTAAGTACTTGTGAACTTACAATTTTACCATCTTTGAGGTTAGCCTCAAAGAAACGAACTGCGGTGTCATATTAAATTATTCTCGGGGCTTGAGAAAACATAGTTGAAAGCCTTGAGAATACTTCATGTGCATCACGGAACTTGACACATTGCCTTTGTAAAGCAGGATCCGTTGAAAAAATTAAAACATTTTTAATTGCAGCGGATTCTTTTTGATAATTTGAAATAGCCTCCCTTACATCGGCAGTGGCCCTAGTACTAGGCGAAGGGGGAGAGGGATCGGAAGGTAGCGTAATTTGCCATCACCTGCGGCAGCTAATCGAAGTTGTTCCTCCCAATCTTTAAAATTACTACCGTCGGCTTTTAATACATATTTGTCCATAAAAGAACGTAGCCATGAATCTCTAGCTATGGTGACGGTTTCACTAGTAGAAGTCATCGTGATTACTACAAAGGAAATAAAAGAAAGATTAACATTTATCGTCTAAAAATTTTTTAACTTGTGAAACTATTTTAAAAAGTTCTTATTTATATAATGATTTCTCACTTAATTATATAAATGATTCCAAGATCCAATTTTATATAAACACGGGCACGGTGGACCGATTCAACCCATATTTATATAAATTTGGTGAGTCAACATTTTGACTGATTCTACTACTAGAACTCTTGGTTGACGGATTTTCTTAAAATCTATCTTTTTGCCCCAGAATAAATATGGGCACGGTGGACCGATTCAACCCATATTTATCCCGTTGACTCCAACCAATTTTCACGCGTAATAACTTTTATTACCCTACTTACCCAACATAAAAAGAGTGTACCTCGGTGATCCGAACCTACCTCTAATGAAGAAGGGATTCATAGGTGCTATTATTTGGTAAGGCTTAATCTCAATTTTAAACAAATGTGAGAGATCTTATCAATTTAATTGTCCATCACCTTTAAGTGAAAAAAATTAGTGAATGCTAGACGATTAAATCGATAACAACAAAGTAAAAACATGTAGTGACGATTTGGCATGAATGCATATAGGAATTAAAACAAACAAGTCCTAATATGTCCACCTAGTTAATCTAATTAACTAAAATTATTACACTTCGGAAACCAACTCCTTGGTCCCTTGAGTCTTCATAAATTGGCCTCCTTCTTCAGGATTTCAGAACGCCTTTCCGAAAACACCGTCTTCATGAAAACTCCGTCTTTAGATGCTTCATCTAATTACTAATATTAAATTACAAAACAATACCCTATTATACAATTTGTAATAAAATTAAAATAAAAACTATTAATTAATTACAAATTAGGCGATACGAAATAGCAATTAATTACAAAACAAATCGATATTCCCTTACATTACGGGAAATACCAATTTCTACCTATGGCCATATTAGAAAAAAAATTACATAATTATAATGCTAAAAAGAAATATTCATCTAAATGAATAAGAAAAAATGCAGTATATAAATTATGACATGCCAAATCGTCTTACTTACCAACAACGATCAATTGAGCTTGTTTTGACGGAATTTTTACCAATAAAAATTCATAATCAATTCTTAAAATAATTTTAAGATTATGCTAATGATAATAATCTGGTCTAATATCAAAATCATTATTCTCAACAATTATCTTGAAGTTATATGGGATTTAAAGCATAAATTATGACAAAAAGACATAATAATTCACAATTATTATGGAAAAATTCTATTTAATTATAAAATTTATGGAAAAATAAATTTTAAAATTTTGTACATTCTGGTATTTCACCAAAATGGCATGCATGTGAAAATTTTTTATTTTAAAATTTATTTAAAACAATTTCATAATTTACTCGGTAAATCCACAATTTTTACGATTTAATTCTTAATTAAACCCTAAAAATTGAAATGACTTAAAATAAAAAATTTTACATTTTGGAATAATTTCCAGGAGCTAAAAATTCAAAAATTTCGAGCCCAAAAATTAAATCAATTTTTATTTACAAAATAACCATTATTTACCAATTTTTATCAAACAAAAATCAATAAACTATCTAAATTAATCACATTAACTTAAAGTATCTACTTATCTCATAAATAGAACATGCATGTGGTTATTTCTAAATAAATATGCATAAAATTAGCATGCAACCCAATTTCATTAACTCTTAATTAATTTTAATGCATTTTTACTCAATTTTATGCCATTTTAAGTTAAAAAGTGAAAAAATTTAACAAAAATCAAATTTTCGTCCCATATCATCCTAAGACCAGATTATTTACATGCAAGACCATATTATGTGATAAAACTAATTTCAGTAACATAATATCAATTTTATTAATTTATCTAATAAATTACTAAAATCGTCTTAAGACAACATGCATGTATTTAACAATGCTCTGATACCACTTGTTAGTTATTTAGACCATGTTAATACTCATCTTATGATATTAAAATTAAAAATTAATTTAATATGGTCTAAATCTACATGCATGCAAATAAAAGTAAGAAAAATGGTATTAAACCATCTTAAGACAAGAAAATCCTTACATTGTATAAGGTAAGTTTTGGGCACAACTCAAGGACTCCTTCCTTAATGTTGTTCTTGAGCTATGAAAATGGATGATCCTCCAAGACAACTAACCACCAAAATAGATGGTCTCCTAAGGAAGCACCCAAGAATCAACCCAAAATACTACTAAAATACTAACTAGGTATATGTAGTAGTAAACCTTGTTTATTGTATATTTGATGTAATAGATAATATTATTACTTTGATAATATTATTAGTTTATTTTATATGTGTTTCAAATGTTTTAAGATGAACAAAATAAGAAGAAAAATGGTCTTTAAAAGCTCCAAGTGAGCCTTCCAAAACAACAAGAAACGACCAAATTTTCTTCAAACTTTTCCAACAACAAAAAATGGTGGAGTTTGGTGGTATTTATAGGCAATTTGGGGGAGACAATTATGAGTGGAAAATGCCACCAAATGAACACTTGTAATGCCCTAAAAAATCAGTCCATATGGACAATTTTGGGTCGATTTCGATTTTCTACATTCGCCCCACAAATGCTTATAAGTCTTATATTTAATTATCTTACATAATTAAATATTAATTTTATTGTTTAACACTTAAATAATACAAATTAACTACCAATGACTACTTAACTATTAAGTGGTCATAAGACTAATTTATCAACATACAATGTGTCAATATTATCCCACTTAGCTAATTTTACAACCTCTTGTAAAATTTAATAGCTAATTAATTCCACGTTAAAACATATACACATATTGTATAAAATTAATTAATTAACTATGAATTAATAAATTTTAATTCATTTATTTATTATTTAATATCACATAACTAAATAATAAATCTCCTTTTCCCGAGTTCGTAACCCGTCATCAAATAATACATTTATGTGACTAACTAAAAGTCAAATAATACAAGGAATTAATTATCTCGTATCTCATACAAATAATTAATTTATTCTATTTGGGTGTCATCCTATAGGTGTGACCTAAAGGGATCAGCTGATCACCGCCGTCACACGACAGTAATGTCAAACTCTAGTCAGCCAATCATTACCGATTAACGATGACCAGCTGACAATTAAAAAGATAAATCCCTGATATTCCTTTTACGAGATTTAATATGTAAACGCACTCATTGTGGAGGACACTACTCCAACATTAGATTCTTTCAATTGCTTTGTGAGAGAATCAATCTCTTTCTTCTGGTCTAAAATCACTGCTTCATCAGATGTGATTTTAGTTTCAAGAAGTTCCTTGGCTTTTCTAAGTTCTAAAGTTATAGCTTCATTAGCTATAACTTTGGCTTGAAGGTACATATTATTAAGCTTTAGATCTGAAGTTATAGCTTCATTAGCTATAACTTTAGATTCTAATTCCTTCTATTCAGCATTAGCAGTATCTAATGTTATAGCTTTATCAGCTGTAACTTTAGATTTCAACTTCTTAGCTTTAGCCTTTAAAGTATGATTCTCCTCAGCAATATCAAGAATTTGTTCCTTTAGATCCTTTAGTTCCATATCCTGTTCATGACATTTATCGATGGATTGCTCAAAAAATTCAATTAAAGCACTTTTAGATAATTTCTTAACACATTTCTTAAGGTCAAGATAACTAACCTCATTATCGTCGTCTTCATCCGATTCTCCTAGAAAGCAATAGTTTGATTGAGAATTCGTGCTATCATCGTCGCTGTCGGAGATTAGGTCAAGACTGACGCTACTGAGACAAAGGTTGGCTACTTCGTCATATTCGGATCCTTCATCGTCCTCTGAGTCAAGATCACCCCAACACGAAGCCATCATTACTTGTTTGAACTCCTTCTTTGTCTTCTTGCGTTTTGCCTTGTCCTTGATTTCCTCCCATGTCGGACAATCTTTGATCATGTGATCGGATTCTCCACACTTGAAGCAACCTCTGTTAGCAAAGGAAGACTTTGATTCTGTTGTTTTCTTGTTATACGACTTGTTATTGTTATAAGATGATTTTGTTTGTTTGTTTCGAAAGATTCTATTTTTGAAACGGCGTGCAAACAGGATGGTTTGATCTTCTATGTCAGAGTTAACATCTTCGCTTTTTAAGGCCATACTTTTACCTCTGCTAGGTTCCGCGTCATCGGCATTTAGAATAATTTCATGGGCCATGAGAGCATCAATGAGTTCTTGGTAGGATAGGTTTTCAAGATCTCGCGATTCCTTCATTGTTGTGACCTTCGCACGCCACTTTTTAGTTAGGCTCTTAAGAGCATCCGCAACAATGAGGTTCCTCATATTTTATCTCTCTTTTTCTTATTCGTCCACCTCATTTTCCACTAATTTTCCCATCTACCCTCCCCAATTTATAACAACATTTATGCAATAATGAGGTTCCCCATTTACACATAAAATTTTGGGAACGTCCCCAAAAGAAACACAATTTAACCTTACTTTTTGTTGGGAAGCTTCTCTAATAATGGTGGAGCCTCAAATTATGGGAAGGTTAGTGCATTAGTGAGGCTCCCCATATGAGGAGAGAGGGTGTATATGGGGAGCTATTTTTCCACCTTTGCGGATGCTCTAAGAACCTTCCTTGCAATGTCCTCGGTACTGAACTTTCTTCCCAAGTTTTTCAATTCATTTATGATGCTTGAAAAACGTGCGGACATACTAGCCAAGGACTCATTAGGCTCCATACTGAATAGCTCATATTTCTGCATTAGCAGATCTATGCGGTGCTTCCTAACAATGGAAGCACTCTCATAAGCTAGTTCAAGGCCATCCCATATCTCCTTGGCCATGGAGCACAAAGAAAACCGATCGAATTCATTAGTAGTCATGCCATTCTGCAATAAACTTATCGCCTTAGAATTCTTTTCGACCTTCTTGTAGTCGGCCTCGATATAGTCCTCTTCCTTTTTCTCGTAAGTAGTGCCTTCAGTGGAAGCGACCAAGATTTTAACTGGTCCGTTTTGGATAATCTTCCAACACTCACAATCATGACCTTTCACATAGTGAGTCATCATGTTTTTCCATAACCCATAATTCTTCCCATCAAAGACGGGACACTTGAGGTATTTGGAATCCATTTATCACGTGATAGGCAGCGGAATATAAAACGATAAGATAAATAAAGATAGATAGATCAGCCTCTTTGCGGTTAGGCAATCAAGAGCACGAGGCTCTGATACCAATTGAAGAGTATATCGATCCGAAATACTCAAGAGGGGGGGATGAATTGAGGATTAAAACTTTTTTCGATTGTATATGTATAATTAATTGTTTAAAGTTTATTGATTAAATTTTAACTAATTAACTAATGAACGAACAAAAACAAAATAAACAAACGAACGAAGGAGAGAGACACACGGTTTTTGAAGTGGTTCAGTTTCACAAATCGAAACCTACATCCACTATTCTCGATTAATAAATTTAGTACCTTTCTACGGATTATAAATTTACTAACTCAACTCGTACAACTAACCCTAGTTGTAACTCAAATGAGTACCGTTAAATACTCGAGTGACTAACTTACGCTAATAAGAAAGCACTAAACCAAGTGATGTTAGTCTAGTGGTAGCCGGGTTAAACCTTGAAGCTTGCAGAAATGTAGGAGTTGAGAGGTCCCGGGTTCGACTACCAGCTGGGGCGATGATCACTTGGCAACTGCAGCCCCCGAAGGGGGTGGCTTACATGGTCCATGTGGTGGTGCGGTAATGCATGGGCCCGGGGGGATTCAACTCCCTCGTCATCAAAAAAAAAAAAAGCACTAATGATTCATGCAAAGGTTCACGTTAATGAACAAGAAGAAATCGATTAAGCACTATTATCTTATAACGAAAACTAATGAATGAATATACGAGTTTATAAACACACGACCTTTTTCGAAAATTGCAAAAACGGTTTTCTTGCTTTTGAAACACACGGTTTTGCTTTTAAAATAAAATCAATTTTTATGCTTAAGGTCTTACATTCAAATGTTGCAAAAGCAAAGTATTTATAGGAAAAGAAAGAGCTTGGCTCACGGTCTGCTTGAAACCCTAATAGCCGAAATATGGATTTGTAAACAAATCATATCTTCTATTATTTCTTTCCTTAAAGCCCTAAGAGATAATAGAGAATATTTCAAAAGATAGAATATAAATTATTCTTCTATTATCTTTTCCATAAATCTTAAGATATGATAAGATTTTCCATAACAAAAATATCCTTATCATAAACAACCATATCAAGTTAAATATAAAAGATATGTTAAGATAATTCTAGAGAATTAAATCAATAACAATCTTTTATCCCTTAAGGTAACACGAGATAATACGGCACATATGCCTCGTGATCCGTGGAAACCCTAGCTTGATATTAGGTCAGATTTTAGGGTTTCGGAATATGCTATGTTAAAACCCTAATTAGTAATATGGCTCGACTCATAGGTTGATCCAACATGATTACTAATTATAAGATTAAAATAAAATCATACTCCATATAAATACAGGCTTTTATAATAAATACTTTTGCTAGAACATTTAAAAGAAACAAAAACATTTTTCAAAAACAATTTTGAAAATATTTTAAGTCGTATAGTATAAACTCAGTATCTCAATGTTATAGTAGAAGAGCTATAACATTGAGCTCTTTTACAAGTAATGTTATAGCTGCCAAGCTATAACTTTACTAGTATAAGAAATTCATTTTTATGTTATCGTTATGAGATAATCACCTATACTATTCTAATCTTCTTAGGAGATCTTCGAGCATAGGCTACTTCATCATCCAAGCTTGAATAATCTTTAGATGAGCTTCGTCTTCTCATAATGCTTGAAAAATTCTTCTATAATCTTGATCCATAATTGAGGGCTTGATCATAATATAGTCTTGTATACTTTCATCACGATTCTCTAAGCTTGACAAATAGTAAGTCTAATTTGAAGAGACTAAACAAACAATTACGCACAACGAGTATATAAAATATAAAGCATTCTTGACATCATCAAAACATAAACATATATACTATATGGTTCAACAAGCTGAATCAAGTAATGCCCTATGATCGTTATATAGCCCATTGTAAAACTGGTTACAGAGGAACCAGATCTGGAAACCGTGGTGAGGAACTGATCGTACTAGCCGTTTGAAGCGAACCCACGCCTCATTAACATCCTCATCAGGACCTTTTTTAAAGCTCGTAATCTGGCTTCTAAGAGGATTAGTCTTCTGGGGTGGGAAGTATCTCTTGTAGAATGCAAGAGCAATGAATTCCAGTCTGTAACACCATGAGCTTCTGTATCCAAGTCACGTAACCACTCTACTGCATCATATCACAGGGACAAAGGGAAAAGTGTCTGTTTGACTTGGTCTTGAGTCACCCCCGCAGTTAAAGGAACAGAGCAGTAGTAATTAACAAACTTCTCCATATGTTTAGCTGGGTCCTCACCAGCTCCTCCTCCAAATAAATTTCGCTCCACCAGATTGATGTAAGATGGACGAATTTCGAAAGTACCTGTACCCGTAGTGGGGAGCTTGAATCCCTTGGGAAGGGATGCAAGGGTAGGCTCAGAATGACTTGCTAAAGTCGGCATGATTGTAGTAGGAGCAGAAGTAGATGTGTCTTCCTCTAAAGACTGATTTTCCGCAACAAATGCGGCGTAAGCTAAATCAAGCGTACTCAAGGCTTCTGCTTGATATATCTCCTTCCAAAAGTTTCATCTAGCACGGAGAGTTATTTCTGGTTCTGGGTCAAATGGTATGAGTGCAGACCTGAAAGACCTGGGCATAAATAAAACTGGCACTGAAAGGTGAGAAACAGTCTCAAGGAACATAGGTTCCTTGAGACAAGAGACAAAATAAAATAAAACAAATAGCAAGATGCGTCGCCTCCCCGGCAACGGCACCAAAACTTGACAAGCTAATCGTATACCTACCAAAAATAAACCAACTGGCCTAAACTAATGTAGCAAGGAAGTCGGAATCGTATCCACAGGGAGGCTGTTTGCAAATCCAAATGTAAACTCAAGTCTGTCTGAGTCACAAAGTTGGGGGTTTGAAATGGGGTTGTCTATTAACTAGGGTAGCAAAAAAAATAAATTAAATTAAAAACGATTTCAATAAAAGAGAGAAACAGCTAGGATGGTCGGTTCACCGCGGTCCACAACGATCTAAGGTAAGGTCAACAATCAGCAATAAATGGTCTGAAGGGTACTAAACAGGTCCTCTCGGTCCACTATTTGCCCTAGAATTCTAATATAGCTCTCGCCCTAATTAGAGTATCCTATTGTTCATAGCAAGTCTTCGCCTTTTCCAATCTCTCGATCCAGGTCAAGGTTTAACAAGATGGTCAATTAATTACGTGCACTTCATTAATCAAACCGCTATCAGATACTACGATTAACAATTCAGACGGAGTAAATAGCTAGACCTAAAACCCTGACATATTATATTATAGAACCGCGGATCCCCTAAATCCTAGCATAAGAAGTTTAGCTACGCATAATTAAATGAAGAGCAACAATTAAAGTAGAGAAGAAAACTAAGAATTGCATGACGGAATTAACAATAACAATAAAAGAACAATAACAAAATTTAAAGCAAGATGAACGAAGAACAATTAAAGTTACCGAAATTGAAAGAGAGGAAATACAAGTTTAAATCAAAAAATTCAAGAGTAAAAGTAACGTAGAAAGTTTTAAGCAAAAGTAAAAGTTCCCCTAATAAAGTTCTCAGCTTTGTTTTATATAGAAATAGCTGATAATTATTGAATAAACGACTAATAGGCCGAAACACTAACTAAGCAAACACGGCCTGGTAAGTAAATTAGTCGATCGACCAAAATTTCAGTCGATCGACTAATTTTCTGAGCAAAAGCAGTCGATCGACCACTATCTTCAGTCGATCGACTTTTCTGGGTAAACAGCAGCGACAGTCGTCACTTAATCATGCTTTCTTTTGTCTTCACGGATTCCAAGATAATCATTCCCGAGCCTAACTTCACTAGTATCCCGAATGCAACTTCGGGGATGGGTTTTGGCTTGTTTAATCTTCCTTTCGGGTCCATAACTGCATAAAGTACAAAATAACCCAAAGTAGCCGATTTATGGGAGAATAGTAGCTAGTCACTACTAAATAAGCATAGAAATGCGTGCAAATGAGTAAAGAAAATGTATGAAATAGGCACACATCAGGGTTGAAAACCCCCTTTGATATGAATGAATTCACTTACCCCTCACTGACCATGGAATTAATTATCTCCTTGAGGGAGTACAAGGTAGAGACTCGAAGTTATAATGAGTTCCGACTTCAGAACGAGAGTAGAAGAATGCTTAAGGGTGAATTTGGTAAAGTGTTTGGTCTTACAAAATATGATCATTTTGAAAAGAAGCCTTTGAAGTATGACGCCGCACCCCTATGGAAGGCTATAACCGGTCGTAAATTCGACTCCTTCCGGAGAGCCATGCTTTGTATGTTCACCATCCGGGCATAAAAACTTGGCACAAGTTTGTGGCTAATACTTTAATTGCAAGGAAAGGAGCCAACCACTTCACCGAACTCGACTTTGTCTACATCGAGTCCTTCTAGAATGTTAATGGAAAGTCCACCCGAAAGTACAACATCCTTCAATTATTGATTGCGCGGTGGCTAGAGAATGATAATGGGAAAGGGAGAGCGGCCTTTATTGTAAATGGGGGATTGGTGACAAGGTTAGCTAAACACTTTAACCCGGAATTCAACAAAGATAGGACCTACAAACCGGTTAAGGGAAGCAACCTTCTTGACTTGAGTACTTTGATCAACAAGTTCCATTGGGTCAAAAATGACAATCTTGATCATAAATTTGAATGGCTCATCAAGGAAGCCATGTTCATTGTCTTGCCAACCAAGATTTGCCGTATCTCCGCCCACTACAACAAATTGTCACTTGCGCTACGAATTATGCCACGGGAATTTATAATTCGTGGCTAAATTCAGCTTAGCCACGGGAAAAATGTATTCATTATTTTGGAAAAAAATTTATGCCACGGGATAACTTTTCCCGTGGCAAAAAGTCACTTGCGCCACGAAATAGGCTACACCCGTGGCAAATAATCATTTTGGCCACGAACTATGTCACACTCGTGACGAAATTTTAATTAGCCACGAATTGTTCCGTGGCAAAAAAAAATTTAGCCACGAATTAACAAACTCCTGTGGCGAGTATCTTTTCCGACTTAAATTAAGATATTTTCATGTTAAGGCAAACTTAAAATCGAAAACAAATTTAATCAAATATAAATAATATGAAAATGCATTTAAATATAAAATTTTGCAAACACTTTGATTAATTTAATTAATAATTTTTTATTGTTTTATTGACTTTAATAAGAAATCTTAAAATTTTATAAATTTATATGCAAGCAAAGAAAAGTTTATCGCCTAAATTTTTTTTATTATTTCAGAAATCACAATTATGTTTTGCAGGTTTTTCAAAACATTTCTAATTTAAGAAATTTGTTTTAATATATAATTCTGTTAATTAGAGTCGTGAATTTCTTTTAATTTTTTAATTAAAACATTATAATCTTGAATAACAATCTTAAATGACCATATCACATTTAAAGGCATAGCATATAAAGTTAATAAATAAGTTATTTATCATCTATCTTTGATAAAACTAAAATTAAGATATTGTCAAGTTGGTTCATTTAAAATTTGATTTACAACTTTATTTGTAAGATATTTATAGAAAAATTTGAATTTGATATAAAATTTAACTTGGTGAGAAAAAAATTTTGGGAAATTTTTTTTTAGGAGTGAAAAAAAACGACAATTAGATTACAAATTTGACTAAATAAAATAAGTGCGCTGAGAAATGAAAGAAAAAAATGATCTCCCACAAATCAATTAAGAAAAAAACATATCATAAAAATTATCAATATAAAAAATTCAAGGGTTAATAGATAAACATTACTAATATAAGGACCCTTTTTCATAATCATTACCAACATAATCAATAATTAGTAATCAATACCAAAATATTAACTTTTTTCTACGATTTGCACTAAGTCGCCTGAAAATCTAATCTCAACCTACTTGAAAAAATCCAAAATGCCATCATTCAAGTACAAATCTCCACTCACTCACTTCCAAAATCCCTCTCTTAGATGAAAACACCTTTAAAGTAGAAAAAAAATTAGAGTAAGAAGGCGACTTGGTACCTATCGTAGAAAAAAGTTAATATTTTGGTAGTGATTACTAATTATTGATTATGTTGGTATTGATTATGAAAAAGATGACTAAAGTTGGTAGTTTTTATCAATTTATCCAAAACTCATTATGGAGAAATTTTTTTCATTGAAAATGAGCACATCACATGTAAAATACAGAAATTATAATAATTTAAAGTCACATGTGCAAATAATGTGAAATATTTGAGAAAAAACGATAAATCATAACAAAGAGAAATCGGTATAAGAAAATAAGCGATTCTGTTGTACGACAATGTTTTTCGTGTTTTTTGAGTAAAAAGTGATCACTTTTTGGTTAATAGTGACCAATTTTGGGGGGGGGGGGGGGGGGAAGACCCTAAGTTATAAAAAGTGGTCATTATTTTACCAAAAAATGGCTAATTTTTCATATCGTATGTACGACGGTCATACAATAGCATTTGCGTAAAAAAATATACGAAAAAATGAGTACAAGAGAAATGAATATAAGAATGTCGATAAACTAAAGAAATAAAAAAATGTTAGGAAAACACGATTAAGTTTACTTTTTATAGAAAATGGGTTTGCTAACTTGGGCAAAAAAATGACGTCAAAATCATTAGTCGGGAGGGTAACATCGAAAAATTGATTGTTTTAGCCAAAATAATGTTTTTCCCGCAAAAATTCGTAAATCATGTAACATTTTTGTAATTAAATAGTACTAAAGGTAAATATTGAAAGGAAAAAAAATAAACTTAAAAGGATTCAAAGTACTAGTTATACCAACAAAGTTCACTTTCAGTTTCGGTAGCACATCAAAAGAACTCTATAGTTAAGCGTGCTCATGTGAGAGTAGTGTTGGGATGGCATACACCAATTTCTGTCAAACTCGACTTAAAGGTGACCAATAATGCGGCAGAATATATGGCCTGCCTCATTGGTTTACAAGCAGTTGTCAGTCTAGGTATCAAAAGACTTCGAGTCCACGACGACTCATCTTTAATTATCAGTAAAATCACTGGGTCTTGGAAAATCCGAAGTGAAAGTCTTGCGCCATATCAAGCCATGATAGATCAAGTGGCTCAATGCTTCGACCAAGTCATTTACTTACATCTACCTCGAGAAGAAAATCAGTTTGCAGACGCTCTTGCGAAACCTGCATCCTTGATCAACATACCTGACAACATGATAGAGATGTCTTATGTATTGAACGATGGTCTAAGACAGCCCATGTGCATTTTCTCACTGATGAAAATGAAAGTCAAGAGGAGCCTTGGTATCAAGCCATTCTAAACTACAAGCTCAACGACATATACCCACCCGATATGGATAAGAGGGGACAATGAGCGATTCGTCTATTAGCATCTCAATATGTCCTAAATCAAGGGGAGTTATACAAAAGAATGCCACAAGGCGTCATTTTGCTTTGCCTTGATCATTCAAAAGCAAAGAAAGTTATGGAATAAGTCCATAATGGAGAATGCGGTCCTCATATGAGTGGACCAATGATGGCAAAGAAAATCATGCGTCTAGGATACTATTGGACAACGATGGAGACAGATTGCATCAAATACGTACGTCATTGCCACATTTGTCTGATCTTCGGGAATGTACAACACGTTCTACCATCTCTACTATATACGATGACATCTCCTTGGCCATTTTACACTTGGGGAATTGACATCATCGGGAAGATCACTCCAGCTGGGATGGGTGGTCATTATTTTATTTTGGTAGCCATCGACTACTTCCCAAAATGGGTCGAAGTAGCGTCATATACTACTCTGACATCCAAGCATGTGGCTAAGTTCATACAAACCAATATCATTTGTCAGTATAGGTGTCCACATGAGATAATCAGTGACAACGAGTCCCGTTTTCAAGCCAAAATCGAACAGTTGTTGGCCAAGTACAAAATCAAGCATCATTAGTCTTCGCCCTACCGACCCCAAACTAATGGTGCAGTAGAGGCAGCCAACAAAAATGTCGTCATGATCCTCAAGTAAATGATCGATATTTATCGAGACTGGCCTAGCAAGATACCCTTCGCATTATGGCGATATTGAACCTCAGTCGGGACGCCCACTGGGGCTACTCCTTTCTATCTAGCTTATGGCATGGAAGTCGTACAGTCAGTAGAGCTAGAGATCCCATCTCTACGCATTCTACTTGTAAGTCAAATTACGGAATCAGAATGGAATAGGGATAGGTACGAAGAACTCGTCCTCTTAGACGAACGAAGACTACGTGCCTTGCATAATGTTCAAACATATCAAGCACGGATTAGGAGAGCCTTCAACAAGAAAGTCAAACCTCGGAACATCAAAGAGGGAGATCTAGTGCTTAAATGTGTTCGAGCTCTTCTACCAATCGACCCAAGGGGAAAATTCAAACCTAATTGGGCCGGTCCTTATTTATTCAAATCCATACTCTCAGGGGTGCGGTGAGAATTATAGACTTAGACGGGAATGAATTTTCAAATCCGACTAATCTAGACCCACTCAAGCGGTATTACCCTTAGAATAGAACTAAAAGCGCGCCACGTGGGACTCACGTGCCGCTCTTGCGACACAAAATATATGGCACGGGCCAAAACTCGAGACTCGTGCCACCTTGCTCTTGCGTTTTGGCATTTTTTTTATTTATCCTCAGTATCATCAACCTAACTTAATTGCGTTCTTAAGATTAAGTAAAGTACCATGCTTATTCCCTATGTTCATTACAAGCTCTTGCATCGAACATTTATTCTTTTACATTTTCTATTTTCGAACTACGTTCTGGGTTTGATTTCATTTTCAATGAATACGTAGGCAATCCTTCACAGGACACAACTCAATCAATTTCTAATAAAAAATGTAAATAGAAGGACATTTGATTTGACACTTGGAATTCGAAAGAATAAATAAAGGGAACTGATTTTAAGTTACTAACTGAAAATAATCGGTTTATTCATCTATTAATAATACGCCAAATAATATATAAATGCTGAAATAAAATGCTAGGCTAGGATTCTAAAAACTCCCGTCATTTATTACAAATGGTAATTAATAATAATAAATAATATAAAGACTTAGGCTATTTCTATTCTTCCATCTTCCCTTTACCTTTGTCATTTTTTGCCATACTTCATGTCTCGACCTCGAGGGGGACGCTCTTGCGTTATCTTTTACCTAATCACCAGTGGTCCTTCTCGAGGCCTAGTCTTTGCATTTCGATCTACAATTATCTTCTCAACATGAGCATTCTTTGGTTTCTTCTTCGGGCGGACGACTCGGAATCCAGCTTCTTCTTCTTCGGTCAAGTATTTCTACTTCTCTTTCGCCACTTCGCAGATCTTGTAGTCAATTGGCTCATGCTTTCTCAACTTCTCGCGCTCTTCCAAGGTGCTAGCCTTGACCCACTGCAAATAAGAATCTGACACCCACAACGAACCAACTGGGATAGGCATAAACCACATGTTCCTTTGAGTCCAGCGCAAAGCCCATTCACGGCAAGTCTCAGAAGTATGTGCCAAAGAAACCTGCGAAATGGTATTAAGTTTAGGGATTTTCTGTCTCATGCCAACTTGCCTCACTAGCCTCTCCGGGAAAATATGGACCATGAACTCCAGGCATGGGATGCGAACAGATCGAGAAGGACCAAGGGATGATACTCCTGTCAACACCCTGAGGTGCCACCAAGGGACAATCCATCTAATCAGCGGACCTCCTTCATTCTTTAGTTGGTTCTGCCAGTAGTTTCAAACTCGAGTAAAATCAACCATGTATAGCCTTGTCCTCATCACCATCGATCATGATCGATATCCAGGCACGTCAACTGGGGGCTCAATCAATCATAGCCTTTCCATCAGCCAAATCTGCAAAAGGAGACAAGTATTAATGTCCCCGTCTCTCAAAAAAGAAAAAAAGAAAAAATAAAACGGAAAAACGAACAAAAAAGAGAGAAAAAGACGGGAGCATTTTTCACCTGTAAGATGATAGGACTTCCAAGATACGGGAGCTCAAGATTCGTCTTTCGATTGTCCAACCATAAGATAGTCTCTCCTAATACCAAGCAAGTTGGGCTCTTGCGCAGTTCCATTTGCTCGATAATACCCAAAAACCGCGGGTCACCTCTCATTTCTGCGTCAACATGGCCCTTTAAGACAAAACAATGAAGAAGGCAAAATCCGAAGGCTCTTCGCCTCGCAGCATAAGAAATAGAAGGGTCCTCCCTATCTATTAAACGGTCCATAAAGTCGAACATCCGTACACCCTTGGAGGTTACAAGACGATCTACCTCAGCTTTGGTTAATCCTAGATGGTCCCTAAATTTATTCTTATATCCTTGGGAACTAGATGGTAAGGCCGGAAGACTTTCTATATCCCACCCTCCAATTGCTGCAAATTCTTCATGAAAAAGGACAAATTTCACCTCCAAGAAAGGCAAAAACGTGATAATCTGGGTTCCAATATTCAAGACAAGCATCAAGAAACGATCTAACCACTTTCACTTGTTTAAAACTGATGATGGATCCAAAAATACCCATGTCATGCTTCTCCGCGTTCGAAAACTTATTGGTCTATTCTTTGAGTCGGGATTCGAAAGCATACATTTTTCTTGAAATTTTTTTTTTGAGAGAAATATTATATTTGATGAGCTATGGAGTAATAGAAGGAAGAATTGTGAGAATATAAGCTAAACCGGGGCCTTTATTTATACTATTCGACCTTTCCTAAAAACACTCAGGAAGAGACCAACTAGGGAAATAACGCAGCAAATGCTGCGCCCTTTGGAAGCACCGCAGCTCTTGCTGCGCCTCTTCCCCAGCTCAGTTTCCTACGATTTCCGCGAGGATCTTTCCTAAATTCGGTTTTGGCATAACTTACCTATTCCTATAGGAATATGTTTAGTGACATACGGAAATTTTTATTTCCTTACCAATTTTAATTCCGAATTCGTTGCAGAATCCAATTTCGATACCAGTACGCTTTTCGAGATGATATCGTCACTTCACATTTCGTCACAAGCACACTTGCCCATTTTATTTCTTTGTTTTTTTAATTTTTGGGGAATCATTTCGACCCCTCACTCATTTCAAATTTTTCTAGACTTATTTTCTTTCATTTCTTTTTTTTTAGGGGGAAGCACTCCCATTATCCATCGCGCGTCGAGTCATTTTTGCTCACTAATGGGGCACTTTTTTTTCTTATATATATATATATATATATATATATATATATATATTTCGACTTGATCAAATTGCATTTTGCATTATTTAAGGCCAATTTTTATGCTATATGTGTTATACTTGGTTTTTCTAAGTGAATTTCGGCAGCATGACGACGTAAACTGTCAAAATGCCAAACCTGTTTCCAAGCTAACCTGCATGTACCAACATATTTCACACCCAACAGCAGCAAATGGCTCGCAGGCCATGATATATATACTCTCTAACATTCATATGTACAACAAAGTTCGAGCTCATGCCCGAAAGCAAAACAAAATGTGCAAAAATACAAGTCTAGCTAAGACGGTCAGCTAGACGACTACTCAACTCTGCCACCATCGCCTCAAGAATGGCAATGTCGGCATCTCGGACCTCTAGCTCCCTCGACAGGTGGGCCGTCTCCTCGCGTGACTCGTCCAACTCACGCTCCAGCTCACGCTCCCTCTGAAAGGAAAATAAAGCTGATAAATGCAAGCACTCCGAAAGTAATTCAAATGTTCATGCATATCAAAGAGAAAAGAAAGGGAGGTTCATACCTGCCGACTCGGGCCATGCGAAAGAGCCTCCACAACCGTCGCTCGCAGCCGGTTGGCCATCCTCCATAGCTTCGCGTGCCTCGACGGTGCCACCTGTGTTTTAATAATAAAACCAGGATTAAAATCGTATTCTTACACGATCATTTCAAAAAGGAAAAAAACACAGCCTAAACTGGGGGCTTACCCTCCTCACGACATGCTGCAACTCATCGAGTCCAGCCTCTGTCACCGCCTCAGTAAAAGACAAAATCTCCATCAGCACCGTCGTACCAGTCGGCCCAGGGTACTCAAGTTTCTCAGGAAAAACTGGGGGCTCGATGCCCGCCTCCTCGATCTTCTGCCAAGTTAAATTTATCATTTCCAAGCTATATTCGAATACGTCATTTCAAATAGCTAAGAAGAAGGTATACTTACCACGATCGGCCAGTACGCCAAGCTCCTCCGCACAAACTCCGAGTACTCGAGCTCGGGAAGGAAAAGAGCATTGCCGCTCGCCCCTGCGAGGCCAGTCGTCCTCTCAGCCTCTGAAGGCTCCCTAAACATCGTCCGTGGAGGATTGATAGGAACCGCAAAAGCATCACGGAGGCACTGTCGAGCCAACCGCTCAGGTAGGTACCACCTAGGTCGGAGATCGTCGGCTACGAAAGCTGGAGCGCCAGTGTAGTCCTCCCAAGGACTCGGCACCCACTTAAAGGGATACCAGGGGTCATTCCTATGATCACTATTATTTCAAAGAAAAGCAAGTAAAAAATCAAAAGCAAGGAAAAAATGCTTACACCGTCAAGCTGCACAGCGTTGACACCCCTCCTACAGGTGTCGTAAGAAGACCACTGGCTCTTCTGCCGGCACATGATCCACTCTCTGACTACGGAATACCTCTCGCCACGTCCGCGACCCTCTTGGGAGCGAAGCCGGGGAAGTACTAGTATACCCATGCCTGAAAAGCCAAAATGATTACAATAATCTTTTATGCAAATTCAAAATTTCAATTCCTTCGCTCCTATTTCAAATCAAATCAAAACGATCAAATCAAATCAAAACGATCCATCGTTTCTATTTCTCCTCGATCTTTCAATTCAAAATTCCAAATTCAATTTTCAAGTTCAAATCAAAAATTTCAAATCAATTCAAAACTCAAATCAAAAATGCCCAAATCAATTCAAATTCAAGTCAAAATACTGAATTCAATTTTCAAAATTCAAATAAAAAAATCCCAAATTCAATTCAATTCAAATTCAAGTCAAAATTCCAAATTCATTCAAATTTAAGTCAAATTCCCAATTCGTTTCAATTCAAATCAAACTTCCCATTTCAAATCAATTCAAAATGATCCCTCCCATTTCAATTCAATTCATAATTCAATTCAAAACGGCCTTTTATTTCATGCTTTTGAATGATCTTTTATTTATAAGCAGTTCTATCATTTCTAAAGAATCAAAAGAAAGGTAAAGGAAGGTTCATACCTCCAAAATGAGACCTGGACCGACAGTAGCAGGAGAAATCCCCATCTCCATCAACTCGGGATGAACCATGTCCCTCATATACCGTATGAGGACAGCAAAACTAGGAGTAACGCAGTCCAAACGACCTAGGCTAATCAAGTCAGTGAGGAAAGAAAGAAGCTTCGTTGACAGCCTCTCCTCCTTATCTCCGAAGTAAATCAAAGACATAAACCACCAGAGCCACAGTCGGGCTCGTGCTCGACTGTACACGGTGGAGGAGGCACCATCCCACCACCTGCGGTCATCTGCACCCTTGCCAGAGTCATTCCATCAAAGTATTCCTTGACGTAAGAACTCGGAACTAGGTCGGGTACCCTAGCCACAGCCTTGGCCAGGTTCTAGCCAATCAAACCTCTAGCTTCGACTGAATCCGCTCTCATGGCCATCTCAGGCCACACTATCGACTCCTCTCCGCAAGGCAAGCCAGAGATCATGCCGTAGTCCTCAAAAGTGACCCAGATCTCTCCAAAAGGCATATGGAAAGTAGAGGTCGTGTCCCATAAACGATCTAGGAAATCTCAAATCAGGCACCTGTTGGCCCGAATAATCTTCCCCTTGATCTCACGCCAGCCCCTCACTAAGGATCCAAAGGCCCCACGCTCAATGATCGCCTTCTCCTCCTCCGACAGCTTCTCATAGGCCTCCATCATGGTTGTGTACCCGGAAAAGGACCTCATGTTCCCGGCCTCCTGCATTTTCAAAGTTTTAGCTTCTTAGCTACGTAAAGAAGCTAAAATAGAAAGATTTAGCATGACACAAGACAAGATCA